>NC_141221.1:12701250-14185000 GCF_054856515.1 Filicampus tigris | reverse complement strand
ACAGACCTCAGGTACGCCTTGACTAGCTTCAGCTGCTTCACCTGGTTGGGGGGAACAAAAGAAACATTACGACAACTGGAATTTTTTAAAGAAAAACGTAACGATCCACGCTAATCACCTTGGTGAAAAAGTTGACAGCTCGATTGTGATCCAAGCGTGGGGACAGAATAGTCAGCAAGTCGTTGAGTAGAAGAGGTTTGTAATCCAGGTAGAAGGAAAGAGATTTATAGTACAACTCCACATTGGCCACCTAAAAACACAAACGTAACGTTAACTCAAGTCGGGGCAAGAAAACGGCCGACGTAGCCACGCCACAGTTTACCTTCGCAATGATGTCTTTAAAAAGTCCTTCTTTCCACGCGTCGGTCGGATGAGACATCATCGTGAGGACGGCGTTGTCGTACTCTTCGTATTTATCGTAAAGGAAAACCAGCTCGCCCCACAAGTGGGACTGCTCTGCTGCACGCAGAACCTGGTGAGCCAAGGGAGAGAATCAATGAAATGTAGGCGTTACATCACAATCGGGAGATATTTTGCAGTTTACATTTTGATGAGCGATTGATTGTTTTTTTTAACTATGCTGTGCACTCAATGGCCACAATCTTAAACAGCAGCAGGGGAACCTTTGAGCTCAAGGCTCACATTTCACTATTGAAAACTAACAGCGGGGCCTGGTAATTTGTATATCATCTACGAAAAAAAAAAAAAAGCTCAAATGGGTATGAAAATGTGTTAAAGCGGAAGTCAACCCAAACAAGAATATGTTCCTAGCAGGCCCACTAGTTGAAACACAGCATTCTGATTAATTTTGCATTTGTGGAATGTAAATTAAGCAGCAAAATGCACTCGTTTTTAGCCATCTCTGGGGGGGGGGGCATTTTGTCTTCTGTCCACTGAAAATGACATCACAACTGCTCAGGTAACGAGCAATCACGGCTCAGCTTCAGAAAACAGGTGAGTCGTGATTGGTCGTTACCTGAGCCCCGAGCAGTTGTGATGTCATTTTCAGTCGACAGAAGACAAAATGGCCGCCCCCAGAGATGGCTAAAAACGGGTGGATTAACACTTATTCCACAAACGCAGTATTTATCAGAATGCCCTGTTTCAACTAGTGGGCTTGCATGGAACATATTAGTGAAAAAAAATGTTTGCATTGACTTCTGCTGTTTATTTTATGTTCAGTTTATATAGTTTCATTTAAGTACAGATCTTAGTTTCAGATTAGGTTTTTTTTGCTCTACCTTTGAATTAACTAATTTCAGGGAAAACAGCAAAATTGCCATTGCAACATCTATTAAAGGACTCTGGATGATATAAATGCATAATTTCCCCACACCAGATTCAAAAGCAGGTTTTACTAAAACTTGTCTGCAATTTTACATATTATAAAACTAAAATCCTCTTGGTTTTTGTGCTTTTCCCAGCTGTTCCTAGCATTTTAACTCTCTCAAGAAGGTAGATGGGATGAAAAAGATTACAAATGCCTTTCAGCATGGGGCAGAGCAGTTCTAGACAGCTGCATACTAACTACAATGATAAGCGACACTGAAGGGCGTATAATTAATCAAAACTGAGCAGTTTTTTTCTCTTGCATTGGATCTCATTCAGGTCTAACTCATACACCATCTAGCGAGCATCGGCGCATACGCCGCATTTGTGTGTGTGTGGTGACGTTCCCACCTTCGGAATGTTGACTCTGGACCAAAAGAGCTCCAGGTGCTCTCTCATTTTCTGAGGCTTGAACTTGGAGTAGAGAATGGCCAGCTCAGTGAACATGCCCATGTGTGCCCGCTCCAGGCCCAGAGCTGCCTCCAGCAGAGCGATCAGCTCCTCAAAGTAGCCGCGGTCCTGGTAGTAGCTGATCAGGTCCTCCAGCTCGTCGGCGTGGATGACGATGTGGAGACCGCAGATTTGCGCCAGACGGAATTCCTCGCCGTCCACGCACGCGAAACAAACCTGCCGAGCAGACGGGATGCGAAAAGGGGTGTCAGATCGCACGGGGCATCCTGGGAATGGCAGGCGCGCCAGTTACCTCTTTCCAAGTACGAGTGCTGTTGGCTTTCCTGGCGCTGTCCACAGCCGCCTGGTACTCTCCCAGGCGCACTAGCGTGGACGCCAGCCGAGCAAAGTTCGACACGTTGTTGTACAAGAGCTTGGCAGCCTCGTACATTCCCTCTTCGTAACACCGATCTCCCACCTACGCAGGAGTTATTACGGTGAACGTGTATCCTTGCGCAGACGTTCATGTGTTATCTCACCTGTTGGATGTGAGCATTGTTGGGCCCGCTGACAAACTCCTCCAACTCAGCCAGACGGTTTGTTTTAGCCAAAGCAAAGATCAGCTCCGTCTCCACGTACGATTCCCGTGCTTTCTTCCGAGCCATCTGGAGGAATTTGACCAAATCTTCCCAGTTGTCTGCAAATCGACGCCGCCATTAAAGATGCGTGCTTATCAACAATAGCTGCGGCGAAAAGCAAGGGCTTACTGTTCTTGCTGGCCGCGTTGACCACCTCCATGTAGGCTGAGGGGTCAACAGCTTTAATATATGAGTCAATGGCCTCCTTGACCAGGTCTCTATGCAACTGTGCCCGGGCTAATTGGCTCCATACAGCAGGCTCATTGCATCGCTCAGCAAACTCATAGGCCCGGTCCAAGTTTCCCACATGTTCTATTAACACCTAAGAGTGAGCAAGGGAATTCATACAACAATAACCAAAATAGTTACGAGCGAGGAAATGATGAGATGTCAACATGCATATTTAGCGTTAATGCATTTGTATACATGGACCTGTATCGCTGACGTGTTGACATCAAACTTCTTAAAAATGGCAAAAGCCTCCTCAAAGAGCTCATTGCTGATGGCAATATTAGCAATGTCCGGGGCGTCGTAGTTGTCCAGCCTGTTGACGTACTCCATCACTCGCGTGCGGTCCGCCTTGATGGCGGTCAAGATCAGCAGGTTCTGAAGGTTTCTTGGGAAAGACGCACGACGAAAGACGACTGTTAAAAGTGAATAACGACGGTTAAATAATTCAAATACGCCACTAGGTAACCCAAACCTATGTTCACTGAAAACAGAGTTGTCCAGCACGATTTTCTCCAGAAGTTCAATCAACTCGTTGGGTAGGTCGGCAGTCATGAATGCCTTGACGGTGACCGACACCTCCTCTGGGTCCTGGGTCTCCGACAGAGCGGTTTGTACCACCTGTAACGAAAAAAAAAAAGAAAAAAAAAAAGTACACTATAAGATTAAGTGAATAAAGTTAACGATAAAGAGCGACCTCCACCACTTGAGGTGAGTGTGACAACATGACCTGATCGATGAGTGGCCTCCTGTAAGGGTTGTTCTCCTCCAACACATTGGCCCAAAGTTCTGGGTCTTTCCGTCGCACCAAATACCGAGCCTCGCTTTTAAATAACGAGTTCTCATTGCAGACCTGAAAAAAAAAAAAAAAAAAAATCAAAAGATATCACGCTTTTTGACAAAATGGAATACATTTTCTACATTGATTTGTCTGTTTATTAGTACACTGGAGTCCAACTAATTGAGTTTACGCTCATCCTGTTATCCCAATACATATTCTTAACATCTTTGATCCACCCCGACCGTCTTTCACTGTAATTTGAGGTCCTCACCTTGATGAGGTCCATGTCACACTGCCCTCGCTCATAAGCCACACAGGCAAGGTGAGGGTCCCTCTTCTCGCAGTAGCGGCCCACCACAGCGCTGTCATAGAAGGGGTTCTCTTTCAGGAAACGTTCAGGTGTGTTGTTGCTGTCAATGTAAATCTTGGCCAGAGCGTTGTGGGTGGCCGGCTCCTCGCAGCCCTCGTGGATACGCGACTCCAACCACGGCAGCAGGAGTTTTAACCTAGCGAGAAGTAAAAAAAAAAAATAAAAATAATTGAATACATTATTTTGTATCAGTTTTCAGAAGTAACACGTTGTGAGTTCTGTCATTCATTCATTGTTAAATTTTGATGACTACACATTGCGGCACAGGTAAAGGGAAAAAAAAAAAACTACACTGGCTGCTTCTTTCTTGCCTGTTTCTTTTCTCCACCTCATCCACAAGCTCATCAGTGGAAAACTGCCCTCTGACCACCATGATCAAGTTCTTAATGACATCCTCAGCGCAGTCCACGTCCAACAGGCCGCCTATCACCACTGGTAATCGACTGGGGTTAACCTGAAAAACATGACAGGAAATAAAATAACAAATCACAGAAAGCCTCTTACATTTATAGGAAGGACAGAAAACCTATCATTACTACTATTCAACTATAGCACTAGAAATTCTCATTTATAGTGAACCACAATGTTAACCATTGTGCATTCTTCAAAACTTGATAATATAAAAAACAAAAACAAATGCGTTGGTAGAAGAATCTAAAACATCCCTCGGGTTTGCTTTGTGGGGTGTACCGTAATTCACATATTGTACAGAGAAACATTGGAAATTCCAAAAGGACTATTGTTTCTAGTCTTTGGGGCACATTGTAACAATACAAGACAACGTTTTTGAGTACAGTGAGAAGGATGACAAGCATTTAACAAGCACACGTAGGCTGGAAATGACAGTGACTTACTTTCTGTACATAGATTTCAATGTATTTCTGTAGAGTGTTGCGGTAGAGGTAGAGTACCAGGTCGTGGACAAAGTCAAAGCGGTCACATACAATAATGAGAGGAAGCTGGTCTGTCAACTTGGCTTCCTAGCAAGGGGAAAAAACAGCGAGTTCCTTTGTTAATTAAAACATCACATTTCGGACTGAGCAATTACGCAATAAGGTGATGGGAGAAGCGTTTCACCTTGAGGAAATTCTTAACCCTCTCTGGGTCGTAACAGTTGCTCTCTCTGCAGATCCTCTCAACTTCTTTGATCTGTCCAGTCTTGCAGGCCGCCTGGATGTACTTGAAGTGAACGTCGGGCTCTTGGCTGAAATTCACAATCGAGCCGAGGAAGTAAAACAAGCCTTGAAGAGAAAGAGAAGAGGGAGTAAAGACCTGGGCGGCTCTGGCTATTGAAGCTGAGACACACACAAAACGCAATGGGTGGGACACCTACCTTCGTAACTCTTGAAGGACTCAAAGAGCTCCACAAGGGCCTGAGTGCCGAGCTGCTCATGGTACTTGGACGCTACCTGCACACAGAGTTGCAGATTCTGCCTGATGTTAGCCGACAGCATGGCTCTTAAACACTCCAGCGAGTCCTCGACCGACAGAGAGCCAAAGAAATTCAGCAGCCACTGTAAGGGGGAAAAAAAGAGGGTTAAACAGCTGGAAAGGAAGACAATTTCACAGATCGTCTAAAACTATAACCCCCCAAAAAAGATGATTTTCCCCTCCTTTGACGTGCCTCAGGGTTGAGCAGATGCGTGTGCACCACAGCTCGCTTGATATCATAAAGGTCAGTGTAGTGCTCCAGAGCTCTCTGCAGAAGGCCCGCCTTCTCGCACAGCTGAGCAACATGGGCACGGTCGTAGTGTGTGAACATCTGGTTGCCCAGGATCGCATCTGCCACCTAAACAAAGGTTGTCGCGCACATGCTCAAACAAATGACCGAACCTCAAAGTGTCTGCTTTTTGTCTGAAGATTTGACCTGTGGCGCATGTATGAGGTTCATCTCGAGCAGACGTGTCTGCAAGTGTCCTTCGGCTGGGCGGTTGTTCTTTAAAGCATCCAACAGGAAGGAGGTGCACTGCTGAATCAGGCTGCCTTCCATGAACACATCCACAATCTAAAATCAATAAGCAGAAAGCAAAGATGCTAAATAGTTGCTATGTTATCAGATAACAGATGCACCCGAGTTAAGAATGAGCTGTCATTTTCCACTAATCAGTACCAGCTAAAAAATTTTTTTTTAAATTATTTTTCAACAGGGATGGTTTCATGTTGCAATCTGTGCATCTGCTCTGCAGCCAAAGTCGGACTCGCCGATGGACGGACGTTTAAAATTAGAGGCGGACCGGGGTTTAGTATACTATTTTTTTTTTTGCCCAGGGAAACAAAAGGAGAATGACGGACTACGGAGGGATACACACGCTATAGACGGAGGACGAATAACGGATGCTCAATTTTTCGTAAAATGCCCAGCTCTGAATTCATCACTTTTGCAAAATCTAGCCATCTCGGGGGCGGCCATTTTGTCACTGCTGTCGACTTGAAAATGACATCACAGTTGCTCAGGGTTTAGATAACGACCAATCATGCCTGAGCTTCAGAAAACAACCTGAGCCGTGACTGGTTGTTACCTGAGCCCCGAGCAACTGTGATGTCATTTTCAGTGGAAAGAGGTGACAAAATGGCCGCCCCTTGAGATGGACAGAAACGGGTGGATTTTGCTATATTCCATAAAGTCAATATTAATCAGAATGCCCTGTTTCAACTAGTGGGATACATTTTCTGAGAACAGCAAAGAAATCAGTTGGGTGGATGAGTCTGCAATGAAACAAAGTGGTGGCGTGACTTGAAAAAGGAGGAAAATGGTTACTGAGTCAGTGAATTCCTGGCATTGCTGGCACATCTGGAATAACATAAAAGGCAGCGCCCACACTGGCTACTTTATGTGTCCGCATGCATGTGTAAGGGCAACTGTGCAGATGTGTTTACGATTTTTTTGTTATTTTTGTTTTAAATGGCGGAGCTACAGTATTTGAGATGATGATGTTTGAAGAGATGATGTTTTACCTGGTTGATGTTGGCCAGGGGCTCTTCATCCTGTACCAGCATCTGCGCAAATTGCAGTCCCTGGTCTGGATTGACACGCATCACATTCCTCAGCAAAAACACCCAATCGGGGGTGTAGCCAGCCTGTGGACGTGTAGCAGGTTGAGGTTCAATTTACCATTCAAGTGGTGAATGAAAACATGCAGAACCGCTCCCCGGTATTGAAAATCGTTGGGTGCGGTGTACTTAAATGGGAAGTCAACCCAAACATATATTTTTCAAAAATATGTTCTATGCAGGCCCACTAGTAGAAACAAGGCAGTCTGATAAATATTGTGTTTGTGGAATAAGAGTTAATCCACCCGTTTTGAGCCATCTCTGGTGGCGGCCATTTTATCACTTCTGTCGACTGAAAGTCACAACCGCTCAGGCCTCAAATAACGACCAATCACAGCTCACCTGTTTCCTGAAGCTGAGCCGTGATTGGTCCTTACCTGAGCCCTGAGCATCTGTGATGTCATTTTCGGTCGACAGAAGTGACAAAAAGGCTGAGATGGCTAAAAACGGGTGGATTTTGCTATATTCCATGAACTCAATATTAATCAGAGTGCCCCGTTTCAACTAGTGGGTCTGCTGGGAACATATTCTTGAAAAAAATATGGTTGGGTTGACTTCTGCTTTCATGAAAAATAAATAAATAAATACATAAAATCAGATAAGACAGGCGGTTTATAGTTACTTTTTTGGCATACAGGACTATCTTCTGGAACTGTCCAGTCTCCGCAAAGCACTGAATGATCTTGTTGGGGACGTTAGCTCTGAGGTACACACTAAGAGCGAGGGTCGGGTCAGAAGCTTTCACCAGATCCCCCAGCTCCTCTGAGCACTCCAGCTACAACACAGACATTTGTCAATTCAGGCCACTGCAAACAACCTGTTTGTGCCTCCAGTCGTCCAACAAAAAGCAGAAAGGAAGAAATGGCGACCACCTTATGGAAGTCAAAATCTCACCTTGTCCTCCTTCAGCCACTTCTCCAGCAGTTGTTTGCGGCCCTGCTGCAGGACAGGCCTGCACAGCTCCAGGGATTCAAATTTGTTGAGCTGACCCTGGTCCAACAGAATACCAAAGTACTGCAACAGTGGAGATGCCTGACCTGGCTGGGCAGGGACACTCTGAAACTTACGGATGGTCTCGGCGGTCCGCAGGACACCCTGAGTCAGGCGTTGGATTGGGGAGGTGTTGTGGGGAAGAAGGGAAAAAAAGAAAACTTCACTGTAAAAAATGAAATTAAACCAGCAGTGTTTCCCAACATCTACTGAGTCAAGGCGCCCATTTCGCATGAGGAAAACCCTACGGCACACCCCCAAATAAAGATGTGAGAAAAAATATGAATACGGAAAATGATGTCGTTTGTGTTGACTCACAAATGTACTTCCTGGGTTTGAAATCTGGGCTTATTTAACCAAACACAAAGCTTATATACTTGCAGGAAGCCATGACTTTCCTTCTATTGACAACAGGTGAGAGATTTATTGTGCCTTCTGACATTGAACAAAAGAGCATTTAATTACTCTGCCAGTCACCATACATTGCTGGCATAGATAGATAAATTGAATAATCTGTCCAATTTAAAAATCAGATGTTTCCCTTGAGCACACGCACCCGTTTTAGGTGCTCACTGAGCTGAGTGTCACGAAATACGCTGAAATCTTGCAAGAGGAGGATTCCACCTCCCAGTTTTGGCGAAACTTTTGAGGCTTGTTTTTCCTATAAACCTTTTGCAGTTTTCAAATTACAAGACTGTGAAGGAACGGGCATTTGGAGGTGCCGCCTTGCAACCACCCATTCCTTTTCCTTCTCGACCAATGCCAGATGTGTTAAGGCCTCTTCGCACTGCACTTAGCGCAGTTCAAAACGCCGTCGAACAAGCCATTCATTGCACTGTGTTGCCGCAGCACAACGGCGCGGCGCGGCTGAGTCTGCCTGCACACATGGTGGGCGTTGTGCACATGTAAGTACAGAGAAACCCAAGTGCACTGTGTAAGCGCCTTCATTAATTCACAATATGTTTTGGTTGGGTCTGCATGTATATACCAGGACCTATATCTAAGGCATGTATATACAGACAACCTGCTAGTGTGTCACTCACAGTTCACTACTGAGAGTCATGTTAATTTTTAATTTCCACATTCATTTTTGGATCACTTGCTATATTGGCCGACATAGCTATTGGAGTCTAGATTACATGAAAATGACGTGTTCCGAGTTCGCCGTTAAAAGTAAAGTGGCAAATGAAAATCGCCAATTCTAAAACGAATGGACTGAAAAATGCGCATTTATTGTCCGCCCAAACAGCCCATGTGCTTAATAATATGCCCTCAGACTAGCTTTGATGAAGATTTCCAATTATGAAATGGCATGAGGAGACAAAGCATAGAAATCACAAACGACAACGTAAGAACAAAATAAACGCACTGAAATCGTCACATATCGCACGCGGCTTGACTGACTTAAAAAGTGGACCTTTGACTCAATGATTTTTTTGTTCTTTGTGGCCCTTAAGGTTTTGTATTTGAGTACCCCAGATTATGGACCAACCTTGGGTGCTGACGCAGCAACCTTTGCCGCATCGGAATAACTTCCCTGGGCAAACAGTGTGTTGAACTTCCTGGCAAAAAGCTCCTCAGCACCAGCAAGGTTGGACCTGACAGCCATCCTTAAGGCCAAGTCCGGATTCTGGAGGACATTCGTCGCATAGTTGACGATGTTTTCTTCTTCAACGCATACCGACAAAACCTAGAAGAAATATCAACGAAAGAAACGCAACCGACGTCAGCGGGACGCCCCGACGTGTTATCTGGCCATTGGCGCGTTTCCCCTCCTCACCTGCCCCTTCTTATTGACTCCGATGATTCCCGAGCTGGCTTCATGAGGCGACGTGACAAAGATGGTCTCGGCGCTGATTCTGTTCATGTAGATGCACACTCCCGACTCCAGGTCGTACAGGTGAATGTAACCGTACTTGGTGATTAAATATATGACACCGTGCTTGCTTCCAATCTGTGGGGAACGCAAAAAAACAAAAAAAGGGGGACCACTGAACACTCTCAGGCCACACGAAGCACACCCTCTGAATTGCAGGGGTCCTTGACATACCTGCATAGCTACAGGAAAGTCTGTCTGGGCCTCTGGAGGGAAAAACACGTCCACTGCTTTCTTTGCAAATGGCTGGTTTCCTGCAGCTGGCTGACCCACTTCAATGATGTGCAGCTGGATGAAGTTTCAACACATTCAAAAGAAGACCGCAATTGCGCAAAAAGCACAGTCAGGAAAAATGGGTCCGCATACAAACAGTGGGATGTTTTGCTGTTTGCGCAACGCTCAGTGGGTCCTACCTTCCCACCCGCCTGTGAGCGCACAGCAAAGCAGAAGAGAGTGGATGGGTTGGCGTTGCCCTCCACTTTGAACTCCCCGAACGCAGCAGCGTGACCTTCTATCGGCTGCGACACTTTTCTCTCCACGGAATACAGCTGCATTGCCCCAACGACGCGGTTTTGCTACAAAAGCAAGCGGGCAAAAACATTCAAGAAAGGGCGGAAAATTGCTTTCTTGCCCGTTCAAATGACACGGGTGCCTCGACTTACGAGTTTAATTTCTACGCTCGTAAGTCAAACCACTTGGGCTGTATCTCATATCATGTTCCCCCATTGAAACGAATGGAAATTGCTGTTCATCTGTTTCGGCAGCCCAAATTAAAACGGCAACAAATTATTTGACAGCTTATTGTTTTTAATTAGAAAAATCGCACTCTACTCTGTAATTCATAAAAACATGCAGTAAAGAAAGAATTCAATGGAATGTAAAAGATTAAACAGGTTGTGCTTCATGATTTGATGCAAATGAAGAAGACAACGGCTGAAATGAATTCAAATCGGCATTGCAATATAGTAAAGCGCAATATTGAAAATGCAAAGGCTGCAATTTTGAAAATATACATACCGGTACTTTATTTCTTTATATAGGACAGTGTCTAGATAAATTCAGTGTTTAATGAGTGCAGTCAGATGTAAACATATTTCATGAAACATGAAAAGTTGAAGCGCTCAAGCCACAGATTTGTTTGCATTATTGTTGTAATCTGATTTGAAATTCATGTTTACGCCACACTTCCAAGTGTCATAGTGAACGCTTAAAAGATAGTGTTGAGTACGTCAAAAACTCAAATTGAAGTCGATAAATTGTCTTTCATATTTATGGTTCACTCAGCTTTATTTTAGCACAAGCCTTACCTATAAGACTAAAACTTTACGTGTGATAAATCTGATATTGTTTGCTATAATACAGATTAATCTATTGCTTGTGTTTGTTAAAAATGGGAAGAGACCTTGGGAAAAAAATTGCTTATTAAATCTCGATTCCAATATGGGGGGCGGGGATTACAATTACTTTTTCGTAAATTGTTCAGCTTTTTAGTCACAGATGACTCAGTAAGCTTCATTAGCAGTCATTTATGCAAAGGATAAAGAAAATATGCCTGTAAGTGTTATTGTATTGCCTGTCTACATGTGTTGCTGCAACGTTTGTGTTAGAATATCATTTGATTAAAGCGATATAACACCACATCGAAGCTAGTTTTGTTAGTCCACTTTTGGTGTTTTTCATTGCGTGCTAGCATTGACTTTGGTTTAAAGCAATATTATGTGACTCTCTTAACTAGACGTTTTGTTTAGTTTGACAGTCAACTTCAACTGGGAGTGGCACTTGGCTTCGTTTTTTTTAATTGAATTGAATAGATCGCTATCGAATTTCCCTCCCGGGCAACACGCGCCCATTTCAAGTGAAGTTAGTAAGGGCCACTATCAGAATGTTACTAAGGCATCCCAGATTGCACAAGCATTGCGCTTCCTGCAGAAGGACATGGTCATGAATAAAGAAGTTGGTACCTGTGCGGAAATCCCTATCAGCAGCAGCCACTTCTGTTGTTCGTCAGTTCTGTAGTTAATGATCTGGCATCCTGCCAGACTGGCGTGCCGATCAAATACTTTGCTCGGTTGGGAATCCCCCTCCATGGTCCAGTGATAGACGGCCGTGTCCGTCACCAGGGCAACAGTATTTACCGATATCCACTTCCAGAACATGACCTCCTCCGTCATTGAGTGAGCCTTCATCTTGCTTTTCATCTCAATGTTAAAGATCTGCAGCGTCTTTGCAGCTGTGGGGAGGGACAGGAAAGGATGGCAATACTCAGGCAGCGGTCAAAAATTCTGGTTTTCAAACTAAATTGGTGACGTATGTTTGTAATCTACTGCATATATGATTATGTTGTTTTAACAATTAGCTTTGAAGGTGATTACCGTTTTATTTTATTTGACAGGAAAACTTTTTATGCAAGAGTTTGAAGTTGTCAAAAGCAAAAAACAGAAAGCAAACTGACATGCGTAGATACTATTACTGTCGCTCTTTTTTTGTACAGTAAATACTGTATGTAGAAGGTCACACCATAAGTACTACATAAGATATATAATAATTAGGGCTATCAAAGTTAAAGCATTAACTATGGAGATTAATTTAAATTTTATAATGGATTAACATACACAACTCAGTTAACTCAGTTTTATTTACTTACTGTAGCAGCTGACCTCTGCTCACTGCGCAGCCAAACTTTGAGAGTCACTGTCGCAAAGACGGACTTTTACGTAGTTTTACTTTAAAAAGTTGCTCGAGGGCTCATCGGAGAAATCCCGAATAAATTGCACACTTTGCAAAGCCAAATTCAGATACCGTATTAGTTGTACGGTGTATTGTTGTATTTTACAGGAAAATTCAAGGATCAAAGAACGCTATTAGAATGGTCTTTGAATTTCCCCCCCCCACATTCATTCCAAGATTTCACTCAAGTAAATATCGGTTCCAAGCTTTGTAAAAAAATTGCAGTTGAAAAATACAATTAACCGCGATCAACTATGGAAAATTTTGAGATTAATTAGTTAAAAAATTTGAATCGCTTGACAACAGTAATAATAATATATTGTTTTCCATCATCCATCAGTGGGTTTCCGGCTTCTCAATACGTGACTCTTCTGTCTTTTACTGTGCTTTAATTATGTGTCTCTCACTTTCTCTTATTGTTTAGATTTTTTGGGGGGGACTCCTTGACTATGTGACCTTCGCTACTTCTATTGTCTACTGCTGTTGCCCTGGTGAGTCAAAGACAAATTTGCACTACTGTGGGCAATAAAGAATTGCTGTGTCACTGATGGCGTAGCAGCTCATTTGCCTGACGTCTGTGCAAGGTAGTGAGTGTCTGTGACTGGTTGTCTGTCCCTACATGGCTCTGTGACTGGCGGACAGACGAGAGTGGAGTCTGCCTTTTCGCAGTTGACGTCAGCTTGGATATGTACTATAGGTCCTCCTCACAGTGCCCACTAGTGCGCCGTACGATATCATCAGGGGGTGCCACAGCAAATTATTTTTGATTAATTACGAAAATGTAATCATCAGCAACATGTAGAGACACGGCAGTGCAATTGAATGCTTTTCGATCCAATGGCAGAAGGTACAAAGAATAAACTGGCGTACACACCTGTTGGCTTTCATACAAACGAATAAGTCATGGCTTTCTGCTAGTGGATCAGCTTTGTGTTCACTTCAACAGGTCACACTGATTAAGTCAATTTGCGACTCAAATGAGACAAGAATAAGCATGATTTCGGTATTTTAGTACTTTTAGTACGATTTTTGCTTGGTGGTGCTCCGGCAGAATTTTTCAATTTCAATTTGTTTCAATAAATGTTGGGAAACTTCAAGTTGTGGTTCTCACATTTTGTGCGCCAAGTACCATCTAGTTTGCATTTCCAGAACAGCCATCATGACCAACATTGAAATATATTAGACCCCCCCAGCCCCCCCCCTCCAGAAAAAAAAAAAAAAAAAACACCTCCGGCCACAAAAAAAACCTCCGCCCACTCATAAACATTAATTAAAATATCATTAGCTGATCTTCATACCACTAGGGTATAACAATTTTTCTATTCCTGCTCCAAAAAAAACAAACAATAGAATTCTTGCTTTGAGTGATTATTCAAGGTGAATAATATTTGCGGGGCTTACAATTGAATACTGTTCAGGAACTACACTTGTGGTTACGTGCTAAATGTGAAGCCCTAAGAAATTCCATTTCAAATGAAAAACGTCGACCAATTAGGTGAGGTCATGTATGCGTCAGGTGACTGCGAGTGTTGTGCCAAAGACTTTTGGGTGTGTAATATATCTGACAATGCACGCCACAGATTCACTCGAGGAGCACACACCGGGTCATGCTACTACAAGTCAGCTTCCTAAAAAAAAATAATAATAAAAAAAAAAAGATGCAGGCTAAGCAGAGGCAATGTACAGCCTGGGTGGGTGGGTGCTTTTCTAAACAGTTGTCGGCCTTTTGATTGATTGGGAGCCAAAATAGCTCTGTGAACTCGAGAAAGGTATTTTGGAAGCTTTTATGAGACGGCCACGCCAACTGCAGCATCACAACAGAGCGTCAGGCGGGCGGGCAGACGGAGAGCGACTCACCGTCTGAGAAATGACAGAAAGCCGGGGAGAGAAAGCAAAACAAAAAGTCAGTCAGATAAGAACGAGCGGACCCAAACAGAAGAAAGGGAGAGGGTAAACAAGAACATATTACGCTTGGAGAAAGCGAAGCATTACGGGCGAATCATCCTGATTAGTGCTTGTGTTTGCGCTCCGTGTGGCACACAATCAATTTGCACAACCAATTTGGTGCAATCCGCCTACAGAACTGAGTGCACTCAGTGTCAATCTTGATTTACTTTCTGACATTAAAACATTAGTCATGGCATGACTGTGATATTCCCACATCAATACTAGCAGATTAATCTGTTCAAACTAAAGCTAAATAAATATTGTGAGTAACATGCAGACATCATGAGTCTGAAAATTATTTAAAAAAAAAAAAAAAAAAAAAAAAGCAAAAATATTATTCTTGGCATGAAGCCATGTTGCCATGTTTTTTTTCCTCAGTAGTATAATAGTAAACGGTGCTGCCAACTAAATGTGACGCTCACCTTTCAGGGCGATGACCTTGCTGGTGGGGTTCATGATGGCGCTGTCCGCAGAGATGGGTCGCCTGATCGGGTTGGTGGGGTCAGACAGGTCCACGATGACCACCTGGTTCTGCTCGCCCACTTTTTCCCTGATGCAGATGAACTTGTCCGACTCCATGGTCAGATAGCTGAATCCGATGTTGGCTGGGTTCACACCCAGGTTCTGCAACTAAAGGAGAAAAAGACGTTTTTTGGAACATTTTTTCAGATTTGCATAATGTTGATTTTTTAAAAATTATTATTACAAGCAATTTTTGACAGTATACATCTTTGTTATAGAATTGTAACAAAAGGTTCAGGGAGCTAGCTCCATGTAGTTTTCAACAGTAAAATGAAGTTCTCCAAAATTTCAAAATGACAGAAATGTTGGACTTACATAGGGCTGTTCGATTTTGCCTAATAAGAAAATCCCGATTATTTTCTCTCAAACACGATTTTACGATTTCTTTGTAAAATAAAAAATAATGAAAAATGAAGTATTTTGAATGTCTTTTATTTCAACTGAATTTTTCTTTCTTTGAACTCAAAATGCCAGCCAATTTAAGTTCAATGAAGGGGATCGGCTGGCTAAAATGCAGCCTCCTACCAGCCCGACCAGAGCAGGGATGATTCCGATTGGTTCAGTTCCATTCCGGGCAATTTCCAAGTTTCAATCCTGTGCTCTTAGCTCACCATCGACCTGGCCAATTCCGTCAGTTGAGCATACGCTCCACTTCACTTCCTCACTCACTATGCAGTCGGCTCATTCGGCTCCTGCAGCAAACATGTATCACTTTCCTCGGCCAGCGGACAATCGCTTCCGCATTTAAGCAATTGGATTGAACGCGCTAATCACGCATGACAAACACGGAAGTAACCACCGGAAAACAGAGATCTTAATACGAAGAGAAGAGTAACAGAAAGTACAAATACGAGGAGAATATAACAAACAGAACGCAATAAAGAAAGTACAACTGGGCTACACTTAGATACACAAAAAAATAACAAAATCGAACGTGCCGATTTGAACGTTTTTAACATCGTTTTATCCCCGAAAATTCGGTTTCGGTTCAAAATCGCATAATCGAGCAGCCCTAGACTTACACATATCTTAGTTTTGATTTCAACACAGTTTTAAATTGATTTATTATCGGCCATCACATTTTTGCATGCATTTCATTTGAGTGTCAGTTATATACGGATCTTCACTATTCGCGGGCCGGTCCGGTCCCTATCCTCCACAAAAAGTGGGCGTAATTTGTATTTTGGCCATGTATGAAAGTTTATATGCATTTTGACTGTAATCTATGATGTCATTACATTGTGCAATAGGGATTCAAATCGTGAATCGAGGCAAAGCCAGTGGCCGAATGGTCGACCGCTCATTAAACTAGTTGCAGAACCTTACACAACATATTTCATTAGATTAGACAATGACCATAAACAGAAATTACTGTAAATTACCTGGTTTCATTACATGAACATACGAATTAGGTTTCCCAAAATTATTCAGCCCTATTCACCAAATACAAACAAAAACTAATATCCAACTACAAAATGGCATTGGTACAAGTAAAGAAATTTAAAACGATTGCTCCAATTACAATTTTGCTTGTTTATCATTTAATAATGTAGCCTTAGATAACGTTAAAATCGGGGTTGGAATAAAACGAACCACGGTTGGTACAAGTAAAGAAATTAAAAACGATTACTCCAATTACAATTTTGCTTGTTTATCATTTAATAATGTAGCCTTAGATAACGTTAAAATCGGGGTTGGAAAAAAACGAACCGTGAGCTTTTAATGAATGTTGTTCAACCACGACCGAGACCTTTTGTAAGTTATACTCAAGCAATACTTCGACAGAAACCACCGAGGGCTTCAGAGGCATTAAGCCAGTTTATAGGAACATTCCCAAAAAGTTGCTTGTTGTGCAGAAATGATGTGTGGCATCACATGAATCCAAGGAACAAAACTCGCCGGTTGAGTGAGCCAAAACAAGACTACGGACGCGTTTAAAACTGGAGGGAATCTGGTTTACATAAGGCAAGTTATTCTTTATTTGACACCGGGTGAAAACTAAACACAAAACACAGTATCTACTACATTGCATCTTCAGCAACATGACAACAACTAAGCAAAAACGGGCCCAAAAACTCAAATAAACATACCAATGCCGTGATGAAAATGAGACCCGGGTAATCAGGAAGTCTTTAAATGTACGTATCGTGGGGCTGGGAAATTAATCGAAATGTCATTGTCATTTCGATTTTGGCTTCTTTTGATCGTTTAAACATTACAATCGAAGAAAAGCAATTCTTGCGCAGAACGGCGCCCGCTGCGTTTACAGGTTACCGACTTTGTGAAAGTACCCTGAATAATGCACTGTTGCTAGCGAAGCTGATTCTGACATCCCTAAGCATCCTTGAACATCCTTGAAGCTGTTTAATGACACCCCAGTTGGGGATCACTGTAAACTAAGCACATAACAAAAGGAATTTTTCCGGACTATAAGTCACTCCGGAGCACAAGTCGCAGAAGTTGGACATCGAATAAATAAGTATTTGATTTATCCCCGACCATGTCGAATGTTTCCAAGTCTCCAAACGTATTTATGTATTCGGTCGTAATTATGTCTTCCTCTCCTCTCTGCTGAGTGTGCTCCTCCTTACGTGTGTGGCTGCATGATGCAATACCCCAGCCAGAGGCAGGCAACTACCTGTTTGTGGTTCGTTCTTGTTCAACCATCGCCTGTAAGTAACTTAGGCATTTGTGTGTAATGACCATGCAACATTTATATAGGAGCTGAATTGTGGCTGATTGTACTGAGTGAACATACTAATCGCTATCGCTAATGCTAATAGCGGTTGCTAATCGTTAGCATGTCTGCCTGTTTGAGCTTCATTCTTGTTCAACCATCGCTTGAAACTAACTTAGACAATTGTGTGTAATGACATTTATATACGAGCTGAATTGTGGATGATTGTAGGTTGTTGACTGCACATACTAATCGCTATTGCTAATGCTAATCGTGATCGCTAATCGTTAGCATAAGCTCATCTTGTTCATGTCTATAAAAATACATGTGTACGTAATGCATAGATTGATAGTATTTTCTGTTTCTTGTGCAGTTTCACAATATAAACAGGCAACTTCTCTGCACACCTAGAGCCTGTGGAGTTTGTTTGTGAATGTTTAGCTGTTTGGATAAGCCGGCTTCCTCGAGTTTTGAATAGTTGAATTTTAGTATTTGAATAAAGTTTTGAAATCAATGAATTAGCGTTTTAATAATCGTGATTTTAATCTCAATCGAAACAATCATGAACCCCCACCACATAATCGTCCATCCCTAATGTAGTCCCAGCAATATACGGTATTTGTTGGATTCCACCGCTCCATTGTTCTTTTCATCTTTTGGCGGTGACAAGCATGCCCACACCATTCGTTTCAAGATGGAAACAATAATGGTGACCTTTTCAATGACTTCCACTCCCAAAAAAGCAACAATGTTTTCAAATCAAAGAAAGTCAGGCACAAAACAAGTCCTGTGCTAACCCTCAATTTCACAGCTGTGAAACAACCTTATTAATAAATGCTCTCAAAAAATATATCCATCTTATCACCAAGTACTGCTTCATTGTGCAACATGGGGGAGTACAAGCGATAGGCTCCTTGTAAAGCCAAGGAGAAGACCTGAGGGAGGATAGCAGCCATATGTCGCATCTCCCTAGGAGTGCCAAAACTATCTGCGGGTGGAGGAGGGAGACAATAAGGATAGCAGATGACAAGAACAGTACGATGTTCCCGGCTCAGTATCCGGATAGGAGTGATGTGGGGTGCTTGAAGGGGACCACTGAGAAGAAAGGAAGCTGGATTGTTCGATTCCAGTAAGAACTAGTCTTTGGTAACCAAACGGTTTAGGGTGGAGTGAGTGACTCACCATAAGAAACATCCCCCGCCACATCCTCTAGTTACAAAAAAAAAAGAGATCAGAGCTCAGCTACAGCTGCCAGTCACAAGTGCCCCACAAACTGTGTCTAACCAGGTGATACGCCCTCACACATGCATACACATGTTGGACCTTCCCATTTCAGCAGCCGCATTTACCAAACCCAAGCACTTGATGCGAGAATCACAAAAACAAGCGGTGAACAGCTTCAGCGATGACACAACGCTGACGGTATCTGGTGAGTCACGGGACAGACTGGGTGGATGCGTCGCTGACGACGCCTCGCATCAGCTGCGGAAGCTTTCGAACGCATGAGCGGATGAAACATACACAACTGAGACGGAACTGAAATTTGCACAATTTTTCATTGCAGAAGTTGCAATTAATCCCTTCGTATGGTGTAACATTTCTGCCAAGGTGCCAACGTCCGTGGTACAGAATACAAGTAGGGCTGCAGCTATTAAATATTCTTAGATTTGAGTACAGTATTTTAACATGTAGGGCTGTGCCTATCGAGTATTTTAGAATCGATTATTCTATCGATGTTTCCATCGGTGAATCAAAGAATCGGATAAAATGTTTTTTTGCATTAAAGTGTAGTGCAAAACCATTTTTTCCCTGAGTACTGTTTGTCAACCAAATTATGTTTGTTTATTTAGTGACTTAAAAAAAAAAGGCTAAACAACATTACATTCAAGCAATATCACCACATGAGAAGGATTAATGTTGTTAGGGCTGCTCGATTATGAAAAAAATATTAATCACAATTATTTTGGTAATTTCAAATCACGAATATTCAAACGATCATTGATTTTGTGGGGTACACAACAAGAAAATGTTTACTATAAAGACAAATACATTTATTTGAAAAACTATGTAAACTCCCTTTAGACCAAACAAAATTGATCCAATTAGTTATTATAGAATAGAAAATGTGCAAATGTATGAATTCCAGCAGGATTTCCTTGTGTAAACAAACAGTGCATTGGATATAAATGCATATTAATAATCGTTTTTTTACAATCATGCCAATTTTGTAAGTGTAATAATCGTAATTGTAACTTATTGTAATTTACTCACCAACTTTTTTTAAACTGATTCAGTTACTGGTTCGGTTGTTTTCCAAAGTAAAAGCTGATGCTTGCAAATTTGTTTGCTTTCGTGAAACACGACAAAAATCAGAGAATTCATGCTGAGATGCAGAAATCAGAGGATTTGGACAATTTAAAGTTAAACAATGGCTCTAAACGATTATTCAATCACTAAAATAGTTGCAGATGAATCTGATAATTGTTTACTCATCGGATTAATCGATTCATTTTGGCACCTCAACTACTGTTATTTATTAATGGTTGTATCCCCACGTGTGCCATATTTCCATATTTAGTGTTTGGTGCTGGTCTTGATGGCATTCAATCTACAATTGTCTTCACTCGACATCGTCGTCTATAGTGGAGGTACACCTTTCAAGGACAGTTCTGGCAGTCAAGTCGAGATACTAACAACACGGTGTTGATTTCAAACATATTTTCAATGGCTGTTCGGCTAGACAGGTCTGGCCGAAGCACACAGGGGATCTCTATTAAATAGTCCACAATGTCATAAAGTGCATTCATCAGGTTGTCAAACACCGTTTTGGCTTTTTCCAGATGTCAATTATCACCATTCCACCACAGTGGAAACGAAAGTCACATCATGGTTTACTTTTGCGAATTATACTGTGGCAAACCAAACTGACCTGTAGGAATTGCTGGAAGCGCAGCTTAGGTTTTCGTTCCATTGATCAATGTTAGGGTACGTGTTTAAGTAGACAATAGTTACAATTACTCACAGTTTTGGATGAGATTCGGGGCATCCCTTTTTTCTTTTTTTTTTTTTTTTTACTGCAAGCTAGTGTGTATGAAAAGTATTTGGGCATTTACAGTCAGGAAATAATCAGGTCTGAAAGGGACGCTGGTGCCATTTGAAGTCCAAATGAGAGTATGAATGGCTTTCCAGTTTCCACACATCTGTGATTGAGTTAGGTGACTGGACACAGATGCTCTTTAATGTCGCTGAGCGTGATGAAATCAACCTTTCCTCCACATCCTGAGGAGGAAAAGCCTGATATAATTTGCTGACCTCGTCTGTACATCGCATCCGAAAGAATGACACGGGGACGCGGTTCCGTCGGCGCGGCCGCGTCCGAGCGGTTTTAGAAGCCACAAGAGGAGCGGCTCGGTTTGGGTCTCACTCAAATTGACACGGGCGGTTTGGAGCCGGCGGCCGTTTTCTACTTTGTGCAAAGACGGCCAGCAGCAGAGCCGCACGAACCTCAGTTGGCTGTCATGACAGCAAGGCCTTCCACAGATGTTATCCGCTGTTCGACGGCCGCAGTGATCTATAGTAGGGCTGCGCGATATTGGAAAAACATGCGCTGTGGATGTTAAATATAGCGATATCAATATTAGTGCGATGTTTAACATCAAATGAAAGATTAACTTTTTTTTTCATGCAGCAAAATAAGCAAGCGCAATGCATTCTTATCTAATTAATCGGAATTACCCATGATCATGTTTCACTATTGGATAGCGATGCTCATTTAAGTTGCCGTCCGACTGGTCAAATTCAGATAAAAGAATATAATTCCATAGCAAACGCATCGCATGTCTTTACGATATGCATACCGCACGGGCCAATATCGGTATATCGATATTTTTTTGATATAATGTGCAGCCCAAATCTATAGTTGCCTACAGTCATCGCTCTACTGTACGGATCCATCCATTCATTTTCTTGTCCACTTAATTCTATTCCGGTCCTGGCCGGGGCTGGAGCCGATCATAGTTAACTCGGGGTGAAAGGCGGACGACAGCCCGGAGTCCCTACACTGCGCTCCCAAAGCAACGAAATGAAAGTCAGCAATTGTATGTAAACAACTACACCGCTGATCCATTCAGAGTATTCTGTCACTATCGATTGATCATACAAAAATTGGTCTTCCTTGTTAAATACAGTCCAGAAGAAAAGACATCGACTCGTAGGAATGTGCAATTAATCGAAATGCAATTACAAATACGATTATGACACTCCACGATTACAAAAATGGCATAATCGTAAAAAACAAACAATTATTAATATGCATTTATATCCAAAGCACTATATTTGTTTACACAAGGAATTTTCAAGGAAATGTCTATATTTTTTACGTTTAAACACGTTCTTGTTTTGTACCCCAAAAATAAATGATCGTTTGAAAAATCGTGATGTGATCGTGATTCCGACTCTTTTTTCCACAATTGAACAACCTTTATCGACCCGCACTGCAGTGGTTCTGGGCCCGCGTTACACCCCTGACCTCTGACTCAAACGGCAGAAAGAGCCGTAAATATAAGGCCTTGAAAGAAAATGCTAAACAACTTGAGGCCCAAAGTCCCCCCGGTTTGAAATTCCAAGCATTTTTCAGTCTGTCCGAGCCAACTTTGTTCACAGGGGTGTATGACCGTGCCGGAGCAGGATTGCTCTTACTTTAGCAACCCCAGCCAAGGAGTACACAAAGTTGAAAGTCATTTGAACTAATAACCCTGAGATTGCCAGGGAGCACACCGCCTCCATCGCCAAGCGTCAATGAACAGAGAGGAGCCGACAAGCTCTGTAGGCAGTCATACTTTGGTGGAGAAAGGATCTTTGGCTGGCAAAAGAGGGGCTGCCGGCCAGAAGAAGAGGGCGGGGAGACGGGAAGGTGGGGGTTCTGTACTTTTTCTCGTGAAAGGCCATTTCACTGCCCGCTGTTACCATAACAACAAGCTACAGCCGAGGGGAGATGGGGGGGGGGGGCGTCACAAAGTTTTCTGGCAGAAAGACGCCAAGCAGAGGGGCTGCTATGGGACACGGCGGAAATAGTTCCTCCGCAGACAAGCAGACGACTGTCAGTTTCGTTCACTTCCGAAATCCCGGACTCTTTTAAATGGGCATTCTGTGACTTTTTTTTTTTTTTTTTCATGAGTCCGCCAACCGAAGAACACTGAGCCTTTTCTGACTCTTGTATTCTGTTGTGGCAGGATGGAAATGAACTGAAAGGCAGAATATTACTGCTTTCGAAGTTACCATAACGTCAGAGAATTGCGTTTTGGAGAAATCTTGTCTCTGTGTTGTGAGCATTTTAACTCATTCACTGCCGTTGACGAATTTACTTGTCTTTTCACAGTGCAGCCATTCAAGCCCAGGAATTTTTTTTTTTTTTTCAATTGTCTTCAAACGTTTGGGTAAAAGAGGGTCTGAAAATGTCTGGCAGTGAATGAGTTAAATTATTATTGTATTTTTCAATTTTCACGAACACTAATGACAAATTCAGTGGATATCCATAAAGGTGGACGATATGGTACCGATCACCCCCCCCCACCCCCCAAAAGAGAACTGTTTGGCCTTGGCTGAGTTTCTAGTTCTGCATTAAAGCGACAGATGGCAATTAACAACCAATCGCCATATGTGGCGAGCATGAAAATGCGAAACGCCCTCAGGTGATGCCAGTCAGATGATGACCAAAAAAAAAAGGACCTGACCTTGAAATTTCAAGATCTCAACCGGCTGCTGTATCAATGAGAAAGCTGCATCAAAATACTCCAGGAAACAAGAGCTGCAAAATTGTCAACGACAAAGAAATGTTTTAAATATTTACCGTAAATATGACTTAGTGAAACAGCACCGTGATTCTGACTGCGATTTGGAAACTAAGGACTTCACTTCTTTGATCTTAGAAGAGTGCATCGCTAGTGCTGTACATGGGGAAACATCTTTTACAGAAAGCTTGCAATGCGCCAACCGCTCAATACAAACTAGCAGGAAAACCATCAGCACAATTCCGCAAATGTGTAGGGGGGGGGAAAAAAGTGAACTAGCGAGATGAGTCATAATTCGCCATATTCTAGACAAGTAGGCGAGTGTGTGTGTGTGTGTGTGACGTGCGCCAAGAGAACAGTACAGCACAGGCCTGTACTGGATGTCCGACCCTGACAGAGAAGGGTTCTAGGTTCCCGTGTGCCACGGACTTCTCCTTAAAAATGGAAATGGCACCTGTGAATCAAACAACCCGTACTTCATTTGTCTGCTTGACTGGCTATTACTTTCCAAGACATCCTGTGAGGGGACTGATTTCTGATAGTCATTACCAAACGTGGTTTACGCCAAATTCCGCTATATATCGAAACCAACGTTAGCTAACAATAGCAGACTGAGCTTTAGGCAACGGATCTTATAGAATATCAGCAGAATTTCTCTGGCCACTTGTTACTTGGCAGGATTCAAGGGCACAATCGTTTTGCCCCTCAAGACTATCTAGGCGTCCATCTATTTTTTTGTTTTTTACCCTCGCTCGGGTCGAGGGTCAGCTGGAGCCTCTCCCAGGAGTCTTTAGGGGAGAGGCGGCGCTACAACCTGTATAGACAAACAAGCATTCACACTCACATTCACACCTACGGACAATTTAGAGCAGAGGTGTCCAAATTATGGCCTGGGGGGCATTTATGACCCGCTGTCCATTTTTACGCATATGCTAAAAATGACATGTGCTGCTATTAAATTAGTTTTATATACTGTCGAGCTTTTCTAAATATGCAAAGATGAAAATGAACTATTTCTAATTAAATTAAATAAGTAACAGTGTGGTGAATAAAGATGATTTATTTTTATAAGTAAAAATGTTTTCCTCCACTTTCTGCTCAGTCTCAAGGTCCAAATTGTGAAAATGTCACATGATTGATTCCCACGTTACTGCTTTAAAAATGGTCAGCTTTCGACAGATTCCTACTGTTTGGGTTCTGAATGTAGAGATGGTAGTAGGCTGCTGTTCAGTCTATTGGCAGATATTTTCCGGTGGGGTGCAGGGTCTCTGGCCACCCCAAAATCTTGTAAAATATCGAACTATTTGCCTTATAGAAAGCTTTTCAAGTAGCAGGTTTTTAAAAAACACTATAATACACAGACAATGTAAAATTGCTTGATTTTGGTGTTTTTGATCAATTAAAATAAAAACATTTCAAAGCGGCCTTCGATTTTTCTGAATGCGGCCCTCGGAGGAAAAAGTTTAGACACTCCTGATTTGAAGTTTACGACTCCTGGTACAAAGTGAAATAACTGCAGAATAGTTCAGTCGTATTTCACTTTTAAGTTCGATACATTTGCATTTATTCTTTAGTAGTGATAGACCAATAATCGACTCCGACATTGAGTGTTTTGACGAATATCGGCATCAGCCCTTTTTAAAAACCTGATGGCCGATAATACATTTATTTAAAACGGTGTTAACTTTTTAAACTGGATTAATTAAGTACATTTAGAGTTATTTATTTACATTTTCAGTTAACTTTATAAGAGATTCTACTGAACCTGGGAAGACGCTGCACCTTTTGTTTTTGTTTGAAATCAAAACAAAGATAAGTGGAATTATAACATTTCTGTCATTTCTAAATTGTAGAGGACTTTATCTACTGTAGAAAACTACATGGAGTTATTAAGTTTTCATTTAACTTTTGAAGGCATACTGATGATCATGGGGGATCCCTTTTTGTTAAAATTTTACATCAGAGATGTAAATTAACAAACATTTATAATAATAATTTTTAAAAAATCAACATTATGCAAATCTCAAAAACTATTTAATTAACATGCTTAAAGATGTGTCAACACAGTTAAGAGTTTTAATTTTGGGGGGATTTTGCTGATATTTTCCTTTTCGCTTAAAATGAATATCAGATGAAAATATCGGTTATGGGCCTCCTTGACTACTAATAATCGGTATTGGCCCTGAAAAAAAAAAATCATATCGGTCCATCTCTATTCTTTAGTAAGTGTTTGGTTTTTAAACATTTGCTTTATTCTGGTAAAACTGTTATTTAACTCTAATGTACATTACAGTTTATATGAATCATTTTCGCATTTTCGACTACTTTACATAATAACAACACTTCGTGACAATGTGAATCAAACAATTAAGAGTAATGCTTAGAAGTTCCAGCTCTAGTAAAGATGCTGCTGCAGGGCATGACAACATGGAAGCTGCACAGCGGTTTAGAAACCATTCAGTCTGTTACAAGAAGAACAGCTGAGCCCTGGCTGGTTCCACTGCAATGTAAGTGTGAAAACGCCGCAAGTCACTGCACTGGCGTAGACGCTTGCAGTTCACATGACAGTGACTTTTTTTGGGGGGGGGGGACTTATCAGCAGGTAAAAAAAAATGACTACACGCACAGTGCACAGTGTTCAATTTCTCCAAGTCATCCTTTGGCTAATCCAGGCCTGTGGCTATATTGAGCAACAGCCCGCAGCTCTGCTTTCACATTCCCATTTAAATGCGACATGTGCCGCCTGTGTGCGGACACAAGGGCGAGGAACTGCGCCAAAGAGGAGGCGAGGTTCGTTTTTATGGAGCGTTTTTGCCTTACCTGCAGATGTTCCTGGAATCGTATGGGCAGTATCTGGGCCATTTCGAGACGTTTCTTCGCCAAAATGCTCCTCGCAGAAAGGAAAGGGGGAAAGGGGGGCAGCAAGGAAGGATTTGGTGGGGCTCTTTTGAAGTGTCCGCTGCCAACGTCCGCTAAAAAGTGGAATATATGGCAGACGAAGAGAGTGGGGGAGACGTTCGAATCTCACTCTCATACGGCGACTGCTGCTCTCATTCAGTGCCCCCCCCCAAGAGTCAGTCGTGAAACCGGCCGCACCTCCGCCGTGAAAACTAGTCCACGTTAACGCTCAAGATTCGCACGGAACCACTCCATGGTGTGTCCCCCGAATAAACCCATGCGTGAGGGGAAGTCCAAAAATTAAAATACATGTCAAGACAGTGTAACAAGTGTGATGGGTGAGCCCCTGGAGGGTTTTTTCTCACGGCTGTCAACGCAAGGTTAGATGTGTAGTGTGTGTACCCCTCCGCCGAAGCCCTCCTCTAGCGTCTACTCCTCAGCCCAAAATTTTCAAGTTTGAAATGGCCATGCCACAACATTTTATCACACACACAAACAGGTTCACAAACACACTTTATTAAGTCATTCTACTTTTTCACAATGCAATTCCGGACCATGACAGAGAGTGCCCCACTAGATCGAATAATAATCATTTTACAGTAATCCGTCATTGATTGCGGGTTTATGTTTCAGACCATCCCTGCGGTAGACGAAACCTCAAAGTATTGACCAAATTATGTATATATAGTAAGGCTTAATGCATATAACACCAGAATATATGCACATGAGTAGTGTAGTCTGAGTTTTGTCCACTTGTTGTCGCCATCTTCATGCTCTGCAGTACTGTAGTGTCTGTGCCTAACTCTGTGACTGAATGTGCGTGACTTTACAAGGTGGGGCGTGGTTTTTTGAGTGACGTCAGAGTCAATTTGGACTAACACAAATCAGCTGAAATTTGCAATCGGCACATTTCACTTTAGCATCTCTTATCAAGTGTGAAATGATCCCGAACTTTGGACATCCTTTATCATTTACGCACTCTTTCCTTCTGGCTTATAAGCATGATGAAAAAAACCCTCCTATGTAGGGAAACGGTCAAACCTGAAGCACCTATACACACATATAGCAAAGGATGATTGTAGTGAAGAATGGAGAAAAAAAAATGGATCATAAAATTATCTTAAAATATCTATCCATCTATCTATCGACCTATCTACTAATACATCCAAATGCAATCACAACAGTAAGAGGGTATATTCGTTTTCCACTTTTTGCATACTGTATACACTGCAAAGAGTGTTCAGTTTGAGAGAATCTGGTTAATTTAAAGGCTGACTTTCCTTTAAACTGTAAATACTACCGCTTTTCAAAGTCAGAATGCTGAAGGTACAATTAGTGCACCGAACTAAATAACACTTTTAACAGAGGCTGAAAGTGACTCAGAATTGCCCACAGGATGTGACCAGCGCAGATGCAGTCAAAGGGGCTACTGTCCCAAGGCAGCAGAGACAGCGTAATGCTGTTTCAAGTTCCATTCCTGGAAGTTGTGTTGTGTGTGAGAAAGAAGTTAATTAATTACTGTCAGTTTTTTAAAAGATGGAAGCAAATTGGACTAACACACATGATTCACACACACATGTGTACCATAGAGACTTAAAAAAATTGCATGCATGTTCAGTTTAACATTAACATCACTTGTTTCTGAGTTCACTCTTTGTTAAAGATACACAGGGCTCAGTTAACAACCAATCATGGCTCAGCTTCAGAAAACAGGTGAGCCGTGATTGGTTGTTATCTGAGCCCTGAGCAACTTTGATGTCATCTCCAGTCGACAAAATGGCCGCCCCCTGAGATGGCTAAAAGGATGTTGCTGCTTAACCTATATTCCACAAACGCAATATTAATCAGAATGTCGTGTGAGAAAGAAGTTAATTAATTACTGTCAGTTTTTTAAAAGATGGAAGCAAATTGGACTAACACACATGATTCACACACACATGTGTACCATAGAGACTTAAAAAAATTGCATGCATGTTCAGTTTAACATTAACATCACTTGTTTCTGAGTTCACTCTTTGTTAAAGATACACAGGGCTCAGTTAACAACCAATCATGGCTCAGCTTCAGAAAACAGGTGAGCCGTGATTGGTTGTTATCTGAGCCCTGAGCAACTTTGATGTCATCTCCAGTCGACAAAATGGCCGCCCCCTGAGATGGCTAAAAGGATGTTGCTGCTTAACCTATATTCCACAAACGCAATATTAATCAGAATGTCGTATTTCGACTAGTGGGCCTGCATAGAACATATTTTGGAAAAACTTTAAATGTAAAGGCAACGCAATGATGACAATACACGTAACACCCATTCGGTTTTTGAGTGGGATGATTCTGTCCCATGCAAATGAGCCACTGCTGAATCCGACTCCTTGTACAATGCGCAGTATGGCTTTCACTACCATGACGGAAGTGGGGTTGCGATTAGGTGGATGGCTACTTGATCGTAAGCAGCCCGGAGTCCCAATAAAGGTGAAGTTATAGCATCATTTTGATTTTCACTCATGGAGTCAGCACGGTATAGCACGGTATTATCAATTAATCAACTGAAAAATAATAAGTACATTTTGTGTGTGCGGAGCTGGTTGTCCGCTATGATGTCTCCAGTCAAATCAAATCAATTTATATAGCACTTTTCATACAAAAAGAATGCAACTCAAAGTGCTGTCCAGTAAAAATGTCCAAAACACAAACACAGTAGCAAACCTTAATCTGCAAAATGGCAAAACAGGAGTTCAGAACAATCAGAGACCTTATTAGCACCCCATTAAAATCATTTAAAAAAATAACAATCGAGTAGCTGATTTTTCGTCATAGTCCACCAAGGGAATTTTGTCAAACATCCATTTCTTATTATTCTACACCCTATGGCGAGTCTACCTGCGGCATATTCTTTATCAATGGTGATCGCAGGATGTTATTGAGCTCCAGTCTGGGGAATACGCTGCACGTCATCACAGCAGAATTCCTCACACCCAGCTGCCAAATTGCAGCGTCTCCAGGAAGCCATTCAGTGTTCATTATTCGGCTATACCAGCTTCTGCAGCAGCATCACAAGTCACAAGTGTTTCATTTAAAGAGACATTATGTTCTTCTGTTCTTCGAAAAGGCTCTCGAAGCAAAAGAACATAACACGGCAATAACTGCTCAGCCGTTGCTGGATGTGACTGGATAATTTAATGATGCTGCCACTTCAGATGATTTATCTGCTTGTGTGTTTGTTTACAGTATTCCTTCCTGACCTCTTTTGCTGTCTAAACTCTTCAGCTGGAATCTGTTTATTTGAAAGTATGCCTGCCTGTGGATCAGGTCAAACTATTCATTTAACTTTTTCACCATGACACAGGCTATGATAAAAAAAAAAAAAATGAAGAAAAAAAATGAAAAAAAGAGGAGGAGAAGATGTGTTTAGTCCAGAAGAATTGTATTATTGTATGATTAAAAAGTTGGATCATCACTTTCTATAATTGGGTACATAATTTTAAATACAATCAAAAGACATCAATAGGTACTTAAATCTAACACATGAGCTGTATTTTTGTATGTACTGTGTTTTTATTACCTCTTAAGTTTTAAAGCGGACATGTTGTGGAAAACTGGCTTTTTATTGTTTGTGTACAATTCAGTGGTACGTCGAGATACAAGTTTGAATCTTTACATGACGCTTGTTACTCAAAATGTTCATATCTAAAATCTTTTCTGCATTCACCCAAAGCAATTTTTTTTTTGAAATGTGTTTTTCACAAGAAAAATAGCACTCCATAAAATGTCCCCTTAAAGAGGGGAAATTTTCAAGAATATGTTCCCAGAGGCCCACTGGTTAAAACACGGCATTCTGATCGATATTGCGTTTGTGGCATATGAGTTAAGCAGCAAAATTCAGCCCTTTTTAGCCAGCTCAAGGGGCGGCCATTTTGTCACTTCTGTCGACTGAAAATGACATCACAACTACTCAGGGCTCAGATAACGACCAATCACGGCCCAGCTTCAAAAAAACAGGTCAGCCACGATTGGTCCTTACATGAGCCCTGAGCAGTCGTGATGTCATTTTCAGTCGACAGAAGTGCCAAAATGGCCGCCCCCTGCGATGGTTAAAAACGGGTGGATTAACACTTATTTGACAAACGCAGCATTTATCAGAATGCATTGTTTCAACTAGTGGGCTTGCATAGAACATATTCTTGAAAAAAAAATGTTTGGGTTGACTTCCGCTTTAAATACAGCTCTGCAAGTGTACCTTAAGCTGTGGAATGCAATTTCATGCAGTTTTATGCATGTCCAATATAGTGTTGTGTCCAATATAGTGTGACAACATTTTCATCATAAAGATCATATTCTTTAAAATGTGATGTTAACAGCGTGAGATAAATAGACTGCGTGTTTGGCCTGGCTCTTGCTGTCAATCAGATAGAGCAGGTTCTTCTTGTGGTGCATCACAATTTCATCTAGGCTGGCGAAAACCTGACATAAGGGAGAGAAAGTTGGATTTATCAAACTAGCTCTGCCCACATCTCTAATGCTGAGGTGTCAAATTCGTGATCATCACGGGTCATTTTCTAGTTATAATTTCCCTCATATATGTATATGTTTGTATATGTCCCTATGTTAGACACGCGTGCATCTCGACCATCCAATCTGAGTTCACCTCTTCACTTTTCTTGCCCTCCTTTCCCAGAGCGAAGCCCTGCTTCTCCTCCAGGAAGCGGACGGGAATGTTGTAGACCTTCTGATGGTAGAGCACAGCGAGGGTGAAAGGCTGCCGGGTGTTCTGTGTCAAGCTGTGTCGGATGAGGAAGGTACCGTCCTACAGCGAGGACAAAGAGGACAATAATTCACAACAAATGGGCTCGAAAATTAATACAGGTGCATCTCAATAATTAAACGTTGGCAGCGTGGAAATGTTGATTCGTTTTAGTGGTTCAATTCAAATAGTGAAACTCTTGTTATATAGATTTATGAAACTAAATAAAATAAATTCCGGAAGGCCAATTCTTTCTTAATTTCTATATCAAAAACATTTGATTTTTATTTATGTAATATACAGTATTTTTTTAGATGGGGAATACTGTATTTTCTTTTTGTAATCCAAATTATATTTAAAAAAATGAAAATCAATAAATCTTTCACACTGTGTGTAGTAAATCTACATGATATATAAAATGTACTTTTTAAATTAAACTACTGAAATAAAAATGTAGAAAATGCTTTCCCTTATTATTGGAATTTATTGAAATGCACATACACTGAAAAAAATGCTGTGCATCATTTACCCAATTTTATTTGAAGTGGTTGCGCGAAATATAATCATCTGAATCCAGTTGATTTTATTTTCTGCAACCACCTGACGAAATATAATTGAGTAAATTCAACCGTCATTTTTTTTTCAGTGTACCGTATCCGTGGAGGTTCTCAAATCGAATGACCCCGAAGTTTTACAAATTTGAATTCATCCAACATTAATATAAAAAATGTTGCTAAAAGTTGCTCGTAACTTCAAAATGCTGTCAAGCAAGAGGTCCCTCAAGACCTTGAGAACATAAAAGGATTACCGTACCTTATTGACTCTCATTAAGAGATCCTCTGCTGTTTTCCTGTTGCAATCACCAGCAAACCAATCTTTGGCCTATGTGATTTAACATGAATATAAGTAAGTCTCCATTATGCAATGTTTTTTTTTCATTTATTTATGTTTATTTTTCTACCTCATTCCCCGATTGTTTGGTTGTTCTCCCGCCACCAGAGGCTCAAAATAGAAAATAAAATGGGTTTTTTTAAACCTAAAAACTTGCAATTCATCAAAGTGATGATCTATGCATTTTTGGTGAAAAATAAATGAGCTTACTTGCATGCTTAGTCTTCAGCATGTGAGGATTTGTATGGCTGAAATGTAGACCGGAATGTTAATATCAAACATAGCTTTAGTATGCAGTTGGCCTGCAAAGTCAAGCCAATATGAATTAAAACGCATATAAACATTACACGCATTTAGCATACTTTAACCTATTGAACTTGGTGACTGACCTGAGCATAGTGTTCTTTAGACTGGCTGGCAGAGGGGGCTTCAAACCTTCCATTAGTGAGGGCTGTTTAGAGGTGGCTGGTCTTGCTTCAAAGTTAGGAGCTGAAATGTTTGGAATTGCTGACTGCTTTTCCCCTAATTAGTAGAGTTCATACCTTATATATAAAAAGTCTCAACACCCCTGTTTGAATGCCAGGTTCTTGGGATTTTAAAAAATGAGATCAAAATAAGACCATTTCAAAACATTTCCAGCATTAATACAGTACAATAGACCTTTATTTATATAGTGCTTTGACAACAATGTGACTTATTTCTATTATATTTTCAAGTGGGGCTTCATGCTTCACAACATTTGACCAAGGGTGTGAGGACTTTTTATATCCGTTGTAAAAAGTGAGTCAAAGGGTTTCTACCTGTTTTTACCTCTGTCAGGGAAGGCAGGAATGAATTCTGAAAGGGAGTAAATAGATGTAACTGTGTCCAAAGAAAGAAGCTTCACTAAATTCCGTCAACTAAATGAATAGGAATGAAAAGTTCCAATGTTTTAAATAGGAAGAGAACAGGGACAACTCACTGACTTTGCTCTTGGAAGTGGAGGCTTCATTCTGCGTAGTGAAAGCATGTCAGGCTATATGTAGCAATATGACTGGTACGTTCAAACGCCACGACATTAGGATGCGCAGTTATACAGTTAACATCCTCCAATAATGCCTTGATAATCACATGATCATGTATTTTCCCATTATGTTGTTAGGGCTGAAAAATGTCTGCGAATTTCCAAATTTTCCATGTGAATAGAAAAGTATTTAAGTGAAAAATTAATTGATGGGAAAAAAGATAAAATATTTTTTTTCTTCATAATATTTCCAAAGGATTTATATATGTTGAAACACTGAAATGTGCACAATACATTGCAACATGAATATTGTGTCCCACTCAGGGAGTAAATACGGGATTTTTAAAATTTCAAGTTGATTACAAAAAAAGTATTTATGAGCAGGGTAAAAATTTGATTACCGTACTCTTATGTATAATAACATTTACACCTGTCATTGTTTTTGCTGTCATTTTGAACACTATGCTGCCACAAACTACAACCGCAATTAGCAAACATGTTTAAAATGAACACTTCCATTCATGAATATATTTGTAAAGGCAGAATATTTGATACATCTGTAGTGTATTACGTTGTGCAGGTGCACCTAAAATTGTGACCGTGTATCAGCGGTAGACCGTCACATACATGGGTAAATGCGCGAGTGACGTCTTGGTGGATGAAGACATTCTCATCGGGCCCCGGGGAGCTGGAGGACACGCTGAGGGGCAGGAAGAGAAGGAAGTTAAGATCCGAATCTGGAAAATGTTTCATACAAACTATGCAAACATTTAATCAACGTAATCGAGTCCACATTCATGCGGCCTACCAGCTGCTGGTTCTAAATACAGGTCATCGTTATCCCTCTGAAACATGAGAACACACAGCGTTTGATGACAGTAGGAGAACTGCACTGTACTGCGTGTGTATTTAGCGTTTAATGAAACACATTTTATGATGGAGATTTGCATCACATAACTGATACAAAATATACACAAAAGACAATCAAACATGAGTCTAAGTAAATGTTTTCAATTCTAAACTTCAACAATGAGCTTCACACAAATACGGCGTATGTATTTCCCTTTTTGTTGTTGGACAATTACAATAGTATCGATGCTGAAAATGATTTGTTGTTGTTTTTGATATTCATAAAGTTGCATCGTGAGATGAATAGAATATTTTCATTTCACGTTTTAATTAATTTACCTGCTCTTCATTCGGATCCAGATATACATCTGAAATGCAAAAAAAAAAAAAAAATTATAGGTAAAGATGACTGGCATATAGTGAGATAAATGGAGATCCACAGACTGTCTACACACCCCGGTTTAAATGCCAGGCTTTTTGTGATCCCAAAAAATGACACCAAGAGAAACCCTACAAAGTCAACCCAAACATAATTTTTTCAAGAATATGTTCTATGCAGGCCCACTAGTTGAAACAAGGCAATATAATTAATATGAAATACGAGTTAATCCACCCGTTTTTAGCCAACTCAGTGGGCGGACATTTTGTCACTTCTGTCGACTGAAAATGACATCACAGACCCTCAGGGCTCAGATAACGACCAATCACAGTTCACCTGTTTTCTGAAGCTGAGCCGTGATTGGTCGTTACCTGAGCCCTGACCAGTTGTGATGTCATTTTCAGTTGACAGAAATGACAAAATGGCTGCCCACTGAGATGGCTAAAATTTTGCTACTTAACTCACATTCCACAAAAGTGCACAGAACGTATTCTTAAAAAAATATGTTTGGGTTGAATTCCGCTTTAAATGCAGATGCTTTTACTGCCACACTGAGACACAAGAGGGCGCCATAAATGCATTGTGTACACCCCAAAATCTTCTGAGAACGTATTCCTAGAAGACTTGAAGCTGTCCTAGTTATTTCAGTTTCCTTTGGGGTGACCAATACTTTTGTCCACACGGTGCAGTAGAATGCACATTTATTAAAAAAAAAAAGAAGAAAAAAAAGAAAGAAAAAAGGATATTATCCTTGCAATAAAAAACTGCATTCTTGTTAATTCACATGAATGACTGCACCTTCCTCCATGGCAGACGTAAGAAAGGGAGCAGGAGGAGCCGCCATCTTTTTCCTGCCAGGCTTCTCGTTTCTGTCGACCTCAGGTGCTGAAGGATGACAGAAGACTGAAAAGATTCATCTTCATAATAACATACCTCCATTCATTTTGGATGGATGGAACTTGTTTTTATTATCTCTTCACTGAAAGACCTGGCCCATCTGTTCATTTTAAAAATCAAATGTGACACTTAAGAATCACAATTTGCTCATCCCCGTGTCAGCGTCTTCAGTGAACCTGACATGCATATTTGCAATGGAGGAAGCTAGCAAAAACCCGCGCACATACTCACACGTATAAAGAAAACACACAAAGTCCTCATCAGGCCCAAGCCGAAATTCTAACCCTCAACCTTTTGATAGTTGATGCAGGCGTACTAACCACTGTACACTATTCGACAATGACACTCTAAGCTGTGTTTGACTCACGTTTCTTGACGTTTGACTCCTTAGCATGTTGTTGAGGCTTCTGTCGGGGACAGAAGGTAAACATTTACAAATATATTGTAAAAGAAATGATCAGAAACAGTCATGACAGACAGGACATCATTGCTGTGTTTACCTGAAGTTTTCCACCTAGTCTTGATGCCGGTGCAGCCAAACGTTGTGGGACTGCGGCACTGGGGGTTCGTTCTAAAAACATTTTTTTTAATTTACAATTTTTGTCACACCGCATCAATAGAATGGCCATTGTGCTGCTCTTTCTGGTGTGCCCGCTTTGGCCACCTTGGGTCAGTATAAGACAGATGTACTGTTCATTGAGATGTCTTAACTCAAATCAGCTCGTCAGTACGACACTTATATTGTCGTTATTCATAGAGGATAAAGAATATATGACTGAGTACTGTTACATTGTTTTACTGTCCATATTGTCTGCATGTGTTGCCGCACCATTTGTGTTCAATCTGTTGCTTAAAGGGTTAGAGCACCACAACATAAATGCTAATGAGCACTAACATTAAGTACGAGGACTGAAAGGCTAAGCTATGTGTTTTTTTTCCTCTTTGTTTTGTTTCCCTTGGCAGTCAACTTCAACTGGGAGTGACAAGAAATAGCACGAATCGTCTTTTTGTAGAATAGTTCACTATTTGGCAAAGTGGAGCTTATTGCAAAGCGAGTTGAGTTGAGTTCACCATTCCTCAAGTCCGCTCACAATTCAAAGCAAACATTTGGCTGAACGACATCTCGTAGCTCGAAATTTTTTTAAGTAGGGTCACTCGTATCTCAAGGCGCCACTGCACAACAATTCCCTTTCTGTGTGAGTGAATGTTCTTACCCATATAAACGTTCTCTTCCACTTGTCTCGGCGGGACTGTGACAGCTGGACGCTCACAGGGAGGAACTTCATACATGTCACCTTCCTCCTCCTCATCCTCCTGCCACTGAAACGTTTACAGTCCACATTGTTGGCTCACTGATTTAGTAAGAACAGTTATTTCTGCCTATTCTATGACTCAAAGAATCAGATCTAGTGGTACACAATAGCTCTGCGCAGGCCTCCGCTAAGGCCAAACAATTTGGGTTCACCACCAAATTACACTTCATAGACATGTGCACCTCCAGGGCAAAAAGTGATGATGATTCTGACTGACGGGGGCCCTAGAAAATAGTTCTAGCGACATTTAAAGTGGTTGGGGCTAAAGGATATTTTTTTTTAAGGCCCCAAATTCCTAGCGTCACTGAGAAGTTCCAGAAAAATCTGTCTAAAAATAGTCATTGTATGTCCATGTGAGGATGCAGTATATTGGGAAAATAATATATGTAATATTTAACACTTTCATCGGGAGATATAATATAAGGTAAGACTGAGTGTGTTTTTTTCAGGATAATTTTTGACCTCGTTACCGGACTTGGGCCAACGTCTACCACCCCCGAAATAAATCAATTAATCACAAGGTGGGCAGAATTATGAACAGTTCCAAAGAGCAGTGAGTGTCTGCGCAAAACCTTCAGGCTTCTTTTAGGAAACAGAAAAAAAAGTTAGGAAAAGCCAACTAGAACATTTGAACTTTATTTGAGGTTCATCTGAGGCACTTTAAATGGTAGCAGGTGTGGGCTGAATCCCGTTTAACATGCGATTGAATGTGATTGGTTAATTACGAACGCAGCTGCACACCCACTTATAAGAGGGTGTGCACACTTGGGCAATCACATTATTATAATTGTTTACTTTTACTTTCCCTCTCAAAAGCGTTTTTTTTTTTTTCCAATTCCGATTTCCAAATCAGGCGGCACGGTGGTCGACTGGTTAGCACGTCCGCCTCACAGTTCAGAGGTCGTGGGTTCGATCCCGGCTCTGGCCTCCCTGTGTGGAGTTTGCATGTTCTCCCCGTGCCTGCGTGGGTTTCCTCCGGGTACTCCGGTTTCCTCCCACATTCCAAAAACATGCATGGTAAGTTGATTGGACTCTCTAAATTGCCCCTAGGTGTGATTGTGAGTGCGGATGTTTGTCTCTGTGTGCCCTGCGATTGGCTGGCAATCAGTTCAGGGTGTCCCCCGCCTACTGCCCAAAGACAGCTGGGATAGGCTCCAGCGCGCCCCGCGACCCTTGTGAGGATAAGCGGTACAGATAATGGATGGATGGATTTCCAAATCGCAATCTTCTATAAAGAAAAAACAAAAAACATGCTGGATTGCAATGTAAAAAATACAGGCACTCAATTAGGACGCTATACGGATTTGTACGTTGTAAAAACACAACGTACAAACTAGCACTATAAAAAAAATCTGCAGTGTATTGAGTCGTACCTGTATATATACATACACATATATATATATATATATATATATATGGGGAAAAAAATAAAGAAAGAAAGAAAAAGAAGAAATGTAAAGAAAAAAAATTAATTGAAATACTTTACTTACAACTCCATGCTGTTTCCACCCCAAGTCCTCACTGTTGCCTGAAACAATGTGCCGATAGTAATGCAGGTCTAGCAAAACAAACTGATAAAAGCACTTTTGAGGGAGGCAATTGACATCACCTGTCCTCCTGGGTGGTGCTGGAACGCCGCTGTGCGGAGATGAAAGAGGCTTGGCTCAAAGCTTTACACAAGAGTAGGGTAGACGTTTGAGGTGGTTATACTGTACTTACATGCTCTTCAGTTTACCAAAGAAACTCTGCAAGAAGCAAAAGAAATATTTGGCTATTTCAATATGTTCACTACAGGTTTGTGCTGTCTTAAATGCATGCCTATATAAGAATTGACTATAATCATTGACTTGTCTTTACTAGTCAAACATGATGAGTCAGGCAGAAGCTCTCCCCTGATGGATAAAGACGCTTTGTTCAGGCAGTAAAAAGTCGATGCTGGGTAAATCTTAACTTGGCATAGCATTTAAAAGAAAAAAAAATCATATTAATAATGTATTACTGTTTCTCTATAAGTAACATGGGTTTGTTTTTGCTGTTACTGAATATTCTTTCTGTCAAAGTAGATAGATAGATTGACAAATAAACCTTATGAAGTAACGTGCATTTAAAGAATATGTTCCCAGCAGGACCACGAGTTGAAACAAGGCATTCTGATTAATATTGTGTCGGTGGAATATGAGTTAAACAACAAAATCCACCCGTTTTTAGCCATCTCAGGGGGCGGCCATTTTGTTACTTCTGTCGACTGAAAATGACATCACGGATGCTCAGGGCTCAGTTTCAGAAAGCAGGTGAGCTGTTAACTGAGCCCTGAGCAACTGTGATGCCATTTTCAGTCGACATAAGTGACTAAATGGCCTCCGCTGATGGCTAAGAACGTGTGGATTAACTCTTATTCCACAAAAGCAATATTTATCTGAAAGCCTTGTTTCAACTAGTGTTATTGCATATAACGTATTCTGGAAAAAAATATGTTTGGGTTGACTTCCTCTTTCAAGAAAATTATCAAAAGATACGGTTAGTCTACTATTATGGTGGTTTATCTTATCTACAATATCGGACTTATTCCTTTTTTTTATGTTGGTGAGGGAACAGACAAACGGTGATGTTTAAACAGTATAGTTCTCATTGCCCCTCAATTATATAATGACAATTGCATTTTTTTCTTATTACGTATACATGATTTTATTTTATAAGTAGACTAAGTTGCCACATAAGTAATCTTCTCATTTGAAATGAATGCACTGATAAATATGATAAATATGCACTGATAAATGAATGAAGTGCAAAATACATTCACTTATTATTGCGTGTCATTGACAAAGATCTTTTCGCACCAAACTGTGTTTCAGTGATTGAAACTAAAGATTGCATCAAATCAGGAAATGCTTGCGACAGTCCCGTCTGTTTTCCCATACAGCTTTCCCGCAGGTGTAAATTGTCATGAAAGAAGAGTTGATATAGAGTAAATGATTATGGAAGGTCAAAGAGGGGGATTTTTTTCTTCTTGTATGTCAATAGTAGCATGTCAGTCAGAGACAATGCTGCCTTTCATGACATCAGAGAAAAGTTGTGTAGAACATGATACAAAACTCAACTCACTTGTCCCTCTGCATAAAACTCTGCAGCAACAGCAGGTTCATACAGTACTATTTGTTGAATTTTTAACAATCAGTCATAGTGGTTTTGAATTTACACTCCTGTCAGATTCATAAAAGACTTCATGAGAGAATTATTGGGCTGCATTTTGTTTTCATAAATTAAATCAAATTAATTCAAATTAAATTAAAATTAAAGTATTAACTATGGAGATTAATTTAAATTTCATAACGCACTAAAAAAAATGAACTCAGTTAACTCAGTTTTATTTACTTCCTGTAGCAGCTGACCTCTGCTCACTGTGCAGCCAAATTTAGAGCAGAGTCACTGTCGTGAAGACGGACTTTTACGTAGTTTTACTTTAAAAAAAGTTTCTTGACGGCTCATTGGAGAAATCCAAAATAATTTGCACACTTTGCACAGCCAAATTTAAATACCATATTAGTTGGATGTCCTTGGTGTATCGTTCAAATGTTGTATTTTACAGGAAAAGAATAGTATTCAAGGATCAAGAAAACTATTAGAACAGTCTTTGAATCGAAATATACTTTTATTTCTTTAATTCCAAGATTTTACTCAAGTAAATAATGGTTCCAAGCTTCGGAAAAAATTGTAGTTGAAAAATACGATTAATTATGGAAAATTAATAACTTAAATGAAATGATAAAATAAATGAACATCCTGTATGCCAAATAATACATTACCATTTTCATGATTTTGAGATGAAGCCTCAAGTGATGAAGAAATCAACGTCTTTGTTTGGTGTCCCACATGCAAATGCCACCAAGCAATGAAAGCACACACACACATTCTACCGAGGACAGTTCCAACTCAACTCTTTTGCATTTCCTTACCTGCTGTGGATCCACGCCTCTTGACTTGCATATCAGATCACTTTGTACAAACCTTTTAGTGTGCAACCCGCTGTAAAGGGGAAATTAGACACTTTACATTCAACACTGACTTGAGTTGTACAGGTTATTGTTGCAATAAACGTTTTTGAAATGCTTTATCTAGCTCTCATTTTTTCATATCTCAAAAGCCTGGCAATTGAACTGGGGTGTGTAGACTTTTTTATATCCAATGAATCTTTTCACATATTTAAATAGAAAAAATAGATTACCTTATTTTTTTCCCCATCATACTGTATTTGTAGAGTTGATAAGTCGTTCTCTGTCAAACATTGTTTGAAAGTACTGATTGTATATTGCTTTTATGGTTTTAACACATCCTACTTGTGTCACTAAGGAAATGCTTGTTAAATAATATATTTGTGTGATTTCTGATTTGTAAATTCAGCATACAGCAATGTAAAGAAAAAACCCTAATGAGTCAAGAATTGCATCATATAGTGGTACAATATATCATATCTTATAGTGCCGTGGATAACAGTCTTATCAACAATCTATATTTGTAATAAAACTCATAATTTGTAATAAAAATAAAATCACAAAGCAGAAGGAGTGTATAGTGAGTCCAAATATTTATTGTATTTTACCAGATGTGATTATAGAACAATAAATTATTTACAGCATAAAAGTTTCTATAAAATACACATAAATATTAAATTAGTAGAAAAGTTTATAAAACACACACACAGCTTTGTGGAGAATACAAATGATTTGTATGGCGGTAAGCAGTTAATGAAAATATGACAAAAAAGGCAATGAACAAACGTTATACTGTACTTGCTGCTGTACACGCTAGGCTCTATCCATGTGTCAGGAGTGTTATGTTAAAAAAAAAAAAGTCCATGTTGCGTATCCCCAAATATAAAAGTGTCAAATCGAGCAGAATCTGAACCAGCAGATTTTATAACGTATATGTGACGCACAAGTCTGTGTTGAGCCTTTGCCATTGCAAGTGCTGCCGACCACTGACCTTTCCCACTGTAACCTCAAACAGCTCCACAGAGGCGAATTGCCAAAAACATTTGAACACATCCGTGCATGTTTACAAACATAGATGACCTCAAGGGGGGGTTTGGGGGGGTCGAACTGGGCCCTCAAGCACAGGATGTGAAGAACATGGAGCAACTGTGAGTGTTCAGAGCCCGTGACAGAAGTTCCTCTTGGTCCCTTGAACCCTGTTAAACAAGTGCTGCTCTCAAACATCCACCATTTGGATTTGGATACAACACGCAGAATCAAGTGAGCGAATCGTCATCCAGGTGCTCAGATGGGGTTGGCCGTCATTTTGCTATGAATCCAGTCGATGTAACGGGTGACGCGTGTGTAGACGCCAGGCTTATCCCTCTGGCCGCACCCGTCGCCCCAGCTGATGACGCCCATCAGGGTCATTTTGTCATTGGTGCGGCAGACGAGAGGACCGCCAGAGTCTCCCTGGAAGGGCGTTCAAAAGGCAGTGAGGAGAACGGCTAAAGTACATTTCGCGTATGCAGTATCTGCATATAGAGGTCGCCAGTCTAATTCATTGTTTTCCAACCTTTATCAAACCATAGCGCATGTTTTATATTACAAAATTCTCACGGCGCACCACCCCAAAAAAAGTGATCTCGTCACTATTTCATTATAAATTTAACATGTGATATCTGGGACCCTTTAGTGGAACACAAAACTATTTTCCGTTAGAAAATTTAGTTGTACCTTCTGCCATCTAGTGGAGGAGCATTTAATTGTTCTGCCAGTCATCTCGGGTAAGGATTCTTTTTTTTTTGTATTAAATAACAAAAAATGTAAAGACCAATTAAAGTGGGATTTTGCCATTTTCCCCCAAAACACTTTTTGTTATGTTAAAAAAAAAAAATGTCAGCGTAAGCCTGACAGTAGCCCATTAGCAAAATGATCTGTGAAAAAAAACGGAAAAAAAACAGGCGTCTCTGGCCCCATCGGAAAAATGAAATGGGGATGACTATTTTGAGGGGTGCGTTGAGTCCAAGTGTTTTTTGGATTTGCAGTATCTTAAGTGCAGTGATCCTCAAAATTTGGTACATGGCTGTCTCTAGTGGTACATGAATAATCCCTGAATTAAATGTTCAAACTGTGCATAATGTTACAGTGGCTTGAACTTGAACTTTTCCATCAAGTACAGTTCATCTGTTTTTAACTTTTCAATACATTTGCATTTAATCTTTGACAGCAATTAGTTTTCAAACACATATTGTATTTAGGTACAGTTTTATTTAACTTGCAATACGATTCTACATTTCTCCGAGTTCTCATCAAACTATAATCGTCAATAATTAGAATTTGCTTGTGTACCTGATGATGTATACTTGGTGTACTGTACTTTTGATCAGTTACGTTATCGGGCCTCACCTTGCAGGCGTCATCCAGGCCTCTTGTGTCGCCCGCACACAGCATGTTGGCGGTGACCGTGCGCCCAGACAGCACATCGGGGACACAACGCTCTCTGGGCCACAGGCGAACAAAACCTCTCTTGACACGCTCGGAGTAATGAGCAGAAACTGTGGAGGAGAAAGGGCAAGTTGAATGTCACCTCCAAGGCGAGAACAGGGCCGCAGTCAAGTCAATGTCAGAGGTCGGCTGGCGTACACTCGGAGTCCCTCCCGTAGCCTGAGATCTCACACTCGGTCCAGTCAGGCAGTACCAGGCCAGGTTCAGGAAGACACGCGGGGAGAACCTCTGGAGAGTTCACAGCGCAGACGCCCATGTCCGACTTGAGCTTCAGCAGAGCTGTAGAAGAACATGGACAATGAGGAAAGTTCCCACAGTGAAGGGCATGTGCAAACGTTGTGACTTAATTCAATATAATAGGATGTATAATAGGTTAAGTGAACAGGTCCGTTGTACCCACCTATGTCATTGTCAAACGTCTCGTTGTCAAATTTCTCATGGATCCAGTACTTGTCCACTTTGAAAATCTGCTCACTGCTGGAATTCTGTTTGCGGAACGTCCTGCCCAGAACGACCTCCAACTTTGAGGGTTTATCCCTGAACAAATGAGAACACACGTGACCTTCATGATATGACATGACCTGTTTAATTGCCAGATGTGTGTCGGGGCGGAAATGCAACGATGCCCATGCTCCGATACTATGATACTGATACCACTTCATCAGCCTGACATAGCTTCCAGGAAGGAGCCGTGTCAGCCATGTTTTATGTATTTGATAACTTGTGGCAGTCCCAATAAGAAGTCCTGTATTTCTTTTTACTTACATTATTTTGTGGAAAACACACTTCTGTTACAGGCTACAAGTTATTTTTGAGTGAAACATGAGGCATGTTCCAGAAAATTTTGTGTTGTTGAATAGTCATCGATTGAAATAAAACGTATGTTCATCACGATTGCAAGAAGTATTAGCGTCATCGGGTATCGATGATTCTTACGTGGGCTCGAAACAGTGAGCAGCAGACAGGACCCAACAGGAGTCAATGAGAATCCCTCCGCAGCGGTGGAAGTGCTGCCGCAGACGAGCCTGGTAAACGTTAATGGCCGCCTGCCAGGGCTGTTCCGTAATGTCGCTCTCGCGCCCTCCGAACATTCGGAAGGTGGGCTGGCTCAGGGTGTTGTCCAAACGCCGGCCGCATGTGCCTGAGGAGAGGACGGACACATTGTGAGATGACGCTCCGAACGACGCTAGCAAACTGACTGGCCATCGATGAGGTCATCATGATGTCATACCTCTGTTGTCGTTGGTTATGGGGCCTCGAGGGCCCAGTGGGGTGATGGTGGACGGGCGTCTCGCTAGAAAAGAGAGGAACCGATCGGTGAGACGAATGCAGTTTTGAATATCATAATTCATTCATTTCATGAGTTCAATTCGAAAACTGCAATAAATCCATTAGAACACTTAAAGGGGAAGGCAACCCAAACATAATTTTTTCAAGAATATGTTCTATGCTGGCCCAATACTTGAAACAAGGCATTCGGATATATATTGCGTTTGTGCAATAAGAGTTAATCCACCCGTTTTTAGCCATCTCTGGGGGCTGCCATTTTGTCACTTCTGTCGACTGAAAATGACATCACAGTTGCTCAGGGCTCAGGTAACGACCAATCACAGCTCACCTGTTTTCTGAGCCATGATTGGTCGCAAAATGGCCGCCCCCTAAGATTTTCAAATGTTATTTTTCATGTAAATGGTGTTCCCACATTACAGATATCGCATTACCGTGAAAATTTAAAATGTTTCCAAAATTGGACAGACAGTAAGTGTTTTTCACAGGACAGCGACGTTATATTTTCTTCACACAAAATGCTTATTTGTGCACATTCAAGACAAATTTCTGGCTCCCTACTGAAAAATTTGGGAAGCAAATCGAGAGCTCCTTTTAGGAAATGGTAAGGTAGAGTCACATGTAGAGGGACCCGCGCTAAAGTCAATTAACGGGTATATCGTAGTCGGACTGAATTTTATTTTTGGCTCGGAATAAGTTAAAAATACGTTATCAAAAACCTTACAGTACTTTACAGGCAATTCTCACGACAACAGAATACTAAATGACACTTACCTTACTTAGGTGTCAATGTTGGTCATGAGAATTTAACCCGCAAATGACTATTTCATCCGCCCATCTATTTCATGACCAAAAATGATCTTTTTTTTTGTCCATGTTTTATCTATTTTATTTTCCATTTTAAAGGCCCGCATTTGCAATGAAGCGACGGCTGACAAATCAGTACAACGGAATAGGGTGTGAACAACTCACTGCATTTCGGTACATCGCAGAGCTCCCAAGTCAGCTGCATGTTCTTGTATATATGACACCACGGGCCTTCATCACCGTCAGGATTCCTGTTGGACGAAACGAAAGCAGATGCATTTAGGAGCGGAGCTATTTGATATGATTCAATTAGGTAGTTAACATCCCGACTTTAGTACCTGCAGTAGCTGTGGCTGCCCAGGCCCACTTCGAGGGCGTCGGACCTCCAAGCGTTGTTGAACTTGCGCATGATAGCCGGAGAGTCCCACGGGAGACAGCGGGCGCCACTTTTAGTGACCGACTCCGTGCCCCTATAAGTCAGACCGATCCCCCTCTTGCATTCTTCGTACTTATCTGATGCAAATCACAAATAGGGGAGCGCACGCATGGGTTACATAGCGTCCATTAATTAGTCAGGAAAGTGCTTGATGTGAGGCGTTACCTTCTGAACACTTGGGCAAGGAACAGAACTCCCAGTTGATTTGAGTGCCTTTGTAGGTGTAACACCAAGGAGCACCGTCATGATCGGGGTTCCTGAAACGAAAGAAAATCACCCGTGAGCTTCTTTTTTTTTCCGAGAGAGGTACAGTTTAAACAATGAGTGGGAAGCCCAAACTTGAGAGCTATATTTTGCATAATCTTTACCAATTAACCAAATTATACTACAAGATACCAAAATGACTAATCCACATTTTTTAATTAATGTAATTAATCTAATGAGGCCTTACTGGCAGGGGTAGAATTTGCAAATGTATTTTCTTCCTACTGCTGGCAAACCTGCAGAAGTTGTGGTTGCCCAGGCCGAGGCTGCTGGCGTCCACTTTCCTAGCGGTGAACTTCTTTCCCCTGAGTGCCGTGGCGTTCCAGTTGATGCACTCTGCTCCCGACTTGCTGATACTCCACGTGCCGCGATAGGCGTCCCCACTCCCCACAACGCATTTCTCTTTGGTGTCTGGAAACAAACAGCTCACTGATTAGATACACGTATGGCCTTGATTATTCTTGACACTAATGTCTCTCTAAGGGCTTATCTCATTCATTTATTCTGACCAGATGAAGCCTATTTCCCATTGCGGAACACTTCTTCACAGTATTTGAATGTTATCACTCTGACATTACTTCCTTAATGAATGCCAAAGAACCGTGATTGTGCGTGGTTCAAGTGTAAACAGAGTATAAAAGTCCAGTGGTGCTTTAGGATACGAGTAACCTGGCTTCCTGTAGGTGTTTTTCGTCTTTCGGAGTCAGAGGATTGTTTGCTTTGACTTGAGAACAAAAAAATGAGATGCTAATGCTGTACGATGACAGTGAACTTGACTCACTTGCCGACAAGCTTCTGTTGACAGAATAATTCTTCAACATCAGCTTTCAAACTGTTTATTGCCACTCAAATTTGAAGTTTACTGTCAAGCTAAACATAAAACAAAGGGAATTACAATTTTTGTATTTAAAACAACCACATAACTTTTCCTTAGAAAAAAATGTTTAGCTTATGCTAACAAATGATGCAAAAATCCATTGACAGGCTAACACATTGCCTGTCAAATTGGTGTTTGAATCCTTTAAGCGATGGATATTCGAACACAAACAGTGGAGCAATATATGTAGACAGATAATATAACAATACCTACACGCTCAATTTGCTATGCTGTATGAAGAACGAGCTAATATTAATGCGGCTTAAAGAGGAGTAATTGTAACCACCTCCATGTATATCCATAAAACTGTATTATACTGCCAACATGTAGCCAAAGCGCACACAGAAGGAGCAGCTCAATTGAATTGAAGGAAAAAAGTGTCAAGACATTAGTGTACAGTAAAGGGAAATTAAAGGTCTGTTGTTGTTAAACGTGTAAAACCTGCAATGTTTCCTCAATAACTTTAAAAAACAATTCCATTTATTAAGTCTGGCTTTCATTAAGGCCAACATTGGCTGTCTGCCACTACTGATGTATGCGTAATTATTCCACTGAGAGGGTGCGGTGTCTAACTGTCTCAGGAAGAATTCCTCAGATATAAAACATTCATCAGAGCTCTTTGTATGGTTTATGGACTTTTGTTTTTGCAACGTTAAATCTTTATGCCTTAAGATATACATATTTTAAGCAATTTGTCAAGGCCTGGGCTAGACTACTTAATCTTAGTCCTTCATCATAAGAGATTTAGGACAATTGTATGCTTTCAACTTTGAGGGGAGAGTTTTGGGGAAGGCCCTCTTCTGTTCCAAGATGACAGCACCCCATAGCAAGGGTGCGGGCGGGGGCTAAAGCATTAGCCTCACTAAGTGACAGTTTTATGACTTATTCAAGGTTATGTGGTGGGGTAGCGCGCTAGCAGCTAGCATTTCTACCAGCCAGCCAACATTGATCAAATACCGTTCGGAAGAACTGGAACAGGGATTGTGAGCTGGAACCTTACTGCCTACTTACTGATCTCACACTGGGAGCCACTGAAGCCTTGGGGGCACTGACAAATGTAGTCTGAAGAGTACACGGCCTCCTTGCATGTGCCTCCATTGTAGCAATGAGACGTGTAGCAGTCTGGAAGGGGCAGAAAACCAACGCGGGTTAGATGTACTGCATCTCACTACATATGAAATGAACATATCGTACAAAATGTGTTCAACAGGCATCCAGTCCTTGAATCTGGGCAAGTGTAATATTTTGTTTTGCACACTAAGTGTATGTAAATGGACAGAGAAATGAGTGACAAACAAATGCGACGTAACTTTTAAACATGCTAATATTGATTTTAGCTCACTTCCGAAGGCGGGTTCAAAGTTTAGGCAGTGGAACATTTTCAGCCTGCTGTACTTTTTTTTTTTTCCTGGCATGTCACATTACAGTGAATTAAAACATGGCCAGTATTAGAAGTTGCAGAAAAGTTCATATTTTGAAAGATTTCACACCATTTTTTTTTTAATTTTAGAATGTAACATAAAATGGAAAAATGTTTCATGTTACTTGATGCCACACTTGTTACATTATATTATTTTTAAGATTCAAAAATATTCTTTAAGAATAATACTATTATAGACACTTGTTTATACTTAAAATTTTAAAAGTAGTATGTGTCAAAATATAGCATTATCTTTGAAAAAAATGAAAAGATTAATGTTACCTCAATGTCACGCAATTTCACTACACAATTCAATTGAATTAAAATAAATTTTGAATGTTTCAATATACTAGAACTACTTTGAACTAATTGAAGGCTCAAACTGTCCGTTGTTTTATATGTTGCATGTTATGTTGCTTAAACTTTTATCTCTATCCAGTACAGTACATTTGTTAAGTGCAGATCAGTTGTATTTAACTTTCAATTACAACACATTTGCGATTTAATCTTTTAGAACTGTTTGTTTACGTACATTTATTTAGCAGAATTTGTATTTGACATTCTGTGCAATACAAGTTAATTGAAATAATATTTAGTTCTTTATTTCCCCATATTTAAGCTCAGTGTTAATGTTTAAACTGTGTGTGATTTTACAGTGGCTAAGAATAACATTACACTCAGTCCATCATCACTTTACAGACAAGGCGGAAAAACGGTTTCATGCAATTGCCAGCCAGGTTCTCTATTTAGTATTACAAGAGGTCAAACTGGAGGATAATGCCAGTCGCGGGCTCAAAGCCTGCAGCCTGAGCTCACAAGTTGGCCGACTGCAGTCTGGTTAGAAATAGTCTGAGGGAAAAGCATCCATAAGTCACCGACTTCGTCAGTGGGGGGATGAAAATGCACCAGGGAAGAGCAATGTCAGACTAAATTACGCCTACAGAAAGCCCACAGCGGGTACCAGCAAGGCAGACCAAATAGAAAAAAAAAAGGCTAGAAAACTAAAAAGAAAGGTCATCTGTAGGCTATTTTGCCAAAGTCATTACCTATGCCTGAATACAGATCTGTGACTTTTTTTTTTTTTTTTTATTATCAGATTTTTAACTTTGCAACAAGGATAAAGGTTAACTAATCATATAACTGGTTCAACTAAGCTACACCATTGGTGACAAATGTCTACAAAAGCATGAAACATGCTATTTTAATGTTGCATTTAACAAAAGAACCACATGGTCATTATCAATTGATTTTTGTACTAAGTTGTGAGACTGTAAACAAGGTGATTGAACTTGTTGGGCTGTCGGGATGTGAAAGCAGACTGCTGATGATAGTATGTCGCACTCACTGATGACGGGCACAATGTGACAAAGTTCTCGTCCTCTAAACGCACAACGGCAATACTCCACACGCTGTCCCCTCCATCGCAGCCAAGTGTCCCCATAACTATGCACGGCCGATGTTGTACCATCCACACAATGTACTGAGAAGACACACACACAAACACACGCAAATAATGAGCCAATCGGGCTAGCAGATTACAAATCATGATTGTTATATGGACCAACAGAGAGGAACAAAAGAATCTGAGGCTGAGGTGATGTTATTGTTATGAGCAAAGGCAAAAAGAAAAAGAATGGCTTGGCTCACGGGAGGTGTCAAAGGAAGGTGAAGGCTTCTGGATATGAACAATGAAAAGTGGCCGCCTGGATGTCTTCCGCTCAGGCTCACCTCGGTAAAAACGAGTTCCTCTCTTGGAGCGGAGCAGCTCCACCTGCAAAAAGCAAGCAAGAGCACAAATGTTCAACACCAGGAATGGCATTTTGTTAGCGACACGTTTCACTCTGTAAAATTGACTGAGCTGACAAAGCATTTTTTTTTGCAAAAGTGCAAAAGTAAAGACAATTGCACATGTCGGACAAGTTATGTGCAATATCTACTCCAATACATCAACCTTTTCATCATTTTTGTTAAATTGGCACCAAGGTACTTTGCAAGTGATGACCGTTGATTTGAATTAAAAACAATAACAAAAACCAAAAACCCAAAAGGTGCATGTATTTGTCAATTTCCTTTAAAAGAAAAAAAAATGAAATTCATCAAGCGGAACCTGTGGGTGGTGAGGATAAATTGAGTAAATGTTGCCTGCCCGGAACTAAGACATTTTCTTTTGTGGAAGACATTTTCTGATATATCTAAAATGTTTGCTTGGGTTGTCTGGTTTCTGGCATGCGTATATGTGCGGCCACACGGGGCTACGTGAAATGCTTCTCTATTAGCATCATGACATGTAAATCATTGTATGGGGAATTTGTGCTACCTTGGTAGACACATCAGGGTCTTCAAGGATTTTGCTCATAAATGGTAGCCTAAAGTGAGACGTTATTATCGATGTCAGGAAGTATGACCACTTTGTTGTTGAAAGACTTGTGTATTTGGGGGAGGAGCTAAGGTTAGCTTATTGGTGGTGGAAAGTGTTGAGAGTGTCATAGCTACATGCTTATGTTCTTTAATTGAAAAACGCAAGCAAGCTAATATCGGAGGTCTCGTTATTGCTTGACAATTAACGATTGTGAGTTGCGATGTTCTTTCTTTTTTTCGGTTAAAATGAATTGTTACAATAAAGTCCACGAAAGGGGGACAAATTAGAGGGGGGGGGTGCGTTGCACGGGACGCCATCAAGCTACGACCGCTTCTGTCTGACATTTTCCCCTCGCAAGTACGAGTGACGTCATGGTCAAAAGTTTTATATAGTATTGTGATATTGAATTGAAATTACTTGATATTTTATCGATGAACAATTATATTTCCTGTACAAAAAGGAAGTATGCAACTTACACTGTCCGATAGACAGCAGAAGAGTGCAAACAGCACCAAAAATAGTATTCTGGTCATGGTCTTGGGAGGTCTTCAGAGCTCCTCAGTTCTCTGCAAGCACAAAACAAACTTACATTAGATGGAGCAGACAACTGTTGGAGATGGGTCGCACAGAAAATAATAATAAAAAAAATAATAATAATAATATTTTTTTTTAAAAAAGGGAAAACATTGCATTTGCCCTAGAGTTAAGAGGTCATGGGTTTAAATCACAGTCCCGGTACTCCTGTGTGAGGTTTGCTTGTTGTCGCCTCATTTTTCAAAAATGTTGTTAGAAAAACAACAAAAATATTTCCTTGTGTTTTGGATTTTAAAAAGTAGGTGGACACACAATTTAGAGCTACATGCTTTTCTTGTTTTACTTGATAACAATCAAAAGATTGATTATTTATTTGAGACAGTTTTGAATTACACTGAAATTATTACCCTTGCAATTTTATAATAAATTCTTTCTTTTTTGACACTGCTACCACCAAGTAATTAAATGCAAGTAAGGGTTATTAAATGTCCTCACACACGTGGACACTAAATATAAATATATGATACAACCAAATTAACCAGGAAGCTGACTAACAGAGCTTGGGTGTCCCTGTTGAATTAATCGTAATCGTTAATAGCGAGTCAACAATTGCAGGAAAAATAATGGGACAATTGTAGCTACAATTGCTTCGTTTCCTCTGTTGCTTCCTTTCCGTAAACCTACGCCTGTGTCCGAGGAAGGCCGCTGGGAGGAAAGGGTGGGACAGGTGATGCGGTTGCATGGACTCGACTCTTTGACTCACACAGGAAGTCATAACGCTCTGTACAGGACAGTTGAATGATGTGTTTGGGCTTCAATTAATCATTTACTTTGCGATCGCATTTGCTTAACTCGCTTGCATTCACATCCAATAAAAAGTCTACACACCCTTGTGTAAATGCCAGGTTTTGCGGTATTAAAAAAGGAGACTGTGCTAAATTATTTGAAAACCTTTTCTTTACTTATAACTTTCATAACTCATTTGGGAGGTACAAAAAATAAAGTTCAGCTGTTCTAGTAGGTTTTTCCTGGCTTTTTTTTTTTTTTTTTTTTTTTTGCTGTTTAGCAGAGGTCTGTGTGTTTTGAGGTACCGGGAATACTGACTGGTATTTGGAACTGTTCAAAACGTACTGACTCCATCTTGGTTAAGTCTCAGTTTCAGCTGAAGAAAAACAGCCCCAAAGCATGATGCTCCCACCATCATGCTTCACTGTAGCCGTTGGTGTTCCTTTGGTAATGAGCAGTGTTGTGTTTGCACCAAAACATACCTTCTGGAATCATGGTTTAAAAGTTCAACTTTGGTTTCATTGGACCATAACACAGTTTCGACATGTGTTTGGCAGATTTCATTATGGCCTAAAGGCTTCTGATACAAACAAAAAAATGTCAGTAAAAGCCTACTAAACCATCTGAAATATATTCAAGGTTAATCAGAGGCACTTTAAATAGTGGCAGCTGTGTGCATACTCCTGTTTAACATGAGTTGAATGTGATTTATGACGACGTCTCAAATGATTTCATATTTTCAACCTGGCATTCGAACGGGAGTGTGTACCGGTATACTTTTTATATCCACTGAGCAATAAATGTCCTCCTCGTTCATAGAAGCCTCAAACGCAGAGATTCAACTGAATACCTCTTGTTTACATCAAGCAGAGACCACAATTTCCAACCAGCAGCCAAGCGTTTCTGCAAAATTCCTTCTTCAATACACTAACAGCGAAACATGGACCGCAGAGGAAATGAGAGGAAAGCAGAAGAGGAAGCCTGGAGGAAGAAAACGTCAAGCCCTATTTGCCTTTTTATTGCGTGAGGATAAGATATCCGATGTGTCGATTTCCTACTTTTTTCCGCCCTTTTCAGTGTGTGTCAGCGTTTCACATGTTACCAGGCGGAGGAGAGTAGCTGGTAAATCTCAAGTGCACGTTGAGTAATCGTGAGTCATATAAGAGCAGTTGGCACTGTTGGTTGAAATTTAGGAAAGAAAAGTACGCAAGCTACACACATCGTGAATAATCACGATGTTCATTTCGAAAATTAGATACCTGTAAAGCTGCATGCAAGAATGCAGAAAACTAGTTACTGTATGGCTCTTTTTTCAATTTTCTATTTTAAACCATTTTATTGATTGTCTTTGTCACATATTTTCAGTGAAGCTCTTCATTTCTTCATTTTCTTTAACATTAATTCATATACAGTACATATGTGTCCATTAGTGAAGCAAGTAAGAAGAAGGGCATTTATAGTTTTGGTCTAGGTTTTGGAAACTGCAAGATTTACAAGGGGTACTTGTTTTACAACTGTGCGTAATATTAATTTTGCGCAGTGGCGTAAAAATACCTCTTGTCATTTGGAGCAAAATGACATGCTCAGCTACCTCCGTACTTATTGTTTTTTAAATTTGATTGTTTTAGATTTATGACCTATAAGTGTTTTTCATGCAACCCTTTACTGAAATTGTGACTTTACAACTGCATTATCGTAGGTTAGTATCTTTGGTGCTTTCCGACGTACGTACAAATTCTGGATACGTTGTCACTGTTGGAATGAAATTCCATCAGAAAGCGAACCTCTGGCTTTTGATCCGACCTGAAATATTCGGCTCTTTTCCGGTGTCTATTGTATATAGTGTTTCATGTTCATTTATTGATTCCATTTTGTTGTATCATGTTGTAAAGTGCTTTGTTACAGCTCTAACTGTTATGAAATGCGCTATATGAATAAAATTGTATTGTATTGTATTGTATAGAACTGCCAGCATGTTAATTATGTCCCTCAAACATATACACCACGGTTGGGCGAACATTGGTACTCATTTGATTTCTTTTCCTTAAACAGAAGGATGGGCCAGGCCATTCGTGGATACGATTGGGGAAAAGAAATGGGGTACACCCTGGACCGGTCACCAGACAATCGCAGGGCATATATATCGTATAGACAGACGACCACTCACACACAAATTCACGCTTGAAGGAACTGAAACTGCCTGCACGGAAGTCAGGCAAGTAAACCAACAACCACTACGCTATCAGTGAGTCAGCCAGTAACTAAATTTAGTCAACAGTTCCTGTGGTCCAAGCATAATTGTCCTCCAAATGTTTCTTGTACTGGGGTACGTGAGGATGCTCTAATTTATACCTTTGTAGTAGAAAGGTCAAGGGTACAAAAGCAGTACATTGGAAGCCATTGCTCCCCTAAAGATACAATACAATTATGTACTTCCAACAACCAACCAACTACACTCCGCCCTCACCCCCAAACCCCAAGTTTGTATTACAACCAAACATACTGCAGTCTGATCCTCTAATCTTGGGAAAGTTTTCATTCTCTGCTGTCTGCCGCTTCACCTTCTCTGCTTGACTGGACACACAGAAAGCAGAACTGTGTTTTCATATCACCAAGTACACACGCACGCGAGCACATACACCCACACACCATATACAATAAAAGCAAATAATTACGAGCCCAATAAGATCTACTGCCTTAGCTATTAAAGCTATACACACTCGCCGTTAAAACTTAAAAGGATGGGCCACTTTCCAGTTCTTGTGTAAAACAAAGCAAACGAGTGCTTTAACCCCCACAACTGAACCTCACGGGCTCACACGTCAACAGGCTATAGTTTCCTTTTTGTTTTCCTTTTGTGCAGGGCCCCGTCAGTTGAAAACATGTGTTTCCTGCTCAAACACTGGCTGTGAAACACATATCAAGCCGTGCAACGTACAAACACACCCACATCAGCCATGAACACATGTGCCTCCCACCCTGTTTGGGGCCTGTTGTATCTTACAGGCATGAGGCCCTGCCTGGGCTCAGCTCACAGCCGCAGAAATGCACTAATATTACTTCCAAAGCTCAAAGGAAAGCAAGACGGTATTATTTTGAAGGCCATATTGTTCTTTTATTTTATATAGTTATACTGGTAGGAAATAATGACAAACACAAATGTGTTATTCAACACTATTTTTTATAAACTTGTATTAATATTTCAACCTTTGATGAGGGCTTTGCTCTACTGAATGCAATAGTGAGCAGGGTACACACTCCTCGCGCACCAAATTTCAAGCAAATCAAAGTCACTATAAAGTAAAAATGAATGTCGGATCAATTTGACACGCCACAAAAAAGAGTGTTGTTTTAAATAATCACCAATTATATGAAATCAGGCTTCTAAATCGGGAAAAATCAAGTGTCATCTCAGCTCTAAAACACTGTGGGCATGCCTGCTGAATGCTTGAAACCACTCCCTGCTGTAAAATGGATGCTACTTCATCTAGCATCTTTCTTATGCTGAGATATGCCTACATTTTTGAGCCCTGAAAATATACCCGCTTCAAGGCGTCCGTGGTTGAAATACATCCCACTGGGTCATCGTGGCTGAAATATATCCCACTGGGTCATCGCGTGGCTCTTCATGGTGGGACAAGAGGCACTAGATAGCTAGCTAGCAAGCTAACAGGCTTAGGCCTAGGAACAATAACTCAGTAACTTGCAATTGGAATGGATAACCACTGATGTGAACGGAGACGCTTAAGATATCTGTTGCAGTACCAAGACTGACCTGTGAGAGGCAGCACGGTGTCACAGGGCATCCAGAAAATACAAAGAAGAACTACAAGACACTAGGCTAACTGCTAGGTTATCCGATAACTGCGTTGCAGGGATTAACTCCTCTCCTTGTAATTTGTATTGTGTTGAATGATTTATGAGACACGTTATACAAACACTCAACATTACCTTTACCTCTATTTGTAACTAGAACTCTGTGTGACCACACACATAAGGATCTGTTATTGTAAATACTGAACAGATTCAACATTTAAGGCTGTCGGCTTCAACCATTTTCCAAGCAGAATAGAGAGTAAAAAACACTTTTAACACCGCCCTCCACATCATAGGATAATCACTCAGAATAATCTTTATCATCAGAGAATGGAGCCTTAGATTCTAAGAGAGAAATATTTACGATTAGGCCCAACCCTCAATGCGGATGAAGACCTATCCCTCTTTCTGGTGTATGTATCATTTGTTTTTCAATGTATTGCTTTCACTGTGTTTGTTGTTGTATTATTGCTATTTTTGTTTAATGTAAAGTGCTTTGTTACAGCTGCAACTGTTGTGAAATGCGCTATATATATAAAAATGTATTGTATTGTATTGTATTGAATGACTGCTTTATAGTCATGGGCACAAAGCAGATGCTGATACAGTCATTGCACAAACCATGTCTATGCTTACTTTAGGAAACTTTGTGTTTTCCATTGTTAATGGAGTGTGAGGATTGCGTGGGTTTTTTTTTTTAGTAGGTCAAATCTGAATGGAACAAGTGAAAACATCTTCGGAGGATCAGAAGCCAGACACTGAGTCACAACATTGCCACGTTTGTAGGGCAAACACGTGCGGTGGATAACACAACATGCACAGCTGTATGTATCGTTTGACCTCAATCTTGCTGTGCATTGTATTTAGGGCTTTGAGCATCAGGTGGTTTCTTACTATTCTTCTGACTAATAATCACCTTTTTGGAGGCCTTAACATGAGCAACAACTCATCAATTTTTGTTAGTGTTTGCATGGTCAGAGGCGTGTAGAGGGGCGTGGGCATGGCATCCAAACTATGGAGGACAGCTGGGCATTCAATCCGAGTTTGAATGAAGGTAGTGAATTGCCATTGTGACATTTCCATCAGGACTGCGATGATGAATCGTTTATGACTGGGAAAAGTCTAACAGCTAAATTTGATAGTATAATAATTTCTTGGTTTCAGCATGAAAAAGGGGGTGCAACGGCCCATCGCAGAATTTACTGTGCTACCTCTATTGCGTTTCTACTTGCTTGGACTCATTGCCATGAGTTCAAGTTGGCAAGCAAGTGTAACGATGACAGAGCGCTGAGGTTGTAAGAGATGGAGGTGAGACATTCTCGGCCTCCAGAAATGAGAACAAAATGTGGAAGCCTAAAACGGTGAGAAAGTGCACGGAACATATTTGCATTTCCGTGCGAAGACTAATTCTAGGATTGCTACTGCACACTGAAGTGTGCATACTTCTTTTCATGATGTGTGAGGGAGAGTACTCCACTCAACTCTACATGTATTTGTACAGCACTTGAAAAACAATCCCAGCTGGAACAAAGCGCTGTACACAAATTAAACATAAGCTCTAAACAATTTAAGAGTGCTGAACGATTTAAAAAAAAAATTGAACTCTTTTTTTTTTTTACATTGCAATTTAATATGCAAATATATTTTTTAAATCCTCTTCCCATGTATTTTTTAGCAAACAAATAACAAATGAATTGATATGATGTTATAGATGTTACAATAAACACTATCATTTTTTTTTACATAAGCATTTTGGTTTTATAGGTTAGGCTTTTGCTAAAAGCTAGTGAGTTACGAAAATACAAAAAAGACAGTTTTTCTACTTCAATTACATTTTATATTTACTAAACATTTTGGCTTGCAGTCTTGTAAATGTTCACTATGACAACCTGACAAAATTATATCAAACAAATGTGGAGTAAACATATATCAGTAAGTTAAAAGTCAAATTAATTTTTACTTCAGCTTTTCATGTCTTACGAAACAATGATATGAAAAAACTGCGCTTCTTAAGCACTGAATTTATCTGGACAATAAATAAATAGATGAATAAATAAATCATACATATTTAAAAAATGCCTACTAAAAAATGGACAGTGAGAGTGCTTCTCTAATGTGCAGTATGGAGGCCATTCCACAGCGTGGGACCAGCAAAAAAAAAAAAACTTAGTTTCAAGTAGTTTCAGTACCTCCAGAAGCAGCTGGTCAGCTGACCTGGAGTAGCTCAGAGAGGTAAGATGGGGTGAAACCATTTGTAAGAATCCTAACATAAATTCTAAAATGCTTTTCCAGTGGAGGGAGGCCAGAATTGGAGTTATGTGCTCTCTCTTACGTGTGCCACTTAAGAGCATCTTGAGCCAACTTTGGGACTGGCTGACTCCAAAAATAAAGTGCACTACAGCAATTCAGCCACGATGGAATAAAGCCATGGATTACTGTTTCTAAGTGCAGATTTTCATCTACTTTGTCAAGGGGCCCAAGTCAACAAAGAGGATTTATAAGGGCCACTGAGACCAAACACTATCTATGGAGTCAGAGGAACTGGCCCAGGAAACACCTTTAGTGGACTGCGCTGCATTCACGGCTTTATTCTAGACACTTGTTTTTGTCCAGCAGATCATAACATGTTTTTGAACCCGTTGGACCTGTCGGGCTCACTAAAGCCTCAATTTGGCCATTGTTCCTTTACACTGTCCTACAATATGCCATGTCAGAAAGCTACTTAGCAGGCATTATTCATTCTTCACAGTCACTCCGGGGGAGGGCATTGGTGCATGCTTCACTGCGCCAGCTTTGTAAAAGTCCCACGGAACATAAAGCTGCATTGTTGCCTTCAAGCCTCGCCCACCCTGCAGGGCTCAGTACGAGGCCTTTAAAATGTGAATGTCCACAAACAGAGCGACAGGTAAAACAGGAGGCGGGAGAAAAAAATGAGGAGATGAGACATCTGCATGGAAGGAGATGAAAGGAGAGAAAAGAGAGAACGGGTAGAGTGCAACAGGGGAAGCAGTAAAAATCCCCAGAGGTCAGCAAAAAAAAAGAATGAGTCGCCCTGAGTCATCTCATCTTCCAGGACTGCACCAAGACAGATGAAGGCATTGATGGCTTCTGATAAAAGCGCTGGATGAGCACACAAACTCTGAATTCCGAGGTGGTTTTTTTTGCCCTGATTGCAGTATAGAAACAGTCTTAAGGTTTTAACCCGCTGAATTTGTGAGTCACTAACATCATTAACTCAAGTGACCACAGCGCCTGGAATGCAGATACAAGCGCTACTTTGGCAAATTCGGTGTGCAACAGTGCACAGTATCAGCAGAGTATCAGTGTGACGTATGCATCCACAGCAGAGAGAATACCGAAGAATGCAGAAGGCTCACATTTGACTCACTACGAGGTTCCAGCAACTTTTAGTTCGGACTGGCAAAAAATAAAAATTAAATTTATAAACCTCAAGATTGCAATTAACGAGACCAAGAGAAATCCTTTCAAAACTTTTTCTACCATTAATGTGACCTAGATAGATAGATAGATAGATAGATAGATAGATAGATAGATAGATAGATAGATAGATAGAACACAGACAATGTACTAAATTTTGATATTGATAAATAAAACTCTTGCTACTTGCATGCATATTAATACTGTCTCTGATGTGTGCATATACAAAAGATTATAACAGAAAAGCACGTTGACGTTTTTAATATGAAACTTGGTGCAGGTTGAAAACAATATAAATGTTATAGCAAGATGAACATTATGCTTTAAATATGATATATACTGTATTAAGGATACATACTGTATGATACCATATCAGAATGTATACCGTATATATATATATATACAATTTTAAATCAATATTTCTGCTTGAGCTCTAATGTATTATAATGTATTATTTGACATGGCACGTTATGATGACACAATCAACAGATATGTAAAACAACCAGACTACACTTTCAGTAAACAACATCAGCACATTGAACTACGATTAGCCAAAAATATAAGTTATTATCTGAATCATGCAAAGAATGAAACGCTGAGTCTTTTAACCCTCCTAAGATGATTATGCAGAAAATATTCAGCTCAGGCTGAGCATGTGCAATGAAAAGAGGAGAAGTTCTTACCACCAGATGAGAGATAATGATGATGATGATGGTGGTGGTGCTGGTGAAATTTCGAACGGGTAGCTTGCTGGGAGTGAGCTTCTCCGGCGGTTCTTCTCTCTATTTAAGGCTCCGTGTGGGGAGGAGAGAGGGAGAGAAGGAGGAGAGGAGTGGAGAAGAAAGATGTGGAGTGGGGTGGAGAGTTGTTGGTGGTGGGGTGACCTCAGAGGGGGAAATACTGCTGCTCTACCGGCCGGATGATGACGATGCAACTGGGGGGGAGGGCGGAGCTCACATCCCCACGCACAGATCTGTAGCCCCCCCCCTTTGTTCTTTTCAATATCTCTGTCTCTCGTTATATTTCTTTAGATCACAAATCACATATGAATGTGCAAGAAGTTCATAACACCAGACTTTATTTAATCTCCAGAGATTTAAAAGTCATCAGTACAATAATGAGTAAATTGTTTCCACATCATTTCCCTTTCATTTGAAGACAATCAGTCAACACACTATGAGGTAATGATGTCATGAGAAATAATGTTCAGTCATTTCTTTAGCTTTCTAAAAACTAAAATTCACATTTTGGGGGAAATGATGATTTATTCTGTCACACATTTGTACAAAGATTTTTCATTCACTAAAGGGAGTATTGCTGCTATTCATATAAGGGTGGCACAATATCAGGAACACCTCTTGTTTTTAAAGTTTATATATATATATATATATATATATATATATATATATATATATATATATATATATGGCGGCACGGTGGTCGTCTGGTTAGCTAGTCCGCCTCACAGTTCAGAGGTTGTGGGTTCGATCCCAGCTCCGGCCTCCCTGTGTGGAGTTTGCATGTTTTCCCCGTGCCTGCGTGGGTTTTCTCCGGGTACTCCGGTTTCCTCCCACATTCCAGAAAACATGCATGGTAGGTTGATTGGACACTCTGAATTGCACCTAGGTGTGATTGTGAGTGCGGATGTTTGTTTGTCTCTGTGTGCCCTGCGATTGGCTGGCAACCAATTCAGGGTGTCCCCCGCCTACTGTCCGAAGACAGCTGGGATAGGCTCCAGTACGCCCGCGACCCTTGTGAGGATAAGCGGTATGGATAATGAATGAATGAATATTTGTTTGAAAATTGTGGATGCCAGTCTGATGTGTTCTTCAGACTTGCTTGGAAAATAAACTTGAAATATGTCGACTCGAAATTATGTCTTTTATAAGAGTCTCGCTCCCTAATGATGTCATGTGGTCAATGACTACATAATTATGTAAACCACAGTTCAGTCACAGTCCTCGGTCAAGGTTGATATTTTCAGGCACAATTCATCTTTAGGAATCATGTGACTGTTTTTTAATGGTCTAATACTGTGTTGTTAACCGAGGTCCCATCTCACAATTGGATCATTGATCTATGACAGTGAAAGATCAATGGTGGTCCTATCGCCTCACATTGCACAATGTGGTTCGGTTTCTAGTTCTTTGATTATTGTCATGATCTGTGTGTTGAAACCACAAACATGAAGAAACTACACAGCAACACAACCACCAAACCCCTTATTGCAACATAGTGTCTTGGTCTGCAGGGAATGTTGAATGTTGTAATGTTTCATGTTCAACAAATTCACTCCAAAAGATAAGCCTGCTATCTGTTTTCGTGCGTGAACATTACATCCTGCATACATTCCAGCTGGAATCATAGAAGAAATGCAATTTTTGTCTCTATGTTCAACAGGAAGAGGGAGTGCTAACATAGCACATGGAAGCAAATCAGTTCCACCCATCACAGTTATTTTATACGAACATTTTAAATATTTAACCAAAAGTAAACAAAGAACATTTATCAGCACAGCACCATTTTACCCACAAATATGCGGGCCATTCAGGAGGATGCTTCAGGAAATCAACCCAAACATATTTTTTTTCAAGACTATGATCCATGCAGGCCCACTAGTTGAAAAACAGCATTCTGATTAATATTGCTTTTGTGAAATTTGAGTTAAGCAGAAAAATCCACCCGTTTTTAGCCATCTCAGGTCGTGGCCATTTTGTCATTTCTGTCAACTGAAAATGATATCACAACTACTCAGGAATCAGGTAACGACCAATCACGGCTCAGCTTCAGAAAACAGGTTAGCCATGATTGTTCGTCACCTGACGCCTGAGTAGTTGTGATGTCATTTTCAGTCGACAGAAGTGGCAAAATGGCCCGGAGATGGCTAAAAACGAGTGGATTAACTCTTATACCACAAACACAATATTTATCAGAATGCCTTGTTTCAACTAGTGGGCTTGCATAGAACATATTCTTGAAAAAAATATGTTTGGATCGATTTCCACTTTAAGAAGGAATTGCATGGAAAAAAAAAAGATTGTGTTTGTGACAAATTACTTCTGGTGCCAAGTGGTTCATCAGACAGACTGGCATCGAGTCAAGAACAAAAATAACATCAGCGAAGCACCAGAGGTCACAGACAGATGGAAAATGAATCATAACTTAGTTAAATATTTTACAATAAGAAAGACGGGTGGTGATCCTCTCCAAATTATGAACAGGGAACACTTAAGACATGTGTAACAATACATTTTGTGTACGCTATCCTGCATTAGCTACACGTGCACAGTGAAAACTTCCAACGGTCCATATATTTATAATGTGACCCGTGACAAAAATGAAATTAGAAGCTTCAGTGAAGCTAGCATGTCTTTTTGCAATGTTAGAAGACTAAATAAACCCACACAAGCAGAGTAGAAGAGATTCCAAACGAGAACGGTACTAACCACATGTGCACTATATGCTTCCCCCACTTCTATACATAACGTGTACTCTTTCTTCTTTTATCATATTTGAAAAAATGTATTAAAGAAGCATCATCATTCTGACATTGACAATAGCAGGAGAACAGTTCACGTGACTGCCCCCATGTGGGCGGAGCCTGCAGGTTTACAGGAAATCTTTCAATAAGGAAGTCAAACTTTTAGCGAAGATGTTTTTTTCTTTCTTTTTTTTAGTGCTGTAAGTCAAACTTAAACTGTGGACTTTTACTCGTTCGGGACGCACAACAATAGACAACAAGGTAGGCGTCGTGTACCATCGTCCATAACTTTGATTGTCTGCCCATTAGAGAATTTAGTGATACATTTTTGTAACATAGTAACAACACACACACGTCGCTCTTCTGCGCAAATTACATGCTGATACATTCTCCTTATCACCACATAAACTGATATAAAGTGCATACAAAGTGCATTGATATGCACTTACTTACTGTACAGTTTCATACAGCTTCACACTCACCAGCCAATTCATTTCAGTCCTACACTCTTAACAACATCAAGTATGAAACACTTTACAAAGATACTAATGCTCACTTTTGAATAACACTGTTAATGGAACAATATGTTTATCGGTGTGGCTGTAACCGTCTGGTTCACATATTCAGCTAAATAAAAGGACAAAATAATAACGACAGGTCTAAGTGCACGTGCACCGTTGCAAACTACAGTCCTAATGATAAACATTAAATTAAATTACATATACTTTCTCTGGTAGCCTATAAGGCAGGTTCTGAAGTGGTTAATTTGTATGTACGGTTTAGATAAAAAAAAATATTGATATTTAGTGAGACGTTAATTAGTAATTACTAATACGTCTAGTTTAATGTGCAGCCATTTTGAGAGGCACTGGTTCCCGCAGTTGTTGTCATTGCAAATTGGATATTAGCATTTGTCAGCTAGTTTGACAGTGGGGATGTCACTGACATTGCTTGTCTCCATACAGTAGATATTGAATGTCTACACACCCCTGATCAAATGCCAGGCTTTTGTGAGGTGGGAAAAAATGAGAACAAGATCATTTCAAAACCATTTCACCTACAGTAATATGACCTATAACCTGTACAACTGAAATGAAATTTCTTTAATTTTGTTCAAGAAGAAAAATGAAAATAAACAAGCCAGATTAGTGACTTTTCTGTTAACACTGAACCCAATTCCAGCTTGAAGTAAAAAAAAAAATCCCAAAGCATGATGCTGCCACGACCATGCTTCACTGTGGTTCTTAGGGTGATGAGCAGTGTTGTTTTGCGCCAAACATACCTTTTGGTTTTAGACCTAAAACGCTTAACCTTGGTTTCATTGGACCATAGCAAAATGTATACTAACTACATGTAACTACTACTAGCGCATCATCTCAGTTATTTTTATGTCCCCTCTCAAATAGATTAAAATAATGAATAGCCAGATTTTTCGGTTACCTTTGTTTTTACCTTTTGAAATGATTTATTTTGGACAAACCCTGTCATTTAAACGGGGGTGTGTAAACGTTTTTATTAACTATTCATGTAACAAGCGTTTGGTATGATGAAACGTTTGGTATGATGGTTATTGCTACCAAAGCAGGCTCCAACAATTAAATCCAAAAATATGCATTTCCCCCCTGATCTGAGAACGTTTAAGGCCTAGATAGACCAAAAAGACGCTGGCCAACAGTGACAGGCGCTTGGAAACATGGAAACATACTGTACAATTGTTTTTGTCATGGTAGTTTAAACAGACTGTGTTTGAATATTGTTATGACTTCGATGAGCAAAACACATTTTATGACCATTTTATGCAAAAATGCAAGTAATTTCAAAGGGTTCACAACTTTTTTTTTCAAACGGTTCAACTTTTGTAGCTTATGTGTACTTGAGTGATTTGAGTGATGCTTTGTTGTCATAGCATCTCCAGTGGCAGGATTACACATGAGCCTATGGTGCCACTTCCCACCAGCCTCTGTATAAAAGCTTAATTTCTTTACAGGTGTGGCCAACTGCAGGAACCCTGGTCGAGGCCATGAACCGCGTGCCCCTTCATCAGCCACAGAGCTGTGGGCCCTGGGAAATGAAAGAGCGTCTGGGCACCGGAGGCTTTGGGAATGTCACCAGATGGCAAAATAAGGTTTGTGTTGCTAGAGCATCTTCACCATCTCCAGTTGCACGTCATTTTGTTGCTGTAAAATACAATGGCACTGCCACAACATGAGGTACACTTGCACAGTCTAATAAGATCCAAAAGAAGAGCTTTACGAAGAAAAAAAGACCAGGGGTGGGCTGACTTGTTATGACTGGTTGTTTACGTGACGTATCAGTTGCTCTGCAGTTGCTATGGTCCTTTTATCCTTTCTCCTTTATGATGTCATAGAGGCCTGAAGTCTTACAGTTTAAAAGTTTGAGTTACATAGTGACATGTTGTACGTCAAACCTTCTTTGAGTGAGGATGCAAACTCTCTTCCAGTCCTGATCTCTGTTGTTACTTTGTATTTTTGTTGATAGACTTTTTTACTCTTCAACTTCCGTGGCATATGGACGTGGGTCCAAATCCCGATCCTCACGTGACAATTTTTGTGCTAAAAATCCTCACGTGGTGTAATTATATACCACTACAATTGCCCTGTCAATTTTATTTCATATTGTTGTTATTCTCAAGAAGCAATCTTTCATTTTGATTTACTCACTTTAGAAGCACTGTGTTTATCCACCAGACACTAATTTCTTCGTTGCTTACGCCCTCTCTTTATTCATTTTAAAGTGCCCTCTAGTGTTCAGACTCAGACATCACATAACTGATGTGATACAGGCAACATTTAGATGAAATATGTGGCAAGAAAATGTCGGTACTAATAACGAGCTGCTACTCTAAAAAGTGTTGTTTTTGAGTGAAATTTATGTCATGTCAAGAAAAGCTTTTGGGTTTTTGAACAATACTTCATTGAAACACGTTTTCATTACGGGTACTCCCTGTCGGCGCCTACTGAAATGAAACTACTTGTATGTACTCATACCTGGGATACAAAAAAGTGGTATTGGTTCATCCCTGCTGACCCTGTATGCACGTTGCAATTATTCCTCAAATCACAACAAATTTGATTTGACCCATTGACACTGTCACTATTAGAAACAGGTCTCAGTATGAAGCAATGCAGTTACAGTGTATCCCACTCCAAACTGCAGCCACAGTAATTTACTAATACCTACAGTGTCAATCAAAAATACACAATATCATCTTTACAAGAGATGATTTTGGATGTATCTCTTTTGTTGGCTCTCATTGTTTGCATTGTACGGATGTGTTTGATATTGTCGTCAGTGAACAACATACATACTGTATTTACGCTTTCTGTGTATTTTTATGCCAATTGGCAAGGCAAGTTTATTTGTAGAGCATAATTGGTACTCAAGGCCATTCAGTGTGTTCATTGAGCTGTCAGTTAGTGTATATTGTCTCCAAAAGCATCATCTGCTGTCAGACGGGGGTTTCCTGGCATTGTCCTGGTGCTCCAGGTTCCCTGCAGCTTACAAGGAACTTTGACCTTTCTCTCACATCCAGAGTTAATGAAAAAAACAACACGTTTTTATTTGTATTTAGCTCCCAAGGAAAGCGGCTTTGTTTTTAGTAACTAGTTTGACTTCACACCCAAGAAGCTTTCTTCTTTTTAATACAATGTGATTGAAATCAGCATAGTGACATCACTGCTAGTCATAGGATGAGAGCATTATGGGATGTAGTGTATGTAAGAGCGCACACTCCTAACGGACCTTCCTCTTCCTTTCTCTGTGACTGTGCTTCGTTTGTGTTAGTCACTCGCAGGTTTGTATACTGTATGTTGAGCACATTACATGATAAGAGTGTTTCGTACTTTAAACAGTTTCTACGGTTTCGACTGTAAATATTTAAAAACAGACCAAGGAATAACACGCTACAAAATAGGAAATAAAATATGTACTGCAGTGCTGCTTTTCCTGGAAATGTGTGACGAATAGCAATATTTTGAAATGACTACTTTCAATTAGCGTCACGGTGCTCGACTGGTTAGCACCTCCGCCTAACAATTCAGAGGTTGTGGGTTCGATTCCGGCCCCGGACTTCCTGTGTGGAGTTTGCATGCTTGCGTGGGTTTTCTCCGGGTGCTCCGGTTTCCTCCCACATTCCAAAAACATGCATGCTAGGTTAATTGATCACACTAAATTGCCCCGAGGTGTGATTGTGAGTGCGGATGTTTGTTTGTCTCTGTGTGCCCTGCGATTGGCTAGCAACCAATTCAGGGTGTCCCCCGCTTACTGCCCGATGACAGCTGGGATAGGCTCCGGCACACCTGCGACCCTTGTGAGGAGAAGCGGTATAGATGATGGATGGATGGACACCTTCAATTGCTGATCATTTCAAAATATAGTCAGATAGCTTAAAGAGGAAATCAACCCAAACATATTTTTTCAAGAATATTTTCCATGCAGGTTGAAACTAGTTGAAACAAGGCAATATGATTAATATGAAATATGAGTTAAGCAGCAAAATCCACACGTTTTTAGCCATCTCAGGGGGCAGCCATTTCGTCAATTCTGTCGACTGGAAATGACACAGACCCTTAGGGCTCAGATAACGACCAATCATAGCTCAGCTTCAGAAAGCAGGTGAACCATGATTGGTCGTTATCTGAGCCCTGAGCAACTTCAATGTCATCTTCAGTCGACAGAAGTGACAAAATGTCCGCCTCCAGAGATGGCTAAAAACCGGTGGATTTTGTTGCTTAACTCATATTCCACAAACACAATATTAATCAGAATGCTGTGTTTCAACTAGTGGGCCTGCATAGAACATATTCTTAAAAACAATCTATTTGTGTTGACTTCTGCTTTAAGTTACTCCAAGTCATTTGTAACATCTCCACAGCCGATCAATAAAGCTGTTATCAGCTGGATATTATGTAATCACAACGAAAGGACTCATTGGTCACTTACAGTCTTGGCCATCATAGTTCAGGATGTAAAAAAACAGCCCTAGCAGACAGCAGAACATTGAGTACCTGAATAGGGCGCCGCTGATGATTAAACTTCCTTCTTCCCGTATGGATGACAATGTTGCGGGTTATTATTAGGAGGCAGGTCAAGTTACGGGCAGCGGTTTGATCATGATGACGGCGTGAGAAACAGTGAATGAGATATGTACACTTGTGTTGCTCATCACTTCCTGAACTGCTTATATACTTTTGCGGTGATGGTATGTCATTGGTTCTCTGCAGGCAATTATCTGATGCGTTCCAGTATATCAGTAATAATCTCCTCTAAATATTCTCTACTTTCATCTTCTCTTATTAATAATAGATGATTCAAATCAATTTGATAGGTGAGCCTTTTCATTTTTTTGCAAGCATCTTGCCAGATTCCCTTTGATCATCCTTCCATATTTTCATTCTGTGTTCGCAGGATACAGAGGAGCAGATTGCAATCAAACAGTGCCGACAGGAGCTGAGTGAGCGAAACAAAGAGAGATGGTGTCTGGAGATCCAGATCATGAAGAGGTCAGTTCCTCAGGAAAAAAAAAAAAAAAAAAAAAACGAACAGAAATCTTTGTAATGTCTTTTTTAACTCATTCACGGCCAGACATTTTCAAACCCTTTTTTTTACCCTAGCGTTTGAAAAAAAACTGAAAAAAAATCTAAATAGGTTCCTGGGATTGAATGAATTGAATGTGAAAAGACAAATAAATATGTCAATGGCAGTGAATGAGTTAATTAGTACTCAATGATATTGTACTTCATAAAAACTTACAGAGAAACATCATTGAATAGATTATAAAGAATGAAAGGCGTTGTGCATCATTATGCGCCTTCTGGTGTGCGTGGCTTGGCCACTGGGAGGCAGTAGAGACTTGGAGACACAAACAAAGACGAGTTTGCTGCAGCAATTTGAATTATTTTTTTGCAGAGGATAAAGAATATATGATTGAGTGTTGTTATATTGACTGTCTATCTGTGTTGTTGCACCGTTTGTGATCATATAAGCTATCTGTTGTTTAAAGTGTTGCACCACATTGATGCTATTCGTTAGCTTACCTATGACATTTCCTATTACATGGGTCAATAAACTTTCTGGCATTTTTTAATCAGAGATGCAAGTAAACTTGTTTTTTCTCTGCCATATTTTTTCCAGCACATCAGGTTTCCTAATAATAATAATAATTTAATGGCTCGATATAATTCTTGGAGTTTTGTAGCTGCGTGTTTTGGGGCCTTTAGCTTGTAGGAGGACTCATGAAAGGCATGTGATACAAAGCCTTCTGACAGTGAGCCTTAATAGTCTTGGGATTTGATTGTACCATATTCAAGACACTCTGTGCCTAATCCCCCGACGGTACTGGGCCTCCTTCATATTTTGTCTCCGTAAACACAGAGCTGACGTAACTTGCCAAAAAAGTGCAAACTTTGTCTTTGTCAGTCCAAAGTACATTCTTACAGAATTGTGATTTTTTTCTTCCTTTAATGGACGGCTACCAACAATTTTATTCACGTGTAGCATCCTGTGTTACTTTCATTTCCCTATTTGAACCGATGCCCCATGTTAGTTGCAGCGATACCATTTTAGCTGGACAAACATGTCTTGACTGTGGTGAAGAAATCAGGGATTTTCCTCTTTATTTTTTTACCATGCAATGTCTCTGTTTTTTGCCTTGAGCTGTGTTTGAATTTAAAAAGAAAAAGAAAATAAAGCACTTGAGTTTGTTGTGACTCACTGCAACGCATTCCAAGACATGTGTTTGACATTTGAGAGTTCCACCCCCATCTCTGTTTTCCCAACACAAACCATCTATCCTGAAATAGTAAGAATAGCACGGGGCATTTATTACTAAAAGGTTTGTGCGGAGGTGTGGGCATATTTGTGGACTTTAGGTGGTTATTTCTGACCCAATAAAGTGCCACCTCCTCATTGTGCTCCACTTTGGTTGTGTTGTGGGCGTGTCTTTTTTTGCAAGATTTAAGACGTCAGAAGTGTGTGCGTGTGTGTGTGAGTGAGTATGGAATCAAATGTGTCCATGAAAACATGTCAATTTAACAAGTGTGATGTTCTCAGACAACCACAGACCTCGTGCACCCACACTGTGACAAACATTGTCAGGGCAAGCTATTATATAATCACACCACAAATGTCTACATGTACGTATTCTATAAAAACACAACCTTAATGGTGTTTTGGGGTTAGATGATCTTGAGTTCTGGCATACTCTATGTTTAGAAGGCTTGTAAGTGCCTGCTAACTTCAGTGTATTTTTAAATCGACTGTATTTTCCACATGAGGTCATATCGTTTCTTTTATGAAAGCGTCCTGTCTTTATCTTTTAAACACTCAAGTTTGTTCTAAGCGTTCAGTCATTTGACAAATGAACACGTCCGCCTGCGTCTCCTGCTAATGCCGCTGTCATGCACTGATTACATGTTGCACACTGTTGTGGCTGTAACATATCAACTAGAGTTTGTTATCGTGATTTTTCTACTTCTGCTCTTTAAAGCGCGCCAGGCCAAGTGCTGTTGTTAAGGATGGCAAAATAGTTTATCCATTACGTACCATCCATTGAGGTGGCAACTACAGTAGAATGATACCTAAAGGATGGACTTACTTCTGTTGGCAACTATTGCTTCTTTGTGAAAGGAATTAAAGGGAAAGAAAGCAAAATCCTCCTTAACACTTTTAGAAATCTTTAAGACCATGGATTGGCAACTTAAATGCCTTGAGGAGGTGACAATTTCTCATCAGTGCTGCTGGGGAGGCCACACAGAGCCATGCACTTCCTAACCAGATATATGACAAAAATGCTATTTTAAATATGAGCAAAAAACATGCTCTTAATTTTTTCATTTTTGATAATATTTTTCATTGCATTTATAAAACATCCACAACCCCAACCCAACCACAAAGGGTTTGCAGCAAATAACAAAAAACATATACTGTATTTTTTTTTCAGTGCTAAGGGCTCTCTTTAAAAAAATACCATTCAAGGACAGCACAAAACTGAAAAAAAAACAAAAAAACATTAAGAGGCTCAGCTTCAGGAAACAGGTGAGCTTCTGATTGGTTGTTACCTGAGCCCTGAGCAACTGTAATGTTATTTACAGTCAACAGAAGTAACAAAATGGCCGCCCCCAGGGATGGCTAAAAACAAATAGATTTTTGCTGTTTAACTCTTATTCCACAAACGCAATATCAATCAGAATGCCTTGTTTCAACTAGTGGGCCTGCTGGGAACATACTCTTGAAAAAAAATGTTTGGGTTGACATCCGCTTTAAAAATGATGGAGTGTCGAATGACCGAATCGAGTTTTCATCCCTCAGTGTAATCGTCACGAACGGCGTCCGACGTCCGTCAGTAACGGAGCGTTAGTCCGTCACTGGCGGACGCCCGTTTTTATGAATTTTTTTGGGGTGTCGGACTGACGGACCAACGGACACCTGACAATCTAACTGACGGTCTGAAATGACACACTGACAATTACAATTGAGTTCGGCACGAAAAATGACGGATGACGAATGACCGACCAGCAAAATTTTGTAAAATTCCCACCCCTGATAATAACCTTATTGAGATTCAGTAATATCAGATGCAAGGTAATCGTGGTAGCTTGGGTCAAATAAACACATTTATTTTGACATTCTTGCTGATTCCGCTTTTATACTGTGTGTCATATTGTGTATCATCACTCGGGCATGATAGGCAAACATCAAACATCCTGTCATCAATTAAGTCGAAAACACAGAATTAGCGACTATAGTCGATACCACGCTCTTAACATCATTGTGGAGTCAGCAAATCGACTAGGTTGTACAACGCTTACTATCCAATAAACAATGCTTGAGGCAGTTGAGATTGAATCTTTTTTTCTTTTTTTTTTTAATCTTCACTGCGAGTCAGTGATCTGTGAGCTCTTTGCAGGGACACCACACTCATCAGTCATCTTTTTGGGCTCAGTATTGTTTGAGGCAGAGGGCAGCCCCACCCGAAACTGGTTTCTTCCCGTTAAAAGGGTGTTTTCCTCGCCATTGTTGCCAAGAGATTACTCACAAGGGAGTCGTTGCGTGTCTCTAATATCATAATAAAGAAGCCTGGGGCAAAGCGTGCCCCATATGAAATGTTTCTTGTGATTACTTGTTGTCGCCAATTGAGGTGAACCGCTAAATTGGAGCTTCTGTACAGCACTTTGGTATGCGCTGACTCTACTCAACTAGTTCTTGTCCTTTACCAAACAATTTGAAAGATAAAAATTGTATGACTTTTTTTCCAAACACACTCAGGTTGGATCATGTCAACGTGGTGGCAGCGAGGGAGGTCCCCGAGGGGATGCAAAAACTTGTGGCTACCAACGACCTGCCGCTGCTGGCCATGGAATACTGCCAAGGAGGGGATCTGAGAAAGGTATAAAGAAATATGACTGCCGCTTAACGTCCTAATGGGTTAGTAGCACTATGAGGTACAGGGTGACCCCCACCCCCCTCAAAAAAACGGGAATTTTGGACTGCATTCGTACAGTAGGACGCCATCCGCAGGACGTAATTTAAATAATAATAATAATAATAATAATAATAATTCCATCATTGTTTCCTAATGTTTTAAATAAGTTATATAATTTAAAAAACAGTCATTTGGACAATGCACAGTGTATTTTCATCATCATATTGAATATTTTGAATGTGGCCCAGAAATTGCTGTCCACCCTGTCATTAAACTGGCCCCTTAATAAAACTTGTTTTCAGTGACGTTACAACCAGAAATGTGTCTTTTTTCAATGGAGGCTGAATCATTTAATAGTTGCAGAGTAAATACATGCACTTGTGTTTTGTAATTTTTTTTCATCATGTGTGTCATTGGGTGTTGTCGAGCTTACCATGTCCACTCTGTCATAGTGAAATATTTGTTTGTATTAGTTTGGAAAACCTTATATTAAACAAAATATCAAACAATACACAGTCAGCTTGCTAACTGAATCATGTTGATAAGTGAAGGTTCACCATGTGCTCAGTGAATGCTAACATTAGTAATAAAAAATGTCCACCCTGTCATTGTCCACCCAGTCAGGAAGCTCACATATTTGTCTAATTGCAGTAGACAAATACGCATTTGTAATAGCCTAACATCTACTTAATATAATGATCATAAAATTGAATGGAAAATTATGGTGATATTAACTCCAATTACAAAAAGATATGCAGCATTGTGTCTCTGTGTTCTCCACTTTTCCCTCAAAAGAGTTTTTTAATTTGTTTGTGTCAGCGAATTTTGAGCATGTTTTTTTTTTTTAATCTGAAACCAGTGAGTATGCGCCCCGCGGTCATGCAGAATATTAATACCAGACAAAACAAAATACCAATCATCATGAACCACAAAGCCAGTGAAAGCAAAAGCAAGTTGTAGGCAGATGGCGGTTCAGTCTCATCCATTTGGTCAGGTTTCCAGCAGTGGAGCGATTTCCCTTTATCAGGACAAGCGTCAAATAAACCCTTTTCTGATTTACGAATTTGTTCCCTCTCTACACAAAACTTTTGAGTCCATCGTTGGATTTGTGTGTTACAATCTGAGCCCGTGCATGAACACGATGTACTTAATGGACGGAAAATTCTCAAATGGCGATGAAATGAGGACATGCTCTAAATCACGAGGACGACAGATTCATATGACATGGTCATTACTCTTGCCTGTGTCTCTACCCTCCGCAGTATCTGAACCTGTTGGAGAACTGCTGTGGAATGCGCGAGGGCTCCGTTTTGATTCTGCTGTGCGACATTTGTGAGTATCACCAGCAGCTTTCATCGCGTCAACTATTGTTTGATTAATAATGAGCTGGCAGGATGATTAGCTTCCTGTCGCTTGAAAGTCAGGGTCATTTGGCCCCTCTCATGATGTCACCACTGGCCCTAAACCGCAGCGCTTAGTCACCATGGCGACAGCTCACACACAGGCAGAAACATACGTCAGCCATCGGACGGCGGCGCTCGCTTTCGCAATGTGCGAGCGACATGTGGTGCATACGCGCGCATTGAATGAATGGGCTGTTACGCATTGTAACCTTGATGGACATTTCCTGATAATGACCCTTTCACTTTTGCCAATAACGCAGTGAAAACATAAGCATCAACATAAGCATGCATACACGCCATGATTTGTTGAACACTCATCGTCAGAACACACACTACTCACTCTTCGACGCACACATTTCATGGAATGGAAGTTTCTAGTAGACGTGTTTTATGCCAAGTCGACTTACCCTGCGGTGGTGGTCGGTGAAGAGACTTGACATTGTGGGCATCCGTCATTTTATCACCCCTCCATTCAGCATCTCCACACGCAAAACAACCTGGCTAAAAATTTCTCCCACTCTGGATATTTGGACAGGCACCAAACAGGCTATGCCCGTGCATATGCTTACATGGCGTTGAGCCAATTAGTCGACTTTACTACTCAACATCAAGGCTTAAAGTGGAAGTCAACCCAAACATATTTGTCTAAGAATATGTTCAATGCAAGCACACTAGTTGAAACAAGGCATTCTAGTAAATATTGCATTTGTGGAATAAGAGTTAATCCACCCGTTTTTAGCCATCTCTGGAGGGCAGCCATTTTGTCACTAATGTCAACTGAAAATGACATCCCAACTGCTAAGGTAACGACCAATCACGGCTGACTTGTTTTCTGAAGCTCAGTCGTGATTGGTCGTTGCCTGAGCCCTGAGCACTTGTGATGTCATTTTCAGTCGACAGAAGTGACAAAATGGCCGCCCACTAGATGGCTAAAAAGGGGTGGATTTTTCTGCTTAACTCACAATCCCCAAACGCAATATTAATCAGAAAGCCGTGTTTCAACTAGTGGACCTGCTGGGAACAAATTCTTGAGAAAAATGTTTGGGTTGATTTTCACTTTAAAAGGGAGCACAAGGATTTCATTGCAATCATATGTTCCGTGTAACCCCCGCAGGTCTAAACACAGTATTCTGATTAATATTGCGTTTGGCTAATAAGAATTGAACACATCAGTCAACAAAATGCCCTCGCATTGCAAACATCACGACTCACCCGTTTTCTCGGTTTGGGCACAAAATGTCATGAAAATGGGGGAAAATGCTTACATGGCAAACAAGAGTTTTGGAAACTCTGAACCCTGGAGCCAATTTTCTGTAACCCAAAACAGACCTTAGTCTGATCAAATGAGTCCAGTTTTCAGAAACTTGGTTCTCTGGAGGTTCCTAAGATGAAAGTTGCATTTGGCGGTGAATCTTGCTCAATTGGTCCCATCTTGTTTTTCTTTTCATTGCCTTTTAGCCTCCGCTCTGACCTATCTCCACAAGAAGCGGATCATCCACCGAGATTTGAAACCTGAAAACATTGTGCTGCAGCAGGGAGAGAAGCGAGTGAGTTCAAACGCCCTTCTCGCCCATGAAAAATATGCCCAAAACAAGAACAAGGTCAGATTGTGGCCTTTTGGCATTTTTGGCCTTTTGTTTCAACAAGCTTTCCGCTCCATGCTTTAGTTTGACTTTATGACGGAAAACCAAATCCTGCAATTTATCCTTGTACTTGTAGGGTCTGGGCCTCTTTTTGATTTATTTTATTTTTTTTACAAGATTACATAACAATCCATCCTCTATCTGGTGGGGTGTTATCTAACACAGTTCAAACATGAAGGCACATTTTAAAGTACCTATTAAGTAAAGCACTAATTCTCTCGGTGAGACGCTTTCATTTGTCATCATTGGTTAATGTCACTTGTTTTTCTCAAAGATGATTGTGCTTTTCCTCCATTCGCCATTCTAATTTCACTTGAAGTACCGGAGCGTTTCGTCCAAATACTTGTCTTTAAAATTACACATATCAAATTTTTTGCATGTTTCATGTTCCAGATTTTGGTTCTAGTCCAGGATGAACTGTGGCACAAAGGCAGAAGCAGTAGATTTTGAATTTTCATTGTCATACTGTTTCAATAAACAAAATCCCTTCTCAATCACGGCAAGGCAGTCCAGATAGGACAAACAATTCCAACATGGGCCAGGCAAAAATGCAAATTACCACCAGAATGATCAGACATGAGGATTCTACATGAGACAGGCCAGGATATTAAAGTGGAAATTAGGAAAATTCGACACAGGTGAAGCAGATGGGAAAGAGACAGTAAACAAAACTGACATGACAGGAAGAGACAACCAAAACAAAACTAGTATTTAAAAAAAATGTAACACAACCAAAGCCAACATTGAGTTCATAAACGTGGTTGAACACTGTTTTTTTCCCCCCCTCTGTTTAAGTTGATCCACAAGATCATCGACCTCGGCTATGCTAAGGAGTTGGATCAGAGCAGCCTTTGCACCTCCTTCGTGGGAACACTGCAGTACTTGGTCAGTCAGACACATCGTATATGCGGCATCATGTTCTGGTCCTACTGACCTCCTCGGCGATTCTTATCTTTCAGGCTCCCGAGCTGATTGAGAGGAAGAAGTACACGGTGGCTGTGGACTACTGGAGCTTTGGGACGTTGGTGTTTGAGTGCATCACAGGATTTCGGCCTTTTTTGCCAACCTGGCAACCTGTTCTCTGGTAGAGTCTGAACTTTCTTTTTTGACTGATAAGCTTCTCTTTTTTATCTTCACCTTGCAGTCGGTCCATTCTCATCATGTCATGACTAGACAATTTTTCTGGAGTTTGCTCGACCTTTGCACCAGTTACGTGACTGTATTTGAACACACTAGGAACACGTAAATAAACCAAAGTCTCCAACTTGAAGAATTGCAGGATATGCGTGTTGTGCCAACATCAATGCCTCTTGTCCTTCACTGTTACGCTGAAGAAAAGATATCGAACCTGAGGGCATGTTTGGGTTGCAAAAAGGAAAAATCCCCACCCTACAGTTCCGGTCCTGCATATTTACTTTTTGCTCTATTCTACCTGAAATTATTTTTATATCCTCACATAACACAATTTTAGTTTTTGATTGACACTGCCAGATAAGTATTGTGTTAAATAAAGCATTCATTAAATCTGTTTATTACTGTGGTTATAGTTTGCAGTACGAATAAGGTCTTATAATATTTGGGCACTGAAATATCAAGTATTATGTATTGTTAAATTCATAAAGGCAGGATATTTGAGGCAGATGAGATCTGTAAATAACCAAAAAAAAAAGCTAGTCGCCAAAAGCCGCTTGGTGATTTCCACCATCTAAGAAAATAATTGTCTTCTGTCATTTCTAGGCACAATAAACTGCGACTGAAACAGGACAGTGACATTGTCGTCTACGAGGACCTCTCCGGAGTAGTCCGCTTCTCCAAAAATCTTCCTCAACCCAACAACCTCAACAGGTGAGCCATGTCACAGCACAAATACCGCTTAAAGACCTACTAGAGCAGTGGACAGCACCATGACGCCTCCAGGCACCAGATTGTTGGTATTCAAAAAATAATACTGTAAAATAAAATAGCGCCACATACCGGTTAATGTTTTCGAACAACGTAATATAAGCTGAAAGATCCGGATTGTAGCACATAGCAATCATGGAGACAAACGACAAGAGATGATTTACCCTCAAATAACTTGAGCACACTTTTTCCCCCCAAGTGTGTAGCAAACTAGTAGCCTATCACAGGAATCACATGAAAAGTAGTTCTTAATTTCCAAAATGTCGGTGTCCCTTGTACTAGTCATGCCTGTCTCACTTTTCATGTGGCATGTATGTGACAGTCTTTTAGCGGAGAAGCTGGAGAGGTGGCTGCGGCTGATGCTCAAATGGTCCCCACAAGAAAGGGGCAAAGAGCCCGACGCCACGCCAAGCAACTGCTTTTCCCAGCTGGAACTTATTCTGCAGCTCAAAGTGAGATTCAATCACATCATCGTAATTATATATATTTTTTCCATCAAGGTAGTCATGTTTTCATTGGTTTGGGTATACTTTCTCTTTCTACAGCTCGTGAAAGGATTAATATTTGAAGTATTTTCCAATGATGCTCCCTCTTACATTTTTGTGACAATCCACACCATGATGACATTTCAAAAAAAAAAATCTAGATTCCAAAAAAAAACTTCCCAAAAAAAACTTCCGGCATCGTATGATAATGTCAATCGAGTTGTCATCCAAATATGTGAAGTACTTTAGTTGTACATGGAGTAAAAATCAATTATACAATACCAAGACAGCGAAAACAGTAAATTAATATCACAAATTAATAAATATATTTTCTATCAATTACTAGTTATTAACCAATTAATTAATTAATCAATCAAATAACCAATTCATTAATGAATTTATCAATCACTTTTCACAAATACAGCAGACACCAGAAAACAATAGAACAATGTCAAGTCTCATGTTAGGTCAAAAGCCAAAGAATAAAAATGTGTCTTAAGACGAGTTTTAAAAATGGACAGAGAGGGTGCTGGCCTGATATTTAACGGAAAGTCATTCCAAAGGGAAGGGCCGGCAACAGAAAAGGCTTGATTGATCCCTTTGAGGCCCAGCTTGGTCCTCGGTACTTCCAGCAGTGTCTGAGACCTGAGGCTCCGGGAAGGTGCAAAGGAGAGGAGGAGCTCAGAGAATGTAAGGTAGGGCCAGACCATTTAAAGAGTTGAAAACAAAAGTAACTCTAAATTGTACAGGAAGCCAGTGAAGGGAGGCCAGAATTGGAGTTAAATGTTCCCTCTCACGAGCACCAGTTAGGAGGCGAGCAGCAGCATTTTGGACCAACTGGAGACGCTCGAGGGAGGACTCCAAAATGAAGTGCATTACTGTAATCAATGTCAAACGTTTGAGAAGCGCTATCAGATTGGTTCACTCCCTCGTGTTTCAGCTCCATTTATGGTCTATTCCTCTCAGATGGTTCAGGTGTTGAACATGACCACGGCCAAGATCCTGAGGTACACAGTCGCAGACGACGAGACGGTCGCCGAGCTGCAGAAGAGAATCGAAGAAGACACAAGCATCCCTGCAGCCCAGCAGGAGTTGCTGCTGGAGGCAGGATTAGCCTTGGAGCCTCACGGGCTGGCCACGCAGTGCGCCATCGATTACACCGTAACGAGAACATCTCAGACCGCAGCATGCTTTCACGCTCGAATTGTCAATGGCGCTGTGTGATGATGCATCATGTCTCATATTTGCAGGAGATAGACGGCCGGCGGACAGACTTCCCTCTCGTTTTCCTGTTTGATCGCTCATCTTGTAGTTACGAGCCACCGTTGACTCCTCGCGCCCTCCCTGAAAACATCTGTTTTGTCCGTGAGTCCTCAGAGTCTTTCCCCTCCTCCTTTAGGAATTAAATAATATGTTGTTCGTGGTCTATGCCATAGAACAGAACAGTGGGAAAAAAATGAGAGGCCTAAGTCAATACAGGAATAAATAGACTGTGGAAAATAATTTCATTTCTTTTCAAGAATTTTTTGAATTTGATCAATTCTGATTATATTATACATAGTATATATTAGAGCTCTCAAAGTTAAAGCATTAACTATGGAGGTTAATTTAAATTTCATAACGCACTAAAAAAAATGAACTCAGTTAACTCAGTTTTATTTACTTTCTGTTGCAGCTGACCTCTGCTCACTGCGCAGCCAAACTTAGAGGAGAGTCACAAAGACGGACTTTTACGTAGATTTCATTTAAAAAGTTGCTCGACGGCTCATTGGAGAAATCCCAAATATTTTGCACACTTTGCTAAGCCAAATTTGGTCGTTCAACTGTTGTATTTTACAGGACAAGAATCGGATTCAAGGATCAAAGAAAGCTGTTTGAACAGTCTTTGAATCGAAATATACTTTTTATTTTTTCACATTAATTCCAAGATTTTTCTCAAGTAAATACCGGTTCCAAGCTTCGTAAAAAATTGTAGTTGAAAAATGCGATTAATTGTGATCAGTTATGGAAAATTTTGCAATTAATTAGTTTTAAAAACTTTAATCGCTTGGCAGTAATAGTATATATATATATATATATATATATATATATATATACACCCATATCGATATTATTGCGATATATAACATGGATCTAAAGAAATTACATTTTTCTCATCTAATGAAAGAAATACTTTTTTTCATGCGGCAAAATAAGCAAGCTCATTGTGTTCTTAGCTAATTAATTTTATTTCCCCTAGCTAATATCCAACTATTGGGTGGTGATGCACATTTAAGTTTGCATCCGACTGGTAAAATTCAAATAAAAGCATGCAATTCCATGAGAAAATATTGCATGTCTTTGCGATATGCATTTTGCATAGACCATTATCGTGATATCGATATATTGTACAACCCTAATGAACGTATATGACATAAAAACGATGTATTTGCTACTATTTAACAATTATTTATGCAACATTTACAAAAATGACTGTTTTTCCACTTTCACAATTTACTATAACTATTTTGTTAATTATTTATGTACATACTGATTGCGGTTGTAGTCCCCCTTCCTCACGCTTACAATCATACTAACACTGCAAATGCAACATTGTGTACCATACTACCATGACTTAATACCGTACTACTTTTTTGCGCAAAATACATCAGATAATTCAGCTCAAACCAGCTTTTACAAATAACGAAATAATCATAATGTCTTGTTTTTGAGCAGAAAAGGACCCAAATCACGTTCTGCCTTACAGCCCACTGAGGAGGACTTGTGGCCAGGCGTGGCACACCATCCGCTCCCTGAAGGAGGACTGGCAGAGACTGCAGCAGGGACAGAAAGCAGCCATGTAGGAAACACACACACACACGCACACACAAATGTGTAAACTCTATTTAACAATCCCAATATTTTCCTTCCAGCATGAGCTTGCTGAGACACAACTCATCCCTGTCCAAGCAGAAGAACGAGATGGTGTCCATGCACCAGAGACTCATGGCCAAGCTGGACTTCTTCACCACCAGCCTTCACATAGACATGGACAAATATCAGGAGCAGACGGCCACTGGGATTGGTATTAAATGACTCTTTTTGTTTATTTATTTTACATTTCTTGTTATTTAATGCATTGGTTTGCATGTCACACACTTTTTGGTTTCTCCTTCGACTGTGCATTTCTAAGTCGACCAACTGTGGTGGTGAATGTGTTGTCATGGCTGAGTGGTTAAAGCGATGGACTTGAAATCCATTGGGGTCCCCCCGCGCAGGTTCGAATCCTGCTGACAACGGCTCATTTTGGGAATAGAATAATGTAGAGGTGATATAAACCGTGCTACGTTTTCAAAATGGGATGACCACAGCTATGTTAAAACCAAGCAAACTCGAGTCCAGGGGTCCCCCAGTCGAGTCCTCGAGAGCCCCTATCCACCCACTTTTATTTGTCTCCATCCTCCAACACACCTGATTCAAATGATCAGTTCATCAGTAAGCTTTGCAGAAGCCCGGTAGCCATCCTGATCATTTGATTCAGGTGTGCTGGAGGAGGGAGACATCTAAAATAGGTTGAATAAGGGGCTCCAGAGGACTGGATTTGGGCACCGCTGCCGTTGCCTTGATGTGAACCTTCAGGAGGTTCTCCTCTAAAATAGACACGTTGACGGCAGGATTCGAACCTGCGCGGGGAGACCCCAATGGATTTCTAATCCATCGCCTTAACCACTCGGCCACGACAACACATGTGACAGCATGAGCTGAGCCATGACTCGCAAAATGGCGGCCCCCCTAACTCCACAAAAACAATGTCAATCAGAGTGCTGTGTTTAGACTAGTGGGGCTGCATAGAAAATTTTCTTGGAAAGAACATTTTTGTCTTGACTTCCCTTTTAGCTGTAATTTAGAGTATCCGTAATCCGAATCCTGCTACGAATAGCAAAAGAAATGCAGTTAGCACAATTTCTTGCAAACCATATTAGAGGCACAAGATGTGCCAAAGAGGGCAGATTTTTTTTTTTCACGTGTCATTTCACCCATCTACTACTGTCAGGTCCTACGGAGAGTTTTAACAAATATGTCAATGATTTTTGGGAACTTTGGAGATGTATGCTTTTCACTGGTTAGCGACAATATAGCATAAAAAAAACGGAGGCCTTTGGGTGGAATACATTGAGGCTGTCTGCAATTGTGTTGTTGTTGTTGTTGTTGTTGTTGTTGTTGTTGTTGTGCCATGACAGTGTAGTCATGAGAAACGTAAACGTGGACTCAATTTCATTCTCTAGCTTCAGAGAAACTGTTGGGAGTGTGGAGGGAAATGGAGCAGACTGCCGGCAGCTGCTGTCAGGTACACGAGTGTGTTTGCCTGTCTCGTATTGTACTCGCTCCCAAAGTGACCCATGCGCCGGGGTGTGTGTACAGCCCAAAGTGAGTGAGCTTGAGGAGGAGATGATGCACCTACAACAAGACATTCTGGATGTTCAGCGTCAGCCGTGGAGGAGCGGAGAGGCTCTGGACACACTGTGAGTCACATCTGAAGGACCATTGGACAAAAGAATTTGCAAAGAACTGCTTTGTAACGTTGAGCCGTTTGTATTTTAGTGAAGGGAAGGCCATGGAAATGCTGCGCAAGCTGAAAGAGAAACCCAAAGGTTTGGATTCTTCATGCATCTTTGACCTCCTCAGCACTTTTTCTCGTCATGAAAATAAACATGTTCTGGTTTCTATCTGCCGCCCAGAGCAGCGTTGTTCTGGGGACGGTCAGGAAATCTTGAGGCTGGTGGTTCAGGCGGTGCAGTTCTATGAGAGGAAGCTACGAGACTTCTACACACACCTCAGGTACGGATGGACCTGTAGATCCACTGCAACAATGCAAGCAGTAAAACATCTGTTTTGAAAAAATGTGAGCGTATCACAGGGAGTGCTGTAATCCCCCATTCAAGTTTGAATTCTGCCGACAGCGGCTCCATTTTGGAGTAGAGTAATCTAGAGTGTCGATAAAACATGCTAGTGTGTTACAAAGGAATTACCATATCTGTTAAAAGCATGTAGTCTTTTTTTTTAACCTTCTAGAGGTTCTCCTCTAAAATATACACATTGTCGGCAGGATTTGAATGTGCGCGGGGAGCCCCCAAAATAGTTTCGGTGTGGCCACGACAACACTTAAGATAGGCTCACACCCAAGGGAAATGTGATTTTTTTTTTGCCCATATGCGACTTGTATCTGATTTTTTTTAGGACAGTCTGAACGTCTCTATTCAGATTTTTTTAAATCCGACCTGGGTCGCTTTCGTATGTGGTCCTAGATCAGATACGTATCAGATTTTATGCAATGGAACCGCAGTTTAAATGGCCAGGTCGCATATATCCTTCTTTGACGTCCCCGCTCGCACTCCGCAGACTGCTTGATTGTCCGTGAATCTGCAAAGTTGTTTTGAGTCATGGTATTGGCTTTATATTTAACTTTAATTTAATCCCACTTGAAAAATGAAACATAAAGTGGACATTTGTGGTGATAGTAGACAGTTCACATGACAGTTCCTTACCAATTCCTAACAGAGTCCTGACAAAGTCCTAACAGTTCCTAACAGAGTCCTAAAGGGTTTCCTAACGGCCACGACAATAATCAACTTAATACTTTTTTTTTTATCAGAGATGCAAGTAAACGTTTTCCTTTTTTTTTTTTTGTGCTGATTCTGAATCTGCCCTTGTTTTTTTCTGTAGCATATTGGTTTTTCATCATAATAGTCATAATAATAATAATTTTGCTAATTTTGTTCTTGGTTTTAATAATAATAATAATAATAATGATAATTTTGTTCTTGGTTTTAATAATAATAATGATCATTTTGCAAATTTTATTCTTGCAGTAAGACGGGCATTTGTCGTCAGCGCGTCATGGAGCTGCTGCCGAAGGTGGAAGGCGTGGTGCAGGAGATGGCTGAGAGCGAACAAGTCCTGATGGGTCTGCAGGAGAAGCGCCAAAGGGAGCTGTGGAACCTCCTCAAAGTCGCCTGCGTGAGGAAACGCTCGCACATCAAATCACACCAGTGACTTCTTCTAAATGAACTGACTCAGCAATTCCGATGAATTCCTGCAGAGTAAGGTTCGAAGCCCGGTAAGCGGGAGTCCTGAGGCATCTCGTACCCCTTCCTCAGTACCTCCTCTGATGACTCCCCGACACAGTTTACAGCATTTGTGAGTACACACAAGGGCTGGGCCATATGGCCCACGGGTGTGAGTCAGTCACATCATGCACAAGTCTTGAGTAAGTCTGAAGTCTTCCAGTTTCAAAGAAGTCCCCAATTTATTGTGTGTAAGTCAAGTCATTACTTAGGTTAAGCAAATCTTCCTCAGTCACACAATACAGGGCGTCCCAAAAGTTACTACACGCTTCCGTTTTTTCTATTATCATTCGGACAGTCGCGAGGGCAGCTTAGGCTCTGCAGTTTTTGGAAGCACAATATAAAGAGGTTGTGCACCAAAAGTCCCTCATTGTCTGCAGTATTCAAACTGGGGAGAGCCCAATGGATTTCTGGTCCATAAACACTCGGCCACAACAACACACCCAAAGACTCACAAGTGAAAACTTTGGCTCCATCCCAAGCCTGAGTCAGAGTGAACATCTGCTGCTGACCACCAGCTGTTGTGTTGTCGTGGCCGAGTGGTTAAGGCGATGGACTAGAAATCCATTGGGGTCTCCCCGCGCAGGTTCGAATCCTGCCGACAACGGTTGCGTTGTGGATCAATGTTTTTTTTTCTCAGTGGACAATGTGCTGGCTAAAGCTGTTTTGTGGGAGGGCTGCGCTGGAAAGAGCAAAAAGTTGATTCAGTAGATCTTTTGGATTGTGATAAAGATTTATTCATACCTACCGGTGTTGCCACAGTTACCTTGAAAATGTAACTTAGTTACTTATTACTTGATTTTAAAAGTAACTTAGTTACGTTACTGATTACTTTATTTGAAAGTAACTAAGTAAGATTCCAAATTACTTTACTAGTTACAAACCAAAAAGTGTCTTTCTGGATTTCCCTGAACTTAAATGGTCTACTTGTTTTTAGAAAAAACATTTTCATTTGCTTTACCACTTTCCGAAATGTCCACTGAACTGAGATCTATTGTAATCTTCATTCATAGACTACATTCTCAATCAATTTTAAATATATATTTTATTTTTAATTTAACAATCCAATTTTTATTTTTATCGATATTTTTTTTATTGATTGTCTTCTCATTTAAACGCATAACCAGTACGCGTCTTAGTAAAGGTTTGACCAGCATTCGGTAAATTGAATTGTGAAGTTAGCGTAGCATAGCATAACATAGCACTTTGTTTTTGAGAGTGACAGATGAAGTTAGTTATCATAGTTGTGTCTCTTATCTTTCTGTCGCTTACCTTGCGTGTTGCCACTGAACACAGTTTTACTGCAACCTAAAATCCTGACTGGATAATCTGGACAATGATTGTTAGTAGACAAACTCTCGGCACTCACTGCGAGTTTCCCTTCTCCCATACAATTGTAATTCTTTTTCAACAACCACAGCCAATATTTCCTTTTTTTTTTGACCGGCCAGGGATGAGTCCCTGGTGGAGGAGAGCAGGGCCTTTGAGAGTCGACTGCAGAGTTTGCTGCATGACACCATCCAGGAATCCGAGAGCAGCATGGAGGTAGGAGGCAAGGTCATTATAGTTAACAAAAACTACAAAAATATATATCACTACATGTAAAATTGAAAAATTAAAACAATCGTAAACAAAATAAAACTCTCAACTGAAAATGACATTGCAGTTGCTCAGGGATCAGATAACGACACAGATAAAGACCGCTGCTCTTATCTTGATGCGAACCTTTGGGAGGTTCTCCTCTAAAAGACACGCGTTGTCGGCAGGATTCGAACCTGCGCGGGGGGACCCCAATGGATTTCTAATCCATCGCCTTAACCACTCGGCCACGACAACACACTTGGTAATGCACAAAAGGCTGTTTTCTGAAGCTGAGCCACACAGCAACGTTCAACGTGACAAAATGGCCGCCCCCGAGATGACTAAAAAAGGGTGCATTAATAAATCTTATTCCACAAACCCAATATTAATCAGAATGCCATGTTTCGACTAGTGAAGGCGAATACAACATATTACAAAGAATGCTTTCGAGGTGACTTCCCCTTTAATGAACAATACTGTGTGACTTTTTTTGTTCTTTTTTATCTTGCACTCAACAAATGCTCCATGTACAAAGTATTTCTTTTAAAAACACAACTAATACTAAAACTAATAAAAACCAAAGCAAAGCTTTTTTTGTTTGTTTTTAAAAGAACAATCAATAAAACAAACCTGCTCTAAAAATGAAGTAAAACTAACTGAACACAAAAAAAACGCCGAAATATAAAATATGTATTTTCCCCAAATTAAATGAGACATGATTATTCTCACTTGATGTTTTGTGCCCATTGTTCTCACTTGTTTTGTGTCCCAGATGCTGAGGGAGTGGACGTGGCTGCAAGAGAGCAACAGTTTCTCCCGGGATCTTTCCTAGTTTTACGTCCACCTGCTGCCACCGTGTGGATGTCAGGGGAAAACACACTTTTGTGCACACTTCATAGGGGACCAGCAAATCCGCAAACTATTCCACAGCTTCGGATGTGGTTTACGCATCCATCTGTTTTATTTGAACAAATATTGAGGCAGGATTGTGTTCTGTTAGGCCCCGGATCAAAGATGTACAATGCGATTGTGACAACGATGTTTTGTGGAGGGTGTCTTGCTCATTTTTACGGCCGTCAGCAATCAGCACTTGGCCTCGTTAGGGTCGCGGGTGAGCTGGACCTTGTCTCAGCTGACTTTTGGTAAGAGGCGGGGCACTTCCTGGACCGGTTGCGAAACAATTGCAAGGCAGTTCGTTTCACCGATCGTACGCCAACGGAACCTCTAAGGCGTAACGCCAGATCTCAGATCTGTTCGGCCTCAGATCTGTTCTCAGCCATCCAGGTCATGGGAATCTGCAAACAATTTTTAAATGCGCGTTGAGCTGCACCTGATGAAGTGTACAGAGATTGTACCAAATGTATTGTCGCATCATCCAGTGTCACAATAGAATAACATCGCGCCAAAGCAGGGGTGGGCAAAAGTATGGCCTCGGGGCCAGCTATGGCCCACTTCATTTGTGAAACAAGCTTTTACATTATTATCCTGTACTATTTGCTGTATTAATGTAGCATATTTTTTCCAAAATGGGTTCATTAAACTGTATTTGTCAAATTGTAAATATTTCTAATCCATTTTTCTCATGAAATAATTCATTCAAGATTTTTCTTCGATAACAAGCTAAGGCCCACCACATTCCGAGCGATACAACAACTGAAGTGGCCAATCGAGAAAAAAATGCAGTCGCCGACTCCCCGCGGCACACTTGGTGATTGATCCCGCCACAGATAATCAACTGTTGCATGAAAAAAAAGTTTTCACGCTTTGCTTTTTAATTGGCACATGCATAGGAAATTAGACAAGTACTTAAGTATTATTGTAAACCACATCGCGGTTGCGGTTATAGTGGCTAGCAGCACGTGAACTGCTACCCAAAAGCACAATTTTTGTTGTGAATTCTTGCGGTCATTTCAGCGACAGAGACTCTCCACGCTTTACTTTTTAGCTATAGGGACATATTAAATCATAAATATGGTTAAGCATTATTGTAAAACATAATATACATTAAATACTGTATACAGTATACTTTATTAATACAGCTTGGCGGACCTCCCTCAATACGCGTAAAATGTCATTTTATGTGAAAGGTCATATGATACTGTATTTTTGATTGACTGTTACATCTCCGAAGCTGTCCACTGGTGATTGCTGCAAAACTCGTAGTCGAAAGTCAGACACTCATGAAAACTAGTCACTGAACCCCACTCACTGCGAGTCGGATTGGGTCATTCGTATCGGTGTGTGGCGGGCTTAAAAAAGGTCATGTAAAACAACCTTTTTTATTATTTATCAAAATAATTGGGTCATTAGAAATAAGATGAATAATGATAATGAATTACCTTTGTGTTGTTGAAAAAGACTTTTACAGCCACATTTGAACTCTTTAACTGCATCCACGAATGACTGGGCCCATCTGTCTGTTTAAAAAAAAAAATCAGCTCTGGCCCTGAGCACAAATGTTTGCACACCCCTGCTGCAAAGTTTTCAATGGGGCACTTTCTCCATTTTTCAGTACCAGGCCTTTTCAGACCCTCTTTTACCCTAACGTTTGAAAAAAAATAGACAAAAATATAAATAAATTCCTGGGATCGAGTGGCTGGAATGTGAAAAGACATATAAATATGTATTTGGGATTGAATGAGTTAAGTGAAATTTTCAACTAAAACAGGATCAGCTCAGGGAAACTCAGAATCCGTTCTAAAACTTCCTTGGTGTCAAAAATTGCACTGCCTGACTCCTTTATAATGTGTTTCCCTCCATCTATTGGTACTAAAGAGAAGGGAGATGTCCATGTACTGACAATGGGCTGTAATTTAAAACTGCAATAATGAAACTTTGAGAGTGATATAATTTTGAATTTTTCAACTTGTGATATTTTTTTCTGTCAATGTCATGATGTATAATGGCACAAAAGCACACATTCATCATTGTGTTTACATTTTTTTTATTCCACTGATTTAAATAAAAATCAGTTTGAGGTTGTAACTTTTGACTAAGGTTCTAATATATAAAGCACAAGAGACCAGGCCTGTCAGCAACTGAGGTGAAATGGTAGAGTTAAAGGTCCACTTGCTCACTTGGACAATACATCTTTTATTGCACTGTTTATAATCAGCATGTATTTAGCAAAGTGGCAGAAAAAGTATGAAAAGTTCCCTCTTTGCTTAAAAACATGTCATTCAAGAGCAAAGCGTTCACATTCTTATGTTAAGTTCAATGTATGCAAATAGAATGTTTCAAAACAAAAAGGAGTTGATAAATTTGAAATAAGAGCATTAAATCCTATTTCTGTACAAATAGTAATAAATATGGGTAATACACTGGACATATTTTGAGTTGAAATTAATGTTGAATGAGTATCTTTTAACTGGAAATGACACAAGATTGTTCAATTAAAAAAAATACATTTGAAAATTAGCCGTATCCCTAATATTATTGGACAATTATACACATACACTTTATTTTTGAGAAAGAAAAATATGTTACTACCAGTTTCATAATCATGTGTTTCTAGTGCCATTTCCAAATCGAAGATTCAACCGATATAAGTTAACTTGAACTCAAGTTTTGGCCAGGATATGAACCATTTAGTCACTAAAACACAAAGTAGCCACAAAGTATTCAAACAGCACAAACTGAACAGTATGTTGCTGAGCTATCAATCTGATTCGATGGTATTGCATTGAAACAAGCCCTTGGACTGAGTGCGTGTATTGGTGTGTGATGATGGGATTTCGTGTTGCTGGTTGGACCTTGGAGGCGTCGCCATAATTAGCCTCATTCATTTTCTTCTTCATCCTTGTTCTGCGATGCCATTTCTTCTTCTCGGCATCTTTATGCATCCAGCTCGAAGCCCAGGCCCATCTTGTGTCCGCCACCGGTGACGTTCTTCCCGTCGATGAGCGTCGAGAGCGTTAGCTTAATTCCTGCGTGAAAAGAAGAAGAAAGCATCGAATGGGTCGTTTCTTTTCACCAGCGGTTGGAAGTGGGGGCTAGCAAGGCCTTCTCTGCGGCGACAGCGTAAATTTGAATACTTTGGTGCCTTGAGATACGAGTGACCCGACCAACAAGTGTGTTGTGTGTTGGTGGTGAACTCAACTTGCTTCACAACAAGCAGCAGTTTGGCATATGCTGTAGTGAATGCATCTCTAAAAAAAGAAGCTTCAGGCTGTTGATTTCCGCTCCTACTTAACGTGTACTGTCAAACTAAACGTGAAACAAAGAGAATGACGTGTATTTTAAACAACTTGATAACTTTGCCTTTCAGTAGCTTAATGCTAATGCACAATGACATGCATGGGCTAACGAAGGGGTTATAATGCTTTAAGCAACAGATATTTGCACACAAACAGTGCAATACATGTAGACATAGGAATACTAACAGGCAAGTAATCTTTGTCGTATGCAAAAAAAAAACAACTAAAAATGAATACTTCAAGTAGTTGTGAAACTCTTCTTTTTTTTTAATGCTTTTCATGACTTTTACTGCCCACCAGTGGCCAAGCCATAAATTATCATGATGCGCAAAACTTTTAATTAATTATGTAAGTTTTTGTAAAGTTCAATACTACATACGTGCTATTTTCCCTGTTAAAAACACTTTACATTTTTTTTGTAAACGATTTGTTCTATGAAATGTATTCCCACTGTTCGATTCTCCTCATTTCACTGCATTTGAATGAAAACACAACATTTGTGTGTTGGAGGAGGGAAACATCTAAAACATGCAGGATAGTGGCCCTCGAGGACCAGATTTGGGCCGTTGTTTCGGGAAAATGCAGGTAGCGCAGAAAAACAAACCTGGCCTGAGGGTTTGTGTGTATCCGACACCGACAAGGCAGGCGTTGTTAACTTTGGCCTGTGTGGAGAAAACAACACGTCTTGAGCGTCCATAGACAGGAAGTAGCACACAGTGACATCATTGTAGGTCCCACAATTGTGTGAGAATACTCATGCGACCATTGCTTACAGAAAGAGAGGCATCCTTGTCCAGCTGGTATTTGGCTCCCACTCCGAAGAGAGTGTTGTTGCTTCCGGCCGTCCAGGCCAGATGGACCGCAGTCTCCGTGTTGCTGTTCACCTTTTGGTAAATGGAGCCGGCAAACTCTGTGCCGTCGTTGCTGCGATATATAAGATATTTGTATTTTTTAAAAAAATATTTATCTAGTGTTTTTGTCGAGTTTTTCTACAATTGCTATGTGATCGCGGTGGTAAATCCCCACTGAAGTCCCAGGTATTAAATGCACAGCCCACAATAGATGAAAAAGCGAAACAATATAAATACAAATATTTGGGGGGTTTTTTACACCGCATAATGTGTCGTGATACTCACACGCTGGTGTGTAGCTGGAAATCGGGGGCCTTGTATCCCAGAGAAAAGTTGTTCACGGTGAGCCTGGACTTGGCGGTATCGAACGCCACCTGGTAGCCCGCCAGCCAGCCCTCGTAGCCCAGCACGGCGGCGCCGTGGACGGTGGGGCCGGCCATGTCGAACACCAGGTCGCAGCCCACGTTGACAAAGTCACGCTTGTAGGCCGTCTTTACTTTGGCGCTCTTTTTGCTGCATGATAAAGGCAAAGCGTTATATACGGTACACGGCTATAACTGTTTCGCATGTGTCGGGACATACATAAGGGGACATACCTGTACAGTGTTTTTTTTTTTTGTTTTTTTTTTTGCATGTTAGTCACACTTCAAATTAGATTTTAATTCAAAATATTAGTCAAAGGCAACACAAGTAAATACGAAATGCAGTTTGTAAATGAAGGCAGAATTCATGGTTCCATTAATCACAGCAAGTCCATCCGGGTCCTGAATTGGCCAAGCAGCCCCACCATATTTGCTGTTCTTTTTCTGAAATACGGTGTTACATTTGCACCAGATGTAACGAGACACATACTTTCTAAAAAGTGGAGGAGCTATGCAAAAAAAAAATAAATAAATAAATTTAGTAGGGGGGAAAATACTTTTTCATGGCACTGTATTATGTCAACTTTACTTTTGAAATGTATATATAGAAATAGTTGGGTTTCTGGGCCTGCCCACCTATCAATTGCGAAATTAAATAAGCCATTTAGGCATAATAAGTTTGATCGACTGAATGAAGAGCGTGTGCTTATTATATAATGAAGAGGACAGCTCTTACCCTGTGTTTGGTACAAACGAGGTGCCCAGACCAAGCTTCAAGCCCTTTGCCAGCTGCAGACCAGAAAATAAGTTCACATTCTATCGTGGCTCATTTTTAAAGGTAGCTTGCCATTTGACTGCACCTGGTCTTCGAAGGTGATTTCTGTGGCCAGAGTGTTGTCAGTGTTCCATTTCTGGTTGAAGCTGAGGCCCAGCTCGGCAACTTTGTACTTGGTCTCCAGGTGGCCGCCCGACTTGCCCGTGACGGTGTTGTTGGATCCCGAGGTGGCAAACTCCTGCGAGACAAAGCGGGGGGCAGAAGTTAGAGGCGGAAAGCTGGTGAAAGCAGGCAGAGGGAAAGCACTCAAGGAGAGAATGGAGCCCACACCATTCTTTTTTTCTTTGACTTGCCAGCAAAAACTTGAGATTCGAGCACTGCATGTTGGCGGTGAACTCAGCTCGGCTGACTTTTACAACAAGATCAGTTTGCCATAATGAACAAATCTCATAAAAGAAGCTTCAAACTGTTTCCCGCCACTCGTTGTCGAAGATTACAGTCAAACTAAATTTAAAACAAAAGAGAATTACACACTGTGTATTGAAAACAACCACATAGCTCTCGTCCTTTATGTCCTCACCTTAATGGTAACACAAAATAGGAAACGCCATAGACGGGCTATCGAATAGCATCTAAAGGTATGTTGCGATGCTATAACACTTTAAGGGAGGGACACTTCTACGATCAGAGGTTTAGGGGTGCATAGCTACCAACCAGGCAAGATACATTTCACACTTTTGTACATTTTAATGCGATTTCTATGAAAGTATGTGACTAAATCATCAAATCCGATATTAAATGTCAGGCCACAGAAAAAGAGGAGCAGATTGGATTTAAGAAAACAAACATGCTGTAACATTATTCATTTCTGGTGGAGGACAATTTTGATACAGCAGCATCTACATACAAACAGTAAGTATTTTTTTTTTCCCCTGGCGTGAATCAACCCAACCCCCTTCTGTGAGTACTAAAAATACCAAAATTGAGTCATCCAGTCAGTTAGCTTGTTAGTAGCGGTAGCACCTTGGCTTTTATATCAACGCATGCACATGACACAATAGCTGGCTTCTCTCATTCCAATTCAAACAGAGGACAGTGGCGCTTTTGGGCATGGCTAACGTGTGTGCTTCGGCACCTCCGAAAATGGCCTACATATGCCTGTGCTTTCAGGAATGGAGAGATAAACATGCATGGCGCAGCAATACATGTAGACAGACAATATAACAATACTCATAGGCATTAAGTCTTTATCGTCAGCAAACACTTAATTTGTATAGTCCAGAATGAATTAAACTCGTATCTCAAGCCACCACTATACAAATCTTTTAAACTGCAGAACACCCTTGTTTAATCCCTGACGTATGCACACACTTTCTTACCATCTGACATGGACATCCAAAGAAGAAAGGAGCAGATAAAAAAGAGAAAGGACAACATTAGAGGGGGGAAATGGAAGGGACAACCACATGCATTATGCGGACAAAAGTTTAGAGAGGTCTAAGATCTTTAATTTCAATTCGGGGTGGGAACAAAGGAACCAATTCCATATTTTCATTCAGTTTCACTTCCTGTAGGTATAAGGACCCCATATCCCAATAATTTTGTCCATATAGGTTCAAGAAGATCATCACAACATGCTTTTTTTTTTTTAAACACAAAGTTTTGTGTTTGATAGCACAGTTAAGTACTTTTCACACACAATGCTAGAAAGAAAAACACAAAGGTAGAAAAAGAGATGTACCTGTATAAAAAATGATTTGAAAAAGATCCAAATATGACACGTTGCAAAGTACTTACAACACCATTCTGGGACTTGGTCTTCACGTCCAGCTTCAGAATTCCATAACCTGGCAGGGACGAGGAAGGAATGAGGAGCACATGAAAAGAAAGAAGAAAGGTAAGAAAAAAACTGTAGCATATTTATTAATGATGACATATTGTTTATACCGTAGCCCTTGTTCAAGATGTCTTTGGCAGACTTTCCCAAGTCCGCGTATGCAGGAGGGACAGCCATGGTGTCTGCGGAAAAAAAAGTTTTATTTATGGAAATATTGAGCCATGATTCAAAAATAGAAACAATAAAACAATAAGAAAATGGATCTTGATTATAAAATTAACAATTTTCTTTCTATCTCCACTTTAATCTGGTAGCCTTACAGAGTTTTACTTGTAAAAAGGTTACTATTGTCAAATTCTAAATGCTTTTTTTATTTGTAAAAAAAAAAAAAAAAAGGTAACTTTATTTTCCTAACATGTTTTTCTGTCATTTTATATGTATTTAATAAACACTCCAGTTGTTATGTATAGCCTAATAATATCTTGCGAATTTGACACACCACAGAGAAGTGTCGTTAATAACCCTGCCGAATATGAATGATTAAAAACAAAATTAAACTCTTGTTTCCGCTCACAAAGTCTGCTGGTGTGTTCGCTAAATGCGAGAAACAAACAATGCCTCACTGGATGCTACTTACTGTATCAATCAACTAGCCTCTTTCTTATGCCTGCACATCCCTCAAAGTTTGACACGTGAAAATATACCCGCTTAAATCCACTGGTGGCAGGATTGTTTCCTAATGGGGAGAGGTGCTAGCCACAAGCTAGCTTGAAAGCTAACGAGTGTAGCGTAGCTAGCCAGTCAACTGCATGCTGTAGTGGTAGGAATGGGCCTTGTGTTACTCAATTATTAAATCAAACATTATAATTTATTTAGAAAGAAACTAAGTATTCACTTAAATGGTCTTTAATCGAAATAAGTTCCAGAATGAGGAACATCGAAGCCAACAAGTCAGTTATGTCTTTCACGTAGGTTGTGCAAAAGGTGCAGATGGGGTGGCCTCCGCTTTTGAACGCAGATGCTTCCAGGTATTATCTACACATGCGTTTTAGAGTCTCAAGTTCAGCCTCTTGGCGACAAGTGTCTTTTTGTTTGGAAACAGATGTGCCTTTCATGGGACCGTGGGGTAGAGGGACTTAACCATTATCACTCAAACAAGACCAATTTTACAACTACCAATTTGGAGACGGAATGTTTTTAAAAATAGGCTCTTGAAGTTTTTTTTTTTCTGCATTTGATTCCTAATTAAACGGATTCAAATCAGCTGTTTTGGAACCGGAAACTCAGAGTTTCCTAGCTCGGAGTAGATCAACTCAGACTTCAGGATTAGACTCAGAGTTTGATGAACCGGCTTTGTGAAATGGACCCCTGGAAACGTGTGATGCACTCACAATTAACAGGCTCAACCAAATATTTGCCTGCAAACAGAGTGAGTGCGCACAAAGGAGAAGGGAAAAGCCTGGCCATATGGAGTGGAGGCCTGTGTGGATCAGGAAGGTGATGTATGACTCTCCTTCCACGCTTGATGACCATACGGCATGGCTCATCAGCCTGTTCGCTCATGCGATGATATACTCAACTGTATGGCGAAACCACTGAGCTAAAACATACACTCAGTGGCCACTCCATTAGGTACACTTGCACCCAAATGGATCCAATATGTAAGCTAGCTAGCTAGACATCACAGTTGCTCAGGGCTCATATAACAACCAATCATAACTCAGCTTCAGAAAACAGGTGAGCAGAAAAAAATGTTTGCGTTGCCATCCCCTTTAAGGGACTGTGTCTCTGATTGAGTTCTGGGATCCAAATAGCTGAGAAAAAAAAGATTTCCTTTCGCTACATTTTGGGACCTTCATGATTCCAACGTCAGCTCATGCAGCGCCGCCCCCCCCTGCACTCACCGTGTCCCTTGGGTGCATGGTGACACGTGACACAGTGGTCTTTGTTCCCTGCCTTGTTCTGCTGCATTGCACGGCCCTTTCTTTTCTCCGCCATTGCCTAGCACAGCGCAAGGAGGAACAGATAGCTTGTAGTCCTGTTCTCTTTTTTATACCAACACAATATCACATATATATATACATATACATACATATATATATATATATTTAGCTTCTGTAAGCGTTTGCATGTTTGTTGTTGCAGCTGTGGTGCCTATTGCATTATAGTGTGCGGTAGATACAGTATTGCAAAGGCCTCTGTACTTTGTGCACAACATGAGAACATGATAAGAAAGTGAGGTAACAATGAAACATAATCCAATCCTATATCCAAATATTTCTGAGGTTGTACAATTTATCCATGAACATTTTTGAAGAAAAATATGATGTGCCCTAAAGTCATTTTTTAAAGTAACAACTTGATTACTGACATTTTAACATCCAGCTGCATCCAACTGCATGTTTTGCCATGCATTTCACCAACACAAGTGTTGTCATCCGTGTTTAGTCAAAAGTATCTCCGCATTGTTGATATGGCTACAACTCCACCTGCCAGGAAGTTATATTTTAGGCTAGTAAATGCTGCTGGTGTTGAAGTGTCGGAAGTATTCAAGTCCGAGTTCAAGACATACTGGACGTTATCGTCGGCAACTCTACTCCCTGCGGCCTTGTCACACATTTCACTCAAATGTAGCAACACAAGACATTTCAATCGTAAAATAAGTGATACGTTATCAGGCCATCACGTATATCTCTCGTCTTAACTCTTTGTGCCAGTCGCCGAAACTTGCAGGAGCGGGGCTACCTCCAGAGCTGTGTTCATCATCCATTTTCTAGAGCATAATTTTCAGTCAGCTTTCATTTTGTCATTAGTGTTTATTTTAAAGCAGACACGTCCAAAATCTGGCAGCCTCTGTCATAAAATTAATAACGTCTGGCCCGTAGCCCTGTTGACAAGTATATGATATACACTCTAAATGCAATTTCACAGTTACACACAAGAGGGCAGCAGCACTCTGTCCAACTCCATAACCCTGTGTAACTCTTTCCAGACAGTTTCTAAAATGGCTACTACATTGAATAAAAAAAGGAAAGTTGACAGCGAGGGCCGCCAACATGCCATGTTTCAATTTTTTTTTTTTTTAACATATTTTCCTGTTATTGAATTAAAAAGTACAGATAACATTTAATTGCCAGTTGTTATTCATGTTTGAAATGTAATTTTGCACTGATGAATACTGTTACTAATTTCCCCGTTTTTAAATCTAAAGGTTCAGTGAACATTTAATTGCCAGTGATATGTCATGTTTCAAATGGACCAAAAGACATGTTTAAGAATCTTGAAATGTAAATAAAAAAGTCAAAAACAAAAAGCAGAATTGGTTTGCTAAAATGTGCTTGGATTTATTGGTGTTCCATTTAAAAAAGAATGTCAGGCTAAAAGGTCGGCCGGCCACATTTTCACCTCATCAAATCTGGCCCTCTTAGCAAAAAGTTTGGACACCCCTGTCTGAAAGACTCTCCACACAGTTGACATGGTATCGGTGTTGTAGAATTACCACATTTTTAAGAGTACTGTACTACCAGTACCAGCGTCCCTATTTGCTCATCTATATGTGCCATCCGATTGGTTGCCCACCAGTCCAGGGTATATACACTGCCTCTCGTCAGTTGGCCTAGAATTTAGCTCACCCATAACGTAATAAGGACAAGCATTCTAGAAAATGGATGAAAAGATGATAGTTTTTGAGGAGTGAGAATTCTGTGCACATTTGTTTAATGGATTGATGGACGAAAGTAGCACCAGTTAACCGCCGGGCACAACAATCAACAAACAACAATTCACATTCTAATTAACACCTGCGCATAAATTAGAGTCTTCAGTGAACCTAAAAAGCTATTTCTTCACCCTCTGGTGCTCCTCTAAACTACCACCCTCCACCTCCCCATTTCAGGCTGCTCTAAATTTAGAGCCTGCAAGAACCTGACACTGACACACATGTGACTTGGATTAAAAAAAAAAGGACCTCCATGTTCAGTGATACTAAGCGGCTGAATAAAAACAAGACTCAAACGACTTTCTGTGGCATACGTGTTGTGTTGTGTGTTTATATTGTAGCGTCACGCTTCATCTGACCCTCATGTGCTATCTGTCCAAATGGCTGCCTTGACTGGGCTCAAAGGTCAACAAGATGGTGATAAATTATGGAAATGAGTGGCTCAACACACAAATGCTGTGCGGTTTTAAATTACGAGAGTAATGCAGAACTAATAAGGTACAACAAAGAAAAAAAAGTAAAGTAAAAATACAATAATTATTATATATAATATAAAAATAGAAATTGCACAGTACAGTGCATCACACTGTATATAATAACATCATTTGGATTATCATTATTATTGTTATTATTATTAGTAGTAGTATTATCATTATTAAAATAAATACACATAATGACATTTAATTTGCGTATTTTAAAAAATATACAGTACATTACAAATAACCTCATGAGTATTTGCTGTGCATTTTTAAATTACAGTAGTAATTGAATTTTTACATTATTCTTTTTTTATTTTTGTATGCATTATTATTTTAGTATTACTACGAACACACAGTAGTATTACTACTAACACACAATACAGTACATAGCATTATTAAATGAATCAATATATGAATCAATATATTTACATGTTGAAAAACTGCGACTGGCTGGCGACCAGTTCAGGTTGTAGTCCGCTTTTCACCCAAAATCGGCCGGGATTGACTCCAGCATCCCCCCCGCAACCCTCTAATGGTTAAGTGGTGTCAAACTCAAGGCCCGGGGGCCAGATCCTGCCCGCGACATCGTTTTATGTACCCACGAATGCAAATCGCGAATGCCGACTTTGTGTTTCTTGCAAATTGTCTTCACTTTTACCATCACTAAGATGAATTTTAAAAATGACAAAAAATATACAGTACTGTATGCCATAGTATATGTAATCATTTAAATAATAACATTATTTATATGATCAAATTAAAAATTCAAATAAAAATAAACAAAATATACATAAATAAATCATATATAATAAACAACTTTATTAGTATTTGCTGTGCATTTTTAAATAATAATTAAATAATTATTACAAATGAAAAAAATATATCATAAGACAAAAATAATCGTCATAATAACAAAATGTATATTCTAAAATGCATTATGCACATACAACAATGCACTGTTTATCTTAGGTAGGCTACACACTGTAAATCAAAAAAACACATGTAATTATATATTTCAAACAATTAAAACTATTATACCGTTAAACGCGCCATATGCGTGTAGCATACAGTACATACAGCAGGAATGCGTATGTCTGTGTGTGTGTGCGCGTGTGGGTGTGTTTGTGTGTGTCTGTGTGTCAGATAAGGTCTAAAGCAGCTAAGTTACATTAAAATCTTACTTGTCAAGTACTCAAGGCTGTAACACTTAAACTACTGTAAATTATTACACTGTCCGTCTCTTCTCTGCGTGTGAGAATTATGACAGTGTTATTGTTGGCACTGATTCCTGCAGAATGCTGGCTAGCAATCCTCTAAATGTATGCACTTGTCTCTTTATAGCAAGGAAAAAAGAGCGGCCGGTTAGATATGATGGTGGGAGTGCCAAGAGATAACGGCCCCATACTGTGCACGTAGCCATTGACCTTTCTTTCTTCGGACAGGTGGAAACTTGCGTTCATGAACAATATGGAGGCTAAAACAAAAATATACATACATTTGGAGTGGTGGATGTCAATGGACAGACAACAAAGTGTATACGGTATCATTAGTATGTTCGAACGAAATTATATATTACACAGCAGCTGGATGCACCGCCAGTCCTTTATGTCCGAAAAAGACAGGATAATACGGCCGTGTCGATGGTGAAGCAAAACGTTGTAACAACTTTAAAGTATCAGCGAATTACAGTATTGTTCTTACCTATGCTGGCGATGTGCGTTGACTGCAGAGTTTGACAAAGCCACAGCGGTGGGACAAGGAGAAAGCTCCGAGCAACGCGCATGCGCACACGAGGCCTCTGCTGAGGGCGGTGCCATCGTGTAGTTGACATTAGACAAACCGATGGATCTAATTGGGTGCTGGGTCGATTTATTATACGTTTAATTACAGAATGTGCAAATGTCAAAGGGGGGGGGGTATAATAACTATTTTGTATCAATATTTCATTCACATTTACTTGATGAAAGCAAATTGTAAAACACGAAAATAATCCAACACAAAATGACGTCAAACAATCTCTATGATATCATATTTATTAAATTATGACTTCATAATATGTTCGCTACATTATTTAAAAAATCTAAACTCGTACGTTATTTTAAAGTATTCCAACAGACGTTTCGTTGTGGTACAATCAGACATCTGAAGATGGGTGGTCGTTTTTGTTAAGTATGGATACCCCCTTTTTTGTGTGCTTATTTTCCCGGTACTTTTCATCTGCGTGAAGGGACTCCTTGTTTGCACCACTCGGTGGCAACAGTTGAGCTCTTATGCACATTATATTCAATTCTATGCGAACACACACTTGAGTCCAAATAGTAATGAATTCTGTGAGAGTCTACTGTATTCTGTCAGGAGCTGGAGGACTGATATGAATCATTAATAAGGAACTTGCGGACAAACATTAGGGCCAGACAAACACAATATTAAAGAGTTGTCAATATCCAAAATAAGACACAAATGAGTGACAACAACATATCACATATTTTGACAAGACTATCAATCCTACGAATGAGTGTTTTGCTTAACATTATTTGTCTCAGAATTTCAGTCAATACAAACTCCCAACTGCTTTCTATTCTATACTAGCTCTGTGCGCGGTGACGTCGTTGCCATGGTAATGAAGGCTCAAACACACGTCATCAAGCTGCGTGGCTCACGTTAATCCTGCGCTCGACAATAACATTGAGGTAAAGGCAGTTCTCAGCGCAGTTTCACGCAATAAAAACGATATACGTTTATGAGTTATACTCATTGTATTGTTTGTGTCGTTTATCGAGAATCACGTTTGTCAAAATCCGGTCTGCGACGTCACAATTGCTAACGATCGACAGTTTTAAGATATGCTTCTTTCAACATTTCCGATTCCTTTTTGTTTTCATTCATTGGTTTACTTCCTTTAACAGCGCTGTAAAAATAACTCTCTGCGGAATGGCAATGGCAGCTGTCAATAGTGGAAATACATCGATTTGCAGGGATCTGTTTTAAATGTTGTAAATGTATACATGCTGACTTTATTAATGTACAGTACAGCTTTTCAATGTGCGAGGGGCCTTCATCAATATGCGGACCAATTCCTCCAGATCCATCGCTGTTTCCCCAGTACTACAAAAGACCTGCTTCAGGTTGGTCACACCCATACTGGAGGATGGATGGATGGAATGATAGATGGTTAGGCGGATAGATGGAAAAATTATGGCTGAATTAATGAATGTATGGGTGGATGTTTGAAATCATGGATGAAACAATGGATGGATGGATGGATGGATGGATGGATGGATGGATGGATGGATGGATGGATGGATGGATGGACAGACGAATGAACAGATGCCTGATAATGGAATGATGGATGCTAGAATGGATATGAATGGATAGATGCGTGAGTGAGACGATAGTTGAATGAATGATGGGTGGTTGGATGGATAATGAAAAAATTGGATGGATGAATGGATGGGTAGGTGTGTGGAACAATGAATGGATGGAATATTGGATGGATTGATGGGTGATGTGGTTATAACAAGGGATGTGTGGATGGATAACATCCTAAAAAGCCAAGCAAGATGTACTAGTGGTGATCACACTGAGGTTCTGGCTTGTGAATGTGAATGGTTATGTGTCTATATCTGCTCTGTGATTGGCTAGCAACTAATCAGGGGTGCACCTCACCTCTCGCCCTGACGTCTTTTGTCATCTTTTGGGCTGCATATTCTTCTAAACTGAAAATTGATTAATAGGCAGTTTGGTGGAACTCGCGATTGAGGATACTGATGGAACTTTCTTTTTCCAGCGCTGGGTCGTTTAGAGGGAAACAAACGGGGTACCCTGCTGTCGGGGCCTCTTGCTCCAGATCCTGTACTGCACCCTGACTGCTACAGTGGCCGCGCCTCTGCGCGTCGTCCACGCATCAGCACCAACGCCTCACACATTCTGGAGCGAGGGCAGAGAGGTGTCATGAGGGAGCTCCTGAAAGCAGATTGTTTCCCTACCACAGAGATAGCCAAACCCAGTAAGACAGCCTCTTTTCATATTTGGACTTTTGGTTTGATTGAGCCAGCTGTTGACCAATGTTTTGTCCCTCAGAAGAGCGAGAGTTTGACTTTCGCAAAGACAACATCCGGCGGCTTCGGGAAATCCAGAGACGTTGCAAAGAAGTGGACGCTGATAGGGCTCGTTCCACTCCAGTCAAAGCTCTGTGGACATCAACTAAATACCACAACATCCAATCCAAATTCATGGTAGACTTACAGGTGACGATTGCTTCTATTAAAAAGCTAGGACAGCATCACCAGTCTGTGACCATTCGGGCCAGTTGGTATTGGGAAGCAGAGATAGATTCTCCCTATCAACCGCTTCCACAACTTGAGAATCACTGCATATGCCGTAAACAATTGATTGTAGATCACTTTTCATCCTTGTTTTTTTTTTATGCAGGCTTCCAGTCCAGCTGTGAAACCACAGTGTCAAAACTTTCTAAAGGGTCACTCAAAAAATAAAGCGCCGCCAAGACCACACTCAACTTCTGCTGATGTGTCCTTGCGTCACTCTTGCACGCCTGAACAGGACAAGAATTTGCAAGTAAGAAAAGATAATAATTTAGATTACTGGAAAAGAAATGTGATTGACACAAAGCCATTCTGGTATGGACTCAAACACCTTTCGGAAGGGACAACTATTTAAAATAGTTTTTGGTCGTATAGTATACAGTCCGGTTGCATGGATTGCAACTCCTCCCACTTGACACTAGTCAGCCAATCAAATAGTTTGTTTAGAGGAGCGTTGCAAGTGGAGCAAGTGGGTGTGAGCGAGGTAGGCAAGCAGTGAGAAAGTAAGTTCAGGGTGGAGATAATGTTCAGCGGCTAAAATAAATTTGAAATCCTTTTATGTGAAACATTTTTGGAAATTATTAGTCTCATAGCACAACTGCCTAAGTTATTCAACTTAGTGGCCGTCATGGATGACTGAGAATCTACACAGACGTAACGCAAAAACTCAACTTTTTTTATTTTATTGACATTGTGATAGTAAGTTAAAAATGACTTGGCCAATTATTCTTTTAGGTATTTATCATGTAAGGCAGGAACTCAACAAAATTCTCAATTCACAGTGGACATTGACTTCTCCGTTGTTGTTTTTTTTGGTTTGTTTTTTGCGATTCGTGCCTGTAGCGCAGTGTGATTCATTGTGATTGATTGACCATTTGCAGGTGAAAGGCCAAAGCATAGATTTCATCAAGTATAATGCACGGGCAGCAGGAAAGACTATGCAGAGGTCCCAGTCGCTGACAAACCTGCGAGATAAACCTGTGCCCAGCGCTGTCAAGGGCCAGGTGCCTCAGTAGTGAGTCATGTTCTACAAGAATAATCAACCTAAAGTAGTCTTTTGTCACAAAATTTGACCGTTCCCCCCCCCCCCCCCACACAGCATCGAGGAGAGGAAAAAACAGTGGCGCAAAGAGGAGGAGGAGAGGAGGAACAAACTTAATCCACCTGTTCCTGCTGGTCACACCTTAATGGCTGACAGCGATAAACAGGAAACTCTGAAGACGCTCAAGGAGAGTAAGTTTTAATTATGTAAATTTAAGTGTGTTTTAATTAATTGAAATGTTTAAAGTGTGTGTGAAGGGTAGAAGAAATGTTTGTTTGTTTTGTTTTTTTAAAAAAAGTCTTTCATATCATCCCCTGCGATAAACTAGTTCACTAGTTGGTATTTGACTTTGAACGCTGTTTTTCTCTTCACAGGCCAGCGCACCCTGTTGACGGAGCTGCTGTTGCTTCCTCTCAAAGCAGACAATCTGAGTGTTCGCTTGCGCCGGGCTCATCTTGATAGAAGACTTTCTGAGATCGAGGAAGCCATCAAAATCTTTTCCAGGGATAAAGTTTATGTCAAGACAAATTCCTAACCCGTGAAGAGGACATGATGGGACATCCACCTGCTGAAATTTTCAAGAGTTGATTTTGACTTGGCTGTTAAATTATGCAACATTACACTGTATCATGTGACCTACAGTATAATTATAGTGTTTGAATAGTAATGTTTTTTTATACTAAAAAGTGGGAAATTATGCCAGCTACAGAATGACCAAAAAAATCCATATTGCTATTGGATTGTAGAGAAAAGTGCTGTCAATTTTTTTTTTAAATACTACCGGTACTTACTATATATATTTTTTATTTGTATAGACGGGTACTTTTTTAAAGCAATGATGTGATGGGCAAGTCTATCCTAAATGTTGAAGTACTAGACCTCATAGCGCAATATGAATATTGCAAACAATTGGAGTAAATATTGTTTAACCATTAGATTCAGCTGAAATGAATTAGTACAAACTAATTAAAATTTGAACAACACCGTTGATACAAACATCTTTCAAACATTTTTTTGTAAGTAAGTAACATTACCTATTTTATTTTCTAATATGAGCATATATGTTTCTTTGTTTAAATGCCGGTTTAAATGTGTACTCGTATGGTGGCTGAGCGAGCTAGCTGGCACTCATGATCACGAAAGGTACGGTAATAAAATGGGGGACGGGACAGGACAATTGTATTTATTTCCCCTTTATCTAAACGTTTTTTTTTCTACAATGAATTTGTATTATAATACGAATTGGTGTTTACTTTGTATCAAAAGGACAAAAATAATAAAGTGGGATTTCGAAGTTCTAACAGTTGTTCATTTATTTAATTTTTTTAAAGATTTTTTTTTTTACGATGTTAATCAAAATTTGATTTAAAAACTGAACCTTGTTTAGTAGTCTACGTATCACGTATGTTCCGCCTTCCCTACTTGTTCCCCCGCCCCCGAGTATTTCACTCATTGTCCATATTTGCGCTAGCTAGAAACTAGCGCTCTAAACAGACATTAAATTTCTTATACGCGAGTCTTAATTCGTTGGAATTACAACCGGGCGTTTGGAAATTTGACGACTCGGCCATGAGCAAGAGAAAAGCCCCACAAGAATCCTTAAACGAGGGGATAACAGACTTCCTTGTGGGTATGTGGAGTAGAAAAAGCTAACCATCGAACTATGCTAAAGCTAGCTACAGTGACATCTCTGTGTTTCCCCTCGTGAATAAAAACATTTGCATGCATTGAGCTAAATTGCAAAAGTTCAGGCGAGATTGACCTTTGGAAGCAGTGTTATGTATATATAGAGGCCAAAATTAGATAATAGAATCGAGACATGTCTAACTCGCTTGTCTGCAAGCTACTTGTGTCCATTTTATTGCTGGAGTTAAAGAGACAGTAAATGGCAATTGAATATCTTTCTCTTGTGTTTCTAGAGCTGGCCAACTACGAGAAGAACGTAAACAGGGCAATTCACAAGTACAATGCTTACAGGTAATTATAAGAATAAAGACAAAGACGTAAGAAGTAAATTGGTATCTTGGTCTGCATTATTGTCGACGCATCTAAATGTGGTCATTATCCAAGTCACTGTCTTTTCTTGTCACCATTATCACAACGAACCTCTCACTTGGTCATTATTCACGAATGAAGTTTTCATTTTTGTGGGTTGTATTTTATTTTTATATTTTTTTCTTCATCCTTTTTCGTTTTTAGGAAAGCAGCATCAACAATTGCCAAATACCCGCAAAAGATTAAGAATGGCGAAGAAGCCAAGAAACTGGTACGTGCACGCACGGAAAAGGGCGGTTGTGGTATTAATAGCAGCATTAGTGATGATGTTTCAAACTAATTCACTGCCTTCCATTTTAGAGCATTTTGACTTTTTCAAGACTCACAGGATGTTGTGTTCAATGATTTTATGCACCGGTGTATATACAGTATATCCTTTCACCAGAAAAACATAGCATCAACTAAGTGTTGAGCAAAGAGTGTGAATACTTAGGTACATCATGAGCTAAATTGTGTTCATTTTTAATACATTTGCAGGAATTAAAAAAAATCACATTTCGAATTACGGGATGTTGTGTGTAGAATTTTAAGGGCAGGGGTATACATTTATTTCATTTTGGGATGAGGCTGTAAACAACAAAATGTGGAAAAATTGAAACTCTGTGAATACTTAGCTGATGCACTGTAGCTGCAGCCGTACGTGATAGATATCTTATAATTCCTTTTTACAAGTGTATCTACAGTACTGTTTATCGTTGCTCTCCTGTGAAAAACACTTAATGTTCTTTTTTTTTTTTTTTAATTTATGTGAATGGGGTTTCTGCATTACAGGCATCATATTAACGTGAACATTTTTTAGAATTACAAAATTGGACATATGTGTTTTTCACAGGAAAGCGATGATATGTTCTGTTCTATGTAATGGCTGCATCATGAGTGACTGTCCTCTCCATTATAGTTTTCATATATCCACGAATGTTTTACAGGATGGCGTTGGAGCTAAAATAGCTGAAAAGATTGACGAGTACCTACAGACGGGAACCCTACGGAAACTGGAAAAGGTGAGCTCTTGGAAAGCACGTTTCATCCAGTGATGGCTCAATAAACACCACCGGCGTAAGTAACTACCTTTTATTTGTGTAACTCTTCAGATTCGAAACGACGACACCAGCTCTTCTATCAATTTTCTCACAAGAGTAACTGGAATTGGGTATGCGTCTAAAATGACTAATAAAAATACAAACAAGTTTATAGTCACAGTTTACCAAATAAAATGAGTGCTGATAAGCATTTCATTGCCTTGAGAAGAATTAGCTACCGGAGAACATGAATATTATTACTAACTGTTATTTGTGAAATGCTATCTACAGTATATATAATATACAGTATGATTGCTAGCTGGTACGGCTCAAGTGTTTCGCATTTGAATCTTTGCTCAGGCCTTTCTTCATTACAAAAATATGTATGTTAGGTTAAATGAAGACTCCAAATAGTTTGTAGGCGTGAGTGAGTGGTTGTTTGTCCTTTCTATTCCCTGCCATTGCCAAAGTCAGCTGGCATATACTCCAGTTCACCCACACTTCCTAAACGGAATGAAGGGTATGAAATAGTAACAAAATGTCTTTCCTTGGTGTCCAATTCAGCCCGGCTGCTGCCAGGAAGTTTTTTGAAGAAGGCGTGAAGAGTCTTGAAGGTTTGCTGCTCGATGTCACTATATATCCGATTCATATTTGATGTGTGTTCATTTTCTTTTGATTGTGTGTGCTCAGATTTGAAGAAGATAGAACACAAGCTGAACCATCATCAACAGATTGGCCTCAAGTGAGTTTGCTGAAATTGTAGCCCAATAGGCTTCAATCCAGAAGTCTCATGTTGATAAATGGATCATTTTCCCCCGTTCAGGTATTTTGAGGAGTTTGAGAAAAGGATTCCACGTGCTGAAATGGAAAAGATGGAGGTGATTTTTGTATAGAGCTGGTAAAAAAAAAAAAAAATACTTCAAAAAGATAGCGACAACAATGGATATCGTGCCTGCTACAACCATAAAGGGACCGAGATGACTAGACGATGCATTTAATTTTATTGCAAAAACGATCTGGAAGGTGGCGGCTAAGGGGGAACGTGGGTCAGTAGCTTCTTTTTACACATACGCCGCTGCCAAAACTAGTTTGCTTTGCAGCAGAAACGAGCCGCGTGGTGCATTCTCTCCTCCGTGTGGGAAACTGTATGTCATCGCAACATGTGACATAATGGACCGATCAGAGCAGCAACAATTCCTGATATGTGCGTGGCATGTGTTGCAGACCTGTCGCCAACAGCACAATGCGTCGGTCACGTGAATCAATGCGGCAGTCGTCGCTCTCGCCGTTGCGGGAGTAGAAAGAAGCCTAAAAAGAAGCCTTTTAGCGAGTAGGCTGAGATGAAATTTGGCCGCCTCGCGAGCACGTCACACGCATGAGGGTTGATTAGTGGGCTGGACTAAAATCCACTTCCGGCCATGCTTAGCCCAACCCTTTTTTAAAACGTGTTTGTTCTCAGGGGAAGAAAACAAATGATCTAAAACCGTGCTCTTGTGCAGACACTTATCCTTGGGGAGTTGACAAAGATTGACACTGAATACATCGGAACAATCTGCGGAAGTTACAGGAGAGGTAAGAACGTTGCTGTGGTTTTGTCACATGACTACACTGTTGAGTCTTTGCGGCGATTGAGCCCCTCACTTGAAATTCACAGGAGCGGCATCGAGCGGTGATATTGATATTTTGCTGACTCACCCAGAATTCACCTCTCAGACTGAGAAGCAAGTAAGCCCGTTGGCTAAATGTAAATACGTGTTGCCATGTACTTAATGCTAACCTTTTATTTAAAAAAAACAAAACAAAAAAAAACGCGTTCTTCAGCCAAAGCTCCTCCACGCTGTGGTGGAACATTTGGAGTCGATTGCCTTTGTGACCGACACCCTCTCCAAAGGGGACTCGAAGTTCATGGTGAGGCCCCTGCTTTGCTCCCCTTCACGTGTTCAGTGTGACTACTAATGCGGTTTAGCACCGTCAGTGCACATGATGAGAATTTGTCGGCTCTTGTTTTCCACAGGGAGTCTGCCAGCTGCAACAAGCAGATGAAGATGAGGAAGAGTACCTTCACAGGCGCATTGATATCAGGTGCTACATTGATTCATATTCCCCTCTGTGTATTTTTTTAATTTTAGACATTCTGTTCATGTAACACGGTCCTCTTCCCACTACCTCAAGGTTGATCCCCAAGGACCAGTATTACTGTGGCGTTCTGTATTTCACTGGGAGTGATATCTTCAATAAAAACATGAGAACTCACGCTTTGGAGAAGGGCTTCACGCTCAATGAGTACACCATACGACCACTTGGGGTCACTGGTGAGTATCATTTGCGCCACTGTGGGGGTTGCTTTCAAACCAATTGTTTGCTACAGTGGTTCTTAAAACTTCTTACACAGCATCCTAAAGAAAATAATCTGCAATGGACAGAATTGCTGTTTTTAAATCCAGCTGGTCAAATTTCTTCTTTGTCATCTTGCCTCTGAACATCAACACCAGGAAGGTCAAGCAAATGTTCTTTTTTTTTAAAACCGTGATCTACTTTTCAGTGGCCTAAAGTAAACCCTCGTCAAGACCGTGTGATCTCGATCTTGTGCCGTTTACCATTTAACCAACAATCGTTCCTCTTTGTGGCTTTGTTGTAGGTGTGGCAGGGGAGCCTCTGTTGGTGGATAGTGAAAAAGATGTCTTTGATTACATCCAGTACAAATACAAGGAGCCTAAAGATCGCAGTGAATAAAGACAAAAGAAGATTTCAATTTTTGAAAAAGTGGTATTGTGACACATCAACCAGCATGCATAGATGAAGTTTATTTAGTGGTGTTCTTTCCCTGGCAATCTACAGTACAGTGTGTTTTGTTTTTCTCTGCCATCAAGGTTTAGCAAAATATCTCGAACATGTGCAATGGTGCTTTAGAATTGTATTTAATAGCACATGCCAAGCCGGTAAAGTACTTCAACCCATGAATTCAACCCATGAGTCACTAGTCATCTTGATGTAGGCTGGCAATTGCTACCTGTCAGACTGGGTTGGGCAAATGTATTCTTTTTTTATTTTTTTTTTATCTGAAATTGTAAACTAAAATTATTGGTCTTGATGATTATTGGTTACAAAATGGTTATCCTAATTCACAGGGTACCTTGTGTGTGTGCCTGTGTGCGCGTGTGTTTAATTATTGGCTATTGTGTGTAAAACAATGATGGGTCATTTTATTTTAAGGGCAGTGATAGTTAATATTGGTATCTACCAGTACTGTAACCTACTGTGAGTGAAATGCTGCAGTATCATTTTGTTTTGAACACCATAAATGTGGATTCAGGAAAGTCTCGAAGGGCTACAAAATAAAGACTTTTCCAAAACCAAAAAAAAAAAAAACGGTCTTGCCTCTGCTTATTTTACACGAGTGGTAGGTACATACATATATTATTCTACATATCGCTGGCGTCGGGCCAAACCTTGTACCTCCGAAATTGTCACTTTTCAGGAGACCCCAAAAATGAAAATTTTGGTCACCATTAGCATAGAGAGCAAGTCATTTTCAACTCTAGGTTGGTCAATAATGTGTAAAAGTAACACCCGCGCGTGTGGACAGATATAGAATTTTTTTTAAATGTGAAATTCACCAAAATGTGATTTACAAGGTATTGGCCTGACGCCAGCGAACTGTATATTCTCCATATAGCCTACAGTGGTTACAAGTCACATTCACAACTCATGTTAAATGAGAGTCAGGACATAGAATGCCTTTGATTATCCCCAAATAAAGTTCAACTGTTCTCGTTTGGGTTCATCGGACTGTAACACATTTTCTACATGTGGGAGATTTCAAGAATGCTTTTGCAAGATGTAGCTGGGCTTGGGTGTTTTTCTTTGTACAAGAATAATACATTTAATATAATTGTAACTACCCCAAAGCCCAGACATTCTATAACAAGACGGGAGATTGTTGTTACATGTACTCAACAGCCAGACCAGTATATGCCAGAAATCTCCTTGAATGTTGCAGTCGGTCTCTGCAGTCTCACGGGCCAGTTTTCTTCTCATCTTTTAGTATGATCAGATAATGTATCATATCAGATTTTGTTGTTGTTTTCATTTGGTTGTACAAGATAGTAAGTTACATGCCACTGTTACTGATGGAAAAAGTTATGAAAAGATTTAGGGTTAGGTCTCATTTTCATTCCAGATGGACACCTGCGTGCTCAAAGCCAATTGTTTTTAAACGTCCGTGAGACTTGCTCTCAATATTTCAGAATAAATATCAATTATTGATAGACATTTTTTATCTACTATTAAATCAAGATAGTTAGATTTAAAAAAAAAAAATACCCCGTCATATAGTGTTTCGAAAATGTAAAATATTTTCTGTATTGTTGTCCCACGTGTTGAGATGGTACAACCCAAATTTGAAGTCAATTGGGTGAAATCTTGGACTAGGGGTCAAATGTATGACCCCTGTAAATGTGCACAAGTGGGCTAACGTTCCACAAGAGAATACTCATAACTCACTTCCTGTACATGATAGGGCATGGGTACCAAAGACTTTTTGTACGTCTGGGGGTGCTACACGTGCGTCCCAGTTTTCGTACTCGTAGGTCAAATTTAGCGGGGCAGGGCTTTGTTGAACCACGGGCAAAAAAATTGCGCCAAATTCCAAAGTAAATGGTGGACTTCCTGTAAAGTTTAGCACATGGCTATAAAAGACAATTTTGTAAGGCTTATGCTGTTATGTATACCACCAAATTTTCGCAGATCTAGGTAAAACGTACAACCCAGAATCCTTCGTTAAGAGAAAATTATGAAACGCAAAGTTTGATGCTCCGCCCCCGTCGTATAGTCTGTCGAAAACATAAAATATTTTTCCCTGTTGTTGTCCCAAGTGTTGAGATGGTACAACCCAAATTTGAAGTCAATCGGGTAAACCAGGGGGCAAATATATGACCCCTGCAAATTTGGACAAATGGGCCAAAATTGTACATTTAAATACTCATAACTCACTTCCTGTACATGTTCGGGCAAGGGGACCAAATAATTTTTGTAGGTCTGAGGATATTACATGTGCCTCCCAGTTTTCGTAGCCGTAGGTTAAACTTGCCGGGACTTTCCTTTGATGAAAACATCGAGGGGTTCTTAGGGGGGGGCGTCCGTTTTTTGAGTACTCGAGTATGGCGACTTCAAAATATCAAATTTTTCGCCAGGCCCGATAAGTGTGCAAAGTTTGGTGAGTTTTCGTTCACGTTTAGTCCCTCAAAAATGCGAGTCTTTACAGAGAAGAAGAAGAAGAATTTCTACGAAAATATTAGGGTCGTTGCAGCTTTCACTGCTCGGGCCCTAATAAGCCACGCTTTACTCTAACTAATATTCGGAAAGAAATTGTATTTTTAGTATTTGTATTCAATCGGTTGTCGTCCAACACTTGCTCACCGTTTCCCTGGCAACACTGGGCCGCAAGGCATGACGGTCTGAAATAAAATGCAAAGAAAAAGACCAGAGAGAGGACTTGCCTTCGGCCAATCATGGCGTCCGCTGCGCTGACATCAGCCAATCAGCACGACGTAGCCTCAGCGCCCTTGCGTTACACACCCACATTTTCTCCCGTGTGTACCACTTCACTTCGCATGAGTTGGACTTCACTGGACGGCCTCTCGGTGTAAACCTAATCAAGCACCAAAACAAGAGACTAGTAGGTGGATTTAAGAAAAATCAACGCGGTTATTTAGAAGAATTATGCATTTTAAGGCAGTGTGTTTTTTGTTGTTGTTTTTGTTATCAATTTTGTACAGGGATGAATGCACAGCTTGATGTCGCGGTACAATCAACAGCTCGCCCATTTTAGCATGTAGCTATGTGATGCTAGCAACTTTTACTTTAAATAGAGCTTCCTTAATTTAAATGTGCATATTCCAAAAGGTATGCTCGTGTTACCACCACGTGCTGCTTTGGTTGTCGTTGGTGCATTTGATGCATGAACGTCCCACCGGCGTCAACAAGGTCAGCTACGTCAACGGTTGTTTTGTTTTGGAGGAAACAAAAAATGTGAAATATCGCTCTTGCGTCTCCCTAGAAACAACTGAGCGCGCGCATCCACTCACACCGCCAATGGTGGAAGTTATGCAACGCAAGTGGAAATAGCACGTCCAAATATCCCCGTGCTTAGTACACTACTCTAGTCCTTATGTAACGACAAATTGGTCAGTGACATCAAAATGAAGTAATAAGTAAAATGTGTTGTTGTTGTCGTTGTCGTCGTTTCCCAGGGCGACCATGGGTGACAGGAAAGCGGTAATCAAGAATGCTGACATGTCCGAGGACATGCAGCAGGACGCCGTGGAGTGTGCCACCCAGGCCCTGGAGAAGTATAACATCGAGAAGGACATTGCTGCCTACATCAAGAAGGTACAGAAAAAAAAAAACTACAGCCAAGACACAATTTGGCTCAATTCCTGAACCACTCCCCCCACAAGAACCCTATTCTAACACATACAAACTGACAAATCGTCTGAAATAGGAATATTTGAGTACATGTCAAAATGAAAATTAAGTCTTGGCTTCAATTGATTGGCATAAACGTCACGTCCAAGGTAACGAAATGCAAATTGTATCTTACCAGTTGTACAATACAATTGTATTTATAAAGCGCATTTCGCTACTGCTGTAACAAAGCACTTTACAACAACAAAATAGCCACAATAAAACAAGTGAAAGCAATCACTTAACACAAAACACTATATACAGTAGACACCGGAAAACACCAGAAAACTGTCAGTCTCAGGTCGGATCAAAAGCCAAAGAATAGAAATGTGACTTCAAACAGGATTAAAAAATGGACAGAGAGGGGGCTTGCTTAACATTCAATGGAAGGTCATTCAGAAGGGAAAGACCAGCAACAGAGAAGGCTCGATCACCCTTGGCGGAGCGCATAGTCCTCAGCACCTCGAGCAGCGCCTGGTCCGCACACCTGAGGCTGCGGGAAGGTGCGTAGGAGTGGATGCGCTCTGAGAAGTACGCTAGGGAGAGGCCATTTAAAGACTTATAAACAAATAGAAGCATCTTAAAATTAACCCTAAAATGCACTGGGAGCCAGTGAAGGGAGGCCACAATCGGTGTTGTGTATCCATCTTCTGAGCTCCACTTAGGAGGCGAGCAGCAGCATTTTGGACCAAATGGAGATAAATAGTAGTCTAAGGTAAATAGCATTGTACAGTATTAAATGAGAGGTCTGCATGAGTCTGTTATGTTTAAGAACCAAATAAGCAGTCATCCAAATAAAAATTAAAAAAAGTAATTGATTTAATCTCATCTGATTTTTAGAGTAGCAGCGTACTGATAAATGATAACTTCTACTTGTTTTAATAGTGGAGTGAGAATTAGATATTAGGCTATAAAATGATGCAATTAATGTTAATATTACATAACATTATGTAATAATCCTTTTTATACTTTAATTGCAGCCAGCCTGACGCAAAGACAGACGTTAATAAGGGACGTCTATCAACTTTTGCCCTTTAAAGTCCCCAAATAGTGTCTTTGTTCCTATGCACCATAAGCCACAGGTTCTTTGTAAAAATGTAAAGTAGCCACACTCCTTACATGGCAATGTGCACCAATTTAGTCAAAAGATACGCAAGGCTAAACTACACGGGGTGGGCTTTGTGTTCTTCTCCATGACAGGAGTTTGACAAGAAATACAACCCAACCTGGCACTGCATCGTGGGAAGAAACTTTGGCAGCTATGTGACTCACGAGACCAAACATTTCATCTACTTCTACTTGGGCCAGGTGGCCATCCTGCTCTTCAAATCTGGTTAGGCGGAGCATCTCACTTTGTAAGAAATACACGCGCTGACACAATTACAACTGACACATTACTGACTCGACAAAGGCATCCATTCCAAGGTGTGGGCGGGACGCTGCCTTTTTTGTGCTTTCTACTTTTTTGTTTTGAGGATTAAATAATGTGGCCATCTAAAATCAAACATGTATTTATTTTTGTCTGTTATGAAAACATGTTAAGCGTTCTGCATTCAGTGCCTGTTCATTAGTGTGTACTTTTAAATTATCAGCTAATGATTTTAACATGTAAAATAAAAATGTCCATACCAAGTGGCTGTGTAAGATTGAACTTTTATTAACACGCTTAGAAAACCAGCTTGTGGGGAAACACGCCATTAGACAAGCAGAAGGTACCACGCAGGTATCCTTGGAGCTGGGGAACTTTCTTGATAAGTGGCAGGAGCTGAGAGTCCACAGCCTTCTGGTCTTCCTTTCGCTGCTCAGTCAGCTGGTACTTCTACACGCATGGGATGGGAAGGAGGAGGTGTAATTAGCAATCAGTCCACAAGTTGATGAGACAAACTAGACGCCAGCAGAGTTTATTTACCTCCTTCTCCGTGTCAAAGATCTCCCCCTCCTGGTGACGGGGTCTCCTCAGCTTCTTCTTCTTGAAGTAGACGTCATTGAGCATTTTGGGGATTTTCATCTCTGTGATGTCCACTTTGGTGGTCGTGGCAATGACAAATTTCTGATGAGCCCTACGCAAGGGGACTCTGTTCAAGGCGAGGGGGCCTAAAAAGAAAGGGGTTAGTATTTGTACCTGTATTTCAAAATTGATGCTACAAACAGACATACCGGTGACAAGCAGGAGACCGCTTGGGAGCTGCTTCAGGAAGACCACACGCTACAAGAAGCAAGAGAAGTCATTTAAAGATTTTTTTTTTCTTCTCAAAATAGCAACCTAACATTTCCTCACAGTTGCATTTCATCATAGTTTGGCGCCATTAAATGACATTGAGCAATTGTCTCATTTCTCTGAACATGGCCCCCTCTTAACTGAATCTGGTGGGAGGAGCAAACGTAACTTAATTCACCACTGTACCCATCGTTCTTCCATTTAAATGTTTTTCACTAAAAGGCAGAGATGCATTTTATGTGCAAAGGTTTACTGTAATGTCGACTATCACTATAGAGAGACTTAAATTCCAACTAAAATGTACAATTTCCATTTATGCCACCCTAATAACCAAAAGTGACGAAGCGCCGCCGTAAACCAAGAACCGGTGAGTATCCCCAACTCGTACCTTTCCACGGTGGCGCCCAGTGAGCAGGATGAGGACAGTGCCCGGCGTGATGGAGGCACGCAGCCGCCTCCTATGCTGGCAGAAAGGCTTCTTGCCGTGGCTCTTCAACTTGCGGGGGACGTCCTCAGTGGGGTAGTACCGGGGCTAAGCCAACATGGAAAAACAAATGTTATCCAATGTCACAAGCAGCAGAAAGGATCAGTGGAATCCAATAATATATAACTCATTTTGATGAACAGAGGCCATTTTAAAAGCAGGTCCCAGGATAACAACAGTTGAGAAGTAGTAATGTAGAGTACCAAGAACCTGTGTGTTGTACGTACCATCTTGCGCAACTTGACAACACGGGTGCCTCCATTCTTGTCACCGCCAACTGTCTTGACAACTGTGGCTCGGGGCCTCACTTTGAGCTTCTTCTCCACCTGATGGCATGACGAGTCAAATTAGCAATTAATTGAACATCTTTTAGCATTCAACACTGGCAGCGGTGCCCCTCACCTTTGTCTCTGTGATCTTGGTCTTCCTCTTGTACATAGCGCGGCGAGCGTACATAGCCGAGCGGGAGTAACGGCCGATGCCCCGGGCCAAAACCGGATTACGGCTCTTGTGCTCCTTCTTCGCGGGCTTTGCGTCTCCCTCTGCCATCTAGCACAGTAAAACATGCTTGTCATAAGTCAATATGCAGCACAGTCAACATATCATGCATGTCAGTGGAATACTAATGTCAAAAGCTGTTTAGATGCTGTTTTCATCTGCAAGGACAATTCTGATTCAGTAGATTTCACAATGAAAACATTGTGCATTAGGGTTAATACAACTTCTGGATTTATTTAAGTCAGCACTAATATGTTAAAAGTGTAGTCGATGTTGACTATTCCGTCACTGTTTTATGGTACTTATGTGCACAATTTGGCCAAACGGTTATACCCGTCCTCATCACAGACTCATCCATGTGCAATAGAATAATTCCTCATTCTTTCAGTTTGATAACGTGAGCCGAGAAATGGTGCGGCCAAAGCCGGCAACCAGAAATAGAACACTATTGAAATCAATTAAGGTGACAAGCAATCAATGAACTCTGGCTCCTCAAGCCAAAACCACGTTATGAGCAATTGGTCGACGTCAGTCTAAACGCCATTGTTAAAATAAAAAAGGAGACTAGTTTGTACAATGCTGTACATGGCAGGCATGCCGAATAACTAACATTGAACAAAGTGCCTCTCCAAGTTCATTACTGTAATTCTACAATAACGAAATGACAGCTTGCCCCATCCACGAAATTTCTCTACTAACCGCAAAGAAGCCACTTTAAATATCACAAGAGCTCTATTGGATTTATTCAAAAATGCGACACACATATTTGTAAAACCAAAGACCGAATTACATCAGCCATTGCCTACACGTTTCTGTTAGCCTTTTAGCCTACATATAGCTCTAGCCATAGCCGGCGGCCCTCTGGCTACCGATACATTAAGCTGTATATTCTCTTCATCGGGGCGTATGAACTAGTAATACCTACATGCGGCACACTCTCTAAGCGCATACATCCACATTGTCGTAATTTAAGAGCATAACATTGCTTCGTCAACGTCGATTAGGATGGATTTTATTCATAGACATCCACGAATGTGAGAAAGCCTTACCTTGGCTAAAAAGAAAAGAGCGACTTCCGGGGAAGTGACGCATTTAAGGACGCAGCGTGATGACGTAACCAAGCGTGTTCTGGTCGTTGTAGTTTCGAGGAAAAGTAGACTACAGTACAGGATATAATCGTGCCATCAGAGTTTTAATTTGTATTCCTAAATCAGATTTTTTTAAATATATATACATTCATAGTTATTATTTCAAAATGAATTATTGTAATGTTTTTTTAACATAGAATTACTATTAATTTATTCAATGTATTGCAAATTAATTTGTATTGATCTTTATATTTTCTGTCCTTTTACTTTATTTGTAACAACTCTCATGAATGAATTGTATTACTTAATATGTAAATTATTTAAAGTTTTGCCTGAAATCGGTTCAAACGTACTTATATATTTCAATGACAAATACTAAATTTATACATGTGAACTCTACGTGATTCAGCTGAGAATGTTATTTACAGAAGCTTTTTGTCAGTTTATCAGGTGATATACAAGTGCAGTACATGCAACTATGTATAGCATGCCAAGGCCCATACAAAGTAAAATAAATGGTAATTGAAATAAACAATTATGATCAGTTGAATTCAAATTCCTACAATTCTCAAACCCACATTATTTTTTAAGTAGAAACCTAGCATTCTCTAATACTTGAGTGCATGTAAAATGAAATGATATGAAATCTGTTGTTCATTTTTCAATTTATTTTCCCTTTTGTTATTAAGGTTACAAATAAACTTGACTTTCCTACGGCTTAGCCTCATTAGGGTAACGGGTGAGATGGAACCTTCCCCCGCTATGCTCCCGTGGTCAAGTCTAAAAAAAATGGATGGATGCACGGACATTTCACATTGTGACAAATGTAAATTAATACTTTTTTAAACCAGTTTATGATTTTACTTTGTTGAGCTTTTAAATCGAGATAAACCACCAAATGATTCTTCCAAAAATGTCATTTATTCAGCTCAAATAACACAGAAATATATCTGATCTGTGATGGAGTGATCAACATACAAGGCAAATTGTACACCACGCATACAGTACCATGTATGCATTTTAATGTACCTGAGGTAAAGTGACACAAATCACCCATTAGGTTGTAATACTAACAACGTTATGTCATTAACTTTGTAAAGTAAGGCAACACAGGACTGCAACATGTCATACAGTATTTTTTGTATCCTAATCTACTGGATGGTAGGCCTACGTCCCAGAAGAAACCAGCAATCAGTCCTTCAAACTTATGAATCAAAATGCAATGTGATGTGCATATAAGCAGCATTTGTATGAATGTGATCATATGACTGAACATTTATGGCATTCCTCTTCTTAGCGGTTCTGGAGCACACTCAGCACTTTTCAAGGATGATGGCGATTCCTTGGCCGCCTCCGATGCAAGCTGATCCGACGGCATACTTGCCGCCTCGTCGCCTGCCACCCAAAAACAAATAAATCATTCAAAGCCAGATGAAATAGCTCCTGTTGATTGAGCATATTGCCATGACCATGCTACCTGAGCTCATGAACCAGGTGAGCGGTGATGCGTGCCCCCGAAGCTCCTAGGGGATGTCCGATGGCAATAGCGCCGCCATTGACGTTGCTTTTTTCTGGATCCAGTCCGAGAGCCTTGGACACAGCCAAGTACTGAGGAGCAAAGGCCTCATTCACCTGTGTAAAACATCAACCACAATTCCTTGCTTGAATGGCTTGTGTGAGACCCTCCTTTTGTCAAGCAATAACAAGACCGCCATCATTGTTAGCTTGTGTTTTTCATTCGTCACTCAACAAAGCAAGAAAACTAACAACAAGCTAACCTTAGCGCCTCGCAAACAGACTCATTTTAGCGAGAAAAAAAATACTGTATGACATTCTTGAGACTTGGGGTAGTTTGACAAAAGTGTGGGAACATTAAAAGCCATATAAATAATGGATGAACAGACTTCAACTAACCTCCACCAAGTCCATGTCACTGAGTGAGAGTCCTGCTTTTTTGAGAGCTTCGGTGATGGCTGGAACTGGGCCTGCATAATCCAAATAACTTTATTGACTTCTTTGATGTCATTTCAAAACAATTCACTGTATTCTTCACATGAACACCACTCACCAATTCCCATGATACTCGGGTCGCAGCCCGACACATGGTAGGCCACAATTCTGGCCAATGGAGTGAGCTTGTGTTGACTGAGAGCATCCTCGCTGGCAATGACCACTGCGGCAGCGCCGTCTGACACACCCTAAGAAGCAGCAGATTTCGTGAAACTCAGCAAACGTCGCATATCATGCACAGGTATCAAGTATTTCATCTCAATAGACTATTTCCTAATGTTCGGAAACAACAACAGCTTCTGGTTGGGAGAAAAACGAGTGGCTACCGATGATCTGTACAGCAACAATGACAAAAACTTGACCTTGAGTTTACACCGCCAAATACTCCCTAATAGGTTTATCCATTCGTCCATCCATCCATCCATCCATCCTGCCACCCACCGACCCACCCATTATCCAAACCGCTTATCCTCACAAGTTTAGTTTAAAAAAACTATACAGTGCAACTATGGGTCGGGCTGCAGCTATTGAATATTTTGGTATTCGAATATCCTACTGAAAAACTATTAGAAATGCACAGCAGAAAATAACACATTTCACTAAATAACAAACGATCTTACAAACAGTTTTCATTTTTAATTGACATTTTTCCCCTCTAAATTTACACTGTGCATAGCAGGAAACGGTATTTTCTTCTTTAGAAATATAGTGAGATTTTGATCTGAGAGACAAAGTGACCTCAGAGGCAGAGTAGCGATTTTGCCATTAAAACAGCACATTTGAGTAAGCCTGGTTTGTTAAAAATTCCTAAGTAGGAACTGCATCTGTGTCAGGCTGTCAGCATCAAAGCGTAAAGAGTCGACGATTAAACTACCTCTGAAAAGTAGTCCAACGCCTTTTGCCACCATATTGGCCTATGGAGCACTCGCTCTGAGAACACTGAGAACAGGTGCCGCATTCTACAATGTCAGTGTAATTTATTAGTTTGATTTAGCGTCCTTAACTTGATTAGTGATTGAACATAATTTCAGGATGACGTGTTGTTGGTGGCAACAGTTTGTGATGGCAATTTAAAGTTAAATTGCGCTTCAACTTCCCCAGTCGGGAATACGAGTCAAGTTAGCCACCAGGGCAACACACACTGCCACGAACAACTTCAAAATAAAAGTGTACCAAACACGTTCTTATCACCACGTTGTTGGCGTATTACCGTCATGCTAGCTTGACAGACTTCCTGACCATGCACACCCAAAAAAATGGGTACCCAAGGCAGAAAATAAATGCTCAAGCATATTTTTTTTTTTATATAAATTGAGGTACTCAAATTACACGAGGACTCGTTTCACACCTGCGAGTGGATGAGGAAGATTAAATAAGTGGTCATTGTCAATACAGTGGTACCTTAACTTACGAGTCACATGATTTTTGTGTTTTTTTAGACAGGAGCCATCGCTTGGCAGACTTTTTTTTTTCTTTGACTTGCAAGCAAAAATATGCGGGATGACCGCTAGGTGGTGGCAGCAACACGTGTAAGTGCTGTATATTAAAAATGTCTATTTGGATGTTTCCACATGAAAATGGTCTGAAACATCACAATTTATACAGTCAAGGTGGTGGTGAGGACTCACAGAAGCATTAGCAGCAGTAACAGTGCCGCCCTTCTTGAAGACGGTGGGCAGTTTGGCCATCTGTTCCAGTGTGGTCTGAGGACGAGGGTGTTCATCTTGAGCCATGGACACTTTGCCTTTTTTTGCTTTCACATCAATGGGAGCGATTTCTGCATTGTAGTGGCCAGCTTCGTGAGCTGAGGAAAAGCAAAATATTTGAATATAAACAATGTACTTCACTACAAAGGAGTATTTGGGTTACGTGGAAAAGGATGAGCACAATTATGAGACAAAAAGTTGAGCAGTTACATAGTAGAACTACTCCAAAGTACTGCACATTCCACTCTTCTCGGTTTCGTATGATAAATCTTTGAACTTTTTTTGTACAAGATAAACATTATACGTGTGAAGTGGCAGCCAGCAACCTTCCCTGACCTGCTTTCCACCTTTGCTGCGTCTGGTACGCGTAGTTGTCGCAGTCCTCTCGTGTGATTTTGTACTTCTCTGCCAGGTTTTCTGCTGTGATGCCCATCGGGATTTTTACGTGGAGATCAGTCAACCCCGCCCACAATGTGTCCTCCAGCTGTCAATCAAGGCACAGGGAGGCTTTAAAAAGAAGAAGCGGTGTTGTTCTATGTGAAGTGTCATAAAAAGACAAATCCAACCTTGAGATCGAATCCAAACTTTGTACCGAATCGGATATTGCGCACGGCGTACGGAGCCTGGCTCATGCTCTCTGAACCACCACACAATACAACCTCAGAGTCCTTCACACAAATCTCCTGAAAACACACAATGACACAACAATGGTTTTTTTCCTAACTGGAGAACAAACTCATTCTGCATGCATGTGAAATAAATATTACAAAGTACATACATAATAGGCACCAAACGCTACACACCTTTACCGCATGTGTGTGCGAGAATCTGTTATGATGAAATGAAGGTTGACCTTTTTTCTGACCCAAGACTCAAAATTGACAAGACTCACCAACTGCTGATTCCTATTTCCTCACAAAATCCTAGCATTTGAACAGGGGTGTGTAGACTTTTCAAATGCACTCCATGTGACAGTACCATAGCGAATTCTTTTGATTACAGCTACATTTGCATCCCAACAAAATAGAATATCGTAAAACAAGTCAATCAATTCAGTAGGTCAAATCAAATAAAATGCATAATTTATTCCAAATCATTTTGGTTGTTACTTGTGCAATATTCACATTTTTGAGAGTAGTATACAAAAACACTGTTTAGTCATTTACTTCAGCCTAATGTGTGAGTTCTCTGGGTCGGTCTCACCTGAGCACCATTGATGATAGACTGGAAACCAGATCCACACAGCCTATTGACAGTGAGAGCCGGGACCGGGATGGGAACTCCGCACCTCAGACCAACATGGCGTGCGATGTAGGGAGCGTCTGCCGAGCTCTACAAGGAATTGAAACAAGAACAAAAACATATGCAACGCATACATATATGAAGGTGGTTCTCATGTGGAGCTGTTAAAACACCTGCATGACGTTCCCCATGATGACGCTGTCTATGAGCTCGGGCGCCACGCCCCCTGATGCCAGGGCTGCCTTTGCAGCGTGCTCGGCCAGGTCTGTGGCACTGTGCTCCTTCAGGACGCCGCCGTAGGTGCCGAATGGAGTACGCTTGGCTGCGACGATGAATACACCTGGGAAGCAAACAACAGTGATGGTTAGATTTCATCGGCCATTGCTTTTCACTCCTCAGAACAGTCGAGTAAAAAAGGATTTGAATATGGTCATGCTCTGTGATTGTCTGGCGACTAAGGGAGAATTTGAAAAAATACAGTAATCTAATTGAGATTTTTGTCCCGTCAAAACTGCAATTTAATATGGGATTATTTTTAAACACAAGAAATACATTAAACAATATCAGACCTATTATGTCAATGTTTTGGTCTCATAGGTTAGGCTTACACTAAAATAGTATGAACCGTGAACTAAAATATCTACTTCTATCTTACCAGACAGTTTGACTGGAAGAAATGTGACGTAAACATTAAACAAGACAGTAAATCACAAGTCAGATGAATGCAAACAAATATTTGCCTTCATCACCTCATGTTTCAAGAAACAATGATATGTAAACATGTGTCCTACACTTCTTAAAGCACTGATCATATTGACACACTGAAAATAAATCAAATATATATATATGCAGTCAATATAAAAACATAAAGCCTACCACCCAACCACCTGGTTAATTACCTTAAAATAAAACAATGTTTATTTTTTACAACACATAATAGCGAGAATACTGAAATGCAAGTATTGGTACATCCCCAGATTAATGTGTCCATTTCATTATAATATTCAGATTTTTCATATACTGTACTGTATCTGAGCATTCACAATAATTTTAAATTCTGTAAAAGCGGTGTGGAAGTATAATCTCAGTAACTAATATAGTTACTTTTGGGGAGAAGTACCTAGGGATATAGTCACTACTTACTTTTTTAAGGTGACATTGATGTTTAATAATCGCTGATGTGATTGGGAGGGGGTTGGGGGGTTGATTTTGTGTATCACAGCTTTGTAGCAATTGTATTCTTCAGCTTTCAACATTGCGAAATTGACCAAAGGCAACAGCATTTAATTTTCACAGATTCGTGGACAGCTCGCCACACAAAATGTCAAACGAAGCGATTGTCCAAAGTCAGACCCGCCGATCGGCATATTTGGCATCGATTTGATTTTTTTTTTAAGCATAATTACCTCTGAGCAGTGCCATAATGAAGAATGAACAGTCCAAACCAGTCGGATACAACCTCGGATGTTCCCCTTGAAAGATTCAATTTTATACTGTGTGCTCAGAAGCGCCACAACAGTGCGACCTTTCCCCTACAAAACCAGAGAACGTGCCTGTGACAGATGTATAAATAATAGACTGAACATAAGCGCCAGCGCGCTGCAGCTGCCGGCTAAGTGACGTGCCTACGTGGGTGACATCTTGGAAGTGGCAACGTTCCTTTCAAAGGCGTTGAAAATAAATACAAAAATAAATAAATATACTAATGCTATATGTTTAAACATACACCTATACGGACTTTAGCTTTGAATACTTTAAACTGCCACTATGGTCCTCCAATATTAAGATGTCAAACTGCTCGCTTGCGTTAGCGTTTTTGATTGATTTATTGAAAATATAAAGGATAACATAAAAGAATTTTAAAAAAATCAAAAGAAAAAGATCATCAATACATAGGGTTAGGGTTAAGGTAGTAGAAAGAAATAGAGAAACGTATTTAATCCTACCCCTTGTTCTCTATAAATTATTAGAAATATTACGTATTAATACACTAGGTTATTCATTCAGTCATATATCCGAAATAAAAACCAAAATAATGCCCCTCTTTTCATAATCATGGAGACCGATTATTCAATATAGACGCGATAACAAAAACAGGGAATTACACACATGCCCCATACACGTGTACAGATAACCTTATCCATAAACTAAACCTATAGACCCTAGGAAATTTAATTCAGTGCAGTTTCTCATGTGTATAGCTGATTTATATATTTTTTTTGTAGCAGGCCTAATATATTTTTAAACCTCTTTTTAAACACAACGAGTAATCCATACCTTTTCAATTCTGCTACATCATTGTTCCATAAATTAACCTTGTACAGAAACACACATTTCTGTAAAAGGTGTTTATTTATGGAACAGTTTTGCTACTGTGGAGTACTGTAACAGTGGTTACTGAAACTCTCATAGCATGGAAGCTCTGTGATAATAAAAAAACAAAACAAAAAAAGCAGATCACTATCAAGTACGATTGATTTTTCCGTTTCCTCGTTGCGATTGCACTGCATTGTGTGCAACCGATATGTCGCACGTTGTGCAGGCATAATTTAGATACAGTCCCTCGCTCCCACTAGCTTAGCCGCGCTGTACACACGCAACTAAGTGGCGCATCGTATCTACCTTTTCGTGTCTGTCGTTCTTCTTCGTTGTTGGCGTCTTTGTCTTCTTCGCTGCCATTGCCTTTCAGTGGTTTGCTAACAGTAATAGTGCGCTCCTGCCATCTACTGGTGCGAAATGATTTCTGTCAGGACACTCAAAGATCGAAAATATTTTTTTCAACGAGTCAAGTGTATTTATTGACATTCGCGAGGGCACGTGCGATAATACTGTAATATGCAAAACCGAATGTCATTTTCATTCAAAACAACAAAAAATATAAAACCTCAAATGAAACGTTTTCATTTTGACAAAGATTGAAATATGAACAAAAGAAAACATGACCCCGTCATGAATCCAAAACAAAATCTATCAGACGGGAGTTAAGAACATTTTTCTTTTTCAAATAAATAACCACAAAATGTGTATTATTCCATAGCTCCTTCGACACACAGGTTGAACACTGTGTATCTTTGATAGCATATTTTGTCTAATTTTCATTAGTGACAGCAACACACTGCAGTCCATCCTGAAAACCAAATGCAAAATAGGAAAGACGGAGCCAAGACACTTGAACTTTTTGATTTATTATAGTTTGAACATTTACATTAAAGCAACAGTTTCTTTAGATTTTCTGTTTCTTGCAGCATGCTCATATTTTCAACGCGTACAATTTTAAGATATTTCTACACAGAACAAAAAGAGATCTCGCCACACACGGATCAACTGAATGGTTGCTCTCCTGTGTGTGATCGCATGTGTATGACCATGTTTACCTTTTGAGTGAATTTTTTACCACACTCCGAGCAACTAAAAGGTTTTTCTCCTGTGTGCGTTCTCATGTGTTTGACCATGGTTGCTTTGACAGAGAAAGTTTTACCACAAGTTAAACAACTAAAGGGTTTTTCCCCCGTGTGCGTTCTCATGTGTATATCCAGATTCACTTTTCGAGAAAATGCTGTACCGCAAACTGAGCAACTGAAAGGTTTTTCCCCTGTGTGTGTTTTCATGTGTGATACCATATGGTGCCTTTGGGAGAAGGTCTTACCGCAAGTTGAGCAACTGAAGGGTTTTTCTCCCGTGTGCGTTCTCAAGTGTGATACCAGACGATGCCTTTCAGAGAAGGTTTTACCACATGTAGAGCAAAGAAAGGATTTTTCACCAGTGTGTGTCCTCATGTGTTTTACTACGTTTAGCTTAAGAGCGAATCTTTTACCGCACAATGAACAACGAAAGGGTTTTTCTCCAGTGTGCGTCCTCATGTGTGATTGTAAAGTTTTCTTTTGAGAGAATGTTTTACCGCAAAATGTGCAACGAAAGGGCGTTTCACCTGTGTGTTTTTTCATGTGCGATGTCATATATTCCTTGAGTGAGAACGCCTTACCACAAGTTGAGCAACTAAAGGGTTTTTCTCCTGTGTGTGTTCTCATGTGTCTTATCATGGGTCTATTTTGAGCAAATCTTTTACTGCAAATTGAGCATCTTAAATGTTCTTCAGGTCCTTCATGACATCTCTTGCGTGTTGGAGAAGTTTTCTTAAGAGTTATTTCCTTTTCTGTACATTTCGAATGCTTGTCGTCCCCTTTGCAGTCTGCGTCACCACTTAAAGGTTCTTCAATGTCGTCACTGTCTGACAGCGGAGATAAAAGGTGGTCTGGCGGTGATCCTCCACAATGGTCTCCACTTGGGCTGTCGTGATGAAACCGTGACGACTCGTGTGGTTCGTTGTCATCGTCGTCACCCTTCACAGAAACAACAATCACTGGCAACTTGCTGACATCCAGCAGCTCCTCTTCCTCAACGTGGAGGTGCTCTGGATCTTCCTCTTCCTTTTTAATGTGGAGGGGATGTGGACCCTCTTCTTGCTCTTCTTCATCTTGACTCTTCGCAGTTAGAGGCAATTTGTTGACATCGGCCTTCTCCCTTTCTTCTTTAATGTGAAGGGGCTGTGAATTGTTCTGCTCCAAACCGGAACTCGCCCACTGCGACTGAAGGGGAAGACCAATCTGACTACCATCCAGCTGGACGTCTACGGGACACAAGCAACACAACATAAAGTGGTACCACCATGTGCTAGTTGAGTTGAGTAATAACCAATTAATTTCTCATCAAGTGTAATGGCAAACACATTCACCCAGGAGTTATAGGGATCTTAATAATTAAAGTAAATGTGTTACATGATAGTCTCGCGAGTATGTGTGCAGACCTTGGGCGTGATTTGCAGTCTCAGCAGCATCCAGTTGACGTCGATGTCGCTCGTTGCCCTCTCTCGTTCGAGGAAGTTGCTTCTCGTGCGACGCCATCATTCAAGAAACAAGAGACACCTTGATTTCGCCGTTCACTGTTATTAGCCACCCCCCCCAAAACCGCTCATTTAATTTAATTGTATTAAATGTTATTGAACATTTTCCCACTCGAGTTAACAATGCAACCCTTTTGTTTTCTTTTTTGTTCTTCTATTTTTCTTATCGAGTTGCATCTAGCGTTAAAGTTACGCTACCGCCACCTACTGTCGTGTAGTACGGATTACAGAATGTATTTTACGATACAGCACTGTACTACATAACATAACACACAACAAAAACCTAGATTCTCATTATAATTCCGATTTCTTAAAAACAAAACAAAACAGAAATTAGACTTTAAAATATATTTCTTCAGTCTGCAATGCATTTTTAAGAATGGATATTGCAATGCCACGTTTCCGAACATAATCTCTCAGTTTTTCTCTACATTTATATGTTGGATTAGGCCTTTTAGGCACATAAGTAGATAAGTGACTTGAGCTCAGCCGTTGTGTCCCTGTGACCTTTTCTCTGGGCTTGGCATCTTCCTATATATCTGCACACTTGCGTACATATCCAGTTGAAACTAGTTAAGACCGTGGATTCACATATTGTCACATGGGCTATAGGCATAATTTGTGACACGCCTAATTTATGTAGAGCGTAGCGTAGCGTTAAACGTTTTTGTCTGAAATGTTTATTTCTTGTATTTATTTTGCCTATTCAGGGTTGAATAGCTTCTTGGTGCCAGCTATCACACATATGTCATGAGAGTACCGTAATCATAACATGTATTTGATCATATTATATAGCCCCAGTTAAGCCCCTGCAGCATTTTGTTTGATTTTCTAAATTACATTTATTTATTTTTTTCACAGCCCCCCAAATGTATTGGTTAAACCCCCCTTTAGCCCTGGAGCCGTACCTGCTGGACCCTAATTTAGAGAGTCCAATCAATTTACCATGCATGTTTTTGGAGTGTGGGAGGAAACCGGAGTACCACGCAGGCACGGGGAGAACATGCAAACTCCACACAGGGAGGCCGGAGCCGGGATTGAGGTGCTAACCAGTCGACCACCGTGCCACCTCCATTTATTATTATTATTATTATTATTATTATTATTATTATTATTATTATTATTATTATTATTATTATTATTATTATTTATTTTAACTGACGAAATGTTCTTGGATCATTATCAACATAATGTTTCTGTCAGTGATAAATGTTATTTTTCTTTTTTTTTTTTTTCTTTTTTAAATGACGTTTGATTGTTTACAAAGTTTCCGCCATAAAAGCGAATGCACAGGCGTTGGGCAAATTCAAAACTGTCCAATCAGAGAAGAGCAGAGCGAGGAGACCCGGTACTTTCAAAAACGTCTACGCGTACGTGTTGTTTGTGAGTTTTGTAGCTAACAGCGCTTAGCTTTCATGTATCCATGCTAGAACAGAGGCGTTTAATCTTCCATCTAAAGTGTGACTAACATAATAATCATAGTTTAAGGAATATGGAGGAAGAGGATCCCGCCATCGTCAAGAGCAGAAAAGGTCTGAAAAGCGTGTTTGGTACAATGGCGATTTATCCTGGCCGCTAATGCTCATTATGCTATCGCGAAGAAAATACTTCACTGTAACTTTACGATATGCCTAAAAACAGATAATATACGTTTCCAATGTTTGTATTTATTTTAAATATTAAATTTGTGCACTCAAATTGACTACCCTTTGTACACCTCTGTGGCAAAAATGCACGGAGTCTACTAAAAAACTCAGTATTTTTAAACCTATTTTTAGAGACATTAGATTAGCTACATTAGCCAAAGTCATAAATATACACTCGTATTAATAACAAAACCTAAATAATTGACCAATCATATAATCCACAAAGTAAAAAGACAACACACAGCGGATTTTTTGAGGAATTAAAGAACATTTAATTTAAACATTAATGAGGAGAAACACAAGATTGAGGTGCTACATTTTGGTCTCTGGTAACTGGTAAGTAATGATTATGTTCCAGTTTTGCTACAGCTACAGGTATACAATGAGTGCGAAAAGGAAGTATAATATTGATATTGATATGTAATGAAGTATTGATGAAATATAATACGCCCGTTATGTATGACTACAGTGTATGAAAAAGCTGTTCATGTACAGTATGTATGCATGATATGGCACATTGAAAGTCATGTTTGAACGATACAGTACAAATTGAGAGGCACAAATGCAGATAATAAAGTGTGTATATGTCGTTCAATATACTTATTGATTGTATGTAATATGAATGACAACAGTGAAGGAGATGGCTCTTGCAACCTACCAGACAGGTAAACAAAGTTAAAAAAGATATGAGGAAAATCCACTGTATTTAGTAGTCAATTTCATGGGGGAAAATGTTGCAGAATATTTCATGCCACAGCCAAAATGATTCAGAATTACATACACACACACACACACAAAAAAAAGAAAACTCGATAAAACTGTTTTTGGAGGGCATAAGGGTTAATTGAGTGCCATTTTCAATATGTGGTGGTGATTTAAAAAAACAACAAAAAAAAAAAACTATTACCACAACAGATAATACCACCAGCTATTTCCACTGTCTATTTCCACTGTAACTAACAGAAAACTGATTAATATACCTGTTTATTAACATTTTTAATCCCCTTGTTAAGATATACAGAGAGTTAAATCATCTCGAAGTAGATTAGGCTGTCACTGACATATGTTTTTGTCACAGAACTGCGCAAGGAGAAGTTGATGGAATACTTGACGAATAAATCGAAACACAACTGCAAGTAAGATGTTGTGTTTTTATGGTTGTGGGTGGTTAGCACAATAGCAAGTAGGAACTGTTTTCATGTGTGGAAAACATACTCACTGACTGTATGTATTTCTAGCAGAGGGCCACTCTCTGACTGCTCTTGTTGAATACATTTTTCTCCTCAGGCAAAACGTCAATGAGCATGCAGGGAAGAAGCCTAAGACTGTGCGACCTTCTGCACAACAGGTCTGTGTCTTCCAGATGAAAATCTGGCACTGATACACGTGGACTTGTTAGAGGAGAGATTCTGGTATCTTGTCGTAGCTTAAGTCGTTATTCTGTTTTATGATAACTTTGAACTAGCGCTGGACATCTTACCCAAATGTAATGAGACAAACTTAATTGCCCCATAGTGGTGCAAAATGTCACATTTTCACACTCTGTTTGATTGTTTTTAAGTCTGCTCTGCACAGACAACATATGAAAATGACATGAGTAGTACAAATTATATTTCTGAGACTTTGATCTGTCATCTGGTACACATTTTGTTGATACATGATGTATTGATTCCAAGAAGTGAAAGTGTGACATCAAGCCCAGGTATTCTCTCAGAAGTCTTCTTTTTTCCAACTATCCTATTTCATATTAGTATTGACAAATATTTTCTGTAAAGTATGAATAATAATTTAATTTTAAAAAATGAATAAATTATGATATTATTTGTTTTGGTAATAACCTATGGTCTATTTCTTTTCTTTTTGTGTTGTATTAGTTCTTGTTTTTTCCCCTCAAAATTAGTCTAGTTTTCGCGCATTTGAGAGTGAAAACAGTGTAATTGTGTCAACACTGTAAATCCAGACGGAGGCATTTAATTAAATGAATACTTTTTGTCTCGCAGCTCATCAGGGGCAAAGAAAATAAAGCCCCCGTCACTAGTTTCCGTCATGAAGCCCAAAAAGTCCAACCCCTGGGTCCTCTCGACAACCGAAAGCAGCCCAGAAAGACGATCCTCGCTTTGAACAAAGAGAAAGTACGGACTGAACGCAGTCAGCCGGCACAGTCGACACTCAGTAAAAAGCCAACACTCAGGGCCACATACACTGTTTCTGCTCTGAAGGCGACCAGTCTTCCCCCAAAAACGCCAAACGTCAAGGTGCAGCCCACAGGGAACGTATCTTCGAACTTTTCAGTGGCGAAAAACTCAAACGGTACTTCGAGGCCGCCCTCATTTCGCACCACTTCTTATCCGGCAAAGACTTACACAGCCCGGCTGAGTCTGGGGCCCATGGTCAAGACCAGGACGGGGCTCATCCCTGCCATGATCCAACCGAAGGTTGCTAGGCCTCTCCGGGCAGCGGACGCCAGAGTTGTTCCTTGCAGAGTCGCCGTCCTGTCATCCAAGGGCCCAGAGAAGAAAATCCCACTTCACCAGAGACCGGCTGTATCTCGAGAGCTCAAATCCATCCCCGGTAGACCGCCGCTCTATAAAAGCGGACCCAAATCAACGGTGACGGCCTTGTCCCGCGCGTTACCTTCCACTAGGCTACCCAACAAAGCGGCCAATCAGCCGACGAAGCACACGTCTCAAGCAAAAGGCCGGCCGATGACACAGAAATCCGAAGTAGGTGGACGCACTTCGCGAACGGCGGCGAGCGGGAAACCCGCGGCGGCCAAACCTAAGATGGCCGACGCCACTTCGAAAGGAACCAGCGTCAAGGTGGTGAAGCAGAAAGCACCGCGGACCGCTGTCACTGTTGTCAGCCAACCCAAATTGGAGACCAAAGCGGCAAAGCCTGAAATTGTGAGAAAGAAGATGGGCGCTGAGCAAGCGGAGACAATGTAAGTAGTTGAAGTTGAAACAGGCACGAGACGATATTTGTGTCTGACGGAATGATAACCATGAGCGAAAATATTGCGGTATCATGGTAGGCCTGTGCAATTATTCAAAATTCAATTACAATTACGATTATTACACTCCACGATTACAAAATTGGCATAATCGTAAAAAACAATCATTAATATTCATTTATATCCAACGCACCATATTTGTTTACTGAAAGCAATAATTCTTGAATTTATACATAGGCACCTTTTAAAAATTTTTGTTGGTCCAAAAGGAATTTACCTACATTTATTTCTGTTTATATTTTTTTACGTTTAATCATTTTCATGTTTTGTAGCAGAAAATAAATGATTATTTCAATAATCGTGATTTCAGTTATTACCGGATACCGGATAGGTATCAAAATAGGTATGATTGGCCCTGAGCAACTGTGATGTCATTATCAGTCGACAGAAGTAACAAAGTGGACGCCCCCAGAGATGGATCAAATGGGGTAGATTAACTCTTATTCCACAAACACAATAGTTAGAGTGCCTTGTTTAAACCAGTGGGCTTGCATAGAACATATATTCACACAAATATCAGGAAGGTAAAAATAATCTCTTCACTCTAAATGCAATGTTGGAAACAATCCAATCTGGTGATTGATTTTAAAGGGGAAAAAATATCGACTCTCAAACCTGGATGTTCCCGATTACCCTTAGCAATGTTTGACTGTAAACTGTTCCATACTATGATGTGTGTTCAGGAAAAAACTGCAGGAATGGCGGGAAGCCAAGGGAATTTCCTACAAGCGTCCCCCCATGCTTTTGAAGCCTCCGGTTCGACGCACCGTCGCGTCGCGACCTTTCTGGACCAGCCAGAAGGCGCAAGACGATGCCGACGTGTTCATCCGCAACGTGGACAGGTCACTGTCTGACTGCGTTAAGCTGCTTACCGAGGTACATGTGGTCATTGTCTCTTGTTAGGGCCTCTTCTTCATTGTGTTTATTGGTTGGCTAACCAAATAAGCTTTACTTCGTGTTCTATCATGACCGGACCCACAATAGTCTCAAGATCCCTTAAATGACACAGAAAGTCAGACATGTTGACTTCAAGTGGAAGTCAACCCAGACATATTTTTTTCAGGAATATGTTCTATAAAAGCCCACTAGTTGAAACAAGGCATTCTGATAAATATTGCGTTTGTGGAATAAGAGTTAATCCACCCGTTTTTAGCCATCTCTGGGGGCGGCCATTTTGTCACTTCTGTCGACTGAAAATGACATCACAACTGCTCAGGTAACGAGCAATCACGGCTGATCTGTTTTCTGAAGCTGAGCCGTAATTGGTCGTTACCTGAGCCCTGAGCAGTAGTGATGTCGTTTTCAATCGACAGAAGTGATAAAATGGCCACCCCCAGAGATGGCAATATTACAAACGCAATATTATTCAGAATGCTATGTTTCAACAGGTGGGCCCGCTGGGAACATATTCTTGAAAAAAAAAATGTTTGGGTTGATTCCCGCTTTAAAGCGGGCCTTTCAGAAATTCACAACATGAAACAGGGGAGACGTTTCTATCATAAGTAGACCCAAGAAATCATGCTTGAAAATCCACTGGCAGTCTGACATTTTGATTTGAGGCGGCCATTTCAACCAGAAATCAGCAGAGCAGCACCCCATGGAGGTGGAAAAAAAAAATCATCCCTTGAAGTCCGAAGCAGCCATTTCAAGGATATTTCAATTGCAAATCTTGATCAAATGTGAAGGCCATGCTACTGTCTTGCACTCCAACAGGGTTGTGCAGTGTCGAAGGTGAAGGAAGTCCTCTCCCGGCTGCCGCCAGTGTCCCAGAAGTTTGTCAAATTCTGGATCTGCAAGGCCCGCCTGTTGGAGAAGGAGGGGGACCTGAATGTCCTGCCCTTGTTTGAGGAGGCTGTGCGTGTCGTCTTGGAGGTGAGAGCGAACCTCTCAGCTCATTAAGGTGTGTGCGTTTGTGTGTACCGCTCAAAAAAATAAAATGGTGTCTCCGTTTTTTTTCTGTAGCCTGTGGACGAGCTGCGCATGGTGGTGTTCGACATCCTGAAGAAGAAGGAGACTCAAGGTAGTTGAGATGTTGAAACAGTATAGCTACAGGACTTTTCTTTTTTTCTTTTTTTTTTTTTTTTTTTTTTTTAAATGTTTATTCATTTATTTATTTTATTTCTAGTTCTCAACTAAGTACCGGTAGGTGTTGTCTTTTAGTACAAGTACACTTTTGGAACAATATCCAACTACAGTGTTCCTTCGCTATGTCGTTTATTTTTGGAGTGATTGCTAGTTACTGTAATGCCCTCGCTTGTGGGAAAGGAGAGCCATAGATGCCGATGCAATTTTCATTTATTGAATGCCGAGAGAACAGCAAAACACAGTGAGCACACTCAAGCAGGCCATGGCCAAAATGATTATTCGGATCATTTCGATCAACATTGTAATCACGATTTTTAATCGCAATTATTCATCAGGGATTTTTTTCTTCCATTGCACTACTTTTCAAACTAATGTACACTTTTCTCTTCCTCCGAAAAGTAAAGCAATGCCCAACGTTTTTTTTTTTGCTTGTTTGTTTTTTTTCCAGCAGCCCGTGAGGGAGATAATACGGAAGGGGACCGTACTCCAAGCAAAGGAGAACAAACAGAGAATTGCAAGGACGAGGAGCCAGTGGTGACACCCCCCATCCGGGTCCTCATCTCTGGGGAGACGGGACCCTCGTCCACTATCAAGTACAAGATCACAGCCACTCCAGGGTGGGTAGCTCATCTGCAAAGATGAATGGATAGTTGAAATGGACCACAGGTGCTTACCATGTGTCAACACCTGCGCAGTAATTGGTTATTTTTCATCTTTACAGAGGAGGAAAATACATTCGTCCCTCGCTACATCGTGGTTCACTTTTTGCAGCTTCAAATGCATCGGAAACGTCATAGCTATAAATGACAAGACATGGTAGAGAATAGAGCTGCACGATATTGGAAAGATATGCGATATGGATGTTGACTATAGCGATATTATTATGTTCCAAAGGAAATGATATTTTTATTATCTAATGAAAGAAGTAGGGCGGACCGTGGGGCAAATAAATATACCTACCGGTAAGTTCCATGACCACCATCTGGGGTGGGGGTGAAAAAAAAATGGGGCCTAAGAACAAGAATTTACAGGGTTTTTTTTTTTTTTTTTCACACGCTTAAATGTTGCACATCAAGTAATGTTGCGCTAAAGCATCAGTTAAAGGCTCCGTACTGCCCTAAATGGTGGCACTCTGCACCTAAAATTTAAGGCAGTGCAACAAAATTTTTCATCTAAAGCCCATCTCCCACTGAGCGGTGAAGGTTTGCGAGTTTTTGCCAATGTAGTGAATGTTGATTTTTCGTCAAGGTTCAAGGTCGCTAACGGTTGCAAAGACAATCTGTTTGAAGAAGTTAAGTCTGTGACAAAAATTTACATACGATCTTACATTTATCTACAATGACCGTGTTTCGGTTAAAAAATATTAGAGTATATTAAAGTATATTAGTATTACACACATTTGCATTTTTCTGTACAAGCGTGTATGATGGGAGGCAGTAGCTAAAAGGTTTCAGACAGGCTACTAAAGTTTCCTGAACCCCCTTCAAAATGCTTAAACTACTGAGAACTAAAATGAGCATAACAACAGTCCTTCAAAAGTTCTCAAAGCCCAATTTGACCTGGCCTCCTTTGTCGCAGCGCCCCATCCAACCAGCAGCGGGACCCGATACGCGTGGACGGTCATGAGGTGCGCTTCTTCACGCCCGTGCGCCGCTCAGTGCGCATTGAGAGCGTGTCGCGGCGCTACCCGTCCTCCCTGCAGGAGCACGACCAATGCGTGGCGTCCTTCGCCGAGTTACTGGCAACCGAGGAGGAAGAGGAGGCCGAGGCGAGAGGCGACACCATGTACATCTACAGGGAGAACGAGGCGCTCCAAGACAAAATGAATGTCCGGCTGCTGAGCCAGCAGGATGCACAGTCCTGATTGGACGGGACACTACATCAAGTTTTCCTACCTAATGAATGCAGATGTTGCATGTTAACCTGCTCCTTCCGTATTCCTCGAATGATTCAAACCATTTTTACTTGCAAGTGCCACTCCAAACTGTTGAGCTCATCGAAGGAACGACAGACTTCAAAATTTGACAAATGTTACGTGTTTTCTGCTTTTCTATAAAACAACTTCCTGCTCAGTCTGCATTATATAAGCAGTTTGACTTGTTTGGGTTTTTGATTGAAGAACTTAGTGTGTTGTACATTGCTTTGTACAGTCATTAAATGTAGCCTGTTACGGTGACACTATGAGCCTGGAACAGTTTGTTTTTATTTTTTTTGTTTAATGATGTACTGTAGCACACTTTTTTATTTAAGTTAAATGTGACAAATTATTGGAGATTTGTATTTAACAAATGAAATTAAAAAAATGAAAAGCTATATATCACAAGATATAACACTTTTTTTTTTAATTAATAGTGAAATGCGTTTTCATTTGATATCAGACTTACTATGTATAATAGACAGAAGAAGTATTGTCGATTTGTTTTGCGTACCACCAGAGGGCGCTCATATACCTCTCGCTGTACACTGAAAATCACTACGAGGCTGGTTAAGTTAAATTTGAAATACTTTGCTCCACAAGGTCATATCTTGAGTTGAATTTCACTTAGCAACATGACGATCATGTCTATCATAAGTAGACCCATGAAAAATGTCTCAAAAAGTATTGCCTGAAAAGCCACAAGTCAACCGTTTTGCTTCAATGTGGCCATTTAAAAAATGTTATACCACCCTCACCCCCCAAAACAAAAGCCTATTTTGACAAAGCAAGCCGTACAAATGAAATTACAGATATCTGCTGTCGAATGTATGGAGGAAAAAGGTAATCAGAAAACGAAAGTAAAGTACAGATTCAGTAACTGCGAAATGTACACTAAGTGCTTAAACTTTGTTACTTCCTCCATTATGAAATGGTGGGTGTTTCATTAATTGTACGTTTTAATGTAATTTGGTGCCTGATACTGAAGGATTGAGACACGTTCGCGTGCAATTGCGCTAATGATTCTTTTTTTTCTCTTAAGACAAAAGTGACCCCCATAGTGTGGGTGCGTGTGTGTGTGTGTGTGTGTGGGGGGGGGGGGGGGGGCATGAGAGACCAGGTGGCTGATTAGAGGGCGGGTATCCCCCTTTTTATTCACACGGGTGATGCATTAAATGTCATTTAGATGGGCAGATGATCAAACCACAAAGAGTTGGGGCTTGTCTGAAATGTGGTGAAGTGTGTGTGTGAGCGCGTGCGTGCGTGTTTGTGTGTTTGTGGGGGGGCTGTTAAGCTTTGGTCATTAAGCCTGCGGATCTGGAGAGGTGAGCATATGGGACTGGAATAGATTGTTGGACAGAACAAAGGGACAGCCAGAGGATCTGAGGTTTCACGCTATAGCGCACTGTCTGTTGTCAGGGGTTTGATATCATTTACCTTCGGCCCATGAATCTTTTTTGTTCCGTCTTTTACACCCATCAGCCCATTGAGCACTTTTGACAATATGGATAAATCAAATATAGCAAAAACAACAAAAGAATGGGTTCATAGCCTAGAAAGCATATCTCCATGGGGCATTGAATGCATCATTTTTTGTCCCATCTGTCACTGTAGATACACTAACACCAACTATATGGTCGTTCATCGTTAGGGCAAAACCTATATCGTGGATTTTTAAATCAATGTTTTTCTTTTTTAACGGGTTTAACTTTTCACAGTTTATCGTCTTAATTTAGAGTTGTGTGCCTTCAGTGTACATGTTGCGCTGCAAGAAGCGCGGAGGTTGGTTGTTTGATTAAAACAAAGGTTCATTCTCTTTTGTTTAAAATGTCAGTTTTAGAGTAAACTAAAACTGGAAGCGACTAATGACCCCCTTGAAGCAATCGTGCTCGGTTTCCTCCAAGTGATGTCCCCCATTTCTTGACAGAAAGAATGTGGGAACAGGCACAAAGTAATACTTTAAAAAGTGTGTTTTAACAAGTCTAAATGTCTTTAAAGCAAGTGATATGGTTAAAACTATAAAATTATTATTATAACTTATGCCCTGGGAGCGGGGTTCACTGTATTGGAAGAAAATGAAAATCATCTGTTGACATAAACACTCTTCATTCCTCAGTAATCTGTACTAAACCATTCTTTGAAGAGGATAAATAATCAATGCCTGTGAGTACTGTTATATTACCTTCCACAAGTGTTGCGTCACCATTTGTATTCAAATATCCGTTGCATAAAGGGACACAGCAACAACAATGCTATTGGCTTGCCCCTTTATGGTGTTTTGTATTATTTGTTAGCGTTATGCTAACAGCCATCTGGCCAGATATTGTAATAATTCAATAAAAAGTAAGTCAAGCCAGTTCGTGGTCAGGGAGATGAAGAGACTATCTAGAGTGGACGGACTCTCGTCTCCATTCAAAGAGTGTAGCCTGAGTCCACGTCAAAAATATCCAGACCAAAGATAAACTGTCCCCTCTCCTTCCCCCTCCCGCCCCCCCTCATCATTTTCCCTGTGTGTGGGACTCCCAATCATTTTTCCGTCATGTCATCTTCAAACCCCCCACCTCCATTCGTCTCCCAGATTTCTCATCCTCCCCTCCCCATCGTACTGTAACCTCTCATCACCCCCTCTTCCCTCGCTCCTCCTCTCTCCCCTCCCCCACCCTTCTCCCTCCCTCCTCATATATAAGAGCATGTGCTCCCCCGTCTCCCCTCACACACACTCAGTGTGTTTGCTGGGAAGGGGATAGTCCAGGGGAAGCCAGGGGATTATTGTACTCTTCACCTGTCTGCAAAAAGCTGTTTTCTTATCTGGGGATTCCAAATAAAGGTAGAGTGGTTTTGATTATATGACAAATAATGTCTTCAATGCATTACAAAAGTGTTTGATAAGTTGTGCTAGTTGTGTCCTCAAGAATGATGAAAATTGTGTGCATTTCCGAAATGTCTTCAAGGTACTGTTCTGCAATTAAATTAGATTTATATATGACTCCTTTGAGCGATGGTGTTCATAGTATTGGTGTGGTTTTTGCAGGGGCGATATCTGTTTATTTCCCCAATGAAATGTATTAATAAAAATGAAATTATCTTTATTAGAATTTTGATTTCAGTATTTATTATTGTTTTGTATTTAAATATTATAAGTTTGGTGTAATATTTTAATTTTTGCATTCAGTTTGTTTTATAGTTGATTATTTTAGGGCAATTAATAATAATTCATTGCTTTTTAATATTTTTTTTCCAGAATTTATTTTATTTTACATAAGGAAGTTTGGTATTCTTTTCATTTTCTGCTGTCTATGTGCATTGTATCTATTATTTGTAGGTGAAGTTTTTTTTTTTACATTATTCCTTCCACATTTTTAAACAGCTTTTTAAAATATACTTTTTAATCAAAGTATCTTTTCAAAAAAAAAGTTAGGCTAATTTCATTGTTATTTGTATTTTATAGTTAATATATATTAATTTGATCAACTATCTGTAGGTATAGTATTTATTTTGATGTTTTCATTTTCACATTTTACATTTGTTTTCAAATTTTAAGTATTTAAAGTATTTTTATTTGAAGTACCCTCTTGTTTTGTATTTAAATGTCAGCATCTGAAAAAGACAAGTGATCATATGAATTCCTTTCTTCAGCACCTCCCTCCAACATAACAACAACCAGCACAAGGAAACCATGAGCAGCAACTACAACGTCACTCTCTCTGGCCCGGCCCCCTGGGGCTTTAGGCTACAAGGCGGAAAAGACTTCAACCTGCCCCTCACCATCTCCAGGGTAAGACAAAAGACCCCCAAAGTACCACCACCATTTAAATAAATTCACTGGCTTTTATAAAGAGTAAGTACTGTACGGATTTTAGCATTTGGGTGCTGAATGTGTCCTTTAGTGGGCGTGGCCAAGTGAGTGACACCAGGACGGTTAGGATAGGATGGTTGCTTAGTATACGTGTGAGCATATGGAGTCTGTTGGAAACTTTATCGCTGTAAGATTATCATTAGTACTGGTGCTGCTGTTTTGGCTTACAACAGAGTTCAAATGGATTCAGCAGTAAAGCCTTTAACGTACCGTGTGTGAACAACAACTTCTATAAACAGTGTTAATTACAATTACCATCCACAATCTTCCCTGCGACACCACGCTTCATTGTTTGCGCCCCCATAATATCCTGTTTTTTTCCAAGTGACTGACTTTTTAATGGGTTTTACAGTACACGTATTTATTCTAAGGCCCTTGCCTCGTGGAAAAGACGAGCCAAAGCTGCAGATGCACTTTTTTCAGCCATTTATTGGATGCTGTGAACAATCAAACTCATAACACACTCATGCAAGAGCTGCTGTCTTGTCTTATCACCGATTTTCAGCAATTACGGTCTAGATTCGAGACATGACGGCAAAAGAGGATAATATAGCATCTCTGGTGAGTTTATCACGTGTGACCCCGCAATAAACTGTGGGTTCACTGTGTTTGAGGGTGGCGTTTATTTTGAAGTGGATGCTATTCGAAGCAGCTCTCAGTGTGATAAAGTACATGTGCAGTTCTGATCCAAATCTACAAACGCTCCAACAAATGACTAAAATTGGCAGTATGCAGGCTAATGGCAACACGAGCCCGATGATGAACGACTGGCCCGCTCTAATTTCAGTGCCCCAACGGGGCCCCTTTGGGTTGCTATGTTGTGTTATTATTACTTTGGATGTGATACTTTTCCCACTAACCGAAACCATGTGATTAATTTTCATCTTTAACCGCAGTTGTGTTTGTATTTTTGTTGATGTGTATTCGTGTGTGTGTGTGTGTGTGTGATAATGGTGCTGTGGGCTTTGTATGCCTACAGTAGTTGAAATGAAGTGAATCAAACGCTGTACTATACCCTTGTTGTTCCACCTATAAATGCAGTAAACCCGTTTATTATGGGAGATACGTTCCAAACACAAAAGCATTATTTAATAGTTTGACCCCTCCCACGCTTGTATAATAATAATAATATAATAAAAAACAGAATCTCTTGACATGTTAACTACTAGGCTTGCCATGCTGCATTGATGGATGTTTGATTAAATATGCTTTATCGAATATACGGGAAAATGTACAATCAGAACACTGATTGTTTTTAAAAAATATATAATTTGTTTTCCCGAGGGTTCTGAACGTGAGTTTGCATAATGAATATTGCTGCTCAATTTGCCATTTTGCTTTAGGGATGCTAGCTTGATTGTCTTGAGATTTCATTGTACCAGTGGCACGCAGTCAGGGCCTTCAAAGGCCTTCTCTGCTGGCCCAAGCACTAACAGAAGCGCTGACCTACATTTACAATTTACATGAAATGGGAATAACTTATTTTCCGCAGTCTATTATCTTAATTTCAGAGCGTGTGTCAGCCTCTCTGTGTTGCCATGTACTGTAAATGTAATTTGCACAAGGTTTTCAGAATCCCCAGGATTGGCGTTGACCGCACACTGTTGAAATCACTTTTATTTTTTGTTTTTTGTTTTGTTTTAAAGCAATCAGATTTGAGATTCAACACCAAGCAACTTTGTGAACCTCAGCTTGGTTAATTGGAGCTGCTCAAGACAATGCTAGCCCTAATTACACGCAGGTGGTAGTGTTGCAGAGGGCTAATGTCAGACATTAAAAGTTAAATCTTTAAGGCGAACTTTTCAAGAAAAACTGGAGATTATGAGGTTAGATTGGCCATCGCTATAGCTGACTGTCTTATTTCAACTTGTAAAAGGATTTATTTGCCACTCATGGCGCAGCAACAACTAGCTAGCTCTGACTACCCAACACAGCTCGTAAAAGAGGATAGGCATCTCTGGTGAGTATGATGCATTTAATTCACATGTTTATGCGTTTCTCATGATATTAGTGATTGTGAACTAAAATACTAACCAGAGTGTGGATGTTTGAAGTTGATTTAATGGGCGGTAAAAGGTGAATTATGATCCCTTCTTTAGTAATAAGGATATTCTTCCTCAAATTAGCAACGTGACAAGTGGCCACCATCATTGTGGAATTTTATTTCTTGAAAAAATATTTTTAACTGAAACTTGTCAGCCAGTCAGAGAGGGCAGGGTTTCCTGAGTAGAAGATGAAATGAAGGAATCGAGGAGAATGTTGAGAAATAATGAAGTCACAAGGTTTTAGTCTAATTTTGTTTTGGAATCAGATTTTCTGATGGCGATATCACACAAAAACATTTCTCAAAAAGGCCACACAAAAAGCTCAATTTCTTCAGAAGGCTTCATCCGATTTTCATAATTCTTGCTTCGTGGAACTCTGATTGAAGTGGCCGTTCCAACCAGTCTTTGCATTTTGACAGATTTTCTTTTTTTGGGGGGGGGGGGGGGGAAATCCTATCATGTTGCTTCTCAAATGGGTGAAATGCCTTTGTCGGTCCGTCATGCCATGCATCATATTTATATTGCGTTTTCTGTATTTTTTTAAATAGTGATGGTAGGAGGTGGATTAGATCACTTAAGAGTCGACTGAAGGCTCACGTCTGAAATGGACCGCTGGTCACTAACAAATATGTACCCTGCACACATTTGAGACATCCAGTGCCGGAAGCCCCAAATGGTGAACTCCCTTTTAATCCATTAATCAACGTTAATCCGTTCAACGAAATTCAGAATGATTAATTAAAGGATTAATCAATTATTCCATTCAACTTTAGCTGCTTTTTCTAATGCAAAGGTCATGTTTTATATCAGGCCTCGCCTGATGTGTGGAATATTTTAATATATTTTATTTGATCTCAGATACAATATTGTGAATCACTGTTAAATGCCTACTAAGTGATAACCATTAACCTTTGGGGATTTTCAAGGGCAAGACCTTATGTTGAAATCAAAATAGTCTGCCTTCCTTCCCGCCTAAATTTACACAGTGAATCATTATTTAAACCTTCCTAAGTGCAGCCCATTTAAAGGATTCACAGCACACACGCTCACACACCAAAAAAAAGATACAGTAAATGCCCCTGGGGAATGTGTGCACTTAGTTTCTAAGAATAGTCCCATCATTTCACAGCTCAGCTTCCACAGCCACAACTACGCATTAAACACACATTTTAGCTTTTGCAATATTGATTAAAGGCCAATAGGTCAGATATATTTGTGGTCAGTAGGATTTGTTTGGAACACCCATTGAATCGACCAAACCTCAAAATAACGGGAAAGTTCAAATTGAAATGAAAGTCTTAGAAGAACTGTAGACATTCAGATACTCATATAACACTCACGTCCACGTCAGTGTATGGAAACTTTATATGATATGAAAAAAAAATGGATATGTTTAAAGTTATCTGGTGAGTTCATCGCAGACACGTCTGTCCTCACCGGTAATGGATGGACTGATCCGCTGGAAAAGCCCTATCGGTGTCACACACATGCTGTGCTCAAACCAGAATAACCTTAAATACTTTTCACCTGTCAATAGGCCTTAATGTTTTCAGACAGGTTTGTTTCTTTTCACTGAGGGAAGAATTGAGGTTTTATTCATTTGGTAGATGCGCAGTTGTGGTTACTGGATGAGTAAAATAGTCAGTTTATCGCTGTGGATAAGTTTCAGACCTATATTTATAAACACACTATTAAACTTATTAAAACACACTTTTTAAACACATTGTAAACATATTTAAACACACAATGTGTGCACTCATGTACTTTTAAAGTGGAAATCAACCCAAACACCTTTTTTTAAGAGTATGTTCTATGCAGGCCCACTAGTTAAAACACAACATTCTGATTAATATTGTGTTTGAGGAATATGAGTTAAGCAACAAAATCCACCCATTTTTATCCATCTCCGGGGGCAGCCATTTTGTCACTTCTGTCAACTGAAAATGACATCACAGACCCTCAGGGCTCAGGTAATGACCAATCATGGCTCAGCTTCAGGAAACAGGTGAGCCGTGATTGGTCGTTAGAACATATTCTTAAAAAATATGTTTGGGTTGACATCCCCTTTAAGAGGTGGAGCCTGTTGGGGAGGTGTGTGATTTTGCCGAGTTTGTGTGTGAGTGTCTGGACATGAGCTGTGGCAGGCAGTAGCTTCTGTATCATTGTGCTTACTGTGTTTAATTGTTCTCCTGGCATTCAATAAAATAGATGAAGTGGTTTGGTGACTGTGGATCTCCTTTCCCATGTGTGAGGCCACCAGAGTCAGCATATTATAAAAGTCAAAAGTGAATTAAAAGTGTGATATAACAAGCGGGAATGCTGTCAAACTGAAAATGCGGCTTTAAAGTGGAAGTCAACCCAAACATATTTTTTTCACTAATATGTTCCCAGCAGGCCCACGAGTTGAAACATGGCATTCTGATTAATTTTGCGTTTGTGGAATATAATTTAAGCAGCAAAATGCACTTGTTTTTAGCCATCTCTGGGGACGGCCATTTTGTCTTCTGTCAACTGAAAATGACACCACAACTGCTCACAACGACCAATCACGGCTGACCCGTTTTCTAAATCTGAGCCGTGATTGGTCGTTGTGAGAAGTTGTGATGTCATTTTCAGTCGACAGAAGACAAAATGGCCGCCCCCCGAGATGGCTAAAAATGAGTGGACTAACACTTATTCCACAAACGCAATATTTATCAGAATGCCCTGTTTCAACTAGTGTGCTTACATAGAACATATTCTATTCATATTCTGAAAAAAAAATGTTTGCGTTGACCACTTTAAGACTGGATTTTCTGTTCAGGCTATTTTACACTCAACGCGACTCAACAAAGAGCGGTCCTATTAAAGCCCTTCCCCACAGGACATCAACAAATCCACGATTTTCAAGTCGTACACATCGCTAAAAGTAGAATAAAACAAGGCGGCATTCACAGCGGGACTGAATGGTAGAATTGTTGATTGATTATGAACACATGGCGCAATTAGCACGTATGAACACATTGTGTGTTACTGGTAGGTCATTGGCGTTACACACCTCCAAAATTGAGGCTATGACTCTGTCAGACTGGCTTTTTGGTTTACAATATTCTCTAAAAGGCATGTTGGAGCCAACACCTAGAAGAAGTCAATGGCTCTTTCAGGTGTTTTGAATAAAGTTTCGTTAGCTGAACCCTAGTTTCAGTGCACTCAACTCACATGCTCATATTGTTGGAGAGTGGAGAGAAAGGCTTGATTTAAAAAAAAAAAAGATTTTGAAGCGCCTTTTTATATACTTCTTGATTATTTTTAATCATTTGACAGTAAACAACAGTCTTGTTTGTGGTGTTTACAAATTAAAATGACAAATTTACAAGATATTTACTTTTGTTTTGCAGGGTCTTTAAGTCGGGGCGGCCATTATATGACTAACCCTGGTAAAAATTGGTCTGAAAACCACATTGAAGCATTTTTATCTTGTGCCGTTCAAAGCGCTAGCGTGTTGGAAACCTTTTGCCTGTCATCACCGTCACTTCTTTTACTGGAACGCGTGCATTGACCATAGCACACAATTGGATTGTAGCAGCCCGAAAATGTTCTCATCGCTACATGCTGAAACATGATTATTCTCTTCAAAGCGCTCGGAATAAGTGTTGAAAGCCAATGTTGCTAGAAGCGCTGTTTGCAAGGTCAAATGTGAACTTCAACGCGTGCCATGTGCTGTTTGTAATCTCTCGGGTCGGGTGCGGGTACCACAAGAGAATGGTGCTAGCACGGAAAAACACACTGATCTCTGCATACTGTATTGATGATCAAAAGAGCTTCATTCACGAGTGCGGGCAGCGACTGCGCCACCAGGGATGGCGAAGGTTGAGAGATCCTCCCTTGCCCAGTTATTTATGTCTATATTTATTAATACATGTATCACAGCCTTTTATTGGTTTTTGTTCTATTTATTGTATTGTTTGTAAAGTGCTTTGTTACAGCTCTAGCTGTTATGAAATGCGCTATATAAATAAAATTACATTGTATTGTATTGTATGGCGTGTCCCAACTCAAACTGTAAACTACTCCTTGTTCCTGAAATGTGCCTGTCTGCTCGTCTTTGTACACCAGGGGCTTGACAGAACTTGCGTATATACACTTTTTGTAAAAATGATGGACTAACATGCCGGCATGAAGCTGGTTTGTTGCAATTTTTTACTACGCATTATGGCATTGTTTTTCTTTGTGTCCTCCTCATTGTAGAATGTCTGTCTATTGTCCAGCAGTGAGTTGACAAACGTTACGTCTCGTTGGACCCAACATGGACATGCCCATGTGTTGAAAATGTTGCCATAAAAGTGATAGATATCAATGTGTATTTTTTAGCTCCTATGTGTTTTTCCAAGCTAAACTGCCAATCAATCCACATGAAAAATTAACAAAGCCTTCCTTTAACATATACAGATATCAATCCGTTTTTTGTTCTAACTTTGGGATATTTTGAATTAAATTATTGTAAAATCACAGCAATTTCATACTCTCAGTGAAAGCGTGAGTGATTTAATATGTGTGTGTTGGGAAATTATGACTATAAATGGTCAGGGGCCACAGAGCATTAACACTAATCCCAGTCTCTCCCTCTTTTTTTTTCATTTTTATTTTTGTATTATTTTGCCATGCCTGAGTGTCTTTTCTTGTCGTCATAGACAGTATGTACTGTACACTCTATATTTGTGAGAGATAATATTGCAGAAGGGTGTAGAAACGCTATAATTTCATCTATGCTTTTTTTGTGGATGCCGTCGGATCAAATTTTCAAGATTATTTGAAAGGAGAAAAGTCAGCACCACTAAGATGTGTGTGGTCCTTCTTTCATTGTGTCAAAAGAAACCAATGACCTCACTACCACTTTAGACCCTCTCAGACTTTGTGTAGCTAAGAAATGTCAGAGCCACCCTTGCAAGGTACGTAAATGCTGATAAAAGACATCAAACGCCATCATGTGGACAGAATAACAACTTTTTTTTTTGGGGGGGGTTCAAGTGCAGTTCTTTGGTGTGGTAGACAAGCAACACAGGGTGTAACATCCTATGCCCGTTACTGTCCACCCTCCGTCTGCTGATAAGAAAGTAGTCTGGTTTATATTACCAAGTGCTTACATAACCTATTAGCTTGTACCTTGGTGCCAGACAGTGGAACAAACAAACGTTAGCATGTGCTCATTAACGCATGTGAAGTCTTGCATGTGAGACCCATGTGCATTAGAAATAAATATGAAATAAGCTGAAACTTTTCTTTTTGTTGGCGGACCGGTCCGCCTATCCGCCTATGACGGACGCCCATTTTGTAGGCGATAAACGATAGACGGGAAACTTAAAAAAAAAAAAATCAGACAAAGCATAGTCGGAAACACATTTTTTCCCCTCTATGTAATTGTCTATTTTCGCCGCGAGGCCCCCCCTTTCGTTTCCAATATCGCCCAGCCGGGGAGGGGAGGGTGCTAGTGGTAATTGATCAAAGTTGGTAGTCGGAAACGCTAACGGAAGCCTGTTTGAGATGATAGTCGGACTGGCCTATAGGGAATTACTATTTGGTCCGGCCGGAGAAAATGGCGGATAAACGGACGGAGGAAGGATACCCCGGCTGGAGACGGAAGGCGATAAACGCACCGCAAATTTTGAGTAAAATGCCCATCTCTGGTAATTACTGGACATACTGTAGTATTTGCGTGTTGGCCAGTTAGTCTGTGTGTGAGCGTCTATTCGTGAGTTGTGGCACAGAGCAGCTCCCTTCGAGTGTTGTCGTTTTCAATGTGGATAAACAGAACAGCGTAAGGCACCCATCGAAGGCAAACGCAAAGCGGTGTAAGTCATGGAAACAAAGACTTACATGGTGTTTGTCCAAAGTCTATAAACTGGTTTTTGCATACCGCCTCATAAATCTAGCGTCACCTTTTTAACAAGCGCTGCTTTTAAAGCACGCAATGGCATTCATGCCTTTAACTGGCTAGAGGCTCAATGGCTGTTGCGCTGGTGATTGAAATTGTGATGTTATTGAATTCCAGCTAACTCGAGGGACTTTGAAAGTATTATAGATGCCTCCGGATTTTGCTTTGGAAAGTCAGTGGCATATTGTGCCTCCCATTGTTGCACTTCAGAAGCTTTGATGTCGGCCTTTCGCTCAGCTATCAAATCTTGTGACTGAACTTTAGCGCCGTTTTGGGTGTGAACACAGCCAATGGAAGCGACTTTTCTCATTCAAGTAGTGGCGATAGGTAATATTAAATTAACTAACATTGTTCAATTACCAACAAGGTTCACATAGCATAAACGTGTAGTTGCGCAGCATAAGTCAGTTGTACTTTTCAACGGTTTTTGCATTTCGGCTTCTATTTTTCAAAAGACTTTCCTCCTCGCTCACACTTGTGAGTAACAGTTTGTGTGGAAAAATAATCACCACAAAACCCAGTAATAGTGACGCAGCCAAAAACGAACCACAATATGTACTGTCGCATATTGCAGAGGTGCTAACAATGAGCTGCGATCTCGTAAGGCAACTCTGTAGCTGATTTACACATCCCATCCACACACTGTGGGCAAAACCCAAGCTAGTTTGAATTTGATATTTTAAGCCGAACCCATGAGTCATCTTGTGCTTATTTCATTTGTGCAGTTGAGCGACAGCGGTAAAGCGGCCAAAAGTGGCATCGCTATCGGAGACACGGTTCTGTCCATCGACGGCATTGCCACTGAGGGGATGAACCACTTGGAGGCCCAGAACAAGGTCAAGAACTGCACAGGCAACCTCAGCCTCACCCTACAGAAGTAAGTCTTAAGGCTTAGACTCTGTCTCATTGGGCGAAATCCAAGTTTCTTTTTACGATGACTTCATGTGTTAATAGAACTTGTGGCCAGTTATCACAATGCAAGAATGTGATCGTGATAGAAAATGTACACAATCATGGATGGAGTTCTGTACATTCGAACATTACTGTAAGTCTCACATCTGGTATTGGACTGATTAATTACTTATTAGTCTGTTGAGTATGTTTATGGTCAGGGGGATAGTTCCTATTTGATTAAATGGGAGGATGACGAAGTGAGACATCTTCCAGGGACAAAGGAAAACAACGATAGTCAATTTAAATGATCATCTTTAAAGCAACAATGGGTCATATGTCAGTTTTTGTTGATTATGGCGACGCCATGTGGACAAAAGCGGTAGTGTTTTGACAAAAGTCAACCACATTTCCCATGCGCGCCAGCGTGTAGTGTCGTGAAATCCTGAGCTCTCGCTGGCCTGCAAGTTGGACTGAATTACATGTCTATTTCCAGTGGCTGTATGAAAGATGAATAGCGATGAGGTAATGAATCTAATTTTGTTCAAACAAATCTTTTGTTTATTGTTTGTTTTGGGGCTTCTGCCATGACACCAGTAATAGCGCGTAGACGTTCGAATCGACTTCCGTCCTTATAGCGAGAGGAGGATGTGAGTATGCGGTAAAGCAATTCAGGACACTTCTATTTTTTTGTGTGTGCCAGGGTTGCTCCCATCCTCCTCAAAGTTGTTTAGTGCCAGTAAAAACGATACAGACCCCCCCCCCCCCATGGCATGACAAAAGTCCCAAGTCAACTACTTGTAAATCAATGTTTCATCAAAAGAGTTGTGAAAAAAATGTATTATGGTCGAATTCTCGCCCAGTGCTGCTTTAAAGCGGAGGTCAACCCAAACATATATTTTCTTAAAAATGTGTTCTATGCTGGCCCACTAGTTGAAACACAGCATTCTGATTAATATTGTTGCATTGCATATACCGGTACTGTAGGTGGGAATACAAAATATTCAAACAGCAAAATGTATAACACTGAAGGGGTGTCCTCTTCTTTTATGTTGCATCTCTTCCAACAGACCTCTGTGTTGCCTGGCATGTTGCAGCACACTACAAAGTGTGCAACTCCAAATTAGAATTTGACCGCCTGCTGTAAAAGCTGATGAAAAACGAGTGCTTGAAAATCTGTATTTCGGCGTGCTGCGAACGATGAACCGTGAAACATAGTGGCGGTTCACCCTACGGTGTCAGTGTACTATTGCTGATCAAAGCTTATGTAAGGGTGCTCTTACACTAGGAGAGCGTTTAAAGAATTATCTGTCATTGATCAAACAGATTCATGTTTTATTGGAACCACAAGGTGGTCCTAGTATCGTTTTTATTAACATTGTGATCAGCAGTCTGATTGGGGACAGATGGCTCCGACTTATGAGCCTCCAGATTTTTTTGTTCGCGTTGCTAGGCACTCACTGGCACCGCCACATGAGACATTTCTGTGTATTCAAACACGGTCATGCCTTGGTCAACATCTGGACTTTAGATGGTTTTACATGCGTCACGGAAAAGGGTCAGTTTGGTCTGTGACTTTTTGTTAGTTTTACATGTCTTGACATTTGATTGGGTTTGATTTGGCAAATGTCACAATAAGAACAAGAAGACAATTCAAGCAATGGGTTGTGTGTGTTTCAATGGAGGAATTTTATTCCTTTATCTAATATAGAGGATGACTTGGCGAGGAGGATGTGATGGTAAGGGTGTAAAACAGACTGAGAACATCAATGAAAAGGTATACAGTAGAGCCTTAAAAGTTGACTCCAATCCGTTCACTTGTTGATATGGAAATATAAACATTCTTAACCACTGTATATTAAAGAGAAGGTGTTTAAAGCGGGGGTTTCATTGGTGTTGCTGAAATAAATACACTTTTATTTTTGTTTGTCTGAAAAAAAAAACCTTCACTAGTTTGGCTGACATCAAGCGCGACTCATGACAACTTCCAAATTTTGGTTGAACTTCAAATTGTATGACTTTAACCACGAATGTGTACAACAGCTAGTCGGTGGCTAGCTGGCTAGTGCTAGTGCTAGCAGCTAATGTTAGCTGTTGATTCCACTATTCTCACTCATTGCTTTAGCTACCCACAGCTAGCATAGCTCTATTTTACTTCACATAAGCTCTCTATGCACATTTCCCAATATTTTTGTCAATTTCCCAATTGTACAGTCCCTTGAGGCATTTGTAGGCTCCCATTGTACTCATTATTTTCGAAAAGACTGAATCTAGGTGAATCGACTAAAGAAATGGGGTTTCTGCAGAAAGACGAAAAACAAATTGGGATCAAAGAATGCACAAATAAAAACTCTCAGGTTGATGGAAACATATTTATGCTCTTACAGATGCCAGGCAGCAGGTGCCAGAATGTCAGTATGCTAAGTTTAGCACATTAATAAAAAATAAAACTTGAACAATGAATGTTTTTCCCATTTTCACCCGCATTGTCATTCTAAATTCAATTTGATGAGATACTTACAGTGAAAGCAGCTGCTGCTATCTTGTTACACTGATACACATGTGGTGCGCACATGTCTGCGGAGTTAATAGAAGACAATTCTCATTTTATTACCACTGTTCAGCAACTTCACCGTCTTAATAATAACCCCCCAAGTTTGGTTGCTATTTGAAATTAGGAGAAAAGCCTTGTTTTAAAAGGCTTATGGGATGCATCCACTCAATGGAAATACCTTTTTCCCCCATCCAGCTTTAGTTGGCTATCTTGTGTTTACCATACCACTTTACCCCAGAGTCACACTTGAAATTTTTCCATGGAAGACATTCCGAGCAGCAATTAAACACATTAATTAATATCCAGTACTCATTACAAAGATTTGTGAGCAAGTGCTTTGAGAGTCTCGTTGGTATCGTGAACTCACAACATTTCGACGGCTTAATCGGGCTGCTGAGCGAGGTAATTGCTACAGTGGAGTTCCAAGTCAAACGCCCCAGGGGTAGAGTTTGAAGTTCAAGTCAACAACAAAATATGCCTTGAAAGTCAAACCAAGACTGTCTCCAAAGGGAGGGTAGTTAAAATTCATTTAGTTGTATTATACATACCTAACCACTCTCTTTTGAGGATTCCGATTTGACTAGTGTACATTTGCGTTCCACATATACATCTGTTTGAGTGTGAGGTGCCTAAACTCGTTCGACTTCCAACATGTTGCCTCATAATAGACAAGCTAAGATTCACCACCTACGTGAAGGTACCAATTGTAGTTTGGTCTATTGTAGTTAGTTTGTTAGGTTAGGCGTGGTGGTGAAGTGCTGCCTCCACAAGTGAAAATACAATACATGTCTCAATGTGGGCACGTCGCACTCACTTTTTTAGACGAAGAAGTTGAACAAAGTTGAGTTTAAAAAATAGGATGGAAAGTTGGCTGGACTGGAAACTATTTTAAATTGTGAAGAAAAGGCATAATTTGACTCCATTAAAACAGTTGAATAAATTTTTTTAGAAATGGGGATTTTTTGAGAGGTTCACTATGAACTGATATTTATTAAAAATCCCCTCCACCACCCAGGCACAAAAGCACCTTTTATTTTTCAACACTCTTTCCTTTTTTTAAATGTGTTTTTTAACTAAATACTTCACTCACCACAGGAAGTTCTTTTAATGGGCTTGGATGCATGTGCAGGTTTAATGTTATTTGGTGCTACAGCTGTTAAAAAATGAAACATAATAAAGCTGAAGCACCTTGGGCTATAAGGAAACATGTCGCAATACGCGGGAAAAGAATGCCCGCTTCGAGTAAACAAGATATCACGCAAAGAACAAAAGTTTGGAAGTAGCTTTGCTGCTGAAGTTTTCTTTTGTTGTTGTTTTAGATCCTCCATGTTGAAAGGAGCTCCAACCACATAATCACTGTGTTTCTTTCTGGCCCAAAGTCAATGATGGACTTGTCACATGCATCTCATGAAGGGGGGTGGGGGTGTAGCCTACTCATGTGGAAAGCCACAATGACAGGCCATAATAAGTCATGGATAAACACAATCTGATTTTTCAGAAGTGCGGTAACAGCGGATTTACAAACGGGGGCTTAGCGTTGCCTCCCTGCGGTGGCGTCGGTTTACAGACCTTGCTTACGAGTCAGCAGTGATACCGGGCTCATGTCTCAGCACTCATCTCCAAAATACCAGACGGTTGATGTCTAGAAGTGCCTGAGGGATGGTTTGAAACACCAGTTTTGCCGTGGTAGGAAGTAAAAAAATACAAATACTTCATTACTCTAATCAAGTGGATTTTTCACTACTCGGCAAATCCCAAGATTTGAAAACAGACATCTGTACTTTCTCTCTATTACATGGTCAAAAATAGGTTTGTTATTTTTTCAACTTGCGCGAATGATGACACCAGGTAAAAATTAGGCAAACAGAAAGAAGTCACTAAGGGTTAGGATTTTGATTGACTTAGATCTTGGATTTATTAGAAAAATCAGCCACAGACATCAACCTTGGAGCATTCACAACGATAACACAGCAGAAGCAAGATATTCTTTATCCATTTTTTTCATTTCTGGTTGGCTGCAAGAATGATTCATGGTGAATGCATTTTCCTGTGCTAGCCTAAAAACCACCAGCTTATGACATTCAAAGAGTTTCATTCTACCCCGCAAAAAATGCAAACGTTGTTTAAAGGCAAAGTCAACCCAAACATGTTTTTTTTTCAAGAATATGTTCTATGCAGGCCCACTAGTTGAAACAAGGCGTTCTGATTAATATTGTGTTTGTGGAATATGACTGACTCCACCTGTTTTTAGCCATCTCTGGGGGCGGCCATTTTGTCACTTCTGTCGACTGAAAATGACATCACAACTGCTCAGGGCTCAGGTAACGACCAATCACGCCTCACCTGTTTTCTGAAGCTGAGCCGTGATTGGTCGTTATCTGAGCAATGAGGGTCTGTGATGTCATTTTCAGTCGACAGAAGTGACAAAATGGCCACCCCCTGAGATGGCTAAAAATGGGTGAATATTTCTGCTTAACTCATATTCCACAAACACAATATCAACCGGAATGCCTTGTTTCAACTAGTGGGCCTGCATAGAACATATTCTTGAAAAAAAATATGTTTGGGTTGATTTTGTCTTTAAGAACTAATGTGTGTTGACAACTTTTATGCTATCAAAACAAGTTTGGTCCTAAGATTGCAAAGTTTGTAACAAAAAAAAAAAGCTAAATTAGATTATGCTAGCAACTGAAAAAATACAATTTACCTGTATGAGTAATTTCAGAATAGACAGAGATTTCTTTTTATGCCAGAAGCTTCCAGACACAAATTTGCCATGAAATCATTTATTATTCCTTCCGGGATATGCTGTGTAATTGCACAAGATCTCAGTCAGTCAGTCAACCACGGTTGACTCATTTCTCTCTGTAAGCCAAAAGTACAAATATTTGTTTTTAAAGGGAGAAAAAGTAGTTAGCTGGCAGACAATAAATATTCAAATACAGAAAAACCTACAGTAACAATTTGTACTTTGTTACTTCCCACCACTGCACTTCTGTTATTTTGTCAGTAACGTGCACCGAGGAAAAAAATGCTTTGTTAGTGCTCACGGAAACACAGACGACATTTTGTTGAGTAAACACACAGAAAATCGTTGGTGCACCAGGACAGTACGGAGGTATCGTAGCGATCGCAATTGCACGTGAATGCTCATTGTTAATGAAGTCATGCGCGCAACCTGCTCCCTTTTCACATGCACACACACACATACATGAACGTGTGTGTACAGCTCTCAAACTGACAGCTGTTTGAGTTATTTTTGAGTCCAGAAAGTTGGCATGGAGTCATCCCCTGCGAGGGGTTCTGTTTGGGAAGTTGATGTAGGGTTGGGGTGTATGCTTTCATTTTGTTGACATTGTGTTCTCGGAATAGAGACGGCAAGATCCCCGGGTTGTATTTGAAGTCCGTACTTGAAGCCAATTGCTTTGCCATGTGTGGCGGTCATGTGTGTCGTGCACGTGCGCTGGAGATGCCACTTGGCCATCGTCCTCTTGGCTTGGCCTGTATAGTCAAGCCCCAGGTAGCCAAAGCAGAGTTTGACGGATTGGGATCCTTCACGGTCAGTTCATGTCATTTGGTTGCAGATCCTTGATGCTTTGTTCCTCAACAAAACGCCACCTTTTTCCACTGACTTAATCTATCCTTTAATATGACCATTATCACATCGCAATTATAGAAACCATCACTCCCAAAAAACGGGCCCGGAAAGATTTGGATTTGGAAATTTGAAATCGATTTCTGAAGAAGAAAAGGCTAATGAGTATGTGATATTCTAAACACAGTAAACTACTTATACCTCAAGTTGAATTTGATTCCTTAAAAAAAAAAAAAGAAATAATTTCTAGTGAAAGTTGTGCCCGTTTTTTGGGGGGGTCACCCTGTATAACAGTGTGGAAGTGTGCCACTCATTTGTAGAAGTTCAGAATTATTAGTAACTGATGTATTGCCTCTTTGTCTGGTAGTACAATGGAGAATGGGCAGCATACGTACGTACACAGGAATGAATTGTGCGTAAATAGAATAGCTGGCTGGAAACAGCCGGGCTTTTCTAGGTAAGACGAGATTGTTAAAGACAAGATTTCAGTTCCCCTGCCACTCATTTCGGATCAAGTACGTGAATACCTGTAATAAAACTTATTTTCATTTGGAAGCTGCGCAATACGACAGATATATGAATACGAGTTTTTTGAGATACACTTATGTTTTGACTTGCAAGCACACTTCAGATACGAAACTCAACTTAACTCTCACTTCACAATAAGCAGCAGTTTGGTAGATAGGTAACGATTCTACAAAAAAGAGTCTTCAAGCTGTTTAATGCCCCTCCCAGTTTAATTTACGGTCAAACTAAACATCAAAGAAAGAGTGACACATTGTGCATTTAAAACAACCAAACAACTTTGCCTTCGGAATGCCCCTGCTAGCTTAGTGCTAACGCAGAATGGAAAACACCATAGATGGACTTATGATTGTAGCTTTGTGATAACCCTCGAGGCGATGGATATTAATATAAAACTCGCAGGCATATAGTCTTACTCTGCGAAAAACAGCTATATTGCACCTGCAACACTGAGAGTAATTGCGACTTTTCTTTGTTTTGGTCTGTATAACTGTATTATACTGCCCCTGGTGGCCAAGGCATGCACACCAGAAGGAGCCACTCAATGAATTGAATCGAAACATAGAATTAGGGTGCACAAACGGATGAATTCTTTACTTAATGATGTTATTCCTCAATGATTTTAGAAAGTATGATGTGTTAGAGTGTCTTTGCTTTCTATAAAATACATTATAATTATTATTATTTTTTTGGGGTGGGGGGGCTTGCGAGCGGAATAGATTATTGCCACTTCCATTCATTTCTAATGGGGAAAGATGAGTTGAGATATGAATATTTTGAGTTAGGACTAGGATGATCAACAAACTGAACTTGCATCTCAAGACGCCACTGTATTTGAGTAAACGTTCACACAGGCTGTGAGACTTTTTTCTCTAGCTGCTAACAATTCCCATCCCTTTGCAAGTCCACCCCCCCCCCCCCCCACAGCTGCCGTCGTCACTTACCCGTGGCGGTTGCCTGCCAGTGATGTTCCACAGCCAAAGCTCCTCACCTGTCTGTGTCCTTCACGAGGCTGCAGTATTCGCCAAAGATCATCTAAAACCCCATCGCCGTCGCTTTTGGCCACGCTCGTCGTATTTGCCAGTACTATCCTAATACCGGGAGAATGTTGCCGCATTTAGACACACCTGCCGCTGCCCGTCTTTTGCAAATGGCTTGTTTTTGCACGTTTATTACAGGGGATATATTGCAGGCCAAGTCATAATACAGCAGGTGAAAAGCTGCAAAGTAGAGCGACCATGACCTTCAACACGCTTTAACCACATTTCAAGTCATTAAAACACACTTAAACTTTTTAAATGACACTGTTCTAAGCATACCTTAGCTTCTGTTCTCACTCTATTGGTGTCAGGAAATGGTGCAGATTGTATACGGTAAATAACTTTAGGGAAGCAAAAAAAAAAAAAAATCTCTCGCTCACAGTTTTCCAAATCAGAGGAGTGTGCTTGCTTCAAGCTGTTTATTTTTAACTCTCAGCTAAAGTATACTGTAAAAGTGATACATCAAACAACAGTCAAATAAACTTTGTATATTTAAAGACCATAATGATCAACCAAACATATAAGTCCACTAGATTCATTCTAAAATATAACATGAAATGCCATAGATAGGCTAATGGAAATGAGCATAAATGAATTCATTACAAACCTTCAAACAGCTGCTACTTTAACACACATACGGAGCAGCAACATATAAAAACAGTACACAACAAGACTCAACCGGGCATACTGTATATTTTATTACATTAGCCTTGTAGGGGATCTTCTCTGCCTCTTCTTCTTTCTTTTAATTTCACAGAATCTCTTCCAATAAACTTCAGCACTGCCCAGCACAACTTGGTACCACACTTAAGTCGTACAAGTCTAAATTCACACTTGCCTGTACTGTATACTGTATATAAACTAAAAAACGATCGGTGAAAAATCCACGCTATATCGGGGCAAGGACGATGTACCGTAATATAGCAGGCGGTTTACTGCATGGGTTAAAAATGTCATGCTGGACCATCTCTTCTTTTTCTGTCTCTAAAGTATCTTTCTGTAAACTAAAACCAGTCCTCTCTAGGCAAGTCAGTCATGACGGATGATACACAAACACGCAGCTTGGAATTTGTGAAGGATCACATGGGATGTTATGGAGAGAATAATGAAACACTGACTCCTCACAATTGCTTAGTAATGACTATAAATGAGTTTTGGGCTGACAAGACGAGCCTGACCTAAACGACACGCCGAGGTTTCGTTCCAAAGCAAACAATCCTCTAGCTTTGAAATAAATCGTAACCAGCAAACTCTTTCGTTTACACAATTCTCAAGATAAATATACACAGTAATTAGCATTATTATTAGTTTGGCATGGATTACATAATAAAAAATGACGCCTATTGTTGTAATCAATATATGCAGAAGAGTCATCATGTCATAAAACTTTTTTGTGTTGCTGTGTCGCAGTAGTCAACAAAAAAAAGGCAGTTAGCGTGGCTGGCCACAGGAAAATTGGCACAGGTGAAATAGAAAATGTTTTATTACAGTTGTAAAGTGTTCGAAGCTAGACGACATGTGCTAGCAATCAAGTATTTTACAGGCTTAAGTGTGTTTGTTATTATTAGGTAATGTTATGATTCATATTGATGACCTAAAATACATGTCATGGACAAAAAAAACCTCTCAAACTGTTGTCTTCATGAGACCTTCATTAACATAATATTATAACATTATTGAAGCTCATACAGGCGGTCGACTGCTTAGCACGTCCGCCTCACAGTTCAGAGGTCGTGGGTTCGATCCCGGCTCCGGCTTACCTGTGTGGAGTTTGCATGTTCTCCCCGTGCCTGCGTGGGTTTTCTCCGGGTACTCCGGTTTCCTCCCGCATTCCAGAAAACATGCATGGTAGGTTGATTGGACACTCTTAATTGCACCTAGGTGTGATTGTGAGTTTGTTTGTCTCTGTGTGCCCTGCGATTGGCTGGCAACCAATTCAGGGTGTCCCCCGCCTACTGCCCGAAAACAGCTGGGATAGGCTCCGGCATGCCCGCGACCCTTGTGAGGATAAGCGGTATAGGTAATGAATGGATGGATGAAAATCATACAAAATGTTTATCCTTCATCTTTTGTCCTGTCTGTCTTCTGTTAGAGGGGAAGTCAAGTAAACAAATAAAAAAACAAATGATGGCAAAATGGCCGCCTCCTAAGATGGATAAAAACGGGTGGGGTTTGCTGCTTAATTTACAGTATATTCCACAAACACAGTATTAATCAGTTTAGAATAAAGCGGGCACATATAACATAATACACATATCAAGAAATTATTGTCACAACATTTTTTGGACTTGACTTCCCATTTAAAGGAGACAACACATGGATTGGATTGCAAAGTCAAACTTACAGACCGCATTTCATCACCAAGCTGCTGAATTGCACTTGTGTCATTTTGGGTCACGGATCTGTGTATGTGACACATCGCCAACAAAAATACTCCCCACCACTAAATTGACAACTTCACAAGTATGTGCCACTTATCAGAGGCTAATGCTAATCAGAGATGGGAAACTCAGGTCCGGAAAGTAAATACCCTGCCACAGCTTGTTTTGAGCCACAGGTGCTTCTACTCAATTTAGCTTGTTTACCTGCCGGTTGACTGGTATAACCTGTGGCTAAAGCCCAACTGTGGAATTATTTTTACTTTACTTTCCCATCTCTGACGCTAATCTGCGCTTCTGACACTGCTTAGCTTTTGGTTTTGTCATGATTGTGTCCCTGTGTAGTCCATTTGTTGTTAGGAAATATACATTTGCACAATTATGACGTTACAATTTGTTCAAATTTGGAACAACTGGCTTACAGACACATTTTCATAATTGGGTATCTCACAAAAGATTTCCTGAATTCATACTTATTGGGTGGACACGCAGTCCAGTGACCCTACTATTTGAATGTAAGAAAAAGTACATCTTACATGATATCTGCCCTTTAATGGAAGGGTGTCTGTTGTTTTTGCTGTTTTCCCCCCCAAATTTAGTATCTATTGAATATGTCATTGCTGAGTGAACATAGTTGTGCCAATATGGTAAGCAAGGCTTTCTGGAACAGCGATTTTAAAGAGCTGATGTGGAGCCGATGGTCTAATTAAACCCACTTGGATACAGCTTAAAGCACTTGGATGTTCACATGCAGGTTGGTCCCTCCCCCAATTAATATTTGCCCCTTACTGAGCCCCTTCATGTAATTAGTTAGCCTTCAAGGCAGGGATTCCTATTCTTAACTTCTCCTGCATAGGACCCACTCTTCAAAGCAGAACCATGTGATTAAAAAAAAGTAATCTACTATGATATCTGCATTTTTGTTTCCTGTTGGTCTTTCTGTTCTGGCTGGGACATTCCCAAAAGCAGTTCCTTTGTAATTGAAAGGGCCAGCTTTGAATGTTTTGGGCCCAACCGGACCGCCTAACTATACATGGTCCCTGGTGTTTAGTTAAGCAACTGTGCTTGGTATAGCCTCCATGCTCCGTTGACCGATTCATCTACCCTCGAAGTTCAAGCCGCCTTTGTCATCAACACACAAACTCATTGACGCAGAGTGGTGAAGCACACGTGGCAATGATTGGTCCTCCTGGCATCCTTTCCTCATCACGTTGGTCTGTCTGCTTCAAATTAAGGTAGAACTAAAAAAATTCTTAACATTTTTGGGGAAAAAAAACAACAACTTTTACCTAACTTTACACGACCGCATACAATCCAATGGCCTACCATAACAAAAAATAACTTACCGATAGTATAAGTGTTTGCTGGTCATAAGTATGTGAAATGCTCACCAATAATACTCAAGGAGCAGTTTAGCCTGAAACACGAAATTCATTCATGAGGTGTAAATAGACTTTTATAAGCAAGTCTTTGTCGCCCATGTTATTCCTCCACTTCGTTAAACGTTTCCTGAACCCAGTCAACCCTGCCTGTACGCTATTTTATGATGTGCATATGTTTGGGTGTGTGCATGTCAACTAGAATTTTTTTTTTTTTTTTTAAACTTGAGTCAATTCATTGGTGTTGGGCAAGTTACATCCAAAATGCAAAATATTGTACAAGAAATACAATTTGCCAGATTTGTAAACTCACTGAGTAACATCACAGCCATATTTTAGAAGATTAGAGGTGTAGGTAAGAAAACAAATTACAAAGATTGCTTGGTATTTGTGCAAACGGGAACACATTTATTTATGATATTTAACATGAAACATAAAAACTGCAAGCAGTACTGAATAGTCACCTGCTTATGGATGTTTGCCGTGCACGTTTTTACCGCGTAGCTCATTACTCATTTCGCAATTCATCTTTATTCTTGGAAATTTGCCATTCATAGCTGGTTAATCTCTGATGTAATGCAGTTAGAAATGCAGTGACGAAGGTACCAGTATTCATTGATGGAACAGCACAAAAAAACTCTAACAGAAATACACAAGGAGAAAACTCGCAAGGATCTGCTGTAGGCCACAACTCACGCCCAGGCGCTCACGTGCAGACTAACTGGCCAAACATAAAACTCATTAGGCCACACCCCTTCAAGTGGAAGTCAACCCCAAAAATGTCTTTAAATCTTTTAAGAATAAGTTCTATGCATTGTGATTAATTTGTGGAACATGAGTTAAGGAGTAAAATCCACCCATTTTTAGCCATCTCAGGGGCGGCCATTTTGTCATTTCTGTCAACTGAAAATGACATCACAGTCAGGGTTCAGGTAACAACCAATCATGGCTCAGCTTCAGAAAACAGGTGAGCCGTGATTGTTGATTGGGGAGGAGTCATACGTGCCACATTTAAAAAAGCATCAAGATTGTAACGGCTATACAAAGAACAACACAATATTAGTAATTCCTTACATTACTGTCGTTACATGACTCCTCTTGCTAGCCTCTTAAATATCTGCCTGGTAGTTTATTTCCCTCGCAAAAAAACATCTACCAAGGCTCACTTAAAGCCTTTATGGGTAACTTGATATGGACAAATGATGAAGTGCTACTGTCGTCACCATCGCAGGTTTCAAAGCGACGCTAAAATAGCCGCAAGACGCAGACACACAAACGGACGCAATTGCCTGTTATAGAACAGATGATGAAATGAACAGTTACTTGACAGTCAACGCTCGAATGTGACGGCAGGAAAGGCCTTTAACAATTAATTAAAGCCCTCCTCGGTCTGGCACATACTGGAAGACCTTGGTGCATATTTCCATTGGGTGTTCAAGAGGTATGAATGTCACGCCTGTCAGTGTCGCGTTGTCGCCGTCTGTATCCCGTCCACTTGGCCCTCACGCATTTGAGCTATGGACAAACATTCCGGGGTGTAAAGTATCTGATAGGGCGTGTGTGCGATGGCCCATTGTTTCTTAACAGAGACGCTCATACCTTGGCATACTGGGTGCTTGCCATTTGTCTGCACCTTACTTCCGTATTTGGGAACCATTTTAGTTGTGTTAATGAAAATGTAATGAAACTAACGTAAGCCGAGCCGTGATTGGTTGTTGTTTGAGCCCTCAACACATGGGATGTCATTTTCAGTCCACAGCAAGTGACAAAATGTGGTTTTAGAGAGGAAATCAACCCAAACATATTTTTTCAAGAATATGTTCCCAGCAGGCTCACTAGTTGAAACACGGCATTCTGATTAGTATTGCGTTTGTAGGATATGAGTTAAGCAGCAAAATCCACCCCTTTTTAGCATCTCCATTTTGTCACTTCTGTTGACTGAAAATGACATCACAACTGCTCAGGGCTCAGGTAACGACCAATCACGGCTCAGCTTCAGAAAGCAGGTCAGCCGTGACGGGTAGATTAACTCTTATTCCACAAACGCAACATTTATCAGAATGCCTTGTTTCAACTGGTGGGCTTACACAGACCATATTCTTGAAAAAAATATGTTTGGATTGACTTCCCTTTTAAAAGGTGTTAATTGTACATGAAAAATAATGAAGGTATCAAATTCATTATAGACAAAATTTCTTTTTACTGCTCAAAAATGGCAAAATTAGTAAAGTATCTATTTAATGCTGACTGAAACTATTTAGGGTTAGCGCAGTGTCGTGTTGTGTTAGCTGTTTGAGTTTGAGGTTATGGTTGTGCTTAATGTTAGAATTAGGGTCGTGCGGGGTTAGGGTAGTGTAATTTTAGGGTCGTACATGCTAAGATTTGGACTAGCATACTACACTACTGTACGTAGACGTTTAGAACATGACCGTAACTAGTCGCTAATCATGTGTTTTTGGCTAAAGGAGGACCATGTTATTCTGCCGTACTTTTGGGTTAGGGTTACTGATGATGTACAACGGAACAGCTTGCATTCTGATATACGATTTGCCTTCTGTTTGTGACCCTCGACACACAATACGACACACAGTCAAAGAGAGACTAGTCCGGTTACTTTATGCCGGCATGCCAAGATTTTGCTGCTCCAACTCTTAACATTACCAAGGGACCTCGCTTATCTCATGGTGAAATAACTCACTGGCAAGTAGCACAGCAGGACGTTTCTAGAAGGGCTCGCTCTCGTTGGAATGCAGAGTCTCCTCTTCAGTTACCAGACGGTTTTAGCTCATTCACTGCCATTGACGAATTTACTTGTCTTTTCACAGTCCGTCCATTCAATGCCAGGAATTTATTTGTATTTTTTTCTATTTTTTTCAAACATTAGGCTAAAAGAGGGTCTGAAAATGCCTGGCAGGGAACGAGTTTTAATTACCTTTAAGTAGTGTTATTCAGGCCTTGATGCAATGACTAAAACCAGATCATATACAGTGGTACCTTGATTTACGAGTGCCCCTACTTTCAAGTTTTCCAAGTTTAAGCAGGTTCTATGTCAGGGTTTTGGTTTGTGATAAAAACGGAGCAGTTAAGATACTGTAATGCCCTCGCATGTGAGCAAGGAGAGCCATAGTCATCGATGTACTTCGAACACAGAAATTTAAACGAGAACACTTGCAAGGGGCTGCTGTAGGCCACAATAAGTCAGACGCTCACATAGGCCACCCTGAGGTGCTGGAACAGATTGATGGCATTTCAATGTGGAAAACTGATCGGATCGACAAGTAAATTCAGTGCCCTGGCTTAAGTCCTTAAGCTAAGAACATCTAAAGGTGTGCAGAGTGTTTCCTCGGGTGACCTTTGGAGAAGCATGTGGCCTTAAGTGGTGTGGACGATATCAGAGAGTGGAGAGTATCACATTGACGGACGCCTAAAAATAGCTGCCTTTAAAGCATGCATATTGTGCATTGGGAGGACAGTTTGCAGCTCCTCATGTTTTTTATGGTTTGGCACATAGCGAGATCGGCTTGAAATGACGGCCTCCTTCTATCTTTTCAGAGTCGCCAGTGCCTCCAAGCCTCCTCCAGTGGCACCCAAGGTATGATCACAATATTTATGATCATTTTCAGGGTGAATCACAAAACACTACCGTAGTTTACAAGGCCATGACACACCAGGTGATATTCAGTCTGAACAAATGCATTACGTAATAGCGGGTACTGTGTTTCCTCAAAAATCGCCGTCTTTCTAATAGTCATCCACCTAAGACAAATAGACACCTCACTTAAAAAAAAATAAAATGAATTCAGTTCTATGACAACAACGTTCACTCAAAGACATTGAAAAGTCGAGCGGCAGAGCCCATTCAAACCCATTTCAGAAGCAAAACCGCAGCACCAAAGTACTTAAACAGTATCTCAGATGAATCATTTGAGATGAGCTCCCTGTGCAATATTCCAGATTTTCTGATGTTATATGGAGACAATTTCGTATGCGCTTGGGCCTAAAAACTTTTGCATCTTGATTTTCGTGTCGGTGCAAGCCTTGTTTGAGAAAAAGTAAAGAAGGAAAAAGTAGACTAAACTTAAAGACCAGCTGAAACAGGTCTAAGTTGTGGCGCAGGTGGTGTGATGCCGTTTCGGTAAATTTAGGGTGCAGACAGACAAATTGTGCACACGACAGATATGTCATCGTACTGTATTTCATTCATAAATATGCCAATAGCTTGCATTGGACCCTCTGAATCATTGTAGAAATCAATTCATTGAACGCATGATTTATTATTATCATCTTTATTCTATAAATCAACCTCTTTGGCCGAGTCACGGCTATTGAGGGGCTCAAAAGCCGTCAGACCGTCAACTCTCCTGCGCTGAATTTAAAGGGAATCCATTGGCCTGGAAATAAGTCGGCTGTGTTCACCCCCACAACGGTGCAAATGCCCGTTTCTAACTGCGTGCGTCTGCGAAAATACCAACAGATAAACTCCTAACTCCAAAACTCCACCCATGTGCTAAGTTGGACCACACTTTGCGCTAGACTTGCGAAATAGGGCGAACTGCGATTAGCTTTCCAGTCGACTCTGACGTGGTCACTCCGCCCCGGAGAACTGTGTCACTCAATAGTTTTGTTCCGCCTGCTTCAATGATATAAATTGTAATATACAGGTAACATTCTTCAACATAAGAGCCTTCCCCCAGATAGACATATCCCCCATCGGCAACTATTTGCGGGAATACAATATTAATTCGACTTTGCTCCTAAATGACTGCAGTATCACAGGAACTGATTCATCTGGAGTGTCAGGCTATAGCTGCTTGTAAATGTCGGAATGCATTGTAAAAAGTTGACATTTTTTTGCATGTGTTTTGCATGAATACCTCTCACACCTTGTGGAATGCAGTTAGTCATACTGATGCCTCTGTGCCCATTTACTGTGAACCCACATTTTAGGAAAATCCGCAATATGGAGACCGCAATATGGAGACCGTATCCTCACCATGTCCAAAATGACTGATTTTTCAACAAACAAAAATCAGCATCTTGTTTGAGTTACCAAACACTGCATCGTTCAACTTGGTATTATACCTCATATTGGTAACATTGACCATACACCGCAAATAAAAAATCACATTATAATGCCGTCATGGATAGAACTGGTAGAATGTATTGCTAATCACCACCTGTCCACATCACAGTCTGCGCTCACACCGACCTACCGACCAGACAAAAAGCCTTTTAATACTTTACTAAAGCAAACGACTGTATTATTTCATTACATACTTACTCAAATGTATGTAACCTAACGATCTTCACTTTTTTAGGAAAAAACATCCAAACTTTCCATCTTAAAGTGGAAGTCAACCCAAACACATTTTTTTCAAGAATATTTTTTTTGCAGGCCCACTAGTTGAAGCACAGCATTCTGATTAATATTGTGTTTGTAGAATATGAGTTAAGCAACAAAATCCACCCCTTTTTAGCCATCTGTGGGGGCGGCCATTTTGTCATTTCTGTAGACTGAAAATGACATCAAAGTTGCTCAGGGCTCACATAACGACCAATCACAGCTCACCTGTTGATGCTGAGCTATGATTGGTTGTTAGCTGATGTTAGGGCGCTGGGTGCGTGCATGCACACGCACACACAGGGAGGGGCTCAAGGCACAGAGCCCGGAGACCCAACAGCTGAGCCCTGAGCAACTGTGATGTCATTTTCAGTCGACAGAAGTGACAAAATGGCCGCCCCAGAGATGGCTAAAAATGGGTGGATTTTGCTGCTTAACTCATATTTGATATTAATCATATTGCCTTGTTTCAACTAGTTGGCCTGCATAGAACATATTCTTGAAAAATATATATTTGGGTCGACATCCACTTTAAGGCGACCAAATGCTGCACTGCTCCCGCAGAATGTGGGAAGGGCCGGAGTTTAACAGCACTTCTCAGACAGTTGAGCGTTCAAAAGCGTTCATAGATCTAGTGTTTTATGTTAATTTATTGATTTCACTTGTTGTATTATGGCTATTTTGTTGTTTGTATGTAAAGTGCTTCGTTACAGCTCTAGGTGTTGTGAAATTCGCTACACAAATAAAATTGTATTGTATTGTATTGTATAGTTTGGGTCAAGCTATTTTCAACACTGGTGTGAGAGCAGATCAATAGTATCGATTTGTCAAAAAATATATAAAATTGGCACCATCTTGTGACATCCTGGTGCCAAGAAACTATGTTGAAGTATGTAGGTGAGATTCATTTAGTCAGGTCATAGTCCTGTCTAATACTTTGTAGAGTAGTAGCAAGTAGTGCTTGTCCGCCATCTTGTGGCATCTATGGGCAATTTTAAACCTATTTCGTAGTATGTCAATTACTCGCAGATTTACACTATTTGCGGCCAGTTTTGGTCCACCTCCTCGGTGTTCAATGCATAGTAAACGGAACTTTTTCTTAGTATAAAAATGAACACTTTCAATTCGAAACTTTTACCATTTCCAAACGGTACGACCTCACTGAATGGGCACCAAAGAGGCTGTCAGTGACTGTCATGTGTGTGCTGTGCTGTGTGTATTTGCATGCCAGGTGAACCGATGTGACATCATAAAACCCGTGGCCATCACACACACCTCCTCCCCACCCAACAAGACCCCCAGACCCTACGGGGGCTGCGGGTCAGACCCTTCTTCGCGGCCCTCCTCGGCCACCTTCATCCCGTCCCCGTCATCCGCCTTCACCCCCGCCTCCTCGCACCCTCCGCCTCCTTCCTCGCCCCCCGTGGGCCCGCCCCCGTCGTCCGTGTACAACACGCCCATCCACCTTTACTCCACTGAGAACGCCTGTGAGGTGGCCATGGGGCAAAGGCGAGGACTAGTTGAGAATCAGGGCGGACAAGCCTTTAACGGGTGAGTGGTGGTCCGGCTAGGACACATGTCGGTTCAATCAGTCGTGAGGCAGGTGTGAGGCTTCGGAGGGGAGGCGTGCATGTAAAACAATGCCTGCTTTCCTTTCTTCATAGCTGGACCAAGGTTAAGCAAACTAAGCACCAAGCACTAAGATGCAATTAACAGTCAAATGAGCTTGAAGAGTTCAAGGAGAACAGAGTACCATAAAAAAGAAAATTGGATTAAGATTGAATTATTCCAGTTTATACTTTTTTTTTAAACGTTTTTTAAAACCATTTTTGTTACATTGATTCAGGTATGTACGTCTTCAGTTGCCACATTTTTAAGCAGAGTGGTGCCTTGAGATACTAGTGGCCCGTTTTTTTGAGAGACGATCCCATTGTTCCGCTGATTTTGTTTTGCTTTGACTTGACAGTGTGAGGTCAGAGCGCTTTATGATGGCAATGAACTCAACTCGCTTCACAATCAGCAACAGTTTGGCAGATAGAGAACAATTCTTCAGAAAAGGGTCTTCACGCTGTTTGTCATCCCCAGTGGAAGTATCAAACTAAACACTTTTTTTTTTTTTTTAAACAACCACACAGCTTCAGATTCGGGTAACAAGTCGGACACGCTTAATACGAACAAACAATGAAAAACACTATAGACATGCAAATGAATAAAAGCGGTGTTGTGGTATTAAAACATGCTGAAGAAAATAATATTTGAACACAAATGATGGAGCAACACATCAATCAATCAATCAATCAATCAATCAATCTTTATTTCAGACTCAGAAGAGGTCCATAAAATAACATAAAAGTGACAGACAAAGAATAGGTGCAACAACTACAATCCATACAAGCATTCTCTCCAGTGCCTCCAGAGCACAGAGGTATACCTAACACTATTCCGCTCAGGTCTTACAAGATCACTTATTATTTCATTTTGTGAGACTGTAAGTCTCATTAACAATGTATATACAAGCTTTCTTATGACAGCTTTCAGTGTTTTTAGATTGTCCTGCACAAACAGCAGACTAGCATTTGTCCAATGAGGAACCTTCAAAAGCAGCCTTAGAGCATCATTGTATGCAGCCTGCAGCTTCCTAAATTTGGATTTCGTGTAACGACACCACCGGGAGGCGGTATAGAGCGGCATGCGGTAAGCTTTGAATGACGCTATTTTCACCTTATCTGTACACCTTCTACATTTTCGTACGAGCAAATTTGCTTGTGCATACAGTTTGCGGTACTGCCTTTGAATGTACATGTACATGTAGACAGATAATGTAACAATACTCACAGGCATATAGTCTTTGTCCTCTATGAAGAATAACTATACTCCATCTTATTTTATATCCTTATTTCTGTGTTTTACTGCCTTTAGGTAGCCAAGGTTAAGCAAAAAATGTGGCAAGAACTGTTTAATTGTACTATAGAGCGTAATTTGTCTTCATAAAATACATATAAAAGTCATTTTGGGGGGTAGGCTAGAATGGATTAATGGCATCTCCACTGATTTCAGTCGGAAAAGATTATTTGAGATACAAGTGTTTGAGTTATGAGCATGGCCAGGGAATACATTCAACTCGTATCTCAAAGCACCACTACATTTGATTGACATTTTATTTTCCATTCATTTTCTGAACCACTTATCTACTTATTTTTCTACAGGTTTTTATTTGTTATTGCATCGTTTTGTTGTTTTGGCACTAAACTTTTACATATTGCTGTAGCAGTTTTTTTTTTTTTTAAACAAATACAATAAATTAGTTGAAACTTTTGCAGTAATTGCATATTATACTGTTTTATTATTGACACTTATAGTAGGCCTAGACTATATTTTGTACATGCCGGCTGCAGTGGGATCATTTAAACAACACTGCCATGGCTGCTTGGGAGCCTTGGGCCGGCTCAGCATCTTGTTTGCACGCTGCCTGTTGAGAACTGTTTTGATTTGCCTGTTTTACTATTTTCGCGACCTTTCAATCTGTTTTTTCCCCCCCTTCTTTGCAGACGACAGCAACTCATCTGGTTACAAAGTTAGTTTCTGATGCATGTCCACTACATGGTTGTTTTGACAAACATCTTTGTAGTTGTGTTTTCAAATTAGAAATACCGTATTTCCTCAAAATGGTGGCCATTCCCCTAATACACTCCGAATAGTCCACTTAATAGTCCACGTAGAAGTTAATGAGTTACGGGCACAATGAATTTCACACGTGGGCCTAGGGCTTAAAAAATCATCAGATTCAAATCGTCATCCCAATGTACAATGCCATTTTAAAATCGCAAATACTGCGAGCTGGAAAAAAAAAAAAAAGATAAAAAAAAAAAGACAACTGCTCCATTTCAGTCAGTCGGTAGACTCTATTTTATTTTATTTTTTACATATGTCCTGTGATTGGCTGACAACCAGTTCAGGGTGTACCACCCAAAGACAGCTGGGATAGGCTCCAGCAAAGCAGTTTGGAAAATGCATGGATGGATGTGTATTTTATTCATGGATGGATGCATGTGTATTTTATTTAATTTCAGCATATTTATTTGCGTATTTATTTACGTATAAGTCCGCTGCTTAAGAAGTGCACATCATGAAACATCCATCCATCCATCCATTAGAAAAGTTGAAATAATAAAGCCACAGATTTGTTAGCATTTGTGTTGACTTATTATTTACAGACTGATGTTTACGCCACACTAGTTTGCTGGAATTTTGTAAAGTTGTCATAGTGAAAGAGACTGCATGTAAAAGTGTTAACTAAGTAAACAACTCAACTGGAGGATGAATTGTCTTTCGTATTAATTCATGGTTCAGTTGCCTTTAGTTTAGCCTAAGCCAAACCTATAAGACCAAAACATGTATGTGTAATAAATCTGATATTGCAATACAGATGATTTTTTTTTTTTTGCTTGTGTTTGTTAAAAACAATACATTTAAGAGGATTTAGGAAAAAATAATCACATATTGAGTCACTATCGCAATATTGAGGGGAAAAAAAGCAATAACATTATTTTTCAAAGTGGTTTGGTTCTGCGTGAGTCCACTGTACATTTAACACTCTATAAAGGCCTTGCCTCTAGTATGTGGCCACCATTTGCGGAAATATGGTACGCAATATAAATGGAAGCATTTACTCTTTGTTACAAGCACGTTTAGTGTGCAGTACGGTAAAACCCATTAACTTAATGAATGTGCCACTTACACACTTACACACGCGCACGTATATTTGTCAAGACTTCCACACCCACATGATGAGAATGTGTTCATATGGGCACCTACTGTAAATCAATGAGTATGAGTGTGTGAAGGCTAGTGTGCACTTATTGATTTATTGGCCTGGTCGATGCCTTTTATTACTTGCACTCAGTCTTGGTAGCGACAGCAGTGATGCTGAAAATTCACTGAGGTTGTTTTTCTTTTCCATTCAAAAAATGAAAATCTTCATATTGTATCCAAACTGTATAGTTAACTACTATTCTCTCTGGTCACTAGTGGAAAGGTCCATTCCACTGGAAAGGTCCATTCCACTAATGTCTTTTTTCAAGGCTAAATCTGAAAATACACGTATTGAACTACTCAAAATGTGTATTGGCTCATCTCAGGCAAATTTATTGTTTTATTGTACTGAGACTCCTCATTTGAGGAGCAGGCAGAGTTTCTAGCATTGAATTAATAAATACACAAGTTATTTAATCTTTTTTTAATTGATACTTTCAGACATTTACAAACCATTGTTGTATAACAAAGTGAAAATAATGTAATGCAACATACAAACACAAAAAGCCAACATGGAAGAAAAATAAAAGAAAAAAAAAGAAAATAAAAATGTCAGGCACAATAAACGTTCATTCGAAATCAACCAGAGATAATTCTCAAAGGAACTTAATGTACACACAGTTTTCTTATTTGTTGTTGATTTGAAAAAAACACGAACTATAGCCACATGACATTTTTTCTTAAGGAAAATAAACGTACCACTTAACAATATTTAGCAGTTCTTGGGGGTTTCATTTGCTTTTTAGAATAGAAAGTGCAAGCTTACTAATGTTAATTCCCGTGTGAATTTGATAATTTGGCTCCCTCTTGTGGCCATTCTTCTCTACTGTTGTCACCTTTTTAACTTCAATCTCTTCTTTCTCCCCCTCAAGTGGACCTCACAGTACTTTAAAGTAAGTTTTTACACGCAGCCTCACTGTCTCTACATGTGCACCCCTAGACGTCTATTTTTTATTGTTATATATGATAGGAAATTTAGTTTTTCTCCTTTCTCCCCTTTGCGTTGCCTAAGAAAACCCCAGCCACCCAGGTAATAAAAGTGGCCTTAATCATGACATGTGTGTTCCAGCCCATCGTCGTCATGTCATTCCTCATCAAACATGGAAGCATTTTGTTCCCATTCAACCATCCCTAACCGTGTGTTAGAAATGATGATGAAACGATAGGTTGACTGTCCAGGTTGACTTTGAGCCTTTGCTCTCCTCACAGGCCTCCCCGCAGACATGTCGTGGACACGGACATCCATTTCTACCACGTGCCCTCTCACGCTGGCGCTAGCCGGAAGCGCATCATGGAGGACACGGAGGACTGGCGCCCGCGCACCGGGACCACCCAGTCCAGATCCTTCAGGATTTTGGCTCAGATTACGGGCACCGAGAACTGTACGTAGCAATTGGTACTTTGACTTATGAAGTTAAAATAATGCATGAACAAACTTGTGACTCAATTTTGCTCATGTATTAAATCAATTTTCCTGTTGGAATGAAAATATTTTTTTTTAATAAAGAAAAATAGCACTGTATTTAAAAAAAAAAAATCAAACGTAATAAAAGATAATATGAAGTAATATACTAGTTTGATAAAGTGTATTTACTGCACGTACTGTAGTGTACAATATATTGTCATTTTTTTCAATTTTCTTATTTTTACGTGAATGGCGTTTCCGCATTACACATATCGCATTAACGTGAAAATGATTGTTTTTCCAAAATTTTTCACAGGACAGCGACGATTTGTTGGATGCATGCCTCTAAAGGGTGTGTCCTAGTGAAAATGAATACAAAAATTTTAAATAAGCTACTACTAGTACACTTAATTTTTTCAAATGAAATTATATATATATATATATATATATATATATATATATATAATTATTATTATTGTTATTATTATTAATCTTTTATGAAAGAAAACAGAAGTTATGGTTTTCGGTCCAAGTGTCCCTTCTGCATTGCACCCTATTGACCTGGGCCCCCTGGCGCCTTATCTAAAGCCAACAGTGTTGAACTTGGGTCTTAAACTGGAGAGTGATTTTAAATTGGAGCGGCAAATGCGTGCTGTTGTTAGATCCAACATCTTTCATCATAAACAGCTGGCTAAGATAAAGCCCTTCCTTTCTCAACAGCAGCTCGAAACAGTTATCCTTGCCTTTGTTATATCTTGGCGAGATTACGGTAATGCACTGGCTCCCAGTGCATTTTAGAGTTCATTTTAAGATACTTCTATTTGTCTTCAAATCTTTAAATGTCCTCACCCCAGCTATCTCTCTGAGCTTTCTCTGATCTGACGCACCTACCCGGTGCGTGCCTACTACTATTACTACCACTACTACTACTATCCTACTAGTACTACTACTACTACTAATAATCATCCTCATTATCATCGTAGTAGTAATTCAATTGTTTTTTTCTTCCTTTTGTAGCTCAAGAAGAAGAGGAAGACACAGCCAAGAAGACAAAGTAAGTGCTGGCCATTGAACATTACTGACAACCGACTACTAAAGCTTGTGGTTGTTATCGTCACACATATACTAAATATTATATCTACATCTCCAAATCGTATGGTCTTTTTTAAAAAGATACTGTATCTTGGTTTCTACATAATAAGTGAAGACAAATATAGTGGAAAGTGCAACAACAAATCTTGCACAAGAGTCACATATTGGCCCTTTACTCATATGATAACAGTTTTTAAGAGTGTATTCTGATGGTTGGCATGGAATAGTCTTGCATTACAAGTAGAGGCTAGGCGTGTTTTGTCATGGATGCCTGCCAATCAGATTGTTGCATTTGAGTTGCATGGTGTCTTAACCTGGGAGTGTTGGTGGACTGCAGTGTTGTCCTGCACGTGTTTGGTTTGCCTTTTGTATGTTCAACGCAGGGACACATTGATGAATATTAAAGAGACATATCACAATTTTTTGCACACTTTAAAGACGTTAATAAGAATACATTCAAGAAACTAGCTTGCTTTAAAGACAGCAAAAGTACAGCCTGTCATACACTACGCTCTGTGTCTGTGGCACATGGAAAACATTACCATGAATGCCCTACTGCTACTTCAACAACTTTACAGAGCAATCACGTATGTGCCACTCAGAAGTTACTATCGCCAACAAAACTCAATGCAACTCCGCTTCCATTTGAGCATTGATGTAGTGTTTCAGCCTGTAGTTTTGTGGTTGCTTGAAAGTGGCGCTGGCTCTTTGCCTACCTTAGAATTTCGCTTTGAGGGAGTGGTCTAGGGGTCTGGTTGATATCTAGGGCCTGAATAATATGATTTTTTTAGGCCAATGCCGATTCAGATATTTGGCAGAATGAAATCACATTAACTAATTTAATCGGACGATTAATTAGAAAATATATATAATAAATAGATTCACTTTTTTTTTTTGGTCCCTTAACGTTCACAACAATAAAGATATGAATTACAGTAAAAAAAATAAATTTTTTTGGCAGATTTTTTGCAAAATCTGTGAGAGGTGAATTTTCCAATGTCATTATTTTTGTAGTTTGTTGTAACGTATAAATGTGTAAAAAAAAAAAAAAAAAAAGATAATCGGCAAAAAAAAATCGGACAATTTCCCACCCCCGATTTTTATTTATTTTCTTACCTAGTTTAGTGTATAAAGATAATGAAAAAGAATCCAATAAAAATAAATAAAATAGATAACCTGTTTTATCTGAAGCTTGCTCATACTCAAATTCTGGCTCTCAAAACCAAGCAAAGAATTGACCATGCGACGGCTCATAAATGGAGAAATACATACGGTGGGACACTTGCAATTCAAGGCACCACCTCAATGGTGTACAAGACATTAAAAAGTCACTTTTCCACAATATGTCCCGCTCAACTAGTGTTGCTTCCTTTAATAACGCTACCCGTCTTCACTGCATTCGAGCCCCTCTTGTGCTGTGTCGTTTTGCCGTTGTCATCATCACCCCCAGACCTCGTTTTCCTGAACCCTTGTTCTCTTCTGTCCCGGATGGCAGAGTGAACAAGTCCACCACGCGGTTGGTGATCGGCCCAAAGTACAACGAGCTGAGGGACTGGCACCATGGCGTGTCTGCTCGCACCCTCAATGTCCAGTAGAGCTATGTATATACGTATATATGGATATACTGTAAGTGTGAGTATGTGTGCGCGAGTGGGATTGACTGCTGTAGTGGCTTGATGGCAAGTGGTAGTGCAGAGAAGTGGAATGAGAGCTATAGTACATACAAGGGGTTGAACCGATTAGTCAATGTTGACTTAACTACTCGATCTTTAATGCTTGAAGTCGACTATCTGCTACATTGTAAAAAATGTTGGGTGAATTCAAAATTAGTAGGGCAACAAACATCGATAACATTTGAAGTTGGACAATTCAGCTAAATGTTTTAAGTTTTGCTGTATGAAAGTTGTCTTTCCTGCATTTCACGACAAATTAATGAGAGTTTACAGAATGGCTGTCCCTTATATTGAATCCCAACTTCAAGATATAAGTAAAAACTACTTGCTTGTGTTGTTGTGGTAAATAACATTATTGTCATAAGTGTCAGGAATTTATACTTTAAAGTTCTTCCCACTTAAGTGACTGTTTTAGGCCCAAAAATCCAAGTTTGTTTTTTTTACAGTGTACTCATGCATTTGCCGTGCCTCGTCTTCCAATTGTTAAATTAGCAGAGGACTTTCGACTTGCCAGTTTGTTCCCGTCGCAGGACTGTTAACGCTCTGTGGAGCAGTGAGGTGTCCAGGCAACAAGGCGTCACAGTCTTCATACATCTGCGTGGGTCCAAATCAACTGGTTGTGGATGAGAATAGCAGTTAGCCTTGCTAGCTTCGGCTAATTCGAAAACAATGGTAGTCTTAAAAGACTTTGACTGGAAGTTCATCACATTATAGCTGATCAAATAAAAACTTTATTCGGTCAACCCCTAGTACATCATGAGCATCAAGTGTATCCCACACTGCTATATCTCCATGTTTGCAACAATATAGAGCTGCAAAGAGTGCTTCTCCTCAGCTGAGGGGATTTTAGTTGGTGTAACAGATGGACAAAAGTATTGGAACACCAGGCTGTTACAACTACAAGGAGTGCAAAAAAAAAAAAAATTGATGCCAATACAGTGGAACCTTCAAAGTGGACCACAATGACACTGGTTGACTTGCAAGTTCAATTCAAAACACATTTGTAGGTTGTCACTTTTGTCCACATAGTAATAACATCTCAATGCAGGTTTAACGGTTGCTTTAATCAATCAGTTTAAGGTCGTTTTTAAGGATGTGTATATAAGTGCATGTGCTTGGGTGTGAGAGTCCAAAATGGTGCTTTAGGACACTTTGAGTGGTCTAAAAAAGATGACAATGAAAGTAAAAATGTCGGGGTTGTTTTAGGCTTGAGGATAAAGCGTAGTGATTGTATGAAAGTTCTCCTAATACAAACCCCTTTAAAATGGCCCTCGCTATGTAAAATATATTCCTCCTGTTTATGTTTACTTGACCTTGCTGGCGTCGTCTCCTCACATTTGAAGTGGTGTCAAAAAAGGTATTCTTATATCTTACAGCTAATAAAGTTGCTGCGTATACTCCTTATTCATGTTCTGTCTTCTGTCTTTTTTTCTCATGTTGGCATTACTTCTTTTCTCATTCACCACCTAATCTGCTAATAATAGACATGTCACCGTATTTGGATACATAATATAGAAATGGAAACAATTTGAACACATAGTACCCATAATTGATTTTAAAAAATCATTATTTTTTTTAAATTAATTAATGTAGTTAAATAAAAGATGACATAATTAACCGTTTGATGCATGTAGGTAAAGTACAGTATATACAACAATAAATAAAAATGCTCCAAAACATAAAAGATAGGCCTACTTAAAAAAAAGTAAATAAAAATAACATCAATAAATAATGTAAATACTTTTTGATACATCTGGCTCCATAGTGTACCTAGCGCAGGGATGGGCAATGTAAATGCTGGAGGGGGCTAATGGGGGGACAACACACTTTCTAACCAGATATTTGACAAAAATCCCCCTTTAAATGTGGACAAAATACATGCATACATGCAAAATACGTGCTCATAATATATTACATTTTTTCAATGCATTTATAAAAGATCAACTCTCCTAACCCGAAAACAAAGGCTTGAGGCAAACAACAACTTAACCACACACTGTATTTTTTTCCAGTGCAAAGAGCTCTCTTTCATAAAAATTACTTGTAGAGCTATATATAAGAATATATTTTCATATTTTGGATTTTTCACGGTTATTTCAGGATGCTTGTCGCCATTTCAAATGTATAGTGAATGTTTATCAGTGTTTTCTGAAGATTTTTGGGGGGGATATTTATTAACTGTATTTCAAATTATTATTTAAAAAATAAATAAATTATTATTTAAAAATAAATAATTTTCAAAAATTAATTAAATTTCGTTTCAAATGTATTTTCACGGGGAATTAATCATGGGGCCCCTGAGAGTGTGGTCAGGGATCGCCTGTTGCCCTTCCCTGAGCTAGCATGTCCAAATGACTGTTCAGCTCCATTCTGGCAGTTCCTCTTTACTACCACTTGAGGGAAGCACTAACTCAAAGGAAATAAAAGCCCCCCTCAAGCTGTGAAAGCAGTATTATGGTGGCGATCACATCCTCCAGAGATAGTAGTCACACATGGCTTCTTAAGTGTAACACAAATACACTTTATTTGTTTCTGTCAACTGTCCGACCAGTATCTGCTGCCTTTCCTACATATTGTTTGACTCGACTTCCAGTTCAAAACCTCAAATGAGCCGACTTCAAAATGCGCATAACTATTGGCTATTTTATATCTATGAACTGCAACGGACTTTTTCCGGAATGATGGAGTTGTCTAGCTGTCTAAAGTGGATGATGGTTCATTGATTCATGTCCATACTGCATCTCACAAAAGTGAGCAAACCCCTCACATTTTTGCAAATATTTTTAAAAATATATTTTCAGTGGATAACACATCAGGAAGGACACTTTGCTATAATGTAAAGTAATCATTGTACATTGTGAGTGTAAATTTACTCTTCTCTCCAAAATAACTCAGCACACAGCCATTAATGGTCTAAAACGCATGGCAACAAAAGTGAGTGCACCCCTTTGGGAAAAAGTCCAAAATGGGTTGTGGCTAGCATTATTTTCCCGCACCCTTCAGAGCTTTACAGGTTTCCACTGGAATCCTCTTCTACTCCTCCATGATGACACCGAGCTGGTGAAAGTGAGACACCATGTCCTTCCTTTTCCACCTTGAGCTTGAGGACGCCACACAGTTGCTCAATAGGGTTTAGGTCTGGAGACGTGCTTGGACAGTCTATCGCATGAGGACAACCATCCTGTAATATGAATGGATCTTTGTCCTACATATTCAGCCATAGGCAAAGGCAAAGGCTAAACAGAGTGCCATTAAATTGTCCACCAAGTGTGGTTGGCCCACGACTGCTCTCATCCTGTGTGAGTCCAACAATGACGTAGGGCGCAGTGCCTCTCATAAAACGTGTGGCTTTTGTTTGAACAGCCAACAAATGGCCCATTAACATTACTGACGCTCACTTGGGCACACAGCAGATGGTCTATCATTTAACACTCGTCGTCTTTGGATCACATCCAACACTCACTCCTTCACATTTCCAGTACAGTATGTAGACAAGGCAGCGATCATATGCACACACGCTTCATTCTTTAGCGACGTACAGTTGTGTCAAGGAGTCAGTGAATGATCTCTGTGAGACGCTGCCAAAAGCTCCTTCCACGCCAACCGCAGAGTGCTAAAAGTTGTCTCTGGGGACATATGGACTGTCTTCTGGTGCCAAGTTAATGGGAACGCATTTGCTGGTCTGAAACTGTGCTGACACCAAAAGCCTTGAAATGAATGAGGCAGCAATTTGTGTCTATACTTAAAGTAGGACAGTAACATATTGTCTGTATTAAAATACAGTAGCAAGTATTTACTGCACAGCGGTACCTTGATGTACCACCAAGTTTGTGACTCAATTTACTTGTATAGAAATGCAATTATGTGTTTCAGCCCTATCCAAAAACACTACATTTTGTTGTTAGTCGGGCCAAAACCGCATTAAAATGCATTAACTTACAGACATTTTCAGACCCTTTTTTATATTAACGTTTGAAAAAAATAGATACAACATAAATAAGTTCCTGGGATTGAATGGCTGGACTGTGAAAAGACATATAAAAACGTTTTTGGCAGTGGATGAGTTAAGTCACATTTTGGTGAATTTCTTTTTTTTTTTCCAAAATCTATACTATTGGTCAGTCCACAGGGATGGGTGTTATTTTTTTGTATATATATATATATATATATATATATATATATATATATATATATATATATATATATATATATATATATAATTAGAGAGCAGGATTGTTTGTTAATTATTTATCTAAATGCAAAAATAAAGATACATTTCCATTGGAGTTATATAACTAATGAAATATAGAAGATAATGGTGATAGCATTATACTGACAAAACAGTGCTGATAAAATCACACTCTCCCTCCTTCCTCTCTTCTCTTTTTCTTCAGTGAACAAGCTTACGCTACAGTATGTCCAGATGCGCTACTAATGAATGTAAACAGTGGGGCTCTCTTAGTTAATCAACCAATCAGTCGAACGGAATAGGATAAACCTCCCTCGTAATTGGCGGAGACGGTGGAGAATATTAACGACCTGCGGCATAATTGTCGCTAATGAAGGAGGGGCTGGGTGTGTTTTCGCTCGCATAATCAGCGCGGCAGACGTATGAGTTCGGTTAACCGGCGTTCTGCCACATTCTCCTACCTCATCAAAACTTCCTACCGAAGGCTGATTTGACAGCCTGTTCCGCCAAAATGTCCTACCCTTTGTGAAACCTCCTACCGATGGCTAATTTGACAGCCAAAATACCGCTGTGCGCTTTCAGCTTGTTTGGTTTAGATGCAGACTGGTAGGTAGAACTTCAAAAAATCCCTTAAGAAAATACATGGAGGGAGGCAAATGTTGTTAGCATGACTGTATGATGAGTGATGCTGGCTCTCATTTAACATTATTGTACGAACACAGAACGGTAAAAAAAAAAAGAAAAAGAAATCAGACTTTATGAAATTTAGTCACAAGCATTATCAAATAAACAAAAACCCAACGCAGGGATGGATAGATATGTTCCAAGCTCACCCACGATATGTGAAAAGAGATCAAAGGAGACCGTATTAAATGAAATATTTTGAAACCATGTCTTACCCCTCCCAACCACTTTAAACACATTTAAATTGAAACATACTTAGACTTATTCATCACACAGTAAATATTTTGAACACAAAAAAATGCAATCACTCTAGAAAATACTGTCCATATTGTAGTGACACAAACACATTCACATTTGAACATTTCGCTCAAATTCCAAGTTGTACAACCCTCAGATTCATACAGTTGTGAATTTTCAATCGATAAAAATATCTATACTTTGGTTTATGAATACAAAGGAAAATCTGATTTGTAGATATTTGCAACAGTGAGGTTGAGTGAGTCGAACTAGAAAACACAAATGGAATGGCTGCCGTGTTTTGCCTTTATGTCACACAAGTGGCGTAACTTGACGATAGTGAAAGAATAGAGTAAGCCCCGCAGCCTGACAGTTATTGGATTAAGTCTGGCCTGTCTCTAGGCAGATTAGGCAGCAATCGATGCAAACAAAGTCCTTCTGTTTACATACATCACTGTTTGTGTTTACACTGATCCTCCCTCAAAATCAATCCATTTTATTTCTGTATTTTGACCTTAAAAAACAGAGGAGAACCAAAATATTTTGCATGCTCCACTGGCTACAACCTTACATAAGCGATCGCTTATATTGTTTCATTAGCACCAGCATTACTAGCAAAATAGCTAACACATTACATAAAATGTAAAAATGTACTTTTTACCAGGCAAATAGTTGGATCTCCGAGGTGCCTGCTCACCCATCAAGTGTGAAACTAAGCAACCAAAACTAAAGAGGTATCCTGATTTATGAGTTTTTATTTGTTCTTTGACCTTGCTCTTAACTCGTACTCACATATCAAATACTTCCCCACGGAAATGAATTGCAATGACAATCTGTTCCAGCGCCACAGAAACCACCATTGCTTATTTTGTATTGTTTAAGCATTGTATTGTTTAAAAACATGTTAAAAAGCAATGCAAGAGAATGTAAAGAAATATTTTGGATTTACAAATTGTGATTATTGTATGTACTGCAGTATTTGTATGTCGGATGCGTGCCTTTAAGGGGTGTGGCCTGGTGAGTCAGAAGCTGGAATTTGGTTGTCTGCACGTGAGCGTCTGGACGTGAGTTGTGGCCAACAGCAGCACTATTTCAGAGAGTTTAGCATGGCGTCCATTACTTGAAAATGGCTTTGAAACTTCACCCACCTGGCTGATCATGTTATGGGTGGAGAAACTCAGTAAGGGGGGGATTATTTCGCAAATGTTACGTAACAGTTGGGTGGAAGTCCACAATGGCACACTCACAGACACATTGTCAAAAAATATGTCCATGTAGCTAAAAAAAGATTTACTTGGTTGTGTTATTTCCCACTTGATGAGTGGGCAGACACTTTGTAGACCAAACTATTTCCATAATATGTCTCCTTTAAAACTCTGTCACCACATACAGTGCCGCTATGGCAGCAGGTGCCATACATAACATGTGTCTCATGTGAGGACAGCCTGGCTCGATGAGAGTGGGGCGCGGGGCAAGAACCCAACTTGGCAGTGGACTCAACTGTACCATTTGACTGTGATACGTGCGTTGTGCGCGTGTGTGTGTGCGATGTTTTTGGGCCACCCAAGTTCCTCAGCTGCCCCTTGTGAGCACATACTGTACATGGAAACACACATTACCAATTACCTGTTTCTCATATAGAGGCTTTATTAAAAAATGTGCCTGTAAGAATAATAATACTAGTAGTAATAAATTAGCTATTCAATGAATCCATGTATCATTTGTTCTTTCCGTTTTCAAATGGCAATTTAAAAACATGTATTTCAGTGAATTTACTTGATCCAGAAGTTTTGGTCAAATTCTGAAACGTCCGACCTCAGAGATGATTTTATTTATTTATTTATTTTTTGACACAAAATGTGTTTAAATTTTATATTGTACTAATCAGTTTTTTTTTTTTTCCCCTACGACCTCATGGGTGTTTTCAAAGAGAATATAAATTTTGTGTGACTCGAATTTCAATCACAATAACTTTGGTTAAATGGTGCTTACTTGAATTGAATTTTTGCATTGAATGACATACGGCTGCCATACATGACAGGTTGGAACCGTGGGAAACCTTTCAGTGTCTGTGAGAAGATGCGACCCCTAAAATTCATTCCCACACCGGGAGTTGAACCCGGGCCACCTGGGTGAAAACCAGGAATCCTAACCGCTAGACCATATGGGATGCAAGGAGCCACCTTGGACTGTCAGTGTTGGTGCTACTTTGTCACACGCGAACCACGCTCTGACCAGTGCTGTCCAAAAGGTTGCAGCACTACGCTGAAGGCACGCAACTCTAAATTCAGAATTGCGTGTACACTGTAAAAACCCATTTAAAAAAATCTGAAATTACAGGGGCGCAAATGAAGTGCGACATGGGGCTTGGGGGCGGTGTTCACTTTATTGCTAAATCAAAACAAACATTACTACTATTTATCCAAAGAGTTTAAGTAATAGGAACCATGCATTTGTGATTTATATCTTGCGGCTGTTTGACCTCCTCAAACACAGTAAGTCTTTTACATTTAAATGTTTTTCACCTTTTATGTTTTGTGTCGTATGACATCACACAGTGTCATTCGAATTAATGTTATTGAACTCCTCGGCCGGGTTGACTTGCTCTCTTGTGAGCTTTTTGAATGGAGTGGCAAAATGACTGTAGGGATCAGCGGGCTCCAGGCTTTGTTTATCTGTAAGTCTCAAGTCTGTACCTTCAAGCTTCAAGCAAGTCCAGAATTACTGAGAGTAAAAAAATACTTAAAAAAATCAAGCAAGTCATTACTTAGTTTACACTAGTTGAAAGTCAAGTCATGCAATCTTGCTCAGTCTCAACATATATTGGAGTGACACACAAAAATACATTTACGCCTCTAAAAATGAATAAACAAAAACTAAAAGTATGAAATTGATTTAACTATTTAGATGAATATTTTTGCGCCAGTATTTACAGCAACCAACTGTGATAATAGCTACACATAAATAGCCTTAAAGTGGAAGTCAACCCAAACATATTTCTTTCCAGAATATGCTCTATGCAGGCCCACTAGTTGAAATTCTGATGAATATTGCGTTTGTGGAATATAAATTACGCAGCAAGATGCACACACTTTCAGCCATCTCATTAGCCATTTTGTCACTTCTGTCAACTGAAGATGACATCAAAGTTGCTCAAGGTTTAAGATAACGATAACAACAATCACGGCTCACCTGTTTTCTGAAACTGAGCCATGATTGGTTGTTATCTGAGCCCTGAGCAACCTTTATGTCATCTTCAGTCGACAGAAGTGACAAAATGGCCACCCCCTGAGCTAGCTAAAAATGGGTGGATTTCTCATATTCCGCCCCAGAAATGGCTAAAAACGAGTGGATTAACACTTATTCCACAAACGCAATATTTATCAGAATGCCTTGTTTCAACTAGTGGGCTTGCATAGAACATATACTTGAAAAAAAATATGTTTGGGTTGTCTTCCACTTTAAAACACAATCATTGAATCCATATGTAATCATCTTTGAATTACCCTCCATGATACTTGCCTCATGAGGTGGCGCCTCTGCACAAAAATTAGTGACTCAAGTCCCCCAACTTTACCTTTACCAGACAGCACATACTATACCATAATAATCCCAACTGAATGTATTGAAGCGCATGACGTGGAACTATCATGCAGACGGTGTCATCAGCACTGGTAGACTGGCATCTGTCTGCACCACATCTGGACGCGATGGTTGTCAGCACTCACGCTATGACTCTCACTTGACTCCTTCCACTGGATATCCTGGCTCTGGTTCAGAAAATGCGTGTTAAGTTAACACGGGCTCACCTCACCAAGTGGTGGCCATTCCGAGTAGGAAGCTGACTGTGTGCAGCGGAGTGCTGTGTTGTTTTGGGCAGGACCATATTTGTCTCTGCTATGTCAGCGGGTAGGTGGTCTCGACTCTGTCTTGCTTGTGTTCCACCAAGGGCACCCAAGAGAGAGTGTGTGTGCCAGCATGAAAATGCGACACATTACACGCACAGAATAAATGTGGAAATGTTTGATGGAATACTGCTGTATATTAGGGGAGGAGGAAAGTAACCTAGAAAATTCTTGAGCCTTGGAAAGAAGAGTTCATAGCCACTGAGTGGACATCATTTCAAGTAAGAGTTATTTATTTGAAGTAATGTCGTTGAATTTTTTCAAAATATATCTAAATCTACTTCTTCTTGATCGTCCCGTTAGAGGTCATCCTTTTCTATCTGAGGCATACAGACATACATTGTAGCACTTTTTAATTCTTTCTTATTTCGTTTCTTTTTCTCTACTTTTTTGTTTTGAAAAAATGTTGAATTTAACTGATGACCAGCAATCAAACTGACTGAAAGGTTGCGACATGTGTGGCCTCTTGTTGCAAGATGGAATTCACAGAAGCTCAATCATAAATACTTAGCTGGCCAATATGAAAAAAAAAACATCATAATGTATGTAGGTGAGGCCCACTAGCCTGGCTTGAATCAAAATACTCCAAAAATAGCTAAAATTATGATCCATCAGATGCACAAATTTTATAATGGAATCTTTGCTCTGTATCAAATATAAAATACATTTGAATATTGATTTAATGTGCTATTATTTACTTTGCTTTACACAGTGAAGAGCCTGAGCCCAGCAGCCACGAGTCCGCTACTGTCAAGACCATGATCAAGTCACCCGCAACAACTCAAGGTAAACACACTGTTTGTACGTGCGAGTGAAAGTGTGTTTGTGTGTGTGTGTCTTTTCAATGAGTGATGTGAAAAATCCATAGATGTGACAATGCGAGTAAGACCGCCTTGCTGACACCTGCTGGGGTAAAAGTCAAACAACACGCACACCTGGAAGGCAGACAGTCACACACACACACGCACACACACACACCCACACACCCCCACCCAACCACCCCCCTCCCTGCACACACACACACACACAGACACACACGCACACACGAGCACCCACCCCCAGACGCACACATTATTTTCCGCTTAGAAAATGGTATTAATACAAGTACAGTAGACCCCCTCCATCCTGGATTCGCTGTCTCACTAATTCACAGATTTTTCTTGTCTGGTTATAGCTCAATTTAGTTCTTTATTTTGGGATGTAATTCCACTTTTGGCCACTAGATGGTGGTAGACGATTGTGTTGAACACTGTGCACGTTTGAAAGAAGAGAAAACAGGAAGTGTTTCAAACTCAGCCGTATTTTTGCTCAAGAGATTAGAAATAGTATATTATGGTGTCAATCCTCTGTCATCCTGTATTTTACAGCTACAGAAAGTAACAGCTATAGGTTCATTTTATAATGTACAACTTTTGACACGATTATTGAGATGTATATCGAGAGTAAGTTAAGTGTGTTAGTTTGGGAAAAAATGGGATTTGTTAACTGTAAACACAGGCATCCATTTTCATCCTCCGCAGGTGTTACACCATCTTTTGGCATAAAGTCCAATGGCAGCGTGCTCAGGTGTCCTGTCCCTGCCCGCCCCGTGCCTCGGGCCCACCCTAAAGATGAGGATTCGCTGGTGCAAATGGCGGAACACTACCCTGCAGGGACTCGCACGCCCATGTGTGGCCACTGCAATAAGGTCATCAGGTAAGGGCAAATCGTCATGTTTATGATAATATTTTCCCATTACCGTGGACTGCTGTTACTCTGGTTGGATACATTTCACTTCCTGCCTTTTCATATCACAATCGTTTTTACAGTTTCCCCCTCACAGACGCTTTAAACGCAAATTTGAATATTAAAACACACTTAAACATGCTTTTTAAAGTATTCCATAGCGCCTGCTCTCTTCGTATAACATCACTTTAAGAAGAAAAGAAGTAGACATCTGTTGCTTGCCCAATTCTCCAAATATTCTTTAAGATGTTTATTTGTAACTTTTTACTGTAGAACCGACACATAAAACAAAAGAAAATTGAACATTTTATAATTAAACACCAAAATGTTCACCAAAACCATCTGGCCACCTAGCTTAATGCTAACATACCAAATGTTGTGAAATGCCATTGACAAGCTAATGTAAATTAGCATAGATGTTACAGTAACTATAAACATTAAACAACTGCCACTTTAACGCACAGAGCAGCAACGCATACAGACAGAGCATGAAAAAGTACTCATATCCGCATTTGCTCTTCTCTATGGCAACAGCAACTATGACTCGACCTTCTCTGCCCCCTTCTTGCTGTTTTACGCCTCATCTGTTTGAGTAGATCTCAGAGCTTTCCGGCAAGTTGTGGCACAACATACACTGAACGTGTGCAACTTTAAAGAAGGTCTTGCCTGCATTCTGTAAAAAGTCATCCAAACAATTTCTTGAAAATCTGCCGTATGCCTCAAAAGATGAACCGCTATATGGCTTATGTCACTCCACAGTGTTGTTTGTGTTTAGGAAGCTACTGCATATGGTTGCAAAGTTCTTGTGTTTTTGTTGTTTCAGGGGACCATTTTTGGTAGCATTGGGCAAATCTTGGCATAAAGAAGAATTCAATTGCGTTCACTGCAGCACATCACTGGCTGACATCGGCTTTGTGGAAGAGCAAGGCCACGTTTACTGCGAACACTGCTATGAAGAATTTTTTGCGCCGACCTGTAGCCGCTGTCAGGCCAAGATACTGGGGGTGAGTGGGTTACTCTTTGCCTATCATTTTAAACCGGCTTCCGCATGTATTTCCGTCTACAGTCTTTGACCAATTTCTAAAACTGTGAATGTATCGTTTACTTTCTTTCCCGTTTCTTTTCATCATATCATATTGTATCGTATATCTTTTCTTACCATATCGTATCCGATCGTATGCAAACATGTGAATGCTATTTTAAAATAAAAATATCGACATTGACCCCAGTTATAGTCAGGCTTCCCTGTGTGTTGAAAGAATTATGCTTTGGAGGCTTTGAAGGCTGCAGGTGTAACTTTTAACCCAACATGTCAGGAAGCCGAGATATGTGCGCTCTGCAGTTCACTGATGTTCATCCGTCACGTGTTCAAAACCTCTTGAGGGCCTCCAATCCCCTTCCAAACCCTTCGTTTCTCACACATCTTCAAACAGCTTAGGGCGTCTTATTAACCTGTTTTCTCGCCCTCTTGCCCCTAAGCCCCCCCCAATTTAGTGTGACCCGCCGGCTTTTCCATTGATTCCCTGTCCCGGTGGTGTTCTCACACTCTTCTGGGTGGGGAATGTCTATTTTAAGCCGAGTCATGAGCTCCCAGAAGAAGAAAAAAAAATGCGTGATCGTTAAGTTAGTCGTAATAGTACGAGTGTGACGTTATGATACAATGGGTGCACTATGCCCAAAAAGTCTACTTAAATGCAAAGTCAACCCAAACATTTTTTTTAAAAATATGTTCTATGCGGGCCCAATAGTTGAAACAAGGCATTCGGATAAATATTGTGTTTGTGGAATAAGAGTTCATCCACCTGTTTTTAGCCATCTCTGCTGGTGGACATTTTGTCTGTTGACTAAAAATCACATCATAGTTGCTCAGGTAACGACCAATCACAGCTCACCTGTTTTCTGAAGCTGAGCTATGATTGGTCGCTATCTGAGCCCTGAGCATCTGTGATGTTATTTTCAGGCGACAGAAGTGACAAAATGGCTGCCCCCTGAGATGGCTAAAAAGGGGAGGGTTTTGCTGCTTAACTCATATTCCACAAACACAATATTAATCAGAATGCTGTGTGTTAACTAGTGGGCCTGCTGAGAACATACTATTGAAAAAAATATTTTTGGGTGGATTTCTTTAAGTAGTCTTCCATTGGATTCTAAGTGCAGTTGTCAATACAAAGTCAGGGTTGTACATGGCTCCAGACTAACTTTTGGACAAGGACATTGGCCGCTTAATAAAAACTAACAACAAAAAAAGTGTTTCATTTATATGGTCAGGATGTTTTTAAGATGCTTGTAGCTAACCTCTTTGTTTTTGTGTACAGGAAGTGATCAATGCCCTTAAGCAGACGTGGCACGTCCACTGCTTCTTGTGTGCTTCCTGTCAGCAGCCCATCCGAAATAACACTTTCCACTTGGAGGATGGCGAACCTTACTGCGAGCAAGGTGAGACGAGCAAATGACAGAAGCAGACCATGGACTGTACCATTTTAAAAGAATTGTACTGCCATTTAATTTATATGTTACGTGTCAAAGACTTCTACAGTTTGTTTGGCACGGGCTGCCACGGCTGCGAGTTTCCCATCGAGGCAGGAGACAAGTTCCTGGAGGCGCTGGGCTACATGTGGCACGACAACTGCTTTGTGTGTGCCGTAAGTGCAACGGACTGTTCATCATCCTCATCTCCCACGTCCCCCACTTCAGACTCTCCTCATGATGTCTCTGATTTTTTTTTTTTTTTTTACTCACAGGTGTGCTCCACCAGTCTGGAGGGCCAGCCTTTCTTCTCCAAGAAAAACAAGCCTCTTTGCAAAAAACATGCACAAACACTAAAAATATAACTTTTTTGGGGGGCTGGGCTGGGCAATGATGAGAAAAAAAAAGAACCATTTTTTCTTTTGGGGTTATTGTGAATAGAAGAACTAAAATTTGTAATAGCTGTGGTCAAACTCATATTCATATGTTTTGTATGTTGTCATTTACTGGTTTTCAACAACACAACCCTAATCCACAAAGTACTTTTTTGACATGCATACAATTTCTTTTATACATTTTATTCATTTTTTTGCAACATAACTGTCCCAATTTTTTATTTGTGTGTATATATATATATATATATCATAATACTAATAATTTGAATCATATTCATCCATCCATTATCTGTACCGCTTCTCCTCACAAGGGTCGCGGGGCGTGCTGGAGCCTATCCCAGCTGTCTTTGGGCAGTAGGCGGGGGACACCCTGAACTGGTTGCCAGCCAATCGCAGGGCACACAGAGACAAACATCCGCACTCACAATCACACCTAGGGGCAATTTAGAGTATCCAATCAACTTACCATGCATGTTTTTTTGGAATGTGGGAGGAAACCGGAGTTCCCGGAGAAAACCCACGCAGGCACGGGGAGAACATGCAAACTCCACACAGGGAGGCCGGAGCCGGGATCGAACCCACGACCTCTGAACTGTGAGGCGGACGTGCTAACCAGTCGATCACCGTGCCGCTTTGAATCATATTGTATATTGTTATTTATTTTACATGATACCATCATGCATGCACATTAATAGTAATTTCTTTTATTTACTCCTATCATGCCTATGTAAAATGCATTCTAATATGAACTGTTAAAAAAGGTAATGTTGAATGTTATTAGTAGTACTGTCTTCCACAAAATTGTGTTTGAAGAAATAAAAGCCCCATGTTTGGAGTGCAGTATCAACATTTTTACATTGTATAACCACCAAAACTCTCTCTTTTTTATATGATGGGAAGGTGGTGAAATAATTGCACATCTATGCGTTACACGTCAAAAAGTAAATATTACCCACACACTGTACGTTGCAATAATTAATATTATTATTATTATTATGATTATCATTATGATTATCATTATGATTATTATGATTATTATTAATCACCAGGCGTGAAGAAAGTGATGCGATCCGGCAGAGTGTGCGCATGCTCACACTGTCGCACAGAACAGGCGTCGGCTCGTACAGGTACGCGCACGCATGACGTGACACTGACGCACGAGCACTGCTTGGAGACTGGGAAGCCATCCACATGAAGTCTGTCAAGTCGCATCATGTCCACCAGCCGTACTGAGCAACTTTCTTCGTTTCTTTACCGAAACTGTCGACACCGTGACGGGACGCCACGTCGGCTCCAGGCTGGTGAGTTATAAATCGACTGTTGCGGTTCTCGAGAGTTAACGCGGCAAGATGAAGCACAGGTCTCGCGCCAGATGTGTTGGTTTGTTGATGACATGATGTAGCTCTCTGACTCCTGAGTAGCTAGCTAGTTTGATGGGTTTATTTTGTTTTGTGTGTGAGTACGCTTTCAGAGACGAAAATGTGTTAAATAAAGTTGCTTGCACGTCCTGACAAGTCTCACTTATGTGGATATTTTAAGGTAACAATAAAGTTGCTGGTAAGTCCAGGTAAGTCTCATTTATGAGGGTAATATAAGGTACCTTTAGGTCAAAAGGTTGTTAAAAAAGTCATGATCAAGCTATCGTGTTTTTAATGGGTTAACCGGTTTATTAGACTGTAATAGGCATGTTAAATAAAATGTATTTGATATTAATTTAATTTGGTCAAGTCTTTTTTTTAAGGTGGGCTTCATAAATCACTATTAATTTTTACAATTAATACAATGCCAACCAAATGATGTGACCAGCTGCTGCGACCCCTAATGGGACAAGCCAAAAGTCACAACAACAACTGCGCAACTGCGATTATTATCATAAGATTAATAAATTATTGAAACGTCATCTCCAATGACAGCACTCCCTCATTGTCCTAACGGTTTTCTTTCCCGTGATTATTGTAATCATTTTAAGAGCAAATAAGTTGCATTTTCTTATTTTTGAAAGCAAGGTTGCATTTTTTTGGGTAAAAAAACAAGAGGTATATTTTTTAACTTTTTTGTATCCCCAAGAAAGTTTTATTTAATCATTTTGAAAGATCTTTTTTTATTTTGAGAAATATTTAAATTAAAATGGTTACATTATCCCGCCAAAAATCATTTTATTTGTATTTGAGCGCAAATATATTTTTATTTTACTTTTTTAAGAGAGACTAGAGGTGTTTATATCAAATTATTATTAATTATTTCTGTTCTTTACTGCAATCAATTATTACAGCAGTGAAGTAATCTCCGGTGACAATCCTTTTTGCCCAACAGTTTTGTGTAGCGTATATTATTATTATTTCTTGTCAGAATTTGAACAGAAAATCAGGTGTAATTTTCTAGGGAAAAGGGCTTTAAAAAAGGGAAACACAGACAATGTTATAAATTATACAGTATCATGCTGAGGCTGCTCCATCACAAAAAGCCAAAGAAAAAGCAAAACGCACATTGTTAGTACTGTAATGCTTGCTGACAGTGCGTGTCATTTGGCCACACATTCTGTTCTTTTTTTTCTGAATCTACAACCACATTAGAATGTGTATATGAACAGTTTTCTTAGTTTAGGTAAATAAGCGGCAGTCCTATTTGGGTCAGGAACACATGATGCAAATCTGCCAAACGGCCACATTGGCTCAATTGGCTGTGTAATTGAGTTTCACATCGCGGCTGTAAACACAACGCTCGCTTCACTTTTACTTTGTCAACGTGCATATATGTGTGTGCGTGTGTAATAGTATCAGATACCCCGTGATTTGAGACAAGGCATCTGATTCTCACAATTTAAATGTCCGTGTACGTGCCATGAAAAGCTGCGCCCAACATAAATAGCACAGAAGCCCATTAGAACAAGAACAAATATTTACATTGACAGCCACATTATTGGGTACGTATGTATCCCATTTGATTGTGTGATTCGTCTGCAGGTTCCTCACGCACCATGAAAAAATAGCATACCAAAGGTTCAAGTGATTGGAGTGGTGTCATGATGCACGAGTCAATTGTATCTCAAATCGTCTTTCCCCGTTGAAATGAATGCAAATAGCATTAATTCATTTCAGTCTCCCAAAAAACACCAACTAAATATTTTGTAACGTGTCATATCGAGATCGAGAGTGTCACACTCATAACCATTATCATTCTATGGGCATTCTGCTGCTTACTTCCGTGTGTACGTTGGCCATCAGGGGGCAGTATAATGCATACAAACATACTACACATAGCTTTGATGATGAAACACAGAAGAAGGCCATGCAGTAGTAACTGAGCTAGGATAAAACGAGGATAAAGAATGTGTGCCTGTAAGTATTGTTGTATGTATGTATGTCAAAATGTGTTGCTAATGTGTTCAAATAGAAGTTGTTTGAAGTTTTAACTATCGCAATACAGATGCAAGTTTTGTTAGCCGATCTATCGCGTTTCTCATCATGTATTGACGTCAAGCTAGTAGACTTTGCAACTTGTAATTAAAATGTACAAGAGCTCCCTATACATTATGATTTTATTCCTTTTTGTTGCAGATGTTATGTGAAGCTGAATGTACATGAGAGAGAGGAGCAAGACTGAAGTCCCCAACACCCGGTATGAGGGCGCTGGCTCGCAGCACGCATGACATCACTCACATTTGTTTGAATGTAAACAAATAACTGGAGTCAAGTGTTTTAACGGCCGACATTTCGACCATTGGCAAGTAACGCAAATGGATAAAGAAAGGTTCAATTCCTCCGCCACATGTAGTCCTCTCTCTCACTTAACTTTACCTCATTTTAGCGGTGGTTCTAGTCCCTCCCAATACCTCTCCCAGCATGCCTTTTTTGTCGAATGTACATCGATAGCACCGATATTCTCTGCTAAGCGGCCATGGCCAAAAACGCTGCAGCACGATGCAAGGATGTGAAGTAGTGCACAGTAATGTAGCTGTCGGGTCACTCGTAAGTTGAGGTACCGCTGTACTATGAAGATGAAGTTGCAATGTTACAAAAATAAAGATCGAGTTTGAAGCAAAAAAAAGAAAATTATGTTGTTTTCGAGAAATAAATCAGGGAAAAAGGTTATATTTTTATGGAAAAAAGTTATGTAGCGAACTTGATGAAATTGGTTGGATACACTTGTATCAGATTGTCCTTGTGTCCCTATTGAAGTGCCCGTTGGCATTCCATTGGTGTCCATTTGAGGCCATAACAGTCACCCAACATTATTGTTCACCTTTAAGCCTGCCTGTCCAGCTAATGTTTCCAGAGCCACCTTATCTTCATCTTCGGGTTACTTTGCTCTTACTGCTGCCCCCCTCAGGGTGGACCACTCATGGTCTCATGATGGAGCTGTCCTCTTTAATTCACACAGGGCACACAGTTCAGCCACTCCCCTCCTGTCCTTGCCTTCCCTTTTTGAATGATGTGATGAAGAGTTGCCATTGTCACCTTCTTTGAAATATTTCCCGCCCTCCCTTTAATGTGGATTACAGACTCCGCTCTTAAAGAGAGATTGTAGTAATCAGTGAAGAAGTGCAGTCGTACAGTCATGCAAACAATTAATTGTTACATTATCAGCCTGGATTACAACCAAAATTTTGGATTTCAAATGTATTTGATTATATTTTGGAATTAAATAAACAAAACCAAAGTTGAAGTTTGACAGAATAAAGACAAAATGGCTTGTCTTTTGCTTATTGCAAAAAAAGGTTTTTTTTTTTCCAAAAGGTATAATACTTTTCTGAGAGCAAAATGGTGGACAATTAAAAAAGTTTTTTTAAATTTTTTTTTTTAATAATTTCAAATTAAAGCGAGAGCAGGTTTGTTTTCCTGAAAAAGGTATTATTTTTAGTTGATCTTTTTTTAAAGGAAAGTATTTTTCACAAATATGTAATTTTTTTTTTTTGTCACATCAAATGTCAAAAGGCTTACTATTTTGAGACAAAAAAATATATAATTTTTCCAAAAATGGTTCAGATTCGTGGCCCAAGAATAGATTTGTTCCCTCTTTTTGCCATTTCTCCTTCATTTAAGTTTTACCTTTTTACAGAAGATGCTTAAGTAGTTGAAGTTTGCCTTTGAACTTGAAAGGCTGTTCCTGGTTTTCACCTCCTTGTGCCGGTATTTGTGTCGGCTTAGTCCAAACCAAAAGTAATCACGGCCCAAGTCGATCGCTCTGGGGAACAAAAAAAGAGGAGTGATGGACTGATGAGCGTCGACCTGAGAGGGGAAGAGGGGGATTAGAAAAGACTGAGGCCAATGTGAAAAGAGCAATAAGCATCTGGCTCCACTTGGGCCTAATTTCATACCTAACTTTGAGGACCCCAAATTATCGTGCTGGCTCTTCTTTGAGGCACTGTTTCGTTAGTGACGGGATAAGTATTTCCCTTGGAGCAAATGTCACGGAGGACCTTCATCTCATGTTGTTGATGTCTTTTGGCTACTTTTGTTTTTGGAAGACCACACATTGTTTTTGTATGGAAACATCAAATCTTGACAGCATTGCTCTGACTTGGTTGTTTTGTTGGAGAGCAAACTTTCCGCACCAAAACTTCTTCTCTGATGTTTTGCTATCTAAAGATCAGCTAAAGGTTGAGCTGTTGATCAATGTCCTGTCATGTTTTTACGTGTATCTCTGCACATACAAATTGTGAATAGCATAATTTCATCCAATTTAGTCTCCTTGCAGAATTCATTTAGTGTCTAATCCCAATAATTTCCTCGATGTATTTTTTGCTTTTCTCTGTTCAAATTGGCATGTTCCCTGTCATTTCACGTGACTGTTTTTGGACAGCGTACAGTGTTGTCATCTAGTAAAGTTGGTAAAGATCCAAAACAGAGAGTTAGGGCTCTATATTTTGGTGACAGCACACATCTGCTAGGTCTAAAAATTGTCACATCTTCATTTTTGTACCGGGACAAGTCTAGTTTACCGTGTTTGGAAATTGGCAGACCACGCTGCGCTATGCTAGGTGTTGCGGTGGACTGAGGGTGCTTTCTTTTACACCCCCCGGCGTGCCTGACAATTTGGTGCCAGAAAGTCAAGGTCAAAACTACACTTTATGTCATGATTGGAGCGGGATTTGGACCCATAAGCAGACATGACACAGAAGTTGAAAAGTAAAAGTCTTTATGAACGAAAATGCAAAGTAACTACAGAGAGCAGGACCGGAGGAATTATTACTGGCAGAAAGCTTGCATCCTGACTCGAAGAAAATTTGACGTACGTGTCACTGAGTACCTCGATCTTATAAACTGTAAGACATCAGGCTTAAATGACATAATAAAGGACAAAGCATAAAAGGACCATAGCAACTGATACATAAGATACATCAAGGAACAACTAGTCATAACACTTTAGACCAGCTTGGAGCAGGTCTAAGTCGTGGCACAGGTGGTCTTATGCAATTTTGGTGAATTTGATCGATATGCAGGCATGAGCTCCGATCCATACCTGATTCAAATGATCAGGATTGTTGTCAGACTCACGCAGACCTTGCTGATGAGCTGATCATTTCCATCAGGTGAGTTGGAGGAGGGAACAAGTAACTTAGTACTTAAGCGAGCAAGGCAAACGTGACATCCTGGATGATCGGTTGACATTCAGTTTACACGCTTTTAGTCCGCATCATTCACAACTAGCCTGTATTCCCCAGACATGTTGCACAAACTACGACGGTTTATTAGTGTGACACCAGCATACACCCAAACATGAATAAATTGACAAATCTACATATCACAGCGATGAATGAGTGGGAAAATGCACTTTTCTGTAAATGGCAGTTTTGTTATTCAACTTTATTCTGAATACATTGGCCAATGTATGAGAAATGGGTGTTGTCATGACGACGTCTTGTTTTTCTCTCCCTGGGTGACACTTCGTCACACGTCACATATCAAATACATTTTTTTCTCATTCTGATTGCTGTAGTTAACACCTTTTTCTCATTCTGATTCCTCTAGTAGTTATGAGCAGTGGTACACCAGTACTGTAGCTCAAAATGTCACATCATTATGGAATAACAGCACAGACATTTAAATGACATACATATTCCCACAAATCAATGTAAGTCTATACATCATTTTTTGTTTTTTATTGTTAAATATTGTCGTAGCATATCATTATGTTTTGCAGAAGCTGTATTTAGCAATTTAAAAGAGATGTTGTTCACAAACGCTGCCTATCCACAATTGGTCTGTGAAGCAAGTGCAGATTTAAAATATTTTTTGTAGAATATCGTCAAATTATCGTTATATATCGAAATATTTTTTTTTTTCCATATCACCCACCAATACCTGTGACCTACCATCTAATTAAGTAAAAACATGAAGTGCAGAGATGACTGAGCATGCATTCTTGTCCAGCATGACCACAGATTCTTGCTACGGTGCACAAACTAAGTAGATTGCTCGACATTTGTAATGTGGAAACATCCTATGTTGAGACCGTGGTAAACCAAGGACCGGTTGTAACAATTAGGTGTTGTACAGAGTGCTCGCTAATCATGTGTTTTAGTTGACGTTTTCGTTTTTTTCTTTTTTTTTTTTTGAAGACCTGAAGTGAAGGTCAGCACAAGGCCGCAATTGGCACGCATCGACGCATGTCAGCCGCCGCCCAAATTAAACCAACCCCCCCCACCCCCGTCGACCAATATGTTTTGCCGCATGTCGATCGTATGCAGCCGATCACTGATCTCATCTTGATTAACATTTGGGCACCGACTTCCCTTGTGTCACAAATTCATATTGTGCTCATCCGAGTGTTTCATAATTCATCCGCTGTGATTAAATCTGACTAATGTAAATTAAATTTTGCCCCAGCGATATTGACTTGGAAGCATATAAAATCAAATCTCAGGAGTGGGCTGTTTCTTCATTTGTGTGTCCAGCGGATTTATTCATTTCTATCTCTCACAATTAGCGTTAAACAGGCTTCTGGGAATCTTTTGTCTGCCACTGTGCAATGCTTATTGGATCGCCTTATTGACATACGTTATGTAACATCATATCTTGTTGGTAATACCGTACTGTCCGTCCACACAGATGGAGGGCCTATCACCAAGAGGCTTGTCGATTGCATCATGCCAGGTCGCCTGGCAGATCTAATTAAGCGATATTCTGTTTGTAGAAGCAGCTTTGACCAGATGCCCAACGCTGAATTAGCTTTTCCAGGTCCCAAATGATGATGAAGGCGGAGAAACACTACTGGACAGATTTGTAACGCAGAGTTGCCTATGTGTCATTGGATTTCATAATCCTCTATCATTGCCAGATAGTTTACACTCACAGGTGCATGGCAACATATTTACACACACTTACACTTTAAAAGGGGAAGTCAACCCAAACATTTTTTTTTCAAGAATATGTTCTATGCAAGTCCACTAGTTGAAACAAAGCATTCTGATAAATATTGCATTTGCGGAATAAGAGTTAATCCACCCGTTTTTTAGCCATCTCTGGGGGCGGCCATTTTGTCACTTCTGTCTGACTGAAAATGACATCACAACTGCTCAGGGCTCAGGTAACGACCAATCACGGCTCACCTGTTTTCTGAAGCTGAGCCATGGCTGGTTGTTACCTGAGCCATGAGCAACTGTGATGTCATTTTCAGTCGACAGCAAGTGGCAAAATGGCCCCCCCTGAGATGGACAAAAACGAGCGGATTTCACTACTTAATTAATATTCCACAAACAGAATTGTAATCAAAATGCCATGTTTAGACTGGTGGGGGCGAAGAACATTTTTGGGTTGACTTCGTCTTCAGCCAAACAAAAGGGGGACCAAGTTGAATAGTTTTGCACATTCAAGAACTTTTGGGCATTAGTGACACTGAGAGGACATTACAAACAGCAATTTATATCTCAATACTTTATTATTTATGACAAAACTATCAAACCTTTGTAGATAACTGTTCCTTCGAGTCCACATTCACATCTCGGCGAAACTAAGCGGGTGCCGTTTAATATACAATATGACGCTGGAGGCTATGCTTTTATGAGCCGTAACCCTTGAACCGTGTCCACACAGCTTCCTGCCACCAGAAGGACAGAAAAAAGAACCCCAATAAAATGTAGCTCCACATTGCAAGCAAGATGTTTCTGTTCAATCTATTTCGCGGTGTCATTTTTGATATTCTTAGCTGTGACTTAATCCACAGATTAGAAAAGAATATATTCAAATGGTGCTTTAAATTGAAACAAACAAGTGCCGGTGGTGCTCCACTTATTCGACTGTTGCCAGGGAATACTGTATAGGTGGTTGATAACAGCTGATCATTAAGTTAATTGATAAATTCATATATAATAGTTAAATAATACATAAATAAATACATAAATGTATAATTGTTTAGTTCTGTCTTTGTTTTTGTGTGTGTGTTTTCCCTCCCTTTTTCTTTTTTCTTCATATGAAACTTAGTTCATGGAATATTCTTAAAACCTTATTTACATATTTAGTTTGGATTAAATACAATGGTTTACCTTACATATAGCACACTGGTATTGTGGGAGGGCCTTATTTCATAAATAAATTCAAATTTCACACATTTCTGCCCTTTAATTTTTAAACTATTCCCATTTTTATTTTATGTTTTGTTTGTTTTTATTGATGTCCGTATGCTCAACTCTTGTGGTGTATGTTGGTTGAAATAAAGCTCACCTGTATGCAGCAATGCTTGTTTTAAAGTGCTATATAAATAAAGTTGAATGGAGTTGAGCTTTCACGCACGTCATGATTATCTTACACAGACAGAATTGTATAGCAAGCAGTGCACCGCAGCGTTACGAATCCAAAATGCACGTCCAACCCCCCCAACACTGTGACAGTGTATCTTCGTAAAGTATGTCGCCTCTTGTGATGCATAGCTCAGTAAAAGATAAGGTCATGGCGCACAGGGGTAAAGACAGGTTGTCCGAAACTCCACACACAAAGAACACTAAGCTCTCCAGCGTTGCCCCGGGGTTCAGGTTCTAGCTAATCAACGGTGCACACAGCCGTGACTGTTCAGTTGCAGGGCGCTAGAGATGGATGGAAGGAGGGGGTGCGGGGGGAGATGGGGTCCAAAAGATGGGGGCATGAGGGTCCGAGGAAGGCTGGTGGGAGGCAGGGGGGCGGTTCTGCGAGCGCGGTGCTTGGTTGATTCTGCGTGTTGACGAAGCAATTGTATCTGCAGCATGGAGTCATTTACAAATGGCCAGTTAAGTGAGTTGTGGTTGTGTGGCTGTGCTGTTAATGACTGTCACATGTCCACATAGGGGAGAGGAGCGCCTAGAAAGCAATAGTTTGGACACTATGGAGGTGAAAATGCGGGTGTCAAGTATGGAAGGATGCAAGTAGACGTATACTGTAACTCAAAGGCTCCATTAAGAAACACTCACTGTATACAGTAGTGCCCTATAGAGCGAGTTTGTCATTTTGTGGCGCTTTTCAAATTGAAAAGTAGTGAACGAGCGGTAGTGACTAGAAAATCAATTTGTTCCATGATGCATTGAGCCAAATGCCGCAAATATACTGTACATGTTGAATTTTGCAAAATAAACTCATCTTAAACAGGAAGTCAACCCAAACATTTTTTTCAAGAATATGTCATATGCAGGCCCACTAGTGCAATTTAGTTTGTGAAATGTAATACAATAAAATATTTTTGTGTTCAAAGCGTTAAAATGTTGAAAGGCCACTGAAATGGAAGCTACACTTTTCTGCACTTTTATGGTGCTTGATGACAGGTGGCCTAAGAATAAAATATTTATTCATACAATAATTAAGTACTGGATGCATACCTAAAATAAACAAAATGTGTAGGTATGGTTTTGCGGTCCATATTAAGTTGTTCATTAACTTTCTGCTTTCCATGTTCTCAGACAACAAAGGAGACTCATTGGATTTTGTGGATTTTTTTAAGCCCTTTCCCCCCCTCCAGGCTGTGACCGGCCTCATAAACGTCTCCAGACACAAGGGCTCTGTCCGCCATCTGACAATGATTAGGTTGCGGCCTCCCTCAATACATGTCAAGCCCGCACACTCAATTGCACCGCAGCGCACCTTTATAACGAGGTCAAACGAGCCACCCGGACATATATACATACATACGCATATATATATATATATATATATATATATATATATATATATATATTTTTTTAACATTTTATTTAATTGTATTTTTTTGGGGGTGGGTGCAGGAAATGCCAATCAGAGGAGAACTTACAGTTTTCAGAGCGGGGGGGGGGGGTTGACAGCAACTCAGCGTGGAAAAGAATAATGACTGAGCTTGAGGCCAAAACTCTATATAGTAAATCTAGAAATTACCAACTGAAGCAAAAACAAATCATAAGCTTACCTTTATTGCTATCAGGTTACATGAAACACAATGACGGTGAAATACAGTTAGCTTTTAGCAGTGGCGGTGGGCAATACTTGGGTCATACAATCTTGCTCAGTCACAACATACACGATCAATTTGGCTTACCTGTTTTTGTGGGTTGTATAATGACGGATGAAGTTAAACGTCATAGTTGATATGTTTCTCCTCTTTCTGTTCTCTTTTTGATCAAAACCATATTTATGGAATCCAAATATATTCTTCTTTGGAGCTCCCTTTGTGTTCCTCTCAACCTTAGGTGGCCTCTGCACTCTCCATCGTAGCCTACTACTGGTGGGTTGCCAGGATTGCGCGCACTCACAATACTCTTCTTTATCTTCAAAATGTTGACTTTAAATCAAGTTCTACGTAGTTGAAGTTTAAGTCAGCCAGTCGAGCCTCACGAATACCAGGTCAAAGTCAAGACGAGTCTTGCATACGGTTTCGGTAACAAGTCCCAAGTCCTAAAATATGACTCAAGTCCCCCAACTCTGTAAAATTCCCACTGTACAGAACTAACCTTAGTTCCTACGGTGGCAACACAACCGAAATTTACTTGAAAGTCGGAGTGCCCTAGTGCAGTAGGAAAGTCAGAATTACAGAAATAACATTTGTAACACTTTTAAGTTGTAAGTGTAAACCAATCAAATGAAAAAGAGTATGTTCTTACACTGCCCAGCGAAGTAGTTCACTGCGGGCCGTTTGAAACCTCAAAATCAGTAATGTTGGAACCGCCAGAAACCAATGAAATCCTGTATTTATATATGTAGGTACACATCTCCTCTATATTCTTTTGGATGTAAGCATTAACACACTGTTAACACAATGTTGGGTACCAAACATTTTCAAATAATTCAATTTACGGTTGGGAAACATTTTTCTTTCTCACTGATTTGAGACTCGAGAACACAATTTTGCAAGGGAGCATGTGATTTCTGATTTGTGCTGCGACACCATTTCAGTCACCCTGTGGAGGCTGGTTTTTGAAGGGAAGAAGTCAAGTCTAATTATTTTTGGGAGAACTGGAGACTGCAGCTCCTTTGATCGGCAAGGCCTTCGAAGGACTAGTACCATGAAATTCAATTTATCTTTTGAAAAATAGAAAAAAAAATCATCCACTGTGGAACCTTTAAAGTCGAACGCCCTTCAAGGCAGGGTTGTCAAACTTTTGGGTCCGGTTTTAACATCATTCGCTGCGTAACGATATGCAGTTCAGTATGTCCCTTAGTTTTCAATTCTTGGTGTGGCTCACATTGAGTACAGTAAAGAAACAAAATGCAGAGCAAACTTGCTCATATATATACAACTAAACAGATAGATTTAATTATAATTCAAATGAAACATCAACAGCTTAAATCTCTGCTTTTTATGCAAGTACAACAGCAGTTGTTTGTCATCTTTTTAGGACGTGAATGATGCCGACAACGGAAACTGTTTCAACAGTCTGAAACATGCTTTGTTTTTGTTGAATAAGAACACGAAAAATGTATTTGTTATTGCCTTGGCTCCATTTTGATAGGCCAGGACAGGCTGTTTAAATGTGGCTTGAAGTTGCATTTGTATGTGTTGTTTTTAAACACATGACTAGCAATGCTGTGTTTGTTTACGGATTAGGCATGTGGCTAAAGTGTGAGTCAGTTACACTTCTTGTCCTTTGTCCGATTTGTTCTGTGTAGAAACTAATAGTCACCCCTTCAGATTACATAATCACCCTTGCAATGCGTTGTTAACGTTTTCATGGGTAATTTTGAACAGAAGTCTAGGAAAATAAAAATATGGCTAACTTTCATAGCCGCATAAAATGATATGGTGGGCCAGATCTTGCCCGCGGGCCTTGAGTTTGATATCTTTGTTTAAGGTGTACAATTGCAAATTCCACGAAACTATGAATGCTGTAAATAAGTCACATGTAAACAGTTGCATGCAGACCAATCAGAGGATAAAAAAAAAAAAAACCTCACTTAAAAGTGACGACAACTCTGCCCTGGGTTACATCGGCGCTACTAATGTAATTTAAGTTGCTATCTTACTTTGAAAACAACCAGTTACAACCTGGCTGCGTCAAAATGGACAAACATCAGTCAACAGATTAGCTCCTTCTTTCGCATTGCCCGATGGAAAAGTCTCAAAGTGAAACTCTATGGAGGTTGAAATGAGCACATCCTTTGGGCTGCCGCTTTCTATCTTCACTCACCTCTTCAAGTGAACGCTGTGGTGGCCCGTCACACACACATAAACACACGCGCAAACACGTGCGCACACTGCACTAACCTGTTCATGACTCCATGCTGCACTTCACGCCTCTGCAAGGTGACCAAGGGAAAGTATCAGGGTGTCAGCGTGTCAAAGTTCATCAGTGACGGGTGGTCGGTGTTGCCAATGGGATGGGGAGTCCGCCAAGGACCCTTTTCTTATGATCTCTCACTCTACTATTAATAATCTTAAAAATGCTCCAGCAACGCACTTGGGCTGTGACAATGGAAGCATGGGAGCGTTGTTAGCGGCTAACCATGCTAAGAGCTAACAAACAGGGTGCCCCTTCCATTGTTAATCGACAACTGTGTGGGCTATGGTAATTTTCGTTGCGTGCTACAATGCAGGCAGTTTAACATATGACAAAAGTGTTTATGTTTAATTGTATTTTTTTATGCGAACTCCCCCATTAGCCTGGTTAGCAAGCCACCCACTAGAAAGTATTTCTCTTTCCTCAAAGTGTGTTTTCCTGCTGGTAACCACCTTCCAACTCCCCTGTAAAATTGCATTCTAAACATCAATCGAGGCAATAACATTAAAATTCAACTAATATGTGTTTTGTTCATATTTTTCTAAATAAATATTCAGACTCCTCGGTTGAGTTCAGATTCTCTGCGCATATTTTGTCATTTTCTTTTCTTTTCTTTTCTTTTTATCCTGGTGTGCCTGTGTAGATTTTTAATTGAAGAGTGTGGTTTTAAAGGCAGTTTTTATTTTGAAATCTCTGGTGGGTGGGCAGCATGTGTGTGGCTGAGAGGAGTAGGCCGCATGACTCATCGTTGATATGAATCCACATTCTGTTCACACGTTCACCTGTTGACAAACATCACGAATTTAATCCCAAATGTTTTTTTATTTATTTACCCAAACCGTCTATGGACTCTCTGTCTTACTGAAGAAGTGCAGGGTGCAAGATGGGTGGTTTTTGGCCTTGTTTAGCTATTTGTGGTAAATGTAGTTGGTGGTTATGTTTGATCAGTACATTCGGAGCCAAGCTAAAAATGAGAATTTAGTTGCAGGAGTGGCCTGTGATTGGCGGGCTACCAGTCTGCATCAAGCTCTACATAGAAAATGGTTGGAGTTACTTACGTTACAGACCCACCTGGAATAAGGGAAAAATCTGTGATATATAGAGACCACATGAAAAGATTTTTTAAATAGTTGTATCCCTCCCGGACACTTTAAACACGTTTGAAGTCGTAAAAGTCTTGAAAACCTATCAAAATACATGTTTTAAACACACCAAAAATTGAAGCATAAAATTAATAGAAAGTACTCGATTAGGGGTGTAATAAAAAACGTTTTGAACAGGAAATTTTATTTAAAAGATACGAGTGCCTCGAATTCAACCAAATTGAATCGTTCCATTTTGAAATATATTGAGATACGTATCGAATCGTCTATTATTGGAGAGATATATCTTAGAAGGCAATGACATATTTAAAAAATTGCAATCTCACTAAGTTGAGCCGCATCGAATCGTTTAACTTTCAAATGGAACCGTCCTTGAATCGTTTCGCACAAAACATCGAAAGCCGCATAGAATTGTCTTTTGTAGAGAGATGAACACCCCTATCAGCAGCCTGCTCATTTTATTTTTTTACTGTTCTCTTGGTGTTCGTTAAGTAGCTGAAATGTTTATCTGCAACTGTTGCTCTTCTTTCCCACAAGCGAGGGCATTACATTACAGTACATTACAGTACTGAGGCCTATGCTGTAAAACCACCCCCCAAAAAAAATTGCATTAAGAAAACATGATATAGCGGGGGCGAGAATCATAAGCCATGATATAGCGAGAGAACACAGTATTTGTATTCAAGAAATTAAAAGGTCAAGTTCTTTTATGTCAATTATGGTAGAATGTTTAAATGTGACTTAAAACATTGCCTATCAGGTTTTATGGTTGCAACAGTTTGAGTGTGGAACAGTTATTTCCTGCCATGCTTGCATCTCCTTCCACATCCTTACCATTCAATACTTGTGGGTGTTCTTCTGATTAATTTCCTCTTTGTTGCAGGAACCATCTTACCTCTCAGTGTTTTCATTGGCAGCGAGGCGAAGAGAGCAATGACACTCTGTAGCAGCTGAGTGAAAGAAGGGATTTGGAAGGTAAGCCGCCTCGCTGATCCTTTTCGGAAGAGCCGAAGCATGAGGCGCACCGCCGGGCTCTCGCAGTGACAGGTCTGCTTTTGATACCTGACCGATAGACGGGCAAACCGACACCTCCTTTTCTTTTTTATTCCGACATGCCTCAGATCAAACATAAAGCACACCGGAACTATTTTTGTTCATTAATAATAGCCCGACTTAGCTAGGAGGGGCAGGAATAGTACCTCAGTTTATGTACGTTTTATTTTTCAATTTTTTTACTACTCCGCTGTTAGGGCATATGTTATAAATGACCAAAGACAGACTTCAGGATCTGAAAAGTTAGTATCAGTGATATATCGATCATCATGGTCGATAAAGTATTGGATGTAACACAGTATGCTAATGGTTAGCATGTCTGCCTGTTAGGGGGAAAGTTATTTACCAAAAATAAGAATGAGTAAAACGGGATGAACCGAATGATGATTTCATATTTCACAACCAATCACGGCTCACCTTTTTTCTGAAGCTGTGCAACTGTCATGGCATTTTCAGTTGACAGCAAGTAACAAAATGGCCGCCCCACTCAGATGGCTAAAAACGGGTGAATTTTGCTGATTAACTCATATTCCACAAACGCAATATTCATCAGAATGCCGTGTTTAGGCTAGTGAAGGCGCGTAGATCATATTAGGAGAAAACATTTAGGGGGTTGACTTACGCTTAAATTCCAAAACATGTTGTAGGCAATTAATTGACTTCAAGCTATAATCGTCACTACGCAGTGCAAAAGTTGACACGTTTATATTATTCAATTCAAAACCTAATAGGTCTCAATTTAAGTGTGAATGACTTTTTTTTGTTCTATATGTGTCCTGTCTCTTGTACAAAACCAAAAAAAGAAACAGCTCTATCAGAACGGATGGATGGATGGCTGGAGAGACCCATATTGTATTGGGTAGTTAAACACATTTTTTTCAACAGGAAATAATGTGATGTATGCTTTAGTTTAATTTTATTTCATTTGATTGCACAATAGTATATATATTGATATTATTATGATATATTTTGACGCTTGTATGGCACAACATTGCCTGTGTAGTTAATGTATGTGAAATGATGCAAACATTTTAAGGCTGGAACACATGAATTCACTTGACATTATTTCCTATGGGACAGTTAAAAAAAATGTTTTTAAATTAGAAAAATTTGGAAGTCAACTTGACCCGATTACGTTGTACCGTAGAGCCCCCTTCCACTGCATATTTGTCATTCTTCATTTTCAAACATGAATGTCACCTTTTATTTCACTAAATGGAATCATTCGGATCGCCCTTTTTCTCTCTTCTAGTAGTTTGATTTACAGGCCACTTGGCATTTTTAGCACCCTAAGTATGAATTAACCTCTTTGTCCGACAGTGTGGGTTATACCAGACGCAGAAAAAACGTCTCTCAAACACACATACACAGGCACGCACATGCACATACACACACAGAAGGGTGTAAGAGCAGTTTATAAGGTGGCCATAAAAGCAAATGTGCGAAATTAATCAAGTGTGAGTTCGTCTGTTTGCGCACTAGACCTGCCCACCAGACTGTGTTTGTTTAAATGTTTTCTTGCTGTTTAAGTAGAGGTGGGAGTGGACCAGCTGACTGTCCGTTGACGAGGTCCAATAAAGTGTGCGGTACTTGGCACTCTCAATGATCTCTGCCTAAACAAAATATCACGTGAAGTCACCGTTTTGACGTCAATACATCAAATACTGAACCATGAATGTGACCCAGTGGGGAAAAGCTCTCAGGGTTGAACACAATTGTCTTCGGCTGGCCGTGTTGAATGGATGCTTTATTATTTCAGAGGTTAGGGTTAGGCTTAGGGTTTGAGAACTACCGTTTCGATATGGAAGACACATGAAAGTGGACATGACATTCAATTTGTCCCCAAGGGGTTGCCAGGGACAGGGGTGCGTGTCCGTCAAAGCGTGATGAAAACTTCTCTTGTCATGGCTTGTTGTCTTCCACACAGCTGTCTGTTGACTTGAGGTCTCTCGGCAGCCGTCAACAGCAGCAGCAGAAAGTACTTAGCGCTCTAAAAGCGGCAACGACGGGCTTTGTCCTAATCCATGTTTGGGCCACGACACGAGCCTAAATAAACCACTGCAATGGGACACCTCTGTTTACCGGCACAGAGTTTGCGAAATACAAAAATACAAAGAAAAAGCCAAGCGGTGACTTGCCTTGATGTTTTTGGATTCTCAGAGTGCAGCACGCATGAAAGACTTTTCTTTTGGCTTTTTTTTTTTTTTTTTTTTTACTCCGTTCAGTGAGCGTCAGATGATTCACTCGCCATTCAGGGTTTGGGTTATTTTATTATTTTTGGGGCAAAATTCCACCATTCAGAGGCAGTCTGGAGCCCTGCAGGATAAAATTTGGGAGGGTTACGCTCACTTTTGAGAGTATGACAACATTGTGGGTTCCTGCTTAAAATCTTGCGTCTTTTGCCATCTTCCTTGTTTGCCACATGCCTTTGAAGGTCGATTCTCTCCCCACGCATGCACCCACGTAGACGTGGTGACCTTGAGGGTGTTAGGAGTGTTGATGTTTGTTTTGGAGGTTGCTTCAATTCCTCGGACCACCGCGTAGTCACATGGCACTGACATCAAAGGGAAGAATTTCTTACTGGGCGACAACGGAGAGCTCTCGTGTTTATTCTGAAGGTGCCACTCTAGCTTACTCTTTGTTTAATTGTCTGTCTGTCCGACACTGACTACTTTACATTTTAGTCCTTTGCAAATTGACTGAAGGTTCTTTTTTTTTAACACTATCATTTCAGTTGATACCCGATATTCGTAGGGAATAGGGCCCAGGCCGGCCCACGAATAGCGAAAATCTGCATTTAGTTGACACCCGTTGAAATACATTGAGGAAAAGAAAATGTTATTTTATATATTATAGTTTTTTTAATTAATAGGCCGATTAATCGGTAATCGGTATGTGTTTATGCCAAAAATCGGCATCAGCCTCAAAAAAATCCAAATCATCTGGCCCTAGTTATCAGTACTTTTTCACCTGGTGCCCTTCAGCGTTGAATTTTCACCAGAGTTTTGCTGAATATTTGAGGCCTTTTTTGGCCAAACTCCAAATTGTCCCACTTATGGGCAGTTCCACCGTAGAGATTTGTGTGCATGAATCGTTCAATGCTTGTATTCCCTGCTTAACGATTCACGTGCATGCCGAGCTGTGAGCTTTTTATTTTCTTCCCACCACCTCCTCCCCCCCAGGGAGGTTTCTTGTTTTGATGTCCTCTACCACCGCAGGCAGATGAATGGCCACATGGAGAGCCCCGGGGTGGGGGCGGGGGTTGGGCATGATGATGAGGCGCTTTGGACATGTTAAAGGACACCTGTGGGGCTTTAGGAGGGCCTCTTCATGATGGACATGGTTCCGCTTCAGGTGGCAGTAATTTCTCTTAAGATGGGGTGGAGGGGCAGCGGGGATCTCATTGTGCACATGTAAGTGTGTGTGTGTGCTTGCGCCCCGGTGTCGGCAACACGTGTGTCACGATTGAAACAATGTGTTTGTAGTAGTATTTGTGTTCCAGTGTGCTCAGTGTGTTTATGCGCTTTACTGTTCTCCTGGCGTTCGATAAATGACTGAAAAGTGAATCTGTGACTGTGGTTCTCCTTTCCCACTTGCAAGGGCTTTACAGTAAGTTTACTTTAAAAATAAAAGCCCCCCCTCCCCCCCAAAATCGCTTTTAAAAAAGTGGGGGCTTTGAATGTTGACCATGATATAGCAGGGGAACACTCACTACACGCACGCACACACAGTACTTTTGGAGGCTATGAGATGGACGAGTGCTTGCTTGTCCGCGTCACAGTTCTGTGGGTCGAGGATCGAAACTTAGGTCCGGCCTTCCTGTAGGAAGTTTGCAAGCTGAACCCTTAGGCACTGTGATGTCATTTTAAGTCGACTGCAAGTGGCAGTACAAAGCAAAATGGCCGCTCCCTAAGATGGAGTTTTTCAAACTGTACCTGAAATATACACGTGATTAATGCAAATGGCTGCAGATGCGTTTTTGTGTATGCATTAGGCACACACACACACACACACACAGGCACCCCCCCCACCCCCCACACACACACTCCCCGGCTCACATGTCACTGCTCTTCAGGGAGTAATGACAAGATTGAGTTACCCCGAATAAGTGTGTGTGTGCTGTCGTTGGTACCTTAACCACTTAACCAAGTTAACTGACGTTGCCCTCACCGTTCCCCTGACCTTAATTACCTCAAACTGTTTTTTTTTTCCCCCGTCCATGAAGAAACTTGCATATTAGTTGGTAGGACTGCACTGAAGCACAGAAAAGAAAATGATTACATACAGTTTTATATGATATAGTAACATTTCAAGAAAGAAGGTGTGAATCACAGGTGTCAAACTCAAGGCCCGGGGGCCAGATCCGGCTCACCTGTTTTCTGAAGCTGAGCTATGATTGGTCGTTATCTGAGCCCTGAGGGTGTGTGATGTCATTTCCAGTCGACAGAAGTGACAAAATGGCCGCCCCGCTGAGATGGCTAAAAACGGGTGGATTTTGTCGCTTAACTCATATTCCACAAACAAAGTTTTAATCAGAATGCTATGTTTCAACTAGTGGGCCTGCCCTGCGTAGAACATATTCTTAAAAATATATATGTTTTGGTTGACTTGCGCTTTAATAGTTGGACATCTGGTCAGGTCAGTTTGTGAGCTACACGCGCACATACTGTACACGTGCATACCCACACAAACACACAGTGACGTGTTTGTACGTGTCGGACCCCGTTAGCTGGGGGTACACAGGTCATCTGCGCGGATGAGGGGTCAAGGTGTCACAGTGTTATATTTCAGCTGCAGAAGGCTCCTCTGTTCCCCACTGAATGGACACTGTCACTAGTATCTTCGTATGGACTTTAAGGGAAGGAAGGAGAAATAGTAGACGGGTGGGGGCGGGCTCGAGGAAATGAGCCGTCATGCTTACAGATTGCAGGATGATAGAGATCTTAATGACACGTTAGGTTAATAACACACCGGCACGTACGTTTCAATTATGGACCTAATCATGTACGTGCAGTTTGATGCTGTTTTTCTCCACGTATCCGTCTGCTTGTGTGCGTGTGTGTGTCTCAAAGTGGTTATTGGAGAAGCTTTTGCATCCTCACATAGTGGTCGCTCTATATTTGGGAGTTGGAGCGAAGCTAGCGACCCCGACGCTCACCCCACACCTGCCCTGTGTGTGTGTGTGCATGCCTGTGTGGAAACACACACACACACACTGGCTTGTAAGCTTTTGTGTAGCCTGTGTAGCTGCTTTTAAAGCAAGCGTGTCCCCTTACGTGTTTGCACTCGGCAACACAATAAGGTGCGCTTTTGAAGTGCGCTTCACAAACTTGCGAGCGTTCCTTCGCGATGTATAAAAACTCAAGGCCGAATTCACAAAGGAAGAATTGCGGCCGCTGATCGAACTTTCAGGTGCCCTTCATTTGTACCGGCAGTTTGCTCTCTCGTAATACCATATTCACAAAGAATATTGCGCTAACGACATACCAGCGCAAACACACCCACAAAGTTTGACAGCGGAGTGCAGTTTGCCCCTGATTTCCCCCTGGTTGCAATAAGCTACACATGGCAAAATATAAATGCTGGCTTTGCGCCAAGAAGGCCATTGCACTTTCAGAATGCGAGCTTGGGGTCCTGACTGAGGAGGTGCGAATGAGACCTTCGGAAAACTGTTATCAATCGTCACCAAATTTCACATACATACATATACTCATGCCCACATAAATCTCAGAAAATATCAAATGGTCAATACTTTGGAAGTTATGGACACAAGCGTTTTCGTCATTAGGCGACATTAAGCTGTAGTGAGCGCGAGGCGTGAGATGTTTCAATGTCCATAAAATCTAAAATATTGTTGTCATTTTGATATTTTCACAGATTGATGTGGGTATAAGTAGAGATGTCCACATTCATTGTGGTAAAGACTGATCACAGTTTTCTGACAGTAAGCGACTTTATAAGCTTTATCAATGGAGAGGAAAACACCCAACGGCCATAGAATCAAAAATACGGTGATCATCATTATAAATATATACAGTATATTAAAATAATACCTTATATTGTCGCTGTCCGGTGAAAAACACTTACGTCCTATTTTGGAAAAAAGAATAATTTTCACATTAATGCGATGTCTGTAACGCGGAAACGCCATTCACGTAAAAATAAAAAAATTGAAAAAAATTGTACGTGTTTTTCACAAGACAGCGACGATATATAACGATTGGTAATAGTTTTCTCTCTTTTCTTCCCACTACGCAATGACGGTTTGTAACTTGAGGTCGATTAGTCGGCAAACGTGTGTTTTGGCAGCGGCACAGATGCCTCACTGACCGCGTGACAATATTTTAGTCAAAATGAGTCGAGCGGCACGGTCGCTTGCAAAATATGCAAGTCTATCCTCAAAAATAACAAAAGCACGCCAATTTCAAAAAGGCGTCAGCTAATGCTCGCTGACAAACATCTTAAATCCTCACATCAGCTGTCAACTAACTTAACTTAACTCCCTCCTGTAAAAGTGAAAACAGAGACAATATACTGCAGCCACTGATTTTTTTTTTCCAATATCCTCGTCCCATGCACTTTTGTAACAAACACAAGCAATCAAATCACAATTAACCAACCGATGCATCCTTGGTTTAAGATAGCAGACAGGAACAACATCTGTGTGGTCCATGCTTACTTGGTTTATCCGTACTTTCAATTGGAACAGGACTTGGGCCGACTGATCATTTTCACGAGATCACAAGGATGTAAGAACGGACGAGAATTGCGAAACGGCAAATGTCTTTATTTCAGGAAATGTTTAAAAACTCCCCTACATGGACGGATATGCTTTCCTCCCTTCTCTCCCTTCTGTTATGCCGGCAACCCTTTCTCCCTCATTCCATCGCTCCCCTCTTCCTCCCCCAACCCCTTGCCCCCTTGCCACCCCACTAATTGCCACTTGTTGGGAGCATCCCGGGAGCTCATTAATTGGTGAAGAGGAGACAGGTGGCGCCACAATGTTGTGATGCTCCGTGTTTGTGTGTGTGTGTGTGTGTGTGTGTGTGTGTGCGTGTGTGCATGTATGTGGTGGTCCCTGCTTGTTAGGGGTCCCGAGCCCCCTTCTCACTGTAATCTCTTTGTTTATGCAGTGCGAAAAGGGCCTGGCTGGGCCGTGAACTCCCCACGCTCTTATCCCACTGTGCCACTCACCCCTAGCGGACCCCCGTGCAAGACCCCCATCTTCGCCAGCCGCCCTTCCAACTCCTTGTTTTGCTCCCATCGCCTCCCCCGTTCAACGGCATTTTCTGTCACGTTCCTTCTTTCCTGTTTGTAACAATGTCACCGTAGGCTGACAGCTTCACAATCCTGTCGATGTGACTTGTAACTAGGAAAATAGCAGCTCTATTGTGGCCATGGCGAACCCAGATCCGTAACGTGGGGGGGGGACCAGCCAGGACACATCAGGTTAGTGTGCAGTAGTTGTACAAACCTGGTGGCACGCGGAAATGATCAGGCCATGTTGACTTTCGAGATGTGACTTTAAGGTAATATGTGGTGTTGACGCTACAATTTTAAAGCAACAATAAGTAACACGTTGAGGTTGCTGCACTGGCTTGCAATAAGAAAAAAAGGAGTTCTGTCGTTGCTGTGGCGATCCCAGATTACCTACTTCAAGTAGACTATATTGGTGGATCAGCCAGGACACCTATCCTGTTGTGTTACCGCAAGCATTGGTGCTAACCTCACTTTTCAGAGTTGTGGGACAAAAGTTCTGTTAAAAAAACAATTTTAAATCGACAAGAAGTACTAATAAATGTAATCTTGTCATGTTACAACTTCACAACATTGTGAATAATTCTCCAAATGTTGTGTTAACGGTCTTGCTAAACACATTCTTAAGTAGCAATAAATTTATTTTCAGACTTTGCACTTTAATGTCACAATGTATTAGAATTTTTTTTCTTAATGTAAAAATAAAAAACCCTGAAAAACACTGAATTTTGCCAGAGACAATCAGACAATATTAGCATTCTTGCTAACTAACGCAAATACAAAAAACTGTATTTACAGACTATTCTGACTTCAAACTCATAATATTCTAACTTTATTCTTGGACAGCAACATTAAAAGTGAATTAGCATTCTGGCTAATGCTAACACAGTAATATTGTTTATTCAGCGTTTATATCGATTTTAATCTTGTAATGTATTAGAACTTTAATTCTGAATGTATCTGCTAATTTAAGTTGTATTTTTATTTTGAATCCCCAAAACACCCAATATACTGTATATTTTTTTGTTGGTCTTTGAAAAGACCCAGCTACATTTGTAAAGCGATGATGAGGGTAGATTAGCATTCTTGCTAACCTAATGCTAAAACAATAATAAAAATGTATGGAATTTCTATGAAAAATGTATTCTCCATTTGATTTTTCATGTCTTTAATATTACAACTTTTTTTTTTTCAAATTTAGATTTTCAATTAGGATTTTGAGTTAATGGTTATCATGGGTGCTGTTCGCGACAGGGCTCGGTCACGTGGAACATATTTCAACATATTGTGTTTTAGGATCCGTAGGGAAACAAAAGTGGTGTGCCATGTGATGCTGGACCTAAATCTACCCAAGACAAAACAGGCGGCAGGCACGCACCGTGAAGATAAATCACCCGAAAGCGCCATTGTGCTTGGCAGGTGCGAGAATGAAAGAGACGATGGCGAGTAGAGAGCAGCGTTGCGCACACATGCACACGCGCACACACAAAGGTTTTTATTCCGGCAACGCTATTCCTGGCCAAGCAGGCAGTTGTCATAGGGCGGCCGAGGCGCGTGTGGATCTTTTATTAGCTTCCCACTTCAGGAGGTCCTCCCTTACTTGTGGGTGACTGGATAACCAAAGTCGTCCCAGTAGTGCCCTTCTGTCATATGACCACTACCAGTATTCTTAAAGTGTGTGAAGAGGTGACACATTACTATTGACTACAGTGAAACCTCAGTTATATACGGTACACCGTTCACCATTCCTACGTGCTCCTGTTATATTGTGTTTTTTCAGCAAACTGTTTTAAGGCTTTTTACAAAACAAATTGGCTCCATGACCAATATGGTTACTCAATTTATTTGTTTATCAAATCAGTTTTCCTCATTGAAATGAAGTGAAATGCTACATTATTAATCCAGCCCCTCTGCCCTCTGCTAGCCCCCCCCACCGCAAAAAAAAAAAAAAAATTACAGCACTGTATTTAATAATAGTGCGGTCATCCAGATTGTTACATTTCTGAGTGGTGCAAATTTGATGGTAATAGTATTTTTCCGCCCTTTTCTCTGATTAACTATTCTTTAAAAGACATTTTTAACTGGAGGTGAGAATTTCTCAGAATGTTCCAAACTTCCCACTCACCAAGCAGTGAGTTGATTTTTGCAATTTTTTTTTACTATCGATTCATGCCCTGCCCTTTTAGTCACGATTCTCAAGGTCTTTGTAAACAACTGCTGAGCTCCATTGCACTTTGATGGAACGCAAAATGGAAGGTGGGTGGCCACAGCTTGTGCTCGCCTCCATTCTTTGCCAAGCTGTTCGGAAAAGTATGAATCAGAGAAGGAGGCGGCGTTCACAGAGCTCCCACTCACTAAACTTCTTCTTCTGTCCACTGTTGCTGTTTCAAATTGCAAACATTCCAGCCTTTTGGCCCCTAAACCCCTCGCTTCTTCATCTGAGGGGCCTCCATTCATTTGGCTTCTGCCTCGGGGGAAATACAATCCGCAATGTACATAAATGTAGTTATGGAAGATGCCGCAATTGGGTTGGACAGCAAAGACTTGAAGTACAGTTTAGACGAAAATGTAAGTTTCCGTCACTGTTAGGGTAAGTAATGTGATCGTGTTGTGATTGAAATCCATGATATCACGATCACATTGGTGAACTTGGTAGACCACCCAATGACCCCCCTCGCCCCCTCCCACCTCCCTCCCAACTTTATTTTGTCGTGCCTTCACCGTACTCCACCTATCCACGTCAACGTCTTTATTGTGGGCAGTAAAGTGAACCGGTGAATGGTTTCACAATGACAAAACAAGCAGTTTTGTCTTTTTTGACAAAACAGGGGAAAAAAAAAACACTCGCAGTATATCATTAGGTCATCATTAACTTGAAATGGACTGACACCCAACTTGGTTTGTGAGTGGCATGTATGCGCATGTGTTTGTGTGTGTTAGCGGTTGTGGTTATTCGGAGGGTCGGTGTTTGACGTGAAATGTCATTCACAATAGCTTTGAGTGACAGTTCGTATTATTGCTTCAATGGGCTCGGTTTTACTTGTAAAATGTTTCTCGGAGTCATGATTGTTTTGAGAGATTTTCCATCCATCTATTTTTACTATATATTTGTTTCATGGTCAAGAAGAAAATGTATGAACAGTTTAATATTTGTTGGAATTTTTATTATTTTAAAGCTACATGAAATATATTTATAATTTTGTAGTACTTTAAAATTTGTTTTAAATCATCTAAATTTTAAAATATTTTTATTTGTGTTTTTTTACATCCTGTATTTGTATTTAGTATTGTTTTTCTTAATTTTTAAGAACATCTTTATTTATAGAATTTTAAAGTACATTTTATATTTTGTTGCATTTAATATTTTTTGTTGCATTTAATATTTTTTTTATTTTCCTAAGCTTTTATAAATGTAATAATGAATCTTATGCTATTGTGATCTTTTGTATTAGTAGTTTCTTTTCTTTTCTTTATCCATCCATCCATTATCTGTACCGCTTCTCCTCACAAGGGTCGCGGGGCGTGCTGGAGCCTATCCCAGCTGTCTTTGGGCAGTAGGCGGGGGACACCCTGAACTGGTTGCCAGCCAATCGCAGGGCACACAGAGACAAACATCCGCACTCACAATCACACCTAGGGGCAATTTAGAGTATCCAATCAACTTACCATGCATGTTTTTGGAATGTGGGAGGAAACCGGAGTGCCCGGAGAAAACCCACGCAGGCACGGGGAGAACATGCAAACTCCACACAGGGAGGCCGGAGCCGGGATCGAACCCACGACCTCTGAACTGTGAGGCGGACGTGCTAACCAGTCGACCACCGTGCCGCCTTCTTTTCTTTATGTTATATTAAAAATGTATTAATTATTTTGATGTATTTTTCTTCCTTTTTTCGCAGATCTTTTTATGTGACGTACAAAAAAAAACCAGAGGCCTCACATAAATCAGGCATGCTATCGTTAGCGTATCCTAACCCCACACTGTTACACTCCATAGTCTCCACTTTGCTGTGGCGGCCCTTATTTCGCGTCACAAACAAAACTGGTCTCCTCATTGTGGCTAACAGCTAAATTCAGGAAATCAACGTTGTTTGTTCACGTCTGATTGCGTTCAGTGCGGCCTGGTTTTCCCAGTTTCTTGCAAAGTTGAAACCCAAGTGCTCCCACACGTAATTTTAACAATGTGCTCATTTATCTTTCAATTTCTGACTCCTGTCTTCCAACTGTTGACTTTCATTCTGAGAACAAAATCCTCCACTGATGCTTCTAAGTGTTTTTCCTCTCTTCCAGAGTTGAAAGGTCAGTTAAGAACAAATCAGCAACGGGCTCAAAGGTGAACCGGGCCAACTTGTTATTTTTCTCCTCTTCTCTCTGTCAGTCCGGGCTTCATCATCATCATCATCATGGCTGCTGCTGACGTTATCCCTCATTTCCTCACTTCTCTCTCCAATTTCCTGTGTGGAGATTTGGTAGTGGCCAAAGAAAAAAGTTCCAATTGCCGTCAAAATTGCAAGATTGGCTAATTTTATTTAGTTTAACAACAGTTACTGTGAACAGTAGAAATAACGTGACAAGAATTAATCCGCAGTTAAAAAAAAGTCCATGAGGTTTCAGTCAGGCACATGTATGAATATGACATTGTTCCTTTTGCCATTTGTTGATGAGAGGGGCACATTGCATAATAGGAATCAAGGAAACCAAAAAAAGTCCATGGCACAAACAGACACGTGTGTGCAATGTACATATCAGATGACTACGTGATTGTTCTTCTAAACAGTTAATAATAATAATCACCTTGCTGCACAGTTGAAATAAAAGGAACGACTAGAAATAATCCACACTCCAAAAAGTCCGGCACTCGGGCACACTGTAAAATGTGGACACTGTGCCTCAAGACTCACATGATTGCTCCTCTTGCTATTAAGGACATTTCACAATAGAAATATGTGTGTGATATGTTCCAGGATCCCCTGTGACAGGTGAATTTCCGCAAAAGAAGAGAGGTTGACTTTTGTTTTAATGCCTCTATTAAACCATTACAAACTGCCCCATGGCAACCCCTCCCCCCCCCCAAGTATTGAGGGAATACTTGCTAAGCTAACTTGCTCTGCACAGGCTGCGATGCACTAGTTATTGCTGTTAAACAATGTCCTACCAGGAGTCCTTCAGGTCACTAATCCTCGCCGCCATGACAGAAAATAAGTATCGTTATCACTAAAGGAGAATGAGGAGTAGCTGCATGCGACACACACCAGCAAAATGAGATAACGAGGGAAGACGGCGAAGCCAGGCTAACCGCTAAACTAACATGAAATGTAGAGCAGTCCGAACTGCATTACAGCGGAGAGAACAGCAAATTAGGTTAGTTTTGAGATCTGCACAATAATTGCTGTCAAAATTACATTACAGCATATCTTTTTTTTCAATTTAGCTTCGCTCAGAGACTATATACCCCATTCAGAAATACTTCTATTATAATTTTTACAATTAAATTTATATTGTGATATATACCGTTACCGTGATGGTCACAACATTGATTCAATTCTTACCACGAAATGAATTATGGCCATATTGCACAGCCCGAGTGAGGTAAAATGAATGCGATTGCTATTCTTGACAATTATTCGTGACAAACACAACCTTGCACATTAGAGATAAACAGAACAACTAGAAATAATCCACGATCAAATAAAACGATGACACATGCCCATAGAGCATACTCCATTGTGTTCCAGTACAGTACAAATGTAAACTACGTAAATGGATGGAAGTTTACATACAGTTTATACATTGGCATTATAAACTTTAGTATTTCTCTAGCGTTCAGCGAGTGTCTCTAGCTCTCTCCATTGAGGTGTAAAGGATTGCTATGTAAATGCTGCGGTGGGTCAGTGTGAATGGACAGCCTTAAAGCAGATTATGTTAAAGTGCTTTTTAGTTGAAAGGACCGCTTCAGTGAATGGGCGCGGATTAGCAGATGTGCCGCTGTGCCACCAGAGGTGTTCACCCCCCTGCCTGTAAATCATTTTGCACAGCCCATAATGGGGATAAGGAAGCGGTACCGATTCATTGACACCTATGGAAATCCCCCTCAGAAGAATGGAGGGCAGAATTGTGTATTTGTGAGCGTGTGAGTTTATCTAGCTGTATGTTATCAGCATGTTATCACTTCTCGTTACAATTAATACCTGATGATGTAACCATGGTGCAAAATCCTTATCTCTCTGCTTCAATGCTTTCTATATTTAAGTGGATTTACTCTGTTAGCATATCGGTTGGTAGCTTGTTAGCATTTTATCCATTCTATTTCCATTTTTGAAAAGACTCTAGTGCATTATGGGAAAAAAAAATCGGCCTTTCTGCACCTTGGTTACCCGGTGCTATGTTTCTATTTGTTAACATGAATTGTTCGCATTTTAGCATTTTATCACATTGCTAACTTATGTGTTAGCGCAACCGCCCATTATCATGTTCACATTTTTAGGGGAGACAGGAATGCTGTCATGCTAACATGTTGATATCTTGTTGAATGTTAGCACGTTAGCATTTTATCTCTTTTATTTCAAATCAAACCCGACGACATGTCATCAAATGTAAAAATGGGTCAAATTTGACTCAAACAGTATGTAAGGGTCGAAATGTTTAGCGGCAACTAAGAGAAGACACCTGCAGAGTTAGTTGCTAAATCTTCAAGTGTGAAGTTATCAGTGGGGTTGGGTTGGGGGGGCTAGTCGTAGTGTGTGCTACAGTTTCTAGTCTGTGCTCATTAAAGAAAGGCTGTGAAGCACGTACTTGATGACTTTGTTATCCCGAGGTCATTCCGCCTTGTCGCCCAGGACATTTCTGGACCTGATTCTCTTGACACTGCTCCGAGTTCACCAGTGACCAAACCAATTAATTAACACGGCTCATGATTGGCCAGACACTCTCAGTGTGGCTTGGATCATCACCATGGCCGACCCAAAACGGTACATGGGGGGACGTCAATACCTTCACTATAATTTTAGTCGAGGTCCAATTTTAATGTGGGAAAGGGCGCTTGAATGAGCGAACCTCTTGTATGTTTACGCAGTGATTTTTCCTCTCATCGTGGAGAGCCACTCTTTTGTTCGCGGCTAATGAACAACGCTAACCAGTGTGAGAAAGAAAATAAGTGTTCGTCAGGGGCGGCCGCTACAAATGAGAAAGATTAGCATGAAAACAAAGCTGCTTTGTCGCTTCTGTTTAGCGTCAAGGCAACAACTGGCGTGACCGCTTGTTTGCTTTAAAAAAAAAAAAAATTGCTTGCTATCATTGAGTTATTTGTTTATAACGCAAATTGCTCCTCTGCCACCGTGAACAATAGAAATGAACAGAACGGCAAAAAAATAATCTACAGTTGAAATAGTCCACTAGGCATTTTGTCGCGCACGACGATTGCTCCTCTCGTCTGTAGTTTATGCTAATTTGCACAGTGGAAATAATCAGAACGATTAATAATATTCCAGCCAGAAAAATGTCCACAGCTATGTGTGCAATGTTTTCGTCAAATGATTATGCAATCACTCCCCTTGCCGGTTATTCATGGTTACCACCGCCTTGCACAATAGAAATAAACAGGACAACTATAAATAATTCACAGTAAAAAACAGACAACAGCGCACATGGGTTACAATGATTTTGACATATGATTACGTGATTGCTCCTCTCGCCTACAAGAGATGGGACCTTGTGACGTGACGTGACATAGGCGTGTGAGCTAGTAGGTTTGAGATGGGGCTGACAGCAGCGTGTCCATTGTGGTTGTGTTTTACCGTTCTCCCAGCGTTCAATAAATATGCAACAGGAAATGTAGGTCTCTCACATACAAAGGGCATTATTGTAAGTACTGTGTACTCTAAAAGCCATACAAAATAGTAGAAAAAAACAATGTAGTGGGGGAACACTATTGTAAAGAAGCTAGCTTGCGGCTAACTAACAGAATTACAAATGGTGATTTCGGACAGCATACTTTGCCTGAGTGAAGCACATTGAGTTGTCTTGTGAGTGAAATGTGCTATATAAATAAAGCTGCCTTGCCAAAGGTGATGAGAGATAGACCGATGTGTTTTTTTTCAGGACCAATACCATTACTAGTCAAGGGGACCGATAACCGATATTCATTTTCAACAAAGATGAGAAATTCTGGTCCAAGAAATAAAAACCCTGCCATTTGGCTTTAGCCACAGGTGCTTCTACTCAACTAGGAGGTAAATGAGTAGAAGCACCTGTGGCTAAAGCCAAATTGTGGCAGTTTTGTTACTTTCTGGACCTGGATTTCCCATCTCTGATTTTCAATAAAAGGAAAATATTTGAGTCAAAACAAGCAAACAAATAAAAAAAACCCTCTGACTCTAAACTTTGTTGAAATGTCTTGAAGCATATTATCTTAGACAACAGAGATCTTTGTTTTTAAATTCTGACTAAGTTTTAATTACCCCAGGGTCAACAGCATGTCTTAAAAAGTTCCCTATAGTTTTCTACGGTAAATGAAGATTTCCAAAATTTCAAAATATCTCAACTGGTAAACTTTCACTTATCTTTGTCTAAAATTAAAACAGATAAGTGAAAGTTGAACAAAAACAAAAAGCGCAGAGGATTCCCAGGGTTAGGAGCATCTCTTATAAAGTTAACTGAATATTTAAATAAATATTTCCCTGAAGTAAAAGTTTAAAATTGATCTCATATGGGGCGTCAGATTTTTTTAAAAAATGTTTGTTGCTGATATTTCTCAAAATGCCAAATAACGCCGACGATAATCAGTCCGTCCCTAATGTGTTTCCAATACACCATATCTTGGACAGCGTTGAAAATATACTAAACTAGTTGTAGTTTTCCTTAATATACAATGTCAAAAACAATACTTGGTGCTCATGACATTATCCAGCATCCCCTGTTGACTGAATCTAAAGTAATAACATTGGCCTTAAAGCTTCAGGGACGTGTTGCGTGCCGCACTAACGTGACATTCTTGAGTGTTGTCGTAAACATTCTACGAATTTGCCTCTCCTTCCTGAATCTCCGCTTGTGCCAACAAGGGAGGGTCCTTTGAAGGTCCACCAACATTGACGGGAGACATCCTTTGTGTAGTAGTAGAATTGTAACTGTTCCTTGCTAGTTACTGTAATGACGCAATAGACAGTCCACAGCCGAAAAAGTCCACGGGAGGCTTGGTCACGCATGACGGTTGTACCTTTCGCCTGTAATTTATGGTAACCACCACTCTTGGTAACACTCTTACATCGAGGCCATGTGTCCTATAGTTATTTATTTGTTGTCCTTTTTTTTTTTTTTTAAATGATAACCACCACATTCCACAGTCCAAAGTTGTCCATGGCATGCATGGGCACATGTTAGTGTCATATCAATATGCGACGGCTCCTCTCACCAATTATTCACGATAACCACTACCTTGCACAATTGAAATAAACGAGCCTTATAATTCACAGGAATCCAGGCCAAGTCTGTCACGGTTGGAGTGGCCTAGTAGTGTGTGTACGCCCAAAGTCAGCTCCTACTGCTTTCTATTATATATACATTCACCCCCACCACCACCCCACTTTTCCCCTGTTGCACTAAACCTGGTCTTTCTCCTGTCTGCTCCCTGCCCCCGTTTCTTTTCCTCCCACGGATCACCCTCTCACGCCCCCTCCGCCGCCTCCCTCCATATGTGTCCCAGCCCTCCCTCCTTACTGGGCAAGTAAACTCTCTCTCTCTCTATGTGCTACTGTCAGTTCAGGTTGGACGACGAGCCACTAGACCTGCTGCTGTTGCTGGTGGTGGTGTCGGCGCTTTTGCCGTGGACTTTGTCACATCGCGGCGATACGCCCACCTACCTCGTCCTCCACAATCGACAGGAGAGGAGAAAGGCAGTGTGTGAGGAGTGTCAAGCAAGCGTGGAGGGGGAGTAGAGCGGCGTGGAGCGGCGGGCGCACTCTGACCATGCCAGTGCGGGGAGGAAGGCTGCCTCTCTGCCTGTGGAGCCACAGCACTGCGCTGCTACTACTACTACTACTCGGATTCGTCTCTCTGGACACGCCGGTGCATGGTAAGAGCCCATTCTAGTCTTGACTTTATGTACGCTCACACTTTTATTGCGTGACTCCTCAAGAGCATTAACACATTGTTCTGCACCCCCAGAAAATATGTATTTTCTTCTTCTTATCTGGCCAATTTTCGCTATTCTACTCCTTACACTTTTCTCCACCGTTCAACTTCAAAATATTTACCTGAATTACGACATCTTGGAACTGTTTTCCACATTCCCAAAGTTTGTCATCCTCCCATATTTCACAGCGTATTCCACCACTGATTCAAACCAACTTTAAACTTTTCAACTCATTCAGGATACACATTGCCCAAATTCACACATTTATTTTCTATGACAGCATTTCCAGATCAATACAGACATTTTGCATATTTCCATCCTCCAATTTCAAATTATTCAGCACACTGAGGACATCTTGGGAACTATTTATCACAATCCCAAATGTCTAACATTTTCACAACACAATTCACAAAGGAAGACATATTTCACCTACTTACCTCTTGCCACATTTCTGGTCACTTAAATCCATTCCAACTTTAAGGCTCACATTCAGCAATTCAATTCATTCCTCAGCATTTCATTTCAATATCAACTTTTCAGCATTCACAAGCAACTTTTACAGAAATTGCATTCTCTCCAGTTTATGTCTTCATACCAAAGAATTTGTACTGGTCATTAATCAGGATATGCCACCATTTAATTAAAAGTGTGCGCATGTTGACAAAGGGTGTCAAAGCACATTAGCCACATTGCCCGTGACCATGTTTGGTATCTGCTGTGTGATTGGCGATGTGTCACATGCATGGCTCTCGTATCTTTAGTGCTACTGTGCGCTGTGGTGTGGTCAAGGCTGTTTGTTCAGGCTCATGAGTTGAAGAAGGAGCAAGTGTAGCATCTCATTTTTTCATTGGTATGTGGGCCATTACTGATTATGGTTGAAAATAATTTCAAGGGATCTTTGTCAAGGGGTTATAGGCAAGGAAGAAGCTCAATAATTTGAAGAAAACAGTGAAAACATATGAACTAACTTAAAATTTTGCAAGATTTTTACAGCTCAAATGGTAGGGTTTGTAGGGATGGGTGCAAAATTTGGGCATGTTGCATAACTTTGGAGTGGTGCAAAATCTCCCTAAAAAATGCATTTATACTCGTAGTGTATAAAGATGGCCGTCTGAAAAAAAATTCTTGATGGATTTCCTTGACTAAGGTGAAATCTCTGGAGTTGTAGCCCCATCCGTACAAAATTTATGGGTGGCGTAAAATTTCAGAAAAGAAAAAAAACAATACTGAATTATCAATTAATACATTTAAAACATGTATATTTGTAATGGGATGGGAGAATGTAAATGTTCTGAACTTGTTGAGCTGCGAAATGAATAATGGATGATAGCAGGGGTGGGCATTTTACTAAAGTTTGCCGGTCCGTCATTCTTCATCCGTGTGCAGCCTGGGTACCCGTCCGTCATCCCTCAGTCCATCATTTTTTCAAGCCGAACCAAACTGTAATCATCTGTCGCTCAGTCCGTCATGTTATTTTAACCGCGCTTCCGTCAGTAAATGTCAAAGGCCCGCCAGTCTGTCAATCGTCAATCCTGAAAAAAAAAAAGGTCCAACAGATGAAAAATCTATCCATCCATCCATCCATCCATCCATCCATCCATCCATCAGCTTCTGAAATGGAGTGTCGGCCCTCAAAATATTGTTTCACAACCGCCTATCCCAACTCTTTTAAAAAATAAAAATAGAAATGTTACGCTTAACTCACAAGAACTTCTCTGTAAAACTGTCTCTGTATTTAAAGCTACGTTATTGCTTCTTAGCTCATGATTCTCTTTTTGGCGCATACCGCCACCTGCTGTACATATACAGTCGATGCAGTCTGGGTTGCGTTTCCGTCTCTCGTCAGCAAAACGGGCGCCTGTCAAGTGATGGACTGTGAGGTCCGTTCGGACTTGACTAGGTTAGTTATGATTACACAGACGTACGAAAATCTACTTCCGACTGTGCTTCGGTCGTCCTTATTTTTTTTATAAGTTTCTCGTCTATTGTCTAATGTCAGCAAAACGGGCATCTGTCAGTAATGGACAGACGGACCGGTTCGTCGGTCAAACAGAAAGCCCACCTCTGAATGATACTATACAGTCTTGACCAGTGGCGGCTGTCTACATGTGTGCAGAACGTACAGACGTACTTTCCGAGTTGATGTTGGCTCTGGCCGACCAGAAGACGGGAAAATGCTGACATCAACGAGGGCCAGCTCTCTGACCCTGGGGCGAGGGATTTGGAATCTGATTGATTAAAGGAACTGTCCCATAGCAGAGTTAGCTGACGTTAAATTAGCCAGCACAGCTGATTATAAATGCCCTTAATGGGCAAATTAGAGTGGCATGGCAACACATAGTGGCTGAAATTTGATTGGACAAAAAAGAAATCCAACCTCCATATATACTACCCTAACCATGGTCAGGGCCAGCCGTCAAGCTAAAATGGATGACTAATGGACTGACTGATTGGATGCACTACAAGTGTACGTGTTAAGAGTTGCTTTTGGTGTTGATACACGTTAGGATTAGTCGTCCTTGGTCGAGGTCCACGCTCTACTGAGAGCCATTCTTTTTACCCCACTTCCCTCCCACCTCCTTGTATGGTTTACACCTGTTTGATACATTATCATCCCACCGTCACATTCCAGAAAAGGAGGAATTTGAAGAATAACGTGCGCGCTCTTAAGCTGTCTGCCGCACTGCCCTGCTTCGTGAATGATAGCGTCTGAACTTATTTTTCTCTCCTTTTCCTTTTGGTGCAGTTTGATTCTATTTAAAGTGACGGGGCTTGTTTCAGCCGGGGGAAGCTCAGAAGCGCGTCCAGCTTGAGGTCTCATCATAGCTCACGCAGTGCGCGCCCCTGCCCCCCCGAGGTCGTCCAGCAACCTTTTGGCCGCGCGTCATCCATCCTCTCGTCCATCTTTCGCTGACACGGCTCGCTTTAGAGGCGGCTTTCCGTTCTGGTCTGCCATCCAAGCGAGTGGCTCTGAAAGCCGTGACCGTCTGAGCATTTGACACACGCACACACACCTACACACATGCACGCACACACACACACACATAGAAGCAAACATACAAAGTGTCTGCATGTTTCTGATTCATGTGAACACTGACTGCTCTGTCCAAGAATCCAAACAACAGCTGCCAGCGACTGAGACGTATGTGAAGTCTGACATCGAGTTGAACCCGGGCCAAGTTTTTCTTATTCTCCTCGAATTAGTTCAGATATTTTCTTTTTTTTATTGGATTTTATAGACAAATCTCCAAACGCAATTGGCTCTCAAAAACACTTTTATTTTCTTAAAATCAAAACATCTTGTCCTGTATGTAGATGCCCAACATTTTTTTTGTTTGAAGAATTTACTAGATTTTTATTTATTTTTTTGTCCATTCAGATTTCAGCCTTAAGAATCAACAGTGCTCTCCGCTGTTACTTAAACTATATTAGCAATGGGACACCTTTGTTAACCAATCACAGCCGGCCCTCTGGTTGGTTGGTCAGAACAAAACTTGTGAAAGCCAAATTCGACTAGCAAAACACATCTGATGTGCACACAAATTATTTTTATAATCAGCATCTCTGGTGACTATGCTGTAATTTATTTACATTTGCTGTTTTTTGACGTTATTAGAGAAATGCTGATTCAAATTGAAGATGTTTGTGGCACAGTTGCATGCTACTATAATGCATTTTTGTACAGTATTGATGGTTTTCTAGGATTGATTAGTTTCAATCAGGTAAGTCCCCACTGGACATGTAGTCCTGCTACCTGACAACATTTAAAAACGTAACCTTGTGATGAGCATAGGTACAAAAAAAAAAATCGTTAATTTAACTTTTCAAACCTTCCTGTTGTCTGATGGTGAAAGATCACTCGGGCGCACCGCAGGCCTTTTCAGTTGTTTGAACTTCTTCTCTGGCCGCATTCATTGGCCGACGCATATGTGATGGATGGCCCAGCAATGGGATCATTCGTTCATTCATTGGCTGGCTTGTGGATGATTGATGTTGCTGGTGAAAGATTCAGCTCGGCGTGGGAGGAAGGAGATGGAACTGGTGGAGTGCCTCGGCCGTACTCTTTGAGACACGCTTTTGTCTTCCCTATTGTCGTCTTTTCTTTGAACCAGCATGCTGATTCTCCATTGCTCTGCCAGTGTTCTCGAGTTTCCACCAATCAGTTGGGTTAAGTCCTATGTACAGTGGTACTTTGACTTATGTGTGCACCAACTTACAAGCTTTTTAACATGCGAGCTGTCGCTTGGACGTTGTCATACAAGTGTAAAAATAGGTCACTCTCATTATTAACAGTAAAAACAATCAGCCTCATCTTTTGCTTTTCACCAGGCTTGCAAAAGTCATGACTTTTGAGGATTATGTTGTGGTCCCAAAAAGGCGATTCATCGTATGAATGATAATTAAAATGGGCCCTGTACCCTCTTTTTCATGGCAAATCCTCGAAATGATCACCAAATGTTTGTCTGCCCACTTTAGATAGTACAGACAAAAAAATCTTGTCAGTGCCACGTCACCCATCTGTCTAGGATACCTGCCTAAGCTCATTCAGGCAAAGTCCCGAGTAGCAGTTCAGAATGACATACAGCACAAGTGGAATTTGCCTCCTTGAAACTTTTTCATGTCTCCTGTCATGATAGACTTGAGCCGAATTTCGTGTCGATCAGCGAAACAGGTGTCGGGGGTTAATTTTGGCAAACTTTGAAGGGGACGCTTATGAGTGAGTTCTGGCATTTATCGCTATCTTGCAGTAGTCAGACAAGCCACGGGAGGATTTACCATTCTTAACTGTCCCGTATACAAGTGAACCAAACCGCTTGGTGGAAATCTGCTTTCACTGTTGTGTCTGTGAAGGCGATCCTCCTTTGGACAAGCAAGTACAGGACGACATGTTCCCTGTCCGTCAAGGAGAAATGAGTGCACGCTATGTAACACGCACACAGACACGCGCACACACAAACACGCTCACAGATCTCCCGTGACCTTCCACCTACGCCAAGCTGCAGCCTTCACTGTGACTTCTGGGAAGCGAGGAGCGATAGCTTACATTTCATTGTCCTTGGTGGAAAGAAGCGGCACTGTATCAGTTTTCATGGTCAAAAGCTCTGCCAGTTGCTGCGCTTTTGTCACCAGCCACTAATGAGACGCTGGCACCCCCATGCGTGTACAATCTGAGGGTCTGTTTGAGCTCCAACAAACACCTGCCCCCGCGGCCCTGCACCCACATTTCGCCAAAATACCTACAGTTACCCACGTTGTTGTTTTAACACTTATTCAGAGTTGTGACAATGCTCTGTAACTTTTAACCAGCTCTCATTCTACTTTAGTTTTCAGCTGCGATTGCCCCAACGAGTTCTTGCTGAATTTAGCCGAAGTTTTGTCCGAAGAGACTCAGTTCTTGCTTTTGAATAAGAGGTAGATTTGTTCCAAAGAGACACAGTTAATGACCAAGTGGTCATTTTGTCCAAAGAAACACTGGTGATATATTTGAGTAAGACGCAGTTTTGTGCAGAGACACAGTTGCTGTGTGAACAGCAAGCTTTTTTTTTTTGTTGGATGTGGTTCTATTTTTTTTTTACAAGAATCTGTTCTATTACAGGCCCACTAGCCTAAACACAGCATTATGATTAAGATTGTGTTTGTGGAATATGAGTTAAGCAGTGAAATCCACCAGTTTTTGTCCATCTCAGGGGGCGGCCATTTTGTCGCTTTCTGTCGACTGAAAATGACATCACAATTGCTCATGACTCAGATAAAGACGGCTCAGTCATTTTCAGTCGACAGAAGTGACAAAATGGCCGCCCACTGAAATGGCTAAAAAGGGGTAAATTTCTTCAAAGAGACGCAGCTGATATCTTTAAATAAGATGAGCGATACTTCGGCCAAAAGAGACACACTTATTGTCTTATTGTTAAAAAGACAATTGATGTCTTGAATAGGTTTACCCACACAGAGAGTTAATGAGGAAGCAGTCGTTTTGTCCAAAGAGACACTGCACACTCAGTGAAATTGGTTCGTGGTTGTGCTGTGTCGATCTCAAAGCTTCCTGTGTCGAGCTCGTGCGGTTGCAAAGCGACATCTCATTAAAAGCGCGGATCAGATGGCGAAAATAGAAAAACCCACCGCGAGAAGAGTTTGTGGGGTTATTACATCCTGTAATGAATACACATCACCTGACCTCTATTGCAGCCACATTAGCGGTCTGGTCTGGCTGTGACTTTGTAAGACACAGCTGGCGCAGCATGGATGTGAGAAGAACTGTTAGCTTTGTTCGTGGCAAATCTGAACTCTGAATCAGGCCTCGATCACATAGGATGAAATACCCTATCGCTGCGAGCCGGTTGATCATAGACAAGCCTATGGAGGTTAGGGATAGGGTTTAGGGTTATAGTTATAGTGTTGGATTAAGTTGAGGCTAGAGGTAGGGTTAGGCTTGGTTTGTGAGTTTAGGGTTTTGATTTTATGGTTAGGACTTCAGATTGCAGACAGGGAAGAAGAGCGTTACTTCAAAGTTAGGCTTTTGGTTCATAGTGGTATTGGATAAGAGCTCCTTGAAAGTAGATAGAAAAGAAACATTCAAAAATATGCATAGACGACTGAAGACTTAACGTATACGCTATTCATATGCTCATTTTTCACTGGTTTGTCTGTAGGTTTTTCGCCAAGCATTTCAAATATGACATTGGCCAGCAGCCAGAGTAATAGTTCCTCTCTTTCTGATTCCCGTTGTGACTTGATCTCTCCTGTGTGTAAGTGATATACAGTTTGACATCAGCAGGCTGTTTTTATCCTTTACTCATAAGTACTTTTTCTTCTGTGCTTGATAACATTTATGAAAAAAGGATGAAATGTGATGGTTTAGATCCTCCCGGATGCAGGAATGTTAAATAGGAGAAGTTCCAAAGGAACGGGATGAATTTTCACATCAAGATATATATTATATATCTTTGTGAAAATCCAAGGAGCCTCACTGTTGAAATGAGTCTGCTTTGCTTCCGAAACAACCAAGCTAAGAACGTGTTTAATGTAAGTACGGAATGTTTAATACAAGTGGTTATTGTGGGTTTGTGGACATACCGTATGACTTTGAAAACAGACAATCATTATACAGTATGTAATATAGACCCGTATGACTCTCCAGATGGAAATGAGTGTTTAAATGCATGCGTGCGTGTGTATGTGTTTCTGAACAAGCTTGACAGCATGTTTGTCCAGTGAGATAGTGCAGAAGAGGCCTGGAGTTGGCGATGGGTGATATGTGCCTCAGTTAATGGCCAGCTAATCACACGCGGTAGACAGACGGACGCACAGCACTGTAAACACCCCGTACCCGCTGCCTACACATTTGTATACCGGTGGCATTTGTTCATTTGTTTTGTGTCCCAAAAACGCAACTGCAGACATGCCAACATACACGATGCATATACAGTACTTTGTATGTGTTATAAATGAGAGCAACGTGACCGTTTGAGCCCACAGATGACTGAGACGCCGCAGAGCAAAACGCAGGGGAAATAAACACATGCCAGCTGCAATGTTAACACCATCAACTTGTGCCTTGGGTGTACACGTGCGCACGCGCACACACTTACACTTAAGGAAAAAAAACACATCACAACTTACAGTATGTGTAGATTTGTTGCAAACATTTGCACATACACGAACAGGAATGGCGAAAATAAACACAAGCTAACATTAGCTTACCCGTTTGGATGTAGCGTTACACTGCACAGTCTTTGCTACTGTGGCCCTTAGTTGCATCTTGGATAAAATTTGTGTCATTATGGCGGGAGGTAAATAGAGAGAGACTGTTGTTCTCTCTCTCTCTTTGTTTTTTGGCGTGTTCCGTTCCAACAGATGCATTCAGAGCAGCATGTTTTTTTGTAGTTTCCCACACTTTGAAATGGAAAAATCAATCACTGATAACTGCACCGAGATATTGTGTCATATTATCACACACATACTTTCGTTAGCTTACTCTTTTGGCTGCACTGTTGCAGCTCCAGAGTCTCTGCTCACTGCGGAAATAGGCGATAGACGATTACATACAGTCGATGGGAAAAAAATGGGCTCCGTCTATTTTTTTAAAATTTCCCTGTCTATCGTTTATTGCCTACAAAATTGTTTCAAGAAAGGAAAATAATGTGCTGCTATGCACTGTTAAAATTAAAATCAGTCGGTCTTTCATTAAGTTGAGATTTTTTTTTGTCTTCAGTTCTTTTAACCAATAAAAATATATATTTTTATTTAAAAAAAAATAAAATAAAATAAATAAAATATCCGAATACCAAATATTCGATAGCTGCAGCCCTAGTCCAAATGATGTCTTTTTTGCAGTGTTACGTTTCACCGTTTCCGTTCACCGCACGCATGCTAATGTTAGCTAAACATTTTGCTGCACTTTGCTACCAAAAAAAAGCAACATATAAGTTTTTTTTTAGTGTTTCACTACGCGGCTTATACTGTCGTAAGAGGCAGCCATCCACTGACCAACTGAAAGAACATGCAAACTTTACATCGAGTAGCAGATTCAAACCCTGAACACTCTTCCTGGAGAAAAGACAGACAGACAGATAGTCAGACACACCTATTACATTTTATAAAATAGTGAATTATTAGCCACATTGTGAACTTTTGATTACCACCTCTTCCTCGCAGTTCTCATGTCTTGGAGCCTTGGAATAAACACCACTCATTGCGAGGCCTTTTAGATGTAAACAGACGATTGCAAGCAATGTTTTTGGAAGCGTCAGGGACGTGACATTTTATTATTACGAACAATCTGACAAAAGAAAGTGACGGAGACCAAGCAAGGTCAGACATAGTAAACGATGAATGATGTTTGCACTGTATTCCGTGAAAAGCATGTAAAAATAGCTCGATCCCGACGAGGTTACCAAAAACCAAAACAAGTGAGATGTTGTCATCTCCTGCTGGGTCATACGTCGAGTGTTTGGGCACACTCACATTCTTTGGGTCCTAAACTGAATCTGTTTTATATTTGCCGTCGAACACCACTAGTTGCCGGCCGGTGTGCGCCTTTTGTTTGTCAGCGTGATGTTTGCATGCCGCCGCTACCACGGAACAATGTGTCACATGATGGTATCACGGGAATAGAATGTATTATGGTAAAAATAGCAGGCGTGTGTGAGTATTTGCCATACGTTTTAATACGTATCTGAGGAAGGTGGCATCATATTCCTCAGGAATGCTTGGCCTGACTTATGTTCAAAAAAATAGTTGCGGTATATTGTCCTCATAAATGCTACTCCAATTCTCTGTCAAAAGTCAAACGTTATGAAAATAGTCCTTCTGTCCGGCTACCGTAAAGCCGCAAGTTAAGTAACTTTTTTGCATCCCTTCTGACCATCGGCTATCCATGAGTCAATTTTTCTTTGGTTGAACGTCGTCCTTTCCATTTCAATAACACTTAATAGAAATGTCATTTGTTAACCAATTCAAAAGGAATAATGTGTGTCACGTTTGCATTGGGCAAGCTTTTAATTTCCTTTGCCTGAAGACCTGTTTATTGGCAGTTTTATCACAACCAAACAACATGGGTTCTGGATTCCTGGATTTGCGCTTGTCGGACTATGTATCTATCTAATACTATGTACTTTACTCGATCCAGTTGACCGCTAATGGATGTGACACAAACGGCCTAGATCTCATCTCGCCGCCTGACCTTTTCTTAACGGTCTACTCTTTGCCACATGCAGCTGTGAAACAAACCATTTGGCGTGTCTAATAAGTTTGACTTGTGCATGTTCTGATTTTACACTTAGCGTTTGATAATCTTGTGCTCTTGTTCACGTTATCATACACTACTACACGTTCTCCTTTTTTTTTTCCCATCGACTAATCAAACAATGGGCGAGTGTCCACTATTCAATCACGTCCGTCTCAGCGACCAGATAAAAAACAAGTCATAGAAGTGTCTTAATAGGCCGACGGGTTATTTGAGTGGCCGTGAAAACACTTGGGCGACCTGCCAAAATAAACTGTGTGAGCGTGTAATTCTGTGTGTTCGGGTGTGTGTGTGGGGGAATGATTGCAGTAGACACCTCGGACCGGGGGTTGAGTTTCACATCTGTGGACACAGTTGGCGGATAGCAGCTTTCTTCAGGTCCTGAATGTTGAAGGCTGAGAGATCTCATGTCTGATTTGTGGTTAGGTAAAAACAATTTAGGACTGCCTGTAGACCAAATATGCTCACACACACACACATATAGACAATAAATAACTCAGGAAAAGGACAAATACATTTTCTCAGGAACAAGAAAGTCTCAGCTGGGCGAAATCAGTTATGGATATTGTCTGCAAGGCTCATAAATCTAATCAACCCTGAAATAAGTTTGTATAAGCAAAACAATGGAATGCATCCATCCCATCCATTATCTATACCGCTTATCCTCACAATGTGATGGAGCCTATCCCAGCAGTCTTCGGGCAGTAGGCGGGGGACACCCTGAATTGGTTGCCAGCCAATCGCAGGGCACACAGAGACAAACAAACATCCGCACTCACAATCACAACTAGGGGCAATTTAGAGTGTCCAATCAACCTACCAAGCATGTTTTTGGGAATGTGGGAGGAAACCGGAGTACCCGGAGAAAACCCACGCAAGCACGGGGAGAACATGCAAACTCCACACAGGGAGGCCGGAGCCGGGATCGAACCCACGACCTCTGAACTGTGAGGCGGACGTGCTAACCAGTCGACCACCGTGCATTTGGGGTGCATTTGTACCGTAATTTCATTTGTTATATGGGTGCTACAGTATATAAATAAAAAAAATGGTATATATTTCAGCTACTCGTTTATGAATAAAAATATTAATCACGATTATTTTGGTATTAATTGAAATCACGATTATTCAAATGATCTTTTATTATAATTTTTATATTTATATTCATTTCCTTTTTGGTCCGCTTTGACTTTTCCTTCACAAAGCGGTGAAGAGCAGAGAAGTAGCTGCTCATTTTCTCATTATTAAGTGCTTCTACTGTTGCATTACATTTTGATTTCATTTTGAAAAGTCAAATGTTTTTCTTTTTACTTTTACTAATGTACCTACGGAGTAACGCTCCATGAAAAAAAGTTGCCATTTACCCAATCATTTCAAAATAATACATTTTAGTGCTGTAATTGCAATACTGTGATATCTAATCCAGTAATCTAATCCAAACCCATGCTTAGTTGGATGACATTACTCCTAATGCATTCCAATTTGACATTTTGAGTGATTGTCACAAGCATGAACCTTACCCCAAATTATACCTTGAACCCTATCCCTAATTTATTCTACTCATAATACCTCAATCTCTTGAATCATATCCCTTATTCCAATCCACTAACCCTCAAATCAATCTGTAACCCTCACACCTAACCCTGGACTCTCCTTACCCCAACCCTTACGCCAAACCCACTGATCCTATCGCCAAATCTCAATCTCAAATCGCTACCTCTTACCCCATATCTGCATTTCCCTAATGCTTTCCTTACCCTAACACCCCTCTCTTCCCAGTACCCTCATCCTTTCCCTGAACTAACTAACCACTATCATGACTTCTTGATTACTCCAAAAGTAACCCTTTATGTTTATGTATTTTTCAATTCTTTGCATGGTATAGGATCTTTATTTGTGTGTTTGAAATCCTCTGAATCAGTTGTTATACACTCGATATACCATCACAAAAATCCCAACTACATTGTTTGTAGCTTTGATTTTTAGCTTGGGACAAATGGTCTTCAGGTGGTATGGATATAGTTTGAGTTATTTATGAGAGAGAATTGATGACAGGACCAGATGCTCTCTATTCTTCATCCGCTTTGTATTTCCAATTTCCCCAACACTGCTTTCTAGCTCCAAGGGCTTTTCTGGAATGAACCTGGAGTTCCGGAATCCTTGTGTGTGCCTCTAACTCATCCCCCACAGAGAGTGGCTCATTCATTATTGGGTCATTCGTTCTGGTTTGACATGATGAAGTGATGGCTAAAGTAATTCTTTTTCCCACACCAGTCAATTTTTGTGGAATTTGCTGTTTATTCATCTCACAAATGGAATTGCCTTTTGGGTGGCCTCAACATGCCCAAGAACTCACCAGTTTTTGCAAGCGTGTGTATCCTGTATGCAGTTTTAGGGTCACCAACCCACCCCTCCAAAACTCACTCAGAAAGTTAGAACAAATTAGCTTCTGACACCAGTTTCATTGTTCAAAATTGAGTGGACAAAACAGGAATTTGAAATTGGCCGTTTTGGTTTCAAAACAGCCATTTTGGGCAAATTCCAGGGTTTGTGCTTTAATGGACTCATACTTGGGAGGTTTCCCAAATGAGCCCCCATCAGAAGTCGTTACCCTTGATAGATGGGTAGTGCTAAATTGTAAAGTGTTTTTGCCAGAGCTGGGCAGCGACCCTCCGTTCCAAATTCCATACTTTGGCAAACACCTCAATTGATGAATCCAGGTTTCTCAGTCAGTCACAGACAATGTAGTGGATTCCGTTGACTTTGGTAAACGAACGCTTAAAACACATTTTGAGAAGAACTGGAACGATCGCGATGAATTCATGAATGTATTCCTGGACAAATGGATAAAAATCCCCCGTGGGTGAGCTAGAGCCTATCGAACTGGTGCGCAGCCAATTACAAGGCACACCAAACTTTCACACACATTCACAACCATGGACATCTTGGAAAATTCAATCAACCGACTATGCATGCTTTTGTAGTGTGGGCGCAAGCCACGGGATAAAAAATGTGGCTACCGCTGTTCCAGGTGAAAGCAGTTATCATTTTGGGAGATGAAAACTGATGCTTTTACAAGCCCTTCTTCCCCATGAATGTTACATGCCTGTCAAAAACTTTACAAATGAGGTTGTTGGTGACGCTCAGCCCGGGTTTGTTTCAAAGACTTTTAAAGACCAGGATGAGCAAGTCCGACCCCCCCTAAAGTCATTAAGACATCCCGCTACAGGCGTGATGGTTTAGCTCATCCGGACACTGACGTGAGGAACAACGTTAAGATTAAAAACGTGGGCATCGGGAGTAAACCCAGCCGGTGCAGCAAATACGTCCCTCCCACACGTAGTGCCGACCGACTGTCAAACACGGCGAAGATGAACAACCACTTAGAGCCGAAGGGAGTGGAAAGGAGGATGCAGGTAGTATTTACACAAGCTTAATGAAAGGCTTTATTTGACACCAGCTGGATGACTAATGAAGACGCTTTCTTTGCTTCTTTTGCTTTTTTTCTATCTGGACCTGCCCTTCTCCATCTTGTTAGTCAAGCACAACGTAGCTCTCACTCACCTCCGGTCTTCACTCGCAACAAAGCCCCATGTGTTGAAAAGAGCCTTTAAGCTTTTTTGGAGGTATTCTGGGGCCGAGCCGTTGTTAATTGCGTGTTGGCAGTGACCTCTATATCCTGCCATCAGGTCTCGAAGACCCGTGGGGGCGGGACCAAGAGGCTCCTTATGACATTTGAAAGGCTAGTTTAGCAAAAGAGCTTGAAACGATTACGATTTCAGCCAAGCACCTGGAAGTTCAGACTCATAAAACTTGTTGAGATTTTAGATATGTTTTTTGACATTTGGACAGCTGGAGAGTGGAAATCATTCATCACAAGATATCGCTAGACTTTGACATAATTTGTTTGGATTCATTTTCAAATGCATTTTTCCCTTTAGAAATGATGGAAATACAGTGAACCCTCGTTTGTTGTGGAAATAAGTTTCGAAACCACCCGCAATAAATGAAACCCAACGATAAACTTTTTTTTCACCCCATCGTTTTACCCCATATGCCCGCTTTAAAGAATGTGAATACAAAAAATATATACAGGTAATTGCATGCATGAAATGTGTCGATGATACTTTTGGTATTGTGGTGTCTTTTACATGCATGTGCTGAGGTCAGTTGGGACCCGACGGGGTGACGTGTGACATCATTCCTGTTCTTATATGCGATAAAATTGTACACTGGTATTTGCTGCCTTGAGATACGATCGACTCGACTTTTTTCAATTCACCAGGATTTTTGTACAACTCTTCGTAATTCCTGCAAATGCATGACCTTGTTTCCTGGATTGACCGTGCTCACCCTTCCTGCCATATACAGATATGATAAAACAAAGTAGAACCACTCCACACAAGACAAGGTGATCGGTCATGGTCTGTAGATGATAACAACATGGTGGAGAGAGAGAGAGAGAGAGACAGATAGATTGACAGATTACCGGCATTCCTGTCATTTCCGGAGAAAATCGGGAGACAGCAGGGAGCCACGAGGCAGCACAGTTACAAGATAAATAAATTCCGCTGATTACGGATGTGAAGTGCAAATTGGCTTTGGATGCTCCAATATTATATTCCACAGTCTCCACTTTGCTGTTGTAGCCCTTTACATAATTAGGGACCCTTGTTCTTCTCCGTTGTTGTTCATTAGCCTGTGCGGCGCCCAACTGATGCATTCAAGCGCCAAAGTTATATCCCATGTTCTTTAGCTCCTGACACTGTCGTGTTTTGCTCCACATTCACCGGTTTGATGTCATGGCCCTTAGTCTTTCCTTGAGTAAAATGCCAGAAAAGCTATTGAAAGTGCACATTTGAGTCGAGAAAGTACCCTGCCGCTGCTGGCGTGTGACAGTGCTAAGCTCCCATAGATATACATGACCACTAGCGGAAGCCTTGGCGGGTTGAGGACGTGCAGACCTAGCGGCCATCTTTAACCGGGAGTCCCCGACGATTTCCTCCCCTCACTTGTATTGTGGTAACGCTGTTTGGGTCCAATCAATTAATCATAACTTGTCAAATAGTTATAGAAAATAATGAAAGGGATTTGAAAACAAGTGTTTCGATTAAGGTCAAAACTGAAATACATAATAACCCTCTATTTTGGGTTCATATTTTTATATCCAGGGAAGACAGCCGTGAACCGCGCGGCACGTCACCGTTCGGCACCGCGCACGACAACCCGGTGGACCCACGCAGAGAGGCCACGCTAAGAAAATGACAAAAGTAGGGGGTGGATAAAATCAAAGCTAATGGAGGATGACAAGGCTACCTTAAGGCTGCACATACGTGAAGCGATAGGGAGTGACCAAGTGCGGGAGAGAGGCGCAAAGTGTTTGCAGGAGGGCTGCAGAGTGAGAGAAAGGGCAGCAAAGGCCAGCGCCTCTTGTGAGCAGCCGCAATAGTTCCCCGCAGATCTGTCACGTCTCGTTTTGGTCATCCCGTCTCCCAGCCCCCCCGCCCCTCCTCGGACTCCTCCACTTAGTCCTCGCGCCAAGTGACCTCCTTTTAAAACCTTCGTCCTTCTCTTGTTTCTTCTCGTTTTTGTTTGATTTTTTTTTGGCCCCATTCTGTAAATAAGTCTATCAGTGATTGTGGCTCTCCTTGCCCATGTGGGAGGGCATTACAGTACCTTAATTGCTTTTAAAAAAACCCAGATAATTCACATAAAAAATGCCACTCATTTTCATCCATCTCAGCTCACATGTTTTCTGAAGCTAAGCCCTGAGCAACTGTGATGTCATTTTCAGTTGAGAGAAAATGGCAAAATGGCCGCCAACTGAGATGGACAAAATCAGGTGCATTTTGCTGCTTAACTCGTATTCCACAAACGCAGTATTCATCAGAATGCCGTGTTTAGACTAGTGGGGGCTACATAGAACATAATATTACAAAGAACATTTTGGGGTTGAATTCAGCTTTAAGAAAAGCGCTTACAAAATGACATATCTTCTGAGCGATTTATTATGCACCTGGTTTGGTGCTGCTGTTTTTGTTAGCGGCGGCAGACACCAGGTCATCCCCACATGAGTAGCCCACGGGCGTGCTCTAAAAATAGCTCGCCAGTAAAGTGATCATTTGAAATTATTTGAAGCTCCATTCATTGGTATTGCGGTTCTAATGCATCATGATCCGGATTCTGCAGCGCATCGTGCATAAAACAAACAAAACTCGGGATGCAGACTTCAGCTTCCTGCGTGGTAGCGGCGCTGAATCACATTCCACGGGAGGGAAAAACTTCAAGTGTGCACGTCTGACTCCAAGAGAGAGAAAGAGGACGCCCCCCACGCCTTGTTCTCAGCATCTCCTCTCGCAGCTGTCGGGCATCTGCTCTCAATGAGCGTGCCGGAATGAATGAAAATCCTAAAAGCTACAGAGGAGGAGACACTTTTCGCACTTTCACACACTCCCCCCACATCCTCCCTCAAGTGACAAACAGGTGCTTCTTTGAAATAGGATAAGACGGAATACCGAAGCTTTGTTCTGCTTCTTTTGGGAAAGTTGGACGAGCAAGATTGAAAAAGCATGTGTTGTGGGAATGGTCTTACAGGAGTATCAGTACAGTATCTGCTGCGCGCTGTTTGTGTCTGGCAATGGTGAGTAGCGAGCGTGCAACTTGTGTTGCGGGGAAGCACATTTTCGGTAACCAAAATTGGACCCCACGTCTCTCACTGGGGGGGGGGAGAGAAAAATACAGAGAATAATTTCATCCTGGGATTGAACATTTACACTTCAGTCAGCTGCGACGTCTTAACGATGGCTACAAGCAGTGTCGTTTTATCGTGTTAATGAAAATTAGTGGAATGTAACTGTGTTCCCCATGTATCTGGTCACACGTCCTCTGTTGTTTCAATGGTCAACTTTTTCTTGCAGCGTTTTTTTCACATAGTCTATGGTGTGGAAATCAGGGTCGGAAAGGCTTTCTCTGTTGGCCTCAACGGATCTGAAGCACTGGCACACATTTACAACCTAAAGTCTAATATTTGTTCCATGATGATGTATTCATTTATACCCAACAGTGTATTCTCTCTTTTTTTGGTCGCATTTCTGTTTCTTCACTGCTTCAAGTACCAATGATTTTGTTGTCCAATCAGATTTCGGCCTATATTTGCTGCCGAGGCGAAGTAATGCTGGTCAAATTGTGTTACCAATGAGTCATTTTTTTTTAAAACCAATTATTTATTCAAATTCAACCTCACAGATCCAGAGCGCTGGCGCTTGATGACATCACTATTTTCTGTTCCCTGATTAGTTGGTTAGGGCAAAACCCGTCCAGCCAAATCCAACTCGAAAATGCTTTTATCTTAATACTCTTTATACATTTAATACTCATTATTTCTGGTGAGCATTATGTTTTACATTTTCAATATCTTAGTCTTGTTGTTAGCTAAATATTGTAGTTGCAGAAATGTTGCATTTTTGTATTTATCTAGTATTGATTTCTAGACTTGTGGAGTGACAATGGTGGCATTAAGAGGCGGATTACGTTGCGTAGGGCCCGGGTACCAAACGCGCAGCCAGCCAGGTGATGCCATGGTATGGCCGATCAAGATCATGATCAAGCTCTGGTCTTCCTCCGTCTCCCAGGCAACATATTGGACAGCATGCTGCTTCGAGCATCCAGTAAGGACGCAGCGGCTGGTGGCGGCAAGGAGAAAAGCGCAAGTGCGTCCACCGCTTCCTCGTCGCAGCGACTGCTTTCATGTCACTGCAACCACTACTGTCCGGAGGACTCCACCAACAACACATGCCGGTACGCCGGCACGCTCATCCCGAACAAAGCGATGGCCAGACCGGTGGAATAACTTAAAATGGTATTTTTCAGGACTGATGGCTACTGTTTCACCATGGTGGAGGAAGACGGGGGCGTTCCAGTCTTGACTGGAGGTTGTCTGGGGCTGGTCGGGTCCGAGTTTCAGTGCCGAGTGAGTAGATCCAAACAACTTCAATTGGATTTCCGAGGGCTTCTTGCATGGAAATATGTACAGGCGTAAAAGTGAGTTTAGCTTTAGCTAGCGCTGTTGGTTTTGATCAAAGAAAATTTGGGAGAGCACCACAAGTGCAAAATGACATCTGCAGTGATGGAAGTGGAAGTGTTAGTGGAAGGCAAACAAATACAATGCTGAGTTACAGAAAATAGATCTGTTGCTCCAGGAATTTTGGTGACACCGGTAACCGTGTAGACGCCATGTTTTTTAAATTAATTGTTGATTGCGCGTCCAAACGCTGAATTTACCCACACGCAAGGAAATGAAAGGAGTTTCGTCATACAGTAGGTGACTGGCTACAAATAAGCAAATCATACAGAAGTGCCAAAATTGCATTGCTAATAAATGATAAAAACGGGCAAAAAAAAAAATTGTTTCTGGCATTTCAAAAATGTTGACACGAGCGGAAAATATCATTCCTACCCGTCACGTCTAATTTTGCATGCGCATCCTCATTTGCATCTTCTTTTCAGACGCAGTATTTTAAGACACAAAATCAGCCACCACGTTTTGTCTTCAGCACACTAAATCAACCTATTTTCATGTAATTCTCACAGAACGTGCAAAAACGTGCGCAGCAATTTTGCACATTTGGCAGACACAATCCTGAGCGTGCCTCGTTAGTAGATCATGTCGGTGAGCAGTCGCGTTTGAGCCCATCTTTGCATTTACAAAGTGAAAAGTAGGGAAACATGTTGTCCCTGTGCAAAAATCGACTCACTCAAAAACCAAGGTACCACTTTAAAGAGCAGAGTGTCTTCATTTGTTGTCTCCAGGATGCATGGAGCCCGCGTCAAAGGAGGTCAGTGGAATGCTGCACGGATGAAGATTACTGCAATCGAAATCTTCACCCGACTCTGCCGCCTCTTAAGCCGCCTCGTAAGTGTGTCTTATGAGATGTAAAGTTCAAATGAAATTTGCCCACTACTCCAGTTTCACCGAGTGACATTGAAATTGGGTCAAAATGTCAAGCACCCATGTCTGAAACTGAACAGTAGTCATCCAGTTTGGTTTGAAGTATCTTGGGTTCGTACTTTGATGAATCAGCCCCGTCCTAGAAAAATTCTTTATTGCCAAGCTGTTTTTTTTGATAAGTTACCATTAACAGTGCTTAAATACAATAGGTGTATGAAATATATGTTGAGTGGAATGATAGTTTCCATTCGTACTCTTTTTCCAGTTTATTTTGATGGAAAAATCCACCACATGGCCTTGTCGATCTCCGTCACTGTCTGCAGCATAATTCTGGCTGTAATTATTGTCTTCTGCTACTTTAGGTAAATATTATCCATCAAAAATTATTTGATCTCTTCTGTAAAAGGCTCTGTTGAATATTCATGGTGTTTTTTTTTTTTTAAATAGATACAAGCGTCAGGTGTCCCGTCCTCGTTACACCATCGGCCTCGAGCAGGATGAGACCTACATTCCACCTGGAGAGTCCCTGAAGGATCTAATCGAGCAATCGCAGAGCTCAGGTTCAGGCTCAGGGCTCCCCTTGCTGGTGAGATGGGGGTATTGCACTATTAGGAGCCAGCAAATAGGGAATATTCTGTGCCGCGCAACCTTCATTTATTGCGGGCTGCCTTCCAGACTCACCTATAATATTTGAAAATCTGTGATATTGAGATACCATATGAATTATTTATGTAATTTTTGTACCCCTCCGATACACTTTAAACAAATTAAAACTTATTAAGACAAAATTTAGAAAGTAATTCCTTGTTGTCACAGTCTTGCTGTCAACAAATGGGAGGCTATATTATAACATCACGCGAGGAAACGAAAATAAGAAGACTCGCTCGCACAGTTCCCCAAATAAGCAGCCAAACTGTGCTTGCTTAATGCGACAAATTTCTCACTTCCAGTTGAAGTTTAAACTGTTAAACTGACACATAAAAGTAAAGAGAATTAAACATCGGGCAGTGTATTTAAACACCAAAATGTTGGACTAAATATATGTCTAACAAACAGTCTGTGGACCTTTATAGACGGGCTAACCGACATTAGCGTACTAGAGATGCTATGGTAAATGTGAAGCTTGAAACAACGGCTACTTTTCCACAGCTGGGGAACAACGACTATTACTGCCGTTTAGTTAGGGACATTTTCTGCCTCTTCTTGTTGCGGCGCAATGTGGCACTACGCTGAAGGCCAACTATTCGAAATCTAGACCTGTCTGCATACTTTAAAAACCCATCAAAAGTGATCACTTAAAATCCGCGACATCGGACACCCTTATTGATTTTTAACCTTGAACTTTCTGCCCCCCACAGGTGCAGAGGACGATCGCCAAGCAGATCCAGATGGTGAAGCAGATAGGCAAAGGCCGCTACGGCGAGGTGTGGATGGGTCGCTGGCGAGGGGAGAAAGTGGCGGTTAAAGTCTTTTTCACCACCGAGGAGGCCAGCTGGTTCCGGGAAACCGAGATCTACCAGACGGGCCTCATGAGGCACGAGAACATACTGGGTAAACACGGCAGTCTTGACGCACTTAGGGCTCAAATATTCATTCGACGAGTGGCTGTTTTTTTTTTTTGGATGGGCAGCTTTCATGGTACACAGTGTATGAAATGAAAGAATCTCAGTAGTTTGGCTAAGCCGTTTTTCTCGCGCTCAGGGTTCATCGCGGCGGACATCAAAGGCACGGGCTCGTGGACGCAGCTCTACCTGATCACCGACTACCACGAGAGCGGCTCGCTGTACGACTACCTCAAGTCCACCACGCTGGACAGCAAGGCCATGCTGCGGCTGGCCTACTCGTCCGTGTCGGGCCTGTGCCACCTCCACACGGAGATCTTTGGCACGCAGGGGAAACCGGCCATCGCCCACCGGGACCTGAAGAGCAAGAACATCCTGGTCAAGAGGAACGGCGCCTGCTGCGTCGCCGACCTGGGCCTCGCCGTCAAGTTCATCAGGTGCGCGAGCGGATGGCGTTAAACCGTCGCAAAAATGGTGCCGCGAGTGGAATTTTTCAAGCATGTTTCCGCCGCCCCTGCAGCGATACCAACGAGGTGGACATACCCCCCAACACGCGAGTGGGCACCAAGCGCTACATGCCCCCCGAGGTTCTGGACGAGACCCTGAACAGGACTCATTTCCAGTCGTACATCATGGCCGACATGTACAGTTTCGGACTCATCCTGTGGGAGATCGCCCGCCGCTGCGTGTCAGGAGGTATGTCGCCCCTTTTTGCGTACCAAATTCAAATTCTGGTTGACGGTGCTCCTCGGAGGTGTCAGAAGTGGGATGCTATGCCGCGAGGCCGTGTGTGGCAGCGGCGCCTTTAGTCTGCTGGGTTGTCCACCCAAGATGTATACACTCGGTTCAAAGTGAGCTTGAGAAGTGGGGTGTCAATTGAAGTGATCCGAACTGAAATATTGCTGCCACTTTCAATTTAAGTAAATATATTCTATAGGGTAACATTGTTGTGATATTTGATGATGCAACTGTAGTCTGATCGCTTGACTGGAAAAAGTAGCGATTAGTCGTTACCGGAAAAAAGTGCACAATTCGGAGTAGCTCGTTACTTCGTAATGTCTTTCCGGCATCGTGCTACGTTTACATGGACACATCTACTGTAGTTGGATTAAAAGCGTGATCGGAATAAAAATTCTTCATGGACACACCCCATTCAGAATATCCTGACCCGATCAAGCCCATTTCGATCAAGATTTTATTCCGAACGAGAGAAGTGGATTTATGACGACTGTTAATTTGATGGGCGCGCATGAAAACACTTATTCCGAAATTTCGGAACAAACCGCGTTTACCGGGCATGTCTGTGATGTCAGCATACGCGTCTGTTATCGTATCTGTTATTCCCGGAAGCTACGCCCGCGAGACATGAGGGGCGCAAGACCGAACCGGTACATTTGCAGCTCCATTAGGAAGTGTGAAGTCGACGTAAATATGCAAAATAATGCTAACGGAAATGGACGGAGCCATGTTTTGTTGACACGGAAGTCGCTAACGGCTTCTTCTACGACTACTTCCGGTATATTTGCTCAATCTGCGGATGTCAAAATATTTTTCTCCGATCGAAAAGCGTGACGCATGAACACGCGAATCCTAAACGGATCAATATTTTCAGTGTCCGCGTAAACAGTGCATCCAATCACAATTTGAATCCGAACACTGATCGGATGAAAGAAATTGTGTCCATGTAAACGTAGTGTTACTGACCCAATGCTGTTTTTCATGCGGGCGAAGGCATCCTGGAGGAGTACCAGCTGCCCTACCACGACCTGGTCCCTAGCGACCCGTCCTACGAAGACATGCGAGAGGTGGTCTGCATCAAAAGACTACGGCCCTCCTTCCCCAATCGGTGGACCAGCGATGAGGTAAAACCTCCCGCGGCGCGCCGCAGCACGACACGCGTGGCGTCACGTGACCAGCGTGCGTTTTCCCGCAGTGTTTGCGTCAGATGGGGAAGCTGATGAGCGAGTGTTGGGCTCATAATCCGGCCTGCCGCCTCATGGCCCTGCGGGTGAAGAAGACGCTGGCCAAGATGTCTGAATCGCAAGATATCAAGTTGTGAGGGTTGCACTCGCAAACTCACTCACTCTCACACACTCACTCACTCACACTCACCCACTCACTCACTCACCCACTCACTCACTCAGTCACACGCGTGTGTATGTACTGTACGTGCGTGTCCATGGGTTGCTTTCTGTGAAAGCTCATTTTGCTTGTTGAAGAAGAAGAAGAAGAAGAAGGAGGAGAAGCAATGCGTGGGTCCCTTAAAAATGGACAGTGAGGAACACGAGCTGGCACTATGTGACAAAGTGTACTTGTGAGGCTTTAAGACATTTTTCTTCATGCTGGTTACATTTGTAGAGTGTACAAATGTTTTGTTTTCTCCTTGTCGTGGCTCACGTTATTTTCCATGTAAAACCTTCATTAAAAGTATTGGTTAGAAGTGAGCTGACTCTGGTGTTTATTCGTTACTGTCGTGATTGCTTGACTTCCATCCATCCGTTATCGATACCGCTTATCCTCACAAGGGTCGCGGGGTTGCTTGACTTCAGATTCAGGACCAGAAAAGCTTGTCAGCAGCAAAAAACATTCAACAAATATATATCAGCAATTTTGCTGGTTGTAATTGCACGAGTAAAATGAAACATGTACTTGTACTGTCTCAAATTTTAGGGGCAAAAGGCCACACCATTCAGGGGCAGTCCTGAGCCCTGAAGTAGGGATTCAAAGTGGGGTTTGGGTTTCAAAGTTGGGAATCAAAATGGGGGTTTCAAAGTCGGGGTAAGGTTTCAAAGTAGTTTTGAAAATTAAAGTTAGGGTTTCAAAGCGGGATTATGGTTTCAAAGTAGGGTTAAGGTTTCAAAGTAGGGCTTAGGGTTTCAAATTCGTTCTTTTTAAATTAGGGTTAGGGTTTCAAAGCAGGGATTCAAATTAGGGTTCACATTTCAAAGCAGGGTTGGGGTTTCAAATTAGCGTTCACATTTCAATTTTCAAATTAGGTCAAGATTTTAAAGTTGGAATAGGGCTTCAACGTAAGGTTTCAAAGTAGGGGTATGGTTTCAAACTGAGATTAGCGTTTCAAATTAGGATTTTACACAAGGGTTGGGGTTTCCAATTAGGGTTTCAAACAAGGGTTGCAGTTTTTAAATAGGATAAGATTAGGGTTTCAAATGAGAGTTTTAGACAAGGATTGGGGGTTCAAATTAGGGTTCAAACAAGGACTGGGATTCCAAATTAGTGTTTTAAAGTAAAATTAGGGTTTCAAATAGGGTTTTAAACAAGGGTTAGGGTTTCAAATTAGGTTTCCAAACAAGGGCTATGGTTTTAAAACTACAGTAAGATTGGGGTTTCAAATTAGGAGTTTAAACTAGGTTTAGGGTTTCAAATTCGCATTTTAAACTAGGGTTTGAAATTACGGTTTCAAACAAGGGTTAGGTTTTGACTTTAGGGCCTTAAACTAGGTTTAGGGTTTCAATGTAGAATTTTCAACTAAGATAAGGGTTTTAAAGTAGGCTTTTTAAACTGAGGTTAGGTTTTCAAAGTAAGGATTCAAAGTGGTGTTCGGGTTCCAAATCACTGTAGGGTGAGTCTTTCAAATGAGCTTAAAAGCCTCGATTCAAGACGAGACAAGTGCAACGATAGAGGTGCGTGTAAAAAAACAAACGGTAGCACAGCAAGTCGTGTTGAGCATTGCTTATAAATATAATTTATTAATCGTCTTAAAAATTCTTTCTTACACTTTGTACAGAAAACAAGGAGAGAGCAAAAAGATGTCATGACAAGCGTGCCGGATGCAACCAAAACAGTCACCACGGTTTAACACGTGTCGACTCCAAATCACCCCCCAATAGCAAAACGGTACAAGCACAGCCAAGACGTCCATCATGACAACCAATGGCAGTTTGCATAGTCGACAAAAAAAACAACAACAACAACAAAGAAATAAAGAAACAACTAACTACTAACTTTTTTTTGTAACTATTAAAGTGACACAAGTGTACACACTGTAGTCAAATAGAAAACCTTTTTTTCCTTACGTTTCCATACAATAACAACACTTGATTTGTTTCAGTCGAGTCCACTTGAAGAGTTTGTCTGGCGGGTAAACTGTCGACTGGCAGGTTTGTGAAAATTAAGGAAAAAAAAGTCAACGTCGTCGTCGCCTTTGGGTTCGAGTTTGCATTTGAAACACACCCTGTACCCTTTTTTGAATAAGCACTTACATCAGGAAACAAAACACTCACAACATCCAACCTATAAGCACTCATTTTGGAGCACCCCCCAAAAGAGAAAACGCGACGAAAAAAAGAAACTAAACAAAAAAACAAGCTTTTGCCTGCTACATACTGATTGTTTACATACTTTCAAGATAATGGTCATTACAAAATTGTCAAAATAGTGGACAGCCTGTCAAAATTGAGGGTGGTTTTAGTTTTTTTTTTTTTCCCCAAAATATGTTGTGCATATTTTGGATAAAAAAAAATACTTAAAAAAAAAAAAAAACTCTACTATCTCAAATGTTTATTTTTTTTAATAGTAATAATAATAATGTGTCATCTTCCAAACCGCTTATCCTGTAAAGGGTCGCGGGGAGGTGCTGGAGCCTAGCCCAGCTGACAATGGGCGAAAGGCAGACTACACCCCGAACTGGTCGCCAAGACAGTCGCAGGGCACACCGTCACTGAGCGGAAACCGATCCCACGCTGCCTGCACATAACACAGGTGTGTGTACCACTACACCATCAGTCACTTATAATAATAACAATAATAATAATAATAATAATAATTTTGTCCCAGTTTCATCTGAAAAATAAAAAAAACATACAATGTTTAATCTTGGTTTAAAAACATTTTACAATTTACAAATACAAATGATTTTGAATTTTTTCATCTGAAAATGTTTTTCAAAATGACTGACAATGATTTCAAAATGAAGTTTTTATAATAATAACAAGAATCCCTTTTTATCCCATTTTCAGTCCCAGCACCCCCAAATCATATTTTCTTTTTTCCCAATGAAAAACTGGATTAAAGAATATTCTTTTCTCCATTTTAGAATTAACTGAGACTGTCATTAGAATAATACATGCCTTTGATTTCCTCATTTTGAGTGCCAACCTAAAAATACATCGCTTCGAAGAATTACATTTTCATTCCTTGATCAAATACACTATTAACTTTTTTTAAGGTAATTTTTTTTACCTCAAAACTGAGAATGATTTACAAAACATTTTTTCCAAACATAGTGCACCAACCGAATAATAACAGTACTAAAACAATTTCACAATGCTGATGAAAATGATGCAAAACAATTTGAAATCTGAGATGTTTTAAAATAATGATGAATGATTTCTGTTCTAATAGTGCTGTTATGAAATGAAAAAAAAAACAAACAAGTGAAATTAACACTTGTTTTGAACTATTTCAAATATTTATATTATTTTTTTAAATACATTTAATATGTTTTGGAATGATTAATCCCAAACACTCAAATATATTTTGACAACTAAAATATGAAAAAAAAAAATAAAATAAATAAAAAAATAATTCATGCTTTGAAAATTATTTCAAAATGTTTTTTAAGATTAAAAAAAAAAAAAAAAAAAAAAAAAACTAAAAAAAAAAACCTTAATTAAACACCATTTCCATGGTGTGGTGACATGGATTTTGTTTGGGAAAACCTAAAAATTAACTCAAATAATTATGGTCCTACAAACATAAAAATAATTTTCATGATATATAATACCTTATATATGACAATCATGTATTTCATGTATGTATCATATGAGTCATTAAAATAAAATAAAAACGATAGCTAGACCATATTGTTAAGGCCACTGGATGGCGCTAAAGATCAACAAAGTGATGACTGTTATGTCACACTTTTACACCAGAGCTCTAACTGTTTGAATATGCATGACATATTTTTAAGAAACTAAATAAATAAAAAAGGAGCGTGTTAATCATGTGTTGTGTTCACGGTCTCCTTCTTTTTCTTCTACCCCCTGCTGGTTGTTAGTCATTATGAAAAATAATGCTGCTTTCTGCAGTTGTAACTCAGATTCTCTTGCCAGAACTTGCATTCATTCAATCAATAATAATCAGTATCATAAAAGAAAAAAAGGAATAATAATTAGGGCGAATCTACTTCCCGCATGTACTCAATACTCATGTAATCAAAAAATAAATCTCGCTCATATGAACCCATCTGTACTTTTCTTCATCTGCCATGGGAAACCGGTCGAATGATTACATCATCCGAGTGGAGGCGTGGCTAGTGGGAGGGGCTTGATGCTTGGCAGAACCTCTTATTGACAGTTGCTATAGGACGCGGCCTCTGATTTGCTGGGTCGGTTCATCTCTTGCCTTTTTGAATAATTAAAATGTATACAATAAATCTTTGAGCTTTCTTCTGTTGACATTACTAGTCATTAGAAATCATTTCCAACCTTTTCCCTCAAACTACATCCTTTCCTTGTTTTCTGAGTCCGCTACATACGATGCCAAATTTTTAATAACAACGCTAGTTTAGATTGTTCCTGACCGTAAACACAAGCCGTAAAACACTCCCCAAAGCGTTTTTCAAAGCTATGTTCCATTTATGCTCACGAGCGGTTAGCAACTGTCGCTAAGGCTTTATTTCAGTGTACGTCCTTAGCTCGTTTTGTTAGCCCCCTACATACGATGTCACTTTAAAGCCACACCGCTATTTTAATTTCTTCTGGACAAGTTGACAGTCGTGCAAACACTCACCAAAGCATTTTTTTTCCTAAAATAGCTTCCTTTCATACTTGCTAGCGGTTCACAAACGCTTTCCCTCAATTCAATAGCTCCATTTTGTTAGCCCGCTACATGTGATGGCACTTTTAAGTAACATCACTTGACGGATAAAGATTTGTTCAAACAGTTCTTTAAGTTTTTTTTTTTTAATTATCCCTTTACCATTGCTAGCTTGCTAGCAACCGGTCATTAACGCTTTCCTTCCATCTATGTCCTTAGTTTGTTTTGTCAGCCCGATACTTACGATGCCACTTTTAAGTAACGTTGCTAGTTTAGTTTGTTCTTGACGAGTACAAGACACTCCCCAAAGCGTTTTTTGTCTGGGTTTTTTTTGGGGTGGGGGTGGGGGGGCGCCTTCATCCCGCTAGCGTCCCTCTCGGTTAGCCTGGCCCGTGTACATGGTCACCATTGCCATTTGTCCGTGTCGTTGGTCTCCTAGCCCGGTCAGTGTTCCATGGTCATGGAGCACAAGTTGCTATCGTGTCGACCCATCTCTTCCAGCACGGCGGCCAGTTCGTTGAGGTCCCCGTCGGGAAAGTGCTGGGCCTCCCACAGGTCCAGGATGACGCCCGTTGGACTGGACTTGGTAGCAAAGTAGTTCAAGTACCTGAGGAATGCCAAAAACAGACATAAAACCCACGTTCACTGTACAGCGGTGCCTTGACTTCTGAACCACTGAAATGAATGCAAATGTCATTAATCTTTAAAAAATATTTGCAATGTGTTTTTAATAGGTAAATAATATCGAACTTGATGAAAACATACAGTTATAACACACACTATTTAAATATTTAAACACACTGCCCATTGACATTGTGCTGCTCCTTTTGGTGTGCGTGCCTTGGTCACCAGGGGGCAGTATAAGACTTACATAACAAATACACTAAGAACACAGTCACAACTAAGCTGCAGTAATACTAGTTGTTTTTCGAATAGGATGACGTATGGATGCGTATGTATGAGTATTGTTATATTGTTTTCAGTTTGTGCTAGCTTGTTTTCAAGCTAGTATGCAAGCTACGTCTATTGAGGAGCTTATGTTTTAGCCAAGCAAGCCCAGAGTCCTAAAATTGGCAACTTAAGTCTGACTCGAGTCCATCACCTCTCAACTTGTGTGAAGCGTGAGAGGATTTAAAGTGATAAAAACACAATTTTGTTAAACGTAAAACTGGAACAACAGGTGAGTCCATCAAAGGTCCCCAAATTTCCCGAGGAAATACTTTGATCGTTTGTATCATTCTCCTCTTCCTTCCTCTCACTTTCTTGTATTTTCTTCCTTTGACTGTTATTTTCCTTGTCAAAATTTTGTTGCCGGCGAGGCCTCCTGCTGTTCAGCTCTGCAGCTCACATTGAACTCTTGCTTTCTCTCATACACACTAAAGTCGTATTTTGACGCTTGTATCTTCAACATGTCCGACAAGAATTGAGACAAACTCTACATTTCAATCTGATAAAAGCATACTGAGCATTTATAAACCTAACTGTTGTGGATTATTTTTTTCAAATTGCATTTTTATCTTATTTATGCATTTATTTATTATGGAATGTTTGAATGGTAATTTGACAGAAAAAAGGAGCTGAAACAATGTTACTGTCACACTAGTTCAATATTTTTGATGACATACAAATCATAGTTTCATAACATTTCATTACAAATATATTTCCACCCCACATTTTTTTTAGATTTAAAATATATACAAAAACATAATTACAAGAAGAAGAAAATGAAAACTCAAGTGGATAACTACTTTTTTTAGGTGTAAAACAAAAATGATTAAGAAAAATATATATTTTTTTCAATTTAAATGTTTAGTTCTATTGCGAAATGCAAAAAAAAAACAAGCTTAAAAACATTAAAAATAATGTTTTATTTCATGTAGCTAGCTAAATAAATAAGTTAAAATGGGGAAAATAATAATACATATTTTACATGCTTTATTTATACATTTTTAATTGAATAATGATTTTTAAATCATAGAATAAATACATTCAGTAATGCCATTATATGAATAATTTAAAAATTAAATTGTGTAATTTAAAAAACACAAAATTAATGACATAATGTATATTTCGCTCCTTTCATGTAAATCTTCCAAATAAATATGTGAATGAATGCGCATGTGGTGTCGAGTCATTCGAAGGATTGAAGTGACCTGTCCAGGTTGAGCTTGTGGGCGAGCATCCTCCAGTCGTTGCCTCGCGTCTGCGGCGCGTCCAGACTCCCGCACAATTTGTGTCTGATGGACAAGGGGATGCGGAAGGCGTTAGGCCCCACTAACGTGGTGATGTTGCTGGCTGGGTCCATCAGGGACGTGTCTATGCACTGGAGCTCCTACAATGAAACAAATTGAAATGCCAGTCATTCTTTTCTGCCTCCAAAAACCCCCCACAATTTTTTCACGTCTTTTCCTGAAAAAAAAAAAAAGCCTCTTCTTGAGAACACTAATTAGAATGGCGAGGATGCCCAAAGATGACACACAGAGAAGTTCCTCCACTAACTTCCACACTGTTGAAGGTGCACAAGTCACAAAGTCTTAAGTCGAGCTGCCTGCGACTGTTCAATCATTCATAGCGGGGCGAGAGGTCACGCTGACATGACCGGAATCGTGGGGCTTTGATTTTGGCGGACCGACAAAAGCTGAGAGCGTATGGTTCAAAGGTCAGAGTTATTTTTTGTCTCCGAAGTGTCATCGGTTTGAACTCCCTCGCCACGGCCATGTCGGACTTCACGCCAAAAACTTGTGCAAATGAGATGGGATGCTCGTCGAGAGAACTTTGGTCAGTGTATGCATCGAAAGAACTTCTCAATATAGTTTGGAGAATGAATGAATGAATACTGTTAGGATTAAATACTTTTGACAAATATATATACATTACCGTTCAAAAGTTTGGGGTCACCAAGAAATGTCCTTATTTTACATAGTTTTACTGTAAAAGTTGCTCTACGGCTCATTGTAGAAATCCAAAATAATTTGCGCACTTTGCAAAGCCAAATTCAAATACCATATTAGCTGTACGTCTTTGGTGTATCGTTCACCAGTTGTATTTCACAGAAAAAGCAGTCTTTGAATTGAAATATATGTATTCTTTAAAATTTCACGTTAATTCCAAGATTTTACTCAAGTAAATATCTGTTCCAAGCTTCGTAGAAAATTTGAGTTGAAAAATATGATTCATCGCGATCAATGATGGAACATTTTGAGATTAGTTAGTTAAAACATTTGAATCGTAATTAATTGAAACATTTCATATATATATATGTATACAACGGTGGTGCACGTACCTCCTCCAGGGTGTTGCTGAGCTGAAAGATCTGCCCCTCGCCTTCCACCTGCCTGACGCACAGCTTACAGCTGACCTCGGTGACGGCCGAGCTCATCCTCTCCAGCGTGAAGGTGCAGTGGAGGCTCCTCTGGCTGCCGCTCCATACCTGGTAAAATGGGATCTCCTGCAGGAGTACAAATACTAGACTCACTGACTGCACTCGAATAGCTTTTTAATTTTATCTACTCGAGGATTTCAGAGCGTGTACAATGTTTTACTTTTATTAAAGCAAAGGTGTCAAATCAATACTTCTACTTTTACCAGAGTTGGGTATTGCACAAGTATCGGCAGGTATACTCAACTACCGTTAGTAAGTGTAGATTGTGTACTTTTGCCCCCTGTGGTTCACCTGATATTTGGCAATGAGTTTGCTCTTCCAGTGCGGTTGCGGCACATCGTGGACAGACAGTCTCAGGTTGTGTGTGCTGTCCTTAAAGTTGAGGGTCTTGGGCTCGTCCAGGAGCTTGCCTCCCATTTGCGTCTCCATCTGAAGAACCTCCTGCAATAGACGACGGCCAGGAGAGTTCACATTAAAATGTATTGTGCAATAGGTCAACAACAGTTTAAAATCAAACAGCTCCAAAAGACTAAATGTGCCTAGTGATGCCACAGGATGGCGCGGAAGCACTGCTTTTCTATAACACAGGGCTGTCCAAAGCAGACTTTGTAGTTTCTGTGTGGTGAAGCAGCATGTGGCTTTACTTTTGAACGCTCTCAGCACATTTACATTTACATGTAAGTTTGCGAACAATGGGACAGTACAAAGCGGCCACTGCGCTACTTGGGATACTCGAGTGTCGAATTCCATGTGTGGGCATCGGCTCTGTACAATTTCTCCCATATTGCATCATTAAAAGTCAAAAGATAAGTGGTATGTAAATATGCCAAACTGCATCTCTCATAGACTTATTTTTAATGGTAGAATTGCTTTTTTTGAAATGCTAACCACACTGTTACTTTGCGTGTGTACGCGTATTGCTACACCACTTGATCACTTCATGCATAAGTTAGCAGCGTTAAGCTCCCTCGTATCAGATTCCCCCTCCGGTGCTTTTGAATATGTTTAAACTCTAAAGCGTCAGCTAGTTTGACATTGCTCGACCCGGTTTTGTTTATCGTCGTGAAGACGAATACGCCGCACACACAAAATCTTTAATATGTCGGACTTCAAATGCAAATGAACACAATAAAGCACCATGAACTCTTCTTCAGATGACTTGAGGCTTGGAGATGACGGCCGTGCGAAGCAGACAAGAAAAAACACACTGCAGTGCATCAAAAATATGTGGAATTACAAAGTAATTATGGCAATCAAATAGAGCAACATTAAACCCTACTTCCAAACCCTAACCCTACTTTTAAACTCTGCTTCCAAACCCTAACCCTACTTTTAACCCTAACCCTAGGTTGAAACTCTAATCCTACATTTAATAAACCCTACTTCCAATGCTAAACCCTTGTTTTAAACCCTACTTCAAAACCATAAACCCATTTCAAAACCCTACTTCTAAACCCAAACCCTATTTCTAAACCCTACTTCCAAACCCTAACCCTAGTTTTTTAAACCCTACTTCCAAAGCCTAACTCTAGTTTTAAAGATAGAATTAAGACAGCATACAAATATACAAACGTGCGGCTGCACGTCGCACATGCCAGGATTCACTATGTTATGTTGAATTTCATAAAAAACATTAACTCTTTGGGCCTCTTCAACGTCAATTTCTGTCAACTACGTTTTTTATGGGAATGGGCGGAAAATAGGCTTAGCCTAACTGTGTTTGATCACTAAATCAGGAAAGTTGAAAAAAAAAAAAAAAAAAAAAACAACTAGGCAAAGATGGCAGCATTGAATTTCTTTTGGATGAGCTCACCATGTGTCACAACAATGTGTAAGCTCTTGGAAATGCAGCCGTTACAAGGAGCTTGTGGTTGATCAAAGTGTTTCTCACATTAAATTTGCTACAAATAGTGTCACGGAAGAAAGAAAAGGTGACGGAGATTATTTAAAATTTAGAAGTAGACGCGGTGACGACACACACACACGGCACGCATTTACGCACACACACGACTAAACACTACTACTACTAAATAGTATACAAATAGTCTAATGTCAAATGTGAAATTGTTACACTTGTGACTTGTAATGTATTGTAAATACATGATTTATTATTCTCATTGTTAGTATTTTATAGAAGAAAAGGACTATTCAGATGTTTGACACATCACTAAAGCAAAAATAGCCATTTTAATATAATCAAAATTATAATTATTAAAATAATTAGCCTCAAAGTCACTGTTGTGCATAAACTACATCTTTTCACCAAAATCTTGTTTTCGGCATTGCCTTTTTTTTGGTCCCTAATAGGCGTCATACCTTGAGTGCATCCTGCGTGTCGTCCAGACAGTACACCCTGATGTGGTAGTCCAGCGTGGTGCAGGAAACGGGCCCAAAGACGGCCAGCTTCAGCCTCTTGGCGGCCGCCTTGCCCACCGACTGGCCCACCAGACAGTACGTGCCCAGAGTCTCCGTGAGGATGTGACAGGCCTCCGAGTCCATCTGCACGTAGCAGGGGGTGGTGAAGTTCTCCTCGCCCACCACCACCACATCCTATTAAGCACACATACACACGTTACTGTGGAGCCAGTATGCTATGCTGAAGATGAGCAGCAGTCTATGATATGACACTTTATACAAAACATACAGTAATGATAGAATTCAATACAATTAAAAAGAATGAAACCCTTTTTGTCACACTTTCTCCTTCAATTCAGCTCATTCTGGTGTGTGTGTGTGTGTGTGTGTGCGTGTGTGCCTTGGCCACTTGGGGCGGTATAAAACAGACATATGGACATACTGTACCGGAGGCTCAGCTCCTCAATCAGCTTCTCAGTACAGCAGCAATATTATGAAGTTGCTTTTCACAGAGGATAAAGAATATAGGCCTGTGAGTATTGTTATATGGTCGATCTACGTGTGTTGCAGCGCTGTTTGTGTTCAGATCCTTGATGCTTAAAGGCTAACAACACCGCCATATAATGCTCAGTCAGCTTGTGCGCCGACGGCGTTTCTTATTGTACATTAGTAGTCAGGCTCCAGTACAGACACATACAGAGTACAGTATGTGTCTGTTTTAAATGCTACATAATGTGTCATTCTCTTTCTTTGATGTTTAGTTTGACGGCAACTTTCAGATGGGAGAGGCAATAAACAGCGTGAAACCTCTTTTCTGAAAAGTATTTACGCATTCTATCTGCCGGTTTACCGCTTGCTTTGCCGTGCGTTGAGTCACTTGCCACCGTACAGCGTTGGTATCTCGAGACAAAACAGAAAATGTGCCGATCGCGGCTCTGAAAACTCGTAAGCCGGCTCCCTCGCATCTGCGGGCACCCTTGTGTTTTGTAATAAAACAGTCTGCCGCGCTGCTTGAGATGACGCCCAATCAATACGAAAGGGGAGGGGCAGCTAACATGCTAGGAATGTGTTATTACCGGTGGCTCTAATCACAACTGCGGCCCAACACCTGCAGAATTGAATTACTTCACTCCCATTGGATCTTAACTTTTCTTTTTTTTTTTGGGATGGTGAAAATGAACATTTCCCCGCAAACAAATGGACTTCCTGATGAAACTCCGCTTTTCATTTTCATTTACACCAAGCCTGCTGCTGCAAACACGCGCGCACACACCCCCACACGGACACAGACACAGACACACACACACACACACACACACGGACGTCGTACGCATGGCTAATTGCACAGAGACATTGTGTGGAGCTGTGATAAGAACCACAAGACGAGCGCACGGGGATGATACACATGCGCAGGCATTATACAAACACACACACAGTGAGATTGCAGAGGCTTCATGCTAAAAGCAGCAAAAAAAAAAAAAAAAAAGAACGATGAGAGAGGAGGAGGACGGCAGGAGCATAACAAATTGCAGCTGATAGGAGTCTCCTACCTCCTACCGCCTGTAAGAAAACTCTCGCCTGCTTTTCTATTTGTTTTATCCCCTACAGACGTGCTGTATATCATTTGGTGTGTACGTGTTGGCTGGATGAACAGTTTGGCTGTCATGCTGCGCTCTGTGCTGGGGGATGTTCTCTTTTGCTGCTGAAACAGTAGTCACAGGTGGCTTTGTTATGCTCCACTGCTTGTTGTTATTCGAAGCTATACCATACATGCATGGTCAAGATGAAACGATAAAGCTACCTAGCCACACTGCACTTATTCAAGTTTACTTACCCTCTCCCGACAGATCAAATATCAACCTAAGCCACCCATTACACTCCTAAAACTTCTGGGTCAAAGTAGCCCTAATTGGGTGACATAGCTAAGCCAATGTTGGGTTATTTTTATCATGTCCCATTAGCTTGAGGGTACGGAGGAGTTAAAGCTTGAAACGGGTGACCAGGTGATGAGGGTAGTAGTGGTTAAAAGCAAAATTAATTTTATTACCAACGTTTTCAAGAAGCTACTTTCCCCTGTCAAGGGTCAAAGTTTGCCACGTTTTTTTGTTTTTTTTCTTTTTACACCAGATTCCATTCCTAATGCAACCCACATTTTTTGGGGGTGGGATTTGAACACCAATCTTTGTGTCCAAAGTCAGAAGTGAGCCAAATGTTACATTACTTCAACTTCAACAAAAGTGTCCAAAATAGCAAACAACGTTAGCTTTTCAACTCGTCTCAATCTAATCTTGAACTCAATCTGCTGGGTTAAAATAATTAACCCAACCTTGGGTAACTGTAACCAAAAATCCACCCAGCATTTTTTATCAATCAATCAATCAATCAATCAATCAATCAATCAATCAATCAATCAATCAATCAATCAATCAATCAATCAATCCACCTAGTACTTGCATACTTAGCTAGCTCCCTCCATCCCACATTGCAAAGAACAAGCATGATAGTGTTGTAGTTGTTCTACCTAGAGTTGAAATGTAATCATTTGTTGATTATCCATGTTGAGATCAGAAGTAGTGTGTAAGAACACACAAATGTTTAAAAAAAAAAACAAGACTTCTGTATGAATGTAGACACACGAAAGCAGAGACGCACGCGCGCTCACCTCCCACTCGCCCATAGCCAGTTGGTTTTTCAGCTGTATGAGCCAGTCCTCGTGCACGTTGTCAGCACAATGGTGGATGGTGAGGATGACCGGTCTGGTCAGCAGAGCTCCTGGAGGTCCGCAGCTCACCACCGGACTCAGCACCGTCTGAACGTCCTCCACCGGGGGTCTGCCGAGGGCAGATAAACACGCGGCCACAACATGTTTAGCGAAGGGGAGCGAGCTGCAAAAATACTCTTGGTTTTAGTTATGGGATGTGTTGGTCGAAGCGGCGGTACGACTCCTGGGCGCTTGTCAAACTATCACAATTTTGACTTGAAGATGTAATTTGGAAGTTGATGCAGATTAAATGAAAACATTGATATAAAGGAACAAAAGATAATAGTACTAATTGGAGTATATGTATGAACTCATACTAAATATTTAAAAAACAAAAATATTGACACCCGACACCATTTATTAAAGCCCAAAAATTCCTTTAAAAATGCTGATAAACCTTCAATATGTGTCTTCCATGAAAAACAGGGCTCCCCCCCACCAATAAAATCGAATAAAAAAAAAAGTTCCATCAATGTGTTGGTTGTGTGGAACTCTAGCCGAATGTGAACACATGCCAAGTGCACACTCCCGCCTCTTGTGCTACACTCAACTCAGCATGAGTCATCTTCCTTCATTTGCATTCAACAATCACCTGTCAGTGATTTCGTAAAATCAAAATTCATGGTGAAAAACATCATTTCGCCATTACGATGTCCTTTTGCTGCCACATGCTGTCTCAAAATAACTGGGAGGATGCTATTTTTTCATGTAACAATATAAGTGAGTCATTTTGAGCTTTTTGACAATGAGGCGCCCACATCCAGCCCAAATGAGCAATGGATCAAATCTCCAGATTTGGGCACTTGACCCTTTTTTGCCGGTCCGGCCGCGACCCTCCACCCTTGACCTGGGACGGACTGCCCAGCTTTGCAAATCTCGTTGTTTTTTTTTCCAGTTTCGACTTACATTTTTTTTTTTTTTTTTGCGGGGGGCGGGGCCAGCACTGCTTGAAGCAGCACTAATCCTCGACAGCATTATTGATTCAGCCGCTGGACCTCATTAATGACTCATGAAGGGAGAAGTAGAAGAAGATAAAATAAACATTCCATCAAGGAGGTGAAATGCAGCGCAGTCACGTCGGTGTAGCACCGAGGTTGCCACTTAATCCGTTAGGCCATTACGCATGTGGAATTGTATTCAGGCTCCCGTTTGAAGTTATAAGCCAGCATTTTTCATAAATTTGACGTGACACTTATTTAGTCATTTAGGGGCCCAAGGCAAACCCAGTCATCCATGTTACTGCACTGACAATTTATTTTTCACTTCAACACAAGGTCTTCAATGACAAAGTCCTTAAAATCCTTTTTAAGGATTATCTAACAACTGAATCGTCTCCACACACATGCGCTGTAAGAAGTAGGAATAGTCCATCACATGAGGAAGGAGGAGGAACAGTCGAAACCATCATGACAAATTAAGATTTTGGGGGGGATAACAGGAGGAACACTGGAGCCAAACACAATAATGACCTTAAGGTCCATTTGTGTGTTGGTTAGTAGTCAAGAATAAGAAACGTATAATAAGGGACGTCATTTTATTATTCAGGCCCAAAGAAGAAGACATTCCATTTAGTGACTTTCAATCGGGCAGTTGTACCTATTACAGTGCCTACTCAGTTAGCAAAAGATGTTAAATCAATATTGAATTAGGGTTAAGAAGGTTGATTTTTGGTTTTAGTTGAAGACTGATGTTTAATCAACGTTGGTTCAACATTTTGTCAGCATTGAAGTTTGTGATTCAAAGATGCTGTTGAATCCACATTGTATTTTGGTTGAATTAAAAAATTTGAAAGGTCAATGTTTAATTAATGTTGAATCTCTGTTATGTACGTTTGCCCTTCTGTATTTTTCTACTTCAGCGGAGGGAGGTGGGAAGGGGGCATATTCTGAGGGGGACAGGCCTTATTCAACCGCAAAAAGTGTGCGTACTGTATCTCTCTCTCGTTCTCATTCGCTCTCGCTCTCCATATATACATTTTTTTTAACCACTTTTTTCTGACAGGTTTTTTTGTTGTTGCCCTGAGCATACTGGTGTTAGTCCTGTTTCACGAAACGTTTTCATTTCTTAGCCATTTCCGTGCAGTATTTTGATCTCTTCTAATACATTTTTGAGTATTAAACATGTTTCTGTCATAGGTTTTTCATACATTTGGGTAAGGGAAAAGCTAACACTTTGTAGTGGACTAAGCTAATATTTTTGTTACAGTGGGGCATGCATGGGTCAGTGGTAGAGTGGTCGTCTCCCAACCCATGGTTGAATTTCCGTAACATTGAATCAATACAAAAAAAAAAATCAACAAAAAATGTGCAAGTAGGTTCTGGTTTAGATGATGGTTGAATCAACATTGATGTTGTGTGGTATATGGTTGAAAAGCAAACGTTGACCCAACGTTTTATCAACCTTGCGCTTTCTGTATAATTTCTACTTTAGGTTTCAACATTGATTCACCCATATTTTGCTAGCTGGGTTGTGATTGTACTGTATATAACTCTTAATAAAAGTACCGGTAATATTAAAATTCTTTATATATTACAACAAATATTTTACAAAATGTTTAAACATTAAAAACGTTAAGAACATAAAACATTTAAATGTGTGCAAATAAAGGGTGTAACAAAAAAATATTTGAATTGTAAAATCGTATTTTGATTTAAATGATGCAAGTGCATCAAATCGAATCGCTTCACTTTGAAATATAACGTGATATGTACTGTCTTTTATTGGAGCGATATATCGAAAGTATTGACAAGTTAATTCAAATGTAGGTAAAATGACAACAGAAAACTAATTGCATCCTACCCTCTCAAACTGAGCCTTACCATATCGAATCGAATCGTAATCCCACTGAGTCGAACCAAATAGAAAAATGAACATAAAAAAAGCAAAAGAAATAAAAAAATATATAGGCCAAAATACATTCAGAGAGAAAAACAATCAGAAGACTAAAACCACAAATACAAAAAAAAATGCAGAAAAATAAAAACAATACTAATGAATCTGTCATGCCACAATTTTGCTGATACCTGTTTTTGCATATAAAAAAAAGTCAAGTCATAATAATAATTACTCAAGTACGTAAGTAATAATACAAAAAACATATAGGCCTACAAAAGTTAATTTTGCAAGTAATCCGTCATTTTGCTGCTGGTTCTGATCAGTAAAATAAAAATTGAAATATATTTGAAAAAAAACGATACAAACATATTTTACAGCCAGGAAAGGCATTTCATTGTTCAATTCACTTAGTCAGTATGAATCTTGACCTTATGACCGTGCAATTTTTTGTTTTTGCATTTGGCCATTATACATTCAACTACGACATCTACTTCCTTACTGCTCCTAAGAGACTTTTTTTCCCCCATAAAGACTTTCTTAACTTGTAGAAAGTTTGTGAGCTCTTCCAAAGTGGCTGCTCAACTGTACAGCAGTTATGCAGTTTGAATCTCAATATTTCTTTCACGTCCCGCAGAGAGTTTGAGGAGAGGGGGAGGATTAGACGACATGTCGCAGTAAAAACAGTAATCCCCACAATAGCCGCTGGCAAAAATCAAAATAATAAAAAAGAAACGACGTGCAGTATATCTGCATATTTTTCTCAGGCTGTTTAATTTTTTTTTTTCACCATTGATTTGCACTGAGTGTGCATTCATACCGACATGTAATGAGAACATCTGCAGTGTGTGTTTAAACTAACACCCACACCTCAATATGAGCCAACAGAATGGCGAGACTTTCCACAACCCATAAACAAAGCAAAACTAATGATATTACTCAATTGTTATTAATATGATTATATCGAATATGACATTTTTGTTGCGTGCGTAAAATTGCCTAAAAAAGTTTTCCTGTATTTCAGTGTGTGCCTTAAAAATAAAATTGAGTAAAAATAAAAGTAAAACAAAATACAAAAAAACCCCAAACATATTCAAAGTTTTTTTGGGGGTTTGTATAAAACATCTTATAAAAATTAAAACATAAAAATTAAACAATAAAATCATTTTGAATAAAATCCATTCAAATCAAAAATAAAATTAAGTTATAAAGTAACGCAATTTGACATCTTAAAAAAAACATTGTGATTATTGTTTGTAATTTCAATAAAATAAAATGATTTATTTAAAAGTCTTTAAAACAGCTACACAATTAATACTTGTAATGTTTGGACAGAAAAAAATTAAAATGTTCCAATACTTTGATTCATAACATTTATCCATCCATATACAAAAATAAAAGTAAGACAGCTTGGGTACTACAGTATAATATTATTTCAAACAAAAAAAGTAACGAAATGAAATGAAACCAATGTCTTTTTGTGTACTGCGAATAGTATTTTGAGTTTGAATAAAATAAAACGAAATGAAATCCAATTTAGCGTCATTTTGAAAAAAAAAGGCAAAAAAAACGCAACATCCTTACAACTGATGGGTCAAAGAAAAAAAACTGAACAACCTGCTACTTGGGTCAGTTTGACCTAATTTGTTTGATGAAACAACCCAATTTTTTGGGGTTGTTTTTTTACAAAAGCTTGGGTTATTTAAGTAGCAGGTCAGTCCATTTTTTATTTAAAACCAAAATTGGATTATTTTGAACAGTTTTAAGAGGGAAAAGTAACAAGTCTCAATGGGCACCGCAACTATTCAGAGTTCAAACATGAAGTTTCGTTTCCCTTAAATGACTATATAATGTAAGAAATATTCCACATTTTGAAAACTTAACAAAAGTAAAGCCTCATTCATATTTGATGTTGACGTGAAAAAAAAAAAGTCTCTTGGCTTGTCTGCCCTAAAAAGCTGAAGCAATGTATCACAGATGGCGTTGTATTCATTGTGAATGGTCAACAGAAGCGATCAATGAAAGTAAAATTAATAACAACGGCGAGAAATATGCGTCGAGGGGTCGAGCTGAAGAGGAAAAACGCGTTCGGCCGGCAGCTGGGAAGGGACATGAAAGACCCGTGAAGGAGTGAGAGGATGGTGTGTGCGTGTGTGCGTGCTTTGAGGCGTGTGCGTGTGCGTGAAAGGGGCTAAGACTTGCCTGGAGCTGTCCTTCCTGTGCACCGTCACATACATCTCGTAGACGCGGCCCTGGGGGACGGCGCCCGCCGGAACCAGCAGACTCACCCCTGCAACCATAAGCAGCACAAACACAATTTATTGCAGGTCACGTGCGCAATGAGCAGCGGGGCATTCTTCCATCATGTTGTCACATTTACAGACACACCGCCATAGACATCAATGTAGCACCACATCCTACTTACACTGGTGGTATTTACAAGTAAAAAGTAGAAACGTTATTAAAAGTCTTTCTTGAGGACATTTATTAAAGAGGGGAAGTCAACCCCCCTGAAGATTCTTTACAATATTATGTTCTATGTAGCCTCAATACCCAAAACACAGCATTCCGATTAATATTGTGCATGTGGAATATGAGTTAAGCACCAAAATCCGTCCGTTTTCATCCATCTCAGGGGGCAGTCATTTTGTCACTTTCTGTCGACTGAAAATGACATCACAGTTGCTCAGGGCTCGGCTAACCGCCAATCACGGCTCGGCTTGAGAAAACAGGGAGCTGTGATTGGTCGTTACCTGGCCCCTGAGCAACTGTGTTGTCATTTTCCGTCGACAGAAAGTGGCAAAATGGCCGCCACCTGAGATGGATGGATTTTACTGCTTAACTCACATTCCACAAATGCAATATTAATCAGAATGCCATGTTGAGACTAGTGGGGCCTCATAGAACATAATATTGTAAACAAGATGCATAAAAAGGTGCATATTGTGCAGGTGTGCATGTTAAAGTGACACATATAAATCATTAAAGAAGCATAAATATGAACTCAAGTTATGTAATAAAACAAGTAAACAAAGAAAATGAAACTATCAATGAGAAAGAAACATTTTGATTAAATTCCATTTATGTTAGCTGTACAACAGACGTCAAACTACACACAATGATAATGAGTAATCAATAAATATGTAGTAATTATTATTGATCTTTAATAAAGTTTAATACACATCTTACAAAGACACAAACACACCCACGCACACCCACACACATACAATCCAAAATATATACATATTAAGATAATGCAATAAAAAATAAAACATCTGAACACAAAGTAAATGGAAAAAAAAATATTTCCCTTAAGGGTTAAGTAAAACCAAAAATTGCAAGAAGGAATAACTGAACGGATATAAAACAAATATGTAGCCTTATACATAAATTATAAATGACCGCATTTGAAACGACCCCCCCCCCCCCTTATAAAGATGAATAATACCACAAAAGATAAGATGTCAGTAGGATGCAGATTGGGACGGGTCAACCTACAAAGAATGAAATTGTCTCATGCGGTGAAAAAGACGACAACCAATAATAAAGAAGAGAGATAAGAGTGCGTATCAAAATAATCGTTTCATTAACTTTACAGCAAAAGTCCAAAAAGGACCGAGTGAATATGAGTGTGACGAGATGGAGTTGCACGTTTGCAGGGGGGCTGGCATTTACCCGAGTTGGGCACGATGAGGTGTCCGCCCTGGTTGTTGAAGGAGCCGTGCGCGGTGCACGAGGGGTCTCGGGTGCGGGCCAAGCTCTGGTTGCGAAGGTTCATCGTGTCGCTGTTCTCCAGCAAAGACTGCGTCAACTGCAAGGGCACAGTGACAAGGGGGTGCCGTTGTCCCAGTGAAACAGCAAAGTGGATTTTGCTCCAGGTGGGAAAGCAGCAAATTGTATTTACTTCTTATTAGAATGCATTTATCATTAAAATGGCTTTATTTTTATTTTGTGACCGCTATACAGGGGCAACATAAAAGCAAAATTGTTGAAGTTTAGTTGGTGCATTTATTTCATTGCATGCATTTTATTGTGCTACTGTGTCTTTGTTCTATTTATATTAATTAATGGATTTAGCTTGTGTGTTTATTTTATATTTATTTATTGTTTGAATTATTATCATTTTTTTAAACATACAATCATGGCAGAAGAGCTAGCTCATGTATTATGTTTCATTATTTTATTCTATTTGACTGCATTTGTGATAGCTCAACAAGAGGAAATTATGTTCTATTTATTTTATTTAATGTGTTTAGCTTGTGTTTTTATTTTATATTTATTTATTTATTTATTTTGGGATTGTTATTATTTTTTTTACATACAATCATGGCAGAAAAGCTAGCTCATGTATTATGTTTCATATTATCTTTCATGATATTTGACTGTTTTTATGATATCTAACAACAGGACATTATTTTATTTTACTGTTATCCTTGTTACTTTTATTTCCTTTAACATAATTTTCCTTTTATTCTTTTCCTTAGAATGTTTTTGTGATGTCTGTACAGAGGCGACATTATTTCATTTTATTGTATTTTATTGCTGAAGTTATTATATTTATTTCATTTTATTTATTAGATTAAAACATCATTTGATTGTACTTTATTTATGGATTATTAATTAAATTAGTTCTTAATTTAGTACAGTATTTTAATTTACTTGTATGGCTTATTTTTAATGTTCATATTCATTTCAAACAAGTTTTTTTCTGATGACTGCACAGGGACGACGTTTTATTTTGTTTTATATAATTTATTTATGATATTGTTTTCGTATACATTTTTGTTGTTGTGATCCTATGTTGTAATCAGGGGCAACATAGTCGTACATAAAAGTTCATCCTGTAGTATTCCATGCAAACATATGTTTTTACAGTCCTTTTGCCCTTTTTGTTGGAGACTTTTCCTTGAGAACTGAAACTGGGAAGCTGAGCCTCATGCCTGGGAGCGCCGCCACGAGGCTCAGCTGGAAGAAGGATGATCTCAAATCACCGTAGGGTATCAAGCGGTAAAATAAATAAATAAATAAATACATTTAAAAAAGCGCTGCTTTGCATTTCACGGTCTAAATGCGAGCACTGACTTGTAAAATAAGCAATTAGGATTCAGATTCAGTTCACCCCCCTCGTCGAACAAAAAGCTTTGGAGAGACAAGGATGACTTGAGACTTTTCAAGTAAGAAAAACACGACTTTTCTTTTTCATCATTCTTAGCCATCACATCGGGCATGATGATAATGTTGTCACATATTTAGAAGGCCCTGTTGAAGTCCTCTAATGATGAGTTATGACTTGATGGCGTCTGTGTTGCAAATCGATTTTTTGATGACAATTTTAATAAGGCCGGCGTATGTTGATAATGTTATCAAAATGATGTTTTTTCGCACAAGAAAGCCCGCTCTGAGCAGTTTAATATGACTTCATTCGATATGGTTTGGTGCAAGCAGATTTTCTTTTTGTGCGCTATTAATAAGCGCATTGGTGCCATTTTTAAGCAACAATATGTTTTGGGTCACTGTCCCATTTCGTGCTTTAATATGAGATGTGCTGCAAATTAATGTTTGAATTTGATTTATCAGTTTGAATAAGTGACAGGTATTGATGCCATTTTGTAGCGACAATGTTTTTTTCGTCACTATATCGTTATTCATCTTTACAAAATAAACACGTATGCAGAAAGCCCTCTTTAAGGGCTTTAATATGAGGTATTACTCAAAGTGGTTTGCCACGGGCAAATTAATCAATTTTTTTTGTTTTAATAAGCGTTATTGATGACATGTTTGAGCAATAGTTTTTGGGCCAGTGTGTCGTCTCAGTCTCCCGATCTGTCATGGCCTCTTCAAGTGGTTTAATATGAGGTACTGTAATGTGTGACTCAATGGGATCTGTTGCAAATTTCAGTTTTTGATGTGTGTTTTTAAGTCATGATGCAACTTTTAAAGAAGAAAAACACGTTTTTGATTATGTGGTCAGAGCACATCTCCAAAACATATCAGGAAAGTCCTCTTCAAGTGCTTTAAAATGCTATGCGACTAGATGGCAGTTGTTCCATATTCATGTTTTTGAGTTTTAATAAGCGAGTGGTATTGATGTCAGTTTTAAGCAACAAAACATGTTTTTTTTCTGGAGTCTTCCTCATGTGCGTAAATATGCGGTATGACCCTATAGGATTTGTTTCAAAAAGATTTTTGGGGGGTCTGACTTTATAATAAGCAAGAGGTTGGTAACAATGCCATTTTCAAGTAACATGTTTTTGATTAATCTGTCATCATAGGCGAGTTATAGTGATACTATAGTCACATATCTGAAAAGGTTTCGTCTAGTGCTGTATTATGAGGGATGCCCCAGTCGTGTTTATTGCAAATTGAATTTTTGATGAGTGAATTTTAGCAAGTCACATTAAAATATGTTTTAGAGGGGCTAAAATAAGAAAATGGTTTAGTATGAGGTATTATTCAATAATGTTTGTGGCAAATACAAGCTTTGGTTATACCCTTACCTTGGGAGAGAGCTTGGATGTAAAGTCCCCTCCGAGGTCGTCCTGCGGTGTGACGAGGCCGGAGGAGTTGTACACCTTGATCTTCAGGTTGGGGAGGGGCTCTAAGAGTGGAGAGTTGGTCATTGGGATTTTATCAGACAGGTCGCGGAGGGCATACGCGGGACCGCCATACATGGAGGCCACATTTGTCAAATCGGGAGGGGCTGAAAAAAGATCAGCTAGGGGGGGAGGGGAGGTAAGGGGTGGGGGGAGAGAACGGAAATAGGGACAACGGAAATTAAATCAAGCGATTCAAAACAAAACAAATAAGCAACATTTGATTCCACGAACACCAAGATAAGCACAGCATTCCCGGTCAATTAAAGCAACAATATCGCCTAAAAGCGCAGTTGTCTGAGTCATTTTTGAATGTTCAGCTAAATTCAAACAAGAAGAGTCCATTTGTATTGATTCAAATTCTGCAGATTATGATGAAGTGGATGGTTGAGAAGCTAGGCAGAAAAAAGCCTATTTTTTTTAGCAAGCATGTTGTTATTTTTTGGGGATATTGTGATATTAACTTAAAAATAACTCAGTTAAGGCAATTAAGCTATTAGGTTAATATGTAATAATGTGACATTTATCTATCTCAATAGCACTTTTTTTTTCAGACCGATACCAGTACGAATATTGACTGGTGAGTACTCGCTGATACCGATTTTTTAACACAACACTAAAAACGAACAAAGCTGCTCTAAAAATTGATTAAAACTAATTGAATTAAAAAAAAAGTCAAAACGAAATAAAAACTAACGATAATGAAAAATTCTAAACTATTAGAACCTTGCTGCAGACAACCAACTGTATTGTTATGTAGGCAACCCAGGACACCTAATTTTACGTTAGCGTTCATGCTAACATTGGAGAATAGCATCTAATTTGCCATGGGGATCCTGGATGTCTTACCCTTATAATTTCTAATATAGTCCAAACAACCAGGACACCCCTCATGTAGTACTAATGCTTGCTGCAGCGCTAACGTTACTGTTAGCAGGATAGAATCTTTGTAGCAGACCTTCTACTTGACATGGTCTGTGCTATCTTTGGACTAGCCAGAACACTTACAGTTAGCACAAACAGCACTAATATTACTATTAGGAGGGCATCATTTTTGTTGCTATTGTAACCACAGATTGTCTACTTTTTGTGGTCTTGTTGGACCAGGCAGGGCACATATCGTGCTGTACTAGTGCTAGCAGTACTGCTAAGCTTTTTGTTCAGAGGACTAAATCATTGCTGTTGCCTTGGCAACCTCACCTCACCTATTTTTCAAGGTCTTGTTGGACCCGCGAAAACAATGTTCTTTTAGCACTCTTCAGAGACTAGCAGATTTGGCCATTGCTATGGCGAGGACCAGGGCCAGGGCAGCTACTCATGTTGTGCCAGTGCTACTGTAAAGCAGCTGCACTGTATATTATTGTGCGTTGTTGGTTATTTCCAACGCCATGGCATGTCAGGTCTTTGGACCAGCCAGGACACATGTAAAGCTTTGCTAATACTAGAGGTATTGCTAACAAAGATTTAGTTAGCATTAGCACGTTAGCTGGACCCATTTTGTCAAATGCCTCTTTACTACTGTCACTGGCATTAATCACAGTGGCAAAAAAGAGACCTATCAAATAGATACGGGAAACCCAGGATGTAATAATCCTTAGTTCCGCTTTGAGTATTCCATGTTTAAAACTCCCCTGTGCGTGTTTTTACACTGCTCCTTCCTGAGTCGTCCCGGCTGACGTACGTAAACATGACACTTGTCCATGCATCTCGAGCTAACTTCCTGGCCTCCAACAAGCACTCATAAATAAATCCACATCTTCAATGTAAAACACAGATACAACACTTAAAAAAAAAAAAAAAAAAAAAAAAAAAAAACATGGACATATGCATTCTTAATCAGTTTAACATGCGTATGAACAGTTTCTGTGCTAGGGTTTTACTGGTAATGTTTACAGGCATGATCATATGTCTTATTTATACTGTACACTAATCTGTAGCTCATCTTCAACCAAGGATGCTCACTGGATAAAAACTTGTTTATATAATGCTTAGCAGGAAGCAACCGATCATTTAATTAGTTACGCAGGCTGGAAAGGCTCACACATATGTGCAAAATACACTTAAATACTCACACGGTTACTGACACACATGATAGTACACTTATTTAGAGTCATCTTGTCGCATTTTAGAAAGAACGTGAAATCCGAGAATAGGTGAGTTTTTCAGAAAATAGCTAAATCAGTGAATAGCAAACCGCGAATAGGTGGAGTTTTCCAGTGACTGCCTGATCGATTCCAAATTCCCTGACATTTCTGGTAAGCAATTAATGCATGGAGCAGTGAGCTTCTTAGGGTGCTCTCCATTAGCCGGATGGAAAGAAATGTGAACGTAGGCAGGAAAAGGCGAGTGCAATTTATCCACGGGAAAGATGGATGCTACGAGCGGGAGTCAACATGACGCCGGCGGAACAAGCACAGATAAAGTCAGCGGGATGCTGATGAGTGCGACGAGGAATTGACCTGAATGTGCGATGCACTCTCGAGTTCTGACCGTGGACTTAGCGCTTTTGAGGAAAGTAATTTTATATCCCGGTACATGCACATAAACACACACATATCTACACACAGATCTCTTGATTTTGTAAATTATTAAGACACTGAAATCTTTAAATACTCAGCAGCAAAAGCCTATGACTATGACACATCTAAGTATTAAAGTTAAAGACAAGTTGTCATTACACTTTACACATTACACTTTTTGTGATGAAAAAAAATACATACAATAACAGTTACAATTATTGCTAACTATATTAAAAGTTTTTTTATAATGAAAAAAATACAGAAACTTTAAAAAGTCTTTCTGAAATTGTATACACTTTTTAGGCATTGAAATCTTTGAATGTTGAACAGCATATTGTAACGAATTGGGTCATCTGTGTTGTGCTCGGATTTGTGTCTTGCTGACTTGTTATGTTTCCCAGGTTCATGAATGCATCGTACGGCAAGCGAGTGGAGCAGCGGAGAAAGAAGAGCGCGAGGAGTTGTACTTGGATTAATAAAAACGTGACAATCAAACTACGTCTGACGGCGTGTTCCTGGAAGACGCTACAATATGATAAATCTCGCTATTTAAGTTTGACGTTCTGCTCCCTCATCTAAGAAACATTCACAGCCGGATGATCCCGTGCATGTTAGACGCGCTACCTGCCGCCCATCTCATGTAGCGATGTCGGCACACAACTTTGGGACTCCTCGGCGATTTTAACAGGAAAGCCAAAATGTTCCCAAACAGGAGACCGCAGTGTACGGGGGGACCTTCGAGCTCTGGCTCTTTTCTGGCTCTCTCTTTTGTGCCACTACCCTCCTCTCCCGCGTGCAAAAGTCAGTAGCGCCCGTGCGTAAGCTCGCGCTAATAAGTGGACCGAACCGAACGCAAGTGGACCGAACCGAACATGCCATATCGAAATGTATTAATACACCCACGTGTACCGTTAGATACCTAATATATATGTATGTGTATGCATATATATGTATATATGTCTATATTTATGTGTAAAGGCTATCCCCCCCCGTTTCGCTGACCATTGTGGACATGTCATAACAGGGTGCATGAAAAAGCTTCAAATGCCTATTTTGGTGTGCAGACAGCCATTTTGTGGCAAAATCCAGGACTCGAATGTTCGACAAACCTTGGCCGAAACTCAGAAGCGAGCCAGTCATGGTGTTTTAAAGCAGTCACTTTACTTAAACCAGGGCTTGTACTATTTAGGAAGAAGGTATTCAAGGTCCAAATACACAGCATAACCTTGCTTACACAATCGCTTAAGTGATCAGACGCAATTAAGTCAAATACTGCAAGTACCTGATCTGGCCGTCTTGATGTTGACTGACTGGAAGCCTCCGTTGAGCGCCGATGTGTCGATGATGTCCGAGTCGAAGTCGCGGTGCGTCTTGCGGTACACGAAGAGCGCCACGATGACCGAGATGACCAGGCACATGATGACGGCAATGACCACGCCCACGTAGAGAGCCACGTCGTCCGTGCTCGGAGCCGCTGGAAGAAACAGTTACAATGGAAATCAATTTTATTTAGAAAGCACTTTTCACTGAAAGTGATGTGTGTGTGTGTGAGTGCGTGTGTGCGGGTGTGTGTGTATATATATGTATACATACATGTATATATATGAACACACATACATACAGTATATATGTAGAGAATCTAGCATTTTATTGTAATTAATTATATTTTATTACATTTGAAATAAACAAATCATATGTTTATTCTTATTTTAGGAACCGTCCTTCAACTCCAGACTTCTCTGGACACTCCTGGCCTGAACAATGACATCATCTCATTCCCCAACCTTTCAGACCCAAAGGATGACCTGTGAAACTTTTAAAAACAGGCCCTGTTTGTCGAGACATAGGTGGTGAGAGACACTTTTCATAAAAGTGTTCCATCTTAATAAGTTTGTTAATTATTTTACCTTCAGTATGACATGAGGCGTTTTAAAGATAGGATCCTCATCCACTCATGCGGCTTTCCACACAAAAAGAATGTGTTTTAAAAGTTTTCAAAGCATGGGAGGAAGCGAGATGAGCATGAGGAGTTCTGACAAAAGTAAACAAATGAGTGAATGTTGATATGAGGAAAAATAATTTAAAACAACAATAACACAAATTTCATTGGCTGAAGAACATTTAAAGGCATTGAATAAACTTATAGCGAAAAGCAGTCCAACCTAATGGCTTGTGGATGGTTGCACTTGTTTTATGTGCCTCGTAAACTCAATTTATTAGGTTCACTTAATCTAATTAGCTCTATCAAACATTTAACGTGAAGAAAATAATCGGTTTTACATTAACACGACTAATTTAACAACTTATTACTGCACTTGTAGATTGCAGTGATGTACACCTGCACCGCAACATAACAAAAGCTGCTTTATTTTTTTCAAATGTAATTTTTGGGTGTAAATTTTCATGTTTTTTTCCCCCAGTCTGCAAAGGGAATTTATGAAAAGTAATTTTAAAATGGCATTACATTTAATACTATAATGCGCATTTTTTATTATTAATTATAATGCATATTATCAATTCCCCTGAACTCATCTGGTATTAGTTCCAGTACACCTGCGACTGTAATGAAGATACGATATAAACGATTTAGATGATTGATGGATGCATTTGATTTTGGTCTCATAGATCCTGCATCCCATCCTGTGCACGTCTTCACAGTGAAAGTTTCAAGAATGACCACCTGAGGGCGCTGTGAACCACCACAAGCGTCTCAGGGGAGGCAGAATGGGGGAGCGGGTGAGGGCACAGACTTGTTACTCTTAATGAATTCAGTATATATATATATATATATATATATATATATATATATATATATATATATATATATATATATATATATAAAAAAAATCTCAGCCTTTCAGCAAATTCAATGTTCATACCCACACAATATTGCAGATTATGAAGATTTTTTTTACAGTATACAGGAAAGTCTGAAATCAAAGTTGTAAAATAAGTATGTCGTGGTTCAAAACCAGAATTAAGGAGTACTTGAGAAATAAATCATCTTGTTTTCTTATTGAAGACTGATGGTATGCGGTCTTCGTATGTGTTGCTGCTCTGTGTCTGTCAAAGTGGCAATTTATGATTTAATAATAATAATTACCATAACATCTACAGTATGCTCATTTCAGTTAGCCTATTTATGGCGTTTTGTATTATGTGTTAACATTAATTAAGGTAGTAGATTTTTGTGAGAAGAATTTGCATGATTGGGTTGAACATTTTCATGTTGAAATCTTCAATGCTTAGTTTTCTTCAAACTTTTGTCACAATTGCGCATGACAAATGAAGCGAGCATGCTTTTTTTTTTGTCCCTTATTTGCAGAACTGCGCGAGTGAAAGAGTCTTCTTTTCATCTCCCAAAAGCGCTGTTATACGAAAGTCAGCAATTTCTTGGCAGCAAGAGAAGTGAGAAGAAGTGCTAAGGTAAGGCGAGGGCTTAAAATAAAATATGATAAAAACGTTGTCCTTCAAATCAGCTTTCTGATAGTCATTTTGATTGCCTATTTTTTTTTTTTTTTTTTACTATTTCAAATGTAAGAATAACAAAACAACATTATTCATACTTGCAGAAAGTGTCCCTTGAAAGAGAAAGTGACTATTTGACCGCACATCTCTCAGCGGGGAGCAAATGTAGCAGATCCTGAATTTCGTATGAGCGCAAGGCTTGTGTTTGCTAATTTGGCAGACCGGTGTTGGCCAAGATGGGCGTTCCGCTGCTGCATAGGGAGTGCCCTTGAAGACGTGCCTGACGGAGAGAAAATTTGGTGGCAGAAAGTCCATCTAAACTTCCCCTTGTGCTGGTGTAATGCGATTTGGTTGAATTTGACAAAAGTATTCAAATAGCCAACAGTTATCACCCCAAAATTCAAATCGATTCCCATCGAGCTCTATGCTATGGAATAGTTTAAAAGGTGAGATTTAATACATTTAACTTTTCCCTTCCTTCCTTTATATATGTTTTTTACAATGAGTGGGGACTCACTACAATCCTTTTAATTTGCAAATTGCAAATTGCAATCATGAGGCTTCATCTGATTCACTTTTCGTTTTAAGGTCTACAACGCAAGAACTGTCACTTGAAAGTTTATTTAATGCCCTTATACAATGTGACAGCCTGGCATAATAGGCTGTCTCCTGACAACGAGACACAGGAGAGGGTGAAAAAGCAACTGGACGTGGGTGAACATTTTCGACCCGCTTGGATGAATAATGGGTTTGGACGTGTGCGCGTGCATGTGATTTGAAGGCGGCATGACAGAATGAACTGGCTGTGATAGAATGAGGAACAAGTGGAGGAAGAACACAAGCTACTGTACAATGGCCATGCCCAAAAGGACAAAAATAAATAAAATGATGAGAAATAAGATGAAGAGTTAGTTTATCACCAATTCACCTTTCAAGAAAAAAGTTGTAACAGAAGAAAAAGTCATGGTTTGAGATTGTTTGAGATTAAGTTTGGACAGTAGTGTGAGAGAATGGAGTAATACAATAAAGAGAAAAATGTTGTATTGTTACAAGGAAATTGTGTCGCTTGGGAATAAAGTCGGACGGCAACACAAGGAAAATATGTCTAACTGTTGAGTCGAAAGGTTGTAATGTAACATTACAATTTTTTTTTCACGCAACGACTACAAAGTCGGAATGTTGTCAGGAAAATTTACTGAGAATATCAAAGCAATAACGTCCGATAATAGTACGAGAAAAACTAGTAATATTATAGGAAATCTTAATTAATAAGGCAAAAAAGTCAAAGTTTGGATTAGTACTTTTTGGCTAGTATCACGTTTACGACGTCACCATTTCCCCATTCTACTTTTTATTTACGGTATGGTCCAAAACTTCAAAATCATCTCAGTGAATAAGAAGAAACCCAGATTTAAAATTCCAAACTCTACAAATTGAGTTGTCCTCACCCTAATGGAAACACACGCATCAGCTTTTAACCACAAGTCCTATTGTGGCCTTTTGTGTGTGTGTTTGTCCCGCAATAAAATGTGAAACGCTGGTCCCACATTTCCACATCTGAGTGGACGCACTATAAAAGGAGCCAATGAAACACCTGAAGCGAGAGTCGTATTCGTACATCTTTGATGCTCTGCTCAGTCTAATCTGACAGCGCTCGATGCGAGGGGGTGGATGTTTTACTCCCAAATGCCAGGTTGCACATACATATACAGGCGCATGTGCACGCACGCACACACGCACACGCCCACGCACACGCCCATATGCACGCGCACACACAAAAGTAAGACAGTAGTTAGGTAGGTCAGTGTTTGGAAGGCTGGGTTGGTCGGTTCGTAGTTGTGAAATTTGTGTTATCGTCATCATAGGACATGGTGGGTGGTTGGTTGTCTAAGTAGGTCGGTAGGTAGGTTGTTAATTATCTTGTCAGGTGGTACATAGGTATTTAGCTAGGTACCTTGGTGAGTAGGTATATAACTAGGTGGGTAAGTTGCTAGATACAGGTTAAGTTGGTAGGCAAGTCTAGCTAGGTATACAGGAGCCAGCTAGGTAGCACGGTAACTGCCCTTTGCATCAGATTTTCATAATAATAATGATATACTATGTAATGTCACAATATATGTATTAATATTTAACAAACAAGGGTTACGTTCAATAACAGCTCAATTTTTTTTTCAGAAACATCAGCTAGTTACAACACAAGCTTTTATAGGTCAAACTTAAAAACCCAAAATGAAAATATGATGTGCAAGGGACGAAGCAAAGACATTTTTGAAGCATCAAAAATACATTTAGGTACACATAAAGCCATCTGTGATTAACATTTGCTGTTGACTTATATCATCTTGGTATTGTTAAATTGTGAGTTGGAGAGGTAATTTTTACATTTCACAGATAATCTTTTCCTGATGGTATTTGCTTTCATTTCATTGTCTATGGTTCTGACAACATGATACAGACAAATCTTTGAGTAGCACTCGGATATATACCTTATGAGAGAACACTTATAATCACATTCTTACAGATGAAATGTGCATGCAGAGCTTCTCCCAGACTTCATGGCACAACTACCGTATATGCCACACACTGTGGCATTTTTGCCATGGAGACAGAGAAAAAGTGATAACGGCGCATAGAAATCAGTGCATTTGAGTTAGGCGCGCTTAGCAAGTGGCAACGCAAGATGGCCGCCGTGAATGTCCGTGAGATACGTGCAGTAAGTAAGTATGAAGTGGAAGCTGGCTGTAAAGTGGAAGTAAAGTGTGGTTAATTCTACTTTTTTTGGGTGTGTTTTGATAAATGTCAAACTGCTTTTTATCAAAATACTGGCCAACTGTAAAAAAAGAATGTGAAATAAAAATGAAAAACATGTTTCCTTTCACATGCACTTGCTTTTCCTCCGTTGAACAATTTATTGACCCCCAAAATCCCTTCATGTTCAAATTGAATCAACTACACGCTTTTGATTCACATTCCCATCACGCTGGCAACGGTGAAAAATAATTGATATGCCTTTGATGCCGGCATGAGAGCACAGTTGACTTCCCGAAGCAAACAAATACACGGATCTTGTGATAAGATGAGAGCGCAAACAGACACGGACACAGACGCACGCACACACAAAGAAAGCAAAAAAAAAAAAAAAAAGGCAAGAAATGAAGGATAAAACTTACATGTGAATCCCACATCACTCTTTTCTTTGGACGTCTCAAACAATGAACCTTGGGGAGAGGGAAAAGAAAGGGATGAAGGATGGATGGATGAACTAAACAACAACAACAAGAAAAAAAAGTCAAAATCAAAAAAGTCAAATGGGACAAAAAGACAACACACTGACTCAACACTATCAGCGTTGTTGATCTCTAACGGCATTTAACAGCAAATGTGTTACTCTTCCTTTTGCACACCGTTTGTTCTTAATCGTTGGCGCATCTGCCAAATGCCAAAACGATTAGCGGTCGGGATGATGCTAAAATGTTAACGCAGCGTGACAGGAACGCACGGCACGCCCGATTACAAAACAAGACGGCGTGGGGAAAAAAAAACATTTGATTAAGTGGGAATCCAAATGAGAGGATGACAGAGAAAAAAGGCACACAGTGGAAATTCTATGAAAGAAAAGGTGATTATTTTGACACATTTGGCATATGAATATGCTCACATTTGTGCTCATTTTCAAACGCCTAGCCTGAATAATTAATGAAAGCGTCATCTACTGTCATGCATATGGTAAATGATTGATTTGTAATTGCCTATAGAGCCACACGATGCCGACAAGCTCTTGTTTTTTCTATTAGACAAAAATATGTCCTGACTGAATTAAACTGCCCCTCTTAGGCTAGGTTCACACTGTAGGCAAAGGTGACCCCGGTCGGATTTTTTTGCCCATATGTGTATTATTTTTTTTTGCCACAGTCTTAACGGCTCGATTCCAACTTTTTCAAATGTGACCTGGGCCACTTGCGGTCCTAGATCGGATACGTATGGGATTTTTTGCAATGCGACCGCAGTCTGAACGGCCAGGTCGCATATATCCGACATTGACCTCAACTGGAGCCCGAAATGCGTTCCACGTGGGTGGGGGGAGAGTGCTGGCAGCTTCAAGGATAAAAACAGACAGAAATCAGTGTCTACAATATGTGAAACATAAATTCAAGACATGGAGATGGTAATTGTTTCCGAAAAAATAATAAGAACATCTAAGATAACCCAACCAAGCAATTAACAAAAAAAAGGATTAATACAATTAAAAGCACGTATTGTATATTTGTTTTAATCCTCTATCTCTTTAATTCTGTCTTTAAACCTCCGAGTTGAGGCGATAACAAAAAAAACAACAACAACAACAACAAAAACAAGGTCGGTTTGGTGTTCTACCTGCCCTTCGTGTCATGCAAATGCAAACAGTAAAAATCACTCCATGGCAGCTCGGCTATCTCCGGAGATTACTGCGGCTCTAAAAGACGACATCAGAATTTATTTGCTGGAGATGTACTACGTGCTGCGACGTGACACACACGCTCATGCACATTTTATGCCTTCCTGTTAGCGCTACAGGAAGAAGTTGAAACACAAGCCCGGTGTGTTCAGTCGTTACAATGACAGAAAGTCAATCGGGGGAAATGAGCCTGAATGTAAAACCATGCAGATTTCATCGCAGAAAAGCTTACTTTAGTACAACATTAAAGCAACAGTATGGAATAATTGCATCGGAATGCAATGGCACCAAAATCATCTTGATGGCGTACTGTCCTTGAATGAGCCACATCGCATCTTCCTTGTTACCATGGTGACCCCTGATGGACAAGCTGATTTTTTATTTATTTTTTCCAAAGAGGAGGCATCAGGCATTGAGGCGCTGTGTTTATTTATCCAAGTGGAGGACGCACCTAACGATTTATTGAGTCTATAGGAGGAGATATGCAAAACTTCTATTTGAAGTGCAACGTTGATTTCTTTAAGTAAAGGACGCACATGTTTATTCGGGGCACGGTATCCATTAAAGCAAGACCTTAATAAAAGAAATGTAGTATACCAACATAGGTGGGGGAAAAATTGTACTGTAAAATGAAATAAACATACACCTGACATTTACGAAGAGGGGAAGGGGGGGGGGGGATTCATTTGAGGTGTAGCATTGACTTATTCAAGTGGAAGAGACATATGTTTATTTAATTGAGGCACAGTGTCTATTAAAGGCCACTATTAGAGAAAATACAATACAAGTGAAACATGGGTAAATGAAATAAGCATACATATGGCATTTTTTTTCTGACGTGGGGTGGGGGAGGGGCAAGGTGTTAATTTGAGGATTGGCATTTATGGAAGTAGAATATGCACCTGCTGTTAAATTGAGGCATGTGTCATTTTTAGAGGAAATAATGGGATTATTCCATTTGAAGTGTGTTTTTTATTTATTCAAGTGGATGGTGCAGCCATTGTTTATTTGAGACATTATGTTTATCAAAGTGAGGCCACATTAGTGGAAATAGGGCATACCGTGTTCCACCACCTGTTTCTGATGAAATCCTCTCCTCTTCACAGGTTTTATTTTGGAACCCATCATCTGTTATTTTCTTAAAACCTCACCAAAGCACTGGCTAATATAAAATTGGTGCTTTGGCATCATTTTGTGGCATCTACTGGCAATTACTTCATAAACCTCTTGGGGGAGGGAGACTTGGTCCCTACCCTCTGCGAATAGCGAACATTTATTTTCCCAAAGGACAAAATAAGCCATCTGCTGTATTTGAGGTGTGGCATGTATTTATTGGAGTGTAAGACACCTGATATATACACTGGAATACAACACAATGACTTTTAACGGCTATCAAATAAGTGTTCTGGAGGATTTTACATTGAGTCCTGTTCCGTTGTATTTCTATACCAGCCAGTTGAGTGTGGCGCTTTAAGATGCTGACAACACAACTTATTGCTTCTATTTTTCAGTCCTTAAGGGTTGGACTGCGCTTTACGTGTACATATGGATACAGTGCATTCTTGACTTGCACTTTGAGTATTTTCCCCAACATTTTGTGTCACAGAGAGAAGCCGATACGAATTGAAAATGTGGAAATATAGTCATTATGACAAGGCGCCGGCTGATCATTCCTTGCTAATGAAGGGTTGTTGTCGCTCAGCACATCCAGAACCTGTGGCATCATTGCATGCACAAACATGTGAGAATGTGAGTGTGTGCGCGTGCTCTAAAAATATGTTCCGCTATTTTTTCTCGCCTCCTCTCGTCAAATGTCTGCCAATTACTCTCGGCGCAATGAGTAAGCAAGGTACTCCTCCTCATGCTGCAAGTCAACAAATATAATTGCCTGCACCTTGGAGTGCCGCTGCTATATTCGCTTCAGCCTTTCAAGCTTTTTAGAAATTCGCCACAAAAACATGGTGGGAATGGGCCAAATGGCAGTTAAATTGATGGCTGATGCACTTTATGATTGTCATTTATGTGACGTTACGTTCTTGTAAGAAAGGAGGCTTTGACTTGACCGAGCGAGGCCACCGGCGGGCCACGTTCAGAAAGTAAATGCGGACGAATCGACACCATGAAAGCAGGAAGCCTCCCGAGAGGAAGAACGACACAAGGCAGGCGAAGGGTGAGATGATAGCGACGCCTAAGGAAGAGTAGGAGGAGGAAGATAGGGAGGCGGCAAACAACAACAAACAAAACAAAAAAGCAACTCTGCCTAAATGCCGCATGCTTTATGCTGCACGGCAACATTAACTCATTCACTACCAGGCATTTTCAGAGAATCTTTTACCCTAACGTTTGAAAAAAATGTGCAAAAAAATTAATTCCTGGGATTGAATGGCGTGACTGTGAAAAGAGTAAAGAAAAGAAAGAAAAAAGTAAATTCGTCAATGGCGGCGAATGAGTTAAAACATGAAAAACAGTTAGTAGGAGACTTTGTCAAAAATGGCATAAAAGAAAGCATTTAGGACGTAAGGGTACAACAAATAAAGCAGTTAGTCGGAAATGTAACAACAAGACTTTAGGAGGAAACGTTACATAAATATAAAACCGATGTAGGAAAGGGGACAAAATGTAAACATTTAAGGATGAAATTCTAAAACTTTAGAATTTAGTAAGAAATGGCATCCATCCATCCATCCATTATCTGTACCGCTTCTCCTCACAAGGGTCGCGGGGCGTGCTGGAGCCTATCCCAGCTGTCTTTGGGCAGTAGGCGGGTGACACCCTGAATTGGTTGCCAGCCAATCGCAGGGCACACAGAGACAAACATCCGCACTCACAATCACACCTAGGGGCAATTTAGAGTATCCAATCAACTTACCATGCATGTTTTTGGAATGTGGGAGGAAACCGGAGTACCCGGAGAAAACCCACGCAGGCACGGGGAGAACATGCAAACTCCACACAGGGAGGCCGGAGCCGGGCTCGAACCCACGACCTCTGAACTGTGAGGCGGACGTGCTAACCAGTCGACCACCGTGCCGAAGAAATGGCATAAAATAAAATAAAAATCCCACATATTTAGTTGGAAAAGGCACAGAAACTAGCACACCTTTTTATGGTACTGTTTCATAAAAATAACAAAAAATTGTAAGAAAGGGGACTTTGTAGGAGATGCTACAAAAATATTAAAAAAGAAATCGTAGGGTACTATACAAACATAAATATAGTTGCGGCGTGATATAAAAACATGGCGATTTAGAAAGGAATGATGCAAACTCATACAAATTTAGTGGAAATGGTGCAAAAACATTTACTATAATATAATATATGGAATTATAATAAAAGAATAAAAAAAACAGACACATACGGCGCGGACTGTCTGTAACTTACACTAACAACTAGAGGTGGGCGATATATATCGTCATCGATATCATCGTCAATCTTGCTTTCACGATGTGTAATTTTAAACTGTCGAGTACTAATACTGCCTCGAAAAGCATAACGAGTCAGTCGATGGCCGCAAAGTGCGAGGAAATGCTGAAATCCTCTTTCGGCGAATCGGGGTGCATTGACGGCAGAGGAGGAGGAAGTGATAATCATTCGCCGAATCAGCGGGCAGGACCCAGTCACGTGACTCTGTCCGCACTGCAGCCGCTTCGTTTCAAGTATGGAGAGTGTCCGGCGGGGAATAATAGCAAGGCGCAAATCCACATCGCCCGTAGTCTGTAAATGGTTTGAGTTTGACAAAACTGACGTCGGTGCGAATAACATTGTTCGATGTGCCAAAACGGTCACCGGGAAGAGCAATTCTGTTCCACCACGGGCCATATGGATTACGAGGAAAACTTGGCGACCGCGCAGGCTTGCTAAACAAAAGCTTAGTAAACACATACACTCAGAAAACAGTCGCCGAGTTGAGCCAAAAAACACAAACGCACTCACGCACACACACGTACTTTAGCGAGCAAGTCAAACGTGACAGCCTGGATGTTCGCTTAACATTCAGTTTACATGCTTTCATTCCGCATCATTCATAACTAGCCTGTATTCCTGAGGCATGTTGCGCAAACTACGGCGGCTTATTTGTGTGACGCCAGCATACAGCCAAACATGAATAAAGTCACAAGTCTACATATCACAGTGATGAATGAGTGGGAAAATGCACTTTTCGGTAAGTTGCAGCTTTGTTGTTCAACTTTATTCTGAATACGGTGGCCAATGTATGAGAATGGGTCTGTTTTTTTCTCTCGCTGGGTGACACTTTGTCACACATCAAATGCATTTTTTCCATTCTGATTGCTGTAGTTTACACCTTTTTCTCATTCTGATTGCTCGAGTAGTTGGCAGTGGTACACCAGTACACACTGCAGCTCAAAAGGTCACATCATTATGGAATAACAGCAGAGACATTTAAATGACAGTATTCACCAAAATCAATGTAAGTCAATACATAATTTTTTGTTTTTTATTATTAAATATTGTCATAGAATATCATTATGTTTTGCAGCAGCTGTATTTAGCAATTTAAAAGAGATGTTGTTCACAAACGCCGTCTATCAACAATTGGTGAGTGCAGATTTAAAATATTTTTTGTAGAATATCATCAAATTATCGTTGAGTTTTTTAAAAAAATATCGAGATTTTTTTTTGTCCTTGTTTTCGCCCATATCGCCCACCCCTACTAACAACCCAGGCTAAACTTCGAACAGTTAAACTCCACCATTTCTAGAGGCATCTTGCAAACTTATTGCAGAACATATTGGATGAAAAATTAAAAATACTAAATAAATGCAAGCGCAGCATGACTAGAAAATACTGTACTGTATGTATTGTAGCATCTACTGTATATAGATACACATACTGTATATGTGTTTAAGCATTGGTGCATGGGCTTCTGCATGACTATGTTTGTGTTTTCTGTTGTCAAACGGCTGAAATGTGCATCTGCGAATGTGGCTCTTCTTTCCCACCTCCGAGGGTTTTACAGTTGTTAAGTATACAGTAGAGCACAGCACACTCTACATTCGGCACCCGTGGATTTTTTTTTCCAATTTTCTTTTTTTCCATTTGTCCCCCCACCACTCTTTCCTGTGCAAAATGCATAGTCGATGTCTTTTGTTCTTTTGAAGAAATTTTGGGGTTAAAAATGAAATGCATTTGGGTGTGTGTCAATTATGTGCAGAACTTCGTTATTGGCGGGCCGACCCATTGCCCATACCTCCCGAATAACGGGGAGCCGACTGTACTGTAAAAACCCATAAGAATGATCGATTTTCAAAGCCTCAGTATTGCAGAACCGTGATGTAGTGAGGGATGTAGGTGAATTTAAAAGTGAAAAGGTGGGTTTTATTGTACTTGGATCGTACAATGAAAAAGAGAGTAGTCCCACATTTGAAAAAGGGCAGAAATGTGGCCCATTTGCCACAGTGTCAGGGGAGAAGTACAACAGAAACTTGCCTGCTGGCCAGGGAAAGATGCAGGATAACGTAACATAATTGCTAATCCCGAGCTCACCTTGTTTAAAGATTCTGTTACTTGTCTAAAAATAATTCATTTTGGATTTTTCAACATGGACGCCAATTCTTCCGCACACATGCGGCTGTAAAATGGCAATGCTAGGCATTTTTTCAAATCATCACAGTGTCACATGTTCATGAGCGGGTGGCAGAGGATCAACTTACTTTGCATACAAAGTCCATCGGTGCAGTTCTGAGAGTGAAGCACCAGACCCTCGCAGTCCTTCCCGCCATTTTTCGGCGCCGGGTTGTTGCACTCCCGCCTCCTCCACTGTGTGCACTCCGTCCCGCAGGCCGACCACTTACTCCATTCGGTCCATTCGCCATCCACTAGAGGGAGTGGAAAGGAGAAGAAAACATGAGCACCTATGGTCAGGAAATTGAGTTGAGTTGGAAATTATGCAATGACAACAAAACCTACAAATTATTTGGGCAAGACAATAAAAAAGTATCACAACAAAACTAAATTAAATTAAATAGGAAATGGTACAAATGAAACATAAGACATGTGTAATAAATTATAGAAACAGAACTTTAGTAGGGAATGAGCAAAAAAAAGAATTGAGTTGCAAACGGTGGAAAAGTACTATCATTTAAAAGGGGGAAAAAATACAATAATTTTTTCGGAAAAGGGTCCACACATACAGTGATCGTAATAGGCATTGAGCCCTGCCGCGGACAGCAAAAAAACCCCGAAACAAACAAACGGACAAAAAAACTGAGTAGTTGAGGCCCCCACACAAAATTTTTATGTAAAAAAAGGTTTATAATTACTTGTAGATACCACACGATGGCGCCAAAGCACACTTTTTGCTTTGGAAAGGGAAATTACACCACAAAAAGAATTTAGCAGGAAAATGCTCCAAAAACATTATAATTTAGTAGGTGTATATATATATATATATATATATATATATATATATATATATATATATATATATATATATATATATATATAAAATGCCCTGTGACCCTTGCCCTGTGACCCTTGTGAGGACAAGCGGTGTAGATAATGGATGGATATATAAAATGGTAAAAAAAAATAAAAACAAGAGCATAGTAGGAAATTATGCTGGGAAAAATTTAAGAATTTAGTCAGAAAAATATACAAAAACAAATCCATTTTGTTGAAAATTATAGGCAAACAATTAAACAACAGTCAATTTGAATGCGAGCATGAATGTTTTTTGTAAACTGCTGGGACAGTCTCCAGTCCAAAAACAATCCATTGAAGCATAAGATAATGCCATCTAGTAATATGTAATAGGTTGTGCATGACTCTCCACCAATTTGGTCCAAGGAAATACTGACTTTTCAACTCATTTATTGGAATATGACAACTCCAAAGCATTCTTTACGTATATTGTGGATAAGAAATTGCACAATCATGTGTTTGAAAAACAAAGCAAACAAGCAAGATTGCTCAAATGGGTATGAAAATATTTATTGGAAAAAAGAGTATTACAAATATGTTTGTATATTCAGAAGAAGACATACATCTGTAAATGTGCGTCTGTCAAAAAATAAAGATAAAATAAAATCTGAAAATACTGTCTTTTGTTTTAGCTATCCGTTTTATAGTAAACTTCAACTGGAAACTCCAAATAAACTGTTTCAGTGAAGCGGGCTGTGTTGCCTCTTATTCGGAGAACTGTGTGAGCAAGACAGTGAGAATGTTAAAGACTACTTTTAAAACGTGTGTTTTAATATGATTAAATGCATTTAAAGCACATGGGAGGGGCCACGGAATTTCACCTATTGAGGGTGAATCTGGAACATATCCACTAAAAGTATTTAGATGACTTCCATTTGGATGTTCTGTGACACAAAGGGACGTTGAGTCAAGATTGCGATTTTAACAAGCCTGCTAGCACTAGCTACAAGCAAGCTAGCCACCAAGGGGGCTTGCTGCTGTAATTTACATCTTGTGTGACAGTTATTGTGAAAAAAAAAATCTTATGTGAGTGTTTAAAGAGGGTTATATTGTTCTTTTAAACACTGATGTTGACTTTGGAGGATTCCACTGGATACAAGAACATGCACCGATACATCAGCAGCGAGCTTTATGAGGCCTGAAGATCGCGGTCAGGGGCAGTCAGTCCCTTGGGGCATTCCTGGACTTTTCCAGTGTCCTCAGCAATTTCCCTGTTGGGCTCCGGCATGTCGCCAGTCTCTTCTAAAAGACACAGGTCACACTTACCTCAGTTTGGGTTTATCTATTCGCAAACACAATAAATAGAAACTAAATGCCACGGCCATAGAGCTATCTGGCTAGCATGATGGCAACAAAACCAAAACGTACCATGAACCTGGTCTGCTAGTAACCGTAGTGGTTGAATCTCAGGCCTTTAAATTCTTCTTGTATGTCTCTGCTTTGCTGCAGAAAGTGCATATCTATCTCAAAGGGAACGAGTGGTGAACATTTCCGGAAAAGAGAAGTTGTTGTGGACTACGTTCAGAGAGGGGTGCCCAATTTTGTTGAAAAAAACCCAATACTTCCCAGGTGTTCTAATAATACAGGCAACCTCGGTTTACGACATATTGTGTTTTGAGGTAACCAGCGGTCACAATGAAGTAAGGCGGCAAGGCACGCTTAGGTAATACACTGCATTTTTGAAGGAATTCTTTGAAATGTTTTTTACATTGCAGTGTTCCACTGGTACAAAAATTGGTCCTGCCACAAAAAGTGAAAATCTATGAGTAATTGACGCCCCACCAAAAAAGGATTTTCCTGTCCTTCTACACAGTAGATGCCATAAGATGGCATCACTACTTTAATTTAGATGAAGCTCTTCAACTCACTCCACCGTGGTCCCTTGGCAACAAATATCCACAAGACAGTGACAGTGTAGGTCCTCAAGTCACTTCGACAAAGCCCCTTGACACCAACCTGTCATAAGAGGGCGCCAAAGCAGTACTTCTATCGGTTTGGCCTGAGCACAAAAAGAGTGTGAGCGTGATTACTCTGCATTCCGTACAAATAGGGTTATATCGTCACCGTAAGAATGGAAGTCTATCATAAACCAACAACCCGCGGTGACATGTCTGCGGCGTGCTTCGGTATAAACACTACAAAACAGCACATTTTGATTCATCTTCTTACAGCCCACTTGAAAACTTCCTAACCCACTGTCGACTCTGGGTTTTGCCGACACGAGTATGACTTGATCCTGGAAGAAACACGGCTGCCGAAGAAAGAACAGCAAATCTGCGTATCCAACAATCCTGTCACACTGCCATGATTTAAATCAGCAGGATTCCCACGTCACTTGGTGGTTCAATTTCACATGTGTTGGGTAAACGTGCACTAGTCCACAGATCCAAATGCAGTGCACTGCATTGCTACATTTATTTATGAATTTTTTTTTTGTTTTGTTTATAAGCCATCACTTAATCATTTTTTTGCTGTGTATTACAAGCAAAAGTTTGAGTTATGATTGAGTTTCAGATATGCTTGAGTATAACCCCCCAAAAATGGAGCAATTGAGACACTTGTAATGCAATGAAATGTGTTACATTCTAACTAAACTGGTTCAAACTCACCAGTGCACAAGGAGGTGCAAGGCAGTTTCTGGATGGCTTGTCCGTCACAAGGCAGTCCGCCGTTTAAAGGGGCGGGATTAGTACAGCTGCGCGTTCGTTTCTGGAAGCCCCGCCCACAGCGGCTGTTACACACCGACCACTCCGTCCACGTCGACCAGCCGCCGTTCACTGTGAAGTTGAAGAGATCGGTGATCGGATGGACATATGATCACACCGCAATCATCACAGAAACAAACTTCTTTGGTCAAGATAGTGTATGAAATGCTGTTTGCTGCTCTGCCTTGCTGAAATATGGTGAAAGAAAGTCAGAGGTTTGAGCCATTATATGGGGCATCCGTAAAATTCCAAATATTAGTCCCAAAATGTGCTTTCACACCTTCCCAAAAATGCCTCTTTTCGATGCAGTGCAGGATACGTCGCCTGCTGATTTGTCTCGCTGAAAATGACGGCAATCAAAATTTATAGCTTTTATATGGGACATATACAAGGCTTGAATCATCAGAGGAATGGCCGTACTGGCTGGCTTTATATCACATTGAATGAATGGTTGTAGTTGTACCTGAAATAATCTTATTTATTCAAGATGTGCATGATATGCTGCTTGCTTAAATCACATCAACAGATAAAAGCTCTTGTGCCCTTACATTACATTACATGCGATACATGTTGACGGTTGTTTTTTGATGGTGCTGCCATGTAAGTAAGCTTCTTCAGTCAAGCGAGTACATGATATGCTGCGTTGACTTGACTGTGCTTTATATATATATATATATACACATCTCATCAGCCTCTTAAGAATTTTGACAAAATTTATTTTCTTGCCTTAAACATCTCCATATAAAGTAACTGTTTAGTGAGACAAATGGGGCTAACTGGATGTGTCGTTGAATGTTTGAAGCAGGACCTTCCTATCAAGTAAACCAAAAATAGGTCAATTGGAGCAATTCTTCACTGAGCTTCCACCCCACCATCCTTTTACTTATCCCCCTTGTGATCCGCCACATCCCTCCACTATCCTTGCAACTTTTTCACCTTGTCAACAGCGCCAGCCGGGCCCTCGGGGGGAGCCGAGGAGATTGAACCGCAGATTGAACAATCTATTTCTGTAAGGATACATCAGTGTCAAACCACTCCATCTCGGGCTGTCTGTCTGTAGCAGCGCACGCTAACACACACATGCAGTTATTTCTGATTGAAGCACACAGTGGATAGATGCAACGGTGGTTACACTGGAGGGAAACATCCGGAGCGTGTTTTTCTTTTTGTGTGTGTCGTATGCGTAGTGTTTCCTCTCCTCTGACACTGGCGGAAAGCTGTGACGAGAGCTGTGCAAGAGTGCTTACGATTACGATTTTGAATTTTATATATATATATATATATATATATATATATATATATATATATATATATATATATATATATATATATATGTTTTATTATGATTATTATTACTTGATTTGATGGAATTGTTAGTCACATAAAGAAGCCAACGGTGTTGTGATTTTGAACAGAGGGTGTAATTGGGGTGTCTTAATTTAAGTCAAGCATGTGATTCCCAACCACTGCACCCAGATCATATCGCATGTGCTGTGGCAAATTATCCAATTTTACTTGATTGGTATGAAAATGATTGATTAGCAAATAATACTGTTCAACAGCTCATTTTAATCGGAGGTGGCTTTATGTCTCCCTAAATCTATTTTTGATGCAGATTTTTGAAAAATGTCTTTCCTTTTTTTTCTAGAATATCAGGTTTTTGAGATATTTTTTTTTTGTTTGTTTTTACGTTGACCTATAAAAGCATGCACAATTTGGATTTTTACCATGAGTTGTAATCTATAGCTAGGACATTTCAGAAAAAAAATCCACGTGGTGCTGAACCTGATCTTTAATGCGTAAATATTATGAAATATATTATATATTTTATTATCATTATTACAGTACTTTTTAACTTTTATTATTATGAAAAAACCTGATGTGCAAGAGAAAAAATGAGGGCAGATTCGGAATCAGCACACAAAAATAATGTAAAAAAGTTTACTTGCATCTTTGGTTAAAAAATGCAGTAAAAATTTGCTGACCAGTGTACCTTTGTTCATCTATTTTTGCCAGAAATGTATAGTGAGAAGCAGAACAATTAAATCCTCCTCCACTAAATGGCTGAAGGTACACTTAACGATGTATCCATCTGTTGCCATTCATACTGTGAGTGAAATGAGAAGAGATGATCATTATTTCAGTATACACAGCCAAGATTAAAGTTACGGGGGATCTTTTGATACGCCTTTGCTCTATTAGAGTAAAAAAAAAATGCAATTCAGTTTCTGTGATACCCTTGCATGTGGGCAAGGAGAGCCACAGTTGCCAAAGCACTTTCAGCCATTTTTTCAACCGGACAAACAAACAAATACAAATTAAGAACACTCCAAAAGAGCTGTCTGAACCAACCCTAGCTCCTGACATCACTCACTAAGCCACACCCCTTAAAGGCTCACATCCAACATACAAACATTGCGGTACGTGCAGTAATCACACTTAATGAAAGCATGTCAGTGAGAATGTTGGCACCAGTGCAGAGCTAATTTGAAGCGGCAGATGGGACCTGGCTCGGCTAGATGAGGAGGACGCAGTGGCGTTTCAAATGCTGCGCACCAAATGTACCATCATCCATCCATCCATCCATCCATCCATTTTCTACAGTGCCTGTTCTCATTAGGCTTGCGGGTTAGTCGGAGTTGATCCAAAGTGAATTTGGGGTGAAAGGCGGGGCACACCTGGACTGGTTGCCAGCCAGTATGTTGACATCAGCTACCTCAAACATCTTTGACAAAATATATCCAAATCATTTGAAAATCATGCTTTAAAAAAACGGTTTAATCAATAGGCTTCTTCCTTTGATTTAAAGTAATATTTCCCGTAAATTTGGAGATTAATTGCAAACTGCCAGGAAAAGCTCTCACTTTTCGTCATCATCGTTGGTAAGAAAAAAAAAAACTGGGTTCTTGTTTTGAAAATGTATGTGAAATATGAAAACAAAACGTGCTTGGCTCTAATGGCATACAATAGAATCTGACTTTACATGATTCAAATATGACCTGAAAGATTTTGAATTGTTATTTGACCTCAACTGTCTCAAAAGATCCTTTCACATGGTTCGTGTTTTAGATGCTACCTCCAAGCTCCCAGGATATCCTTTGAAAAGAATCAATAGGATACTTGCGCTATTATAGGTCAATAGTTCCAAAAAGTTGGAAGATCATCAGTTTGCGCTGGACAGCGAGCCAGGAGAAAGCGAGAAAATAAATAAATAAAACGGCCAACTAATCTAACGTTTGACCTCAAACACTTAAAAATCTTGGGTGGGATAAGCTTCATAATCAATAGGGTTACGGCCTACTGTATATAAGGGTGAGTCACTTCTAAAAGGTAAGGTAATTTCAAGGCAGATGACACAGAAAGCCAATTCCGAAACATGGTAAAGACGCTTACCGTAAACAATGACGGTAGCCGTTGTGCTGCGTCTCTTGGCCACGATATTCTTGGCCACGCACGTGTAGTTAGCCGTGTCCGACAGGCGCGCTTGTTTGATGATCAGGTTATGGTCGATGGTGATGTAGAAGTTTCTATCCTCCGCTGGGTCGATGATCTCTTCGTTCTTCAGCCACTCCACCTGCCAGAAAGAAGATCAGCGGAATGTTGAAGATTTACGACGGGTCAACCAACTTCAGAACAGAATGAAGAAAACTTAAATTTCTCAAAATTTGGTGGCACCCTCTGCCTATTAGAAAGGCTCCAGATTTGAGAAAATCACCAAGACAAGCTCACTTTTACAAGAGCATTGGAACTGGCCAAAATTACCCCAAAATGGCAGCTTCAAACAAGGGTTAGGGTTAAATTTCAAACCAGCGTTCGGAATCAGTAGTGCACTGTAAAAACAGTTGGGATAATTACAACACAATTTTGGGTCAAATATGGACCGACCCACTACTTGGGTCAATTTGACCCAACTTTCTGGGTTGTTTTTGCAGAAAACAACCTGGAGAATGGGTAGTTATGTACAAAAGAACCCTAAAAATTGGGCTGAGGTGGGCGAGGAAAAGGTGGGTGAAATTAACCCAAGAAGTGGCTTGGTCCATTTTTGACTTAAAATGGTGTTATTTTTAACCCAACTGTTTTCAGAGAGTGCTGTCTGATGTTGCTAAAACGTTACGACTATTTTTTTAACCAGTCAGCTCTCAGCCCCCAATGATCATTTTCATTGATCAATCATCATTTTTCCATCCTCTGATTGGTTGGTCAGAGCAACATTTATTACAGTCAACTTTACTTAGCAAAATATGTCTGGAGTGATCTTCACACACGAATAGATTAAACAATCAGCATCTCTCGTGAGTATGACATTTTTTTTTACACTTTTAATATCTTTGTATTGATTCTGAACTTTTACAGATTGTACGTGGCACAGTAGTAAATGTAAAGATCTAAAAGATCCCACACAGACGGTTGGCAACAGAGAAAAGCACGCAAGTGTCCTGAACATATGCTTTTACAAGACTCTTCGGGTGAAGGGTAGGACAGCAGGGAATATCCTATTTATGAGCCTAATCACATTTCCCGAGCGCAGTATTTACGGCGGCGCACCCTCGTAAATTCAGCCTGTCCGAGCTTTATGGCCGAGGCATAAATGTTCGCAGCAACGTTGTTCCATTCGCATTGTTTAATTTCCTTCTCGCTTCACGTTAGGAAATGGAAATCTCAGATGTGGGGAAGGGAGGAAAACAGGGACAGTGTTATTGTGCTGGTGGTTATTCTCGAGCAACTTGATTCTTTGGATGATGACAAGCTGCTTGTTTGACCTTTTGCTTTCTAATATAAAACGAAAGGTTATGCTCAACAACAAGAAAATGGAACACACAGAATGTGTAGAGGACAAATGGGAAGGAAAGTGCGTCTTTTGACCGTCCCAAAATATCAAGACTCGCTCAGGAGGAAGGGCAGTGAACATCAGCTAACCCAGGAGTCACCCACCTTTTTGAAACAGATTTTCTTCTTGGATAATGATGAATGCGAAGGGCTACAAGTTTGAGACACACATCTGAAAGTAATTAATTTCCTCAAATTACCTTTAATAATGTTAGTAGTACATTATCAATAATGATTTTTTTTTTTTAATGCTAAGACACTGATAATACTAGGAAACAGATAATATCATATTGTCAGCCTCTTGAAATAAAGACCTAAGTCATATTTTGAGAATTTATATATATATATTTTTTTAAACATCTCTTCAGGATGCTGGCCACCTCTGCTAAAATCGACTGCGCCCTTAGTTAAACGGCTCATTCAATTCCACGGCTGAAATGAAATTATTAATACATATAAGATAATCGGAATGTAGTTCCGTTTTTATGTGTTTTCAGAAAAAATGACTTGGGCCATTATTTAAGAGGGTGGCGATATGCAACACTATTTCTATAAATCTCTGAACGCATTTACATTTTCAAATGATCACTTTGACTAGAAAATCACAATGTCCCATCACTGGTGAGCTATTTTTACAACTGGACTGTGGGCTACTCCTGTGACTCTTGGGGGCTACCTGGTGCCCGCGGGCACCACTATGGTGACCCCTGAGCTAACCTAAATGAGCTATCACATTAGTTGAAGTCAGTGAACCATGAAAGGAACCTAAAGAATCCACCCATCCATCCATCCAGCCATCCACCCACACCATATATTTACCATACAGTCATATCATTAACCCTTTCATGCAAAGTGGTCACTTTGCACAGTGGACAGCTATTTAATAGTTGCTTTCCCCGGTATTAATTAATCAAAAAAATATATTTATATTTTAAATAATTACATCAAATCATAATTAATGCATGAAAGGTTTTAAATATATATTTTTTTAATTTAGATTAATTAATATAGGCAAAAGCAACTTTTGAATAGCTGTCCACTGTAGTGACCACTGTGCATGAAAGGATTAACAATATATCTATTTATCCATCTATAATCTATGTACATCTATAATACATTCTTCCATTCCAGTAATCCTCCAAAGATATTGTACCTCATTGCGATCTCCTTCACCCTCCATCCATACAAACCCACCCATGATCTTTCTTTTGTACACTATTAATCCGTCGAACCACCCACGCATCCACCCACCATCCCACCTAGTCTTTGTCCATCATCCAGTCCATCGGTTCATCATCCATCCATCCATTCTTCCATCCATCCATCCATCCCTTTCACTCTAACAATTCTTTAGTAGCGTAGATTCACACACGTGCTGAGATATTCCACTCCATTACCACCGAGTTCTTTTCCCTCCCTGCAAACACTGTTTATAAATGACTCCCAGTCAGCAAAATCAATGAGGACAAACATGCCTCCTGCACTTAAAAAGTAATTTGAACTTCAATGCCAATTAACCCCGGCAACCTTCCGCTCTTGCACTTGCTTACTGTAGCACTTTCCGAGTACACGGTGCAAATGAAACAGACACAAGACGATGCAAAACGACGCTAAAGCAGACCTTTGCCGCCTTCTCACAGCTGTAGTGCAGTCTTTTCATTTTAGCATGCAGGACCCATACATGCTCGGTTGGGTTCAGACAAGGAGACCCCATGTGGTGGCAATACCAGCGCAGCCATCGCATCATTAGCCCCAGCTGGTGTCAACTATCGTGTATGTGCAAGTGTTTGTGTGTGTGTGTGTTTGTGTGCGTAAGACAGCAGACGGTGGCTGATTGGATCAAGCCAGTCTTTGGGGGGGATGGCGTATTTGTTATTTTAACTCTCGCCCCAGCATCACCTGTCTCCCCTGCTTTAGACACACAGATTTAGACACAAGAAACAGTCTTTGATACAATCACATATACGCACACATGCTCACACCACGCGCACAAGATGAAGCCTTGCCCTTGGTTTCAACTGATACAGGATTTGCTAAAAGGTTCAGGAAGAGTCCAGCCTTCTTTTCTTTGAAACAAAAGAAATCACGCGACATTCTTTTCAAAGGGAAAGGGGTTTTGCTTAGTCAGTAATAAAGTTTAATCCTGACTATGTACAAAGCATCGTTAGCGCCCCTGCTGTGTTGTAGATTTTTAGTCGATTTTTTTAAAATGTTTTTTTTTTGTTTTTTTTACAATATAGAGAGAGCAGTGGCGTGGATTGACAGACTGCCTACCCAGCGAGATTCATGAAAAAATATATGCTTTAAATTTTTTTGTAAGTTATTATTCAATTATTTATGAATTTGTGTTTTGTTGTGTTTTTTATTTTATTGAATATTAGGAATGGCATAATTGTGGTTGTCTAAGGAAGACCCGAACTTCATATTATTCAGTTTGTCATTTTATTGGAATATATGACGTTTCGGGACAGGAGGCTTGTGCTCAATGAGAGGAATATTCAGGCCCACCCTGATTTTTCCAGACCCACCCATTAGCCACATTCTGGCTCCACCCCTGGTGCAGAGGTAAGTCCAAATTTAGGGTAATGGGCCTTCACTAGAGTACTACATCCTGCCGCAACAGGAGCACTGAGGTCTACAGTACATACTAACGTAATTAAGAACAAGAAGGAGAGGCAGAGAAGGTCCCCAAAGCTCAAATTAAATTTCATATATTAGATCCCTGTAAAACTGCACAACTGCAAATCCTTCGCGTTCAGTCGTTATTGGCTGCGTCACCTGGTGTGCGGCGGACTTAACAGCATAATTCAACATAGTTTCTTTTCATAGCTGTAATGCATATTGCGTGAAAACTGGTGTGATCAATTCAAACACATGCTCTTGTTTTGTTGCTCTAAGGACAAATGTCCCATCTCCAGCTGTGCAAGATCAAGGCAAAGGCAAAAGGGAACAGCGTTAATGCACGACACTTTCTATCAGCCTGCTTTTTCAGCACTAGTGGGGGAACAAAGGCTTGGTTTGGATAAAAGTAGGCCACGATATAGAAATATTTTGTTCCACTGGGGAGCGCCGCAATAAGAAAAAAACAAAATTCTGTAAGGCGAAAAGCTTTCCGAGCGGCAACATCACAGTCTGTCGCAAAAGAGGAACATCATGTGAATCTGTCAAAGGAAAAACAAATGGCAGAGTTTAAAAAAAAAAGTCAGATTAAAACAAATCCTAAAATGTGGCATTGTGGAGATAAAATGACAAAACACACAAAGGAGCGCTTATGCAATACGCTTTACCACCTGCAAATCACACTGTACTGAAAATGAAGTGTTGATACTGAGGATCATCCCCCTTGATTAGCTGTATTATTTCCATCCCCGCAAGACCACAGCCGAGTGGCTTAAAGAGCTCTCTCCGCCAGTGATTAGCCTTGCCCGTGTGTGTGCGCGTGCGTGCGTGTGTGTGGGTGGGTACTGAGCGGGCGTGGTGCGCTCTAATAATCCCAACAAACCACCCAGGAAGATTTGTCACTTCATTTCATGCTGGAATGACACTCCAGTGATGGGATGCGGAGGTAAGAGAGCAGGAGGAGCCATACTCACTTTCACATGTGCAAACTTTTCCAAATTAGCCCACAGTGGCTTTTTTTTTTTTTTTTTTAAGTTGGAGAAAGTTTGTTTGGGTTTTTTCTTGGCTGAGGAGGAGATACGTGGATTTATGGCAACCACGTTATTGGCCAATGAAAAGCATGTACCTCCCAAAGGCTTTTATATGTAAAGCAACAAATTGATGCAAAATAAAATGTGGCTTCCCAATGAAAATGTTATTTCAATAAAAACATGTCAAAATGTCTTCCTTTTTATACAAAATTGAGATTCCACAGTACAAAAAAATACCATAAACATGTTTACATTTTAATTCATATAACAGTAAAAGAAAATACTCTAGACTGTTTTTAAATATTTAAAAAATATAACATTGTTAAACGTCACACTCAGATGAATAATGCGAATGAGTGAGTTAGCGAGTTAAAAAATCTACAAAACAACTAAAAAGGATTTTCTTTTTATATATATATATATATATATATATATATATATATATATATATATATATATATATATATATATATCACTGGCCCCCCAAAAAAAGCATATTACCACATTTTCCTTGTGTATGTACCCTATGTTTGTACAGTTGTTTTCGCTGTAGTATAGCAATGACAGCAACTACCGACTTTACTCTTGAATTACCTCATTACTGTGGTGATATTGCAACTTTTTTAACTGAATACTGTATGAATACTTAATTGGCATAACAATACGACAGTAAGTATACTGTACTGTTGAAAACAATTGCTTAAAGCAGGAGAATCAAGCCAGATTTTTTTTGTTTTCAATAATAAGTTCAATAGTCCCCCACTATAGTCAAAACACAGTATTCTGATTAATTGTCTCTACCTGGGCCCTTCGGCACTGTGATCTCGTTTTCTGTCAACAGCAAATGGCAGAACAGGCCAAAATGGCCGCCCCCTGAGATCGACAAAAACGCTTGTTTCATATTCCACAACCACAATATTAATCACAATACCATGTTTGGACTTGTGATTGTACCATGTGTAGACTAGTGATTGATATTGTAAAGACGATTTCTGGCTTGACTTCTGGTTTAAAGGGGAAGTAAACGCAAACATAATTTTTTCAAGAATATGTTCAATGCAAACCCACTAGTTGAAAGAAGGCATTCTGATAAATATTGCACTTATGGAATAAGAGTTAATCCACCCGTTTTTAGCCATATTCGGGGGCGGCCATTTTGTCACAACTGCTCAGGGCTCAGGTAACGACCGATCACGGGGGATCACCTGTTTTCTGAAACTGAGCCATGATTGGTCGTTACCTGAGCCCTGAGCAGTTGTAATGTCATTTTCAGTTGACATAAGTGACAAAATGGCCGTCCCCTGAGATGGCTAAACACGGGTGGATTAACTCTTATTCCATCAATGCAATATTAATCAGAATGCCGTGTTTCAACTAGTGGGCCTGCTGGAAACATATTCTTGAAAAAATATGTTTGGGTTGATTTCCCATTTAAAGAAAAAAAAAAATCTAGATAGCGTTGGTGTGCATGATAAATCGCTATACAGTGGACAGGCACTGCACTGCACACGCTCTTAATAAAGGACTAACAAGATCCCGAACCTCAAGTGACGGGGGGCCAAAGTCCACTCAGGGAAAGAGAAGCAAGCAAGAGCTAAAGGAGAGAGGAAAAAGCACAAGGGGGCAGAAATAGTCTCGGAAGGTGATGGAGGTGTTAAGAAAACACAACGGACAGAGTGGAGTCGTTTGAGAGGATGCAAGGAGCGGAAAAGACAGAACTAGGGAGGGGAGTGAGAGATGAGCGCTGGCAAGCCAACACCATCCGTCTTTCGCCTCCACTCGCGTCACCTCTCCTCAGCGAATAAAAAGACAATTGCGCGCGTGTGCGTGTTATCGCTAACAGATGCTAAGCAAACACATGAGCCGCATCCTGATGTGCGGCACTAAGTAGAATAGTAATCAAGCCCTTCATTAGCGAGCTAACAAAGGCCATTACTGCCTAATCAACACTCTTCAAACTCAATCGGGGAAAGCTAATAGAAATTTAATCCAATGGCGCACGTGAATTCAGCTAATGTGGATGTGTGTGTGTTTGCATAAAATTATATACAATAAAGCTCATCGCGGGTGCTGTCACGTTTACACATTTGACTTTATTTGATACATAAAATATTTGAAACACCAGAAAAAAATTGGAGCTAAAGTATATGCTTCTCAATGGAAAGCAAGGTATTCAACTTGTGCATTTAAATAATATATTTTATGGATACAAATAAAAAAAAAAAAAAAACATTATTCCCCATACAGTGGTGCCTTGACTTACGAGGTTTATTTGCAGTGAACCGGGTGGGGGTTGACATGAGCAGGTGAAAGAAAGGTGTCTAAATTAGCGGACTTAGATGTAAAATATGATAGATACCCCGGGCTACATTTAAAGCAACATTAAGCTAATGACGGAGGCGGCCCGGGTGTCTTTTATGAAGTGAGCATGTGCCATTTGACGTCTATTTTAATTGGCCATATGTGCCGTGGTGTCTCGGGGGTTATTTTGGACCGTCCCGCTGGCCTGGCGACACGCTCCAAATGGACCGCGGCTGCAACAACGCAACGCAGGTTAGGTGAGCGCCATGGGGGGATTTCTGGGGAGCTCTGACAGCTTAATTAATGAGATCTGCGCGAGTGACATGAAGATCCTATTAAAGTACGCTGACATTACTGGGTTGTCATAGTGACTACCGCAGATGTCTATTGCACAGACACTATTAGGGCCACACTAAAAAGAAAAAAATAATAACATGACACAACCGCACATCAATTAGAGAATGAGAATGAGAAGAGGGTGGACTCGGTCTTTGGGGATTAATTTAAATTTTACCACATATAAATATAAATATATAAATTAAAAAAAAAAAAAAAAATAAAATATATATATATATATATATATATATATAACTAAATGTGTAATTCAAAATAAGAAAAAACTTGATTTCATAATATTACATAAAAACAAATATGCTACAAGCTAAATATCCAATATCCTTCGCCTCGCATTGTTCAAGCACCAGTTGCTGTAGGTGCAGTACCAAAAGTGTGGCACTACTACAAAGTGTCACATTGGAGCTCATAGATTCTCATCCTCATACATTTTGAATAACGTAATAGAATAAAGTATAAAAAGGGACGGGGTAATATTATCGGAGGTGTGCGCGCGCATATCGTAAGCACAGCTCCCACATGGTGTGTTCTTCAAAGAGCCTCGCAAGCGGGAATAAAAAAACATATCAAGGGGAAATACAAAGGATATGGAAGAGAAAACAATTCCCAAAGTGAACAGAATAGTGCCAGTGCTCTCCAAGGTGTCCCGCCGCCGACAGAATTAGGACACATGAGGACACCCGCTTGGACTGGGACGTGCCTTTAGAGACCTATTTATAACCCAGTCGGTGCACCACCCAAGAAAGATGAATGGCTCACACACACACACACACACACACTCACACACACAAATACATGATACTTAAGTATTATTTCACACTGACTTTGCGACTGTAAACGACCGTGTCTTTGCAGTATGTCAAAACAGAGCATTTTGTTTTGTGTGAGGCGCAAAACGCAGAACCTATGTAGCCGAGTGCACGATTGAAGAGGAAGCTGGCAGACGGGAGTTGGAAGGAGAAAAAAAGCCGGAAAGGAGACAGCGGGAGGAGAGGAGCAGAGATAAATGAGAGAGGAAATGGCAGAAAAGGAGAAGAGTGGGGAGAGCGGAGAGGAGATGTAAGAATAGGAAAAAAAAAAGAATGAGGAGATTGGGTGAAGAGAGGAGAAGAAAGGGGAGATGAAAGGAATGAGGAGGTAAGGAGAGGAAATAGTGGAGAAAATTGGAGGGAGGAGGAGAGGCTACACTGAAAATAAAATTGAGTGTTGAATTTACTCAATTTTATTTCGTCAAGTGGTTTCACAAAATAAAATCCGGATTCAGATGCATTTTTCATGCAGCTGTAGCCTATTGTCTACTTAAAACATATCTAAATCCAGATGAATGAAATAAAATTGACAAAAAAGGAAAAGAAATTAGAGGCGAGGAAAGAACTAAAAGAGGAAAGAGGGGATAAAAGGAAAGAGGAGACGTGAGGGGAGGAAATACAGTAGCAGAGAAAAGAGGAGAGGAGGAGAGATCGACATGAAAGAGGAAATGAGAAGAAATGATCCGGAGAGAAAGAGGAAGGACAACAGGAGAGAAGAGTGAGGAAAATAGAAAAGAGGGGAGGAAACAATGCAGAAGAAGGGAGGAGGAAAGATTAGGAATGAGGAAAGAGGAGGAAAAAGGAGATAAGGATTTGAAGGAGGCAACGGGAGGAAAAAAGAAAGGCGTGCTGATATAAGAAAAGAAGAAAGAGGAGGTAAGGAAAGAACGAGACTCTGGGAGAAAAAAGATGAGTGAGGTAAGGAAAGAGGAAGGAGATGAGGGGAAATAGCATGAGGAGAGGACAAATAATTCCCCCCCTCTTATTTGATAATGGATGACACCAGCATCCCCACTCAGCAACCGCCATCTTTCTTTCCCTAATTGTGTGCGCATTGTATGGAAATAGTGCCACCATTCATTTATCCTTTTCATTCATTCTTCTCTCTTCTCTTCCTTCCTCTATACATGTTGACATGGTCTCCAGTGCCTTAATGGATCACCCACACATATCTGCTCCTCGCCTCCTCCTCTTTCCTCCTCCATAATCACCTCCTCACTAACGCTCTATCGCTCGTCCCCGGTTGCCGTGGAAATACTTCCTTTCTCTCTCTGTCTCCCTGCCGCCGACCTTCTCTAAAGATTGGTCGCCATCCATCTCTGCCTCCCCTTGCTCACGCTCACTCTCTTTACTCTTGAATGTTGACACGAGAGGATGAGTCCAATAGATCACGCAGAAACATCTGCACCTGTGTTAAATCTCTCAGGTGTGCGTGTGTGCGTGCGTGCCCGTGTGCGCATGTGTGCATGTGTGACCTCCTTTCAAGATGAACAACTTCCTTTTCTGGTCTGACAGCGGCTCTCCTTTCTTCTATCACTTTTCTGTACCTGCCAAATAGCGAGTCAAAAACGAATCGAGTATCGTTTATGAGAATGCATTGAATAGTGCTGAGGAGGTGCCTTGAACTTGCCAAATAGTGAGCCACCAACAAATAGAACAGATTCACTAATAAAGTATCTTTTAATAGAATCCATTGACTAGTGTTGATGTGGTGGGTTGAGCTTTTCAAATAGTCAGGCAACAACTACTAGATTCACAAGCAAAGTATCGTTTAATAGCATGCATTGACTAGTGTTGCGGCGGTGACTTGTACTTGCCAAATAGTGAACCATCAACTAATAAAATAGATTCACTAGTAACTGATTGTTTAATAGAATGTAGTGACTGGTGTTGAGGTGGTGCCTTAAACTTGCCAAATAGTGAACCAACGACTAGTACAATAGATTCACTAGTAAAGTATCCATTGACTAGTGTTGAGAAGGTGGCCTGAACTTGCTAAATAGAGAGCCACCGACATTAATAGAGTACATACACAAGTAAAATATTGTTTATTAGAGTGCAATCACAAGTGTGGAGGTGGTGGCTTGAACTTGCCAAATAGTGAGGCAGCGAATAAAAGCATACTCTTAACTCGTGTTGCTAAATAGAGAGGCAGTGACTAATAGAATATATTGACTGGTACGACTGGCATGAAGTGGCTAAATCTTGAGCCAATGACTAATTAAAGCCCATAAATGAATGATAGCATCTATGATTGGAAATAATTACTCTACGAACATGACACTATTCTAATAATCCTTATGTTGCGAATGAGAAGCTAACGTTGTGTGTGTGAGTGTAATTCAAGTGTGCATGAGCGTAGGAATGCTGATGACACTCCATAATCAAGCCTGAGAAGGCTCAAAGTCGTTTTTTTTAATTGACATTCCGGGTCCAAATATGTTATTAATTAAGTAGTACCTTAAATGAAGGTACTTTGTACTATATTGGTAGACCAAGCAGGATTCAAGTTGTATTAGTGGCGGTTCTAGCATGTTTGTCAAGAGCTGGGTGCAGAGGTTGTATAAACTCTGTCAAGATCACAACTAAGGGGGAACCCAAACAAATATTCCTTAGTGCTGCTTTAAATCGCACGTTTTTAATGCTGAATAAGGCACCCCGAGGCACATATTTCATTTTCTCCATGCTTCCTTTTTAGTATAAAAGGAGAATTTATAACAAAATGCGGTACATCAGTCTCCGCGAGGTCACACTGGCTTGGCCCGCAGCCTTGTTTCTACCTTTAAAAGAAGAAGCAGCTTTTTGAAAGCATCAACACATCCAGAGTGCCGGGAGCGACTTCTTGGCAGTGTTTGATAAGCTAATATTTCACTACAATCAGAGGCGGCTGTAAGCGGTGTTATTGTAGTTAACATGGCTCAGCAAAAATAAGCAATCATATTGGATTTTTCACAGTTGCAAAACAAGTAGTCTTGAATGGATTTGAACTGTATCACAGCGACAGTGGCTCGTATCATTAGCGTAGCATATCAGTACAAGCATCATTTGATAATATTCAGTTCATCTTATCGCATTAAAAATATGCAGATTGTACTAATAATACGGCAATGCTTAACAATTCATAACTTATTCAACAAGCACATTTCTTGCTGTTTGAGCAGCCTGTCACTGAATGGCGACAAGTGTGTCCAATTGTTCCTCCTAAAATGATGTTGCCTACTCAACAAGGTGGTGTTCAATTTTTGCCCATTCAAAGCACGCAGCAACATTTCATAGACTTACTGTCATCTACCAAGGCTGCCTCACTATTCAAAGACTGACTAGTGTAGCAGTGCCATGAACTTGCCAAATAGTGAGCCAACAATAAAACTATACATTGACTGGTGATGCAGAAGCTGCTTGATCTTGTTAAGTAGAGAAACACTGACTAATAGGATGAATTGGTTGGTTTAGTATTTACTAAATACTGAGCCAATTACTAAAATGACCAGTGTTATAGCAATGTGAACTTGCTAAATAGTGTCGCTTGATTGACAAATATTGCAGTGGCTTTACTTGCCCACATAGTAAGCACATGGCTAATAGAAGACATTGACTTGCCTTCAACTTGACAAACTGTAAGTCATCACTTCAATATATAATTGACCTTGCAAAATAATGAGCCAACTGCCTGAGAGAATAAATTGGGTAGTGATGTAGGGGCTTGAACTTGCCAAAGCGTGAGCCAACGCACAAAAGTATTGACTGAGTAATGTTTAGAAGCCTTGTACTTGCCAAATAGTGAGCTAAATTTTAAACACACTAGACTGACATGTTTTAAAGTTAACATGAACTTGCCAAATAGTGAGCCAAACCCTTACGAGAATATATTCACTAGCGTGGCTTGAATTTGCCAAATAGTGAGCAATCCCTTAACAGAATTGATTTAATGTTGTAGCAGAGGGTTGATTTTGCCAAATAGTGAACCAATTCTAAAGAGCATCTATTGCATTAAATGACTTGAACTTGCCAAGACCATGAATCATGAAAGCATTCAACTATTATATGATCATTATTACTGTACCATTATTATACAATACATAATTCAGAGTCTTGCATCTGCCAAATGGTGAGCCAACCATTTATACATAGCCAACCATCCATTCTCTATACCAGTCAGCCTACTTTTACACACACATAATTATACCATGTTTATAACAGTGAATGTCCTTGGTGTAAAGACCCAATGATATACTATAATAGATGAGTTGAAATAAGTTGCTCAACTTCATCGGCATACCCAACTGCTTCAGCATAACCGCGGCAACAACTTTAAAACTGGACGAGAAGTGTTGTGTGTGACAGTGTCGCAGCATGTGTCACAACACAGTGTTCATTCATCCGTGACAATGCTGTCAGGCCCGCCGAGGGCAGCGAGGGTACAGCCGCTTTGACAAGGCCGCACCGCCGACACTGTCATGTCGCTCGTCAATCCGCACATTTGTCTCGGAAAGAAAAGTGTCAAATGGGTGGCGAGGAGGCCGCAGGAAGACAGAGATGGAGAGTGACAAAGACAAAATAAAAGCGCAGAGGGGAAAGCAATACCGGGGGGCGGGAGAGGGGCGGGGGTGGGGTGGGGAGGATGTTGAGGGGACAAAAGAGGAGAGAAAAGATACACACTTTTTTTTTCTATTGTCCTTTGTTTGACTTTGTAATGGCTTTTACCATTCAGGAATTACTTACGTTGTATGCAATGTAGTGACCTTGCCAAATGGTGAATCAACACATAATAGAATAACTTTGATATAGTGGGCCAATGTTTAACACAAAAGTGACTAGAGATACAATGGGTTGAACTTTCCAAATAGTGAGGCACTGATTAACAACATACATTGAAAAGTGTAGCAGTGGTAGCTTTTACTTGCCAAAGTGTGATCTTACGCGTAACATTTAAAATGACTAGTGTTGAAGTGGCTGCGTCTTGCCAAATAAATAGCCAACGCTTAAGGGAATAGACAGACTACGTAGTGCAAAATAAAGGACCATTTCACAGAATATAGTTAATTGACAAGCGTAACTTCGAAGCTTTGACTTGCCAAATAATGAGACAAACACTTATCAGCATATATTGACGGATATCAGTGGTGACTTGGGCTTGTCAAATACAAAGCTAACATATTTTTATCCACAGCCAAACCTCAAAATATAGAGAAGCACAATTAAGTGATCAGTAGCTTGTAATCTTGCTTTATTCCCAACAGAGAAAATAATAGGTCACCAGTGACAAAACAAAAACAATGCGTAATGAGATGCTTCAGTCTTTGGACAGCTTAATTGCTAGTTCAAGTGTACATTTCCAGTTAGCCACAGATTGAAATAGCCAAATGCACTTAAGCCAAAGAAGGCCAAGATAAACATGTGGCTTCCGTGGTGCTTTTAGGAGCCTGGGAAAAAAAAACAAAAAACATATATCTTAATAAAGGCAGGATTATTGATAGAGCGTTCGCAGTGGATGTCTTTCTGTCGTCCATGCAGCTGTACTTAATGAAGTGGCAAGTGAGGGGGAAGGTGTGTGGAGCAATGTAGCAGTAGGTTGAATTTGCCAAATAGTAAGCCCGCACTTAATATAAATTGACAAATGTTGCAGAGGTAGCTTGAACTTGCAAAATAATGAGCCAACATATGACCGAATAAATTGACACTTAAAGGGACACTTGGGTGAGCTTAACATTGGCACTTATATAATAGGTTTGATTGTAAAAATGACATCAGTACTAAAATGCCGCCCGCCCCTCCCAAAAGACTCTGTAGTGATTTAAGGGCTTTTTTTTAAATTAGATTTACCACAAATTGCCCCGCCCCTTTTTGGAGCTGGGCTTGTTATTTTTTGGTCTCAGCGGTCTACGTCACGGGAGGGAGCCAAGCGTGGTAATATTGCTCGCTTTGTCAGTTCTGTTGTCTAAAACGGCGACCGATGCAAATGCGCATCACTACTCTTGTCCACTTCAACCTGTGAAAGTATAAAAGTGTCCTGCACAGTAGTTTGGATTTATTGACATAAAACGTTATGTCATATGATCACCTCCACAAAATCAAAAATACCGTGCCGATCGCTTTTCCACTTATACAGGCTGAAGCGGACAAAAGCACGAATGCGCACACGAACCCCGACTGCTTATACTTCCGACATTTAGCGACGGTAAACTCATGTCAACTCTAAGGAGGCAGATGGCGACTGGCAGGGGCAAGCAATCAGGCAAGCATGGGTCTTTATCCCCCCAATGACAACAATGACTAGTGTTGCAGTGCCTTTAACTTGCAAAACCGCCATATAATGAGTAGGCATTTATTAAACAATGGGAGAACAGTAAAACACACAAAGACAATGAGCACACTCAGCTGTTGTCAGCCACAGCTCACGCCCAGGCACTCACACACAGGCACACCGATGTCATATGCCACCCGACGGGCCCTGCCTCCTCTTAAAGGCACATAGACACAGCAATACTTACAGTATTTTCCACAAATGTAAAGCTTGTAATTATTTTTTATGTGTTCAAATACATTTAAAAGTGTGTTTTAGTCAGTGTAAAGGATATGAGAGGAGTACAACTATTTGAAATAACTTTTTTTCCACATAGTTTCTCTCTAAAATGGTGCATTTTCACCGATTGCGGGTCTTGATCTTATCCCCGTGAAAACGGGGGTTCACTATACTAGTGTTTTAGTGGGTTGAATTTGCAATGTACTGAACAGATAGTTAGCCAACACTAACCAGAATAAATTTAATAGTGTTGCAAAGGCTTAGACTTGCCAAATGTTGAGCTGGCCAGTGAATGGGAACGTGTGTGTGCATGTGCTTGTCCACTTATATGCACACACACCATTAGATAATGATCCTAATCCGTCTCTAACGTGGCCCGAGTCCAGACGACAGGACATTCCCTCAAACAATAACCTCCGAAAAGCCGCGCTTCCTCCCATTTGTAAATTGCTCTGCCGCATCGATACACTGTTTTTTTCCCTTCTTTTTAATAATCCTAACACCATGTCTGTAAATCAAGCAGGCAGCGTGGGGAATAAATAAGAGATTGCCGACTAATCTGTGGATTACGGTGATGGTTTCTGACAGAGGTTGTAGGGGGGATGGAGGTAGAATACGAGTGCGGAGGGCTTACTACGCTCCCTCAAAGAGGATTAAGGTAAGGATCTATTTGGGGGGACGGGGGCATCACATAAATTGCTTCATTTCCAGGAAATCCTTCACACAAACACTCAGGTACACAAGCACGCTCTTGCACTGTTGCAGTGTTGGGTAGAACTTGCCAAATAGTGAGCCATTGTGTGACTCAATAGAGTGAATAGTATTACAGTGCGCTGCACCTGCTAAATTGTGATGCTTCAGTTGATGTCTAGAATTGCAGCGAGAACTTGCCAAAGTGTGAGCAAACACTTGACAGAATTGACTGACTAGTATTACAGTGGGTTGAACTTGCCAAATAGTGAGCCAACACTTAATGGACCTGATTGCCTGGTGTTGTAGTGGCTTGTATTTGATAAATAAGATGAGCGCTTAATAGAAGAGATTTGCTAGTGTAGTAGTGGCAGAACCTTGCCAAATAATGAGACACATGATCATAGATTTACAAATTTAGCAGTAGCTTGAAATTGACAAATACAGAGGAAAAGCTTACTTATTTACTTGTGTTGCAGTGGTTTTAATTTGCCAAATAGTGAGCGAAACACTTTACACAATATGATATATGTGTGAGTTGAGTAGCAGCATGACCTTGCAAAATAATGAGCCAAATGTTCAAGAGATGTACTGGTTTAACAATATCATAATATCGACAAATAGTAACCAACACCAAACAAAATATATTGATTAGTATTACAGACGCTTCAACTTGCCTCAACAGTTAAGCAACGCTGAACAGAATTTAGTATATTCACTAGCATTGCAGAGGTTTGAACTTGTCAAATAGTGAGCCAACACTTAATAATAATAATTTCCTAATTCAGCCGTAGCTTGAACTTGTCAAAAAATGAGCCCAGGCTTAATTGAAAAAAAATGATCAGTGACCTAAACTTGACGAATAAAGAGCCAGCACTTCACAGACTATATTTACTAGTTTAGCAGCTCTTCAATTTTCCAAATAGTGAGCCAAACGCTTAACACAGCAGATATACTGGTTTAGTTGCAGCTTGAAAATGGCAATTAGTGAGCCAATCTTCAACAGAATAAATTCACTAGCGTTATGGTGGCTTAAACTTGCCAAATAGTGAACTGACACTTGCTGAGTGAACAATAGAGTATGAGAAGTGAGAGAACATTTTTTGTGTGTTTTTTTTCATCATGGTGAAAAGGAAATCATCTATTTTACAGTTTGGAACTATATGATGCAATTACTACTGGTTGGTTTGCAGCATCCAACACATATTGTTTGTCTTCTTTTTCTAATTTGATTATTTTGTGGGGCTGTACCGAATGTTATGGTCGGTGTACGTTCTTCATGTGATTGCTGTTTTTTTTTTTCCGACTCCCACGCTGCCTCAGCTGAGGCAAGGCCTTGAGAGCTGCAGCTGGATGGACTGCACCGCGCTTATTGTGTGTTGCTCAAGGACACTTAAAACCCCGACAAATCCCGCCGGATGACAGACAGGTTTTCCCCAGTGATAGACTCAAAGTTGCCACGAGTGACGGACGTCTGGATCCGCATCATCCTGCTCAGTGTTGTGCGTTCAACTGATGACTGAGTCCATAATGTTCAAGTGAAGGATTAGAGTGCAACAGATAAGGTCGAGTGGAGGTTGATCAAAAGCCATTATTCAAGGGAGCTAATTTAGGGTGAGGATGGAGTGGGTAAGAATGCGACAGCAACTTGACCCGGCTCCAGACGCGTATCCAGTTACTGTCAGACACTCTGTGTGTGTGTGTCTGCGTGTGTGGGGGGGTGCGTGCGTGGGTGTGTGAATGTGTGTGTTAAGGTTAGACACGTGGAAAGGCCTGTCACCACACACTGATGTGTTTATTTCCCTGCAGCTGGGCCAGTCACTCATAAAGTGACACACACACACACACACACACACACCTGCTATGTGCAGTCTACTGGGCTCGGAGCAAGACCTTTGGGGTCACTGTTGCTCTTTGGGTTGCGAGTTAAAATATATCACGCTGTCGGACTGAGGCGTCCCTCTGCAGTCTTCTAATGAATGTCGCTTGAAGGCCAGGTGGACAAAAGTATTTGGGCCTGCGTGCCCGTTACGGGAAGTGACCATAGAACAACACCTTATATTCTATAAACACAATATTAATCAGAATGCTATGTTTCAACTAGTGGTCCTACATAGAACATATTCCCCCAAAATATATGTTTGGGTTGACTTCCGCTTCAAGGAGTTCAATCTGACTTTTTTTTCTGTACTTAGAATCTGTGCTTCAACTGAAGCACAGTACTTTTGCCACCTCTGGGTAAATGTGAGTTTAAAAACTTCCCCCTTATATGCCCTTTATCTCATAGCGCCGTCTTGGTTTCGAGTACCCGCAGCGTGAAAAAAGTGCCTCATACATAAATAAAAAGTCAAATCAAACACAACAACAACAGAGGAGAGACCGTTTGGCACTTCTTGCCAATCCTGCGTAAAGTCATCCTCGTTGAACTGCTGAACTCTCCCTGGCTGATTCTGGGAGCTTTTTAACCGTCAGCTTTAAAACGGCTTTCTGCGGGCGGCCTAAAGAGATTTACTTTTGTTTCTCATGGATCTCAACCCCCGCGCATGAACGTGCGCCGTCTCCTGGGAGCTCCGAATGCCGAGCGATAGAGCTGTCAGAGCATCGATCAGCACTGTTGTGACGCAATTGCCTGGCATGTCCGTCATGAGTAGATACACAAAAAAGTCTCAAGAAGCCATGCCCCAAAATGTCTTTTGGGGGGTAAGTTTTCCCACTCCACAGTGTCCTTCAAACTAATTACCAAATACTACACATACACAAGCAATGCTATGTTTTGTCAGTGCAAGTGACACATAGTTAGCTCAATTTATCTTATGGGGATCTTATGTTGAATTTAGTAGCTACAGTAATTCCATCATGCGTTAGACACACAAAAAGTCTTAAGAATTCATGCCCCAAAAAAGTTATCTCCTCCAGAGTCCTTGAAAGACTAATTTTGCTGACAGATTTTGTCTCTCACCAAATTTGAACCATGAATGCTACACACACGGGCAAGGCGAATAGCAAAAATTCACAAGTGACACCCATTATAAATGAATTGGAAATTTAAAAAAAAAAAAACACTAAAAAAAAAAAAAAGCCATCAAATTGGCTTCCCCCCACCCCTCTAAAAAGGTCCTTGCCACTGGTGCACATACTTTTTTCTTCTTTTTAAGGCCATCTTAACACGAACCCTCTGCACTTTTGTGTTGCGGTTAGAGTTACCGGCAGCTAATCCGGCTCTGAGTGCACCAATTGTTATGCTTACATAAAACCTTGTAACTGTGCGGGGGACGTTCACACGCGTGTGGAGATAATGTGTAAAATTGAAGGTAAACATATGTGTGCGTGGAAGAAGCGGGGGCTTTGATGATGGTGCAGCTGGCCACATTACGATGTGGATATCACGTATCAGGGTGCCGACCCCATCACATTGACAGTTTTACAGAGGCCCATCAAGCAGTGCTGAACCTGGATGCTATTTTTAGATTTTTTTTCAAGAGGGGTTGCACGAGAGCTGTCATTCTCAAATGTGCACGTAAAAAGAAATAAAATGTTTTCCTTCTTCATGGTGTATCCTTGACATGATCAACAAGCATTGACGCTACGCCATGCCCACATTAGTTGGTAAAGTTAAAAAAATCTTGCCGGTGTCTCATCCTCCATATGTGGAGGATACCTGCTCCCAATCGGTGCTTGTTTGTGTGATATACAGCATAGGAATTTGCCTGAATTGGCAACTTCTTGTTCTATTTCATGTATGTGTCCTTTTTCGTGCATCCTGCTATGATAGATATGTCCACATCGATTTCATGTCGATTGGTGAAACTTCCCAATCCCCTTTTCATGGTGAATCTTCAAAATGATCATCAAACTTTGATGACACACTGTTAAACACCGTCAAAAGGCAATAAAAAAGAAAAAAACTGTGCCATTTTGTAGAGCCTGGACTTGTAGCCAAATTGACCACTCACCATTTGTCTTAAAGGGGAAGTCAACCCAAACATATTTTTGTCAAGAATATGTTCTATGCAGTTGAATCACGGCATTCTGATTAATATTGTGTTTGTGAAATATGAGTGAAGCAGCAAAATTTTTTAGCCATCTCAGGGGGCAGCCATTTTGTCACTTCTGTCGACTGAAAATTACATCGAAGTTGCTCAACACTCTGATAATGACCAATCATGGCGCCACTTCAGAAAACACGTTTGCGGTGATTGGTCGTAACCTGAGCAACTGTGATGTCACTGTCAGTTGACAGAAGTGACAAAATGGCCGCCCCCAGAGATGGCTAAAATGGGTGGATTTTGCTGCTTAACTCATATTTCATATTAACCAGTAATATTGCCTTTTTCAAGTAGTGGGACTGCATAGAACATATTATTGAAACAAATATATTTGGATTAACTTCCCCTTTAAGGGCAGTGAATGGCGTTCACATCCTTTCGCATCTTGCGCTTTTCCGGAAAAACAAAAAAACACACATTCAATGGGGGATCATAGAGCTTTCAGCCGCACACTCACTTACTTGCAAATTTAATCTATTGAACTGGAAAGCACGGCGCCTGTATCTGTTTTAAGTATAAAAGCCTCCTAATTTCATGTGGATTGTTGAAACTGGTGTCGAAGCACCAGGATCGAAACCCTTGCCAAATTCGGAGACTTTTCGCCCATGTTGAGGTCCACCACTCTCATTTATAAACGCAACAATTTTAATATGGCAGCGCTTTTTTGCTTGGGCCCTAAAAATACAAATAAAAAGTGAGAAGAGATAGAGGATTGAAGCGGAGGTCACGGGCGGGTTTGAGACTCATATCCATCTCATCAGCTTCAGTGGACGCCAGACGGAGCAATCCATTTCCCCCAAGATCCCATTATGACAGCAGAAAGGGAGCAAATTGAACACAATCACAAAATTGCTTTGGATCTCTATAGAAGGATGTGTGTCTGTGTCTGCGTCTCGTGAATACAGTATCCTGCCACACCATTAGGTACACAATCTAAGAGCATTACAAACAATAGGAGAGTTCTATTAAAAATGATACAAAGTCCTTCCCTATGAAGGGTAAAAATCTGTGCGTAATTGTTGCTGCCCTAAAAATAATTGCCTTTAAATGCCACAAGACTGCAGCATATGACTACTTTTGCCTAAATGAAGCTCCTCAACTCACTTCAACATGGTTTCTTGGCACCAATACACCACAAGATGGCATACAACAGTGAATAGGGTAATTTACAGCAAATGACAGATATAAAAAAAAAATCCACCAATAGCAGAATTTATGAATGCCCAACCAAACTGTCGGGGGCTCACTGTATTTTTTTTTTTTCACAGTGTTCCACAGTGTGGTTTTATTAAGTTTACACTTGCATGATGTTACAATTTTACTCAAAACATTTCCTAAAGTTTTTTCTATGCTGGTGACAGTTTCACATGATTTCATCCATCCAGTCATTCATCACCTGTCAGTGAGGCCGATGCGAACAAACTGTACCGCGTCGTCCAATAGCATCAGATGCATTGCGAGAAGCCATAACCTCATCATGTTCTTATCAATGCTACCAATGATAGCCTTGACTTGATCAATAAGTAATGCAAACAGATAAGCCACATATGTCCAGTGCAGCTGATTTCTCTTAAACATGCAGTACAACATACAAGGGAACTTCTCAGATCTGACTCTCCTGAGATTGTACAAGATGGACATTTTCATGTACTTCCAATATTTGAGGGAGGGAAAATAGGTCCAAAATACAAACAAATTGTGGTCTAGCTTCAAAAAGGAAGTACTACGTGTGAATTAGCCGCTATAGCATTACACTACTTTGACTTGATTCTATGCTGCTTTTAGGGCGTCGATACTTCTTCAAAAACAAACAAAAACTTTCTTGAACTTAGTTTGATTAGGCACCGAGTTTGTCTCGACAGGTTAAAAGAAACATGTTGCTATTTTTCACCAAAAGTCAAATAACACACACTGCGGGTCTGGAGTCGCAGAGTAACTTTTGCCATCGACTCAAATTACCTCTCAGGGGACATTTAAATCTAACTTTAGTCTTCTTATCTTTGCATCGCTGACACGTTTTCACAACGTACTTTTCAGAAAATGTCACTCTGGGAAGAAATTCTGACTTTTAAAGTGACGTTCGTCATGGTGGCAATTTGGGATCGTAGTAAAACACTTCTTCTTTGTAGGAATTTATTAAAAAATGTCTACAATTCTGAAGGTGGATTTAAAAACCTTTCATGTTAATTGGTTTATTTATAAAGATTGCATTACATTGTGTGATTCGATAAACCACAACCCTGAAACAAGAGACAAGCCAATCATAATGCAGCACAGAATAGGCTGCAACAGCGCTTCATGGAATTCATCCATACATTTGAAAACATTTGGATGTATTTTAGAACCTCAAAACATGGGAAAAGGCAGGATCTTGTGGATAAAGTTGCCCCGAAACCCTTGAAACTCACTATTAACCATAAAATAACGCTCTGCTGTAGTTACCTAGGTTGTTTGCAAAACCAAGCCAGTTAAATGCTGGATGCTCTGGATAAAGCTATAAGGCCGTCCCCATTGTCATTTGAATCCATAAAAAACAAGGCAATCCCTGTTTGTCTGCTCCAAGGTAAGTAGTGTATACAGTATAGCAATGGCTTTAGGATATGGCTACATGACATCTGCATAGTCATTTGAATCCCTAAAAAAATACCAGCAGCTGAAAAATAATGCTGTTCCACTTGCCAAAACTAACCCAGTATGCAAGATGATCTGCATACAATACAATACAATGTATATATTTATTTATTTATATAGTGCATTTCACAACAGCTACAGCTGCACTTATGTCCATTTTTAAATAAATAAAAGAATTACATTAATAGGATTTCCGCGTTACAAACATCCCATTAATGTATAATTAAAAAAAATAAAATAAATGGACATAAATGTTTTTCACAGGACAGTGACGCTATACTGTCGTTAGCTAGGTTGGTTCCAAAACAAAAACAGACAAATGCTCTGGCTACACGACCATTCGCATGGTCATTTAAATGCATAAAGTAATGTCCGCTCCAAGGTAAGCATTGTAATTGTATTAGCCGTCGAATAATACTATGCTGTTGTTCGCACGTTAGCTGAAATAATGCTAATGTTATGCAGCCAACATCTATAGGCTATACAAGCCCAATTGCTTCTGAATAATTGTAATAGTAAATAACAAGCTAACCTACTTCACCCAATTTTATGGTTGCTCAATATAAGTGTAAATATTTTAGTAGCAATACGCATTATAATAGCACCTACCTCTGCTGCCGGTATGCCCTCTGGTGGGCGACACTGCAACAGCACCTCCTGTTCCAGGGACACCTCCTTGCCGAGAGGCTCTTGTTCAAAGGACTTCTTCAGGTCTGTGGAGACGAACAATACAATTATGAAAATATGGGTAGATTTGTTTACCCCCCCCCCCATCAATGATGTCCACGGTAATGCAGTCATAAATAGTAATATAAACAGCCTAGCGCCCTAACCGTAGTCATACGGGGGCAGTTAGTGTAAACTATTTGGGAGTATTTAATTGTAAACGGGCCCTGTAGCATCGTTTCCATGGCGATAGCATCACAGTCGTTAAGGGACTAAGTTGTGCTTACAGTCGTTTATGTATACTTTAAATTGACGATTATGTATTTAGAAATGTACACGAGTCGTAAAACCCTGCAAATTAATATACAGTGGCGGTTTATATATTTTTTTTCTCAAATGCAGTCGTAAAATTTCATCGACAATTGCATTAACTTCTAAAATCATGGTGATTTTAGAGCATTTTACAACACATCGCGCAAACCAATTTGCAGCCGTTGGAAAGTGGAGCAGGGCGTACTTTTATGTGATTGTGGACATTGAAATTTATAATTATTGTGCGTTTCATTCACTGATTTTCTTGATTGTTTGAATCTTGCTTAGTCCGTCCTTTCTAAAAGAGTTCTCGTCCTCCGTCCGAATGTCCACAAAATGGGTGTCCGTCCGGACGGAATGCTCAGCCCTGTTTGTACCTCAACATCACATCAGTATTCTTGAATATATCCCTGAGGATATGATGTTAAAAGAATTAACCGGTGTGGTAAGAGGCCCTAAAACAAAACGTGTAATTTGAGAAGAGTTTTGCAGGCCGTGTGACGGGACTCGGCGACGGACATTATTTATGCCACTGATCAAACACTCTGATGGATTTCCACAAAAGGAAACATATGGTAGAGATCAGGTCGAGCTTATGAATACAAGCTAACCTCCTGGGGAACAGGTAGTAAATAGTTCGATTTCTCCTGAATGTTCACCAAAGACAAAAGCCACAAAAATGTGAAGCATTTGCACACTAGAAGATGGGAAAATTGTCTTACTAAAAGTAGCATGATTAAAACAATATTCATGATTTATTTTTGCAAAATTAGACCAAACACATGTTCTACATGTTTGTGAGTACTAAAAAGTAAAATCAGTTAAAAACAACTCTGAAATAAATTCTGTCATGACATCATCATTAGATGATCAAAGAAAATGTGTTTTGTCTCCAAAAACTTAATCTTCATGGATGAAGTTAGATAAAGACTGCCTTTCAAGGATGCTCCACCGGTTTTCAATAGAATTGTGGTCAGGGGATGATGCATACCCAAAGCAACTCAAGCTTCAAGTGGCATTTCCTGCAGCATGATGCCGACATCTGATCTTCTAACTACAATAGATTTACGTACACTAGTTGTTGTCAAAGATGCTGTCTCTGTAGAGCAAAAAAGTCATCTTAAATAATGTGGTAAATTTCTGATCTTTAATTGATGTGGGAGACATGTTTATGGGCTGCTATTTTAGCTATCAGTGGAGTTGACATTGGCTGTTTAGAAGTTGCCGTAGTTGTTGCAAGTATGAAAAATTGAATTACGGCGTTTCTATGCTTTTTTGAGGACATCATTTGAGTGATACTTTTTTATGGGTTTTTACAGTATGTATAATTACTGTATTGCCCTCACATGTAGGAATGGAGAGCCACACTCAGCAATGCACTTGTCTGCCTTCAAATGAACACCCGTGGAACAGTAACACAATGAGCATGCTGCTGTCAGCCACAGCTCACACCCAGACACCTCGCACGCAGATTTCAGACATCACAAATCACCCCACCACGCCCCACCTCTTAAAGCTAAACGCATGTAGACAGACACTACTGTACCAACAAAATGTCATACATTTCATGCTTACTATTAGTTCTTTGTGTTCAAATATGTTTACAATGTGACTTTAATAAGTTGTCAAACGTATGTGAAATGTGTAAAAGGATTTTCAAACTGTTATTTACAATGACCTCTCTCTATATTTTCTGCAATGTAAGGTATCTCCTATAATAAATAGGGGGTCACTGTAAACAAGGGGTGCCCAAGTCCGGTCAAGTCGAGAGCCCCTATACAGCCTGTTTTAGATGTTCTCTCCCCCCTCCAACACACCTGATTTAAATGATCAGCTCATCAGCAGGTTCTGATCATAATCATCGCCGCTCCAAAAAAAAATCTTACTTTAATACAGTAAATAGGCATACACATAAACTTCCAATATAAAATTCCTGAGGTTAAAAGTGTTAAAAAAAAAAAAAGAAGTAATTTTCCATCCAATGCTTTGAATATTTTTTTTCCCTCCTGTAGCTGCACCACCGTATGTGTGTGCGTGGATGTGTGTCGTCCTTGAGTCCTTTCGTCCTTCTTGGTTGCCAGGCACACTCTCACCTTGTCTGTCTGGTGTGTCACGTGCACACACACACACGGAGTTGTAGAAGCCACGCGGAAGAGGAGGGAAAGTGTTGAAATTTCATAGGGAGGTTGGTAAAAGTCAAGAGAGCAGATGCACAGCGGGATTGAATGATGAGCAGGGAGTGCTTGGTGAGAAGAGCTGCAACACCTGCGCACTCCTCACCTACCAAATAATGTATGGAAGACTCTATAAGGCTGTACTGACAAACACGGAGCACTTGTGTACATCCGCAGCTGTATGGACACAATTTGAAACAGATCCCAGGTGTCATGTCTCTGAAAAGCTTTTGTCAAATTTCACCACGGCTCAAACATTGCATCACTGTTTACTTAAGGGTGTTGCATTCTTTCACCTAGAATTAAGTCCTGTAATACAGTAGTCCCCTGACATAGGAGTTAATTCATTCCATAACTCAAAACACCCATATCTCAAATCATCTTTTCAATCAGTCAATCATTCGATCATATTTTCATCAATCATCAATTAACATTCATTTAAAAAAATCCATTAATCCGATTCAGTCTTCCTCTAAAAAAACAACAAAATGGGGTTTTTTTTTGTAAGAAAAATAACACTAAAATACTGCACATTATAAAAGCATAAATGACTGAAAATTAAAACGATTTTAGATAATTAAACATAATTTGCCACATTTTGTGTTGTAATGCAATGACCATTAGTGCTGCCTCTTATGGTGTGCCTTGGCCACTTGGAGGAGCTGTAATATAGATATAGAGACACATCAAAGAAGAGTTTAACAAGTGACTCAGTAAGATGCAGTAATATTAATAATTTTTCACGGAGGACAAATGAATGTGAGTACAGTGGAAGCTTGTATACTCGTGGTTCAGCAACCGCGGATTCACCCATTTGCTCAATTTTTCAATATTCATTTTATTTTTTATTGTTGGGTTTATTGTTTTTGGATTTTTGCTGTTTTGTTTTGTTTTATTGCCACCATACACCACTCATAATATTTTTGCATTCAAATCAAAGCAAAAGAATATATCAATAATCGACCGAATTATGAGTCATATCCCGAAAGACTCAAAGCATCACTGTATTTGTTACATTCAGTCTTTTCTCCCCAGCCCTAAAATGGGCTAAGTCAAATGTACAGTTGTACTTTGACTTCTGATTTTAAATGGGAAGTCACCCAAACATTTTTTTTTCTCAAGAATATGTTCTATGCAGGCCCACTAGTTGAAACACGGCATTCTGATTAATATTGCGTTTGTGGAATATGAGTTAAGCAGCAAAATCCACCCGCTTTTAGCCATCTCAGGGGGCGACCATTTTGTCACTTCTGTCGACTGAAAATGACATCACGGTTGCTCGGGGCTCAGATAACGACCAATCATGGCTCAGCTTCAGAAAACAGGTGAGCCCCACTGTTATGTCACAATCTATCAACATTCAGAACGGCTCGCTTACAAACACATTTTGTGAAACAAGCAGCTGCTCACAAAAGCTTCACTTGGTTTTGTAATTTCACACGTGATGGGTGGGCAGGGATTCTAGAGACCAGAGAAGTATTTTTATGCAAAATATTAAAGAGCCAATTTTCCATAAGACGAGCCTTTACTTCAAGGTTTTATATAAATACCCAGAATACAGTAATTCACAAATTAAAATATATCAAATGGGGTTTCCCTTGTTCCTGGTGGAACGGCATTTTGTTTAAAAGGAGTCACTCGGGGACAACAAGCATCGCTGCCTTTATAACACAATCCATCCCCGAGGGGGTGACGGCCCAAAACGGAGCATGGTGATAAGTGAGTAATCACCCGGAGCGTTATCCCCTTTCCCCAGTTTGAGCACATGCGGCTCCCCACGCAACACACGTGGGACATAACAAGAGGAAGTGAAAAAGGGACATTAAACATGCCAGCGATTGAGGCAATCGAGACAAATGGAGACGATAGCCTCAGCGGGACACTTCACTGGAACCACAAAAACAATAAAACAAAAGAAATAATAAGGAGGGGGGGATTTCCAGCCAAAATCTGTGACCAATTTCCTGGTCTTAATTAGTCAGAGTCGATTTCCTTGAAGATGAAATTAAAGGAGATTAGCTCCGACAAACTCAGGGGATGATGAATGCACACCGACACGTTAGCGCTAAGCTCGCTGAAGCTAAGCTCCAGGATAAAGCGTGGGTTCACGTCAGCAGAAATAATACTTGAAAGGGGACACATTATGGAAAAGTGACTTGTAAGCGCTTGTATACAAATACTCGGCTCTGTGGAGTGCCTGCCACACCCATTACATGTGAAATTAGACAAGCAAATACTTTGTAAAACCTTTTGAGCTGCCCATGTCGGAAAACGTGCTTGAGAAAACAAGGCATTCAGATTTTGTACATATTGTTACTACATTAAAGTGTTAAAAAGGAAGTCAACTCAAACATATTTTTTTCAAAAATATGTTCTATGCAGGCCCACTTGTTGAAACAAGGCAATATGATTAATATGAAAAATGAGTTAAGCAGCTAAATCCACCCGTTTTTAGCCATCTCAGCGGGCGGCCATTTTGTCACTTCTCTCGACTGAAAATGACATCATAGTTGCTTAGGGCTCAGATAACGACCAATCATGACCTCAGCTTCAGAAAACAGGTGAGCTGTCATTGGTCGTTATCGAGCCCTAACTTATGTCATTTTTAGTCGACAGAGGTGACAAAATGGCTGCCCGCTGAGATGGCTAAAAACGGGTAGATTTTGTTGCTTAACTCATATTCCAGAAACACAATATCAATCAGAATGCTATGCTTCAACTAGTGGGCCTACATAGAACATATTCTTAAAAAAAATATGTTTGGGTTGTCTTCCACTTTAACTTTGGAAATTACTTTAAATTGACGGTTCCTTAGTTACGCACAGCAATGACATGATGTCATCTTCAATAGACGTCTCCATGAAATGAGATCGAGGAGTGTCGCCTTATATCCCCAAAACATTTCTACTTCCTCCCTTCTCACTCCTCTGTCAATATGAGATAAGATGAGCTCCTTCACGCGAGACCATATTTACTACCATAAACACTGGACCACGTAACATATATATATATATTTTTTCACTTAACGCCATGCTTTGTGCGCATGATTGTCACATCACGGATACCTTCAGTTCACAGAAGTACCATTTTTGTAATGCGAACAGGGGCAGGATGAGCAGTGGCTCGCTTGCGAAAAAGACAAAAGAATCTGCTTTGAACAGGGCTGTTTAGAGAGGATGAGAAGTATGTTGTAATTCCTGATCCTTGGGGTATTTTGACCGAAGCCAGGCGTTTTGTTTTAAACACCTGGGGACTGCTTGAAATTGTGTAAAAATGGGATAATGTCTCCTTCAAGCAAACAACTTCACCCAAGGGGCATGCACATTTTGATTGGGCACAGCTGTGTCATATCAATCCACTGACCCCACTTCACTCCCACACACAGATAACTCCATAAATTCGGGTGAAAAATCCCCCAAAACAACTGTCAGAAGGCAAAAGGCTTGACAAACGCAGAGGACAGACTCGTATAAACATCAAATGACCCCGCCCCCTAAATATCTCCCTCTCCCTCCTAAACTTCTTCTCTTTCTTCTTCTTCCGCAGGCTTCGACTGAGACTGTTATTATGCGTTGCGGTGGGCTGGCGGCCTGCAGGCATCCTCCGCATAAGCACATTTCAGAGCAATTATGCAAAAAAGGAGCCGGGATGCATGCTTCCCATTGCCAAATCACAAGCAGTCGTTCCCTGGTGCCGCTCAGGGAATCAAGTGCAAAGTAAGAGCTTGTCAGCAATGAAAATTCTCGGATGCATCGCGGAAATAGCGTTATACGATGCTCTAGAAGAGTGCTTGTCAAACTTTTTACACAAAGTACCACTTGGTTAAAATCTTAGCACTCCAAGTACCACCATTGTGTTAGTTCCACACCACAGTCCATATTATCCATCTATGTGTTACTATATGCATTATAAGAAGAATACTGAGGCGGCGAATTCAACGGGTGCCGAGAACTTGGGCCAAAACCCGACTTCCATAAGTCGTTCAAGTCATTTTGGCGGTTTCCTTACAAAGCAACATCAGAGTTTCTCAGATGGTGTTGGTGGTCTTTATAATCCCGTCCCTGCCAGCCAACCAGGCCGTCCCGACCGCAGTCAGAACAGTTGCAAATAAACAAATAAGCCTGTCTTGCTGACATAAGTCGTCGCATCCTCTATCCTTTAAAGTGAAGCCTGCTGTCACATGACTAACTACGATGAAACCTGACTCAGGGGATGGACAAAATGCTGATTTGATGATTTGGGCCTCAAAAAAGTCCAAATTGTCTTACATGTGTAGCTGTTCAGTGTTTTTTGGTCACACGGTAATGACCTCATGTGGTAATGGAGAGCCATAGTCGCCAAAGCACTTTTCAAACATTAGGAAAACATTACATCACCAACACAATGAGCGCACTAATGCAGAAGCTGCTGTCAGCCACAGCTCACGCCAAGACACTCACACACAAATACGCTGACGTCACATTCCACTGCACCAAGTGCTACCGAATTGGACATTTTAGTTTAGTTCCCTTCTGGATTTGGGGGAAAATGCAGCCCCAAAAAACAGTTTCACATCGCAACATGGAAGCAAAGTGATCCCCCAAAACGGACTCATTTGCTCCCTAAAAAAATTCAGCCGCTGTAGCAAGTTTCACTTAAGGACATGAGAGCTGGTAAGCATGTCTATCAGGAGTAGACCGACAGAAAAGTCTCAAGATTCCATGCTTGAAAAGACAAAAGTCTGTCATTTTGGTTTGAAGCCGGCAATTTACAGCAATAACTCAGCTCCAAATCCCTTCAAATGTGTCCTTTGTCTGGCTGGATTGTAAAATCACAAGCGTACAAGTGCAGTTTTTTGATTTTGAAAAGTGAATAAGACCTCTAAGTTTCTTTCAACAGATACTTACTTTTCATATAGCATTCACACACATGGCCTCTATTTTATCAGCGCTGTAAGATTTAGCGAGCGCACCGAAGCAGCTCGGCACATCTGGGAAAACGCTCAGCGGCTTGATGGAAGAGCGGAGCGTCGCCTCCGCAACCACATATCAACTCGGGCTGTCACTCTATAAAAATAATGTATATATTCGCAGTGTTTGTAAGCGTCTCTCTGCTTTTGCAGGCATAAAGCAAAGCCTGTCTGGATGAAGCCATCCAGAAAACGCCGCAGTTGAGGCAGCTGGTGGGGTATCAGAGTGTGTTAGTCGCAGTTTGCGTTTAGATCCCTAAAAGCCAAAATAACTTTGAGAACAAACAGTCTGTTTTTGTTTGGTGTCTGACCTGCTGAGATAGTGTCTGTTGTGTGTGTACAAACTATGTATATATACTGTATATATCGAGGGGTGCAGATAAGCGGTGCGCCGGTGCGCATGATGACTGGAAATTGAATATTGCACTCCAGGCCTTTCTGTCATCACACTTTTATGCACTAAGAATAGGTCAGGCCAGCCTAAATTTGAAGTCAAGTGAGCCACCAGAATGATTGCTACAGAGGGTAAACTACAAAATAAAAGAAAAGTAAGGCATTGATGTCCATCACATGTACAGTATTACTTGTTTTGCTTTTATGTTGCAGTTGACCATTGCGGCGCATTGCACAGTAGCCTATGAATAACCATTGTGGCGTCCAGCTTGACGCGGCTGGCCGGTTATCTCCGTTTCTTGTGTCGTGGCTTCAACAGTCTGCCAAAATATGTTCTTATGCGAAAGCGGACCATGGTGCAAAACAAGAGTGGACACTGGACGGCTGTCGTGGAGGACTGTGCTAAGCGAGCTAGCTCACCAGAGGGTTCCATACTGCAAGTCAGAGTTGGGCAATTACACTCTAAAAACAGTTGGTTTCAAAATAACACAATTTGGGGTCAAAAATAAACCGACCCACTACCTGGGTCAATTTGACCTAACCTTCTGGGTTGTTTTGCAGAAAACAACCCCGAAAATGGGTAGTTCTTTACAAAACAACCCCCCAAATTGGGCTATTTTGTACAAAACAACACAAGAAGGTAGGTCAAATTGATCGGTCCATTTTAGACCCAAAATTTACCCCCCAAATTGGGCTATTTTGTACAAAACAACGCAAGAAGGTAGGTCAAATTGATCTAATTTTAGACCCAAGATTTTGTTTTTCTTAAGCCAATAGAGTGTAATTTTTCAAATAGGCCATGCAACAATTTTTCAAATAGGCCATGCAACTCAATTGTGTTGCATTTGAATTCAATTACTTTTTCTAAAACAGTAAATTGTATTGTTTTAATAAGCGTCTTTAAGGCCAATTATATACAGACTTCCATTATTTACAGGCAGCCCCCGTAAACAATGAGTATAAATATAAATATAATAATAATATACAAATAAACATACAATTACATTCAATTCAATTCAAAAGGAAATACATTTAAAAATAATAAAACATTAACAAATAATTTAAAATAATGTAAAACATTAAAGTAAGTTTGAATATTTGTTAATTCATCACAAGTACTATTTAAAAAATCAAAGTAAAATTAATATAAAATCAAGTAAATTAAACAAAATGTAACAAATAAATGAAACAATAATGAAATCAAAAGTTAAAAGTACGTAAGTCAATTATAAAATAAAATTACATTAAAAAATCAATTGAAATATGAAAAACAAACAGGGAGTCCCTCCTGGAAAACATGACCGGCTGTGTCGGAACTATAACCTTGCTAATATTTGCCCTATTTTTAAAGAAAGTCTGTGCTGTTAGGACATTGAGACAACAAAGCTAGTGTTTGAACTTATGCACAGTACTGAAAGTGGCACATTGGTGTTATAAAAACAACAAGACATTTGGCACTGACAGACATTATGAGTGTCTGGACTGCTGATCACTATTCACACGCGTGTCTCAGAGGAAAGTGGCAGAACAAATTGCCTTCATCTGGACTGTGCGTCCGTATGTGTGCGCGACCTTGACACAGTGCTAATCCATCGAAGGAGAAACACTTGACCTGCTGACTGTGGGGCCAAAGAGCAAGGCTGACACAGCGCATGCACATTTGTGGACACAGATAAGCCTGCATTTCACTTCACGGTTTAACCGAGTAAATGTATGTATACGTGTTGCCTGCACTACTTTCAAAAGAACTCCAGAAACGCTTAGATTTCAAATATAATGCCACAATGATCGCCATTATCCATTTAATTAACATGTTAATCCCAATTTAAATATGTAGAGGAGCTAGCTGTCCAAAGCCAGACGCGACAGTGGAAAAAGCGCAAAACGCATGCAGAAATGGAATGCTGACTCGCTAGAACGGTGCTGGAGGAAAAAAAAAAAGCAAGCCTAAGCCGCCACCGAGCATTTTAATCACATGCCAGTAGATCCAGATAGAAGCCGAGGGCCCAGCTAAGGTCAAGAGGTTGGGCTGATTTGAAAAAAATAAAAGGTAATCACAATGGGATGTGTATAAACAGCCACGTAATGAAACAAAAGAGGATAAGACAATCAAGATTCAAGAGTTTTGTCGAATTTACCACCCACGCGCTATAAGAAAAACTCAATGTTTGACAATATGACATCACCTATATGTATAATATACAGTAAATGATGTGATTTTGGTGGTAAAATATAGTAGGACAAGCTGAGTGAAACTGGCTTCCAGGGCAGATTTCTCCAAGGCATGATTAATCGACAATACATTCTTAGAATTTCCCAACTTCATAAAAATCAATCAACCCGTAAATGTTTCAATATTTATGCCATCCCAAATTGTTTAGACAGCAGCGAGTTGAATTGAAAATTTTTGTCTTCATTGCTTCGAGGTATCAATAATCAACTGCCAAATTCACACAACTGACCAAATTCCTATCAATGAATTGTTTAATTGGACTCTATACCTATCCTGACTCGCCAACAGACTCGCTCAGAGTGAATCATGAGTGCCTCTGCTGGTCGCCGCCAAGTCTTCAATTGCTTCAAGGCACGATTAACTAAACACTAAAATCCCAATCGACAACAATGAATTAATTGATTATTTGACTGTTATGTCCCATGGTCTAATTTTCATGAAAATGAGTTAAAGTATATTTTGCAGCTAATAACACAGGAACGGAAAACAAAACACAAGGGCTTTGGGAGAAGGTAATAAAAGCATGTAAGTAAGTGTATAAATAAAGCCTTTACAAGAGCAGCTTCCCGGTTAATATTTAAAAAGAAGGGCTGAGCGTGATGGATTTCCTCCTGTCGAGCCCACTCGGGAATGCCGTCTGGTACGGCGATAGCGTCTACAACAGAGGATGTTCGACTCCATCAGTGAAGCACGACCAATAAAATAAAAACGCAGGAGGCGGCGTAAAGGTTATTGGTTATTTCTTCCCGGATTCACCTCTCCCTGACCGCCTGACAAGTCCCTGCTCGTCTTACACGGCTGATTGGCGCCGAGGCAACGACGCCCGCAAGACGGCCGCCGTGGGTCCGGCTTGCCGAGAAGCGATCGGCCCGGTTGTGTGAAGCTGGCGTATAGCATCTCCGTGTCCTCCGGTGGGAAAGTTAAAAATGATTTCCCTCGTGTGGTCGTGTATTTAGCTGTCCAGTGAACCCCGGTTTATCGCGACGGAATACTTTCCAGACCAATCCACATGAAGTACTAATCTTTGATATAGAACAGAGATCACATATTTTTTAAAACTAGTCTTAGCCCTCCCATATACTTTAAAAACATTTAAAAAACGTAGCAAATCCCTTTTTATAGTATTTCCTTGTGTCTGTTCTCACCCTGTCACAGTCAAGAAATGGAAGACTGCTGAAAAAAAATCACTTTGAGGAAACAAAAGGAAAGACTCATGCCAGCAGAGCTCTCCAAACCAGAGGCAAAGCATGCTTGCTTCAAGGTATTTGTTACTTACAGTTGAAGTTTGCTTGAAAATTGACACATAATACAAAATAGAATGAAACAAAGCAAAACGGCATAGCTAGGCTAGAAGAAATAAACAAACATGTTATAGTAATCTTAAAGTTTCAAATGCCTTCTTCTTTAACACACAAAGAACAGCAACACATGCAACAAAAGAGAACTGAACATTGAAATATTTAAATACTTAAATCAAATGTTCAACCAAACCATATAATAACGTCTAATCAAGCTCAGCTGAAATATAATGCAAATGCCATAGTGAGCTAATGCAAATTAGTGTGTTACATTAACATTAGTCAACAGCAAATTTTAATCAGAGATGGCTTTTAGTGTCCTCGAACCTATTTTTGACGCTGATTTAAAAAATGTCATTACTTTTTTTCTAACACATCAGGTTTTTGAGCTATTTACATTTTTAGGCTTGACCTATAAAAGCTAGCGCAATATGGATTTTACCACGCATTGTAATTTCTAGCTATGACGTTTCATTAAAAAAAATCCTGATGTGGTTGACGACTGACGGGACACCTTTTAAAAATGACGTACTGACGAATCGTCCATCAGCGTAATAGTGACTAACCGTGTCCGTCAGTCCGTAAATGACGGGCCGTTAGTCCGTCACTGGCAGACGCTTTTGGGTTGACCGACTGATGGTCCAGCGGACTTCTGACGGACCAGCAAAATTGAGTAAAATGCCCATCTCTAATAGTCAAGGCACGGACACGGTAGGGGTCCTGTCATCTGCTGAAGTCTTATTTGAGTCTGCATTCCTTTTGTGCCCTCTAGTGTCCTGCTCCCAGACGTCCTATTAACTTTGTCGGTGAACCACAACCATGCTGCGGAAGGCCGAATCATGTTTGAATGGCTGGAGTTTGAAGTGCAAAAAAATTGAGTTTTCAAGTTCAACGGAGGTAGTGAAGCAAAACGGAAATGATTCCCTCCTTTTTCTTGAAATCAGCAAAGACATTAGGGACCCTTGCACAATATTAAGATCGCCATGACAAACAGCAACCACAATAAATATATTGTTGGATCAATTCATTATAAAAAAATAATGCCTATAAAAACAGTGTTTTTTTTCATAGGTTAAACAACCAAAAATAGTTTATCTCGGGTGAAAGGGAATAGCTTACAAAATAATAATCATCATCATCATCATTGTCATAATCATAATAATAAATGCAAATAAAAAGTGTAAATTTTGGTGTAAAATTTGATTAATGCCGCCAGGCCAAGCGAAGTGGGAAACCGCACCCCTCCCTCCCCACCTTTTAGGGAGTTGCCCTCTGGACTGGTCCCGCTCGGATTGCCACTGGTCCTACGTACTGTTCTTTTTTATTCTAACTACAGTGACAACCATATTTTAACTAACTTGTGTGGATGTGGATTGCTCAATTACTATTGCAAAGTTGTGGTTTTATGGTTTTCAGAATGAATGTGCCCTGTACTCACATGCGATGCGTACGTGCGCTTTACGACTTTTGGTGGTTCCAGCGGAGCTCCACGCCACGCACTGGCACCAGTAATCTTCCGGGCCGAACAGCTCCTCCACCTGCTGCCGGGTTATTTCTATGCTGGCTTCTCTCACAACCAGACCTGCAGAAACACAGCAATTGACATTATTACACTGAAAAAGGTTTGTTTAACCGCAATTAAAATACAAACGTATGGTCATAAATGACCAAAACATGTCCCACCGGAATTCTTAGAATAGTGCATGCAGCATTTTGCGTTTGTGCTAAAAAAAAAAGGTGTTCAACAAAAAAATTTGTTTCAAGGTAAGACTGCAATGTGAACACGTATAGTATTTACTGGCTGGATTGTTATGATAGGCATCAATGATTTGCAAGTAAATCTAAAAATATAACAACAATACTATTGCAACTACTACTTCTAATAATAATAATAATAGATGGTGATTATAATCATTAAACCATGAAATGAGTTTAGATTTAAAATACAGGGTGTCCCCAAAAATTAACATAATTTTGCGGGCCAATAATTTTGGCAAATTTCGTTGAAATAACCTCAAACTTTTACGGATTGTATAGAAACAGATCAAGATTTCATATTACATGTTTTGAAGTGGTCTAGTACCCCCCTCTTCCTGCTAGCATTGAGGAACCAAGGCAGCGAATAACTTTTGAAACTGAAATTAAGAACTGAAACGTAAAATGACTTAAAACTGTATTTTGTCCATTTGTAAATATTGGAACATTTCTATTTGACATTTATGTTTATAATAGTGAAATTAAATGAGCAAAACATCTGAAGTACAAATGAATTATAAATACAATTAAAATGATTAAAATGTAATTAATTAATATATACAACTACAGAAAATTAATACAGCAATACATTCATGTTTTTTTTTTTTTAGATGTACATTTTTGGAAGCAGTGCTGCAGAAAGACAGACTGGAAAGAATCAAGGAATAACGACGGAATGGAGATATACTGTACATTCTCCTTATCTTTCAAGAAGGCAACAGGATCAAATGGGACTGCCGAGCAGCTCAGCAAATGTTTTAGGAATAAAAGAATTATGAGGAGGCAGAGGAAGAAGTGAATAGTTAAGCACACAGACTACAGAGAAAGATTAAGAGGTGCGAGAGGCCAAATGAAATGTTAAACCCAGAGGATAGAAAAATGGCTTTTAAGGGGAAAAGTACGCAGGGACTTGGATGCGTGGGTGGACAAAAATGTTTCAAGCGAGAGATCTTGTCGGTTTATTTCAGGTTCAGGGGTGTTACAAAAGACCAATGCCAGCCATCTCCGTAGGGGCTGCTCGTCGAGGACTCTCTGGAAGTTTCAGCCGGAAAGAAACAAGTTTCGAAGACGGTAGCGAGGCAAATGGGAGTTAAACTTGCCAGAAGAAGCAAAGACAAAGACAGGCAACTTCGATGAATTCAAGATGGATGATTTTTTTTCTTTTATTAAAAAATAGTTTGTTTTTATATACCACAATTCTAATCATGAAAAATAAAGTAATCACACTTGTTGTATGTAATTCTATTTTTATATAAAACATTTACTTTACATCCTCAACTCAACTTTATTCATAGAGCACTTGCCACAGCTGAAATAAAGTGCTGTACAAATATAATAATAATGAAAATAATAATAATAATATTGTTATTTAAAAAACTAAAAAAGACTATAAGGCAATGTTAGTGATAACAATGGATACAATCTCAAATATAAATGCCAGTCATCTCTACAAAGCATTTCAGCAGCATTTCATATCAATCAAGGGTACTCAGGAAGTTCACTCCAAAAAGGAAAAAAGTTTTGTCGGTAGTGAGGTCTGGTAGTAAGGGTGAGCATTATACTCGTTTAATGACTGTCAGTGGAGTATTGTGGAAAGTGCTGAAAAGGTGCACAACGAGAGCTAATAAGAATACAGAAGGCCAAAGAGTAGAGACACTGTAAAGTGACAATGCGAGATCTCCCGCTAGCAAGCTAACAAGGGCGATTGCTCCGGCATCACCGGCTAAAACTGCAGACGGGGGACACAGCGAGGGAGCAAAGGCGGCAACGAAAATGCCAGCTAAAGACGCAATTAGAAGCAGTGAGAGGCTCGGGAGTACTGCGGTGAAAACGAGGAAAGAAGTTGCACTGAGCCAGAAAACGCAGCAGGAGTGCACAAGAGGGGAAAGTGACAGGTAGGAAGCCCACCACTACCCGATCATAGGACTTTGTTCATTACACAGTGGAAACGCCAAACTTTAGTTTGTTTTTTCAAATAATGGAAATAGCTGATGAAGCAGCAGCAAAATAATATTTTCAGTCATATTACAGTGAATCTACAATTATATAAATAAATAAATGAGTGCTGTCAAATTTATTGCATTATCGGTCGGTAATTAAATTTTGTTATTGATCGCGTCAAAATATTTGATGCATTTAACGCATGCGCAGAATGACCTCCCATGCATAATCCCACTCAGAAGTGCAGTGAGCAGCAGCGAGGACGCATGTCGTCCGCGGGAGTATAAAGAAGCATTTCGAAAGAAGAGGGCATTTTTAAATCTCAGAAATGTGAATAAACTGGTCTACTTCCGCGACTGAGGATGAGTAGAGAAGAGGGCTGTTTTGTTTTGTGTGAATAAAGTCAGTTAATCTAACACGCGATGTGCTGAACATAACATAACACTCACCCGTCATATGAGCCAATCACATAAATGTGCACTTCAGGCACCACTCGGAAAGCATAAACTCTAAGAATATTACAAGGGCCACATATAAATGTGTACATTACACACACACACACGCTCACACTTTGTTTGCAGACTTTTGAAATATTTCTGTCACTGTTCTGAGGCCCTTTTGCGTTTTTGTTTTTGTAGTGAATAAAAATACTGTCTACTACAGAAAGAATGTTAATAATTTTAATTAAAAAAAATAAATTTTCATCTCATGAGGATTTGTTGTTACAATAAAAACGATTAATTATTTTCTAAACTGTGATTAACTCGATTAAAATTTTTAATCGTTTGACTGCCCTAAAATAAATAAATAAATAAATACAATTTTAATTTCAATACCTTTATTCAAGTTATGATATTACATCAAATTGACTTCTGAAATGCACGAATTATGATTCACTTCCTGCATTAGTCCATAATATATCAGAAAAATGGCGAAATTGTTGACCATTGTTTTTCCAACCTAAAAGCAGTGTGAAAAAAAAAGAAGTCTATGTATGTATTGGGAAGTCGTTCTGCTGAAATTAATGAAGCCCCAATAGTCCCCCATTGTTTGCTGACGCAAATCTCTCAAGGTTAGCATTGTGATGCTAATTTAGCAGAAACTTAAAGTCGAACTAACTTTTATATCACTGGTTGTCTCATTTTGTTTGTATATCGGAATCAGAGCGTTGCAGCTACAAGGAGATAAAACTTTTGTGGGTCTCTGTTGCATGACAGATCTTCCCTTCAAGAGAACTCTTCATGTCAGCTCGGGAAGTTGGCGAGGCAAAAAAAATGTCTTATCAAAAAGAGTGGAGACTGTCCCTGACATTCCCGTCAATCACGCGAGACTTTGACATTTCTCTTCGCTATTAGCGTGTTGAAGTTCTTGCAGTGAAGTCAGACAAGTCAAATTTGAAACGTTGTTTGCATATATGCACAAATATACGATTTTGGAGTATTTTAGAAAGGTGCGTCAAGAGTGTCAACAATATTCTCACGTTTATCACTAAAGTTTCCTTCTTCCATCCATCAATGGCTGTTTCAACTGAGTTACTAAGTGTGACTTACGGCCATACACCGCATGGATTGACATGATTTCCACTAGTCAAAAGATGAGCTTCACTTTTATTGTTTACTCGTGTAGCTGGAGCACACTGAAACACAGTTTCAATACTGTACAGTTTCTCTGTACAGTATTGGTAAAATCTGAATACATATAAACTCGCAAATGTCATTTACTTGTGCTGTACTCCCAAAAATGAGCATGGTAGTACTTGAGGGTGTGTTAGCACATCTTGCCGTTCTGCTTATTTACCGTTGCAATTAAGTTTCAATTATCTAAATTAATGAACTTGCAGCTGGTTTCTGTAAACATTAATATAACAAACCGAATTACACAAAATCAACTCAACCGAACCCTACAATGGCCCTAAACTCTAAAAGTCAACATAAAATGCCACTTATCTATGAGTCGACTATTCATGTTTATGAGTTGGATCCGTTTTGCTTAATTGGGGCATAATGGGTCAATTTTAGTCACTTGATATTTTTGCCCCTCTTTTTAAAAAAATAAAAAAATAGTTGCAGTCAGTTGGCAACAATGCTAACAAGAGCCGTGCTCAACATTTGCATGAGACAGACCCGCCACCGAGTGTCACAACTAATGTTAAGTGCGCTATAATTCTTTATCCTTGATGCATTGTGACAGAATAATGTCAAAGAGCTTTCAGTAAGACTCCTGGGAGCTGTTTGAAAATGTGGCTAAAATTGCATTTCTGCTTTAAGATAGGACTACGATGGCTCATGATGCTGACATGCATTCAAATGAGGCTAAGTCAAGAAAATCGTCCCCAAACCTTAAAAGAAGACATCATTCAAGTGCAACAAACAGGGCGAATCAGTGCCGACTGCACCTTCGCCTCCGTTTTTGACGGAGCGCGCGAAAGCAGTAAAGCTATCAAACACCTTCGGCAAATAAATAGAAAGATGTTACACATGAGTTGAGTGGAATGGAAGTCGCTACGTTAAGGACGGACGTGATAAAGAAGCGGTTTGAAGCTCAGTGCTCTTGAAAAGACGATAAGGGAAGCGGAGGAAATAAAGCACTTAAAAGCCATTTCATGTTCAAAATGTGACAGGTCAAACAGATGCATCTTTGTGGGGCAAAAGAAACAAAGGAGGCGAAGGGGGAAAAAGTTCTAAGTAGTTCGTCAGAGTCGCAGAGGGAAGGAGATGCAGGAATGAGAGTGCAAAATTAAAGCCCAGCAGTGGGGAGGAAGAAAAACAAAACAACACAACACCTTCTTCCTAACAATCCCTATAGTGGATCTCCTGACGACTTTTTCTCCTGATTATTATGGGTTTGTACGATTATATTTAGTTTACTTTCGCTCGCATGTGGGAAAGCAGAGCCACAGCCACAAATGCACTTTTCAGCTGTTAAATGGCGGTAATACGCTCAGAGTACAAAAATGTAAGCGCTCCTGTCAGCCGCAGTTCACGGGCAGACACTCACACGTTGACTCCCTACCTCACCAGACCCGCCCCTTAAAGGCACATTAATGTAACAGACACAACAATATATGCACTATACAGTACGTGCTTATTTTTGTGCATGTAAAATGTAGTTTAAAAAATGTGTATGAATAGGTTTGAGTGTGTTTACAGTATACAGTATGCTCTATATGGATTTTTTTCACCTATTGGGGGTGTCCCTACAATGATTACTACTTTAATAAAATATACAAATGTATAAAACCATTTCATTAAAAATCTTAAGTTGTATAAAAAAATAACTCTCTCCTAAATAGTACACATTATGTAAGAAAATCTAAAACCAAAATGTGCTTATCAGAATAAGAACAATTTAATATTAATTTATATTCCAAAAAAGAAGCCCTGACATGCAATAAAATGAAATCAAATAAAAGTTGAACAGCATGTAAAAATACGTGCAAATATTACAACATTTTAAGTAATATGTGAAAACATTTTTCTAAAAATGTTCAGATATATTAAAAGATAAACATACAACTCCAATGCATTTCAAACGTTTGGTCGTACGTATTGAAATGAATTCATGCTGGATGACTGGTTAGCACGTCTGCCTCACAGTTCAGAGGTCGCGGGTTTCAACCTGGGCTCTGGCCTTCATGTGCCTTTGCATGTGATCTTGATTGAAGACATCAAATTGTCATTAGGTATAACTTTTTTTTTCTGTTTATCTTGACTGTATGTACCCTACTATTGACTGGCATCCGGTGCAGGGTACACCCTGCCTCTCACCCAAAGCAACCCACGACCCTAATGAGGACAAGTGGTATATAAACAAAATGGAAGCATCAAATAAAATTGTATTTCTGCTATAAAAAAGGTACTGAACTACGGATGAAGCATTGAGGAGCAAGACAAACAAAAACAGAACCAAAAGAGACATCATGACATTTACGCCTGTGCGAGGAACTCACGTGGGACACGGACACAAGCAAGTCAACGGACCGTGTCCAAGTGAACACTCCCACCGTGTCTGTGTGTGTGTGTGCGTTCATGCGTGCGTGTCACCGTGTGAGTCTCTCACGCTGACATTGATTGATCAATACCATTCCTTCTGGGCCATGTTTGAATACCTATTATATGTACATGTGCGTGTGTGTGTGTGTTTGTGTGCTGGTGTAGCAGTGAAGCAGTACATTCCAGGACACACACACACACGCACACACTCACTGTAAGTCCAGACTCTAGCAAACACACCCTAAATGAAACACAGTGATGGAGCTGCCTATAAATCGTGACGGTTGTTAATAACGTGATGGTAAGAGATAAAGGGGGGAGGGGCTTGGGTGGGGCTGGGGTGGTTGAAAAGATGCAAAAAGGTAGGCAAGTGGGAGTGATTGGAGGAAGAGGAAGCGCAGAGAAGACGGGTAACATTGACAGGAAGAGAGCGAGAGAGAAGGTAAAGATGAGAAGAAATCAATAAGTGCGATGGCAGCAAAGGAGGGAAAGAGGTCACAAATCACCCGAGCCAATACGTTGTGTGCATGTGTGTGTGTGCGTGTGTGTGTCAATGAGAAAATGCGGGTCAAATCTAATAATTCATACGGTGACTAATGGAGACAAAGTAAGTATGAGAGCGCCCCATATGTCATTAGTCCACTCCATGCTAATGGAGATATACCGAGGTCGTCGACACAATGCTTTGGTTGAAAAAAAAAAAAAAAAATACACTTTGCAAGACAATATGCCCTCCTGTGCAAGGATCTTTTTGTTTTCAAATACAAAAGATTTCCATTGAAACCAATGAATAATATATGATCCCTAAACTAACCCTAAGGAAATTTGAGACAAGTGATTTGGAAAACAATCGTAAGCGGAGTAAAAGCAGAGTGAATTCTCTACAGCATATTCAAAGTACAAACAAAATAAAAAAATGCATACACACAGAAAATATATCCAAATCCAACGCATAGCACATCATGAGGTGACAGTAAAGCATGAATAAGTATGGCAGAGATAAATTGTAAATGTAAAAACATACCTGGCTAAGTTGGGAACAAAATGGGACTTTTGAAGGCCTTTTTTTTTTTTTTTTTTGCAAATCAAGACTTTTGGAAATCAAATCAATAAAGTATCCATTAGGAAAAAGTTCAAGACAAAAGAAAATGAATGGGAAACACGTCTTTCTTGAAGGAAGTTTACAAATAAACTCATCAATGGCCAGGTTAGTAAGCAACTTAAGACTTTTTGAAGGAAAAAAAAACCCAAAACCTCTTAAAGACAAATTATTGAGGATTCTTAATTCACCACTATACAAAAAACTTGATACTTTCTTAGGGAAAAGTAATGGAATATTCTCCAATTGGCAAGTCAGTGATCCGACTCCAACCCGATAGAGCATGCTTTTTACTTATTTGACTTTTATAAGTCAAAATTGAAGGCATTGAGAGCCACAAAAAACATGTGCAATGTTTTTGTATTTAGACCTCGACATATGCATGTTTTCATCTAACATGATGGCTGATAATTGTGTTGTATTAAAAACCCATCTGGGGGAAGGCGGGTTACGTCTCTAGTTCGAGGTCTTGTGCCTGCTGTTGCTGAGAAACAGGAAGTGACCAGCTGGCACGCCATACGAAGCAGCGCAGCGGGCTCGCTTAGCCGCGGTTGTCCGGCATCGTGACAGCATGAAGGCGGCTCGCCTCCTTAACCCATCACGTTCCATGAATACATTTGGTTTAAAATGTTGAATATGCAGAGGCTTGTGATCAAAGAATTGCGGGCTCTCGTGGAATTACCACGCTCTCTGGTTTTGGCAGCGGAGAGGCAGCAGGTGCATGGATCATACGTGGAATGCTGTCAAAATAAAAGGACTTCCATTGCAGCCAATGTGAAGAAATGGCAGGCATGTGGGATGACGGGGGAAACATGATAAGGACATGAGTGGGAAGAATAGAAGCTTGGCTAGAAAGAAAACAAGCACAGCAGTTGGGGCTTCAGTGGTCGCGGGAAACGACATTAAATGCGCCGCGTTGAACGCAGCACACGGCACAGGAGACACAGACAGTAGATAGCAACCCGGCAACCAACTTACTACCCTAACCGAGCATCCTACCAACATACATTCTTACCTGATCGATCTACCTACCCACATTAGCCTATACTTCAGCCTACCTATCAACTTATTTACATTACATGTCTACCTAACTACGTACCAACTAACTTTACCTTATCGTTCTACCAACCAACCTGCCAATCAACTTACCTCCCTTGCCCTGTCATGCCTACCAACTTACCTACCTAACTTTATTACGTACGTAATAGTTCACATTGGGCGTCAGTCCGGACTCTTTGTGAGTCACTGGTGGCCGCCCGTTTTCTGATTTTTTTTGAGGGGGGATTTTACTAATGGACCAACGGACTTCTGACGGACTAACTGACGTAGTTAAATGACGGACTGACTGATGGATTGACGTTTACAAAAAAAATTTAAAATAACGGAGGAAATAATTTGACTGGATATACTGAGAAACCTTGGATTATTAATGACAGCAGCACTGTAGTAAAGAGAGATTATTTATATTTGCTGTAATCCGAGCAATGACATCATTGATCGATTGGCAAATTATGACATGACCACCGATCACCGATTTTGCATGAAATACAAACTTTCTGCCGATCCGATCCAGACGATCAGATCCGCGCAACGTCTACTAATGATGCGTCTAGTGACAAACAAAGCTCACATTAAAATAAAATCCAAAGCAAGGATAAAGAAACAAAAAACAGAACAGAGTTTTTAGATGATCATGATGTACCAGAGGAGCTTAAGCATCCCCGAGCGAGCGAGCGAGCGAGCAAGAGTGCAGTGCCCAGCCGAGCGTGCGATTAATCCACTTTTTATTATTTGTAACATCAACCATTGCTCGATGCTTATATAATCCAACTTTTTATTTAATGATATCTAGATTTATTGTCCATACATCACAGTCTGAGCTGTTAAAACGTATCCACAGGTTAGCCGACAAGCATCTGACGGGGTGAATAATAAATGGTGAGCAGGTGCATGACGATCCCCGTAATGAATGCTGAAAGATGATGAGGAAGAGGCGGAGGATGGGGGAAGGTAAGAAAATAAATGACAAAAGACAGCAACGATGATTATACAGCATGCTGGCTGTCATTCAGATATTTTTATTATTCTTTTCTTGACACATCCACACATCTCAATCAGGTGCGCATAATAAGATGGGCAATTAAGATTGTACCAGTGAGGAGACGCACACATCTAATGAGTTCCAATCGGGGGGAAACATGTCTGCCTTTACAGAATAATGTTCAGTTTTGATTGGCACTGTCAGAGAGGAAATAATTTAACAGTTTTTTTGTAGTTCAGAGAAGCCTCCTTATATTTTTATGGGTTTTTACAGTACACATACAGAAAAGTCTGAATAGAGTCACGCGCCTTCGGCGTAGTGCAACGTTGTGCCGGGAAGCACTGCGGTCTACTGGATGAAATACAGTGCAATTAACAGGAAAAAAGGCAGAGTAGGTCCCCAGCTAATCAACTACAGCAGGGGGGCTCACACTTTTTCAGCATGCGAGCTACTTATAAAATGATGTCAAAATCAACCAAGTCAAAATGATATACTTTCCGGGTAGAGTATGTTTTTAAAAGCCTAACGTCCAGTTTTAAAACACGGTTGAAGGCACATTTCTATTCTTTGGCTTTTGATCCGATTTGAAATTTTCGGCCCTTTCCAGTGTCTATTGTATATAGTGTTTTATGTTAATTTATTGATTCCATTTTGTTGTATTATGGCTATTTTGTTGTTTGTATGTAAAGTGCTTTGTTACAGCTCTAGCTGTTATGAAATGCGCTATATAAATAAAATTGTATTGTATTGTATTGTATTGCTTCAATGACGTTACGCCAACTTGAATTGCCGAGTCTATGAAATGACGGCATCAAGGAGTGAATGTCTCATTTCTCCAAACATTTATCCCTCCTCAATCCTCTGTTGTTCTCCTCAACGCAATATTAGATGGGAGGGAAATCTAAGTACACAGACATAAACATTTGTGAAACCTGACAGAGGGACTTTAAAAAAGAACAAAATAATAGAAAATGAAGGGAGGCAAAGCGAGGCTTGAAGCCCATTGGCCACAGATTTGAGTGATGATGATCTACGGCTGAGTGGTGTCTACTAAAGCACATAATTTTGTCTCCTTTTAAATCATGATGTGACATAGCAATCTCAAAACACCAAGTACAACATTCTTTCTGCTATGTGTGTGTGTGTGTGTGTGTGTGTGTGTCTTTGCCGCTGTGTGTGCGCGACTGACAGCTGAATCAGTGGAAACATCAAGCTGGGCTCACTTCCTCTCTTGGCTTGGGTACCCGCAATCACAACCGGGACGCTAAATGTTGCACAAAGCACCAGCAGGTTCTGCTGTAAATCACGCAGCAGCAACAGCAGAGCTTTGTCCAGCGTGGAAGATTGTGTAAAATGACAGGACTGTACCATTTTTGATTCTGGGATGGGAACAACAGCCAAATTGTGATTAACAAAGAAAATAAAACCCTTTAACAAAAGTCACAATGTCGGCAAATGCCATAGGTTAGTTAGCAGGCTAGTACCCATTTCAGATTGTAGGGCAGGGTGGACTCTTTCATTGTGACTTAAATGGTGAAAAGACAAACTAGATTATTCTAAAAAAGTGGGGGGAAAAAAACACAAATGTTACATCATCTGTGTTTGCTTGTCCGTCCATATTATAGAAGGCTATTTGCTTGTTCAAAGACAAACACGTAACATGACTGGACTGTACCATATTTTATTCTGGTGCGGGTAGAACGGTTCCGTCATGACTCAATTCCACAAATAGATAAATTCATCAACAACAAAAAATGAAAAAAATCCTGGAGCGCTGCGAATACGTTTACTACACCCTGATTCAAGGAGGAAAATGACGACAGAAGCATACAATGTTTGATTCCACAGAGGCAGTGGAGACGTTTCCAATGTGACTCAAAACACAAACAGAAAAAAATATGAGTATTGTATTATTCAACGAGTCTACCTTAATACATTGTTGTACATAAGAGTTAGCATTGTCTTTGTGAAGCACTGAATGTTAAATAGTTTCTTCTAATTTTACCGTATGTTTGATAGATTTGGCGCTATTATGCTAGCTTCAGACTGGACACGAAATATCGGGTAGCGCCGCGTGTCTCGCTTGCTTTTAGGGATCCGCCGACAGACGAAAAAAAAATGTGAACATCGCTAGCCAATCTGGTGACCGGTGGTTGTGTATTACTTTGGTTAATGCTAAATACTCTCTTGGTTGACAGTTCAACAGCTGGAAACAAGTCAATGCGTTCACCATGGTCCAACCTTTTTTGCACCATCCTGGCACCTATTGGAAGCTGGCTGTGTCATTTACAGGGAGTCAACGCCTGAGACCAAGCGACCACCACATTTGTTGTTATAAGAAGAAATAGATCAAAACAAATGTGGAAGAAAAATGGTGAGTGCGGGAGAAAGCATGGAGCTAGAGGAGCCGTCTGAACTATACAAATCAGCCGTTTGTATAGTGTATTGTACATATAGTATAATTAGCCGGGAACATTTCGGCTTCCGTACGTATGCTGGAGCCCCGTCACAGTCTTCCATCCCGGGCGCATATTAGCGAGAACACGCTCCCTGTCATATACAATCGCACAAGAGCGTGGTGGAGCATGAGCTGTCCTCTGCTGCGCCCTAACTCCTAACGAAATTCAAAGTTACTAGCGGAAAGTGCTACCTTACTTTATCTGCAACCTCATTCTATCCATACAAGAAAGGGGGGTGGGGGGGGGGTTCCTGTGTTTGATTATTATTATTATTATTATTAATGAAAAACCCTAATGCGCACGTTTTTATTCTATTTTGTGCTTTTATAACAGGGAATATTTTTGGGTTTATAGAAAATTGAATTGTAACTTGCTCTCTGTTCAAACTAAAAAAAACTAAAAAAAAAACTAGTCTAGTGCATTTGAGACTAGTGTATTTGAGTGCAACCGTGACTTTTGTGAACCGTTACACCCCTATCAAATACCGATTCTGACATGGCAACACACTGAAACTAAAATCCGATTGGACAAAAACGCTATCAAACACGTACAGTACAGCAAGTAGCGCAGCTAAGAAAAATGCTGCAAATTGAAGAGAATAGACTTGGAAGAGACTGGTGTTGTTGAGAATGTAGATCAGTGCTCACCAGAGTTCTCATCCACGCGCTCTTCCACCGTGTGATCCTTCTGGTGGACCCACTCGCTGTTGCACTTGAAGTAGATCTGCGTGGCGGGCGTGGCTTTGCAATAGAGGTTGACGGGCTTGTTCTTGACGATGTAGCCCTCGTCGGGTTCGAACAGAAAGTGCGGCAACGGCTCGGGCGGGTCGGACGGGAACGTCTCGGGCAGCTCGCTAAGGCTCAGGAAGTCGTCGTCTTCTCGTGCTGTGAGGGGAGAAAAAAGATTGGAATGTCATCTACATAACTGCTTTTTGTGCTCTTTTTGTGGTTCGCACCAACCGAATGAATGTGTCGCTGTGTGATGACATTGTACTCATTCCATCCATATTGTCAATTCTTCTCCCACACATCCATCCTTCGCCACTACCTGCCTACCAACTCTTCATCTCACCTCTTGCTTTGTTCCACCCTACTCCTCCTTTCCTATCCTGCTTCTCCTCTTCCATCCTTATTCCACTTCTCAAATCGTGTTTGTTCTCCTCCATTCCACCCCTCTTCTCTCATCCTTGCCAAGGGTAAAATGTGAACCATTTAGTCGCCAAAAGACAGGAGAAGGGTTTCAAGAATCACCAGAGACAGAAGTGAATACAAACTCACATGTAATTGGTCAGATCAAATGCACGCGATGACTACGAATTGTCTGGCAGTTTCTCATTTGGCAAGGTTATATAAAGCACATGAACAGGCAGTTATCTGCCTCATGCAACCGCCCCTCAAACCGCAGACACTGTGCTTTGTCTCAAAGCAAAGTGATCATACAATATTAGACAGAGAGCGATACAAGGTCTACTTTCTTATCATCACACTAAAACAAAAGATTATCAGGTTATAATTAACATAAAATACATTTTGCAATGCAAAGGCATACATTTGTGTAAGAATTCTTCTTCTGCTTCTTCTCTTCCAGTTTCCCATCCTTTTGCTCCCAATTGGCTGCATAAAAGATTGTAAACTAAATCACGGAATGGTTTGGGTCTTGAAATGCTGCTTGAATATTAAAGTTTGCTGTTGTGTTTAAATAATGCCAATGTACATTCCGGCAATTTCTGTAAGCTACACTGAAAAAACTGGTTGACTTTACTCAGTTTTATTTTGTCATGTGGTTGCATAAAATAAAATCATCTGTATCCAGATTTTTAAAGATGTTAAGTCTGGATTCAGATGATTTTATTTTGTGCAACCACTTGCTAAAATAAAAATGAGTAAACGATGCAGAGCATTTGTTTCAATGTACTTTTGTTTTCTCTGCTTTGATTCTGAATGTCGTTTTTGGTGTTGTGTCTTTGCTTTTGTGAAGCACATTGAGTTGCCTTGTGTTTGAAATGTACCAAATAAATAAAACTGCCTTTCCTAATATCAAACACATATGATATTGCCGGAAGGTCGACCAGGACAAGTCTGATTTAAAACAGCTGAGATGACCTTACACTAAATGATCAAGATGACGAGAACAGTATGTGACTCCAGCAAAACTCTAGAACCTCCTTCTGACTTTCAGTTTACTGTCTGAGAGTTGAAAGTTGTTAATGGTAAAACCAGATTTGCTCCTACTGGCCACTTTTCCTCCACCCTGCTTCTTCTTCACGCCCCAATTCTCCTTCATTTTGACTCCCCAATCCATTCATTTTCCTCCATTCTGATCCTTCTTCTTTCCCACCCCACCTTCTCCATCACCATCATTGTTCCCCTTCCACTTAATCTCTTTCAATCTTCTTCCCTCCATTATATTACTTTACCTCCTCTTTTCTTCCCATTTATACTTCTTTTCCCGCTCCTCTTATGTTTTAACCTTATTTTTATTTTGTCAACACAAAGTTGTAAATAAGGTGAACGATCTCAAAGATCTTGCTTTCACTCCTTCGTTGTCCTTTTCCTTCACCCGCATCCTCAATCAATAGCTTGTCAAGGTCACCAACGCTGAGAGGATTACAAGTGTAGGTGGACGTGTCGACAACAACAGACGCATCGCACACACTCTAATACACAATTCTTTGCAGTTTCTTCCCCCCCTGTCATCAGTCAGTTTTCCTGAGCTTCTTTGGACACACCGTTTCAGTTAGTATTTCACAACACTCATACACACACAGATGATCTTTAATTTGGTGTGTGTTCTTATCTTGGGCAGTGGCGGCAGTAGCTGTGGGCTCGGAGCTATAAAAGCAGCTTAGGTAAAACAACACCACCAAAAATAACGAGAATTGAGTAGGCCGCCTCCACTTTGATGTCGCCTTGCTGACAGTCTCTCTGCCCGCCGTCCCTCTAATTACTTCTCTGCCAGGAGGGAAAATTCAGAGACATATTTGCGGCATAATTCCATTATCTGCCAGAAAAAAAGTTTCTCCCACTCATGGATTTACTTTGCCGCTGTGTCACGTTCGAGGGTTTCTTTGCTCCGTTGACAGCAGCGACTGAAATGAATTTTGTTGCAATATCGTTATAACATTTATTTAGAATTATATGAAATTTGATATGTTTTCCCCATGCTTGCCAGGGTCGACATTTGACTCAGTGGGTCTTTGCTAGTCATACAGTGTTCACAATCAAAAACAATTAATAATAAACTCTTGATGGGTGGGATGGACAGGCATTTCATAGACTCAACAAGCAACAAAAAAAAAAAAATCCAAAATATGTCCCCTTTAATGTCAATGTTTAACATGAAATAAAATCATATAATTATGACAATGCGCATCATTTAGATTTCCACCACTCCTGGCACCCCTCCCGCTTCTCGCTCTGCTAGCCCCAATAAACACTCACTGTCATCCTCATCAGTCATTCAGCGCTGGGGGGCTCATTGCTCCATAGTGGCAGCTGTAAATTATTGATTGGTAAAGGAAACATGATAGCCTGAGAACAGGGCGGGAGGAATAAGGAATAGGTGGAGGAATTGACACACAATTCCCTTTGTCTTTGAGCTCATGTCATTCCATTTTTTGCCCCTCCCCTTCAACCTGCCCATTTTCTTTTTACGCCTCACTCCCAAGCCGTCAATCCTCCACTTGTTTATCTGGCGGCTCCTCTCTCCTGATGCGCCCCCCACCTCCGCCAACCCAGTGAATTACGCACCCTCACAGCCCAGCTCATAAACGTCTGGCCTGAACACTGTCATCAATAATGAATGGCCGCAGCCGAACAATATCCCCGGTTCGATTTATTGTACCTTGTAAATATTGTGCCGGGTAGGGGAGGGGGGGTCCCAAAACCTCCATTTATCCCTTCGCTCGTGGCTGCGCTTCAAAAACACCTTGCGGAACACGACCAATAAATATCTGGAACATCTATTGAGGATGAAGTCATCAGCCGCGGCCTATCACATTGGACTGCGCCTGACTAGTGACAATAGTTGGAACAACAGCGATACTGCCAGCAGACGGGACTCAGCAGTGTCTCACAGCCTACTGACTAAAGGCCTGCAAAGTGCAGAAGTACCAACAGCTGACATACTGCCTATTTACAGTATGTAAAGTGGCAAACAAACTCACATATGGCTGATGTAAAAACCTATTGACATACTTCTACATGATGTATTATCCATCCATTACCTATACCGCTTATCCTCACAAGGGTCGCGGGCGTGCTGGAGCCTATCTCAGCTGTCTTCGGGCAGTAGGCAGGGGACAGGGGACCCTGAATTGGCCAACCGCAGTGAACACAGAGACAAACACCTAGGGGCAATTTAGAGTGTCCAATCAACCTACCATGCATGTTTTTGCAATGTGGTAGTTAAACCGGAGTACCCGGAAAAAAAAACAGGCACGGGGAGAACATGCAAACTCCACACAGGGAGACCGCAGCCGGGATCAAACCCACGACCACCGTGCATGCCCTCTGATGTATTATCTACTTTGCATATGCAGCCTGATTCACTGCATGCAACACGGACGACATACACTACTTCCCTATGTCCTCCGACTGAGATTGGGCAAATTTACTGTACTGACCGCTAACAACAGAGATTTGAATCTATTAGTCTATTCTCAAATTCTGTCATACTATTGATTGACATGTTGTCCACTGACATATGTGTTTGTTTCCAAATGACCACACTGCAAAATGACGCAGCCCATACAAATCTAGTACACAACTGTATGGAAAGTGAGCTTTCTACTGGCCTATTGTCCTAAACACAAAGTAAATCTTTCTAGGGGTGCCCAGTATATTTGGTATATGCGGTAGATGGTACAAATTCAGACTCTCCCGACCACTAGCGATACAACTTGCTGATGATGTCATCATATCTGTGTCAGTGTGAAAATGATCTCAAGTAGACCTGCCCACGGAGGTACGGCACCCTTTTTAACCAAATGCGGCTCTTCCACATCGAACAGTCAGCCTGCGTTCCTGCCTCTTCGGGAACAACCGGGGGAATGCTCAGCGCTAAGCCATCCTGCACCGCACCAGCTATGAGCTGCGATTGGATGGCCGCTGCCTCCATTGTAAATGTGATACACCGACCAAGAGGAGACAACAGGAGAAGATGGAGAAGCCAAAGTGAAATGTACACTTTCAAAACACCAGACTAAGTGGTACAGTGCACTTTCAACATAAGTCTGGCTTCTTCTGAACCATGGTACAGCAGGGAGTAACCAATTATGAGCAAGTGTTTAGAGAGAAAATATACAGCAGCAAAGGATAGGCACGCACGACTGAAAACGATAAATGAATCAGTAGGTTTCTGCAAATGTCAGCCAGGAAGTGGAGAAAAATAAACTATACTATTTTAAGTATGTATAAAATCGACATGTTATTTGTTAGTTTTACCCTGCGATTGGCGATGGCAACCAGTTCAGGGTGTACCCCGCCTACTGCACGGAGACAGCTGGGATAAGTTCCAGCACGACGTAATGGGAACCCCTGGTTTACACCATAGAGCACTGAATTTTGACTTTTGAGATCTGCACAATAATTGTGAAAATTACATATCCTTGCTTTTGTTTTGTGTTGTCTTATTTTGTTTTCACGAGTTTAGCTTTGCTCAATGACCATCCAATCTACTCAGAAACACTTCCATTTTAATTGTCATACTTCCATTTTTATTACGATATATACTGTTACCGCGAAAGGACTCAATTTATAGCGTGACATGAACTAACATACCTCTACTGAAGTTTTGTGAAATGATTTACTAGTTGTTAAAGAAATCCTGGAGTGCTGATGTACTGGTCTACTGAAAAATTGGTTAACAACATACAGCTGACTGTACTGTGAAATGACGCACTGGCAGGAATGGTATTTACAAATATGCAGCCAACCAACATACCATGAAGAGCCTTAGTGCAGCCTACGCACAAACCGCTGATCTCTACTAATACTACTACAGTATACTACTCAGGTAAACCCAGTTGACTATGTTTTACAGCAGACTGCCTCCCAAACTACTGTGACATACCCAACAAGTGATATACTGTAACTCCTACCAAGACAGTGCTTATTCATGAAAAAAATCTATTGATCTCCTTACAACAGAGATAGTTGACAGAAATATCTACTGACATGCTCCTTAAGTGCCACCTGACATAAAACCTATTGACGTAAAGCCCATTGACATACTGTCTACTGACTGAGTATGACCTACTGTGGTGAGTACTGACAAGATATATAACCTGATATCCCACATATTTAAAACAGGCCTACTGACGTGTTGTCTATATGACAGACATACTTTACAATGACAACAGGCATACTGACATATTGCCAAATGACGCCCCTACTGACGCAGTCTCTACGGACACACTTCCAATCGAGATCGCGCTTACTCCTACTACACACTGTTAAACAAATGAGTGTCAACTGGCATTTAAGCTAAAGGCAGACTTTCAATTGATGTACTGGCTACTGACGGTCTACAACTAACTGATGATGCACTGTTAATTGGGCTGGCGAATGCCTATGGGTATTATGTCAGTAAGCAACTATGACTGACATAATTACCTTTGATCTACTCCTACGGAAGGACTTACTGATATACAGTAAACCCCCGCGAGTAATTGAGGCGCCCCACAACACTATCCATATTTGCCTATATTAATTCAGTACCAGACATTTTTAGACCCTCTTTTACCCTAATGTTTGAAAACATTTGAAAATAGCTATAAATAAATTCCAGTGATTGAATGGCTGGACTGTGAGAAGACATATAAATATGTGTTTGGGACTGTATGATTTAATAGTTTGAATCATAAACATATCACAAACTATGATGTTAATATTTCATCATCAAATTCATGGGTTACAGTTGATTTGATTTTGGAAGTGTGCATACACATGCGGAGAAGACTTTCCAACCTCCACTAACAAACCAGCCCAACATGCAAAATGTTTCTGGTAGTTGAGATGTAACATGTCAACATATTCCATTGACATCAATTACTATTTTCCCATTAGCCAGGGCTTTGGTGCCTTATTGTGTCATCTTAGAGTTTTAAGAGCAATAATATCCCCAAAAGGTGTTTTTCAGCCGATAGATGAGGATTGGTTCCACCGAAGAAACAAAAAACAATAGATGAATTTGTGAATAGTGAACTGCAAATAGGTGGGGTTTCACGGTTGTCTCAACTTGGGCAAAGTGGCACACACTACATATTTATGAAGTTTGTTCTTTCTAGTAAAACAAAAGCAATTTTAAACACACTGCACTTGTATTAGATCACCAAAAAAGTGCAAGTATAAAATGTTTAAAGACTAATGTACATATTTAGTGTCTATGTACGTGCATGTGCCTTTAAGAGGGTGGCATGCGATGTCCACCATTCTGAAACGTATTTTTGAGAAAACGGTGACAAAAAAGGTGAACCGTGATAAGTGAGTACACATTGAGTAGCACATTTTCATACAGGACATTTTGGGGGGTTTACACTATTTGGATACGTCCAGTGGGTTGATGCAGAGAAATTCCAAGCATTTATACATCCTGACAGCAAAGCAAGCCCAACACAGCTAAATAGGGTAAAAATGCCACATGCTCAAGATTATGTGTGTGTCTTTCCGTCAAGTTTCCACACAGGGGCCAGTACCTTGCTTTCCTGCTACGTGACGACGCAAGATGCGTATCGGGGCGCAGGAGCCGTGCAATTCATGAGATCATAGCTCTTAATGTCTTATCAGCAGCAGCTGCAAAAACATATACTGTAGGCGCAAAGGCATATGTTTACCATACATACACATGCTTAAAACACACAGGCCTGTAGCTGTTATCTTGAGAAAACTACTTCTACACGCATGGCTGCCGTGACCCCTTGTTATCGCAGAAGAGATTGTAACACGGCCACTACAGTGATTTGCCCTCTAAATTGTGGCCACGCTATAGCTCAGATTTTTAAGCGATTATTGTTTATGGCTACAGTACACAGGCAGATCCAGAGTCATGTTAAATAATATTTTCCAAGTTGGGTGGAAATTATGGTTAATTTAATTTCAAAGTTTGAGTCTCGAGTGAACAGACATGCTCTTTTCACTGGCAAAGTTCTCTTTTTCTACGTGACATCTATCCATATGCCTTTCGAGACTTCAGGTAAACTCACAAGAGCTCAGTTTAGCCTTTGCAAGCAATCGACTTTTTGTTGGTGACACTTCCAAAGGAATAAGGTGAGAACTGAAGCTATGCTATGCTAGCACCATGTGGCATCTTAACATAAACCCAAGACAAACTGATCCGATAAATCTGTGAGCAATTTAAAGGATTTTCCATGTTAGATTAGAGTAACACGAATTTGGATTCAAAGTTTAGTCTCGGGTGACCAGACGTCCTCTTTTGCCTGGGTGAGTTTTCTTTTTGGAAGCGTTGTCTTAAAGGGCATCTTTTAAGACCTCAGTTTTCAAACTCAGTAGTTTTCAAACTCAGTAGTCAAACTATTCCAGTTTGATCTGTATGCGACCAGATGTCCTCTTTCCCCTGGACATGCCCGCTTTTTGGGACCAACAAAAAATGAGCAAGACGATACACTTTGGCGTGACTGTTCAGTCAATGACCAGCTATTTTTAATGACTGTTTGTGTAGTCATTGGCACTCTACATGCCAATCATTATTGAAGCACCAAATGTCAATTGTGATGTCACTCAACCCATATTTAATTGAAAGATTTAAACAGAGACGCAATAGAATATCACTGACTCAAACATTAATACTCCTTTAATAAATTCCACTTGTACATCACCCTCTCATTAAGATCTGACATTAGCATTGTGAATTAAAAAAAAAAAAGATTCTCTTCTTGAAACTTAAGGCCATATTCTTAATCCATTGTAGAGTCTGTTCCTTTACTTATCTGGCATTCAACTATTCATACACATGAAGTTCGAGTAGGTTTTGTTTACGTGCTTTCGCCCAAGGATACCATTTTAACTCACAGAGTCACTAAAATTATGAAAGTATGATCAAATATGATCATTAGCAGCATTTTATGATACTAAAACGCATTTAATGATCTTATCATAACAGGCACCTATTAAGCACTGCTATTGAATACTTGTTTGGGGCTTTTAAAGACACTTTTACTTGAAGATTTTTTTTCATTTTTGGCTGTTTTTCCGGACGCGTTTCATGCCCAAGAACAAATCACATTCACAGCGTGTAATCAGTCTGCTATTTCGGAGGCATTCACAAGCGCTAATGAAATCAATAGAAGGAAAAACTATTGCTTCCAGAATCTTTCACCTTTTTGCTCATGTTCATTTGTCATTTTGAGTTCCGCGTGTTTTTCCTGTTATAGTCCAACAACAAACTACTGCCTTACGAAGGAAAGCCAGCTATTTGAACCACTGCGCTACCAATGGCAAAATGTGAAACGATGCAGTGCTGAGTAAAACACTATATCAAACTATATCCTGAAGCGTCTTTTGCTATAACATTCACGACATATAAACCGACCACTGAAAGGTGTCTAAAAGTCCATACAGTGACGTTCCCTGAACTGAGGTCTCATAAGGTTCTATTGTGGTCTTGAATAACATATTTTATGACTGCTGTCCAGAAAAGTGAACCTATGCACAAAAACATGCAAAATCCCATTTAAAATCTCCACAGTCTTATCAAATCAGCTTGTGCTTGCGATGTGCTTATCAGCTGTAAGCGTTCACATGCAGAGGATGATAGTGTAAGCCTGGCCCAGCCAACCATGACGGTCAAATGCCAGAATACGCAACACGGCACAAGCAGCACCCTTTGCTCGTCATAGTCAATTAAACACCCAGCAAGATTTGAGGGCTTCTTCCAAAGCAATTAAAAGGAGCAGGATGTAAAAGCGAGCACCTTTATGGGAACAGACAGTGACGGCTGCCTTGTGTCTCCGGCTCTCATTGACCATGACATGTTGGGCCCCGTGTGCGGCGCCGACAACTAGATTTATAAAGCCCACACCGTCCGAAACACGGTTTAACCAAGACATAAGGAGACAGAGTATTAAGACGCATGGCGTATTACGTCGTTTGTCACGCTCACCAAAGTCCGCCATTGACTTGATTTGTACGTCCTCCTTTACCTGTCATAAATCACCACCCTGCTCTTCTTCTGTAGTTTGTTTGATCAGGAGGTACATCAAAGTTCAGTGGAAGGAAGGCAGTGGATCCTCTGCAGGCGAACACAATCCAGTCAAGGTTTATGAAGGGGCGGGGTCCGATTTGGAAATACACAAGTCCATTGAAAAATTGTAATAGAAATAATCTGTCTTGGTAAAATGACCTCTTATTTTGGAATGAATTAAATTTACAGTGAACCCCTCTTTATCTTTCGGTTAGGTCCCAGACGACCGGTCAAAATCTGATATAGAGCGATCAAATCAAAAACTTTAGCGACTACATTTAAAACAAATTATTATACAAATATTAAAAACATGTTTTTACTTGAAAGACCTTGCGCATTTATTTAAACACAGAAAACACATAAAATGTATGCAAAATACTGAGTTTAAAATGTAGTTTGTGGTATATTTACAGTTAAAACCAGCGCTTCGCAATCATTTTCTGTTTGGGCTCTCGAGAAGAAGAACACATTTTGTGCCCCGCCAACTCTCCGCCGTGACTATAAATAGTATCAGTTGTCTATGAAATCATTTTAAGTACACCTCCGCATAACATGTTTCCTCATTAACAACAACAACAAAAATAAATATAGATCACTTTACAAAGAAAAAACTAACATTGCTTTGTGGTCTCTCTAACAGAATACTTGAAGTGCATCGATTTGCCTGAAATTAAATAAATAAATAAATGAATGCGCCATTGCCACCTACTGTAGTGGATGTGTAATTACATTTCATTTTAGTAAGGCAAAAAAAATTATGTTCCCCGGGGTCACACGTGCCCCCTGACGGCATCGCACCACACCCGTGCCACTGTTTTAGAAGGACAGGTTAAAACTACACAGGCAATTATAAACACTTTTGTGGGGTTGGCACATTTGTTTGACACAAAATGACAAACATTTATCTTTGGTGCGACTTCGGAGACATCAACCCCCCGCGGCCCAGTTGCAACTAAATTTGGAATGGTGCGATTCAAACTTGTTCAACTTCAGAGCTTACACTGTTTATACAATCAAGGCAACTGAGCTATTTGAATATAAACCCCTCATACATACATGCATATTTCCCGTTATTACCTCATTATCATTCTGAAGGCTACGTTGCTTCGAGTTATCGGGTCGGCGCGGCGTCAAAGTGCATATTAATTTTTAAAGCAGAGTGTGTCTGCGTGTGTGCCGGGGAATACATGCATTTTTAAACAGACATACTGTAAGTCTATCAAATTGCGCGTTTATAAAAACGTACGCGCCTGTGCATTCGTGCAATTGCTTCCCCATGACTGTATAACATGAAGCATAGACATATTCTCTTATTTGCCTCATGAAGGCATACAAAGTGATGCTGTGGCAGTTTTTTTTTAGTTTTTTCTTAGTATTCCGGCGGAGAGTTTCACCCCCGTGAGCAGCGCTTCCCTGTGTGAGAGCGGCTGTCAGTTTGACAAAATAATTAGAGTCATCCGAGTAGTCGCTTTAAATGTGATTGGACTGATCAAATGGGAGCGAATTTCGCCTGATGAATACCAGATTGAAATTTGGAAGGGAAAAGAGTGTTAGTCTGTATTGGGAGGGACATATCTACAACTTCCATGTTTAATGACCACATTTACAACATTGTAATAATAAACTATTCATCTGGCTTGTTATAAATCTCCCACAATGGAAAATAGAGCTGATAATCACTCTGGGCTCAAATGTCGGCCCTTTGTTTCCACCTGACTTCCTTTTATCAACCCATTTTATTTAACAGTTTTAGTGCTAACTTCCCAAGGGTTGATTTTTGTCTGATTGGATCATTTGCAACTTCAATGCTTTAAAAATATCAGTAATATTTTGTTGATGTCAAACATTGCATTTAGCTCCATTGTGTTTACTTTTGGCTAATTGAAAGCCGTGAACACTACATTGCTAGATATTGGGATTGAATCATACAAGTTGGGCAAAATAGGTATCCTTCTAGATTCAGACCTGAACATTTTCGTTTTTTTCCTACCAGAGTATCTAACTGACCAATTTCCAGAAAATGGAGACACTTCATGCCATTTTCATGGTTTCTGAAAATGCTTTTTTTGTTGTTGTTGTTGAACTCCTTTGGAGCAAACAAATGACACAGGATATCAGAGTACCAGGCAAAATCCCTTGGATTCAAACCACGAGGAATCATAACTGTGCGGTGCATGTGCTAGCCACTATTTCACCGTGCCTCCATCCACTCAAGGTTAATTCTGTGTGCCGCTAATCCAGTAAAGCAGCTCCAAAGACAACATCCACTAAACAGCAGAAGGTGATGAGAGACTACAATATGCTTTTAATATGCAGCCGAGCCGAGACGCTGACTCAATTAGCCAAGTGAGCGCGTGTCTCGCCAGCCGATCACCTTAAATGATTCAAATGAATATTTAACGTTATGTTACGAGATCCATTCGATAGCTCTAATGGTGCCGTCGAATCAGCCAGAGCGGCCGCCGACTCCTTGGCGTCGTCGTTATTTTTATTCAGTTATCTCGACAAGCTCGAATACGGGATTATTTTATCAATTTGGCACATTTTAAAGGATGATGCGTACTTCTCCTGAGGAGCAGCTGACGCGTGGGCACTCGCAGGTAGGCAGTGTGATAGTTGCCTCATTTTCATGGCTCTCGGGGAGTGTTGCATGAAGAAATGCATGTCTTAGCACTTGTGTGTCCTGATGTGACCTGTGGTAAAAATTAACATACTGGTCGTTTCATGCAAAATGTCTGCATTGATTCCAACAGGATGTGGAACAGTGGGTATCACTCTGTAAAGTATTCTCGCACATAATTAGGATTTGCTACTCACGGATGTACTTATTTGCAGATTATGTTAACATACAGTATTTTTCATTATTTGTGGAAAAACTCACCAATTTGCTGTTTTTGCGCTGAGGTCAAAGGCCTACTTATGTAAAAGTAGTGCTTTGGTTTGATACTGATATGGAGTTTCGGAGGAATACGCCGATGCAGATTTTTGCAGAAAAAAACAAACTGATTATCGATTAAAAGTAATATTTCCTTGGGCATGAATTATATACGGATTTTCGCTAGTCAAGGGCCATCCTGACCCCTATACCCAGCGAACTGGGTCAACTGTAAACTTCCATTTTGGTCCCCCTATATATCCCAATATAGCATTTCTTTAAAATTGCATTAAATGAATGGCAATTTTCTATTATGTTTTTTTAATCTGTTCATAAAATACATGTTTGGTGTACAACACTGTGAAATTAATTAAAAATAAACATATACATATACACGTATCCAGTGACAGGAAAAAACATTTAACTAATGACGTTATAAGGATGGTTACCTGTAGTTGAATGTGTGTCACATTTAACACTTTTATTTATGCACTATGTTTATATTTTTTTTCAAACATACCATGAGTTTAGGGTGTGTGTAAAATAAACATCCATTTCATAAAGCAGGTTCGACAAACTCTGAGTTTAATCCTGAAGTCTGAATTGATCTACTCTGAGATGAGTAGAAGAGCTGATTTGAATCAGTTTACTCAACCCGGAGTACCTTCACCTGGAGTTAAGCGCTTGCACCACAACTATGAAAAGGCAGCATCAATGGAGCCCCGATTCGATGAGTCACCATGACAATGGGGTAAAGGTGTGGGAGAACATTGTTGCTCAGGTCAATACGGAAGTTTCAACTTTGCAATCACAATAACATAACAGAGGAAAACTGCTCGAATGGAAGCCTATTAATTTATTTCATTTCGGTGCAATCTCGCGGGGGAGAAGCACACTTGGCAAAAGCTGATTAAATATAAAAACATTGTTCGAACAATTAAGACCAAGGCATAATGTCATTGGGGTACACGGAAAAAAATGGTTGAATTTACTCAATTATATTTCAACAGGTGGTTGCACAAAATAAAATAACCTGGCGCCATGCAACCTGGATTCAGAGGATTAGATTTTGTGCAACCACGTTGACGAAATAAAATTGAGTAAATTCAACAGAAACTTTTTCAGTGTATGCAGATGATGGACTGTAACGTGAAACTGTACGGCTCAAAAAGAAAATTATCTGGCCAAAGACTTGGGCCGATTTAATAGGCCAGGCGATTAATCAGTCAGGCCCTAGACCATTCATAAACAGAATAATAGCTTTTTGTTCCTAAAACAATTGTAGATTAGATAACCTTTTTTAGTCCCCACAATGGGGGAATTTGCAATTTCACACTGAGTAAATAAAGATGACATGAAACCACCACCACTTCAGTGTATAAATGCACTTTTTGGGATGTTTTCCTTTGGTGTTCCGTGAGATTTTTCTAACCTAAGATATTTGCCTCGGCTCAATACATTTTGGAAAAGACTGATTCAAACAATGGTTCCTACAGTCCAAAAGCTCAAAGGTCCTCCAAAAAAATCCTTGTTGAAGGGTAAAGTTCCTGTGGTACAATGCGGTCAAGACGAGGCCACAGCAAGGTTCAGTCAATAGCTTGTATGTGTCAGGTTTGTCATCGTCCATATAAAGAGCCACATAGTAGATGTTTGTTTTTTGGAGCCGAAAAAGGGAGTAGGAATCATTACGTTTTGAAAGAAAGAAAGATTGTGCAGAATGAACAATAAATGCATGTAATGCAATGAAATTCCACCTATTTGCGGTTCGCTATTCACAATGTCACCTATTTGAATTTTATCCTTAGGTATTTGCTGAAAAACGTACCCATACACATTTTTTGTAATGATGAATCACATAAAAACAGTAACAGCATGGACTGTATTTTTACTTATTCAAGCAGCACTTCAACACTGAGCTGCTGAATTACACTTGTCGATTGGTGTCTATGTGGTGCAAGCACCAGCAACAAACAAAACATATCCAGTCACGTGAAACCCAAACTCCATAAACTTGCCACTTAGCCTTCAACTAATTCAGAACACAAATCATTCTTGGCAAAAAACAAAAAAACAAAATTACATTTAATACTCCATGCTTGTAATTTACAACATTGCTTTATCATGTCTCCCTTGAAGTGAACAATGCCATTATAACGTAACAGGCCGCCATAACAAAGGAAAACATTTTCAGCGGAGAAATGCAGATAAGTGAAAAAACGGGCAAAGAAAATAATTACAGTCGTTTCAAAGGGTTACCTGCTGGTGAGACGCATTCGGTTGCTCCGACATGAAAATTTGCCACACACACTCACACGCACTCACTGACACATCGCCATGCAGATGGAGTATCTCATTGAAATGCATAGTCCCATGTAAGCTTGTGGGGGTACAAACTTGTGTGAGTTGCTGTGTAATGTTATCTTCCAGATGGATTCTGTCTCCCTTATCCCGAGGCCTGCGGGAAAAGCAAGGCTTCGCTTTCATTCATGTTCTACTATCACAGCTCGCCATCCATATTAATGCAAGCAGTCGGCGCGGGGCAGCACATCGGCATATCAAAACGCTGGCCTAATTTCAGAGATATAGCATAATATTGTCTATTTTTCCTGCAGGCCGCTCGGCCGTTTGGATGAGAAAACACTCTCCTGCTTTCTTTTCCTATCATCTAGTGATGACCAGATTATTTACTTTTATTTTGCCTAGGTTGCCATGCGAATTTCCGGGTTTAAAACGTACAGTGAGAGAACACAATTCAAGACACAGGACTGATTATTTCTTATGTAAAGACTACAAACCACTAGCAGTGCCTAGTAACAGCTTGAACAGTGTGAATGATTATGACATAAAAACGTGTTTGGGATTGCGAAATATGTACATTTTTATTTCCAAATATTTTCAGCAATATTAAGACTCCAAAAACGGTGACAGAAGAATAACAACAAACAGAGCGAAGAATCTCCAGTATCGCTCTATGAATTGCTTCTTAATGCGCACCAAAATGTTTATAAGGCCATCTATTTTGGTGAAAACAGACAAATTGTAACCATCCTGAGTAAGAGCCCCGAAAATCTCACTGAGTGGAGCCCCTGACACTAGTTTCACATTTGGGACTAGCAGTCGTTATCGGTTGTAGAACCAAGACAAGCCTCTAGAAACACAATGATGTGGCAATGAATGTCCCGGCATTGCCAAAGGACCGTATGGATATGATACCATCCATATGCTGCTCACCCCCACTAGAAGACATATTTTGGTTATATGTTGCGAAAATCCTCAATTTATTTCACTTGTATTTTATTGTGCTATTTGGTTCACATGGCTGGATTAAGGAACGGATGGATGGTACTTCTGATCTGCAAAAGAAACTCCAAGCATTCACACTTAACTCCTGAGGGGAAGTCCGAGTCGCTAAACCGCATGTTCTCCGTGATCTGTAGCCTACTTGAGATTGACATCAATTTTCACATTTTCTTTCACAAATACTTGTTCCTCTTATTTTTCGTGGTACACAGTGTTCCCACTTTTGTAACACAGGAGCTAGAGAAAATTCCCCAACTGCACTGCAAAATAAGCAAAGACTTGCAAACTAGAGAGTCGTCAAAGCTCAAAAACAGACGTGCTAGACCACCGTCCCACTGCCATCCCTGTGCGGGGGATTAAGATACTCTGCACTCGGACCTCACTCGAGCAGGAACAAGGACTATTCAGCAGATGGACCCCCTAAAAGAAGTGTCACGGCCTGTGAGGACCAACCACAGAGCTGAGGGTCAAGTGACATCTAACCCAAGCGAAGAAGTCGTGACTCAGCAGCTCTCCTCTAAATTTGACAGCTTTGCTGATTTTCTTACCAGAAAGTGTTGACCTTGACAACTTCACTAAAAGTACAAGTGAAGTGAGTTACCATACTCCCATGAGTCTCTTCGGCACTACATGAGGATGACACGAAGACACCTCACCACCGCTACAGCTACCCGACGTTACATTCTGTCTTCCGCGGTCAGAGGCCAAAAGGTTTGTGGTACCATTTGACTGTGGTATCAAATGACTTGACCTACATTAACGGTAGCCAGAATGTTCTGTTTGGTTTCAAAAGGACCGGTCATCAATTAGGGGAAATCTGAGAATTCAGAAGGAGCTGCAGATGAGCTGTTCTGGACTCATATCCAGTGGGAACTTGGTGGTTAACAAAACCACTCTCTTCCATAGTTCAAACTGCAGAAAAATGTTGTTTTTAAAAGCTGAAAATGAAATCCTGAAGTCAGGGAAGCTCATGGCCTCACAGTTACGAGGCCCGGGGTTCAGATCTCTTCTTGGAATGTTTTGCCGAGAACACCGACATCTTCCCGCACCTCAAAACATGCACGTTATGTAGGTCCACTGACGACTAAAAATTGTCCGCAAAGTGAACGTTTGCCCAGATGTGCTCTGCGACTGGTGAATTGGTGTAAGGCAACCAATCCAGGACATACCCCTTTGGCGCAAAGTCAACAGGAACAGACTCCAGTTACCAGCAACCCCAATTAGAACAAGTGGTACAGAAAATGGATCGATGAATCCCAAAGTTCAGGTAGACACAGATAGTTTGAAGGTAGGACTTAAGGTGGTTCGTGTCTAGCAAAATTTTCTCAGAACCTCTGATATCGATACCGACTTGACGACCAGACACATCGGAAGCAGTCCAAACTTTACAAGAGGTTCAATTGTGTGTGGCAGAAAAAATGATAAAGGACATCCACTTTGGAGAACTCTAGTGCAATGTGTGATGGTTGGCAGAGGCTTAGCCAGAGGGGTATTTACCACTAAGGTCCTTCCACACGTAGTCCTGACTGGAACTCATCCAGAATTGACAATGCCATTCATCATGGTGTTTGGACAGCACGGATATGATCTGCTCATACCCTCTGCTTCCTAGTCAATCTACTTATTATATATCTGTGCCAGATCATAGCTGTGCAGTACTATCTAACCTGCAAATTGTCTTGTCAATCTAGACTTTTTTTGTTGCTCCACTATGGTCTTGCTTATTTTGATTGCTTATTTTATCTAAACTTTTTTTTTCCACCTATTTACAAATGTATTGTCTCATCCATCCATTTTTAAAATCAAATGTGGCCCTGGTGTAGAGTGTTTTATTAACCTACCAAACATGAAAATGAAATGTGGTAAGAAGCCTAAGTGTGTGGAGAAAATAACATGCAAGCATGTGGAAGAACAACTCCAAATTCCAAGCAGAAAGGCCTGAGATTTGAACCCAGAACCTCTTAACTACGAGGCCAGACATGTTCCACAGCTCCACCTTTGTGTGCGACCTCTTTGACATCTCCATGTTAGCAGGTCCTGTTATCACTGCAAATGTGTGCTACTGTATGCATCGACCCGTCTGACGCACATTGCTCCAGAGAGGATTGGATGAGTGTAGATTGTATTTGTCCAGGAAGAATCGCTTGAGTCTGCAAACACACACAATGAGATGACCGAGAAAAGCTTACGGGCTTATTTCATTTGCAGACTCCTCCTTTCACGGCTGAAGATAAAAATTGGATCGCGACTGTCTCCATCTGGAGGCTCCTTATCCCTCCCTCGTCTCTCTACAATGTCCAAAGTCCATTTGCGGTGTGCTACATGTTTGTTATGGGCCCGTCACGTGTTCTAGTAATACACATTAAACGCACATTCACTGAGTATGCATAACTGGATGTCCCCGCTCTAGGGCCTCCTCTATTGGCACTTTCACAAGCATTCGATCATGTTTTTCAAGCCAAAATCTCCTGGCCATCACCGTCCCCCTTCACCTTTAGCCTCCTTCACTTTCCAAACACCTCTGGCCACCGCCCTCATCCTCTTTGGCGGTCTTCCCTTGTCTTTTTATTTCCACTTCCTTTCTATCCCCTCGCCTCGCCTCATGGTCTTATATCACTATAAATAGAGCCTCAAGGGTTTTGTTTTATAATGGACTTCTGCTTCTGACCTTATTACAAACACATTACTGACCACGCTTCCCTCCCCTGCTGAGTCCTCTGCACACACACGCGCGCACACGCAGACACACACAGTAAACAACTGTTCATTTTGTATCTCATTAATAGGAGCAGCCGTTCCACTTAAAAACTACAGACTGCAGACACAGACTTTACATGTTTTTAATCACAGGTTTACCACTTTTAAACAGTATTTCCTGCTAATATTATAAACAAGAGGTATTTAGGACTCGGACACCAGGTAAACCTGCTAATGAATCATCTTTTGGGGGGGTCTTGACATGACCAAAAACTAAATGATTTAACGTGATGCTGTGTTCTAACCCTTCAAAGGGAGAGAAGACACATTGACTGCACATAGTCAGAGTATCATCTTCATTGCTGCTATCCTTCAGATCCTGTTGACCCACTTGATAGCGACCAACATTGGTGAAGTATTCCTCATAGAATCTACGGACATCACTAACACCAACCTCACCGATAAGTTTCATGATGTCATGTCTTTTTGTTTTGTTTCGCGCAATTTCGCCTTTATTTTTGATGCGAGATACAATGGTGTTGTTTGGTTTTGTGGCATTTGAAAGTGCAGCATCGAATAACACCGGGATAGACAGTCTGTAATTTTGTCTGAATGGCGCATTTCAGATTTGCGCTTGAACTCATCAATTCTTCCTCGAATGAATATATTGGCTTTTGGGTGGTTCAACAAAATCAAAAGGTTACCAATTTTTGCAAGCCTGCATATCCTTGACAATCCGTGCAACCTCAGTAGACCCCCTTCACATTAAGAATGAATTATCCCCAGCGCACGTTTCACTGATATACATGAAATTGGACGGACTTGTCAGTCAAAACAGACACAGGAATACATCTCAAGGACCTGTGCCTGAAACTGAACACGTCAGCACCTCACCATGAATAAGGGGCCAAAAAAGTTACAAATAAAATTAAATACAATCCCCCCCGTCACCAATTTTACCGATCAGCTTTTGAGGGGACACGTCTATCTTAACAGGAAAACATACGGCTGCGATGACGAGCTAATGAGCGATCTTAGGGCCCTCGGAGTCGTAAGTCCAACGTGAGGGGAATTTTCGGACTGTCGGCTCAAGACATTACGGATGCCTCCATAGTTTTTATCCGTCGCCATAGTCCTAATTAAATTTCATCACGCGGGTGTGTTCCTGACAAGAGCGCTACTTTTGGAAAACGCGAGCAGAATGGAGTGGCAGTTAATGGACGTAAGCGCCAAAAGTCTTCAGAATTTGAGTCAGTCAGTTGTTTGATTTTCTGCCTTATTTTTAGTCTAATCCCAAACTTTTCAAGGCAACAACCAAACAGGCTTTAATCAATTTAATCAGCTTCGGGGGCAAACACACACGCTGCCGATTGAGCGAATTGCTGATAAATTTAGGCAGTCCAGAATAAAAACACAGCCTTTCACACCATCTTCGGACCTTGAGGCTGTTGTTGTGTTGAGGGTGTTCTTCAGGACAGGTGTGCGGTCCTAACATCACTCCGCACGGCACGTGAAAAATTAATGCCCCCACTCCAGCCACTCTACAAGCCCCACACAGATTGCGGCACAGTGTGATGACTTTCTATTTTAACTCATTTACATGTGACCCAAAGCCCCTCAGCAATGCCGATACATGCGCACACACGTCGGCTATGAATGATGAGGAGCCGGCGGCGTTAGCTTGCCATGTGGGCCGTGCTGTGATTCACAAAGCATACAAAGCAGGGAAATCCAACATTGGCAGATCTGGGCCAATTCATTTGGACTTTGGACTATTTGTGAATGACAAACGCAATTGAGATGTTGTTCGGCAAAAAGGCGAATAAACAACTGCGTAATCCCGTCAACCTCCCGTCTCGATAAGCTGCGGTTCAGAACATTTGTGTGTACAGCTTGTCAGCACGTCTTGTTCACAGCAAATAGAAATGATTCCAAAGAAGCCAAAAGGCAAAAATATACGGCATAATCACTTGTTTTTACTTCACGAGTTTCCTTCTATTATTTTGCAAAATTGCAAAGTAATAGCTGTCGGCAGAGAGGAAACACCATATTATGTGACAGTTTATTTGCTAACCGTGTCTCGCTGAAATACTGTACATCCAGTATCTATCAGTGCAAACTATAACAATAACCTCTGTACCAACCACTTGTTCATACAATATCAAGTAAAGCTGCAAAACGGGAGACATATTCCGCATGATTTCTACAAATTAAAACAGCTGCCAGATGTCTCAATAAAATGATCAGCCCTGAACTCATATGGCTCAATGTCTCTCCTGCCATCTGTCTTTGGATCTACAGCTTCCTGATGGGCACGAGACAGCGGGTGACGTTGGGAGAGACGACATCATCCACACGTAACATCAGCACCGGGGCACCACCCAATGATGTATCCTCTCTCTGCTGCTCTTTTCCCTACACGCCACCGACTGCACCTTAACGCACCCAGCTGTCAAACTCCTGAAGTTTGCTGACAGCACCACTATCATCGGCCTCATCATTGACGGTGATGAGTCTGCATATCGACAGGAAGTGGAGCAACTGAACACGCTCAAGACTGTAGAGACGATTGTGGACTTCAGGAAACATTCTACGCCACAGCTGCCCCTTACGATATTCATCTGCCCTGCGTCGACCGCCGAGACCTTCAAGTTCCTGGGAACTCTCTCTCAGGACGTTAAGTTGGAGACCAACGTCAACTCCTACCTGAAAAAGCGAGAGTAGAGGAAGCACAGCCTGCCGAGGAGCTGTTGAAGCAGTTCTATACAGCAGTCAGTCCATCAGTCATGTGTTCATCCATCACAGTCTAGTTAGGTGCTGCCACAACGAAGGACAAAATCCAACTGCAATGGACAGTTAGGGCTGCCAAAAAGATCACAGGTATGACCCTATCCACTGCAGACCAGCAGGTGCCTTGAACCCTTTTGCCATTAACTCCCTAAATAGTTGACTGATAATTGCCCAATAGCATTTTCAACTTTTTGCAAATTTTGCACATCTCTATTGTAACAGTATTACCGTATTCAGTATTGTAGCTTCAAAGCTGTGCGTTATTTGCCTAACTGTTGTTGATCAGTACTCCACACTACTGGACACTTTAAAGTGCTCAAGGACTCATTTGCACAATCATTGTTGTCTCAAAATTACTTCAGCACTGGTCACTTTAAGTTGCGTGACGAGTCTCTGCATCATTTGAACAACTGTCCTATTACCGCACGACTGGTCTCTGTATAATACTTGTCGATTCTCAACATAATTTGCACAGCTGTCATTGTTCAGTACTACCACACTGGTATTCTTATATTGCTTATTGACTGTCTGTTGCTATGTGTTATGTTTTAAATGTTAATTGAGTTTGAGCGGCTTGTTGCTGTAATACTAGAGTGGCTCAAACTGCCAGAGAGAAATTCTGTGTGTTTTTAACTCCTTGTGTGTTTTTAACAAACTTGACCAATAAAAATGATTCCTAGTCGGACAAAATACCCCAAGGATCAAGAATTGCAGAACACTTTTCAATCTATTTTTATAGACCCGCTGAAATCAGTCTATTGTTCACACTGTTGCATCATTGTGCCTTTCACCCGTTCCATTTTAGACCTATACAAGTAATTCATGCTAACAGGAAGACAAAATATGCATCATGCAGTAAAGTAAAGGGGAGGCCCGACTTAAACCTTGTATGTATTTGGAACTAGTTTAAAGCTATACTAGACCTAGTTTCCCATCCTCTCCAAAAGTAAAACCAACAATGTAAACCACTTGTTATTGTCGATGAGAAAACAATCACATTTTAAATCACAGAGGAGGAGATAAACAACGGAAGCGCTGTCGACTCTAGGGTTGAGGTTGTGAGTTCAATCTCAGGTGATTCATTTGTTCAGACTATTCTGAGCTGCGGTGTAATTCCCTCTAAAGACACACAGTCACTCAGGGTAATCATGTTTTATTTTCCCCCCTTTTTTGGGGGGATAAATTGCAGCATAAGGCGGTAATGAACAAAGTTCGGATTCAGTTCACACAGGAGGGTCTTCATGTGATTTCAGGTACCCGAATCGTAACACTGCTGAGGGATGTGTTGTATTAGGACCACATGGCCAGATACAAACAAGAAGGGTGAAGAGTTCATTTATGGAAACAGTGATGCGGATCGTTTTCTTTACGAGGCTCTCATAAAGCTAATGACATTGGCATCTGCGTTTATAGAGTCAGTGCAAACAACCTTAGAGAATAAGCTTTTACAGTGGTACCAAACTTCCCAAAAAGTTTGAACAATCATTAAATACAAACAACAGCGTACCACGCGAACTACCATAAGTCGAGATACTACTGTATTAAAAAAAAAAAAAAAAAAGGGAACCTCGACAGTATGTATCACTGAATCAAAACCATGAGAAAATGCCATCTCTGGGGTCGGCCATTTTGTCACTTCTGTCGAGTAAAAATGACTCAGGTAACGACCAATCACAGCTCACCTGTTTAGTGAAGCTGATCCATGGCCGGTTGTTAACTGAGCCCTGAGTATCTGTGATATCATTTTCAGTCGACTAAAGTGACAAAATGGACGCCCTGTGAGATGGCTAAAAATGGGTGGATTTTGCTGCGTAACTCATATTACACAAATTCAACATTAATCAGAATGCCGTGTTTCAACTAGTGGGCCTGCATAGAACATATTCTAGAATAAAATATGTTTGGGTTGACTTCCATTTTAATTTAGTTTTTAGTGTGGTCTTTACCATTTGCAGTGACATTACAAACAGTAGGTCTTACTTTGAGTTAAATTCGATTTGACTATACCCGGTGAGAGGTCTTAAATTGCCAACTTTCTGGAATGCACCATTTCCATAACCTTTAAAATCAGGTTGATACGACTAACGTATAGGGACATGTTGAAGGCAAGGACCCTTGTGCGGCTGCCAAAACAGATGCCTGTGCTCATAACGAGAGGAATACCTGCACACATACACTCAAAAGCCTCTTCACCTTCTGCCCCCTGACCCCAGTTAACTAACCAACCTCTTGTTATTTCCCCCTCCTGAGTGTGTCTTTGTGTGGGGCCTGTCTGAAAGGCCCAGTCATGCAGCGCCGCCAGCCCCAGGGCTCAAGTCGGCCACAACCTCTCAAACATCTCTATACATCTTTTTCTTTCTTTCGTTCCTGACTCACATGTAAACAAAGTCACTCTGTCGCTTGTTCACTTGAGGTTTGAACTCCTAACCTTTCCGACTGGTGTACTGGCGGTCAATTCACGGCCGCCTCTGTGTGCTTTTTTCTTTATGGCCTTTCTTTCTGTGTGTGCGCTTTAGTATAGATGCAAAAAAACAACAAGTGGTGAACTTTTCACCTTGATCTCCTGGTTTGACTACGGTCAGGCTAACCTTTTTTTCGCTGGTGCATATGCAGCTAATGCACCTTTCATTTATTTTTTTTGTCAAGCAGCACAAACAGATGCGGGCATTTTATTAAATTTTGCTGGTCCATCAGCCGTCATACGTCAGTCCGTCATTTTCCTTGACGAACTGAATTGTAATCGTCAGTTCGCCAGTCAGTTAAGTCGGTCAGTTAGTCCGTCAGAAGTCCGTTGGTCCGTCGGTTGTTCCCCCCCAAATACGTCAGAAAAACGGGCATCCGCAAGCGTGGTAATATTGCTCGCTTTGTCAGTTCTATTGTCTAAAACAGCAACCGATCGCCACCAAAATGCAAATGCACATTACTAATCTTGTCCACTTCAACCGGTGAAAGTATAAAAGTGTTCTGCACAATAGTTTGGATTTATTGACATAAAACGTGATCTCATCATGATCACCTCCACAAAATCAAAAATACCGTGGCGATTGGTCCTCCACTTTCTCAAGCTGAAGAGGACAAGAGCATGAATGCGCGCACAAACCCCGACCGGTTATATTCCGGACATTTAGCTACGCTAAACTTGTGTCAACCCCCAGGAGGGAGACGGCGGCTTGCGGCGAGCAGCAGGGAAGGCAGATTGGATCTTTATACCTCCACCCCCTACCCTCCCCGGACAAAGGTAGGATAACAGGACGGCTAATAACAACAACTAGCTTCAGGCTGTTAAAACAAAAGGCGTTAGCACAACAACATTAGCTCCTTACTGTCCGCCCATCTTGTGGAGGTGAACATGAGCCTGCATCTTCATGTCGCAGGGTTACCTCCCAAGCAGTCACGTGCGGTGTCCGACACTGCTTGCAGCTGCCACCTTCTGCCTGAGTGAAGTGGCGTGAGTGTGAGCTAAGCCCTCATCCAACACGCGCCAATGTTCAGTGAACAAAAAGTTCCAGCGAGGCTGACTGCACAGCCGAGTGTGGCCACATTGGAACGTGCCATTTCGGCTGTTACATTCCAAATTGGATGGCGTGTTGTGGGTCGAAAAACTGGGGCTGTTCCTCATTCAAATAAATGTGCACGTCTACTCATTTCCACTTCAGTCGCTGTAAATATCCTGACTGGTGTTTAATGCATCGCCCGTCATACCGTGATCAGCAAAGAAGCAGTGTTTTTTTGTTTTCAAGCAAAGAAGCAGTGTGCGCTCGTCCCAGTATAAAGCTATGTAGCTCTGCTCACTTCCACATTTCCTCATTCTCATATAAATCAGCCACTGAGAGGTTAATCCTTTTGATATGTTGAAGTGGGCATTAGTAGGGATGTCCACATACATTTTGGTGCCAATTAATTGCCGTTTTTGGACGTTATAAACAATGAAAGTACAATACAGTGCACCTCTGGGCACTTGAATACACCACACCAGTCATGGAAGATTCAAATCTGATTCGGCGCCGAAAGTCGTCAAAATGAATTGCTTTAAAATGTCAGGAAAAACGTATTTGGGAAAATTGTCTGTCAAAAGTCGCATGGAATAGTTTCTTTGGCTTTTTTATAGTTACAGAAAATTCTGAAATGGGAATGGGAAAGTGGCCATATCCAATACCTAGATGATCTGTCATGCACGACACTAGTCACAAAATTTAAAAAAGTGCCTTTGTTTTATACGTAGTATCTTATTGAGGTCGTCAGGCATGTTTTTTCCTTTTAGTTTACACTTGGCTAACCTCAGACGGCACCTTATAAGTTCCAGTTAGGACATGTCCCTTTTCCCAGCTATTGAGAAGGCACCATAGTTGGGTTAAGCTGCCGACTCTGGGATGTGCAAGTAATGTCCTCTGAAGTGATGACACCCTATGTGTGTGTGTTGGGTGGGGCGGGGGTCGTGCGTGTGTGTGTGTGTGTGTGTGTGTGTGTGTGTGCATGCATGAGTGAGCCATAAAGAAGATATGCTACATGATGAAAAGGGCCTCAGTGCAGGTGGACGGTGAGGTCAGGAGTTGAAGTGGTTCTGGGAGGGGGTGTGGGCATTGGGCTATTGGTGGGGTGGTGGTGGGGGATTCCCTGCATGAGTGGATGTGTTTGGGGCAGGCTGCTCCTGTCAGATAGTTGATAAATGGCCTCTTAAGTGTCTGAGCCTTGTAAGCTCTGAGCTAATGGACTACAGCTGAGCATTCCAACCACTTTTGTGTTGTTTGCATGTAGAAATTAGAAGCATGTAAACGCACTGCTAATAATTGATCCAACATGCCGCGTTGAAATGTTATGAGTTTGTGTTGCTAATGGAAAACCAATGGTGGGTATAATGTCTAAAATGGTTTAAAAATGTTGAGGAAGACAAACTACTGATGTTGCACTTTCCCCAAAAGAAAATATTTAAGCTGTTATATTATTAAATTGGCTATGTTTCATTCATAAAATCTTTTATTCGGCCAAAAAAGGACAAAACCACTTTATTCAAAAGAAAAGACTTAAGCAGTTCTATTAGTAGTAGTAGTAATATTGTTTGATTTTACATGTTCATAATATGGTTCATTTCCTAAGGTAAAAGCAAACTACTGAGGATGCAGTTTACTAAAAATAAAGATTGACAATGTTATATGTTTTGGAATATTTGACATTGCATTTTAAATGTCATTAAAAAGGCTTGTTTCCGAAAAACAAGAAAACGTATTGATGCTGGTGATTTTCTTTTCTAAAAAAAAACGTCATGTATATTGTTAGATATTTAAAGTATAATATAGTTTTAAAAATGTAAATTTACATTGTGCTTTACTAAATAGAAAGAATTTAAACCGTTAAATGTAATGTTATTGAACATTATTTTCATTTATTGAGCAATTTTCTGCCTGCTGCATGCAGTTTTGTTTCATTTAAAATGTCATTAAATTGCTTAAAAAGAAGACAAACTGTTGACGTTGCACGTTGCACAATGTTCAGCACCCTTATGTGTATATAAAGTGAATTTAACGTGTAATCTGCTGTGTGCCAACATGGCACAGTACGAACTATGCAAGCAAGCCAAGGGATTATGCAAAAGTCACCATTTGATTATTTTCCCTGTCAACGGAGGACAAAGGCTCTTCTTTTTTCGTTGTTCTGTCGGGTGTGTCGCAAGGGTACCGCGGTGACATATTACATTACGGTGGTTGGTCTACTGCGGTCATTTGAAAGAGATGATATTTTAAATCCCCCCCTTGGTTCCCACCCTCGCTCCAGTAGTGCATGTAGGCCTAGAGTACATGACATTAGTTCAACAAATTCATAATTTTTCACACAAACACAACACAAAAATGACCTGTGTATTTTTAATATTTGGTTGTTAAAAAAGCCCGGCTCCATGAAGACAAGGCCTTAGTCATAAGTACCGGTATGTCTAGAGAACAATTCTCAAACACTGACAATGCAACTAGATTAACAAACAAACTAACTAACAGCTAAAATATAGTTATCTAACTGATGTAGTCTCAGAAATGTAGCAATAATTAGCTATGTAGCATTAAGGAACAATTCCTGGAGCAAAAAAAAAGACTAAACCAAATTACATTTTACAGCTTGTGAGTTACAATTATGGCTACTTAGCTAACAAGCCAAGTAGTTGATTTTTGTTCATCTGTTTCTTTTTTTTTTAAGATAGCAGGCTATGTCCTGGTTCATGGAGTAGGATCCGAGTATGATTTTGGACTATGGGCTGACGATAAAGCTAAGAGCAAACATTACAGCTAGTTTGCTAACAAAGAAAGTGGCCTTAAAAAGACAAAACGCTATCCCTAAATAATGTATATCGAAGGTGGCGCTGTTCAATATTACACAATTGAGCCACTTACCTAACATCTAATACGAACTTTATAACAGAACAAACAAACCCCACTCATTTCTATTTTTAAACAACAGCAATGTGATACATTGTTCTTACGGGTAAAATATAACACTTCGACCAAATCGCTTCTTCTGTGTAATTATCTACAAAGTGTCTGTCACGGCAGGGATTAGCTTCAGAGGGTCGGGAATGATGGACGAGCATCATGTGTGAGAAATGATATCGGACAGGCGCGTGAAAGCGAGTTAATGCGAGCGCGTGAATGTGACATTCCATGATGAATTTAGATTGGCGGCGCCGTGGGAAAAATAAGCCTAATGATGCGAGTATAATGAGAGCGGCTAAGCTAAGTGGAGCAGCTGCCTTAATCATAGTTTCTTGACCAGAAAGTTCGTAGAGTTAGAAATTAAATATGCCACTCACTTTATTAGTAAAAAAAAAAAACGTTTAAATGCAGGTCCACTTATAATAATGCTACCATGCTAATGCTAACCTGAAACTATGTCTCTTGGCTGATCTGTTATTATTTTAACCATTAAATTATATTATCCATGATCCCCAGAGGATAAAGATATTATTCTCCAATGTTATCGCAGGTGGTAATGCTAACATAATGCTGACAAAAAAATTAAGCATCCTGGCTAGCCCGCATATTATCGGCCATTAAAGTGGGTCATCAGGGGTTGCCAACAGCAAAGGTACTATGTTTTCATGTGAATGGGAAATGTACTATTCTCTAATGTTAGCACAGATGTTACCATGCGAATGCTAACATGAAACTTACTGAAGGCATCGTCCATACGGAAACGTGGTACAGTGTATATGCAACATTTTTTTGTTTTTTTTAAATCATTTTGATGTTGCATCCACACGCAAAACCGAGGCAGAAGTTCACTTCATACACACACTTCATATTCACAGTCATCGTTGTGAGTTTGATCATATCGCACACATATAGGCCTTTACAACAGCGCTTCAGCATCTTTTCTTGAAACGATTTCTTGTTTACAAGGATAAAATCTAAATAGAAGAAGAAAAAGACTGGCTACAGTGGACGGGGTCGAATTAATAAGTGTTGTGGCTGGTCTGCCAATATTATTTGCCAGTAAAGTGGGTGATCAAGTGTTACCATGACAACAGCAGAGACTTTATTCTCCTCCTCACGAGCCAACGTAGCATCCGCATGATTCCAAAAGCTGTTATTTTTAAGGTCACAATCGCGCCCTATTGTTGCTTTACGAGCAAACACCTTGCCTTTCAAGTGTTTTTGTTTCCCCTTTCTCAGCCTCTCCTCCACATCTACTCATCTGCCACACACGCAATCCAATCAAAGCTTGTGCGCCGACTCAAACAACAAACGGCCGAGGTGGAATTCGAGTAAGATGAAGAGGGGTGGTGATTAATGACGCTGCATGCTCTGCTGAGGACAGATTAAAAAAACAAAAGCAAGCATTTTCATAACCTGGCAAGACCCAATTACAACAATGCATGTCTGACAAGACGAGTGCAAGTACATATGAGTGGGGGGCATGATTGATGACCTTGATACACCCCTCAATTCTTTTTGTGTTTTTTTTTTCCTCTTTACCATTCAAGTGCAAATTTGGAATACGATGATGAATATAATGCTTATTTTAATTTGGTACCTTTGCCCAAAGCAGCTGCTTCTTTGCAAGTAACCAATTTTTTTTTAAAAAAAGGACAATAACAGGGCAGAACATTAAAATGTTTTTTTTTTTCAAATATAATTAATAACAGTGTTGAAGTAAATAAATGTTTGGTCAACTATAACTTCTGACAAGAAAATGTACAGAAAAATGCATACAGTTGAGTAATTAATTACTTTTCAAATTTAATATTTTTAATAAATTATTGCAATTTAAAATTCTAGTTAGCTAATGACTTAATACAAAATATATTTTAAAATGACAGTTAAGAAAAGGAAAAAAAAATACATTTTAAATGAAAAAGTAACAGGCGCCTGAAAAGAGGAATGAAAAATACTTTAAGAATTCCATTAAATATTACATTGTTGCCTTAAAAAGGAAAACCAAAAAAAGTGTCTTTCTGGAGTAACAACTAGAACAGCTGCAAAAAGCAACACTCAAAAAAGCATTACGGTTTTTTGAATTGGTGCATGATAAAATTATAACATGGGTCGCATATAATTTTTCTCCAAAAATACATCTGATCATTTCCTCTACGAAACTGTTTTAACTCAAAAGCAAACTACAAACTACCATATACCCATAATCCACTACTGCGGCGTCTAGTGGGCTCGTTGTCTTCTGTGACATAAAACCAACGTAGCTATACTATACATGTGCCTGGCTAGTGGGAGCTAATTTCATGCCAAAGTGGCTGAAAAAACGGAGGGAAATTAATAGGTGTGACACATTAAATTGATTTTATGTGTCACAGTGGAGGAGCAGTGACTTTTTAGCAATTCATGAAACTTTGATGTGGAGGTGTATTAGGGAGGGAGTGCGCCAAATCTGTGGGGATGTTGAATATAAAATGATAACAAATGGGTTGCCAAATAAACAGGTTTTTCTTGGCCCGTACACACACATATACACACGCTTCCCTCCACCACGTTGTGTGTGTTCCTCTAGTTTTTCATAATTCTGCCTGACAGATGGCCACTTGGTAATTTATGCCAGGCAATGGCAAAAAATAACCACCACACCTTTTTGGGAATGATTTTGACTCAAATGTAATGGGTTGGCGACAGAAGTGGCTTCTAAGAATCGAGGCACTCCTTCTGAGCTGTTCCCTGAGTTAATTAGAGCTTACCTTAGCTGTTCTGACTATTCGTTGATAAAACGAACATCGAATGACTCTTCCTAAGATCTTCTTGGAGTTGCTCGGACATTCCCATTATTTTTAGTATTGGTCGATGCAATGAAGATCTGAGGAATCCTGTGTAGGTCTTCCCAGAGTTCGTGACCTGATATTCTAGCTCCTGACTTGCTTTCCCTGCACCTGACTGGTTGATCCTGATCCTGACTTACAATTCTTGCCCCTGACTTGCTTTTCCTGTCTTGCCGTCAGTCACTCACTTTTTGTGTTCCTGACTTGATGTTCCTGTTTATGACTTGGGCTTGACTTGTTTCTCTTCCTGACTTTCTGTCCCTGAATTGCTTTTCATGTTCTTGCTTCCGGTTCCTGACTTGCTATTCCTCTTTGTGTCATGCTATTCCAATTTCTCACTGTCTGTTGTTCCAGATTTTACATTTCAGTTCCTGACTCGCTGTGCTTCTTCCTGACATGGCTGTCTCTGACTTACTTTTCATTCCTGGCTTGGTGTTCCTGACTTCAGTTCCTGACTCGTGCTTCGTTTTTGTGCCATGCTTTCTAAATCCTAACATTCTGTTCCTGTCCCTGGCTTACCTGACTTGCTGTTCCTGGCCCTAACTTGCTGTTCCTGTCCCTGACTGGCGGTCCCTGTATTGGTATTGGGTGAGGCAATGTTTCGAAGGACTGTTACTTCGATTTCTCTGATTTCCTTGGAATTTACCATTGTTTTGAGTATTGGTCTTTTGGAGACATTTGTCATTAGATTAAAATTCAAACAATTAAAATACACAAACATTACAAATAAAACATTTACAGTGAAGGAACCACTCTGTGACTATTATTCAAAAATGTCACTGTACCCTTGCTGTCAGGTTTAATTGGACACTGCTCTCTATCATAGAATCAGTGGATCTCTGAGGTCGGGAAAAAAAGGTGGTCAGTCCCCAATTTGTAAAACCTTAAATAACCAACTCATGTGTGTCCTTTGGTGAGAAAAGAGGACATTTGCAGATTTGGGACTGATTACCAGGGACTTTCTTGTTGTTGTTGTTTAAGAGGGACAGATGAGAATGGTTTCTGATATAGTGCTAGATAAGAATCGAAGAGTTCTGTTCCCGCCATTCCTCTTGACTTATTTCACCCCGAGGGCCCTGCAGTCCAGAACAATGGACGACCGGAAGCGATGAAAAGAAAACATGATGTATGAAGGCGAAGGGAAACAGGCTGGCAATTATTGAGGTAAGGGTTAATACTATGGAAAGAAACATGTATAATTATGTCCAAAATATGCACCTTATTCATCATAGAGGATAGAAAGAAAATACGAATATTGATTCATGTTGTCTGCGATTTACTGTTCTTGCCCTCGGCTTGCCGCCGTCGCTTATTTTTCATGATCATGGCTTGATAGTTTAGTTCCTGACTTGCCGTTCTCACCCTACTTGCTGTTCCTCACTTGATTTTCTGTTCCTCCCTGTGACTTGTTGCTCCCGGGCTTGACTTGCAGTCCAGTCCATGTGCCTGACTTGCTGCCCCTGCCCCAGACTTCCTGTCTTGATTTTCATGACTTACTTTTCCTGTTCTTGTCTTGCTTTTTTGTGATTTGCAATTCCAGAGTTGCTGACTTTTTCCCCTTTCTCTGACATTATTAAGTATATATAAGTATATATAAGTACAAATATTTTTTAACCTACTTAACTAGACATTTTGGGTCTGAAAAATAACAGCCTAATTTGTACTCCTTACATTTTTATGTATATTTCTGTATTTTCTACACATTACACATTTCATTTTGGATTGTGTTCATTCCAGCGTATTGTTCAAAAGACCTATCTGGACAAATCGTGCCAGGAAAGAACGAGTGATTTTGATTGTAATTGGATGAGATTTATGAACATATACCATTCTGCCACTCTATTGGTTTGTATGCGATGCGACGCACCTGCATGTAGGGGCGTGGCGGCCATCTGGAATTTAGGAAAAATGTCTGGATTTTACAGAACGGCCGGTCTGTATTGTGGCCAGTCGAAGTAATGAGACAGCCGACCCCCGCCCGCTCCCACCCTTTGGTTGTTTTATATTAACAAAAGGAAGACAAATAACAGAATAAAACATGAACAAAAAAACATTGTGTACAGAATATACAAAAATACTGTATAGCATTGTCAGAATAAGTCAAGCAAATACGGCCATTTGTTGTATCGTCAAGTCAAGAACACAATGCGGTTGTCAAAATGATATGCTCCCACTCGTGTCACATTCATTAGCACTTCCATTATAAGCAGCAGTCGACTGAAAGCCGTCAAATAGCAACAAAGGCAGAGTGAATCAAACTAAATTAAGGGCATTATTATAGAGCCCCAGACATGACATATGGACAAAAAATACCCAATGGAAGTCAAAAAATAGACAAAGAAGCTGTAGGTCCATACTGAACAGATCACATATTTCTAGAAGCTGTAAGAGGTAGAGGCCAAGACCTAAAGACAATGGAAAATAGGATGATTTAAATTTATTTTAGGCTGGGAAAGAAAAAAGATACTAGTGGAAAAATATTTCAAAGAGTAACCACGCAGATTGGAGATGCTAAGGACAAGTTAGCACAAGAAAGCATGCTGGCTGCGTAAAGAACCGGAATGTACACACACGTACCTTCCTTTAATTGTGATCTGTAATCATTTAAACACATCAAATTATGATGTCTCAAACACACATCAGAGGAGGGTGTTTATGGAGACCCTCCCCATTGCATGTGCACCTTGTTAGGCTTTTGAGGATGCCGGGACGCTCCAGGGGGTTTCCACCATTGTTTGATGTCTAAGATGAGATGCAGCTAAACAAACAGCTAAACAACAAAAGCAGAAAGTGTTTAACCAACAAAGAGAGGGACGGCTCTGAAAAAGACACAGAGCAGGAAAAGGTAGCACATGCCAATTTATTATTATGTATATTTATTATCATTTAGATTATATAGATGATATGATATCATATCATATCGAGATTGGTTCTATATTTCACATAATAGTCCTGACGGTCCTGAATTGTGGCCCTGCTCCTGCCCCTCACTTGATGTTCTTGATTCCTGACCTGTTGTCCATGACTTACTCAAATTCAATTTTTTCAATTCAAATTTACTATTCCAGTTCCTGAATTGTGTTCCTATTCCTTAAATATTGCCTCTGACTTACATTCAATTATCAGGACCTGCTGTTAGTCTTTCTGACTTGCTATTTCAGTTTCTTTAACAATCCTGGCTTGATTTCCATGACTTGTCATGTTCCCGATTTGCTGCTTCTGACTTGTTATTCCATTTCATCACTTGTGCTTCTAATCTTGGTATTCCTGTTCCCTGCTTACTGGCCCTAAAGAGAGACATTTATTTGTACAAACACGTTTTTTTTGGAAGAAGATCATTTCTTTTCTCATGGGAAAGAGGTCCAAACGTACGTTAAAAAAACATTAGCAGGTACTCTCTTGTTGTGTTTCATTGTTTGGAAAAGGAGGATGAAAGCCCCACTGAGTGCCCTTCGGGACATTGAAAAGAAGTGGATTACTTGACCTGTACTTGAAAGTATGAAGAGATAAAAGGAATGTGATGTACAGTGCAGCACAGTAAGCAAGTAGCGTACCCAAGAATGACTTGAGTTTACATTCTGCTGTGCAACAAAGAGCTTCCTAATGCTTCACATAAAATCAAATGGAGAGCACGAGAGCCTTTCAAATATAAAGCAGCGTGATAAACAAAACCACTGTTGGTAATTAAGGATGACGATGCATTCATGTACGCTATCATCAGCTAATTAGACTTCACGCTTTGTCAGTTTACTTCGATTACGAACGTGCAATGTTAACCGGTATATCCAAGTGGAAAACTCCACGAAAGAATATAGCTCCGTAAGAAGTCAGGGATGTAGGTGTTAAACAAATGATGTTTCTGATCCACTAATTTTTAAAGCTTACATTTTTTGTCATTAAAATTTTACCTGAAATAGCCGGAAGGATCAGACCTTGCGTCTGTTTAAGTTGGCAAAAAACACACCCGATTGAAGGCATCAATTGGAATAGACAAAAATGGAGGTATTCTTGTAAACATGTCCGTTTGCAAGAGCATTTAAAGAGAGAGGAGACTTGGGGGCAGTGAGAATACGAATGGCTGCAGCAAAGTGGAGACCGCGGAGTATAATGGTACAGCAACACGGTAAGCTAAGACCAACTTCCCATCCTTGACTTGCTGTTCTACACTTGATGTTCTTGTTCCTGGCCTGCTGTCCGTGACTTACTTTTTATATTCCAAACTTAATATTCCTGATTTTGACTTGCTGTTTGTGTTACTGACATGCTACTCCAGACATGCATCTGTTTCCCCCCTGATTTTGCTGTCTGTGACTTACTGTACATTTCATGTGCCTGGCTTGCTGTTTCTCTTTCTGACCTGCTATTCCAGGTCCCGAATGGTGTTCCTGTACCTGACCTTCTCTTTCTGTCACTTGTGGGTGTGATTGGCCCATGATAAATGGGGGTTAAATGTACCCCACCATCCATCCATTTCTCTGTACCGCTTATTCTCACAAGGGTCGCAGGTGTACTGACCTTTCCCAGCTGACTTTGGGTGAGAGGCGGGGTAAAAACCTGGACTGGTTGCCAGCCAATCGCAGAGCATAAACAGACAAACAACTATTCACACATACAGACAATTTGGAGTCTTCAATGACTTATCACGCATGTACCCATACAAAATCCACACAGGCATGGTGGGGAACATACAAGCTCCATATAGAGCCAGGATTTGAAACGAAAACCTCAGAATCCTGATGTGGGTATGCCAACAAGTCGGCCACCATGCCATCTAACAGTACCCCCATTTTTTTTTTTTTTTCAAAACTCTAAACTAGAAATAGTCCCTGATCTCGGAAATGTATCAGTAGCACGTAGAGCTGTGTGGACTCATGTAGGCATCATGCAGTGGAAAGAGGGGCTACAGTTTTCACTATTAACACACCACACCTGGCAGGCTGTTCAAAGTTCCGCGTTTGGCTGGCGAGCTCACGTTTGGCTTTCTATGCCATGCTTTTCGATCGCTCCCTTGAATAAATATCCAAATAGTGAAGAGTGCCATTATACCATCAACAACCTCTTAGTGACGTGCCAAGCGACTGGAACGGAGTGGAGGAGCGAAAGGGGTGCAGGGAGGAGGAGGGGTGGGATGAAAGATGAAAGAAGAGCATGAAGAGGCAAGAAGGTTTGGAGGACCTGAGCAAATGCTAAGAGCCAGGAAAAATGGGTGATTAGAGAGAGATAGGTATACAATGTACATGTAGAGAGAGTGAATAAATAGGGAGAGCATGGGAGAAAGAAGGTGACTGAGGGAAGGGAAGACGCGATAAGAAGGCTGGTGGAAGTCAAATGTAAGGCTGATGGGTTAGAATAATGGAAGAGAAAGGTGAAAGATGGAAGGGAATAGTTTTCATATGCTAATTAAATTAATTAAATCTGTTGCGGCTTCTTGCACACAGTCTGACTCTTCTCTTCACCTTTTTTTCCTTCATCTTATTTTTAGACTTACCGTAATGGTTTTATTGTATAATCAATAAAGTGTATGTAAATTAAGTTGTCTCATATTCTGTATATACTACCTGACGATGTAACGCATCCCACAATGCGCTGCGCAAAATGCAAATGACGCCATATTGTCGTCACAGAGGGATGTTTGGATGGCACGTCCCGTCTCCCTGTGTCTGCTGTATCTATGTTTTAGTGCACACTTGTGAAAACCACGTACGCGCTATGTTCAAGCGGCCGCTCGGAAGTAGTTGTGTAACTGTTGGCTGGATAACACCATCGCAGCAACAAACGAAAGGGGGTTTACAAATCAACGCCGGACCTGAGAGATGAACTAGCCTACCGCTAGGCTAGAATGAGGCTCGTGCAACACAACGTTTAGAATTTAAAATGTGACCGAAGAAAAAAATATCCAGTCTGCCGTTGGTGAGGGTATGGCATGTGATCCCGGAGGTTAAAGTAAGTTACTTTCAATTAAAAAGGAAAACATTGTCCCTAAACTGCTGTTCCTGTTTTAGAATTGCCGCATATCACTGACATGTTTCTGTCCTTGGTTTCCTGTTCCTGTTCCAGACTTGTGGTTCCCATCCTTAACTTGCCTTTTCTCTTCCTAACTTGCTGTTCTTTTCCCTTACCTGCTATTCCTGAGTTTCTCTCTTTTTTTGCCTCATTTATTTTCCTCGATCTGTTATTTCAGACATGCTGTTCCTGTTCTTGGAATTTTGTCCATAACTTGTTGGTCCAGTCCTTGGTTTTATGTACCTGACTGACTGTTCTTGTGTCTAAAGTATTGGTCTTTATTGGACTTTGTGATCTTAATTTACTGTCTTTATATTGCACACCCTAGCCCTAATTGCTGTCCCTGTTCTTGACTTGCTGTTCCTGTTCCGCATTTGCAGTTGCTCTTCCTTACCTTCTGCGCCTACCGCTTACTTCCCATCTCTGACTTGCCATTTTTGACACAATTTCCCTGTTTGTTTTCCCTGTCACTGTTGGCATTTTACTTCTTTGTCATATCAGCAAGCCAGTGGACATAGCTGGGTATATGTCAATGTTTTTATTGGCCTATGTCATAGTTTTGATGCAGTGTTGTGAAGTCACCTAGCAAGAAGTAGCTGCATTAAGAAAATGTGACTTTGCTGTGCTGTCAGATAGTTATACGGAAATTTGATTTGAGTTGTCAAATTTCTAAAAAACAATGTGACATTCATTTCTCGGCCATTCTAGTCCTGTTCTTTTCCTTCTTTCAGTAATGATGTGACAAATGCAGTGCGCATCATTAAAAGCTAACTTCTCGTCTCACGTCTGAGGCAAGTACACATCCGCTTGTCCCTCGTGTTTTGTTTATCGCAATTATAACAACATTGCCTCTCTCAACCTCCCACGTAACATACCAGGAGACCAGTCATTTCTGTATACAGACATTGTTTTTGTCCCTTTCAAGTATTACCTAATACGACCACTTTTTTTCCATCTGTTTGCAGAATTGGATGCTCAATGAACTCATTTTGTCATCATTATCTTTTGCTCTTTAGTTTCCTGCCAGACCGTGCGCTACCAATCTCAAGACTAAGGGCTAAGAACACCAACACCAAACACCATTCCTTTTATCATGAACAGATTGTTTCTAGGATGTGGCTCTCTTGAAAATAGTCTTTAAAATAGTAGACCTCTTTTTCCCACAATGTATGTTTTGTATGTAATACAGAATAGTGACGATTCATTGATTCAATGGTGTATAATAAAGTTCCCGTAATCCATAGGAGTGATGTTTTGGGAGTAATGTCTTCATGTGTTTCTGTCTGAAGTCCAGTTCCTCTTCTAGACTTGTTGTCCCGATTTCTGACGAGCAAACTTTTCATGAATACAGCCTTGTCTGCCCTCTTGAAAAGGCTTCCTCGGTATACCGTGATTACACTCAGACTCACAAACAATCACACGCACATATCGCCTACACGACCCATGCTGGTTGAGCTAGCCATCTGTTCATTTATTTCAGACAACAAACACACCTGACAGTACTGAGGAGCCGCTAAGTCCATTTCACTGTTCACTGAACAGCACAATTGAGTCGACTAGATGGAGGGATAAGCTAGAACAAAAACATAACGCACCCCGGGGAGGACGGTGTGACTGTGTGTGTGCAAAGAACCGCCATTCCCGTCCAAAGCAATTTCTGCGAGAATCACAAAAAGTGTATCCCTCGGTCACCGCTGGATGTCATTGAACAAGATTCAATAATGCCACAAAAGTTTGCAGCAATTTGGCTTTGGCGAGGCTGAAGATATGAGACTACAAAGTAGTGTGCTTGTAATGCTCACCATGATACATTGCAATGTCATGAGAGTTAAATAACAGCCAGACACCCATACAGCCAGTGACCCTAATGCTACTCTTTTATTACAGTTTTCACCAACGCAAAGATAAAAGTATTGTGATGCACTCAAGGCATATAAATTGTCACTAATGTTGTAGTAATCTTTTTTGATGGGCTGGTCAGATTCTATTGCATCAAATGCATTCAGACTTTACGGGACACAATGCTGTTTGGTAGGTGCTGCTGTTTTGGTAAGCAACAGATATCAAATGGACTCAGCTGTTACACTCATTTGTCTATGAACTGAGATAATTTGATTTACTAGCTGTTACTCTTCCTGACTCCCTGCCAATTATTTGCTGTGCTAGTCCCTGAGTGGTTTTGCGATCTGTATACTTCAAGACCAAACTTTGCTACGGACTCCACAGATGTGTTAATGTGCTATGGTAGGTGCTGCTGTTTTACGTAGCAACAGAGTTTAAATAAAGTCAGCAGTCTTAAATGTCCATACTTGTGTCTCGTAAATTAAATGAAAACAACTTCCTCTACCTGACTGACTGATTTTTTGGTTTTGGTTTGTGATCTAAAATTTGTACATCCAGTAAGTTTTGGATAAGCTGCTGCTGGAGCGGAAAAAAAAGTACTGTAATGCCCTCACATGGGGGCAAGGAGAGCCACAGTCCCCGATCCACTTTTAGCCGTTTCATTCAACGTAACAAACAGCCAAACACACAAATACAAAATGAGAACAATTTCAAGGAGCTGCTGCTGGCCACAACTCATGCCCAGATGCTCACATGCAGACTAATTGACCAACCCAACTCCAGCTCCTGACATCATTAATCAAGTCATGCCCCTTAAGGCACACATTTAACAAACTATTACTGTACAGTATAGTAAATACATGTAATGAAACCAATTTAGTCACCGTACCATTGTAAGAGAGTAAGAGGTGTGTCCCAATACTTTTGACCGCTATGAATGTCACCTTCATAGTTATTTGCCACCAGAGCTGACAAACAAGAAAAACATTTTCTTACCTGAGGATTAGAAGGACGAAGGTGTGGGAAGGACAGGAAGCGGTGTCAGGCGATGATCAAAGGAGAAAACAGAAAGAGACAAGACAGCACTTTGTTAGATTATTAAACACGCTCGCAGCTCTCAGAAACAATTACACTCGATCGGACAATTTTTTCCCATCAGCATGTGAGGCGAATAATTAACATTGGGTTTCAACATCGACAAGCTTGTTTAATCTGTTGTCTCTTGGGAGCGTTATCGTGACCAATAAATGAATCTAAAGGAATACGTTTACTAGGTAACAACATTTGGTATGGCGCCACACACCGGTAGGTGCTGCTGTTTCGGTTGCCAACTTAATTTACAAGGACTCAGATGTAAAGTAATGTGTGATGAATACCGTCTATAAAGTGAGATCATTGCACTTAGGAACCATTCCTGCTCCTTACTTGCTGGTCCTGCTCCAGACTTTCAGTTTTTTTCTGAAATCCCCTATGTGATTACTTGCTGACCATATTCCTGACTTGCTTTTCTTATTCCTAAGCTCTTTTTCCTGTTCTGACTTGCAGTTCAGGACTAATTGTTCTTGTCATATTGTCTTTGAATTAAGATCCCTGCCTCTGTCCCTGTCCCAGACTTACTGTCTGTTCCTTTCCCGGACTTGCTGTTCCGGTTTCTGACTTTTAGTTCAGGACTAGAGTGCCTGATTTTTTGTCCCGGATTTAATTTTCCTGTCCCTGATCGGTTGTCCCCGCTCATGACTAGCTGTTGTCTTTCCCATGACTTTCTGTTCCTGTTCCTGCCTAGTTGTTCCTGACTTGCCGTTCAGGACTACCAGTCCCTGACGTCTTGTCTCTGACTTAATATCACTGTCCCTACTTACTGTTTCTAACTGTCTGTTCCTTTCCCCGACTTGCTGTTTTTGTCGTTAGCAAGCAGTTCAAGACTACCAGTTTCAGCCTTCTTGTCTAAGACTAATGTACCTGTCCCTGAACCGTTGTCCCCGTTCCTAACTGGTTGCATGTTTTCCTTGATTTTCTGTTTATGCTTCCGACTAGCTGTTCCTTCCCATTGACTTTGTGTCCCAGTTCCTGGCTCACTTTTCTTTGCTGTGACTTGCAGTTTCTGACGGCAGCTACTTTTGCTGATTTGTCTTTGTCATTCCTGACTTGAAGGCCTGTTCCTAACTTGTTGTCCCTGTTCCTGACTTCTTGTCTCTGTATTTGATTAGTTGTTCCTTTCCCTGACTTACTTTTTCCGACTGAGTGTTGCTTTTATTGACTCCTTGATCCTGTTCCTGACTTGCTGTTCCTGTTTAGCTGTTTGTTTGCCTGGTTTGTTGTCCCCAATCATAACTGTTCCTGATTTGCAGGTCCTGTCTCCAACTTGCTGTTCAGGACAACCTGTTTCTGTTTTCTGACCGACTGCTGCAGTTTTCTTAATTAGTTGTTATTATTCCTGACTTAATCTTCTCTTCTTCCCTCAAATATACATTGTGATTTATTGTAAATGGTTGTCTTAAAATGTATGGATTACGGCCGTGTCATGATACTTTCACAATCGCTGACATATGATGTCAATTTATAAGTTCTTGTGTTATTTCCGACCTTTTGTTCAGTCACACAGCACAAGGCAAAGATTCATTTGGACCAATCAGCACTGATGAGTCACAGGACCTCGGCAATGGAGCACAATTACTGCGCCTGGCTTGTGTCAAAAGTGTGTGTTTTGATTCTGCTCGACTGAGTGCGAGATGTGAGGGATGATTGCCACTGTTACAAATGCAGAGAAGAGACAGGTCGGCATTTATGAATTCAGGTTGCCTCTGTGTGGAAAGTCTTGTAAGGGACGCCTTGTCATTAGTCTTACTGCATGATTGTGTGTGTGTGTGTATATCTTATCACAAGTGTGGGTGTGGCCTCTATGCGAGTGTGTTTTATGGATGACTTATATTTCACAGGCCTTTGCCGTTCAGACCTTTTAACAACGGCTTGCCTTGTTCAAGGTGCTGAGAAAACAGTTGAGAGATGCAGATAACCTTCCCGCCAGGGGGTCTCCAAAGACTGGTACAGGGGACCGTTTGCAGATCCCTAAGATCTTATTTTTTTTCTACTTGAAAAATGGGCCGCATAATACTGAGAGCTGTTTTTAACGTTATTCAGGCACCAATGCAAACTGTAACCTCAAAATACATTGTTAAATGAATGCCTCTTAATTCCTCCTAATTCAGACTAAGCATTAGCATCATCATTCGATCTAAACAATTCAATAACAATTTTACAATAAATTAAAAAAAAAAAAAATCTTTTTGTACCACCATTTTTTAAAGCAACCACCAGACATAATATTTTTTTAGTTATAAGTTCAAAAAGTAAAATACATATACTTGTAGTACAATATTTTGAGGGTTCACATTTGAATTACTTGATTTGATATAAAAGGTTAAAATCAACTACATAAAGCTGACTCTACTCACTATTGTCTATTGTATTTTTGGGGTTGTAACTTCATAAACGGATCATTTTACAAAAACATATATATCTTTGTATTTCTTTTATCCTGTTTGTATTATAGTTTTCTCTCATGATTACTCTGCAACAGTAAAGTTGCAGAGAAGTGACCTCATGTATTTGATTTCGGTTTTTTTTGTCCCTCGCTGTGCCGCCATGGAACAATTGATGTAAAAACATGTGTAAACACCAGCAATTCCAGCTAAGACTTCTGATCTTTTCAATTACTAATAGCTTTTAACTGCAGGGAGAATGACAAAAACACCATATGCAGATGCACACACAAACCCACACAGGCGCACACGCGCGGAAACGAAGCTCGATTCCACCTGGCATTATGATGATAATCAGCCCGTGATTACTTCCTGATTTTGGAAACCTTTTCAGCTGCTGTTGACCTATCCTGGGTGGATTTGTGCTTTTAACCACTTCCTGTGGGAGTTAATAAGCGATGCTCGCGCACCCCCCCCCCCCCCCCCCCTCACCCCCAAAAGGGAGGGGGGGTGGCTGTGGGGGGTAGTGGTAACGGAGGGAGTTGATCTAAACAAGTGAGCTGAAAGGCCTTTTTGTTGCCGAGGTCATTACGGGCAATCATGTTAGCGCCCATGTGTTCCATCACAGCCACACACACACACACACACACACACCGGCACGCATCTCAACCCCCCCCCCCACACATACACATTCCTTTCTGGGAAAAAGATGCATATGTATCCACACACATATATATATATATATATATATATATATCTATATCTATATATATATATATATATCTATATATAGATATATATATATATATATATATATATATATATATATATATAGATATATATATATATATATATATAGATATATATATATATATATATATATATACATGCATATATATGAGGAATGTGGCGTGTTACTGCCACTGCGTGAAAGCATGTGTTTGCAAGTGAGTGAGTGAGGTGTGCTGTACTGAGTCGGGGGCCTGTGTCAACATGGGCTGCTACTGCTTACAGTTAGCTAATGTTGACCTGTACATGGTATTCATATATTTGCATTGTACACAACATGCAATAGATGACCACTTCACAAAATGTTACTATTTACTGACATTTGAAAAATTACTGGCTGTGTTGGAGGACACCTTGACCGCCCAAGAATAAGAAGGCAGGACTTCAAGTCACAGTGCAGTGGAAGAATATGAGGCAATGAGGTCATGAAAGATTGAAAATCTGGCTGGTGACAGTTTAAGACACTCGTACATCAGAAGACTGACAAGATTTGGAAAAGACCCTTGGAAAACGATCATCTCACACCGGCTCACATTTAAAGACAAGTTTGAAGCTATGAGTTTTAGTCACAGCAAGTCTCAGACTGAGATTTTAGAAAGACTTCTGCAGGGTCGCCATCTTCATGACAACTACATTCATTTGGCATTTCTTTTTCCCACAAAGCAAATTTTTCCCATCACGCTCAGTCACATTTTTGCTCCGTGTTTCCACTTCGCTTTATGATTGTTTGCTAAGTTTCCTGTTGCCGTTTCTTTTTTTTCGCGCTCATCTATTAGTGGTTTGTTGTATGATGTTAACACAAAGGCTGACCACAAAGACCGCAAGATAATATAAAACATGTTTGAAATTGTCATAAGGCCAAGTCTTGGAAAAGACTGATCCAAAACACTTAAAACTCTGAGATGACCACCTTGCTATTGAGATGGCGCTGTCTGACTTTTGGTTTTTAGTCTGAGACTGTGAAAATCGTTTGGTGTAAGCCCAGCATTAGTTGAGTCACAAGCTAAAAAAAAGCTGATGAATACATATAAACTTGTTGTAGGTCCCAAAAAGAGGACATCTGGTCATTGTTTGAACAGTGATTGAAAATCCGGACAGCAGCGGAGTAGGATGGCGATACTCAAACAGAAACTAGCCAAAATGAGGCGGAAGAATACATGCTGACTAAGATAATGAAGCTGTCTTTTTCTGTTCGTTTCCTCAAAGTGTTGTGCTACGATAGTCTCCATTTCTTGATAGTCAGAGTGAGAACTGGTTGCTAAAAAATACCGTATTGGCCCGAATATAAGACGGTGTTTTTTGCATTGAAATAAGACTGAAAAAGTGGGGGTAGTCTTATATTCGGGGTCTAGACATTATACCCATTCACAACGCTTGATGGCGCCAGATATCATTGAAGCGAATGCTGAACTTGACTCCGCAGGCCAAAGCAACCCCTGTCACGTGAGGATGACGTGCTATGGGAGGAGCCAGAGGATGGGATTAAGGACAGCGACACTGAGCACAGCGAGGCAAGTAATTGTTTGTGAGGAGTAATGTTATGTCATGATAGATCTCAGCTACTCTCAAGTTAAACCAGTTTGCATTATTTTATTGCAATGTTTTTCCTTATTCAGATTTGTTTCAAGACTACAGTGAGTTAGACTTCACTTTGATGGTAAATGCAGTTATTGCAATTTTGTTGTTTGATCACAATAGATTGGTTTATTTACATTTCAAAAACCAGAAGCCATTCATTTACGAATGTGATTGCACTTTAGTTTACATATTCAAATGTTGAGATATTAAGATTTGAATGAGGTAAAATAACATGCCTTTTCTCTCAAATATATTGTTATAATCATTTGTTTCAGATGTACTGTAATTATTTTCTGCATAAAAATTAATTTGGTGTTCAAAAAAACTTTTTTCAAACTAGAGTCTTGAAAAAGAGGGGGTCGTCTTATAATCAGGGCCAATACGGTACTTTTCAAAGTGTGAGTTAAAGTGTGTGGAATGAATGAAACTGTAATAGAAAAAGCTAACGTATATTGCCGATTTTCACCTATTGGTTTGGAAAGTATAAACTGTACAGTCAGTGCATTACTAGACTCAAGCTACTTTTCTAGTTAATTAGCAAACACTTCTGATGGTGATGGTACAGCTGCATCCACGACACGTGTCACATTGCGTTAGCACTAGCACAAAAGCTGTGTAGGCAAATAAAAAAGTGAGTGGGCGGGGGGGAGAATCACTTTTGAGCAGTTTAAGACATACTGTACAAACGTTTCTGTTACTTAAAAGAGATTTAGAACAAAATGAGTCTTTGTTACGATGTGAATGTCTGGGCACTGAGTTCTGGGCATAACTTCTCGTGTGTGCGTTTCGAGGTCATTACAAAAAGAAATTGCCCCCTGCCTCTCAATAAAAGGTTAAAGTGGTCTGTAATTTTGGAAAGGGATGGACTGGAACAAGCTCTGTTGTTTGTGCGTTTCCTTTGTTTGTGTGCGCGTGTGTGCGTGTGCATATGTAAGTGGTCAACAATGCTGTAAAGCTGGTGGGAAAGTGCTTCCATTAACGCGGCTCATGACTCCGACGGAGACGGGCAGCTAGTGTGTTATTGTGTGCAAATGAGTGTGTAATGGAACGGTGTGTGTGCGTGTGAGTGAGTGTGTGAGAAGGAAGACCCCCCGCTGCTGGGACTCTGTTCTGTCTCGTCACAGGTCAGGAAAGACACACATTTTTTATGGCAGCTTACGTTATGGGAGAAACAGTGCGTACACGCACGCAGGCACACCCACACACAAACCAATGCATTGTATTGTTTTCTGAAACTATATGGTATGGGTACGCAAACAAATATCAAGATTACATCTCCTCGATGTCCAAATACTTTATCACAGACATACTGTAAACCTGATGCCATTTTCATTACAGTATTTGTCGATATTGCATATGTATCCCCAATGTTTCATCATGTAATATTACGTATAGATTGAATGTAATCACTGTATAGTGATAGAGAAATTCAATTGTTTTCATATACTTCATCAAGACAACATTAGTACCATTATTAGCATAACAAAATGGTAGTAATACCAATTTTTCTGGCGAAGTAAAAGATGATTTCTTTTGAAAAAAAATGAATGAAAACAGATAAATGAAAAACGGTGCCTACAATGATTTCTATTTTTTCCATTTATTTGGATTAGTCAAGTAAATTTATGATTTCTTTTAAAAATACTTTTTTCATCAAAACATGCTTTCTTTGTTAAAATTTCAAAATTTAAGTGACAAATGACATTAAACATCCAAATTTGATGCCATCGCTGTAATGCGATACTGTTGGCATCATTTTGAAAAATGATCGCAATATCGTACCTTGATTCCCACCCATAATGTCGTGGGTGGGCCTACACTCAAACTATTTTGACGGGCAACTAAGCACAGCTTCCCAAGATACCTTAAAACTCCACCATCCATCACTCATTAAAACAATCTGGACACGAAGCAGCTGTCTGCCGTGTTCCCACACAAGCATCCATGTTTCAGTTCTGGTTTGGGGGGGAAAAAAAAAAAAACTTTACTCAGAATTCCCCCAGGAGTGGAGTGAAACGAGTGATAGCTGTCATTATACGAAGCAGGTGATGATTCATCAATCATCACCGGTTATTCATGTCACATCTTCCCGCTGCTCTTTTTTTGTTATCAATTTCGCATTGCTTTACCATCACACTCTGCTTTTTGGGGGGACACTTTTCAATGCTTATTCTTGCACCTTGTGTTACACTATCAGACATCCATTCAGCGATTGGACAAAAGAGTCTGAAAGTCAAGCTTTCAAGGTTTCCGCTGTAATAAAAGATGTCACGATCCTTCATTGAACCAATACAGAAGCATTTCACATTAATGCAAAATACATACTATACCTCATCTACCAACTTCGTGACCTTGTTGTTCCTATACTTTTGGACAGGACTGTTTTTATCTATCCATCTATCTATCTATCTATCTATCTATTTATCTATCTACCTACCTACCTACTTACCATCCTTGACTTTTGGAGGATGGTATTTAATCTTCAGGTTTGTCTTTTAGTCTCCGGAAATGCTACAAAAAAGTCGGTAGGATTGCCATTTGTAATATAGGTGATAAGATCTGTCGATGGCTTGTTTGACATTTAGGAAGGTAGGTTGGTGCCTGCCTACCTGTCTACTTACCAACAGAACAACCTTTCAACCTACATACCTTTCTTAGACCCGCGTACCTACTAATATACCAACTGACATACCTGCCTTCCTACCTACTTTACGAAAACCTTCCTGCCTTCCGGCTGATTTTCCCACCTACTTTCTTACAAACCGCACTGAAGACCTTCCTACCAACCTATCAATTCACCAAGCTATCAATACACCTTTCTACGTGATCTATAAACCGACGTAATGACATTTCTACTTAACCTATGAGGACTTTCCTACCTAGTGAACTTCGCACCTGCATGCATTCCTACCTAGAGATGCAGCCAGATATCTATCGGACTTTTTACCTAATGACTTCACTACTTTCCCATCTGTGCTTGGATTCTACATATCAATGTAGAAAACTTTCGACCCTAATAACCCTATCCACTGATTTACCAATCCACCTACTTACTAGGGTTGTGGGAAAAAAGACTCAGAAAATCGGTTTTGATTTGCCGTATCAATTCAAATACTCATATTTTTGAATTGTTGCATCCTTAAATCGTGTCATACTACATCTATTAAGACACATATTGAATTGTTTTTTATGAGAGCTCTAGGCCAGATAAAAAGTGTTTTGACATTGCTGATGATTTGTTGTTTCTTTGAAGTTAATTAACTTCGATAGTTTGGGCTTTGGAGAGCCTTTTACATGCTGTTGTACATTCATAAAAATGACGAAAGCTACAGCCGTACAATATCCTATCAAATCGTCATTCCACTGAATTGGTACATCTTAAAATCGTACCTGCTTGCTTTCCTACTGATCTACCTACCTAGTAGCCTATACCTTACAGAAGACTACCAATATATCCTTTCACCAACCTGCCTTCTTGCCTTTCTGTTTACCAATGGACTAACTTTCTGGCCTTACATCAACCTTCAAAGTGACCTTCCTCCCTGCAATATATACAGATCCATTTATACTGACCTTCCTGTACAGTTTTTTTTCCCCCTCTAAGCTAACAGAAATCAGATGTTTTAAAATAAACGAAAATTGAACACTTTCCTCCAAAAGTCAATGTTGAGGTCATCTCAGTGTCACAGAAGCTGCGTTAAAAAAATCAGGTGAGGTCCATCGCTTGCTCACGGGCCCCGCCGCTCGCCGTCTTAGCGAATCTTATTAGCCATTAAAGAGCCGAGAAGTTGTCTGCGAGGGGCCGCTAACCGAGATGATTAACAGTTTAAACTCTCATTTAACACGCGCAGATAGCCGCGGTCATGGCACTCTCCTCAATCAGCGGCCCTGGGCTCCCTCGCCGCACCGCTGCCGCCATATGAACTTCACTTTAATAGATGTATTAATATAACCAATGGGCTTTAGCGAGCACGAAATTATCTTTGAAGGATGAATTAAAGCCTTATTGATTGTCTGCAAGATGTCGGCCGACTGCACCGTGGACGGGACGAGAACACCGATAAATGACCATCACGGTGTTGCTGTGTCATTACGGGACAAATATTTATCTTGTGCATCTTTAATCATGAAGAACAACAAATAACTGCCGTGTATGAGCAAGCCAGACTATTTAATCAATACGTGTTAAATATGTGTTTATATCACAGTGAAAAGCAGCCAAAGCACAACATTTCTGATTATTCTAGTATGAGGAGAATACATAATCCAGCGGTACCTTTGACATACGAGTTGCAATTTTCGAGTTGCTAATTTGAATTACATTCACGCTTCACATACACCTCCTCTTGAGCGAAGTGAAATAAAATGGAGCAATTCAAGTACTCTAATGGCCTCAGATGTGGGCAAGGAGAGCCACAGTCGTTTGCACTTTTAGCCATTTATTGAACGTGACAAACAGTCAAACACACAAATACAACAATTCTAATTTGAATTAATTTAAAACCTTTAAATTACACTAGTTTATATTGATTAATTGACTGATTGATTTGAATTCTATGATATTCAAATGTGTCATATTGCATTACACTATATTAGGCTACTTTACATTCCTTTACAATACATTAGTTTCAGTGATTTTACATTACGTAAATTGTCCCTAGGTTTGACTGTGTGCCCGAAGACAGCTGGGATAGGCTCCAGCACACCCTCGTGAGGATAAGTGATTCAGACAATGGATGGATGGATGGGCATACACACATACAGTATATATAACATGTATATTAGTTGCCTTATGTGATGACATAAGCAGGCTGAAATATTAGACAAAGCTCAGTAAGCTGCAGTAGGGTTGGGCATCATTTGAATTCTATGGCTAAGGGGTAATACCTTTGTAACTCTTAAATATAGAAATATAAAATTGAAATGTAAAATTGCTACTTTATGCCAACTTTTGAAAGAAAAACATAACCAGAGTAATAAGCACATTATAAAACCAGTATCTGTACGACGATGTAGGCCTATTCTGATGTATTGGACATCATTACACTTTGCCATCCAAGAACAAAGACAAATAAAAAGAATATAGGCCACTGATCATATAAGACACCGAAGAAAGCCCCATTTGCATACTAGTTGAGTAACGACATCCGCCTTAAGTGAGACCCAAGCGCAACCAGGCACTTTTGATGTGCAACACGCCTGCATATTGTTCCCTTAATAACAAAAGGCTAAAAATAGATCAAGACCTGCTTTTATCCTCTATATACAGAAAGAGAGTGCATGTCTTCCCTACCTATATACTCTTATCAAATTTGCTATTCTTATTACACTCACTGAATCACACAGAAAGTTATGTTAGAACTAGGGACGGTCTTTGATCCATTCAAAATTTGGAGCGATTGTCAATCATGACAGGATGCACCAAAAAGAGCCGTGTCCTACAATGAACAGCAGATCAGCCACTTCCATTAAAAACAGCAACTTTGCACAACCCACCCAAGGGAATTTAGCCTAATGAGCCCAAATCGGAATCATGGCTACCAAACATGTGCCTTGATAAAGTGGAGCAGAGATTTTGATGGTTTGCCATGCACAATTTGGGTTGAAAGTTGACATTTTACACCAAGTCCAAAGATGATATTTTACCTGACTTCTCCAAGGTAATCCAGCCAAATGAGCCCAGATTGGAATCAGGGATACTTGACACAGGGACTGTGAAGGTAAATTAGTCAAATGAGCCCAAACAGAAATAAGTGATACTTGACACATGGGCCGTTCTAATCGCCGAAGAGGGATTTTAGCCCTCGTGTGTAGGCAGGGAGTTTGATGCATGGTTCGCCATGTGACATTTTTGTTAAAAGTGTAGATTTTCGCCCAATTCAATGGCTCGCAGTCAACTTGACTGTTCAAATGAGTCCAAGTCAGTATCATGGGTACCTGACACACCAATCGTGATAACTTGCAAGGAATTTTAGCCCACACTGTCTAATGTGGGTGGAGAGAATCACAATTCACCATGCCACATTTTGGTTGAAAGTAGATTTTACTAGAAGTCCAGCAGTTGGACTGTATTTTTAAACAAAGCTGCCAAGGAAATTAAGACAAATGAATCAGAATATGGGATACTTGACACATGGGCTTGGACATGCAAATGATTTTACCCCATGTTTTAGGATTGTATGCAGAGAGTTTATTGATTGTAGATTTTTGACTCACAAGTCCCAGGACTGCATTTTACCATAATTTAGGCAAACAAGATCAAACCTTAATCTGGCAAATTAAAAACATGAGTTTTGTCTTTAAAAAAAAAAAAATCATTGTTCGTGTGTTTCCTCATCTTCCTTCCTGAGTGTCTGCATGTTTGCCCGTCCGTCTCACCTCAGTCTGCCACACCGCAACGGGCTTAAGTCTTTGTTTAACATGAGCGCAGTAAACCGTCTAAGCCCACTTTCTCTTTGTGAGGGAGGGGGAAGGAAAACAACGTTAACAGGCAGAAAAGTCAAACAAAAGCCAGAGTGACGCACAAACACAGCCTGGGTTTGATAAACAAGCTGCTTCTCTGACCCAGCAGAAAACACAGAGAGCTCCATTGGAGGTAAGGTCCGAGGTCAAGTGTTAGAGTGCATCACATAACCATCCAACAAACACAAACACGCGGCCCCCCTTTTAAGTCTTTCAGGGCAGATCCAGACAAAGGTGCTGTTCAAGGGATTTATTTTGTCTTGTCGCTGGCGTTAGCCCAAACGATCCTATGTCAGAATTTGATCAATTTTATATTTTTCACAAATCTATATTACTGGTTCAAATGCGTGACCTACCTCTGTCCGTCGCTGTTTAGATGGGGATATTCCAATTGATCACAATTGCCATGTATGCGGGGGTAACTGTCTGATCAACACATGTAAACGGGTTATTTCTAATGTTTCAGGAACCGTAATTTTGACCTTAACCCGAATGTCGACAGCATGTTAATATAGTCAGTAAAGGTTGTACAATGGTGACACTACTATTTCTATTTCCCAGTCCAAACCGATCGGAAGTCCAGCTTTCCATAATGGAGATCTCCCCGTATGTAAGAATTGTGTTTTCAATAATACACTGTTTGGAAGCTGTGGAGGAAGAAAGTGTGTTAAAGAGTTGAAGGATATCACACATGTGATGAGTGGGTGTCTGTCTATTATCTTGTGTATATTCCTAAAATAACCTGAAGAAAATCTTGAAGTGAAAAAAAATGAAGAAATTCAGTGGAAGGAGACGGGCGGAGTTCAGTTCAAATTCAGACAAAACGGCAGGAGAGAGCAAATGACGTTACGGGTGCGGGTGACAAGTCTGTCAAAGGACTTTATGTGAGATGGGGCGGGCAAGGGAGGGGGAGTCATGAGTGGGACGTTTGAAATTGAGCAGTGTCCCTCGGTGACGCCGCAACATCAAATGAAGGCGGAGGGAGATTGGGGACGGAAGAGGGGAACCAGGATCGGATGAGAGGAGGCTGGAAGTAGGCCTAGGCACCCTGCTGCGACCACATCAGTCAACACACACACAAACACCCCCCCCACACACACACACACATAGTCGAGATGTGCCCCTCCCATTGCGCTAATGAGCTATTTACACACAGAGTTGACAGGACGGCGTGCACCAGGGAGAACATTGCGACAAAGACACAGAAAACTTCCACAGGAAAAAAAAAAAAATCCAAAATAAAAACCTATATCTGGACTTCCAAGTGGTGTGTGAAATCTGTTGGTGGGCTTCAAATGTAATCAAATGATATGTATCTAGGCCGACATCGTCTTTTCAAAGCTTCTACCCTAAAAAAAAGCAGCAATTCATTTCATTTGATCAACAGATTACATACATAGTTGGCTAACTGACTAATCCGCCTATATCTGCCTTTATCTGTTTTTTCAACAGTTTCCAAATAGCATAAGCATGCGCAAAATGATTAATTAATCATGTTAAAAGAAATGGTATTGTTTAAATTTTTTTTTTTTTAAATTAAGAGCATTCTTGGTCAAGAAGGGATTTATGTACATTTAAAAATACATAAATTAATAAAACAAAATAGCTCTTAAAATAATGAAAATAATTGCAATATGAACTTTATTATGAATGTATCAATTTATAATAAATACATTAATTAATAATAATTACAAGAAGTATATGCATTCATTTGTGTATATACTATCTGGATACAAAACGATTTATTTTAGAGAATAATATCACTCAACTTCTAGGAACTAGAGTGGCCTAAGTGCATTTTTGTTGTCCTGGTTTAAGTCAATATTTAATTACAGTTTTGACACATAAGCTTATAAAGGCAATCCTTTATCAGAGTGGTCCCCAAATGCCAATCTGTGGCCATTTGGTACTAACAATTATATTAAAAAAAAAAAGAAAACAAGTATTTTTTTTTTCTTCAGTGAAGCATATATGGCCCAAATGTACGTTATCACTCGGTCGAGAATGTTCATTCCCCCATGTTACCTATCTTTTATTTTTCAGGAAATATTGAAATAAGTGATTACCCCACTATAGTTCTCAGTTCATCGGTTTTGGCATTGGATTTATGGCATGAGATTGTGGAGGTGTGCCTAATAATGTGGCCAGAGCATCACCTTCCATGTAAAGTATGTACCACTGTAACATACATTGCTTAAAGCACATCTATGTGAATAAAAGATGTTATGTGCATTGGAACATACTGTAAAAAGGACCTTCATAATTCATACGAGCGTGATGTCAGACAAACGGGGGTGACAAAGTGAGCGAGGCATGTCACGCTTGGCTGTTGTTGACATGGTATTTGCCCCGAGGTGCGTGGCTCCCTTGCACATTTAATAACGCGTCACGTGTACTTTCGTATCAAAAAAAAAAAAAACATTGGTGGCATTTTTACTACAAGGTCAATTGAGCTTGTGACGGCTCATCAATAGAGGGCGCCCTTCTGCACAGCTGAGTCACATTGAAAGACAACAAACAAAAATGTAATAATGAAAATGAAATATAATCAAAATAATTCAAAATGTATATCTATTTTTAGATAAGCAGGGTAAATCAGAAGCAATTATTGATGAGTAAAATTGATTTGTTTATGTTTGACATCTGAAACGATGACGTACTTCTGGTTTGGACGCACAGACCAATCGCCGTTAGACTCTCGTTAAAAGTGCGACATGTGCAGTTGGTACTCGTACAATACACACGTACTGGGCACCCGTAGGTTGCTGAACTCAACCAACCAAAGCAAATAAAGTTTAAATGGAACTACTGTTAAAGCCGATGTCATTCACTTCTTTTCCGGATGTTAGTAGCAGCTGCCTTCGACAGGAACTTGCCCCATCCAATATGGCCGCCACATCGCCATTGAATGGGGTTCAGCTCACTGAAGCCATGTCAACATATTTCAAGAGGAGAAAGTGGCGCTCGGGCCGCATGGATAAGAACTTGAATTTATGGATTTAATGATAGTTTTCCTCATCAAAATTACCGACATGCTACAATGAAGACAACTTGTCGCTCTCGCCAGCTGGCTTGAGAAAGGCATTGGCCCGGTATTGTGTACCATGAGTTCCTGTGGTTTTATCAGTGAATTGATACCCGGCTGGAGTAGCTTTGTGTTTACTTGAAGCTTTAAAAAAAAAAAAAAAAATGTTTTTCTTAATTCGAAAGTCATGTAATAATTTAGTTAAAAGTCAGCGGGGCGTGCTGGAGCCTATCCCAGCTGTCTAGGGGCAGTAGGCGGGGGACACCCTGAATTGGTTGCCAGCCAATCGCAGGGCACACAGAGACAAACATCCGCACTCACAAACACACCTAGGGGCAATTTAAAGTGTCCAATCAACTTACCAAGGATGTTTTTTGGAATGTGGGAGGAAACCGGAGTACCCGGAGGAAACCCACACAGGCACGAGGAGAAAATGCAAACTCCACACAGGGAGGCCGAGGCCGGGATCACGACCTCTGAACTGTGAGGCGGACGTGCTAACCAGTTGACCACCGTGCCGCCTATTAAAAGTCAACTAAATTTGTATTATTTTTATTAGCAGTAATAGTAGTCCTTTTTAAAATGGCAATTCAAACAAAACATAATTGGTGATAATTGTTACAATTGCAGTACTAATAATACTTTATAAAGTTTAGGGAGTTGCACATAAACCTTGGCCACTAAAACATCTGCGGATGCACAGAGCCACAAAGCCCAGTAAAAAGGCATTTATTTTATTCATAAATTTATTTCATTTTTAAATGTTGACTTCTTTTCACTTCAACTATAAGAAAAGCAGCGAGACTTTGTGCGTTGCTCTCTGTTTCACTATCGTCCAATACAAAGAGTGAGTGACTTTGACAAATGACTGCTCCAAAACACTTTCACAGCGCTCACCGAGGCTGCAAGGACAGTCAGACCTACTGCCTCCGCGTGTGTGTGTGTGTGTGTGTGTGTCCTGGATACAAGGTGAATCATCCAGTCAGCAACATGACAAACCAATCTACTGGGGGGACTGTGAGAGGCTGACGGGACCACACACACACGATAAGTGAAATTGCATACCGCAGACATGGGGAATGCAGTAGACACTTTCTTCCGATTAAAACGGCGGCTGTTGTCATGCTTACAGAAAACAAAAGTGATGACAAACTTACAACTGTTGATTTTTATGAAAGTTGGAACAGGTCGGGAGAGAACGAGCTTGAACAGTGAGCCTCATGCTACTTCACTAAGTTGTAGCAGATTACATGTAGCAGGTTGCTCTGAGAAATATAAATTAAGATGGTGGCGATGTTGGACTTGAGAACTTGTAAATGCTATTTTTAGAAACTCAGATTTTAATTCTATTTTTTTCAGTAGATAGTAGTATATTGTCTTAATAATAATAATAATAATAATAATAATAATAATAATAATAGGAAATGATTATTCTAATTTCCATTTTTGTGGAACCCAAATGTCAGCTTTTGCAAGTAGTTGGGAAATTGTGTCTTTTTAAATATATTATTTTACCTCTTAGTTTCTTCTTTTTTTTTTTAAGGGGTGACATGACATGCACACTGCTGTCATTTGTCCACATGCAACTTTCTTTGATATTTGGATGGCTTGCCCACCAAATGTCTCCCAGGTTAAGTTAAATACTGTACACAAATAATTACTTCAAATTAAGTTTAATTAGCCTTTGCCCCGATCTATTTGGCTATATCGGATCGGCCGATATTTTGCATTATATACATACAGTACTTTATTTTTTGACCAGCTGTAATGTTTTAATGCGCTGATTGAGTCAATGACATCATAGAGCAGATCCATGAATTAAGACTATTACAGCTGGCCGCCGTATTTCACACATGTCCATTTATCTGTGGCGGGCTGCCACAAATGCATTTTGGTCACTACTGCTAGATTTTTTTCCCGCCTTTCCTTCCTTGGGGCATGGCAAAGATAGTTAAATATTGGCAAAAGTGCTAAGTTGAGACAATTTTTGTTTGTACTCTATAAACAGTGCAAAAGTGTATATAGTAAATAAGTTATTTACTTAATTATATTACTCCATCTTTTGAGATTTAAACTCACTTAATAGGCGATCAACCCCAAAAATCCGATGTAAAGCCCAATTGTAATTAAACAACGCACCAATTAAGAGTTGAAGTTAATTATAAGGAAATGTGTTGGACGGTGGAAGGAACAGATTAAAAAGAGAAAGAGGAAGGTGGCAGCGTGAAGTCTGAGCCCAGTGGTAGACAACTTTTATGAAAGGGCCTGTTGTCTCCTCCTCTGACACGCAAACGCACCAAACCCCCACCCTCCCCCCACACACACGATTACATGAACTTTCAAGCTCCTGGCCCTTGAGACCATTGGCCTACGCCTAATGTCTGGAAGAGTGTGCACGTGTATGTGCGTACGTACTATGGCAAATGTCTCCACTTACACTTTAAGACAAGCGCAGTGAGCCACGGGTAAGCATAAATAACGTGTCTGTGACACGCTTTCTTCAGACGACCCCAAGGGCAAGTAATACAGTGTATTTTTCATCTGCATTTTCTAGCCTGGTTGGAAAAAGTCTGTTTTAAATGGAGGGGGGGTTGGGGGGTCCCCATCCCATACAATTGAGGCACCAATGCTCACCCTACCCAGGGAGGGAAAGGTCTTAGATATTTTTTTATATCATTCATTCATCCATTCATTCATTTCCTGAACCGAACCACATTACATTCAAATAATAATAAAAATATTCTATTGTACAATGTTCCACTTTTCTTGACACATGTTGCAATTAAGAATGTTAAAATGTTACTCAAAGCAACCCCTATACAGCACTGCATGTCGTGATGTTATGGACAAGCTGAGCTAAATATGTGTTGTATTGACACAACCCTCTTTCAAAACAAAGAAATCTGTATATTCCAGGTGGAATGTCACTTATTGGCTTGTTTGCAGCTCGCCAGGCTACCAGGGGAGCCTCCGTCTGTTTGACTGCTATTTCCGAGAGGTCTAAAAGCGAGCCGGGGGTGACATCACTTGCCCATGTGTAGGTCTAAATATTACATTAGACCTGGTCCCTCGTGAGGAGAGCTCGCTGCTTCTTTTCTTCTCTGTGACTATTTGTGTCGCTCTTCTTCTTCATCTCTTTTTTGAGCCTCACTGCGTCTGGCATGTCGCCGTGTTACTGCTCAGAACAAATCATGCTTGCCGTCTTCTGATTCGTTCCCTGGAAAAATCTCAGCCTTCGCTGCTTTTAAACCTCGGAGAAATCACCCATGCAGTGTACAGTAGGCTATACACTGACTGTATACTGCATTACAGTAAACACCCGCTAAGTTGCAGTGCAGCATATGCCTACCCGTAAATTATCTCTGCAACTACCAAAGCTCACCAGTTTGTGCCGATATGTGTATTTGGTGCTATTTCTGTAACAACCTAAGAAGGTGCCCAAATGCCCTGTTCCTGCTATGGTACCACGTTAGCGGCGACAAATTACACACGGCATTCCATATAAGTAGTATACACATTTTAATCACTTATTTTGATACAAGGCTTCCTCGGTTTATGAAGTTTACTAGGAATAAGTCATGATTACAGTAAATATCTTCATATAAATAGGCCATGAATAAGAAATTCAATCCAATAAAAAGCAGCAACAAAACTGGGCACATTTTTGGGGGGAGCCATGCGACCACGTATTCTTACATCGCCAAGCAAACTAATTCATGGGGTGCCCATTTGTAATTTCGAAACCAAGCGCATGGACAGAGTGATCCACAATACCAGAAACATGATGGAACTTCTTCCCAAGAAGATGATCAAGAACCACTGTGGCCGCAAAGGTGCCGACAAATGAATCCAGATCATATTATACGCTTCTTTTGGCACATTTTCCAGCTCTATAATCTTTGATGTTAACAACAATAATGGCCCTAACATATTGTGGTACAAAAAACACAGTTAACTGTTACTGGGTGTGGGACCACTAAAGATAATCACACCTGCCAGAAGACCCCACCCTCCACTCCGGGCGACCACTTGCAATTATTGCATTTTCTGTACGACCACGTGCAATTACGCCCGGACCACGCTGCTCATTATCAGGCTACTTGAAGATGCTATTTTGAGTTCAGGAGGTAATGAAAATGTGGGTGTTCCTCACATGACTCAGAAGCGGAGGGGGCAAAAACATCATTTGGACATTGTGTTTCTTATTAATGTATAAGGCACACATGTAAAAACTGGTCTACAGTGCTTGTTCAGACATTGTGGTGTGCTAGCACTGATGATGTAATTGAATTTGTTTTTAACCTTTTTAGCTTACCACCATTGCTGTATAAATCAAAATTGTTATTAACTGTATTTCTTACTTCCACTTTAATATTTTCACAACAGTCCATCCATGGAAACTTTCACTTCATAAAGTCAAAGTCGAGTCAAGTTATAAAGTAATGATATTGAATAACTGTACTGTACTCATTACCTTCCATTTAAATTGTGTTATTACTATGTTTTTAAAAAGTACAATATTGTAGATTTATACTTTCCTGATTAAAACACATTACAACCCTTTTTGTTGTTTTGGGAGATGCTGAAACGGATTATTGACATTTCTATTCATCTAAATAGGGAAAGATGATTTGAGATATGTGTTTCGAGTGTCGTCATCGAACAAATTAACCTCATATCCGAAGGCACCACTGTAAAAATGTATGTATAAAAATGTATAAAATGCTGTCTTTTCCTGTCTACGCACGAAGCAACAAAATGTCACAACGATATCCTGCTGTGCCACACATCACATAACTTTTAGGGTGTGTCATCTCAGTGGACCAGCTAGCACACTCCTTGTGTTAGCATTAGCGCTAGCATTGACATGCAGTGTGATCCATTCTTATTTAGTGCAGCGTCTTGAATATCAAATACACTTTGGAGCACAGCGGAGAAGAAAGAAAGAAACCATGATTATTACTTATTTGTTCTTTAAAAACATCCACATGAATTCTTAAATTGAAACTTTCAGGCTCCTACACAAAACTATCTGTTAGTCGTTTTATTAGAATTTGTGTGTTTGTGCAGCTCAAGCATGAAAAAAAGTCACAAAAGTCCTTCAGTCTGACTAATTATTTACATATTTGGCCAAGCTTAGCACTTATTTCTTCTTTATGTCGCTATGTCCTGTAGCGCAATCGAAAGTGAACAGAAGCTCAGTGTTAGCTCAGCTTGGCTAACTGTACGCTGGATAACGAGCACATTCACGGTGCTAGCTGACACCGCATGGCTCTAATTGGACCTTCAATGGCTCTCATGGTTACAGCGAGTTAGGGGGAAAAAAGCGGAGGAAAAAAAAGGTCTGAAATGATGTTATCATTTAAGCCATCCCTTTTTTTTTTTTTTTTTTACTACACACAGCATAATGAAGCTGGCACACACATACACGCACAAACACACTATAATAATAAAAGGCAGCGGGTGTGCAAACGGATATAATTGGCCTCCCAGCAATCAAGACCAATTACGTGGCGCTGTAATTGGCTTCAGGAGCGTCAACAAGGCAGCTGTCATTAAGTCAAAGCATGCCATGGCATGCCCACTCGCCAAAGTGCTTATCGCCTCTCTTTATCTGCCTGTTTTGGAACGCTGGTGAACAGTCCACATGTACATGTATACTGTCAAAAGTACCGTGAACTATCATGAGAATACTACAACTTGCTTAACTGGTTTTAAGATGGTTGTTAACTGTTAACCGTTAATGCGGCGGAATGGACAAATTGTGTTTTAAAATATCCTCTTCTACGCCGACAAGGCTTCAAATGATTTTTTTTTCCATCACATACTGTATCTGTTATGAATGTAAATGTGGGAAACAGACATGAATATATAGCCAATAAATATTCTTTATTTGTTCTATTCCTGTCAGCGTTTGGGCAGCTCAGAGCCACTTTGCATTGTCTCTATGGATTGTGCACTCGCTCAAACTCCCCTTGGTCCAGCTTTTGATTAGCATCATGCCGGCCTGACGCTTTCATGTCGCTCGTACATAACTTTGTTTGTTTTATGCAGATTCTAATCTCCCTTTGAGTGGAACACTGGCAACACATATGTTAATTATTGTTTGGGAAAGGTAAACAATGATTTTAAACAATTTAACTTTAACTATCTGTACTGGGTGATTGTCACTAACTGGTTGCTAGCTACCCGCTAACAGGTTTCTAGCTGGAGCGGTTAATAGCGGGTTTCGGATGACATGTTGAGTGGTTGGTAGCTGGTGTTTAAACAGAATGTTGCTTGTTTATTGCGTAGATGATAACAGATTGATAGCTACCTACTAAGTGTTTGCCAGCTTCCTTCTAACCACTTCCTCACACATGCGCAAAACGCACCGACAAGTCATGCACAAGCTGTCACAATACCCACAACATCATTTTTTTTTTTTTTTAAGTTGATTTCCGATCATGTGACAGCAGCCATTCGAAAATAATGTGTATGGTTATACACAGATATGTACGGGTAAACTACAAGTTTTGTAAGATTCAGTACACCCTGGGGTTGACAGGTATGTATTCAAGTAAGAGTAAACGCTAACTGGTTACTCAGTCGATGCTAGCTTGTTGCAAGTTGAACAATTCCTGAGTAGGGTACTGAACTTGTGCAGAAAAACATAAAAACAACAAAACTTCAAAAAGCAACTTAGCCATTCGACGCCTTCACTTTAATGGCGACTTGAGCCTTTGAGCTGCCGATTGGGCAGATGTTCCGTTTTAAGCTTCTCATCTCGTCGCTAATTGTAAAGTGCTTTTGGCGCGTCTTTGATGTTTGTCTCTGGGAGACTCAAAACCACTCAACAAAAAAGAATCGACAGAGACAGTAATTTAGCGAGCATCGTTTTGTCGCTGTCAGGAGACAGAAAAGAATGAGAAGAATGTTTGAAAGCTGCATTAAAAAAATAATAAAACAGGAAATTGGAGGCTAATTTTGCAATCCTGCAGTGAGCTGTAAATCATCTTTATTAGCCCTCTACCAATACTAAAAGGATTCCAAATGGGATTCAATTAATTTTCAAATCATTTGCAATTAATATAAATTGCTCAACAGTTGATTTAACGGGATCATATAAGGGGATTACAGTATTCCTCTCCTTAAGACGGTAAGATTGTTTTTAGTTGATATTAGCTACCTGCTAATTGCTTAACAGCTGGTTACAAACTAGCTAGTAAATGGTTACTGAGCAGGATCACGGAACACAAGAACACAATCTGATTAAATATCAAAATATTGTCTTTCTGTGTTCCATTATGGTTAATTTAGAAGCGAGCTGTTCGGGGTACCACTGCGACATGTTGCTCTCTGCACTGGCCAATTAGGACGCTGCAAAGATTAGGCTCTATTAAAGTTCTAATCTAATCAACCTTTCAAAAGGGATAGACATTTTCAGGATCACTACACTGCACTGAACTCCTGGGCTCTCTGGGGTCCTGCCAAAAAAGGAGGGGAAAAAAGAAAATCGAAGAGGGCACCTTAATTGGGGTCAAAATCCTCATTAAAGCACCACGGATTTTCTGATTCCATCACAGCTGTGTCTGGGAAGGAAGAGGCTTCAACCATTTTAAATATTATGTCTTGAAATAACCACTGGTCATTTAAAGGACGTGTTAGCTCACATGCTAACTCGAACAAAATGTGGTTGTCTTGGTTGGTGCTGGTGCGAATATTCCATAGGAAGGTATCAAAGAAAGAGACGTAGACATTAAATAGAAGCTAAATAAAAGCCACATCGCTAAACTTTTGTGTTAGCAGAAATGCTAACGCTAACCCATGATGTATCCTAGCTGGTACGTCATTATTAAAAATGACTTAAGAAATTGTGAACGAAGGATTTTGTGACAGATGATTCGCCGATGTGTAATTCTTCTGCAGAATAGTGCAAACAACTGCCCAGGAGGACTAACTCGATATTAGATTTTTTTTTTTCCTTAAGTATCAGTGGCTGATATCAGCAGACTCCATGAGTACCTGATACCTTAATTAAGGATGGTATTGACCCTATACAGTTACCTGGTATTGGTACTCGCCCATCCCTATTAAGCACGCACCCGATTGGCCGCGGTAGCCTTGACACGATGATGTTACACCTTCATTTGTTGATGAATGGATTTGTCAACTGGGTTACAGGTCATTTAAGTGGTCTTAAGTGTGACCTCCAGTGGACAAGATTAGCAACAACAGTTACTTTTATTGAAAAAAAATGCAGTTAATGTGTTCTCTATCGGACCCCCCTGGCAGGTCGGTTCTAGCCGGCAAGCCGTATGTTTGACACCCCTGTTATGGACCATTAAAAAACCCGTAGCAATAAACACCTCTGTCCCCCTTCAGATAGGCCAGTATGGGAAATTTACATTTTTAAGCAGGTTTAGGAGAGAAAAAAATCATCATAATCCACACTTATAACTCATTGGAGTGTTCTCTCACACTCAGACACACACACACACACGCACACACCCGCACACGCACACACACACACACACCCCCACATACACACTCGGAAACAATCTCCCCAAAACAGCACAGCAAAATTAAATTAGCTCCAAGGCCTTTCACGCCTGTGAAAAGCAAAATAAGAAGTAAATAAATATTCATCCTGCCAACAGTGTGCTTCCTATTAGATAGGAGACATATTCACTGGGAAACAGGAGAAAATCATTATGAGCAATTAAAAAGCAGGGGGAGCGGTGTGTGAGTGTAGTCCTGCACCAGACTGGAACCTGAATGCATCGTTGCACCCAAAAGTCATGCTCATTTAAATGAATGGAAAAGTGAACAAATGCAAGGGGTGGTATTTAGGGATGGTCATTTGGTTACATTTCCTTGATTAATTATGGGGAAAATGAATGATAACTTTTCTCACGCTTAAAGTTCTGAACTTTTTCCGTGGCAGACTTCCTGAGTCATTTCAGGCATGAGTTCTTGAGACTTTTTTTGTGGGTTCTTGATAAACATCAAGTCAAACTGGCTTTTTTTTTTTTTAACATTGTCAAGGTGGGGTTTTGTGTTTTAGAGCAGTGTTCTTCAAACTCTGTGCCACGGCACACCAGTGTGCTGTGCGATATTTTCAGGTGTGCCGTGGGAAATTATCTCATTTGTGCGGTCTAGCGCCTGGCAGCATAATCATGTCTTTTCTACTTTGTAGTACTCTTCCATACCAGCAGGTGGGAGTAGCAGAAGGAGCAGATAGCTAATTGTCTTTGTTTAAAGACAAGCGAATTAGTGACGCATGTTTATCCAAACAGGCCCATGTTACACACTGAGTAAGTATCAATATGAAACATTATAAAATACTTTTTTCTTTGTGTTTATTTGATCCCTATTTAAGACGTTATAATATAACGCCATTCTTCAATGTTAAAAAAATACTTATTTAAACAATATAACGTTTATATTGTTAAAATAAGCTTTTTCTTTTTCACAATTTCAGCTGGTGGTGTGCCGCAGGGTTTTTTTCAATGAAATAAATGTGCCCTGACTGAGTTTTAGAGCACGTCATCAAATTCCGCCGCCATACTGCGCCCACACGCAATGACAGCAATTTAATTTGTTCCCATCCCTCTAGTATACACATTTCGTATAAATTGTACAGAGTCTCCGGTAGGAGTCTTTGAGGAAGCCCTGCAAAAGGGCCAAAATTACTCTAAAAACACCAAAATGGTGGAATTGCTAAGTCTTGTGGGGATGTGGTTCTATTTAAGACATAACGTCTTCCAAACTTCCTGTTGTTAAATTAAATTGGCTTAGGGGACAGATTTGTTATTATTTTTAATTCGTGGGCCTGCTACTGAGGCTTTTTGGGTCACGCCCGATACCAAATTTTCAACAGTTCAAACAAGCCAAACAAATTTGGTGAGTTTTTTCATGCATGGAAAAGTCTGCAAAATGCCGATTTGTTTTTGTCTCAGAACAACAAAGCCACCATTGTTTGGTTTATTAAAAAAAGCTCTTTGATTTCAAATAATAAGTAAATGTACTTATGAATGGCGCTTGTGAGAACTTTGTATCTCAAATTGTGCATGCAATAAGCACATTAGCAGCGTGCTGACATTAAAACACACAATAAACTCATTCTGTTCTCTCACTAAATCTGTGCAATCACTTCTATTTCACCGAGTATGAAACCACAAATTGCCTTACTCGTAAAGGGATGTGTACACACTTTTCATTCTCGTGTGAAAAACAACAAACTCTTCCTGGCTCAGTTCCACGCCAATGGAAACAAGAACAAAAATAAACCTATTCAACTTTGGGAAATGATCTTACTTCAGTCATTCTAGGGCGGAGGCCAAGCATGGGAGATGACTGAATGACCCCTGTGTGCAGTTTTTATAGAAGTAGAATGAGTAGAGTTGGTATAGAGTGTGTTACTGTATATTATAGCATCTATCAACAGAAAAGCTACAAGGTTCATAGAGGTTAGAATGCGTTTATTGGTCACTGAATGAAATAAGCCATTTCCACATCCCTCCGGATAAATGTCTGTATGTGTTTGTGTGCGGGGGTGTGCGTGCGTGTGCATGGTGTGTGTGGCTGATGATTGGACTGGTTACTGTTTCAGGTTGTAACACAATCCGTGCAACCAATGTACTGTATCCCTATTTATTTATTTAGGGCACTGTATGTAGTCAGTGCCTATTACGTAGAGTGTGTGTGTCGACAATAACGCAAAAAGTGTGATGACAGAACAGGCTCAAGCTGACTTTCATCGCCGAAGCTACTAAAATACTCTCTGTTCCTCTAACAGATAAAACATTTAGAAATAACGGTCTCCCTCGAATAAATACAGATTTTTCACCCCCCGCCCCCCAAAAAACAAGTAGCAACTGTAATTATCTAATTATCTTCACAGTTTGCATACACTTTTGTTTCGCAATCGGCATTGAATAGTTAACTGCTGAGTCCTATTTGGACTCAGCTGCGAGACAAACCAGCAGCACCAACTAAAACACAAACAGTCTCTCATATTAATTTGGAGTAGGACAGATAATAAGTGTCATTACCTTGATTCCAATATGCAGTTGTTCACGGAAATGAACTACCGGTAGTTAAATATTGAGCCCATTTGGAGTCTGTTGCCAACCAAAACAGCAGCACTTACCAATCTTACATTATGTGGAGAACGATCCACTTTCCAGAAGGCAATTTTACGAATACTGCGTGGGGATTGAATTTTCCATATCATTTACTACACAACAGATGAAACATAAACCCAGCATAATCCGCCTACCCCCCATAGACAGATGAATATTACATGACCACTTAAAGTACTTTAGGATATGTCAACAATTCCCTATCTGTCAATAAAAGTGGAAAATCAATCAACCTTTTATCCAAGATCCATACAAAAATGTCCCGGTGTCCTACTTGGACCAAAAATGGAACATCCTATTCATTACTAATTCTCGTGCTTTAGGTAAGTGCTTCACGGATGAATTTGACACAAGGTTGATTCTATTACTGTAAATTCGTCATTCCTCTTCAAAATTGGGAATCATCTCAAGTTTATTGAAATTGAAAAGAGTCCACATTCAAGCACTTGATGATGCTGGATGCTCTTTCTTTTTTTTTTTTAAACAAACAGTGCTTTCTTTGAGACAACACCATTTGAATAATTGAGGAGAACCAAATGCTCCTAATTTCCGATTAGATGTAACAATTAGGAGAGCGAGTGCAAAACTTGTCTTTGCCTTTTGGTACCAGACTCCGACGGCTTTATTTCTTATCGTACCGCCACACAGTCAAGACAAGCACACTTTTGAACAGGGATTTTCGATACCACCTTTTGTCAGACCGATATCATTACTATTACCCAAGTCTTGAGTAGTTACCGATACTGAGTACCGATACCACTAGTAATGTTGATACATAACATTTCTATTGAACCCATTCATAAAAAAACATATTTACATAGAACACACAATACAATTAATTCAAATAAATAACTCATTCAGGCACCCCTTGGAAAGTTAGAAAAAAAAATAGCCACTGACACTAGTCTGACCAGCCGCCACAAAACTGAGTGTACATGTCTACCATAATAGGGGACATGAAAAAGTTTCAAGCACCCATGAAGGAAACTAAAATATTTTGGTTTGAAGCAGCCAATTAGGGTGAATTTCAGGGTTCAAGAGAACATTTGTCCAATCAGAATCAGATATCAGAGTCGGACGGGCAACGCTAAATAAGCAAAACATTTTTCCCTATGCCATGTGATGTGGGCAGAGCATGGTGTCAGAGTTTGATGATCAGGTTTCATTATGGGAAGAGGGGCCATTCTTCGCTGTTCGCAGCGCCCGTTGGAAAGTTAGAAAAAATAGACTTCGACACCAGTTTCACCAGCCACTATGAAATAAAAGGGAGGTGCAAGAACTCCTTCATAGCATTTCAATTTTGTGTCATTTCCTTAAAGTTTTAAACTGAACTACTGGATGGTAAAATAAAACTGGAATGAATGCACAAGTCCTCCGAGGGCCAAACAAAATTTAGGAGACAATATGATGCTATGAATGAACAGGTGTTCATTATTATATACTATGGATAAAATGTTGTTGGTCTCTTTTGCACCCCCTTCAGGCGAAAGGTCCACTGACTCTGCTTGTCTAAATGCATGCTCGTTGGCGCACACTCATAAACGCCTCCAAAAGGGGGGCAAAACAATTTATACGTTTATAGTCAATCAAGCAAGCAAACAACATTTTTAAGCTCATGTTTCAAATATTTTTCTAATATAATACCTTGAGAACACAATCTATATTTCTCTATTTAAACATATTGTTGTATTATATTCACAATTTGAATACTTCTTAAATATCAAGGACACTTTAAAACACTTGACTTTTTTTTTTTGTTTCCATTCTGCGCGACACACAATCACACTTTTAAAAAATGTATATAACGGTGTCATTATTATACCAGACCGCCATCGCACTTTTAATCTTGCGCACCACCGTCTGGGACTCCCCGCACTAGATCATAATGTAATCACTGCACCACCAGTCCCCTCTAATGTTCTCCATGATTTATTTTACACAAGTGGCAAGCAGACCTTAGCTAAAAATGTCCTTGCAAATAAAAAATAGACAAATAAAAGCAAGTATTTTAGGCTATGCATTTACATCACTAATGGGTATATCCAAAAGACGGCAGCTTGCTTCAATGTTCCCCAGCCTTGAAAAGAGCAATTACTTGTTTGTATTTAACAGCACACACACTCTCACGTGCACACGCATTCATCTGGCAGGCACTCTCTAATGGTCTTTGTGATTTCCTTTTTTTGAGTTGAGGCCACTGATAGTGGAGAGGAAACCAAGAGGAAAATAGCCTCAAGTCCAACTCATTTACTGGCGTATGCCTCTGCACTCAGTCACTGGAGCTTGTGACGGCCAACACGCACCCGCCGCTCCTTGGAAGGAAAAATACAAATGTTAAAATGATCTAATTAAGAATCAAGGACGTGGCAATGATCCGCTACCTTCACAAATCATCTAAATTGAACGAGTGGTATGCTGAGGCGTTCAAAAACATGAAGTTATAACAGGCTGGGAATATTCCACTTTTGTCCTGTTCTAACACACTCCCCCCAACCATCCGCCTCCCGTACGCCCAGATCCCTTTAAGTGCTCGGAATGGGAGAGCGAAAGCATCCAAAGCCACTTTCCAAATCCCCATGTGTGTGCTTGTCCCCATTTCTAAGCATGTGCGTGTGTTCGCGTGTGTGCGTGCTTGTATGAGGCAAAGTGCAGGGGAATCAATACAAAAGTGAAGATGTCAAGCGTGGACGAGTTCTCGGTGCTGATTTTAGGAGCGATCACCCCCCGAGTGTCATGCCGTCTCAATGGGAGTGAGGACGTCAGTGTAATGCAACATGTATGTACAAAGTACGTATGTATGACGTCATCATGTCATAAATGCAATGTCTCCTCTCGCCAGTGTTATTCATGAAAACTATACACCTTGCAAAATAGAAATAAACAGAGTGACTAGAAATAATGCATTCCACCACACTGTCAAATGCATATAACGTGCATGTGATTATGAAAAAAAAAAAAAAAAAAAATCGCACCTCTCGTGAGTTACTCAAAAATACAACTCAATTAAAGTAATTTCACAGGAGATAGAAACACTAGAAATAATCCATAGAGTAAAAAAAAGAGTCCACGGTACACTTGGCGCAACGTGATGTGGTTAAGTGATCCCTCCCTTTAGCAGTTTTTCACAGATATAAACACAACTACGAAAAATCCAGAGGGTAAAAATACTGTCAACTCAACACACTCGCTCGCGTACTCTGTACATGTAATATGATTATTGCGTTGGCTCTCCTTGCCTTTTTTTGTCGATAGCCACCACCTAGCACAAGAGAAATAAGCAGAACCATGAAATAATAAAACGTTGACGGCTCGCTGAACAGAATCAATGAACAGTATCCATCCATCCATTATCTGTACCGCTTCTCCTCACAAGGGTCGCGGGGCGTGCTGGAGCCTATCCCAGCTGTCTTTGGGCAGTAGGCGGGGGACACCCTGAACTGGTTGCCAGCCAATCGCAGGGCACACAGAGACAAACATCCGCACTCACAATCACACCTAGGGGCAATTTAGAGTATCCAATCAACTTACCATGCATGTTTTTGGAATGTGGGAGGAAACCGGAGTGAATGAACAGTATGTGTTATACAATTAATATGACGTACAATAGAAATAAACAATTACTAGAATTAATCCATAGGAGAAAAAAAAAAAAATCAGTCAATCTGAAGGTGTAATTCGGACCACCACGTCCCTTTCACACTGCCCATTTCTAGTTGCTATCTTATGCGTCCGCTACTTGTGTGTAAGGGGCCGTGACCAGAATGCCAAGTTTAATGCCTGAGTCTTATTGCTCACACATTCACTTATCTAAATAAGCAAAGCCGCATTGGTTATGTAAACATGCGCAACGTCCCGCTTCGGTGAGTTCTGTCTGAAAGGGACAAGGCTCTATCGTTCTGACTCTGTTTCATTAATTTGATGACATTGCAGTAGTGGTTCTGATCTCAGGTTTTCACAGACTTTGACGCAGAGGAAATATCCCGCCCATTACAGCTCTGATACTAACCCCAAAGCCAGAAAATTGACAGCTAGACTTGATCCCCCCCCTGTGGGAAAAATGCAGACATTTTACAGGCGGTGTACAAGTGGTTATAATCTCCTAAGGGTGTGTGTGAAGAGGGAAACTTCAAATACCATTTTAACAAAAAAATCCTTTGTTACATTTCTTAAAGAATCATTGATCATAGCATCAAATTATGCTTCCCCCCCCCACGTATCATTAATGATATGAAACAAAAATAATTCTCAGTCGCCTCAAGGCCTCCACTGGCCTAAATGAGGTAGCCTTGTACTCTAGTAGCGCGTGGGTGGGCCCGTTGTTCACAGCCCGCTTAAGCCTTTGTCCCCCGTGAAGCTCGACTGTGCATTATGTGGCCCTCAGACAGCCGTTGTTATTTTTTTCCTTCTTTATCTGCTAAAAGCACCCTGGGGGCAGAAACTTTTCATAAAACGGTCTCAGGTCCGCTCTTCTCTTGCGTTTGGCCCGGGAGGCGACGTTGCGTTTCAAGTAGGCGACTATTACGACTAAGTGCTGCCATCTGAGCGCTGGTGTGTGTCCTGGGTCCCATCTTTTACTAGGCTGGCAGGCCCAGACGATTGGGGTGGGGGGGGGGGGTGCCATCCCATTGGCCAGCCTGTGGTTTGTGGCTCAGTGCAGTCTGGGCTGCCACACATTCCCACCCCATCACATTCTTTCCCCTTGCCTCAACTCCGAGTTACCACATATCTGGGTTGGACTTCCTCCTCATGCGACTACGTTGTAAGTCAGAATTGCGGACCGCTGTCAAAAATGTTGTTTACGTGTCAAAATGAACTAAAACCTCCCCGCAAATGTGTTCCGCCTCAGTCCCATCTGACTGCGATTACATCCAACACTTGAACAATCCCCACAGAAACTTTATGAGTAGGTTTACGATGCGAATTTGCAATTTTTCACCCTCATAATGTCACAAAACATGCTAGCGATGTAACAACGCTGAACCCAATCTAAACCAGAGCACGAACAAAATGTTTTATTTATAAACACCGGCGTGCTACATTTTTACTTGTCTGATTCGTCTAACTAGCTGTCAATCACGTGACAAGAGACAGTAAGAGAAAAATCAGGCACGCGTGGGCAAGCTACATTTTCAAAGTTTGATCTTTGTTCTGTAAGTGAGTCAACGACCAAAAACAGCAAAAAACCTGTATTCAGTATATGTTAGCACCAGATTTGCTTCACTTTGGAACGGTTCGAAACAATGAATCCTGGTCAAAAGTGTTACGGCTCATCTGAATTTGTAAACATGCCAGATTGAACTGTTACACCCCATTCCGCTATTGTGTTATACAGAACAGTGACACAGGAAAAAGCCTGCAACAAAACATCCAATTAAGCCAAATTTCCACAACGTTTGATTCGGTACGGTTCGGATTGGGATTGATAAATCCTAAATCAGAGTTTGCAGTAAAACACTATTTGGAAGATACATTTCCACCAAGTTTAATTTGATTCGATACGGTTCTGATTGGTAAATCTTGGTCATTATTTCCAATAAGATTAGGAACACATTTTTAACAACAGGGTGAAGCGAGAAACAAGTATCAAATCACGGAATAACGTTATATATGAGAGGTCATGCCTCTGTTATGACCAGAGTACTATCTTCAAAGTAAAAAAATGCCTGGTCAACTTTCCTCCCCACCCATTATGTTATTCTTATAAAGAACAGCGACATGGCAATAACCCGCAACAAAACACGCAATTAAATGAGGCCCCGTTTCCAATAGTTCATTTGGGTTTCCACCATATTTGGTTTGCTTTACTACGGTTTGGATTGGTAAATCCCGGTAAGCTTCACAAAAGTCAGCTTTTAACAACACAGACATAAGACATGGGGGTCAAACTTTACATCCTCGTCCTGGCATAGCGGACTACCCTTGACACAAGAACGTCTCGTTAAATTAATTACAAACAATACAATTGAAAAAATGCGCGTGAAATATTTTATTATTAAATTCTACTGCTTTACATATATATTTACCTCATCAACAAATGACAATCAATCAGTTAAGGAAAAAAAAATCTAGCCCGTTCAAAAATGTACCCAGCTCTGCCCTACGTAAGCAAAAATGCAACTGCAAGGTTGATCCAATGACGGCAATGTACAGAAATTGCGCCTCATGTCACAAAAAGGTGGACTGAGACGGGCCTATAAGGATGAGGTGAGGAAGAGGGGCCAACCGAGAAGCAAAGACAGTGGCTGACTTAATTGGTTCCGCAATCGCACACCCATTTGAATGCTAAGTAGCTAGCCCCTGCCATGGAGTGGACTCTGACTGACAAGGAGATGGTCATCAGTATACGGAGGAAGGCTGGAAGAGGTTACGGGGCTTGTCGGGACGGAGATAATGTGACGTTGATAAGGTTTCACTTGAGGGAAGACAGGTTCCTCATTATGAGGTCTGCTCGGGTAAATAAATGAACGTCAAACCTGACGTCCGGCAAGGGTTGAGAATTGTTCCCCTGAATTTTTTTTTTTTAATTTATTTATTTATTTATTTTTTTTTTAGCTCAGCCCCCAAAACCCAATGTAATCAGGTACATGGAATTTGGCAGGCTTGTCTTTTGTGAGTAAACCCCAAAAAAGTCACGGGAAGCTATTTGGGAAAAGTCTGCCATTTTGGTTGAAAGTGCTGATTTTGGGTCATTTTGGTCATTTCCAGGGGTCCTACAAAGACTTCAAAAACTTCCCCTTGAGATGTTGCCAGATTGCTACCAAATCAGAACGGCATATACAAGATCATTTTCACAAAATTTGATGACTAGTCCTAATAGAAAAATCAAACTGAGCCCCATGTGTTCGTAACGTGACCAAATGTCTTGTGTGTCTTAAACAAGGTTAATGGTATATAAATACTGTCATATGTCAGGTCCCCAGTTTGAGTTACGGGCTGTAATTTGGTCCATTTTTTGTTTTGTGTTGTGAGCCAAAACTTTCATTACAAGCAAACATCATATATGGCAGCCCTCGAGTGAAGTGAAAAATTGAAGGAGCGCGACAGTTGTCACTGCTCTGTTAGCTGTTACAGTCAACCACACACACAAAATGAAAACACTAGCAAGGAGCACGGAGAAGACACCAACATTCCACTAAACACGTGGTAAACGGCCAATGGAGATGGTATCAGAGTGAATGAGTTCATGACATTTTACAAAAACAATTCTGCTACATTCTCTTGAATATAAGATCATGTTTTTATATTCATATTTTACAGCACAATGCTGTCTTTGCTCCATTTTGCCTCGATTGCTTCCAGATCCAAATGACGAACAATCAATTTTGACCAAATTTGTAATAATGAATCCAATGATTATTTGATTACCTCTCGTGCGTAGCTTGCAGCACAACACAATGATGTGTCTTGTGGTCTTACTGTCTTAATTGCAGAGACAAACAGTTCAGTTGCTAAGCAGGTAAACACGACATTCATGCCTTTGGCCTGGCTGCTTAACTGAATTATTTTGCCCAAACAGAGAAGCGATTCATTTACATTACAGGGAACCTTTTATTCCAGACCTACCGTTGAGATGAACCCGTATTAAAAAACAAACAAACAAACAAACAAAAAAAAACATCAGTTTTTACCCCTCCCACTTTCAACACATTCAAACATACTAAAACACCCTTTTTAAACAGAAACTCATATGAAGACAAAAGAATGCAAGCATTAAATAGTGACCGTGTGCATGCAGGAGCCTTTAAGAGGCGGGGCCTGGGTGGGCGGCGTGTGATGTCAACGAGTCTGCATGTGAGTATCAGGGCGTGAGCTGTGGCCGTCAGCAGCTCTTGCCTGAGGGTGTCTCTTTTTTTTTTTTAAGGTAAGCACCCTGTCAAAATGAAAGACAAAAATGTGACATAGCAGGGGTGTGAACGATGAACTGCGGGGGAACTCTGCACTCGTTGTTGTTACTTGCACAATTTATTTTGTGCAAGACCCATGAAAGGAGGCAAAGTGGTCAGGTTAAATATCTCCCTGTTTATTTCTTTGCTTTTGCACACGCGTAAATTGACTTGGCAGAGTGAAGCATCGAATGAGTTTCTGACAGTCATAAAAACATTGCAGCTTCAGGGGAGGCAGAAACGGAGTGGAAAGGTTAACTCCAACGCGTACAATATGGTATTAATTAGCACTGCTTTGGTGGCCGGTTGCCATCGTGTATCAGCATTTCTGTGTATGTTGTGTGTGTGTGTGGGTGTGTGTGTGTGTGTGTGTGTGTGTGTGTGTGTTCAGCAGTAGCCAGGAAAGAAACAAAGACTTATTTCAAATATTTCACTAAGTGCAAATATAGTACATGTAATAACTACCGCATGTCAACAGCTATGCAAACACATACATATATATAACCTTTGAGAGTACGCCTTCACACACACACGCACACAAGGTCATTTGGCAAGCAGGGAACGTATACAAACAGAACTCATTAAGTTGTGGACATTTGCGAGTTATAGTGGTGCTTTAAAGTGGCGTTATGCGTTTGTACTGTATGTGTTCTATTTCTCATTCCTTCCTTTTTTCATCACTCCTCTCGTATGGCCATCATTATTAAGTTAACAAAGTAATGTTTTAGAGTTTTCAGGGCAAAACAATTTAAACCGGTACAACAATCGGTCGCATATTTAATAATGTAGACGCAAAGCTGAATGGGTTGTGCAAAAAGTGTAAAAAAGAGGTTATCCAATGTTTTTTGCATGGTAGTGGGAATTTGACTACATTTTCTAGAGCAACTGATTATTCCATTAGTTGATTTTTTTTTATCTACTTTTAAGAAATGGGCAAATCTTTGTCAAACTGCGTTGAGCTCCAGTTTTGATTATTGTGAGGACTGTGAGTTTTGCCACCAGAGTATAGAGTAACAATAATAGTCAATAATATTGAAAAATGACATTGAAATAGTACACATTAAAGCACTGTATCATGCTGGATGATGATACAGGTGATGTAATAAATGCGACTAGCAATTACTATGGTTTTCTAGTATCGTTTTCTTCCAATATATCGGTTATTGTGCATCGTATCTTTTGCAAACTATCGAGCGTTCGTTTCCAGGAATTGCTTCACCTAACAAAATAGCATCAGCATGAGCGAGTGCCGACTTGAGCTTGCCCCACCTTTGTCCTAGCATTCAGCCAATGTCAACAGGGAGAGCCCGCAAAATGTCAGAAATCATGCTACTTCCTGTGCGAGAACATAACAACAGCTGCCTAAAGTAACAGACGTGACCTCCCTTGATGCTTCTCAAGTGGGACATTAGGGCCGAGCGCGAACGCTCAACCTCCCTTTCCGACTTCCAAATCAAAACAATGTAAACGTCACTTGTGATTTCCACTTTAATTTGCTTGAATTATTCCGCAATAAAAATGTCTTCTATACAGACGGATGAGCTGACTAACAAGTCACAAGCTCATGTGAGCCCGGCGCTCTTATTACGTCCATTCATCCTGGCTCGAGAGCAGTCTAACCTTTGAGACGAGGGAACGCTAAATCACGGCCATTATTCTGTACTCCCTGGGCGCTCGCCTTCCATTGACTAACTGTTCCCCAAACCGTGCGATGGAAGTGGGGGACCAAGAGTCGCCACATCCAAACCATTCGATTGAGAAGAGGATCCAACAGCGGTAAAAAGCAAACAAGAGGGAAAGACGTGTCACGTTGATTCATATCGCCAAATTAATACGAGCCTCTCTCGTGCGGTGTCCTTTTCCCAAAGAATCCACGCTGGGACCGCAGATGAAAAGAACTTTTGCTCCACACCATATACTGTAGTAAAGTTTATTGGTATATCAGTAGAAGGGAAATCCCCCCCCGGACGCCTTAACGTGGTTTAAGACCCCGTCGCTTTCAGCCTTATGAACGGAACAGAAAGATGAAGATAAGGATCCGTATAGTAACAAATGGGTCATAGAGTGAGGAGCAGAAGGTGTATTAGTTGTGGGGGTGATCGTAGTAGTAGCAGAAGAGGAAAAAGTAGGAGTAGAAGTAGCAGTGGTAGTTGTCATAGACGTATTTATAGTAGTATTAATAGTCGTGGTAGTAGGATTAGTAGTAGTAGTTGTAGTACTTGCAGACTAAGTAGAATATAAGAGGGTATAGTCACTTCTTAAAATCAAAATTGTATCATTCATTTGCTGCATTAGAGAGCAGTAAGCCATTAAACGCCTCTTCCGGAAGCTAAGAACAATGGTAAATTATGTAACATGGTAGAAAAAATATATATTTTTAAAACTAAAATTTTCATGTGTTAAGTCGAGCACGTAACCCATTTCACCCACACTGTATGAATTCATCCTGTAAATAAAAATGTTCAAATACATGTCGTTGTCATGGGTTTCAATTGGACAAAAGTGACAACGTTGGAAAATGTACAATTTGATGTTTGAGTAAAGGGCTGAAGTTGAAAATGACAAAATCACTCAAAACCTTTTTGCGCTTTCATTACGCTTGCATTAACACATGCAGCTAAAACGGTTCAAAAAGGGAAGCAACAGCAAAGATCTAAGAGGATTTGAATCTTTTCAAACCCATCCTACAACATTACTCTTCAAAAGCAAATAGCTTACTGATTATTTGATTTCGAAAAAATGTACTACAAGTGTGCATGTACAAAAAACGCCAACGGAGGTTTTATCTTTTACATAATAAAACAGGAAAAGTGAAACGTGAATATGGCTGGGATTACCGGATAGCTCTAAATAATATAATCTTCGAGTAGTTCAAGTTCTAGGTGACTGCTTTCGTTCCCTGGAAGCAAACACTAGGTTAAGAGAATAAATTAGGCAAACGTTTGGAGGAAATATAGGGCAGTAGACAGTGGCAACAGTGCCCTTCCTTTCACCCTCCGCTGCCCTTTTGGGTTCTTTATCTCCTTGAGCGATCCCTTCCGCAGAAAAATCCACGCCAAGGCCTCACTGAGATTTCCCCCTTTTGCGCTCACATCAAAACTTTCTATCAGTTATTTTCACCAAGGAATTATTTAGCGAGGCCCCTCTGGCAACATGGTACAGTCGGAAAACTGACTAAATGTCGCAGGGCCGGTGGTTGGGTCCTTGTCACCCGCGGTAACGCAATGAGTACGTAAACGCCTCTGACAGTCTAGACATGGAAGTGTGACACATCCTGGGGACATGTGGCACATATGGACAAGGAAAGGGAAGGGAAGGAGGATTTGGGGCGTTGAGACAGAGACAGAAAGTGACAGGAGGGTGCATGTTGCTAGGGCAGATCGGAGCCCGAGTACCAGTCAGCTAATGGGACAGAAGTAATGTGACCTACTGACAGTCAGAAGGTCGGGAGAAGCTCAGTTAGTCACACTCGTCTCCTCAAACCCGTCAACTCGCTTTAGTCATACTGAAAACTTCTCTAATTAGAACTTCAGTTTCTCACTGTTTTTCAATTATAATGGGCGCTTAAATATCAATGTCACATATTGTCCCTATGGAGTACAGACAGTAAATTGCCAAGTTTAGTTGTCGAATTAATTTGGGCGTAGTGTAGTGTTAAACTTTGATGGTCGTTGTTCTGCTCGCAACTTAAATGTTGTTGTTACGTGAGCTTGAAGGCGGGAAAATGGCCTCACATCACGTTTCCTTGTTTTGTTTGTTGTATCGGATCAGTATTTTTTGGTCTCAAAGACTCCTGGGAAATTATCTGTCGACATGCGAATGCAATTTGCTTTAATGTTGATGAGATACGCAAGGCGTATGGTGGCATTGGGTGTACACAAACAAACAAACAAACGCTGCGTGGTGCGTTTCAAATGGCTTTAACAGTCAAGTGTTGTAACGACTAATGAGAGTAATTGGGGGCTCACGGCCTTACTGATGGGCTCTAAAGAAAGGGAATATATACATGTGCGTTTGGGGTGGGGGTTTGGCGCCTGCAGCCACCGGTGCTCGGCTTTGCTACGAGTTTTCATCTCCAAGAGCTGATGGAAAAAAAAGTCATGAGGATAATGAAGATGAGGGAGATTGTGTAAAGTGAGAAGAAGAAACATCAAGAATTGGATGGAAAGTGGAGAGGGGTTCAAGTGGCGCAAACTGTCTCTGTCAACATGAAGTTTGGTGGGCATGACTACTATTAGTAGAAGTGCAAATGTCTGAAGAACTCATGTTGTAAAAGCACACGAAATTGGAAAGTTTACGGTATTTTCCGGGGGAATTTATCTCCGTGATTTTGTCCGATTACTATCAAATTTGAAGCACGTACTATACTCACCTGACAGGTGAGTGAAATTTTAAATGTAAAATTGGTTGTCATGTCATGGGAAGACCCAATAGTCTCCAGAACCCATGCCTTAAATGACACGTGAGGTCTGCTTTTTGGGTTTGAAGCGGACAGTTTTGGGGCATTTCGGCTGTCTCCAGGGCTCATTTAAAAACAAAACGGTCCTTGAGATTTTTTTACAACTGCTACCCAATTTTAATCATGCGTAAGAGGCGGGTGAGCAAGACGCTATGGCGAAACATTTTAACTGTTGTCATTGTGTGTAGTCAGGGCATGGCAACTTATCTTTAAAACTGTCTCTGTATCTCCACTTGAATGTTTTGAAAAGTCAGCCCCTGAAGCCAGCTCCATTTAGCCACATGAAATTTGGTCGGCATATCTAGCATGAGAAGACTCACAAAAAGTCTCGACAATTCATGTATGAAAAGGCACGAGTGGACTGTCATTTTGGTTTAAAAGCGCACATTTTTAGACATTTCCAGTGGTTGTTCAAAGACAAACTCATCCCTCAAATTTTGTCCACATGCTACCAGATTGTAACCGTGTATACCAGTGAGAGTTTTTGTCATTGTGCGTGGCCGAAATTTGATGACTTGCTGTCAAAGACAAAATTTCAGCTAAACAAGCACAGAGGTGAATCAAAGCCAAGCGGAAATCAAACCAGATTCACTTTGTGCCTCAGTTTCTATCATGAGTAGTTCTCTTCCATGTCAACATGTGGTCCCCCAGTGTCGGGTCCACGTTTTAATACTGCCCAGACAAATAGTCTTAATGGTGTAATAAATGTGGTAATCACTGTAGGATTGAGTGAGAAAATGGGTGTCATCAGACATTCGCCGCGTCGCCAATAAATGCACACCAGTACCGACACCCTGAGAGTTTCAAGTTTGTTAGTGGGAAATAAAGGAGTGGGGAAATTTAATCTGCATGACACCAGCAGGGGAATCTAATCATGGTGACACAAGTGCAGGCTTGTTTAACGATTTTCTCCCTTTGCTTTTTTCAATTAGGCTAACTCGCTGTGATGTGGCCCTGGTGCCGTCTGCCCCGTTTTATTTTCAAAGCCCAAAATTGGACCAAATTGTAATGTCGCCACGCTCTGTTTTAGCACTTCACATTGAGACCAATCAATCTTGGCTTTCCCCAAATCCACCAGCTGGATGGTAGTTTGTTATGAGCTGTCTCACATTTATTAGCACGCGCTTTTACCGCACTAAGTACTTCAATGGAAAATGCAGGGGGTATCAAATTAACCACAGTTTGAGGTAAATAAATTGCTTTGTAATGGCTCCCCCTACAGGTGTGGAGTGTAATTGGCTGGTGCACCTCCAGCACCGATCAAATTGCTTGTTGCAGCGTGAGCCCTCCCGCGAGTTACTCACAGACGTTTTAGGGTGGATTTACCGGTGAATATGCTCTCTCATATCCTGTACTTTTCAGTCAACAGAAGTGACAAAATGGGTGCATTTTGTTGCTTAACTCATATTTCATATTAATCATATTGCCTTGTTTCAACTAGTGGGCCTGCATAGGACATATTCTTGAAAAAAAATATGTTTGGGTTGACTTCCACTTCAAGGACACTCCGACATGGCCACAATGGCCCGGAGGCAACCACTCTACCACTTAGCCATGGCGCGCCACTTCTACTTAGCTAACCTGTTTCCTTGAATGCTTTCCAGGTTTCACCACCAAATCTACTTCTCCACATTTCTACCAGAAGACACACCAAGTGCTCTCCTGTCTGTCTCTCTAATCACCTTGGCTGCAGTGTAGTGGTGGTAGTGCTGTTTACAGGAGTTGACATCTTTTAAAATTTGAGTTAGCCTAGCGTGAAATCCCACAAGAGCATAAGCATACCGTGCCAAACCGTAGCACAGCAAACACTAATAAACATCCAAGGATTCATTTTGATTTTTTTTTCCCTTTTAGTTGTTATTCTATGCAAAACTTATTCCAAGACATGGGCTGCCACCATGCATGACTTCACAGAAGAATGTTAGCTTATCGTGTCAAACCGCAGCTCAACAAACATTCAAGTATTCAGTCTGTGTTTTGCTTTTTCTAAATCTTTTTGGGGGCTAGTTTTTGCAACATGTACTCCTAGAGAACTTCATGCATGTTGTCACAGACATTTAAAGATATTGTGCCAGAGATTTTGGGGGGTGTTTTGCTGTTTCATTGTGGTTGAATCATTTTTAACTCATGATAATTAAGAGCATTAAAATGGTCATTTCCATTATATCTTAAGAGGGAAGTCAATCCAAAGATGTTTTTTTTCAAGTATATGTTCTCTGCAGGCTCACTAGTGGAAACAAGGCAATATGAAATATGAGTTAAGCAGCAAAATCCACCCGTTTTTAGTCATCTTTGTGTTGTCTCTTCTGTCAACTGAAAATCACATTACAGACCCTCAGGGTTCAGATAACAACCAATCACAGCTCACCAGTTTTCTGAAGCTAAGCTATGATTGGTTGTTATCTGAGTCCTGAGGGTGTGTGATGTCATTTTCAGTCGACAGAAGTGACAAAATGGCCGTCCCTAAGAGATGACTAAAAACGTGTGGATTTTGCCGCTTAACTCATATGCCACAAACGCAATATTAATCAGAATGCTGTCTTTCAACTAGTGGGCCTGCGTAGAACATATTCTTTAAAGAAATATGTTTGGGTTGACTTCCGCTTTAAGAGGGAAAAACGACTTCTAAATCCAGTACAGTCAGGGTTGAGCAACTTTGTTCAACTTAAAATGCTCTACCGCACAACTCTGAGACCTCTCGCGTCGCCACAAGAGTGCTGATGCGTCCCATTTCTGGCCGCTTGATTTCACAAAGGTTTGAACTGAACAAGCGCGGGACACTGCATCTACATGCAATATTCATTTCCAAATGTATTCATAGAAGCCCAGTAAAGCTGCGCTAAGTGCCACAGAGGTGCATCTACTCCGCGGTAATAGGCAGTTAGGACCCTGGTATATGTGTGCATGTGGACTTTGTATAAGTGTGTGTGTGTATGTGTGTATAGGTTGCGTGGGACTGAGTCGCCAACTGGCTTGAAAAGTTTAATGCCACTATCAAGATTTACAGCGATGCTCATGTGGGATGCACGGCCCAAAAAAATGGCGCAACCCGTGTCCCAATTAGAGAGCCTGAGGGGCATGCGCACGCACACCCACACACACACACACACACACACATGCACATCATCCCTTCCTCATACAATCTCAGGTCTCGCAATCGTACACACATAATTCAGGGGTGCAGGCAGAATAAACGCTTAAACGGTGAAAGCAAAGAAAGAAAAATTCCAAGGAGTCGTGAGATGAAGCAGGTCGACATCCTCGTCACTGCTGACCATATTCAAGCCTCAGAATGCCAGGGTGTGTATCATCACACGCACAGAAACACACACACACATCCACTAAAGTCGAGTATAGCGCTTTAATGATGAAGCCGAGCGGACGTCTATCAATGCGGGTCTCCGAGAGACCAATTGGTGCGGCGCGTCTCGCCACTGCACGTGCTCACTAGTTTACATTAGCATAACACTCACATCACAAAAATAAAAACAAGAAGCAGAGATTGACGACATCGGAGGTGGAGTCAAAGGTGGAGAAAGGGCGTCGAAGAAAAGAAGGGAGTGCACTCCTTGGTTGCGGCCAGAAGAGGCACTGTTGATTCAATCCCAACTACTTTGCTGAACAAGAAAGAATGTGAGGTCGTCAATGGGAAGTTGAACCAAATTGGTGCTGAACGGTAATTATTGAATGACTGCTATAAATACACTTCAATCTAATATGAATGAATTTTACACATCAATTATTAAATAATTGAATGACTTCACTCTAGTGATCTGTGATTGGCTGGTGACCAGTTCAGGGTGTACCCCGCCTACGGCCCAAACACAGTTACGCTAGGCTCCAGCACGCCCACGACCCGAGCGATGATGAGCGGTTGGACTGAATTTCTAAAACAAGAAATAAATCATAATAAAATAATAAAAATAAAAAAACAAATAGAGAAATACAAATTGAAATAATATATAATAAAACAAATATGTATTATGAATTAGAATTATTGTAACATTCTTATTAACATACTGATAGTACGACTATTACTACTACTACCAATATTAATAATAACAAAATAATAAGCAAAAATGAAAAAGGAACAGAAATATAAATTTAAACAGCAATAAAACATCAACAATCAATTAGTAGTACTACTTTAACTATTAAGTATAATCAATACTATTATTTATGATAAATATATACATTTTTTTCAACTTTTTCATAGAAGGAATGCAATTTAAAATGACTGAAATTGAATGACTAAAACCAAAAAAATACAAATAAAAAGGAAGTAAATACAAATACAAATTTAAAATAACCTTTATAAAAGAAAAATGAAAATAAAATTAATAAAGTAAATAAAACAAAATACATAAAGTAATTGCTGAAAAATGTACATTACAAGACAAACATAATATAATTACAGATAAAAAAATACGAGAAAAAATGGTGCATTTTAATTTTTTATAATAAACATGAATAAATGTTCCACTGTATTAAAAACCATTTTTTTGCCACAAAGAAAAACAAAAATGAAATACTCTGTCTGGATACAGAAATTTGAATATACACAGGTTCATATGGCATTACATTAAATATTATATCAGCAATCCTTTGGGAATATTACTTGATAGCAGCAACGTGTGCCCGATGTTGGAAGACTCCACTTCAAAACATTTTTAAGAGCTTTTCAGCTATTGTTATTTATTTTTTACAAGTCACTATTTTCATTCATCATTCTTCCTACAATGCCGTTTCTTGGCTTGGAAAAATGATTTTAAAAAGTGAGGTCAAAACACAAAATCACAAACACACCCACACAACCCGCAGACCAACAAGTATGCTTGCATGTCGTCACACACACCCACACGGAGACACGCACGCACACACACAACATAATGTATTCCCTAAACTGGAGACTACAATCAATGTCAGCCAGTCACAGTTCAATGAGCAGACTAAACAATGTCGCTCCATTATTACTGTCTTGTTTAAGCAACAACGCCTGGACGACACAGAAAATCAATACACTGCCACGCAACAGTGTGCATGTGTGTGTATGCGTGTGTGTGTGTGTGTGTGTGTGTGTGTGTGGAGTCAACAACAAAGGTCCATGACGATTAAAAGTCAACATAAGCAAACCTTTCAGGCATGTATGCATTGCATATGTGCGGGTGTTTTACAAACAATATATCAATCTCTCCAACGCTGATTGATTATCTACACTTAAACACTCTAGTCATTATTTAATTTCATTTAAAGAAAAGGCAGACAATTTAAACTTCTTTCGTTGCGCCTGACAATGAAATTCGTCTTATAACATTCTCCTTTTCTATCGATTTGCAGCACTGTGCCTAAAATAACTTCTTCTACCGATTTGAACTCAAAATGTTTTTTCTGGTCCGGGGTAGTCGAGCGTTATGTTGTTAAAAATAGAAATACATTTCATGGACAAGCGACTTCTACTCTATGATTTAACATTGTCATGTTTTTTTTTTTTCCGGATTTTAACTCAAAGGACAAAATGTGTGTCTATGTCAAGCATTTATGCTATTCCTTTTTTAAATCAGCCCTAACATGGTAAAATATAAAGTGGAAAAATGGAAATAAGCGTTACAAAAATTGTCAGATGAACAACTCCATCTCGAGAGCATTGCGCCCGATAGCATCGTCATTTTCGTACCAACTCATTAAAGAACTAAATCTCGTTTGGTCCGTTTAAGCTAATATTTTTCTCAAACTATACATACAGTCGCAGCAGACCAAGAAATATCCGAAATTTGGTGGATGACCAACTTGGAACCATTGCATCAAATGTAATATCATTCCCGTTCAGGGAGTTCAAGCTATCATTTATCCAAGCCCAAGCACATTTCACAACCAACATTTGGCAAAAAAAAAAAACCCAGCAGAACCTGATCCAAAAACATTGGCGGACACGTGAAAGTTTGGCGAGTTGCACTCCGGACAAAAAGCCAGCACGGGCAAGAAGGGAAGGAAGCGGCGCAAACAATAGGAAGATTTGGACGGGCTGAAGGGATTCGTGGGCATAGCTTTGGCTTGACTCAGCTGCTGTCTCCAGCTTTTTGGAGGGGATGACATTTGTGAACAAGGATGGAAGGAACGAGGAGGGAAAACAACTATGTCGTTTTCCCCCCCAATCTTTTTTGTTTTGAGTTTCTCCCGTTTCTCCTTCAGAGAGTGCAGAGGAAGCCCGGCGGGTGGGGGGATACAAAAAGTAGGGAAAAGATGAGAGGGAGTCCAGAGGCGTACACAACACAAATGGAGATGGACGGTGCATGGAAAGAGGACCAGAGGACTTATTTTGTATGCCTTTGATGTGGTGAAATAACCCCGCAGTGACACCGTGACACATGCCTGTGCAGCTCACATAAAGAAAAAGAAGAAAGGAAAAAAAGTAATGCAGTATGCATAAAGTCATAGATAAGATATAACACAGATGGTCACAGGCCAAGCAGGAACACTGAAACACAACAATGCGACAAAGATGCGCTGCACAAAACAACAACAATATGCTGTGTCCTCGAAAAAGACAGCGGGATGAAATAAAAATGTCCACAAAAGTATTACATACTACTATCCTGCATGTTTTAGATGTTTTCCTCCTCCAACACACCTGATTGAAATGATCAGGATCGTTATCAGGCTGATCATTTGAATCAGGTGGGTTAGAGGAGGGAAACATCCAAAACATGCTGGATAGGGACCCTCGAGGAGCCGACTTGGTGACCTTTTCACTTTTGTTAGAAGAATTGAATTAGTCTTCTGGCTCTTCTGAGGAAATACATGCTGTGACCCTATTTAGTTTGTTACTTTTTTCCTGAATGACAGAATGTGGAAAAAATTCTAAGTAGGTTTTAATAGTGCTTAAAGCGGAAGTCAACCCCAAAATTGTCTTTACGATAATATGTTCTCTGCGCCTCCACTAGTCTAAACACGGCATTTTGACTAAAATTGCATTTCGCCGCTGTCCTGGGAAAAATACGTATTTTTTTCATTTTTCCTAACTCTACGTGAATGGGGTTTCTGCATTTAAAGACATCGCATTAATGTGAAAATTAAAAAAAATAATAATAATAAAAAAGGGGGTTTTCACAGGACAGCGCTGATTTGTGGAATATGAGTTAAGCACCCGTTTTTAGCCATCTCAGGGGGCGGCCATTTTGTCAATTTCTGTGGACTGAAAATGACATCACAGTTGCTCAGGGCTCAGGTGACGACCAATCACGGATCCGCCTCAGAAAACAGGTCAGCGGTGATTGGGCGTTATCTGAGCCCTGAGCAACTGTGATGTCATTTTCAATTGCCAGCAAGTGACAAAATGGCCATCCCCTGAGATGGACAGAAACAGGTGGATTTTACAACTTAACTCATATTCCACAAACACAATATCAATCAGAATGCCGTGTTTAGACTAACGGGGCTGCATAGAACATATTATTGACATTATAGACAATTTTGGGGTTTACTTCCACTTTAACAGCGTGGTAAAACCCGAGTCAGACCATGATTGATGAAGGGTTGAAGATTGCTGCGATTTTTTTTTTTTTTTTTTAAACAAACAAGCAAGCAAGGGGAGCATTGTTGTGATGCCATCAGGCTGGCAGAGGAGCCAATTTGGCATGCTAGAGAGGAACATTAGCAAAAAAAAATTAATAAGCAATGACATACCGGTTTTACTTAATGCCATGCGGCGTTGATGGGAGAGGCGACGTAGTGATGGGATAATGTGCGCGCATGAGTGTGCATGTGCGTATGATTGGCAAGCTCATTGAGCCACATGTCATTGGACAAGGAAAGCGTTATTGCACTGCACAGTACACCAGCTGTGCCTCAAGGAGATGATGATGATTACGATTATTATGATGATGATGATGACGGCCAAATGGTTGAATCAAAAAGGGGAACACGGACAGTAATATCTGATTGTGCTTCTAAAGCCTTCTGGAATCCTTTCGGTAAATTAAGATTTACTGTCAATGAATGTATTTATTAAACTATGACCTCTATTGGAGCATGTGTTAAATGTTGAAACTGCAAAAACCACACCGCATTGAACGCATCGGGCAGAAAGACAAACAAACAACAAGAATGGAGGAGAATATTTTATCCAAGAGCAAAGTGGAGAATGTGAAGTGGAATGATGCTACAGCTGAGGCACGGTAACAGGTTCAGCTAATATTAGCATGTGTTTATTTTGTCATTTCTAGATGTGCCCTCAAATGCTATGATTGAGCTTGACCAATGACAGACTGAAAGCAGTTTACGTCATCCATAACGTATCAGCTGACCAGGTACAAAAAACAGTACGTCGCAGTATCAATTTTTTTCAATTGAAAAGAAAAAATAGCTTGTAGAGCTGTCAATTATGTAGCGTGTTGAGCAAAATTGACAATTTAAGAGCTAAGTACAGAAAAAAGTTTGTTTGCTCATTTGGGTGAATTCCCTAGTATTAGTTTGAGCAATAGAATTAGCCAAAAATGAAAGCTTCAAACATAAATGACTGATTGCCTATTCAGTTTGAGGTATGGGTGTTTTGAGAAATGTCCACCCAATTCCGTGTCGATTGCTCAAACTGGCATTGGGGCTCAATTTTGTCCAACTTTCCATGCGGGCCCATGGAATTTGCCTCCAAAATGGCTGCTTCAAACCAAGATGTCTGCCTTTTTGTTCCAATTCCAGGTCCTTGACACTTTTTTATTCGTGCTGTTATGATTGACATGTTCAACCAATTTCGTGTCAATCGGTAAAACGAGTATCAGAGAATGTTTTTTGTGTTTTTTTTCGAATTCTCCAGGCCCTTTTTCATGGACAATGCTTCCAAAATGTCTGCTTTAAACACATATGTCTGCCTTCCTCTTAAGACTTTTTCATGTGGTGTGTCCTGACAGACATATTGATGCAATTTCATGTCAATCAATGAAACTTGTCGGGGACTCGTTCTTCACAGAATTTGGCCCCAATATGGTTGCTTCATACCAAAATGGCCGACTCTCTGTTTACCTTTGGGCTAGGGTCCACGTGACTATTTCGTGCTTCTTGTTATGATAGACACGTCCATCCAGTCTTCTGTTGATCAATCCAACTGGTGTCTCCTTTTTTTTCTATCATTGCAGGGGAGGATTACTAAGTGAGGCGATTCATAAAAATATAATAATAAACATATAATGCAGAAATTTGGTGGACCTGTCTTGACCTTAAAGCAGTCCACAAGAGAATGAAGGCATCAAACAGCACAAAGCAGAGCCGGAGCGAAAGACTGAAACTTTCTTTTTATTCCGACCCAATAGATGTCGATAAGTGTTGTGAAATGGGAGCCCAGGGAAGGTTCTGGAACATGCAACACAAAATCTACGTGGGTGGACAATCAATGAAAACAAAGCAGAGTGTGAAAAATGTCACAAAACAAGCGTGGAAAAGGAAGTTAGTGGCTTTACTTTTAGGGACGAACTGCTGAGTTGCCATGTGCAGTTTAACTTTGACTTTTGAAGCTTTGTTGCTGTGGCATGAGAGTAGCATAGTCACTGTTGCCGTGGCAACCTCTGTTCTTGCGCCTCATTTTGTCATAAGTCATCTCTTTCTGTCTTTGATTTTTGACATACATTTCCTCCATAACAGAATAAAAATAATGACACGGTTCTAACACCTTCCGTCATCCACCGTGCACCAGGAAGTAACCTTATGACTAACATTCAGCGTTCGGACTTTTCACAACTAAGACGCTCGCGACCGTCATGAGGATAAGCGGTTCGGATAATGGGTGGACGGATATTTTCAATGGCATTCTCCTCCTAAAATTAGAAATGGTACAATCCTGTGGTCTTGCGGCATCTTCTGTGAACCAGGATGTAGCCTGCAAATTAATATACGAAACACCACAACTTCTCCACTTTTTTTTTTTTTTTCCCTTCAAGGAATTTGTTTTCTCCATTTTTGCCAATAATCACGATCAAAGCAATCACCCCTGCCTCGCAGTCCAAAACAGTATGGTCCTGTTCTTTTTTTCATCCTCCATTAACCAGGAAGTATGATAGCGTAACATTAGATAATGGCAAATCTACTCTAGTGTCTTATGTTATACTGCGGGTGAACCAGCCAGCACATCGAATATAAAAACTTGAAGATTAGCATTTATCACATACATTCAATTTCTTGACTTCTTAACATGTTTAAAGTTTGCTACCATATCTGTATTACTTGCCACGGAAGCATCAAAGTCAGTTAGACTACAGGGGCAGCCCAAATGTTGCTGACTGGAATGTGAAATAACTTCCAAAAATTTAATCTAATAGGCTTCAGTGACTGTTTTTTAATAACAGAGCAACTATGTATGACATAAAATATGAGCAACCTCAAAGTACAAATATGACCATAAAAACAATATGAAATAATATGCAATATTATGTTTTCCATTGTTTGAGTGTCAGCCATCTCTGGTGTTTTCGTTTATTAAAATTGCAATAAGAAAGTTGAGGGAGGCAAACTTTAGCATTTGGACAGACATAGCAGACTCTGTCTTAATTTTATTTGCAGTATCTTTTCTCATTTCCCTCCATATGAAAGCAACCTCTGCAGGGATCCGGCATTGATTAAGTTCACATTGCACACATGGTTAATCCATCATACGAGCGTGCATCATGAAGTCAATATGTACGGTGTGTGAAAATATATACGCTGTGTGACATTAATTTTATGTGCCATGCGCCATCATGATTATTCCATAATTAATTAATTATTCTTTGCATATATGACATACCCATGTGTGACCAAAAGTATTTTTTTGACTGGATTTCTAGTCGTTCTGTTCATTTCTATTGTGCAATATGGCCGTTACCATGTAACTGCGCCATATAGCGAGACCATAAAAAAACAACTCCCACATACTTTAAGAATATGTTCTATGCAGGCCCACTAGTTGAAACAAGGCATTCAAATGAATATTGCGTTTGTGGAATAAGATTGAATCCACCAGTTTTTAGCCATCTCACGGGGCGGCCATTTTGCCACTTCTGTCGACTGAAAATGATCCCACACACATCACACACATATAGCTCAGCTTTAGACAACAGGTGAGCTCTGATTGGTCTCTGAGCCATGAGGGTCTGTGATGTCATTTTCAGTCAACAGAAGTGACAAAATGGCCGCCCCGTGAGATGGCTAAAAACGGGTGAATTTTGCTGCTTAACGCCTATTTCATATTGCCTTGTTTCAACTAGTGGACCTGCATAGAACATATTCTTGAAAAAAATATGTTTGGGTTGAAAACATGGTTGAAAATGGTTGAAAAACATTCAAACATTCCTTGCTGCCTGTTCTCACTTGCAGCTGCCAAGAAATGGAAGACTATCGTTTAAAAGCCTGATAGCTTAATGCTAACATAAAACGAAAAACACCATCGACGGATAATGAACATTAGCTTGTTGTGTAATTAATTACGGTATTGACCCTTCAAACAACCGCAATATTAACACACACGGAGCAGCAACGCATACAAACAGGGTATACGACAATACTCATAAGAATATAAATCGTGGCTGTCCTGTGAAAAACACTTATGTCCATTTTTTTCATTTTTTCTTATTTTTACGTGAATGTGTTTCCACGTTCCAGACATCGCATTAACGTGAAAATTAAAAGAATTTCCCAAATTGGACAAATGTGGTTTTCACAGGACAGCGATGATATACTCTCTGCTCTATGGGAAAAAATGAACACAAACACGGTATAACGTGGCATCGTATTACACTGTTGGGGCATCCTCTTCTTACTGCTGTTATTTACCCTGCAACTATTTCAGTAGAGCTCAGTGACGTCCGGCATGTTGCGGCACAACGTGATGCCACACTGACAAACACAGTTTGGGTTTATCTAGCTTGGTACAAAGACACACTTCGTACCACACACACACACACTCACTCGCACACACACGCACTGTAGAATATTAGCTCCCACCGGTGCATGCAGCCACTCAGGGAGCAGTATATTTTGCTCAGCGGGTGACAAGACCACATGTAAGCACTTTGCTTTGATTCATTTCAACAGCATTCTAAAGTTGCTAATGAATATGGGCAGCACATTGCTGAGGAGGCACTTTTTCTGCGTGTATGGCATTGTTATTTGGCCAGAATTATCCATGCACACATTTTTCTACCGCTACCCCCAGAGGATCACTGTGGAGGTATAGAGGCTGAGAGGTGAGGATCACTTTGTGCTTTTAAAACAAAACAAACGCCCCCCCGAAAAAAAATCATCTTTAAGCAAATCTTTTGTTCTCAAGGAGAAGAAGGTGATCAGCGAGAGCAAAGACAAGCGCGGGAGCCAGCTCGGAAGCGGCTGCAGGCCTCCTAATTAATCACAGCGCCTCACACGCAGACAGGAAATAGATTTGAGGAATCCAAATGGCGTGGAAGAAGAATGGTGGGGAATGGCGTCTGAATTCATCACAGCGTGTTTACGCGCCGCTCACTTTGAAAATTGTAACCTGGAGCTACACTGATAACGCGGCGGAATTTGGGAGTATTTTTGAGGTCATTGGCTTTTATTTAATTTGTTTAATTACCACGGGCTTAACACTCGCTACAATGTGCTCTTGAGGGACTTGAAATGAACTGTTTACTAATGAAACAAATATTACCATTTCTAAGCGTATTATCTTTTCATATGCTTAACCACTAAAGTTAAACAACCTCCAATTTGGAACCAGTTGTCCCATAGGAATGGCTGGAAATGGAATTACTGAAATCTGTGCCGGGGTGACAGTACTGCCATCATAAAGCCTTTATTTACTGTACCTGAAAGGTGAATCAGTTTACTTGCATATCACATCAATTTTCACCATTTAAATGATTTGAACTGCCACTCATCCGTTCCACCCCACAACCCCCCCACCCCCAGAAAAAAAATGATAAAAACATTATTTAAGAGAATCTAAAGATGTAAACTAGTTTGAGAAAGTGTAATTACAGTAGGTACTGCTGTATTCATGTGTTCAATGTGTGCCTTTAAAGGGCGTGGCCGAGTGAGTGCCATCAGGAGCAGGAGTATATATATATATATATATATATATATATATATATATATATATATATATATATATATAGTTATATAGTTGAATAAGGGGGATACCGACACTTATTTTACTTTTTTTTCCACTTGAAGCATCTTTGCCATCTTATACAACTACAATATCCTTTTTCAGCACACGAACGCACAAACGCACTCACACCCTTCTTTGTGTGTTTGTGCAGACGTAAGCGCCTCCGAGGTAAAAGTGGTGATTATAGTAATTATGGTTTCATGTTTTTTGCATACTCCTTCAGATGGACCACGGGATTACCAGTTGCTGCTATGCGAAAAAACACTCCCAATCCCTTTCTCCGGAGCCACAACCAGAACGGACTTGCACAGCGCGTCCAATCGCTCTCATGCAAGTGGCAAGTCTCGCTACTTTTTTTTTTTTTTTTCGAGAAGCAGGGTGCCAGCCGTTTGGGGACCCCGCTTCAATCCTCATCACATCACGGCTTCATTTATCAATGGGCTGCTTGATTACATATTCATGATGGCACAAATAAAGACCCTCGTGCTGTGACACACAAACACACAGTTCAGCCAAAAAAACAAAACAAAAAAAACAAAAAAAGCAGCCAGCAGCCATCTGCCAGGTCGTGCATGTCAGCGAGAAGTGCCCACACCAAACTGACTGATTCACAATTCCAACTCCGATGTACTGCTTGCAATACATGTCTATTCGCAAGTATTTTCAAGTGACACGTATAGTTTAAACTCAAACCATTTAACTAAAATGCTTCATACTCACCAGAGATGATGATTATATAATTTATTATTGTCTCATGAACGCAACAGACATTTTTGGCTAGCGGAACAGTTTTGGTCTGATCAACCAATCAGAGAGGGAAAAATTGCTGAATGCCAAAAATAATTTTTAAAGGCAACAGTTTTTTTCACAACTTAAAACAGTTCCTAGGTGTCTGTGACATGTGCTTGTTGATTAAAAATAATACATACAATAATGACAGCACATTGTAGACAAAACCTCTTGTCTTACTGAAAACACCTCATTTCTATTCTAGTCTCATGCAGGTGAGCCAGCCCTCATTCCGCCAAATGTATTTGTATAAAAAAAAAAAAAAATCAGAGGCAGAGCTGCACTGTATTTGTTTACAGAGGGCAGAAAACCAGATAATAGCCTGCACAATTGTGTCTTTACCGCAAAAGAAAACTGAAGCAGATTGGTACTTTGGCACGATTCCAGGCCAGGTGTTTGAGGATGACACAAGCCAGGGAAAGGACAGGGCAGGTTGGGATTAATCTTAGGGCATTGTTATCCCCCCCGACCACCCATAGGGGAAAGTGTCACCTCTAGTAAAGTGAGATTCTGCCGCTCATTTTCCAGGCAAATAAAAACGCCTAGCCTATTTATTGGAGATTTTACGGTATCGAGTAAAAAGAAGATATAGACCGTGAAGGGGAGAGATGAAACAAAGCGATATATACGAGTTGAGGTTTCAATGCAGAGCAGCTGGCAGGCGGTGTGTGTGTGTGTGTGTGTGTGTGTGTGTGTGTTGACACTCCATTTCTTTACCTGTCTATTGCTTCCACTTCGCCTAACCATTCCCATTTGACTCATCACTGTGTTCGCATGTGCAAAACACATACAGCCCTGCACCCCACAATTGACTGATTAGTTTACATGCAACACACATCCACATCCACACACGCGCGCGCACACACCCACATCCTTCTGCTCGTGGGACTCCCGTCAGGAGCACAATATGTCCACTGTTTGGTCTCCACGCTAATTAAACTGAGTAAATCCAATGGCAGGGAGACGCAAGAGTGGGAGGCAGACAGTTGCCGAAGACGGGGATAATAAAAGAAACTTTGCCACTGCACTCCGCCTACGAAGCAATAACAAAAAACTCGAATGTCTCGTAATTAAGCGTCGCCCATCCGTCTAGTAAAGTAGACAGCTCAAATTTGGTAGTAGTCAGATGAAAATCTCCAGGAGGACTTTGTCCACGAAGAGACCCTAGAAATGGCTGAATTGACCCGAAAAAAAAAAAAAAAAAAAATACCAACGTCAGTCTTCCTGTGTGCTTTTAAGCATGGGTTTTTGACGTACTCTCTATAGACATGCCTAGAATTTATCATGAAATGAAAGTCACTTCAGTGAATGAATATTTGAATCATTTTGAAGGGTGCCAAATTGAACCTACAGTGGAAAACAAACTAAAATGGCAAACCTCCTGTATTTTTTTTATTTTCTTTATGTGATTTTTAGAGCTGGCCATACTGTCCCAAGGTCGGACGCAGATTCTGTGTGGAGGGCTGCAGTGATAGTTGACTATGTGGAACGTCGGAAGTAGGTTTTCATCCTGTGGGACAGGCGGAATGTAAGGACGGAAGCGCTTTAAAAGGACGAGGACAGACGGGGTCGGAGGATGATAATTTTTATGAAAAGGACGGAGGGACGGAAGGGTACTCAGGTCACGGACGGAGGACAGACCGGCAAAAAGGGTTGCTCAGCTCTGGTAATTTGGGGGATGTACCTTCCAAATTTAATATAACTGAGAGAAATGGATGCATTTTTGAATAATTTCATGTGGCGCCAAATTGACTCACATGTGAAAATCTCCCCCCAATAAATCACATCTGAAAAGGCATATTTCCTATGTCTTTTGGTTTCCTGAGACGTTTTTGCAGTTCCACTCATGATAGACCAAATTTAATGTGGCTGAATGAAACTGGTTTTGGGTGCTGAATTTTCAAATAATTTAAAGTGGCACCAAACTGACCATGAGGAAAAAATCCCAAAACCACATAAAAACAGCTGACTACCCATGTAACTTTTTGCATGCCTACCAAAATTCAAAGATGAGTGAAACTTTGGGGCTGAATTTGAGTAATTTTATGTGATGCCCAAATGACCGTAAAGTGAGAAAACAAACAAAACGAACCAAAATGACAGACTTTCTGTATCTTGATAGGCATTTTCCTTGAGATTTTTTTTGGGGGGGGTCTGTTCATGATAAACACAGACCAAATTTAACACAACTGTAGCTGAGTGAAACCATCTTATGGTGCTGACTTTTTGAATCATCACATACGCTGTGGATTCTGGCCTAATTTGCATCCATTTGCAGTGTAGCCTCACAGAAAGCAACACGAAGACCAGGTCATATCTTTGCCATTCTCACAGCTCATTTAGAGCATTAGTTCAAAACACTTGGGAACAGCCTTTAAAAGACAATTTCCTATCCTTCATCATTAAACATGTGCAATTTATAGTCGATTAATAGCTTTGTGAAACCAATTGAGGCAACTTGTTTTTCTTTTTTTTTTTATGTTTTTTTTTTTTTTATGAAAACAGACACTTTGAGACCTGTTTCCATCTTTTTTCAGGCTCAACACTGGGGGGAAAAAAAACAGCCCAAATGGCATTCTCTATCTGTTTTAAGTTAGAAATGGTCAAAACCAAGCACATGTCTTCCTACATTACTGAATGAAACACTTGTGGTGGTTTTGTAGATTTTCTTTTCAACCAACCAAAACGCATCTGAACATGGAGTGGGAAGTTGCATTCTGTAAAACTGCCCTCAACACGCACACACAAACACACACACGCAGTGGGCGGAAGACGAAAAGGCTGGAAACGAGAGCCCCAAATGAGGCCTCGAGTTTCACGGGGCATGAAAAATTCATAATTCCAGAGCTGTACATGAAACTCTAGAAGGAATTAGGACTGATATCGGGAGACGGCGGGAAGGGGAACAAACCGAGCATCTCTTCTTCGTCTTCTACGTCTTCTTCTAGCTCGTTGCAACATCTCTACTAAACGCACACGCGTACGTAAACAAAATAGCATGCGTTGCAGGGTACATGTGTGGGGTGTGTATTCAAAGCTTTTCAAAGTCGCACTTAATTGATCGTAATTGGATTCATGTTGTGCTTGCTTTCAACATTTTTTTTTTAACTAGAATTTTGTAGGAAATTACCGCAAATAAATTAAACTGCACTTATTTGTTTTGAAGCTCGTAGGCCTTTATAGCACAAGGAACCAGATATAGTAAGTTTAATTTGAGCCACATGTCTCCCTACAAGTGGTAGAATCAAGTGATTTCTACCAGCCAAAGCAACCCATGTTGAATGTAACGGCCATGAAAGCAACACATATGATGTATAATTATGATAAATATGGTAAATGGTAAATCAATGACATGGTATTATATTTTACTATGAGTAAAAAAGTTATATTTGGGTTAAGAAAAAGTTAAATGTGTTGGAGACCTTTAGAAAATGTGACAAAAATCTATGATGGAGGATTTGTATACCGGGGATGTATGTTTTTCAAAATGTCAGACAATGTGTGATGCAAAGTTTAAACTAATTAACATGTATTAACAGCAGGAAAAAAGGTTTGCCTGTCAGATATAAATGCTATCATCAAATAATGAATGTGTACATTCGGCCCTTCTAAAGTAAATCTGTAAATCTCCACAAATTATTTGAACACCCCCTTTGCGGCGCAGCTATTTAAAAATTAAAGTGATTTACAGATTAGCCATCACCATCAAGTTCTTCAGGCCAACCAGCGAAAAGAGTGAGGCAAAGGGAAGTAGATGGGAGGGGGATCGGGTGCACCGTCATCCGGACTTATTTGCAAGTATTTTTTCATATTACAGTAATTGGTTGTTGCTTTACATTTGAATCTTGAGGACGACTATCTTTTCCATTTTAATAGAAACTAATTTTATTCTGGACATTTTTTTTCCCCTATACCCATTTTGGCGCCCCCTGGAGTCCCTGGCGCCTAAAGCATCCGCCTATATGGTCTAATGGGCGAGCCCCAGCCCAGCCTGTGTGTCAAAATCAAACAGCTTTTTTTTCTTTTTTTTTTTTACAATTTCCACTGTCCCCCTTCCACATCCCCTCCAATTTAGACAATTGGCAAACAAAATCTGTATTTCGTACTTAAAGCGGAAGTCAACCCAAACATATATTTTTTAAAGAATATGTTCTATAGAAGCCCACTAGTTGAAACAAGGCATTCTGATAAATATTGCGTTTGCGGAATAACAGTTAATCCACCCATTTTCAGCCATCTCTGGGGGTGGCCATTTCATCACTTCTGTCGACTGAAAAATCATGGCTCAGCTTCAGAAAACAGGTCAGCTGTGATTGGTCATTACCTGAGCCCTGAGCAATTGTGATTTTCAGTCGAAAGAAGTGACAAAATGGTCGCCCCCTGAGATGGCTAAAAGCGTGTGGATTTTGCTACTTAACTCATATTTCATATTAATCATATTGCTTGTTTCAACAAGTGGGACTGCTGGGAACATATTCTTGAAAAAAATTGTGTTTGGGTTGATTTCCACTTTAAAGTTTTTTTTTACGTTGTCGTTGAGCCGTTGGAAAAGATCTCATCATCTAGCCAAAAACCCGGCGTAAAAAACAACCACTTGTTGCTTCTTGAAACAAGCAGAACTGTAACCCGATGTACAAGTTAAATTATAAAAAAAAAAAAAAAGCACCACGCGTGGGATGCCATTTTTCACAGTCCATCATAAAATGTAATGAGTGAACGGAGAGAACACAAGGCCGCAGGCAAGGAGGGGGAGAAAGGTCAGTAAAAAATGCTTTTCTGCAAGCGCAAAGAGGAGACGGTGGGTGGGAAGGAAAAAAAAAAAAAAAAACATGTCTGATCACGGCCGAGACCTTAAAGGTTCTCAGTTGGGATGACTAAGCGGGGGAAATGTGCCATCGCAAGCGGCGGGAGGCTTGGTCTTTACAAAACAAGGCCAGACGCAGTCAAAGACGTCCTTTCACGCCATAAGCGTGGACATTCACGCGCATAAAATGCAGCATTGTGTCGGCTTCTCTTTGTGTGTGTGCGTGCATGCGTCGTCGTGGAGTCCAAGTGGAGTGATCAAAGCCGCTCCAAACCACCCAGAGAGATCTCCCCCTTCCTCACCCATGCAACCTGGCCTCCCCTACCTCCCTCCATCTGGCTCTCGTACAAAAAGTCTGAAATTGAAATTCCTTTAGAAAATGTGGAATTCCAGGAAATAAATAAATGCAGGACAGTATGTCTAGTTAATTCATCACAAGGTTGTCACATAGCAAATGTGCTTCTTGTTTTACTGGGTTTGGAGTGAGAAAAATTGTGCTGCAGATTTAGTAAAAATATTAACCATTCAGTTTTTTTTTTTTTGTAAATATAATACATTTCATACATTTTTGTAAACGCTCGTTAATGTCCACAAACTTTGAAACTTATTTGAAGTCACGTGATTATTATGTTTTATTTAAAGTTCTGTCAAGTACATTTTTGGAAATTTAGTAGGCCTGAACGTTTTTTTAACTTACTTAAAAGCAAGAAAACTTTTGTAAATGTTTCATATTTTTAATCAATGATAAAAACATTTAATTCATTAATGAGTTTGAAGGGTGAGTTTTTTTTCTGGTTGATAGAAATACAGATTTTCATCAATGTATAAATTCTCCTTTTTTTTGCAAATTAAGATGAAACAAGAACATGAAATAAATTAATATTTTCCTCTTCAAATCCGTTATCTTTTTCTTCTTCCTCTTCTTCTGTGTTTTAGCAGTTGCCAAACAACTTACGGTGCATTACTGCCACCTTCTGAAATCAAGTGTGGGCCGGCAAAATACCATTTCAAAACATCCTAACCCCACTCTTTCCAGAAAATAGAAACGTAAAACTTAAATCACAAGAAGTTCTCTTTAAAGCTGTCTCTGTATTCAAAGCTACTTTATTACTTCTTAGTCAGCCTGACTAACTCATGATTCTCTATTTGGTGCATACTGACACCTGCTGTACATATACAGTCAATACAGGGTGGGTCGCCTTTCCGTCGCTCGTCAGAAAAATGGGCGTCCACGAGTGATGGATTGTGAGGTCCGTTCGGACTTGACCAGGTTGGTAATGATTACACAGACAGATGAAAATCCACTTCCGTCAATGCTTAGTCCGTCTTTTTTTTTTTTTAAGTTTCCCGTCTATCGTCAGCAAAATGTCCGTCAGGGACGTACAGACACACCGGTCTGTCAGTCAGACGGAATGCCCACCTCTGAATTTTTACCAATAACAAATGCAGGGATTCAAACAGAGCCTTAGAAAATATTGGAAAAAATACACAATCACAACTATATATATTAAATTAAATGTTGTTGACTTTTTAGTGGCCTTGTCGCATCAGAGGTTGCCACAGCGAGTCATTTTCAGGATTTGTTTGGCACAGTTTTTACAGCGTCTGTCTGACGCAGCCCACCCATTTCTTTGATCCGGCCTTGGCGTGGCATTGGGGCACTGGCCTGCAATGACACCTGCGCCGACTGCATTAAAGGCAAAAGTATGTACCACTACACCACCAGTGCAAAAAATACCCCATGTTGTAATTTGACTATTGCGTTATTTGTTCACACACACAATGAAACATGACCATAGGCATTACTATGTATGAATGCCTGTCATTCAGCATTCATACAGGCACCATGACAGAATGATTCCCGCCTGGCCAATCGGCTCATTGGCCGCTTTAGAGCGACCAATCAGATTTGCCTCGTTCGGGTTTTTGGGCCCCCCCCCCAGCTGTGAACCCTGAAAGGCAGCAGCAGTGCACTATGGGACGGGACCGCAGTATAATGGGCGACAGCAGGAGACGGCAGCGCTGGCAATATCATGCCAATTGTACGCACACACACAAAAACACACAAAGAAAGAAACATGTGATCTCTGCTACAAAGCCAGGTTGACGCACACATAAAAAAAAAAAAAAGGAAAAAATCACACAAACTCCCACGTACAGAACATGTTGGCTCACACGTATGTACAAAACACATACATGCATACGCACATTTTCACAGGTACACACTTATAAGCCACATAGGGGCACAATGCAAGCATCCCTACACCGCAGGTTCACACATTCTTGCCAACAATCACACACCCACAAGCACAACTTCAACGCCAAATGCCAACAAGTTTGCGACGCCGTTTTGAACAAGGCTAATCTCAACAAGTGTGTGTGTGTGCGTGTGCGTGTGTGTGTGTGTGCGCGTATGGAAATATGAATGTCATGTAACCAGAAGCTAAGGAATGGTCCGGGAAGAAACAGAACCTCCAATGTTCCACCGCCCGACTCCCTCCCCTTCCCTCCTCTCCAGCAGCTGAATGGCGGAACGTGTCTGCGACCATTCAGCTCGCGGGTAAAACAAGGAGACTTTTCACATTCATCCCGAGGCTCCATTCAACTTGGATCTTCGATTGAAATCTCGATTTTAAAAAGTTGATTCAATAGAGTGCCAAAAATCTTTCCAGGCAGAGAGGATTTGGTAAATAAAAATGAACAAACAAAAAACTAAACAAAAAAAAAAGTGAAAAGAATTAAAGGTACAGGTAGAAGTTAAACACACTACGGATTGATGATTTAGGAAAATAGATATATTGTTAACAATTATTTTATGAGAGGAATTCATTATAAAAATAATGAACAAATATGCCCACACTTAGCCCACAAATGGCAAAAATCAACGTATATTTAATGCTGTACACAAATTTCCATTAAGGACTGGTAGGGGGAAAACAGGTAAATTAATGCAACAAATGCAAGAAGATAATGTTAAAAAAAATCCAATGTAATCTGAATTTAAAAAAAAAAAAGTGGAAGGCAAATGCAGAGTCAATAGCGCTGATCATTTACAAAGACATGATGCCCATACTGTACATATGTTTCAAAGGCAGGGATTTATCCATATATTGGAAGTTTTTGACCCGAGGTATGGGCTTCCAAGCTGCAAATATGGACCCACTGATGCAGACTACTGACACCTCAACCAGCTTTGATAAATAAAATTTCATTTAACACATTGACAAAAAATTGTGAACAAAGACACTTCCCTCTGACACAAATGACGATTTGCCAATGTGTCAAATTGTCGCAGTATAGCGCCAACTATTGTCGTGGAGGACTTAATCATTGATTTTTTTGTTTTTTGCCTATCGGTGGCTGGCATCAGCAGCTTCCAAGAGTACCTTAAAATAAGCCCCATACGATACCTGGTATCAGTATTCGCCCATCCCTGAATACTATGTAGCTTTGCCTGTACAAAAGAGTGAGTGTCAACAAACATTATGGAGCAACTCCATATTTGGCAATTCATTTTTCACCCATTTTCCATACCTGCCAATATCAGCTAATTTCGGACGACAGGTGGGGTACATGGATGCTTTTTAAGCAGATGGCACTGGGTCGATCCCCACATTGTGACACATTGTCAAATCCAATGGTGAGCATCACAAAGGGTCAGCTAAAAACTTGACATTTAGTAGCCATAGCAGACCCCCAAAAAAGGACCCATGCCTGGAAAGGTACAGAAACTTTGCCATTTTGGTTTGTTTTTTTGTTTTTCTACTTCAGGATCAATTTGGCATCACCAAAATAATTTGAAAATTCACCTCCCGAAGCCAAGCCAGTTTCACTTAGAAAAAATAACATTTGGTAGGAATGTTGACAATGTTTAAACCAACAAAAAAGTCTCAAGAACCTATGCCCCGAAAAGACACAGAAGTTCATTTTGCCATTTTGGTTTCAAGGCGAAATGCTGAATTGCGAACAGGCTCTGTTACATAAAGTATATAAATCGTACTGTACAAGAAATCCCTCCAATCTTTTACCTGATGTAGTGTTTACGCCATGCGCTTCTGTTTCCATAAGCAGCAGAGTTCAAATGAGCAAAGCAGGTAACGCTTTAATTTTGCTGTGTGAGTAATGCTGACATAATTGCAATTACGACCTGTTTATTTTGATGCGATTCGAAAGACTGGGCTTTTATTAGAAATATGCCTTCAATTGTCTTTGTCTCTTGTCTTTTTAATAACATATTAGCCATTGCTCCTCACCTTTGGTTACTCTAACCTGCTATATAAAGCAATTGTGTGGTACAGATAAATCTATTTGCGGAGGCATTTATTTACCAAACTGCAAATTGGGGAGGCATCAATGGGTATGGAAGGTCACAATCTGCACAGTTGCATTTTTGGAATAATATTTCCGCTACATTGCAATTCATGTCAAGCGAAAGAATTTAAAATGGCTTTCTGCTTCGGCAGTTGCTGCTGTTTTTGTTAACAGGAGTTCAAATGGGTTCAGTATATACGGTATATATGGTGTATATATATATATATATATGGTGTATATATATATATGGTGTATATATATATATATATATATATATATATATATATATATATATATATATATATATATATATATAAACAACACTTACAGAACCACCTTTTTTCTTTCCTAATGGGGAAAAAACAGAGCATCTATTTGAGGGAGGCATTTATTTTTCCCATGAGGCACGGCATCGGACACTTTATAACCACCACTACTGAATGTTACAGAATCCTTCTATGGACTGTTTCTGTACTTCGGTGGGTACTGCTGCTTGCAAGGTGTCAATGAATTGAGGTAATTTCACTGATTTCAGGGGGGTTTTTTTTCCCCAAAAGGAAAAAGAAGGCGTCTATTTGCAAGAGGCCTTTACTCAAGCTTAGTGATGCTTCCACCATCTATTGAGAGCCACTATTTCAAGGAAACGCCATTGCTTGCCCACCCTTGCTCTAAAAAACTAAATTGGACCCGAATCCTTTCACACTTCAATTCACCTGTCAGACTGTTCATACACCTCGGTTAGGTGCTGCAGTTTTGGTCAGCAACTGAGTTCGATAGGACTCAACAATTAACTGTTCAGGGTGTCTTTGAAGTGATTACACTTATTTCCTGTTTTTGTTCTTGGACATCAAAAAGGAGCCAACTATTTGAGGGAGAGATTTATTTCACTTCAGTTGATGACAAGCTGAGAAACAGTTTTAGTGCTTTGGTTGTTGATTTGGTCAGCAACAGAGTTCAAAAGGCCTTGGTATTTAACTCTTTAACCACAGAGTCTATGAACTGACATCATGAAAGTTACTACCTGTTTTTCTCCTGCCATGGAAAAGGAGCTCTTGTTAAATTTGGATGACGCACCCAAGTCATGAATGTCCTTGTGTGAACAATAGCATCTAAATGAGAGAATTAGGCTAGGTATCCCTCCAAAAACATGCAAGGTAAGTTGATTGGACACCCTAAATTGTGAGTGCGGATGTTTGTTTGTCTCTGTGTGCCCTGCGATTAGCTGGCAACCGATTCGGGGTGTCCCCCCGCCTACTGCCCGAAGACTGCTGGGGTAGGCTCCAGCATGCCTTGTGAAGATAAGCGGTATGGATAATGGATGCAAGGATGGCTAGGTATCCCACTGAAGGTCTTAATGCTCGATTTGGACTTTTTGAAAAAAAAAACAGATTTTTTTGTTTAAGCGTTCATATTACATTATAAATATGACCTTGGTTACTCTTGTGTTGTGAACACCTGTGACCAAAGTGACCCACACGCGCAGAAGAAGAGACGACATCACTTACGACATAGTGTTTACGGAAGTAAATGTGGTCCAGGCATTTGTACAGTGTAGCGATTCGGTAGGAAGTAGAAATAGAATATTTGGGGGAAATTATGAGGCGAGGCTTTTCTCTTTCATTTCATGGATACGTCATTAAACGTCACATCATAACTGTGCGTAAAAAATGAATCGATCTCAACTGTGGCTGAATTAATACTACCACCATAAATGTCCACTTTATACTTCATGTTTGAAGTGAGATTAAATTAATGTCAATACTGTTACTCAAAACAACTTTGCTGATTCGATCTCCCCGTTGCCAGCACTTTACCTCCACCCACTCGGAGCGCAATTTGGGCTGAGGATGACGTCAATGTCGGATATGTGCAACCCGGCGGTTCAGACTGCGGTCGCATTGCAAAAAATCCGATACGTATCCGATCTAGGGCCACATATGAAAGTGGCAGAGGTCGCATTTGAAAAACTGGAATTGAGCCATTCAGACATTCATAAAAAAATCAGATACAGCTCGCATATGGGCAATCCGATCTGGATCGCATTTGCCTGCGGTGTGAACCGGCATTCTTGTCTTGGGGAAAAATAGTCTTTTTTATATATATATATATATATATATATATATATATATATATATATATATATATACACACACACATATACACACACACACACACACACACACGCACACTGTTTTGGTCAGCAATGGAGTTCAAACAGCCTGAGCAGCGGTGCACACATTAAAACACCTAAACTTAATTCCAGTTAATACTTTTTTTTCGAAAGAAAAATAAGAGGCATCTGTTTGAGGGAGGCATTTGTTTTTCTTAAGTGGATGATGCACCCGACTAAGACTGGTGAGTGTCCATTGGTGAACAACAGTGTCTGAAGAATGACCGTCTGGTTTTTTTTCTGACAGCAAAAAGGAGGCTTCTTTTCAAGGAAGACTTTTTCTGAAGTGGGTTACCTATCAATTACCATTTTTTTTTACCACCCCTGCTGTAGGATATATGATGGGAATCTTGAGGATGGGCAGAAACATGGATAGATGGATAGATGGATAGATAGATAGATAGATAGATAGATAGATAGATAGATAGATAGATAGATAGATAGATAGATAGATAGATAGATAGATAGATAGATAGATAGATAGATAGATAGATCACAATATTGATTTATCTACTTATTAAAAGTTGATGTCTTGTAGTTTCATTGATTGGGATCAGTCTATTTCTTGGGTGTATGTGGTCAAGTCACCCATACTTCCACAATTCAACAGTTCAAGTTTAGTGGTTTTAACACGTTTTGCGTTCTTTATTGTAAAAACTGCGTGCTTTCACGTGCGTGCCATTTACGGGCAAATAGTTTTACTTTAACACATCCTCCACAGAAAAACGCTCCAAGTCAAGCGCAAAGGCACGTTTCCGACCACCGCGCTTACCTTGGACGAGTCCTGCGTGCACCAACCCCAAGAGGAGGAGGAAGAGGACGCCCGGCGTGGCGCACATCCACCGCCAGCGTCCTACTTGTCCACTTCTCCCCATGTCCACGAGAAAAAACTCCTCTGTCAGTCCACGGGAAAGAAAAAAACACACACAGGAATAAAATGAAATAAATATCGGGGGAGGGGGGGGGATAATAATCACAGATCTCAGTTGCGCAAAACAGACAAAATCAATAGACGTGCAGCTTCTAATCCTGGAGTCTCCAAAAGGTTTTTGAAGCGAGGAGGGGTGGGGGGTGGGGGGTGTCCCTTCCCTTCCCTTCACGCGTGTCTGCGCGCGGCTGTACTGAGCGCGGCTGCTGCCTTGCTTGCTGCTCGCGGATCCACGCACACTCACGGCAAGAAAGAGAGAGAGAGAGAGAGAGAGAGAGCGAGAGAGAGAGAGACAGAGAGAGAGGGAAAGGAGAGAGAACGCGATGCCTCCACCCTCTGCATGTAACATTTGTAAGTAACCATTCTTTATTAGAGCACACATTCAAATTCTCACACACTCAACTGCCAATTAACACGTCGTGGTCAGACTAACATTAAATAAGATGCACCTTTCCCTAATATCCCATTGCACCTTTTAAAACACCCAAGATACAGCATGAGCACTTTAATATGGTATGTTTATGTTTACATTGGTTTTTTTTTTGTTATTATTTTTACATGTATGAGGCGCGTGCAGCACACGTGGAGCGCGATGTGTGCGTGCAGCTTGGCTGACTAACGACTGCCCCCTCCCGGCCAGCACCGAGACATAATATGCGCAGACCTGACAACCTCTTAACCTGCAAACACTGTATAATTATACATTTTATGTACTCTCATCATCTAATGTGATCCATTTCACGAATTCAGCCTTAATGTAGGTATGGACATATTTTAAATGACACTGTTAGTAAGGTGCTGATTAAGTTAAATAAATGTCAAAAGTCAAGTTTATGTCTATATCACTTAACAAAATAAGCTCAAAGGGTTACACAGATCCACAGGTGACAAAAACCATCACCCTGTTCTAGACCTCTCAAGGGTCAACGGTCAAGGGAAAACTTGGAGAAAACCCAAAAGGGGTGAAAAATGAAGAAACCTCCAAAAGGGTTGACAAATGGAGGGATCCCCCTTCCAGATTTGCCAGGTTGCAATCGATGCTGAGTGGTCAACATTTATCGAATGACCTGATGCTGTACAATGTTAGTTTAAACAGCATGAAAGCCCATTTAATGGAATGAAGTGGAGCATAGATGCCTCCTGGGAAGTGGTTCTTCTGTTATGGTTGGTAGATGCAGAATCCTCCACAGCAACACCCTCACTTCTGCCATCCATACTTAGGCCACTCTCTGAGCAAGAGAGGAGGGGGATGACATGAACAGCGGCAGTAAAACAGGCCAAAATTCAGATGTCAGAGAATGAGGCAGGGCAAGAGACTAGTTTCATATTAGGTTTGCCCAGAGCTGTTTGTAAAGTTTTGACCCATAAGATAAAATAAATGGTTAACGAATAATTACAAATTTGAAATGGCACAAACAGTACTACAGTTTATAAAGCTAACAGGACAATACAAAATGCTAACGTGGTAAGTTAGCAACAGGAACACAGAAACGAATATCTGTATAGGTATTATACATCATGCCCTGAAATCACAATCTACAATTTAAAAAAAAAGTTCATGGGAGCTGATAATATGCTCACAATGCTAGACTGTAGCAATAAAGCACCTTAAGTGCAAAAACATGTACTGTTTCAAGATTGAGGCTTGAGTACAAAAGGCATACCCATATGGATTACGGTAAACATCATGCCTGTAATGAGGAGATATGAAAATGTTAATGAGGTGGGATAACATGCTAACATGCAAACATTTGGTATGCAAGACAGCAACTTGGGCACAGACATGCAGACCCTTAAGGATGTTACATGTCCTGTAGTCAGACACTGTCCAAAAAGTAAATAGTGTGAGATAATGGACGAGACTGGATAAAACATGATTAACAAGTTATTCATCAGTAGACTAGCATGATCTAAATATTAGCAACTTGACCATAAAACGGCAGACCTAAAAGTGCAATGTATAATATCCTGTAGTCACATTGCATCAAAAAATGAGATTGAAAAACATGCTAACAATTGCTGAGCTAGACAGTAGCAAGAGTGCAATTTAAGTACAAAATGGCAGACCAAAAAGTATTACACACCATCCCCTGTAATCAGGGATCATTTGAAAAGCCTAATGAGAATGTCTAAAACAGTAACAGTCTAATTGGTATGCAACCAGGTAACAAGATGGCAAACTCCGGAATCCGACCAAAACTCTTTGTACATCTAATGTTGCGCAAAACTCCGTACGCAACGTGGCACATGCCTTTTGCTTTTTCTTTGTCTTTTTTTGCGACACTTATTCAAAAAAGGAGCTGCCAGGGTGGATCAGTGCATATTTTGCATGAGTTCCCTTCTCAATGATGTTTCCACACTCATTTCATTTTGTCATATTGTTGCAGCTTGGGCCGGGCATCATGCATTGTAAATGGCCGTAGTAAAATATGCACTGGCTGCTATTTGTCATCGCGGCAGCCCCCGCGAGCTCCACACACCGCCGCCGCAAGTCGCGGCGACCCAGCGGGACCTGTAAAAGCCTTTTTATGCTGCCACTTTATTGGGAATGGGGAAAGCAATAAGTTACACGGGAAACATATGGAACGCTCAGATATGGATCAGCACTCAGCCCTCATGAGCGTTCAGTGCCAACGGGGGAGTTTGTGGTTTGCTTGCGACACTTGTAATTCGCTTAGTTCACATTGGCGCAAAAATATTGGTTTCATTACGCGGGTGCAAACATAAAACCTTCAGTCAAATTTCCCTGGAAATACTGTTTTAAACTCAATTCTCACAAATGCTAACTGCTAGTATGCAAAATTGATCGTAACCAGTGAATGCCCATGTCGTTCATATGGAAAGACTTAGTGGATATATAGAATGCTAAAACACCAACACTTTGCCAACATATAGCAAGATTGAATGTAGAAAGCACGAAGGCAGTTTAAAAAGGATTATACATTGTTCCCTATAATTACTGTTTCAATTGTTTGTTATTACTTAACGAGCCTGGATAAAACACTAATATTGATATACTAACTTACAGCAAGATGGCTTCTTGAGCACAGAAAGGCAGACCCATAAGCATTATACATCAAGCCGCGTAGTCAGATATGATCAAAGGAGACTTAATGAGACTTGATAAAATGCTAACCGGCTAATAATGAGTGTGCTAACATATAGCAAGATAGCAACGTGAGTACAGAAAGGCGACCCCATCCAGATTACACATCATTCAAAGTAAATGGGTAATAGTGTATTTAAAAAATAGTGAGAGTGATACAAAATGTTAACACGCTAACAATTGGTATGCTAAATAATAATAATAAAACAGCAATTTAAGGAGAAAGAAAGATCCATAGGGATTATTATAAAAACTTCCTGCAGTCAGGTGCCATATCAAAGGGCTAGTGAGACTAGATTAAATGCTAACACTTGGTACGTTAACATCCATATCGCGTACTATTTAAAAAATTAAGACTGGAGACAATGCTAAGATGCTAACAATTGGTATGCTAAATAAAATAGCATCTTAAGGAGAAAGGAGAATCCAGAGGGATATATAAAACATTATCTCAGGTACTATTTGAATGACTAGACTAGATCAAATGCTAATTTGCTAACAGTTGGTTGTTAGTTGGTAACTTGAGTACAGAGAGGCAGACCCGTATGAATTGTATATCATTCCCTGTAGCCAGGTACGTTTTATTCTGAAAAGGTTAGTGAGCTTGGATAAAATGAAAAGTTGGTAAAATGTTTTATGCTAATGTACAGCAAGACAGAAGCAAACAGGTTTCCGTGGCCTGGTGGGACGAGTTTACATTTACTAGTTACGTAACAACCCTCATGTCCGTGCTTTAATCAGAGAATAGATGGGGACAAATAATCACATCTACGACTTTCCGTCCTCGCATCCAGCCGACACGTGAGTGGATTAGCGGCCCAGGTGGCCCATGTAGATGTTGAGAGGGGGATTTACTTGAAAAATGAGACGGAAAAGCCAGTCGTTTAGCGCCTCACCTCTAGCAAACAAACGAGGGAAATTCGCACGGTATCAATCATTTGATGGATTTGAGTGCTTTGGCAGCTGCTCTTTTGACAGACAGACAGACAAGGGACATGTAGAAAAGTCATCTCATTGAATTGTTTCCTGAGGGACACAAACACAAACACACACACAATACACACATACATATACTGACACAAACACACATACGCAGGAGGATTTAGCAGTGAGAACAAAACATCATGGCGCCGATAAATTGGATTGAAAAATCCCTTGCAGCATGCGACCTCAAAAGGAAGGAGTGCACATTTCACATCAAAATAATGTGCCGCTAATTGCATTTGTTTACATAACAGGATGATCTGTAAAATGGCTGGGCTGCATTCGAGACTGATTCAGCTAAGCCATGGCCAGTGGTTAATAAAGGGGGCCAGTTTTCCGATCAGATGTAACAAGTCAGATAACAACCAAACATTCAAAAAAACATTTCCGCACACGTGTGGGATTACACTGGCATACAACTAGGCACTAGATGACATCGGTGAGAAACTAGGACCAAGCTAGGACGAGCGGATACTAGTACACCAACCATGAGTTCGATATCGACTAAGTGCTCAAACAGCTTCCTATCAACAACAGTTGGGCCTAGAATTGCAACTAGTGCACAGTAGTTTACAAGTGATCGCCAGAATTGACACTAGTATTGTGGAAAAAAAAAGAAGTCATTCTAATAGTGCGCTGAATTGTCCGACTAGTGAGGACAAAGAGTGTACTTATACATGGATATTAAGATGGATATCAAACATGCTCAAACAGCTTTCTATTCACGCCTACTAGGTGGGCTGAGTAGTCATTCAGAACACTAGTATAGCGACTATGGTGTACTAGTAGAAGTACTTTGTGTTACTAGTAGAATGACTAGGTTGTTTTTGTCAACCCTGCGCTGAATTTTCTTAATAGTAAGGACAAAGGGTGTACTAGTACATGGACCTTAACTCATTCACTGCCAACCATTTTCAGACCCTCTTTTACCAAAACATTTGAAAAAATTTGAAAAAATATAAATAAATTCCTGGGATTGAATGGTTGGACTGTGGAAAGACAATTTAATTCGTCAATGGCAGTGAAAGAGTTCAGATGGTTGTTAAGGATATCAACTGAATGCTCAAATGGCGACATAGAAAGTTGTATAATGATAGGCTAAAAGTGGCACTGGTAGTGGAAAAACATGAGGATGATGAGACTGATTTGTCTCACTATTGAGGACAACAAACGCACTAGAACATGGATTTCAAGCTGGAAATCAAGGGTATAGAGTAAATGCTTAAACGGCTTTCGATAGTTAACACAATGAAAATGTTATATGAATGGAAGCAGCTAGCACCGCCTGACGATGTTCAGCCAATGCCTGAATTGTCATTTGACGCGTCACCACAACACTATGCCTCTGATTTGCTTTTATCACCCTAAGACAATACAGCGTAACATGGAACCATTATAATGGGAGTTTAACCAAACTGTTTGCCGTCCATGTGGGAATGCACACATCGCCGCTTTGATCCACTCTTTTTGTTCTATTAGAGACTGATTCAATTCTAGATATCCACTGGCAGCATCAGGACAAGAGGCAATTTTCCAAGCTTTTGTTGCGCTGCAAATCAAATCAAGTATCCCGTTGAATGTAATTCCCCAAACATTCTCCGGAGGATTGAGCCGGAGGGTTTTTCCTTTCTTAATGGTAGTCCAGTAATAGCGTGCAGTGATGTAGATAAACTGCGGGCATTAATGTAGCATACTATTATGGTTTTAATAAACCTCCCATGTACAGTGGAAGATATGATGAGGAACATGCAAAGTCAGAAGCAAGGAGGTCAATTAGACTGTTTTTGCTACGTATCCTGCATCGAAATTAAACAGTTGTAAACAGTGGCACCTTATTTTTTTTTAATTTGTTGATTTTGACTGATCTCAAATTGTGGAAGTGAGCCGATGTTGTTGTGTTCGCTGCCTCCATCTAGCAGCGGGCGGAGCAATTGAAGCTTGAACATATCCCGTATTTTGTTCTGTATTGAGATTGGTTGACAACCACATTTTTGACCTGAAAACATGAATATTTGACTGATTTTGAACAATAGGGTTCCATTTAAATGCTTGAAAATGCTAGTCTGGGCATGTGCGAATTCACCACAATTGAAACAATAACTGGACCACGATAGAAGTGAAAATTGCCACAAAAAAAAAACAAACTCAAGGTTATTAGTTCAAAGGCTCTCTGTCTTTGGACATGAAAAAAAAAACAATCAAACATCATTACGCTTCACAATCACAAGGCCCTTTGCATGCATGTTTGTGACAAAATATTCCATGCAGGCTGGGGAGAAATATAATCAAACCGTTTTTTTTTTTGAATGTGTTAGCATTCCTGTATAAACAAAAGCATGTAAGTATGCATGTTCGATTAACATCAAAACAAAACGAGAACGGTGAACCACAAAAACTTGAAATCAAGCTGAAAACAAAAACGCGACTGTCTGAAAATGATAGTGGGGTAGTTTACATGCCCTTCAAATACAACTAGTGTGTCCTGTGAGCAGCTTGGCAGCCGCTCCCCACGTTGACTTGTTGCACCCTGCTGCAAAGCGAAGACTGGTTGCAAGCAGACGAGGCGCTGCCACATTACACGTCGAGCGACCGGGTGGCGTCTTGCCAAATTTCCCCGGAGAAATCCTCCTCCACCTTAACAAAATGACACTTCAATCCTAAGTGGGATGGCAACGAATCCCACCAACGGACACCCATCTATGCCACAAGGAGAATTTAAACTTTAAAAACGCCACGCTAGGGCCGTGAGGCGGAATTACGAGAAAAAGCAACAATAACGCAATGAGATAATACAACGGCAACACCGAAGGCCCCAGATGTGTTCCGTGAGCCACGAGCAGATAAGCAATTAATTCCAGTCCCTCTTCCTAGGTGTTAATTCTGCGGCAATCAGCCCGAGTGCTTTTTGATTAGCTCATTATTACCTCGCGCACACTCCTGGAAGCTCAAGTCACATTTAATTAGCACTGCCAACCCAGTGGTGACCAATATTGCTGCAATTAAATCATTAGGAAACAGCTTCGGTGGTGGCTGCATCCTCATTGGGATGTGAACGTGTTATTAAGTAGGAAATTAAAAAAATATATATATACTGTGGAGATCTGCTGCAGAAAAGTCACAAACCTGTATTTTAACACGAAAATGCAATAATAGGCTATCATATGCTTACTAATTAGTAATCTATCGTAGTCGGCACCTGTTCCTCTTCTCTGTTGTGACTTGGGTTGCTATGCCCCACTTTCTGACTGTACCATCATTGGCTGGGTTTTAAATGACTGTTCTTGCAGTTATCGGGCAACCCAGTGATTGCTAACGATGGCACTCCACCATGCTTGAAGGCGAGAGTTGGTGGTGATTAGGTGGTTGGCTTGCTGGCTGGTTTGCTGGCGTTTGGTTGGTTGGTTAGGATGACAGGGGAAAAATACACGCATGTGAAAAGAGGTTTAATTTGCCTTTATTTTGTAGTGCAACACTGCTGAATTAATTTCAAATCTGTTGTTGTTGGTGTTGTCGTGTCAAAAGCCATTGACGCAATCCAAGGCTATATACGTGAATAAACTTCTGCTTCTCATTTGGAGCGAAAACAGGGGGAGGGAGTTTCTCAAAGCTGCCCTTTTGAAGATAAGACGAGCAAAACCTGTGCGCTGATGCTTTCCATCCGCGTGCCTCTGTCGCCTCATCAATTGCCCTCCACATGAAAGAAACCTTTTGTGGCTACTTAGCGCGACCCTGCAGCACATTAGAGGCTGCTGTCAAGGCCTTCCTGCCCTGTGCGGAAGACAGGCACAAAAGCAACGCGGTATGTTGTGTCGTTGATATTGAGAGTTACAACGGTAATGTGTGTTGTTTTGCGTCTGAGACGCATGACGGTACAGTGAACCCCAGTTTACTGCAGGATGTACATTCCAGACCCACCTGTGATAGGTGAAAATCCACGATAAACAGAGACAATTAAAAGAAACCCACGTATAATGGTTTTACCACTCCCACACAATTCTATTACACTTTTTTAAACACACTGTAAACATATTTAAACAAACAAAACAACTAATTGCAATACATTAAAAACGATACACATTGTAGTGTCGGTGTACATGCATGTGCCTTTAAGAGGCGGGGCCTGGTGTGTAACGTCAGAGAGTCTGCAGGTGAGTGTTTGGGCGTGAGCCGTGGCCGACAGCAGGCTCTGCCTGAGTGCGCTATTTGGGCTGTATTTTCACAACTTGGTAATGTCACAGATGAGCGCAGGCCAGTGGATCTGCGAGAGGGAGGGCTGTGCCCCTGTGGGAGTGGTCACAGCCGACTTCAATCAGGGCCAATCAAAACAGGCCTATTCATTATCTTTAAATGCAATCCACAAGTCGCACATGTACCACAAGAACCCAAACACATAAAGCTCACGCACCCAAAATAAAAACATCTCACAAACACCCCAAAACCTCTTTACATGACTGAAACACTGATTCAAAATGTAGTGATAACTTAAGTCAGAGTAAAAAAAAATTACAAATACAACAGCAATGCATTGTAAACAGAAAATGGAAAAAATGTACTTCAGTACAGTAAAAAGGTATTTTGTTACTTCCCACCACTGTTTTTTAAAAACACCAAAAATGAGCATATTCAGGTTTTTGCACGTGTTTACATCGCCTTTCAAAACCTGAATACTGACAATATTCTGGTTTTGAAAGAGTTATTGACTGCATGTAAACATGGTCACTAAGTGGCAGATACATAGACGAGCAACGCACCCACCACTTGCTTGTGTACCGCATGTAAGCGCTAGCGGGGATTTGCAAGGACGTGCCTGTGTGTGTGCGCGTGTGTTGACATTCTAAAAGAGGTGTGAGGTCAGGGGTCGTATCAGCTGTCGCCCCCGTGCTCTTGCTCCAATCCCCAGCAGCTCTTTCAGCTGCTGTTTGAACATCATCAATCTGGCACTGGCCTGGAAAAGCTGCCGAATGGAACCACTCTAGTTCATTCCTGAAGCACTGTACACAGAAATCCTACTACGACTTTCAATGTCAACAGGCTCCTTGGTGGAGGTACGAGGAAAACGTGTCAAGGGTACAGCCAAAAATGTCTGTGTACTGTAAGTCCAAGGTGCTGTTAATGGCAGATTTGACAACGTCGTGAGAAGTCTGACATGGACTTATTAGTCCTTCACAAACGTGCGGGGAGGCGAGACACAGACAGCGAAGGGGGAGATCGGACACAGGTCAAGGAATTACAGTTTAGTTTGATGCACAATCGTACGTTTGTGATCACAAGGTAGTGTGTGCGCTGTACAATCCTGCCTCTTTCTTGGCTCATGGAAGGAATAAACAAGAAAGGCGACTGAAAGTTATTGTTGCGCTCTGTTCCAAGTAACATTCTTCACAATTGTATGTTTGTGAAAACAAGGTTCATACTTGTTTACTTTAAGCAGGACAGCAGCTGTCATGTTCGCCAAAAGGCCCTGGCAAGCTAATTTTCAAGTGTCTACCTGGTCCAATTTTATAACTGCTAAGAATAAACTTTGAAGTTATTCTTGTGTACTCATTTACAAGAATCTGTCCACAATTGTATGTTGGTGATCATTTTGTGTTTCCTGTACAAGCTACAGCAGCTGCCGGGTTTATCAGATGATCTTGTACTTGCATTTTATACATCTTCCCTCGAAAATTTACCTCTTTCTTGCAAGGACGGAACAAAATGATTCAACATTATTAAACAATCCAAGAAATTGTTCACAAATGTACGTTTGTGATCACAAAGGGCCGTGAGTCATGTACAGTTTTGAATTTTTTTCTCTTTTCTCACAAGGAAATGATAACAAAGATGACTCGAGGTTAGTCTTGTACGCTCTGTTCCGAGTAGCGATGTCCACAATTGTACTTTTGCAATCACAGGTTGCTATGTTTAGTATGAACTGGACAGCGGCTGCTCGCAACAGTGGGAAGACCTTTTAACGCTTGCGGTGTCTACCCTGTGCAATTCACCTCTTTCCTGTGAGGAATGCTTGCAAAAAAGACCAATTAAGTTTTTTCTTGTAAACTCCTTTCCAAGAAACTGTCCACAATTGGGTGTTTGTGCTCAGTGTTCAATACAGGCTAGACAGCGGCTGTTGTTTAAATCAGAAGACCTCGCGTGCTTCATTCCGTCCAGTTGCCCTGCACACGTGCCACTTTCTTGTGCCACAAACTTTCATCATGCGGCTTTTATTTTTTTCCATTTTCCTTTCCCATTAGGGGTCTCTACTCCCTAATAGTTCCTGGCTCATCCAGGAAGTGCTTACGTCGGTCGCCACCGGCGGCAGCAGTCTACCTGACGGAATAAGAGCAAGCGACCTTTTACATCAGAGCTGTAAAAAAAAAAAAAGTGCTGCTGGCTATAGAAGCTCAGGAGAATCACAGCAATCCCCAACTGAGCAATATTACCTGGCTAAATATGTACATTTCCACTCAATACTCTCTCCAGGATATGCTACTTCTAATTAGACTTTACTGCCTATTAGGAGCACGAACTGGAGCGTTTAACGGCCTCTTTGACGGGGGGCGAGAACTTCCTAATTGTCCCCTTCATTTATCCAAAGAGAGACTGAAGAGCAGATGCGAGAGGAGCGGCAGGTTGATAAAAAGGACGAACATTTGTTGCAAGTTAGACACAACACAACACAACTCTATGATCCGTCCAAAATAAAATATTGTAAAATGGGCAGAACTCTGAATGTGTGTATTTTTTTTTACGGCTTTTGTCTGCAAAATGCTTTCATCACAAAAACCCAAGGATCCAGAATTACAGAGCATTTCACAAACTCTCTGTTTAGAGGGGGCGATCCTGTCTCGGGCCACTACTCGGCTCCAAAAAAAAAAGCAAGTGCCAATAAAGACAGTAAAAGCGTGGGTTGCATTTTCACCTATGGAGGCATCACTTCATCACCAAGCTGCCAAATTACAGGACACACGTCTATTACTGTGGCAGATCCGTGCATGTGGTGCATGCAGTTAACACGTCGTGAAACACAAACAACCACCACTCCAACCTGGACAACTCCACCATGCTGTCAGTTAATCTGTGCTCATCTTTTGGCTGGTAATCCGATTGCCACTTCATAATACAGGATCTTCCCCCAGCCTAGCTGCCAAGTCATTAGGTTGTGAAATTCGGTGTGGACAGTACTATTTAAATTATCTGACTTAAACTCACCAGCCATTGCTGAAAAAAACCAAAACTGTGACACTTCAGCTATTGGAGGTATATAGGGATAAAATGTGTGGCCACCATCATCCCCTGACCTCAACCGCATTGCGAACCTGTGAAGCAACCTCTAAAGGAACATTTATGAGAGTGGATGGCAGTATAGTAACTCTGAGAGGCAGTAGCATATCAAGTATCAAGTTGCAGTTTGTTGGAGATGATAACTATTTTTATTTTTGTTTGTTGTTTGTTTTGTTCCTGTTGGGGAGCAAAAGATCAAGAATTAAAGACACTTCACACACTATTTCTTGTCTTGCTGAAATTGGCCCAGTTTTAGGGGCCGGACCATGACAATCAAGGGCGTAGACATTCTAGATTTGCATTCTAGATTATATAGATTACTTAGTGCAGTGAAAATAAGCAAGCTGCCCTATAGACACAACATTTTCACTCCTGGAGGCAGCACTTCATATACTACACTGTGTATGTGGTGCATGGACAAATCACAAAACACAAATAACCGCCATAACTTCTAATATTTTACTAACCTAACTAATAAATATTTTGCCATTTATCAGAAGCGGATTATGGCCATTGCTTTAAAGTGGCACCGGATCTTCGCCCAACCGAGCTGACCAAGTGGAAAAACTCGACGTGTGGTGGTTATTGTATAAATTAGACACACAGTTGGGGCAGCAGTGCAGAAGACCCATTTTGGCCAAAAGGGAGACAACAAAAGATGTACTTGCTTGTGGAATTTTCCACTTGATTGGTGGGCGGGCACTCCAGAGACCCAACTATTTGTATAGAAGCACTTCAAAAGTTCATTCTCCATAATATGTCCACTTTAACATTATATGTCTGTATGTTACATGAGGTACCCGTGTCGATGTATCACATCATAGCCTCCATCGTACTATTTCTATCATTGTACTAAAACTGCACCGTGCTAATTTACTCGGCGACTCGGCCATGAAGTTTATTCTCTGCGAATCTCTCCAGGACGGCCATAAACAGTATGAGATCATTTGCGCTTTGCAATAACCGCTTTCCTTTTGTCGTTTTAAGTCTTATTAAAGTGCGAGCCCCCGATCGTGAGTCACGGCTTGGCGGCATCTGCCGGATGGGCTTTAAGCGTCCTGTTAAATTACGTCGCCCCCGCCGCGAGAACAGCGGAACGACCGTACCTCTATAAATACAGGAAAATGTTTCTGATGTAACGTCCACAGTAAAAAGCGGCAAAGCATTAAATGCGGTCGTACTTATCTGCCCCCTTTTTTTTTTTTTTTTATACAGCTTCATCCAAAAGACGATCTGCAGAGCGCTTTCCCCACACAAGCGTATCCCAAATGCTTGCCGAAGGGCATATAAATGTTCCATCAGCATGTATGCATTGAAATGGACATGCAGTGTGTTCCGGGTGCTCCTTTTCATTTGGGATCCAGCATACCTTGAAAAAGTCTCAACTGCAATGTTTGTCTCACATAAGTGGGATAGAAATGACTGGAAAGACCATCGAGCTAGACAACACTATAATGTAATGGTTTGTTTTGATTCATACACATACAACACTTCCTTGACTGTCAACCAATCGACAGCCTTCTACACTGAAAAAAGGTTTTTGTTGAATTCACTCAATTTTATTTTGTCAAGTGGTTGCACAAAATAGAATCATCTGGATCCAGATACAATTTAAAAAGATATCTTGATCCAGATTTTTTTTTTTGGCAACCACCTGAGGATTAAAATTGAGGAAATGCAACACACCTTTTCTTTTTCCCAGTGTAGAACATATTTTTGGAACATAAAAAAAAAAAAAAAAAGACCCCTGCTCTAACAACATGTGTCTGTAAACAATGAAAGTGTGGCCCAGTTTCTGGCAAACAGATGTCATGCCTTAACAAAATGCTTTTGGCAGTACGTCAACATTTTGACCAAACCGTTGATGCTGCTCTAGCCTAAAACCCCCAAATTTAAGTGATATTGTGATATGTATCAAATTTGTATTCAATTGTATTGTATTTTACTTGTTTGAGAACATTTTCAGTTTACTTGAGAACTTACTGCTAGCAATTTATATTTTATTTTGTTTCATTTTGAAACATTTTATTTTTACATTAAAGAAAAGCAATTTATGTTTATGCTTTTTGATCCCTCACTGTACACAATGGAACCGTGACCAAAACCCAACTAATCACTTTTGGCATGCCAAGAAATTTGCCCAAAATGAATAGCTAACACTACTACATACAATTGTATCCCACAAATATATTTGGCTCTGTTCATTGTGGTTAATAAAAAACTACTATGAAACATTTTGTCACTGCCCGGCTTTTTTTCTTTTTTTTCTCCCCCATGCGAACACAACATGGCCATCGTGTTTCGCCGTGTGGCTGCTGACATAAACCTGCTTTCTTCCTTCTGTTTGAAATATATAAAGAAATCATAACTACCCACACATCCATACGGAGATGAAACTACTGAGACAAAGCCAAAGAGAAATGTGTATGAAAGACACAAACACACTGAGGGGAGGAGAAAGGGGATGGTGGAAAACTGAATTAAATGTGTGGAATTCACAAGGGAAGAAGCAGCAACAGAAGAGAGAGAGAAAAAAAAAGTTGGGATGAGCTCGAAAAGATTCATGATTGTAGAAGTGCCTCTGCCGGATCATGAAGATTCATGTATTCAACCGCAGATGAGGGAGATGCCTTATATTGGAAACTTATTTGGAAGATGACATTTTTGAAATAAAAACATTTTTGGGGATTGTTGCTATTTATTGAGATGAATTTCAACTTTAAAACTTAAGGACCATCAGGCAGACAGCTTCAGTAGGTGCTGCTATTTTGGTTAGCGACAGAGTTTAAATGTGCTCAGTAGTTAATGCTTTAATGTTCACGTATGAACAACAGCATGTACAAGCTGCGTTATTTACACTTGCCACCCATTTTTACTTCCATGGGGAAAAATAAGGGGTCTAAAGACTTTAATTGGGGCATATCATCTATTAGCGTTGAGGCCACTATCCTAAAAAACGAATTATGGAGTGGTAAGAGATAGATTACACTGCAAATGGGTCAAGTATTTATTGGAGGGCTTTATTTAATGAACTACATTTGTTTTAATAATTCCAGAGCGGTAACTGCATTTAATGTCTAGTGAAAGTGGAGTTAAAAAAATAAGGCATCTATTTGAGGGAAGCGTTCACTTTCCTTATGACTCATCTGGTCCCTAACTGGGGCATGGAATCTATTAGCCTAGGTGCCACTATAAAAAAACAAAACAAAAACAAAAAAACAGTGGAAGGGCAAGAGCCACACTCCACTGCAGATGGTGAAAGGCATTTATTGGGGGGAGGCCTTTTTTTTAAAATTATTTTTTAAATAATCTGTGCATTGAGATGTTTACAGTTACTAGTTGAAGGGGAAAAGGAGAGCATCTATTTTTCTTAAGTAGATGAACCTGTCGGGTCACTACCTGAGGTATGGCGTCTATTAGATGGACAGCGGCCATGTGAGGCAATATCGTACTTACAGGAAAGGAAAGCTGGAAGGCCAAGAGCCATGCTCCATTAAAAAAGGACCTCTTGACACACTGCAGCCTCCATCTTCATCCCTCTTAACATGCGTCCTAAAAGTAATTTACTGCAGCATACGTGGAGAGGCATGAAAAGTGCATTTGGCAGATAAAGATGCAATCGCTAGCAGTAATGTGAGGATCTCTCCATCCTTTCTCTACTTCCAGCCCCTTCCGCCACTCGCCACCTCCCACTCAACACTCTCACCACCTCCCCATCTGTCATTCTAATTTTACGGCAGCTCAGTAGTCTGTGTACACTATGAATACAGCAAAATGTTGGCGGTTGTTTCAATGGCGGACTTCGTGCAGGTTATAAGCATGCAAATCAGTAACGCTGCAAAAAAAAAAAAAAAAATGGTGTGTTGAATTTTCTCAATTTTATTTTGTCAAGTGGTTGCACAATGTAAAATCATCTGGATACAAATCCATTTTTTTTAAGTAGATGTATAGTCTACTTTAAAAATGTATCTGGATGGAGATAATTTGATTTCGTGCAACCACCTGATGAAGTAAAATTGAGTAAATTCAACCATCATTTTTAAGACTAATCCACTAATCTCTCTTGCTATGCCTTAGCTCTGTTTCTGAGGAGTTTAGAGTACTGGAGGCCTTTGTTCTCCTAAAATGCTGTTCTCAAAGATCTGTGCCGTACAATTTGAAATGGAAAAGAGAGTGAGGTTAGTAGCCCAAGTGGAAAAGTAACAGAAATATACACGCAAAGCGCACGCTTCCATTCGGAATGCGCCTCGAACAAAGGTCTCGGTTGATTTCCAGCGCTCCCTTTTAAGATTCACACAGGCGAGTCCTCCCTTTAAGTGAGGCGGTCCGCACCCAAAAAATGCCGGCACCCCGCTGCTGGAAGAAAAGGACTCGGGAACATTAAAGAAATAAAAAAAGATTTGGATGTAAAAGAATGATGTGAGCTACAGCGCGTCTCTGAAGCCTGCTTGACAACAACATCAAAAGCGCAAAAAGAAAACCAAATGAACGCAAACAGTTTTTGTGTTGCACGCTATTACAGGATTTGCAGAAAGAAACACAGAGTGATTGCAAGCCACAAGTAAGGTTTCAAGACAAGTTTCCAAGCTTGGGTGTCTCAATCCAAGATCTGGGTTTCAAAATAGGAGTTCAAACCAAAGTTTCAGGTAGGTGTTTCAAACCTGGGTCAGTCTTTCAAACAAGGGTTAGGATTTCAAAGGAGCATTTCCGACAAGGATTATGCCTTCAAATGAGGGTTTCAAGGCTGAATTTGGGTTTAAAGTTAAGAGTTTTGAGTCTGGGGGAGGAGTTTCAAACTAGTGTTCAGGTTTAAAAGTAGGGTTTCAAGTTATGGTCAGGGTTTCAAGCCTGAGTTAGTGTTTCAAAAAAAGGTATGGCTTCAAATTGGCGTTTCCAACCAGGATTATGGTTTCAAATTAATGTTTTGAGCCCAAGTTTCACAGTAGGCTTTCAAAACAGAATTAGAGTTTCAATACATGATTTCAAGGTTTCAAGACATGGTTTAGGTTTCATTTCAAGTTGAGGTTCCAAGCCTATCTTAGAGTTCCAAATAAGGGTTAGGCTTTCAAAGTAGAGTCGCAGAGCTGGGTTTATTTTTTCAAGCCAAGGTTAGTGTTTCAAACAAGGATGAATCCATTAAATTATGGTTTGAAGCCACATATGAAATGCATTGCTGGTCCCAACCTGGTCGCGGTGCATAAAGAGACGATCGGTGTTTGTGTTTGCGAGTTGGCACCCCCATCAATTTGGACTCGTCTTCTTATCTGCACTTAAGGAGCTGCAGCTGACAGCGCTCGGGCCGGCTGCAGCGTGTGTAATGACATGCGGGATTTGTTTACATGCGCATGCCCATGACATCCCCCGTTGAAGGCATTCACGTGTGTACGCGTGCGCACAGACAGATAAAGCCTTGAGCTGCCGAGATGTGTCAGAAATCTAACGGCGGTTTGATGCCCTCGCTGCGCCATCAAAGAAGATGAGGCTGCTTTCATTACCTTTGACGGAGAAACACGTTTGGACGGCTGCCTGACTCGCGCCGGCTTCAGCAGAGAGGCTCGCGTTGTACACAGACCTTTTAACAAGGCTGACCAAAAGTGGAATTCAGGAATCGGGAAGGAGGCTGGAGGGATGCAATTTAATGAGATTGGCTCCCAGAAGTGGGTAGTGCAGCCCAAAAAAATTGTACTCAAGTAAGACTACCGTCACTTCTCTATAGAATTGTATGACTACTAGCGTAGAAATATATAATAATATATATATATATATATATATATATTAGTGCTGTCAAGCGATTAAACATTTTTAACTAATTCATTGCAACAATTTCCATAATTGATTGCGATTACCGGTAATCATATTTTTCAACTACAATTTTTTACGAAGCTTGGAACAGGTATTTACTTAATAAAATCTTAGGAAAATTTTGGAATTAATGTTTAAAAAAAAAGTATGCTTCGATTCAAAGACTGTTCTAATAGCTTTCTTTGATCCTTGAGAAATGAATACGATTATTTTCCTGTAAAATACAACAGTTGAAGAATACACCAAAGATGTATAACTAATATGGTATTTGAATTTGGCTTTGCAAAATGTGCACATTATTTTGGATTTCTCGTATGAGCCGTCTAGCAACTTTTTACAGTAAAACTACGTATAAGTCTGTCTTTGCGACAGTGACTCTCCTCGAAGTTTGGCTGCACAGTGAGCAGAGGTCAGCTGCCACAGGAAGTCAATAAAACTGAGTTAACTGAGTTTTTTTTTAGTGCGTTAGGGTTTCAAGCCTGGATTAGGGTTTGAAATCAGGATTGGGGCTTCAGGCCAAGGTTGTTTTATCAAATTAGGGTTTTAAAGACAGAATTATGGTTACCTGTTAGGGTTAAGGTTTCAAGTTAGGGTTTAAAATCAGGGATAAGGTTTCAAGCCAGGGTTAGGACTTTGAATTAGGCTTGAAAACAAATCTTTTAAATAAGGGTTACGTCTCCCAGTTAGACTTTTATGTGGTGGTTGTATTATTGCTATTTTGTTCATGTAAAATGCTTTGTTACAGCTGTAGCTGTTATGAAATGCACTATATAAATCAAGTTGTAATGTATTGTATTGTATTTTATTGTATTGCATAGACAGGGCTAATGGCCTGAGCATAAAAACCTGAATATGCTTGGGAACATTGTGTTGTGTATTTTAAAAAGAAAAATGTATGACTGCAACAATTTAGTGTATCCTCAAAAAAATTGCAATACTTGGTAAAGTCAACTTCAGTTCATGTCATTAGGACTAAGCTCCACAAGCCGTGAGTCACACAGAGAAGCAAATGTGTGTGTGGTCTAAGCAGACAGCCAACATTGCATGGGGAGAGGAAAATAAAATCAATAAAAACCATTATGGCTGCCTCCAGACATGCTTTAGATGACCATGGGGCAATCTGCCCAAAACATTCCTGCTTCATATTTTTGATGTTTTTTTTTTTTTTTACCATGACACAAGATAGTACACTTTTGTATTGTTGATAAGATAATATCTGATTGATCCTTCACCAGAAATACTAAAGTAAAATGTGTTTTCAAAAATAAAATGTATACATAGGAAAATAATTGAAAAAAAAAAGTGTTTTCATGACAATTCACAATATAGTAACTAATCTAAAATTCCATGGAATTGGAAATCCAAACAGCTGAACTATTGCATGTCCACATTATGTGCAATAAATCTCTTCTTGGGTGGCTCATATCACACACAAGACGTTTGATCAAGCTCCGATCTTGCGGTGCAGAGTTTTGTGTGTTTTGTGTTTTATGACGAGTCATCAAATTTACCGCCCAATGATGAGAACGCAAACATTTTAAGCCATCCATCTTTCTAGGATACGTGATTAAAATTTGGTAGCATTTGGACATAACCTATTGGACGAGTTCCAACACACAGTAAAAGGAATTCTATGGCAGCTTTGGATCAAAGCTGCAGGCCAACTTCTTTTAGGCATAAGTTCTTGCTATTTTGTTGTGCTTCTACTCACGACAGACATGCATATTGCCTACCAAATTTCATGTTGCTTAGGGGGGCTGAGTTTTCACCAGTGGACTGAACAGTCATTCCTTAGGAACACTCCTACAGGTCAAGGGGGAAAGGCCAAGCAGATAACATGTGTACACAGCAGATAGCAAACAATGGAGGCTCTGTGAATTCCTACCAGAGGATTTCATCACACGCATTCCAAATGCCACTGACTCACTCACACACACACACCCACACACCCACGCACACACACACACACACACAGACGCACGCACACACAAGGACTGTCAAGAAAAGAATACCCCCAATGCGGTATAGGAACTGTAATCACACACACACACACACACACACACACACACACACACACACACACACACACACACACACACACACACACACACACACACACACCCACGCACCCCCCCCCCCCCCCCCACACACACATGCAGACCCCCCTTGCCCCCCCACACACAAAACTTAAGCTACATCCTTTGTTGCTAACCAAAGTAGCAGCGCCTATAGAGCTATGTTAACAGATTTTTTTGGTCATTCTTTTGGTGATGCATTTTGGATCATGGTTGTGGGTTATTGTCTTGGCTTGTGCTTGGCCATATTTGGCAATTTTTTGGACCATGATTGCTGGTCACGTATTTTGGTGAAGTTTCTAGTCATGATTAGTGTTCAGATTTGGCTTTGTTTTGGGGAATTGTTTTGGTGATTTGTATTCTGCCATGTATTTGCTCCTGATTGGACGCATAATTTGTGTTTGTAGTTATTAACCATGTTTTGGTCATGTATTTTGCTCATGATTTGTGGTAATGATTGTAGTCATGTTTTTGGCGGTTTTTGTTTTTAGGTCATGCGTTTGGCCATGATTGCTGCTCATGGTTTGGTAAATTGTTTGGGTCATGTTTTTGGTCATGATCTGTGACCATGTTTAAGTCATGATTTGGTAATTGTTTGCCATTCTTTGTCATGTATTTTGGTTTCTTTATTTGTGTTCATATTTTTGATCATGATTTAAACAAAAATCTTTCGAGGATGAAGAAATGTAGATTTCAAAATTGGGGAAAATCTATGTAGACTATGTACAATAAACTGTTTATTGGTCATGTTTTTGGTCACGGTTTTCAGCTCTGTGGTCATTATTAGTGTTCATGATCATGGTCTATGGTTTTGGTGCCATTCACTTAATCTTTTTGGTCATTTTTTTGTTTTGGTTTTAACTTTTTATTCATTATTTGTGGTCATTTTTAATGGTGTTTGATATTTTCTTTGTCATGTATTATAGTTGTGATGTTTTTGAATCATGCCATTTTGGCATGGTTTTGATTGTGATTAAAATCTTTGTTTGAAAAAACACACTTTGGATCAACCAATTTTTACAAGAATGGGAGTGTAAGAAACTCAGTGAAGCTCAGTAAGTTCCATCAAATAAAACAACAATAGCCTGGTCATATTTTGGGGTCATGGTTTTAGTCCATGCATTTTGGTCATTATTTGCGCTCATGTCGTCATGGTTTGTGGACATGCTTTTGCTCAAGTTTTCAGAGTTGATTTCATGGATCATGCATTTGGCTATGATTACTGGCCATGGTTTTGGTCAAGATTTGGGTCATGTTTTTGGCGCAGTATTTTGATCATGTATTTTGGTCAAGACTTGTGGGCATGTCCTAGGTCATGCATTGATCAAGTATCTTGGTCACGATTGGGTTCAGTGATGTGTTCATGGTTTCATCAGTTTTGATGGTCAAACAAATGCTTTGATTGCACCCGATGTGTCGAGCAATACTCCGGAGAATGGGAAAGTTTAAGGAACTCTGTTAAGATCCAAGATGGAGATTTGAAGAATTAAATGTTGGTGACGTTGAATATCTACATGAAATAAAACAACAAAATGTTATACAGTATATGAGTACGTAAGGGAAGCAAATCATCAGAATAGTTTAGCGCAGCCCCGGTGGTCCGAACATTTAATCATAGCTTAACGTGAGTAGCAGATAGACTAGTCTTGTAGAAGTGCCTCTGCCAGTGTGTACCTCATATAACAAGCCATTAGCTTTTATTACTCTGTTTTGTCCACATGCTCATTTGATTTGGGAGGCCGAGTATGGCAAGGGGAGAGGGGACGGGTGGGGGATTTGGTCAAGCCTGAGGGGTGAAAGGAGGAGGAGTAAGGGGATTCTAGTCCTGAGAAAGTGAAAAAGAAGAAAACGACACAAAAGGTTGAAGTGTCGCATTGACGCAAAACAGAACCTTGACTCCTGACCTACTCCGACAGGAAGTGTTCGACCGTTCCTGACAGGAAGTACACTAATAAGTGCAGGATTTATGGGTGTATCTTTGTCCAAATGACAATGTCTGGATTTATAGGGGGCTCCTGCTCATTTCCCAAGAGAGACAGAACGTTAAAAGGCCGCAGGACATTGTTGACATTTTAGCTGGGGTGCTCCCATTAATGGGCCTTTTTGTAATTGTCACACAAAGATACAGCGTACGTCCTTGGTAGGATGCAAGTTTGACAAAGTGAAGGGGCAATATTTTTTGTCATGTCTATATTGGTTATGATTTGTGTTCAAGATAGTATCCATGTTTTGGCCATGACTGTCATTTTCTACTTCTACATCATGATTTCTTGGGCTTTGTGTAATATCTTCGATGATGTTTTTGGTCACGTTGTTGATCATGGTTTTGGTAATCTTTGATGATTTGAGGATCATCAGGTAAGGTCTCTTGAGCTAAATTTGTTTGGGGCCATGATTTTTGGTCATTTTCTCTGGTCATGTTTTCAATCATGCTTTTGGTAATGCTTCTTGTTAATGCTTTATTTATGATCTTGGATCAGGTTTTGGCAATTTTTGGTCATATTTTTCGGTCATGGTCTTTGGTCATAGTTTGGGCCATTTATTAGTTTTCAGTTTTGCTTTTGCTCATGGTCATTGGTTATGATTTTTGGTCATGTTTTGGGATGTTTTTTAAATCATGTTTTGGGGCTATGATGTTTGGTAATAGTTTTTAATTTGGTCACGTTTGGTCATGTTTTGGTCTTCAGCATGCAGGGTGGCGTGGAGGACATATTTTTGTTTCAGATCCTTAGTCATTTAATCAATACCTGATTAAAGTGGTGTGTGTACGTTGCGAAAAATGAGGTTTTGACAGCATTTACTGAAGACTTTGTTGTTTTACAAAGGAATCTTTCTGGCAACAGGGAGAGATGAAGTATCACAACAAAGGACGCGAGACAAAGCCAATGATGAAACATGGACAGTGGGCAACATTGCAATAAGCAGCAAACAAGGGCCACCTCACGGTGACAAAGAAAAAAAACAACACAAGCTGGACAATTACAGTCTAGTACAGCCAATGCAGAGGACAAGGACCCATGCTGATTGCAATCACTTTGAGTGGCATTGGACTGTACAGTAACACTAAAGCACAGGCAGTTCCCTTACTTTCCCCTTATTGTTATCACAATAATCACTCTGAAAAAGAAAAATGAGCTCTCGAGCCATGCCAGTGCATTCAGATGGTGCCAAGACCATGCCAAAGCAGCAGGTGACCAATTTAATAATCAGGAAGCCATTGCGGTTGATGCAAGCTGACAAGTGGAGGGGGAAAATATCGTATGATAGGCTCAATGTTGACGAAATGAGAAAATTGAAGATTTGACGTGTCCACCATAGACTTTGCAATGACGGCTTTACGGCCGCAACCGCGTGATGTGGCAGCAGAAACGGACGCCTTCCTGAAATCAACAGGTGGTTGGTCAGCACAGTAAACTGGTAACTCAATCATGTGGAATTATTTGATTAAAAATGAGAGCGGTAGAACGGTCTCTTGCAAAATATTCAAGTGCGTCTACAAGTATAACAAAAACACAAGCGCTATGCACGGCCATCTGAATGGGCAGATGATAACGCTAGCGGATGAGCGGTTTAAAATCTTCATTCAGCCATCAGCATATTCACCAAAAGTTCTTCCGTAAACAGTGAAAAGACAAAGACAAAAAAACGGAAGCATCTGCTTCGAGTAAAGAAATGAAGACGAGTGGTGGTCAATCAATAACCGCTTCATTGTAAATAGGAAAAGTTCATTTTGCTGAAATGAAACATCCAACGAACGTTTCGCTCAACCGTCAGCCTTTCTCCAGCATTTTGATTACATGATTACGATCCTCCTCCTTCTACAGGCCCCTCCCACTGACTCACTCATCCAATCACAAATCACCTTCAGGATCTCAGACAGTTGGAACAGAAAAAAAAAATGCGGTTTCACGTTGACAATACATTTGTTATTCTTGGGCTTTATAAAAGGATCTACAAACCCACTTATTATTTTTATATTTCAATTCTATCATGCAGGTAACCCCCCCCCTCAAAATTCCTCTTTTTAATTAATAAAACTATTCCTTGAAAGCTGAGTCACGATCCAAACATCCACAACTCCCTGTCTTCCTTCCAGCATTAATCACACCTGTTGCCATGGAAATGGTCCGAAGCGAGAACCACAATAAAGCCAGATATAAAATAAGACAGAGTCAAGGTCCAGCATCAATGCTGACGGCGGTGTTCTTTTTACCAAGACAACCTCACTGGACATTGAGTCTTGGTTTCAATACTTGGACCCCAACCATGGCGAGAATCTTGTCCATCATGATCTTCAACCGTACACACTAAATGTGTGATTAATCTTCTTTAATCAACAGGTAGTGGTCGCTCATCCTTTTATCCATCTTGCTGGCGCTCTACGGCGTAAACTGTTGACCCACGCTATGTGTGTGTGCCTAACCTTGTCAAACTCATTCCTCATGTTCACAATCAAGCGGCCTTCAGAAAGAGGAGATGTTTGGACAAACAGATAGGCCTGATGAGTGACTTTTTTTTTTTTTTCTAATGAGGCGAATGTCAGCTCGGCAGGTGAAACTGTGATTGAATGCGCACGTTGCAACAGTTTAACGTTGTCATGCTCGATTGTAAAGCTGTAAAGGGGCCTCAATTCGGGGGTTGGAGTTGTTTATTTGACCCATTTGCGGAATTCAAGCAATATATTACAATGGAAATTAAGTGAAAGTGGAGTTCAAAACAAAGTAACCGACATTATGAAAAACAAAAAACAGTCAACGGAATTAATTTGTTGACCACACAATGTGTTCTACTGGCACGTTAATACCGGTAGTCAATCCCTCTCCTCCACAAAACATAAGATCATCTCAAATACCACATTTACACACTTTAATAAAACTGAGAGATTGTTGTTTGGGTGAGCATATGGGTTTGCAATGCTGTACAAAAGGACTCAGCAGTTAACCAAATATCTGTATTTGGACAATAGCATCTATGAACAGAGAAATACATTTGTGGCCGTTTTTTTCCTTCCTTATGGGAAAAGAGTGGTGTCTATTTGAGGGTGGCGTTTCTTTGTCTTAAGTGGTTGATGAAACCTATTAGAGGAAATGTGGTTAACAAACTATCTACATGACGGCCACCTCTGGTCACTCTCTGGCCACCTCACATTTAGGGGAAATTATTGATACCTGTGACTTTCCAGCCATTTTCACATGGATGCAGTATTCTTAGATCCCTTTATACGCTGCCAAAAGTCATTTCTATTAACTATATATTCAAAGAACATATTTACAATTGGTAGTAACGCAAACTCTGTCTTTAGAAAAGAATGTTTGATTCATACAGTTAATGTCAATCAAAATCATTGTTTACCTGCTACTGTTTTGGATAGCAACAGATTTCAAATGGGTTCACTGCTTAAATGTCACTGTAACATTTTAAATGTCCATTTTTGAATCACTGCCTATGAACTGAGATATTTACAGTAACAACACTTTTTTTCGTGATGGGAAAAGACAGGCAGCTATTTGTTAGCATTAGGATAGCGGACTTCAGGAAGGCAAAAAGCTATATTTTTTGGTTGAATACAACATGTAATTCATTTATGTTTAGTTTGACGGCAGATTTAAATTGAGTGGCAATAAACAGAATGAAACCTCACACCTGTATTTGAGAAAATGTTCACTATCTGCCAAGCTGCTGCTTTTTGTGGAGTGAGTTGAGTTCACTGCCACCATGTAACTTTCAAATTTTGCTTGCAAAAATTCAGCCCGACAGCCCTTCTCCCAAAAAACTCATAAGTTGGGTCACTTGTAACTCAAGGCTCTATTGCGCCAACATTGGTATCCATATTATTGATAATTTTGCAAAAATCTTTAAAACAATTGTGAAAAGTGGGATTTAGAGATTTGATGGTGCAAGTGTCAGTATGCTGGCCCTGTATTTAGTTAAATCTTTGCAGTGTCACACACCACTGATATCAACACCAACGGAGGTCTCAATATTATCGCTCTTTGTATCGATCCGTCCACCACTGTTGTGTGCGTGTCTCCAGTTGATATTCCCACTGTTAATCAAACAAAGATCAGATTTAAGAGGGAGTCACTCCAGCTTGACTGTGTGCATTCATGCACACATGCACACGCACGCTGATAGTGGCAGTCCAGACTGGAAAGTTATCAGTCTGGGAGGGGCGGTTCTGCTTTCACGAGAAAAGGGGAGCATGATAAAGTGAGAGATATCGTTTCCACTCAGGCGCACATTCACCACTAAACTAATATTAGTCCGTCTCACTGGAATTTATATGCAATAGTGTGTCTTTTATTTAAACCACCACACCCCCCACCCGCTACTTTCCCTGGCAAGCCTGGTGTGTGTGTGTGTGCCTGTGTGTAAAAGGAGAAGAAAGGTCTGGTTCCTCCGATAGGGAGGAAGAAAAACAGCCTGCTTGTCAGACGAGATGCTCGGCTCGCTCCTTCAAGAGCAGCACAAAGAGCAAGAAATATGAAAGCCTCCCCTATCATGTTCCTTTTTGTTAGTCTCGGTAAAAGCACCATCGCTGTTATAAGCTAATTAGCGTGACTATCTTTTGCTGTTGTTGTTCCAGGACAAGAAATGTTGTGTTTTGATGCTGCTGTTTATGTTTTAGATCTCATCTTAGTTGCCATAGCTTTAGCCTCCAGCCAATTGCTGCTAATTGGGTGAGCAGGTAATTTCTTGCAAACATTGAGCAACAATGTAGAAATGCCAACCTGTACTAATTTTTTACATGGTAGGGACACATTTTATCTCAGAATACAATTTGTTGAGGCAAAAAAAAGCGTCACAGATCATAATGTTGATTGCGTATAAACAGCCCTCGTGTCTACACAAGCATGCAGTCATGTCTGCAAATTTGAATGACTTGCCATAAAACGGAAATGTGTGGGACAACGATGTCTTTTGAAATCAGTTTCAAAAAGAAACATGGGATTTGGCAGACATGAGTAGACCGAAAAAAATCTCAAAAGACTATTTTTTTTAACATCTTAGCTCAGATGGCGGCACGGTGGTCGACTGGTTAGCACGTCCGCCTCACAGTTCAGAGGTCGTGGGTTCGATCCCGGCTCCGGCCTCCCTATGTGGAGTTTGCATGTTCTCCCCGTGCCCGCGTGGGTTTTCTCCGGGCACTCCGGTTTCCTCCCACATTCCAAAAACATGCATGGTAAGTTGATTGGATACTCTAAATTGCCCCTAGGTGTGATTGTGAGTGCGGATGTTTGTCTCTGTGTGCCCTGCGATTGGCTGGCAACCAGTTCAGGGTGTCCCCCGCCTACTGCCCAAAGACAGCTGGGATAGGCTCCAGCACGCCCCGCGACCCTTGTGAGGAGAAGCGGTACAGATAATGGATGGATGGATCTTAGCTCAGCTGAAAACAATATTGAACAATTATCCTTTCATTTCACGAATTTGCAATACATGATTTGAACATCAATGAAATAAATGCCATACCATTAATGTCGTAGGGCACTTAGCCTCATGTCATTCAACATGTATACATTATTATACATTTCCTTTTTCATCTGCAACTGAATTTTACAGTCAAGACCTTGGAGATCTAACATCTCAAGTTACATGTCTCTGTTTCCAAGCAACGCTGCAAATACATTCTCCATGCGACAAAGCCACTTCATCTTCAACTCTACATTAATTTAGCATACTCTTTTGTGCTGTTGTACAAGATGCTGTACAACATCAAGTATTAATAACCTCATAATTGAGGTGGATGAATAATGAAATTGCAAAATCAGAAATCAAATGAGTGTTTTTTTTGTTGTTTTTTTTTTACACCAATCACCCACCCCACCCTTTTTATAATATAAAATAGTTCAAACCCAGGACAGAATTTTAGCTAAGCTTACAGGTAAATGAAATTAAAAAAAAAAAAGCAGTGCCAAAAATAATGCTTGAAAATGCACCTTGGTTTTAAGGAAAACGTTTGGCTCGGGTAAAGGAAAAAAATACATTTGAGTACTGTACATGCACAACAGAAATGACCAATCCCATGGATGCTTGACTTGAACGCTGCAAATTCTTCAAAATTGTGTGCTACCTCCGTTTAGTACTCATGATTCAAATTTGGTAGCCATCAGAGGAAGATCTCTCAAGTCAGTTTTGAAAAATGAAAAAACAGCAGAAACAACAACAACAGCAACCCAATAAAAGCCTCCGATAACCAAATGGCAGACATCATGTGCTTTTTTTTTAGGCATGTGTCCTTCAGACTTTTTTGTGGGTCATCTCATTATCGTCACACCGGCTAAATTCCATGTTGCTAAGTTAAACCGGCTTCAGGGGATGCATTAAAAAAAGTCTACGGCACACTACTCAGACACTAGTCAATTTTTGTAAAGTATGACTACTTAATATGGGAAAGCCCCAAATGGTGATTCATTCGGCCGAAAAAGTCTCCATGGTACAAAAAAAAAAAGCCACACAGTTCACACAAATCAATTGGCATAATCTTTCAGTCATTTTCCATTCAGAATGAGGGTCTTTTAACTTTAAAACATGTTTTTGATTAATTTATTTTTACAAATTCAATAGATATTCATATTTATTTCATAACCTCAAAGCTCGCAATGTTTTCTTGGCGTTGTCACAGTGATGTGAATGCTGATATGGATGATCATCAACCATTCATCCCATGTCGTCTTCCAGCACCAGAAAAATCAATGCACAGAAGCAAACATACTGTATTTAAGAGTCTCTACTTATATTGCAAAATATATATATATATATATATATATATATATATATATATATATATATATATATATATATATATATATATATATATATATATATATATATATATATATATATATATATATATATATATATATATATATATATATGATTCAAGCACATCTCAACTGGCAGAGGAAATACAGAATAATAAAGTAACAAGAAGCTTTAAAATCCAAAAGAGAGCTGCGGAATTTTAATGTGCTGCACCGGGGACAGTAAAGAGCTTCTAAGCACGCTCAACATTTATTATTGACGGAATCTATTTAGTGCTTTGAAGACCAGTAAAATAATACAACAGTCAATTCTAGTGTAAACCGATGGAGTGATTCAAGTGTTTTTTTGTCACATCATTTTACACATGTGGACAATTGTACTGAACCATCAATTCCAAAAGACCATACTGACCGAACAGTTGATCATTTCATAAATGTACTTAATTTACTTTGTCATATTTGTTACAATTGTAAAACTGTCAGTATAAACCTGATAAAATGATCTGTGAAAAAAATCTCTTGCCTCATCTTGTACCTCTGATATGACTAAGAAACCACAGTGCACGAGGAAAGTCAATCAATCAGAAAGAGAAAATGGGACCAACGGTGTGTTAATTTCCGCATCCTGCTAACGTGTTACCTTGGACTTCAAGAGCTTTGTATAAGATATGGTGGAATATACACAACCGGGGGAAAAAAAGCCCATCCCTCATTTGCTAAAAACTGGTCATAAGACTAGCATACAGAAGCAGAGCAAGGCACTTCAGGCGCCTTAGGATTCAGAAATGACGCAGTATTGCCATTTCTGCTTGACACGTAAGTGTATAACCTCTTTTTGCTCTTTAGTTGATCTCACTTTTCCAAAAATAAAAACTTAAACCCGAATATTTAGTGTTATAGCAACCCCCCATTATGAATAAATCATGCTATCAACGTGTTAGCCGTTGCTAACATCGGCTTGTTTACAGTGCGCATCGTGCATGTAAGTGAGGTGCACAGCTTTGGTCAGAGACTCAAGAGGGGGTGGGTAATGAAGTGAGGCTACATTAAATCAATTTCATTTTACAGTCTGATGTATATATTTGGGGTTTTCTGTTGCCTTCTTGGATGGTTGGCATGCCATTTATCAAGTCGGTGACGAAGTTCAGAGTAGTCGTTGCCAAATAAAACCGATGCCTAGAACCAAATCCTAAACCCAACCCTAAACCTTAACCCAACACTAACCACCACCTGAATCTAACCCTAACCCTAAACATAACTCTAACCTAACACACTAACCCTAAAACCACTCCCCATAACCTAATCCCAATCCACTAACCTTAATACTACTACAACCTAAACCTGTAACCCAAAACCAAAGTCAAAACCTATAAACCTAGCGCCAACCCTTAACCTTTACATCTAACACAAACCATATTTTTCATCTTGCAGTATGAATATTATTCGTTGATGAGCTATGTTGAGTAATAATAATACAAGAGACCAAAGGAAAGAATTAAAAATACCTAAGCAAAGACAAAAGACAATGCTTATAAGCAATTGTATGCTTTGGCAAGCACATCCGTGATATGTTTTGGAGGCCAAATTGTACTTTATAATGTGTCTTTATGTGCACACCAGGGGAGTGTCAGGTCTTCCTCGGGGGCATTGTCTGATCTAAGTGAAGGTCAGGCCAGCCTTGTGGATATGACCGAGATTGCACAAGACTGGACTAAACTGTACTCCACCAGTTTTCTGTGATTTTTTTAGTAAAAGGGCATTTTTGAGACAAGGACATCGAGAAGAAGAAGAAAGTGAGGTTAAAAAGCTAAAAGGGAACATCCACACGTCCTGACACTGGCGCACAAGCGGATATTGACTCACAACCTCAGGGGCCCGCGCCATGTCATCAATATTAAATGCTTCTGCTGACAATAGCCTGAATTTTTGCAAATCAAAGCTGGCATCTAATGGTCGCGAGGTGTGAGGTGATTCCTCGGATACTGTGATATGAACACGGCCGCGGAGCTGAGGCGTACGTCAACTTTCCATTTCCAGTTTATACGCTTTACAAATTGCTCCCCCCGCCATCCATCCGCTCTTCTCACCAGTCGACACTCGACAATAAGCACACAGGGAATACTAATGCTGCCGCATCAAAGCCAAACAAATGAGGAGAGTGAGGGGAAAGAGAGGTAAGAGGCCACCAAGAGAAACAAGCAAAACCGTGACGGGAAAGGGATATAAACAAGTCATCATTCACTTTTTGATTTTCAATCACCCCCCTCATAAGAAATCATGGAAATAACTTTTCTCAAATAAATCATGTGTTCATCCATACGGATGACTAAGCATTTTCTGTACCCCTTCTTCCCAATAGGGTCACAGGTGAGCTACTGCCTATTCCAGCTGACTTTTGGAGAGAAGTCAGATACATCCTGGACTGGTCGTTAGCCAATCAGAGGGCACCCATAGACAAACTGACTTGGCTTCAAACCTACCAAGAATTTAGAGTCTTCAATGAACCCAACGTGGAGAAAACCCACGTAATCGTGGGAAGAACATGCAAACGCCACACGGGAGAGACAGAACAGACATTCCAACCCTGAGCCTCAGAACTGTGAAGCAATTGCTATATAAAAACACAACAAGATACACATCAAGGCCAATGAACACTAATAGGTCAATCGCTCCTTCCATTTTCACTCAGATGATAGGGTATGGATTTTAATTATTGTGCATTACTTTTCTTGAAAATTGGTGCTGACGTTCCGAATTGTTCTGGCAATCCAGAGTTGTTCAACAGTCCAAACACCCAAGAGGTTTTCATGTAATTGTCTGGAAGAATCCACTTTCCACATTGTGTGGTGGTCCCATATGAATACTGACAGGCTGCCCCCCGACTCCACCACCATGTCATTGATTCTGGCAGGGTGGGCCGATACCCCGTGGCCCCTGCCAAGCGCTCTCACATCGCGAGCGTCTTGCATATGAGGGAATTCGCCGATGCATATCAGTTGAGGGCTGTATTTCCCTGGAGAGCTCTCAAAGAAGAATGAATAAAGCTGTCAAAACGTCTCCCCGGAACACCTCCTTTGCTTTATACTTGCAAATGTAAACTTTCACTAATGTCTGGCTAAGGTAATGGTCAAACACAGGAGAAACGGATTGAAATGCATTGTTTTTTTCATATTCTGAAAAAAAAAAAAAACACTGAATCTGTTGACTCCATTTATGAAGTGCATTCGATTAGTCCAACATATTTGAGGCAGATGAACGAAAACCTGAAGTATACTGAAAATATTGTTGGATTTAAATAAATGACCCGAGGCAGGAGCACACTGGATCCCAAGGTTATTTGGCCTCCTGCCACAGACCGTCCAACAAAGCATGTTCGAGATGTTCAGACCCTCAGGCTGAGAACAAAACAAACCAAACATAAAAGAAAGATGTGCCAATGGAGGCTGATGTTGTTCCCAACCTGCAGTTGTGTTACCTGGATCGTTGCAAGCATTTTGTAAGATGCAACTGCCCGTGACACGATGAAGTGCAATTTGCGATTGGATGATTGAGTCAGGCGATCGAAAGGAGGAAGAAGTCCTTGTCGTGAGTCGGCAGGATGAAGGCTTGTGCAAAATGAGTTGCTAGGAACCACTTTAGATTGCTGCGCCGACCGACCTTCAGTTGACATCATTGAGGAGTCTGTATTGTTAATGCCAAAACAACGCGATTGGGGATTAATCGATTTGAAGCTATATTTGTCAATACGCAGTGGTAAAGTCGACATCAACTAGTTGACTAATGCGCGTACGAATTGGGTTTACTTCATCTTAAACCAAGGACTCCCTTTAAGTGTGTAATTAAATGGCCGGTGAAAACCAAACGCATCCAAACGCTCCGGCCATGGATCCTGACATTTTTTTGACATTTTTGCGTCAATCAAAGAAACTGCTGGTGGGACCTCATTTTTCAAAGATCCAGGGGGCACTATTGAGTACGTTTGTTAAAGCGGAGGTCTGTGCTGGGGATCCAATAAAAAAAAAATGATTACAAGGGGGCATTGCTACCTCGGCAAGTAATTTTAGCAAACTGTGTCTCCAGTTTTTTGTTTGTGTGTGACTGAAGGTGTTTTTTTTGTGATGCATGGTTATTCATAAATCGTGTGTTTGTGTGTGTGTGTGTGTGTGTGTGTGTGTGTGTGCGTGTGAGCAGATTGCGAAGGGCGCAGGGAGAGTGGGTGGGGGTGCACGCAAACAGATGGTGCGCGAGAAGAGGAGGTTGAACTTTTTTTTTGCACTCTTTCTTAAAGAGCAAGTCAGGAGATTGTGCAACTCTATAATTCATTCGCCAAGACTGAGTATTTCACAGATAGTTAGACAAACACAACCATAGTTGTTAAAAGCTTTTTCATCAGAAAAGTAGGACCCAATCGTATTTCAAAATTTGAAATGCATTATACAAGATGTTATCAATTTATTTTCTTTGTCAAATGACCATGAGGCAATGCTTAATTTGATTTGAAAACCAGACCAATCTTGAAGATAACTACATCAAGTTTTAACGCCAATTTTAGCACCATGGCCTGGATGCCGGGTTACTGGAATACTATATTAAAATTGGATAAAACATAATACAAGCTGCCAGTAATGACCAAAGGGCTCTTACACCCCCTTTTTCACAGCAAATACGAGAAATGATCTTCTGCGCCCACATCAAATGGTGTAGACAAAAAAAAAGCTTAACAATTTAAAATGGCTCAATTGACTAATGCTACGGTCAGACCAAATGTGTGTGCAGCATTTCTGGCGGCGCAGTTCCATGCAGCTAGCTGATCAGGCACAGTTACGTGCCAGGCAGCACATACCAAGAAAACATTTTGCTCCTTTGCCCATTTCGCCATGACAAGCTGAAGTGAACATTTGGCGGTGGTGTGGCGGCAACAGCCAATCTGTGTTGACAATGTACTTACGTCACATGCAAGGGCAGACACACAATCAAATAAAGTAAAAAAAATGAAAATAACACACACACGGTGTGATAATGAATATGAATAATAATATATGTATAATATATTAAAATGTGGGACTAGTGGGACAACATCATTGCTGTCTATGGCTTGGGGAATTGGGAGCAAGGAAATTGGAGTATCATTGAGTGGAGGGAATTGCTTACAACTGTTGAACTTTCAACCAAGGTAGCATTTATCAGAAACACAACCACCAGATTGACTAGCGATGTTGAAACATTTTCTCTTTTTTCTGTCGGAGGAGCAGAGGCCCTACTACACGCAAGACAAGCAGCGGGGGGGGGGGGGGGGGTGGGTGATATGTGAGGTTTGCTCTGAATGTAACATTAGCAACCGAATTGTGATTGGTCCGCATTTGGCCGAATTCCCAAGTCAGACGTTGTCAAAGTACATACTTGCCCAAAATGACTGCTTTCAACCAAAATGGCCGACTTCCTGTTCAATTCTCAGCGTGGGTTCTTGAGATGTGTTTGTTCATCCTGTTTTGCTAGACATGTTCCCGTAATTTTGTGTTGATAGGGTTAAACTTCTATTGGGGTCTATTATTTTTTTCCAAAGTTTCTAAGCGGAACTAACGAGATAATTTTGAGCAGTCCCTAAAATACATAGCCTACATTTCCACCATCTTACACACACTTGCAAACAATTAGTGTTTTTTCGGGCATGTTAAGGCACCCAAAAGACAATTATTAATTGTCGGGGGTATAATAATAAACAACCTTCACAAGAGGGGCTGATAAATCTAATCATAAATCTAAAGGATTGAAGCTCAAAGTTAATAGTTGTGTTCTACATAGTGTGTGTGTCCTCAGGGAGCGTTCACAACTGTCAGTGTGCCACCATTTGCACGCGTTGACTGTCGTTGCTTGGAGACATCCACATGCAGGCACACACACACATACACACACCCACACACACACACACATTGAGAATTACACACAGAATAGCATGAAACATAAATGGAGGGCCATGAGGAGGGTGGTGGTCATTGACTGGTGACAGTCAGTGTCCTTGTGTCCCTCCAGAGGAATGATGCAGAGTGACACTCGGCGTCCACTCCTGACACCCGGCTTGACATTACACAGTGACGGGGGAAGGAAAGAACACACACACTCACACACACACACACACACACTTTGTCCCTTACAGCCCCCTATTTCCCGTCACTTTTCACCTCTGAGATTGCACATGTGCTCCAATGTCATTTTGCATTGGCCTCTGCGAGGGTTTCATCCAAAAAATGTAAAAAAAAGAAATAAACCATACACACTGTACAATCATAGAATTGATACATGCATTAATGAAAGAATATTTAAATGACTGAATGAACATTTATAATAGTCATTGAGTTGCCTTGTGTATGAAATATGCTCTATAAATACGCCTTGCCTTGAATGCATGTGTGGATAATTGCACATGGATGAATGAATTAATGAGTTTTACACGAGTTACTAAATGGAAACATCCACATAAATGGATGACAGGTTGCATGAATGCACAGGGATGAATGAATGAAATCAGATGGATGAGTGGACAGTTAAGCAGATGAATGAATGAATGAATGAAAGAACGCACGCCTAGCGGTAAATAAATGAATATGATAACAAGATGAATAGGCAGACAGAATGATGCACAGCCAACCGATGTATAAATGAACGGAAGGAATACAATACAATACAATACAATACTATGCATGATTAATGGCTGGTCGTATGATGGCTCGATAAGTATAGTGTAGCCGAGAGGCTGAATGGATATACTGAAGGCCTGTAGTCATGTTGTCATCTCTGTGGATTAACAACAACAATGAAAAAAGTTTGAGCTGAGGAGGAGGAGGCCCGCCGTGACCTTCAAGTCGAATAAATAAATAGTTGATGAAGACATTGTCTTGTTGCAGCTCCACTGACGTGCATTTAAACTCATCAACAACAGGCCTGGCTGGCCGGATTTTTAATGAATGTGCGTTACGTGAGCACATTTTCTCCCTCCTCTGCTCTGTCACACAGATGTGGTTGGGCAACCTGAAAATACTTCAGTCATGTATACATGTGTAAGATTCATCAAAAGTAATATTACTTCAGATGGATGGCTAGGAAAAAGTCATGGGTTGGGGGTTCAAGTCAGGGTTTCAATTCAAGCGAACGACAGGGTCAATCCTGGTTTAGGCATTCAAGAGCATTTTTGGATTTCAAATTGGGGTTGAGTCAGGGTTAGGGTAGCAAAATGAGATTAGGGTTTGAAGGTGAGGTTTTAAATTGGAAGTCAACCCAAACACAATTTTTCAAGAATATATTCTATGCAGGACCACTAGTTGAAACAAAGCATCCTGATAAATATTGCATTCATGGAATAAGAGTTAATCTACCCGTTTTGAGCCATCTCAGGGGGCAGCCATTTTGTCACTTCTGTCGACTGAAAATGACACCATTGTTGCTCAGGGTTCAGGTAAAGACCAATCACAGCTCACTTGTTTCCAGAAGCTGAGCCATGATTGGTCGATACCTGAGCCCTGAGCAACTGTGATGTCATTTTCAGTCAACAGAAGAGACAAAATGGCCGCCCCGTTGAGATGGCTCAAAACGGGTGGAATTTTGCTGCTTAACTCATATTCCACAAACGCAATATTAATCAGAATGCCGTGTTTCAACTAGTGGGCCAGCATAGAGCATATTCTTGAAAAAAATATGTTTGGATAGATTTCCCCTTAAGACTGAGTTTGGTCTTAAAACGTGATTAGGTTTTCAAGTTGATGTTTTAAGACAGGGTTGGGGATTCAAGCAAAGATTCATGTTTAAAAGTATGGTGTCAAACCAGAGTTATCAAATAAATGTTAGGGTTTAAAATTTTTAAAAAAGGATTTCTAGAAAAGATTTTCAAGTTGAGTCTCAAATCTGACTTTGGGTTTCAAGCAAAGGTTAAAGTTTCAAGTGATGATAGGGTTTAAAGATGGGTTTCATGCCTGGTTTAGGGTTTCAAGCAAAGGTTAGGGTGTAAAACAACACTTTCAGGCCTAAATTAGGGTTTGAAACTTGTTTCATGCCAGTGTGAGTTTCCATTAAGGGTTGCAAGACTTTGGACTTCAAATTAGAGATTCACGACTCATGAATTTCATCGCAGGGTTACAGTTTGAAGTTCCAATTTCAAGCCAGGGGGAGCATTTCCAGCAAATATTAAGGTCGCAATTTAGGTCAGAATTAGAGAGTCAAGATGTTTGAGGCAAAAGTTAAGTTTTCAAGACAGGGTCAGGGTTGACAACTATAATCCCTTTGTAGGGCTTTCAAACAAATGTTCTAATCTGCCTCACAGTAAAGGATTCAAGAAGTCTGTGATGTCTTCCCATTAGTAACTGGGGACCTCTGCGTGCTTTGATTTGACTTGTGTATATGTTATTAAGGCTCATTTATTTACATACACACACAAATCAGATGCACAATGTTTAGCATGACATTGAACATTCGCTTTGATCCCCCCTGTTAGCTTGGGGTGGGAGTGCTGGGGATGGGGGTGGGGCGTTGGGACTGTTTAACGCACCGCCAGTGCGATTATGCATGCGCCAGTATCTCCGTTAGACATGCACAGATTAGCGAGCTGGTACCCAGAAATGTTAGCGGGCTATTCCGACATACGTCAACTCGGGGCAACCTGAAAGTAAAGACGGGTTCAATGCCAACAGTTGCTACAAATAGCTCATCAGGACGCTTATTCATCATCGCACGCCAAATGTCTCAGCGATGGACAAGGCAGAATTAATGAAGACGACGTCCGCTCCTCAATCTTTGCCATCTACAGCCAGATTTCTCCCCCAAATAGACTTCCTATGTTGCTGCGGCGACCATTCGTCACCCTGACAACCTCCAGCCTTGCGCTGTCCAAAGTTATTCCTCCGGTCTATTTTTGTATGTATGTAATGTATAACATGTGAAAAAGAATAACTACATAATAGGTTACAGTTGCACAATTGTTTTTTATTTGTACCTAGGCTCTCCTTACAGGGCTGATAAATGTCCAATTGTGAAGTCAGAAATTGCTAAACAAATAACAAAATGGAAATAACGAAAAATGAATATCTTCAAATAGCTTATTGAAATCAACATTGACCATTTTCGTATGTGGTCAAGTTTGACTGAACATTAGCATCGATGCAAAGACAACAAGTGTCCTGGCTGGTCCGCCAATAATACAAAGCAGGGTTTCCCAAACCTTTTGATGTGACAAAACAAGAAATCTCACAGCACCTCGGAATCCAAAACTATTTGAAATTTGATGCTAACCAAAACAGCAGCGCCGTTGTACAATATCTGATAACCATCCAGATCTGTACTATGACATCATACCTATGGGGGAAAAAATGTCATCATTTTACACAAACACTGTGCATAACTCTGTAGGGTAGCATTATCATTATCCCTAACATAGCAATGGTCCTGGCTTGACCCCAAATATACTATTGACCAGGGATTCTGAAACTTTATTTACCTCAAAGTCGAACGATCATTTCAAGGAGTCGCTGTTAATTGCAAATGTTTCCGATGTTAGCAAGATTTATTTTTTTATCCAACTGTCTCTTTCTCGTCCCGGGTTGTAATGATGGCAACTGTTTTTTGTTTTGTGTCACACTAAAGACGACACGTGGATTTTGAGTCACTTTTGAAGAGTGTCGTTCCAAAAGACGTGAGTGACAAGTGGGCTGTGATCACACATAAACAAGACGGAAAACGGAAACAGATGGATGTATCCCGCCGAGCTGAACAAGCGATCGTCTCTTTGAACGCGTCACTTGCGCTGACCCCGGCAGTGGCAACACCGCGGCACTGATGACGGATTTGTCAGTCATCACCGCACATGAATCACCATAACAGCGCTCGGTCGGGATTCAGGACATTTATACAGTATGTGTAGACCGTGCAAATGTATTACAGCAGAACCCAATATAAGGTGTATGCTACTAAATGAACAGCATTAGGAATTCCCATAATAAAGTTTCTGGATTGGTTAACACACAATCACGTAGAAGACATTGACATGGCATTTTTTTTAGTAATACTAAGATGCCATTACTTTTAATTGGGGAAAGGTGTATACTTTAAAAAAAAAAAAATGTTTTTAAAGAGTTAAGTTGTAAATTGTCAAGGAAAGTAACTTTAGATAAAAGTAGTATATTTATGACGGTATATTTATGACAGAAAAAAGTTCTAAACTTATGACAATAAAGCGAGTATTATGGAGGAATAAAAATAATACTTTTGAGGAGAAAAAAAAGCTTATATTTAGTTGAAGGGATTTTTTGAAAAAAGTATTTTTACTTGAAAAGTATGACATTTTAATTCATCTTAAAACATTTTTTTTTTTTCTCTAGAAAATATACGACCACCTGTTTTCTTTTCAGACTCAATCGTACAAAAGTACTTCTGTTCTACGTAAGCATAAAACATTTACAGGATCTTAGAAAATCCGTTACGTCTCTCCACTGCTTACGTGAAGGCAAGCGATTGTCCGCACTATAGTCTTGTTGTCAGCCTTCACAAAGTATGACGAATCACAGAAGGACGCTTCAGAAACAAACAGACAAAATGCGGCGTTAAGAAAAAGAACTACAACAAGAAAGAAAAGGCTGTGCGCCGATGTGTGTGTGCGCGTGGAAAAGGTTTGCTCAAAAGCCACGGGCAAACTTTTGACGACAGCTGCCTGGCAATTTGTTTCATTGGTCTCACAATCTGCCTCCTCTTCTCAAATGGCGTTTGTGAACGCAGCTCTATTAATGTTGCAGCCTGAGGGGATGAAGCAGCAACTATTTTCAATGCTTCCATGTTTGCTGGCTTTGTAATGAGATGGTAAAAATTGACTATGTGTGTGTGCGCGCAATCCACAAAAAAAGGTCATTTCGAACCAGCTACCATTGACATTTAACAAAAACAGTGTTTTATTAAGTCTTTAGTTCAACCATACTACAATATACTGTACAGTATTTCAATCCTGTTTTTTAACTATTAACTTCTATGATTAGCTGGTGACCAGTCCAGGGTGTAATCCACTCTCACACAAAATCAACTGGCAAATCAACTTTGCTCGTGAAAGTCGGCTGACGTTTGCAGTCGGAATCGCTAACGGACGCATCGGATTAGAGCCGAAATGGGCAAGACGAGATCGGTCTAACAAAAACTATTTCATTATTTTTTTTCCCATACAAAAATTGTTATACGGCGTACACAATTTGAAATGATCAAAAAACGTATAAAATATGGAGAAAACGTACAAGTTGACAGGTATGCGATCGTGACAACCCTAATACATATACGTATATATATATGTATATATATATATACCGTACACATATATATATATATATATATATATATATATATACATATATACATATATATATACATATATATATACATATATACATATATATATACATATATATACATATATATATACATATATATATACATATATATATACATATATATATATATATATATATATATATATATACATATATACATATAACACATTCCATGAGGTGCAAACCATACTTTTTACCATTCTATTTTTGTAAACGTCATAAAAAGGCAAACTGTCTTCATATGCAAAATTAAAACTATAAACAGGATGACTTGGCAAGTCATGAGGTCTAAGTCAAGTCAAGTCATTCCCATGTTTTTGGCAAGCAAGTCACAAGTCCTAAAAATAGCAACTCAAGTCTGACTCGAGTCAAGTCATATGACTCAAGTCCCCCATCTCTGATAACACAACATAAACAATTATCAGAAATTATTTTGCAGAGCCTTGGTTTGAAAACCGATCTAATGACATCTAGCACACACATTTTGTGCTTCCCACCCTCGTCTTCCCCTTTCCACCACGACTTATCAGCGAAGGTGCAGGCACAGAGGCCGCCTGCCGAGCGGTGCCCGCGGGCCCCCACCCAGCCGCCTGCCTGCTTCCTCTCTCCTCGCACCTCCAGGTCAAACACTGTTGGGGGTGGGATTTAGCAAGGGCAATTGCTGTGTCATCCCAAAAAGACACACTGACACGCACCAACAGCAACTGTGAGGCTTGAGCCAAGGTAAAAGTGCTAGTGTAGAATTTGGCAAACATACATTATGATGAAGGAAGTGCACAGGAAATGAATCTTCACTCATTCACTAACACACAGACACTCCATCTCAGTCGCTGTTCAGCTTACTCACACACTTGCTCCCGCGCTGTCTGAATTAGCTTGCTAGCTGGCTATGCCTGTTGCCCGAAAATGCATCTTCCCTGCAATGCCCCAATTTAAAGAGCAGCTCGGTATTGTTATTTAAATTGCCATGCGAGGAAAGGATGTAATGCTACGGACAAGACAGAGAGGAGCCCTATGGAAGCCTGTTAGCTTGCAACCTAGCTGGCGGCTAGCGCCTCTTGTTGCGCAGCACTGTCAACAATCACATTTCTGTCCAATGTCTCATTCACATGCTTTACTTATATTTCTTGGTTCTTTAAGAAAATGTAGCATTGAAAAGAAATGGAAAAAAAGGTTTGTCATGATTAAAAAGGGTGCTGTTGTTTCGGCACTCTGACTGTATGTTGCCACTGTCAGTTCCAAGTGCCCAAACCCGCTTCCTTTTTTGTACGCACTCTGTTCTTTATTTTTTCCCTTTGTTCCTGCTGCAGGGAGCCTCATTGTGTGTGAGCAGCCTGTTTTGTTGTGTGTGTCTGTGTGTGTGTATAGAGTGCCTGTTTACCTGAGAACTTGTTTAAGTACACAGTGATGTAATTTTCAGTTACTGCAGCATTTTAACAGGTAGTTGCTCTCTTTATTCGTTGCTATGAGCGATACATGAGTGTATAAACTGCCGTTTTACTCCGTTTTATAATCAGGGCTGAGCACCGGGAAAACAGTGGGTTGTTGTAGTTTTGGTTCACTTCATGTCACTTACCACTCACAGTGATAAGCAGTCATGGGGGACGCAGCTGCTTATTGTAAAATAACTACAGACAAAAAAAAAAAAAATAAAAAGTCCAGGCACATTTTTTTATATGCTAGTCCAGTCATGGTTTGAATGCTGTGTAATGCTATATTAAAAAATATATATTTCAGTGTAAGCTAACATTGCCACTCACAATTACTTTTCAATATTTACTTTGGATTTGTCAGAAGCCGTTTGAAGTTAAGACAGGGACATTTTGTACACAGTTGTATAATAACATCCCGTTTAAAAAAAACAAACAAAAAAAAATTAAAAGGAAGTCAACTCCAAAATATTATTAATAATATTGTGTTCTATGTAGCCCCACTAGTCTGAACACAGTCAACTTATTAATATTGTATTTGTGTAATACAAATCAAGCAGCAAAATGCAACTGTTTACATCCATCTCAGGGGGCGGCCATTTGCTATTTGCTGCTGCTCCCTATACGCAGAATATGCACAATGCATAGGGCAGCATCGTCCAGAGGGGGCCCCAATTCGTGCGAGTGGACGCACTGCAACATCATTGCTTACACCGTTTAGCAAAATGAGAGGGAACAAGTATTAGAAACAGCTCTCGATATGATTCAGCGCACAACTACAGTGTGTTTTTTTTTTTTTTTTTTTTTTAATAAGCAATCAATGACTTTTTAATTAATTGCCCTGCAATAATCCTTTGTGGTTGTTGTTGTGTGCGCATGCTTTTGTGTGTACTTGTGTGTAGGTGTGCAACTATACTGTCTCCTTCATCACAGTCAGATCAACAGGAAGCATATTCATGGAATTACCAAATTATGAAAATGGTGAGTCAGCCACGGGATGAAAGAGCTGCCAACCTCCCCAGCTTTAAGATGATGTGTGTGTGTGTGGGGGGGGGGGGGGGGGGGGTGTGTGTGCGTGTGTGTGCGCGTGTATGTGTGTGTGTGTGTGCATGCACATGCGTGAGCCAGCGAGACAAAAAGTTGATCTTTAGTGACTCACTGGACTCTCCATGGGCAGAGAAGAATCATGTTTGGCAAGTGTTCTGACAAAGAAGAACAAGGTACAGTCCAACAATTGGAATTCAAGTGGAGGTGGAAAAAGGAGGTCGGTTATCCGGCAAGTTGTCAGGCATTGGCACAAAGCCAGTGTAAAACGTAAAAAAAACAATAACACTTTCTACCTCAATAAGTTTTCTATGAATGTGGAAACCTAATGTGGAGGCTGCACTATATTATGGCATGCAAGTGTTGCCAACAATTAAAGCTAAAAAAAAATGAAAAACACAATGAGTAAATTGAAGTCTCAAGTGATATTCGACATGACAGCTGTTCAAACTAAGCCAAGGCTAACTAAAGTAGCCTAAATCAAGTGTGGGCTGGCCGTTGGGCATAGCGGGCAGATGCCCGGTGGGCCGCTGTCTTCAGGGGCAGATGTGGTGCAATTATTTTTTGCAATTAATGTTTGAATATTTTTTTCTCCATTTTCCCCAAGAGCCCAGCCCACAAATCAAAGGGAGCAGCCCATTAAGCCTTTGAACCAATCAACAGAGCTGGACATTTTACTAAAAATTGAGCGTCCCTTCTTCGTCACCCGTCTGCAGCGTGAGTACCCTTCTGTTGTCCGTCATTTGCCTTTTTTTCTGGGGGGGGGGAATAGTACCTGTCTATAGGCCGGTCCACCTTTAATTTATTTATTTATTTATTTTTTTTATTATTTTAAACGGCCTTCGGATGGCGAGTCCGACTAAACTTTCACTCGCCCCGACTAAGTTTACTTGCAACTGTGACTCTCCTTGCCCACATGCGAGGGCATGACGGTATCTTAATCGCTCCACTTTTTTTGGCTCACAACGCAAAAAAATAAATAAAAAGTAATCAACCTTGCGTAACTCCAACCACTCGCAAGTTGAAGCACACCGAAGTCAAAGTACTACTTTGTACTACTATTCCTTCATGTGCTCATCTTGATAGTCTCGCAGCGTTTCATATCTGCACACCACCGATTAGAATAATGCATGACGCCCGCCGCACTATACATGATGTATAGTGCGATTGCACAAATCCATCAGCATGGCGGTGTGTTGATATCCTCGTTCAGCTACCCCCAGGATGCATTAAGTGACAAATTACACGCCACAACTTAAACTTCCTGATAATTTATCCCATCATAAAAACATTTTCAAAATGGCCACAAAATGACACAAAGTAAATTAAGCACATTAAACAACTTGCAGTATCCTATAAAATGCCATCCAAAGTGGTAAAGACGGGCCAGCTGTAGATGCTGTTCCTATGGCGATGAAGAACAACGCAAGAAGCGGACCTCTGACATTTGCATAAAAATATAATAACAAGCGACGCATCTTTCTTTGTGTTTATTGTTGTAAAATTGAATGCTTTACATACTACGTCGTCAGCATGAGCAAAACAAAGCATAAAATGTGATAACACACTAAAAAGTGATTCACTGTACGGATATTATGGCGTTGCAAAGAAATGAAGACAAAATGTCTACTGAAAAGAAATCAAGCACTGGATGTTGTTGTTTGGGGAGGAGATGTGGAGGTTGTCCATAGAAACGGTTTGGAAAATCCTTTTGGTGACCAGGATGGATTAGTGGCTCATGCTAGGTTTAGGTTAGTGTTCGATTGTTGTTAGTTGGGGAAGCTTTGGCGATTAGGGTTAGTTGAGCTAGGAAAATATTTAGGGGTGAGGCATCAAGGGTTTGTGGTGTGTTGGTATAACAAGAGCACTAGTACAAAATGTATTACTTTTACTTATACAGCGGTTAACCTCTTAGTGTGACTTAAGAATGTTGAACATTAATACTCAACCTATTAAGTTTCTCTTGTACGACATCACATGAATTAAGTATGCCCTTAAGTAGGATTGGCTCAGTTAAGTCATTGGCATAAAAAAAGGGTATTACGCTCATGAGACACTCGCTTATGGGGATCAAAACCCTTGTCAACAGGAAGTGACATGCACCTTAAGAGGATTCACATAAATGTTTGTCTTACAAAGTCGTTAAAAATGTGCTTTGGAAGTTGCGTCGCAGTCATGGAACAAGTCGCACGATGAAGTCACGTTACGAAGTATGATTATGAAGTCATGTTACAAAGTCGCTTTACATACGATATGAAGGTCTTACGACATTTTAGCTTGAATGGTAACTAGTGTATCCAGTCAAAGAATAACAATACTAGATGTTTTTCATCCTTAGGTATTTTTATACACCTGATTGATCCTCTGCTGTCTGTTTTTTTTTTTTTTTTTTTTTTTTTTTAACATTTATTGGCTCGACAAAATGCCTGCATCTTTTTTGCCAAGGGGATGTGAAAACATCCGGCTTCTCTAAGGTTTGATCGACTGTATTAAGTCAAAGTGTTGTTTTGTGTATTTGTCAGAAAAGGAAGTAAAGTAACAGCCTGAATGGGGATTTGACATGGGGATTTAGCTGGACTGTGAAATCACACAAATAGCTCGTCAAAGCACATACACGCACACACACATTCGCATCACCTCTTTATGTTTTTATACAATGCGGATATAAGACACTTACACCAGAATGACTCTTTTATAGTTAATAAAGGAATAACATTTCTCATAAAGGAATTGGCAACACAATCAACAAAGTGTTATGCTAGCCAATCGACTTCGCTATAAAGAGTTGTTTCAACTTCTTTTTAAGGTGAATTCAGGCTACGCTCATGTGTTAGTGGGAAAGTATGTGATGTCTACAGTATGTCCTCAATTGTCATGATTTGTGTGTTATGTGTTCACTTATATTTTTTCCCCACATGATCATTTTTGCATAATTAAATAGTTTAGTTTAGTCACCAGGTAGGTTTCCTAAAAATGTCTAGAAAGAGCAAAACTAAGATCTTCTGCTTCCTCTGGGATCTACAAGGCGTCACCTTGAGAGCCGCATGAGGACTTGCTGACCCATTAAGTCCTAAAATGAGTCAACGTGCAAATGGCTGAGGGATCTTTGGGACCTTTTGAGTGGCGCGGACGTGTTCCTTCACTCCTATTTTACGACCAATCGATCACGGAGTGTGAAAGAGACACCCGAACCCGAGCGGTGCAATGCTGTGTGCGTAATCCGATGTAGCTAGGGGGTACACACAGATGTACTTAGGAGGTGTGAAATATCTCAAAGCATGAGGCACAAACAAGGAGGAAGCGCTCTGAAGAACGGGGGGTTGTTGGGGGGACACAAGCCAGAGAATAGCAATGATTTGGAAGAAGGGCAAGAAAATTGCATGTACAACGAAAAGTTTTGCTAGGACGTTGCACTGGAAATGTTCATTTCTAAGTTGCATTAAGTTCCAATGTGGCATTATGATGTATTAAAAGGTTGCGTTATATTGCTTTGTGTTGTTGTGTCATGTTACGAAGCTACACATTTGTGATACAAAGTTGAGACACAAAGCTACCAAGTAGCTTTACAAAGCTTTGATAAGTACGTTACAATGTTGTGTTACAATTCTGCGTTCCCACATTACGACGTTGCGTTACCATGTTGGGCTACAAAGTTACGGCACAGAGTTACGCTACAGAGTTGTGTTGCCTTACAAGATACATTGCGTTACAATACTACTTAGTGTTACAATATGCCCTGATGACACACACAATGTTAAGTTATAATCTTGCATTATAAGGTTTTGTTATAACGGTACATTACAGTGTTGCATTGTTTTTCATTTTGAAGTTACAAAGCCATATGACACAGAGCTAGGAAGTTACCTTAAGAAGCCACAAATCTGTGCTAGAAAGTTGTGCTTGGAAGCTATGCTACAATGTTGCTACATTAAAGAATATGCAGAGCTGGGCATTTCACTAAAAATTTGCGGTCTGTTTATTGCCTTCCGCCTACAGCCGGGGTACCCTTCCGCCGTCCGTTTATCCGCCATTTTGTCCGGCCGGACCTAATAGGAATCGCCTATAGGCCAGTCCAACTATCATTTTAAACAGGCTTCCGTTAGCGTTTCCGACGACCGTCTTTGACAAACTACCACTAGCAACCATCCCCCACTGGACGATATTTGAAACGAAAGACTCATTGCAGCATGGAAGCCTCACCGGGGCCGGACTAAATGAGTCTCCTTTTAGCACCTTCCTGGACCTTTTCAGAGCTTTATGTACCTTTAAGCCTCGCCCTATTTAAAGAAGACGTAGCGACGATAGACGATTACATCGACGGAAAAAAATTCGCTTCTGACTCTGCTTAGTCCGACTATTTTTTTAAAAGTTTTCCGTCTATCGTTTATCACCTGCAAAATGGGTGTCCATCACAGGCAGACCGGCGGCATGTCCAGCTCTGAGAATGTTACACAGCTGTGCTAAAAAGCTCTGTTAAGAAGCGGCTGTACAGAGTTACTAGTTGTGTTATGCCGTTAGAATGTTACGTCTTTTTTTTTTAAGACCTTTAATCCCACAACTAACAATTACCATTCACATTTGGCCTTAAGCGTGTATTCTCACGGGTCATAGAAGGCTTGCAACACAATGACACCAAGCTGCTTGCTAACTTTCCCGATCAGAATAGATAACAGTTCAGTTCCATCAGGTGACACAATATGCTTCTTGGTTGGGAGTTAAAACTTCAATTAACTATTTACTGAGCTAGATCACCTGGATGACATCGACCTAACACCGACTAGAATCTCCGAGACCCACGTGACATCATTTCCCTCTTCCAATAGAAATCATATTGAAAGTACCAAATTGAGAAGAAATCCTTTGATGGCAGGGCTGCTCAAAATGCAAGAAGGCAAACACAACTGATCTTTTTTTCAGGCAATAAATCAAGTTGGACTCAGTGGACCCAAACATCAGATGTATAAAAAAAGACAGAAAATCAACAGACCTAAAAAAGCCACCCGTTTAAAATCAAATTAAAGCAAAAATGGTGATTTTTCACGGTCCAAACGCTTTGCTTTGCATTCCGCCAATGAGCTGCGCATTTTCCGTGTTAACCTTCGCCAAATAGATAGTGAAGAACCAAAACATCAAAGCCCCCCAACTCCCATTTTTTAATGAGTTTGTATGTCGATACAAAATGATCAAAACATGTCCCACCCCAAGTTCGCTCCTCTCTGTGGTGGCGGTGATGTTTAGCATGTACAGCAGCCTCCCTCATGCAGTATGTAATTTGATAATGTACAAAATTTATCACACAGCTAAGACCCTTTATTCTGTCTCCTTCGACTCATCCATTATGCAGAGATCCATAATTTCTAGGGGAGAGAGAGGGAGAGAACAGCACCCAACGAGATGGATCAGATAGTCCGTCAAATCTGCGGTAATTACGTGGATTAATGAATCGGAGGGCCGATCCCGAAAATGGAGATTAATTCATGTGACGTGGCCATCATGTTGTGTATTTATCAATGTCAAGACAGCGTTTTATGCACACGCCATGGGTCCCAGTAGCTAATAAAGGGATAATGCGTGTCATTTACACAGCAACAGATCATCGGGAGGAAGAAGTGACGGCAGAGAGCCTGTTAGAAGTAATCCTTTGGTCTTGGACGGGATTTAATTAGAATCAGTCTTTGGCAAAGATGTGATTTATGAGGCTTGTATACTAATGTGTGTTAACATGTGTGACAGCTTGATATGCAAAGTTACGCATGAACAACACTACTTACTTGAAGTACCGATCAGAATATTTGTTGCTGCAGTCCTTCTCCGTATTAATTTATTCAACCACAGATGGAGTCATCTATAAGGTGCAAGACCTTTATTTTGCACAAGCGCACATTTTTTAGAAATAATATGGAACAATTTAAACTGCGGTATTACAAGTTATGCATTTTGGACTGAACGCATATGCGTATGTGCAGTATGTATGAACATTTCATACTCTACAAAAGCTAAAATGTGAAAATTTAAATTCGGAATCTAATTTTGTAACGTGGCTAACGCAAATTTGTAATGCAATTTGTAACGCGATTCGGTTTGTAAAGTTAACGTGGTAAAGTGGCTGGGTAACATGACGTATTTGCGACTTTAAAACGTAACATGGAAGCGCAACTTGGTAATGTGATTTAGTAACGCTACTATAAATTGTGACTTGGATAGTCACTGACGCGCCCGGGTTGTGTGCGGGCAGCGTGGGATCGATTCCCGCTCAGTGATGGTGTCTGTGTGTGTGCCCTGCTAATAGGGTTGCGTCAGGAAGGGCATCCTGCGTAAAAATGCTTTGCCAAATCGATGATGCGAATCGAGCGTGCGCTTGATTCGCCGTGGCGACCCCTGAGGGGATAAGCCGAAAGGATAACAACAACTATAAATTGTGACTTGGAAAGGTAATGCTGTTAGATGACTTGGTAACGTGACTTGGCTTTGCGACTCTGCAATAGAAATTTGTTACACTAACTGGTTGGCATTTTACTCAATTTTGCTGGTCCGTCATCGACCAGGGTACCTGTCCATCATTTGTCAATCCGTCATTTTTCGTGAATTGTATTGTATTCGTCAGTCAATCCGTCATTTAACTCCATCAGTTAGTCCGTCAGAAGCCCGTTGGTCTGTCAGTCAATCCCCCCCAAAAACATCAGAGAAACAGGCGTCGGCCAGTGACACACAAGTCACTGACGGACGCGGTTGGTGACTGTTACAGTGATGGATGGACAAACCACTTCAGTCATTCGTCAGTCCGTCTGTTTTAAAAGGTGTTCAGTCATTCATCAATCATCAGCAAAACCGACTGGTCAGAATCACTTTTTCAAAATCATATTTCACATTTCCAAGTCGCATTACACTCGCCTTAGTGTCGTGTTTTAGCTTGTGTACAGCATGGAATGTACATGCAGCAGAATGAAGATGGCACTCCTTACCTCCCCTAAGGTTTGGCTGCATGTCCCACAGGTTTAACAGTTCTGGAACTCCCTATGGACTGACACACGTCTGTTGGGAATTTTCAGTGAGCTACAGCGGTGGCAATGAATGTGTGACACGTTCAAGCACAACTTCAAAGCAGCAGCAAAGAATGATGTCTCCTCTTCTCTCAGGCTAACCTTTCAAAGAGGAATTCTTCCTCTTTTAATAGCACACGACTGAATAGTAGAATCAAAATTAGCACTAACAAACAGTTTTGTCCGTGTGATGCAAATTGTAAAAAGTTGCTTTTACAACCATTTTCTATAATCCTCATCCTCATTAGGGTCACCAGTAACTGGATCCTATTTCAACGGACCTGGACACGTCACCACTTAACCACAGGGTTTAGACAACCAAACACAGCTATGAAGCTAACAAGCATGTTTTTGGAATGAGGAAGTAAATCGAAGGAATCAGAGAAAACCCATGCAAACTCCACACAAAGATGTTCCAACAGCGATTCAAACCCAGATGTCCTGACTTAGAGATGCTAACGACTACACCACTGTGTTGCCATGAGGGTAGCAGTCATAGCAAACGTAATTACTGTTTCTGGTTTTTGCCTATTTAGAGTGAGGCACTGATCTGTAGATGTTCACATGTATATCTTTGTACGTGTACTTTTTCACAGTTATAGTCGAGCATATTATTTTTTAAATCTGCATGACTGCCACCTAGAGGACTGGAGTGTTATGGCACCATTTTTCAATCAACCAACCTTGGTGGAGGCTGTGATTGACCAGTCCCAAGGTGTACCCAGCCTCTCAATCAAAGTCAGCTGGGATAGGCTCCAGCTCACCTGCCATAAAGAAAACAGATAAATGGATGGACCTAGGCAGCGGTTTGGTCCTTTTTTTCCAGTTTGCAATCACATATTCCTTGAATTGAATGGACCGTTTTTTGTTTTTTTTTTAATTTGGACTGCTTGCCCTTGAAACCACTCACCATTTCTTTCCTGCTGCCTGCCTCGCCATCAGCGCTAATTACAGCAAATGACTTTTTACTCGGGGGTAGGCCTGAAGGCTGCCTGATGCAGGTGACGTGTCGTCAATACGCATGTTAACGGCATTCCCTCCCTGTCCTTCATTAATCAAGGTAATGTACAACCGGCACGGGGCGGCGGATCACGGGAACATGTGTCAATTATCATCGAAATGAGGCGACCGGGTGTTAATGAGGTGTGGACGACAACATTAGCATTCGGGAGCTAAGAAGAATGCTAACAATCCAATTGCGAATATAACGCCACTCGTCCAAGGCTGCGCAGTAGTTTTTACAAGTGGATTCCCGCCAGGTCTGAGAGAGTCCTTACAAGACACAGGCAGCGCTCAGGATTAAGAAAGTGACGCTCGTTAAAAAAGAAAAAATACTTTTGAAGCCAAATTAACATTTTCATTTGGACATGTCTCCCTTTAATGAAAAAAATCTCTCAAGAATCATAAATGCTTTTACGGGAGGTCAATTTGACCAAGGCAGATGCGCAAATGAGTTCCAAGTACAAATGACGATTTGGACGGCAAAATGAGATGCAGACGGGGCTAGTGGTTAGATTGTCTGAATCATGGTTCTCAGGCTCAAGATTTTAATTTCCTGCCCTGCCACAAATTGCTTTAACTATGATCTAAAAACACCTTAATGTCATTTCAAACGAGTCAGCTAGGATAGGCTTTAGCTCACATGCTATATGGACGACAACATTGGAATTTTTGTATTGAACATACCGACTTAGCGCACAGAATAATATCAGGGAAGGGACAGGAAATGTTACCTCACGTCTACTGTGTAAACAATAACAGAGTGGCTCAGCTTCTGGCTAGCAGGCCTTGTGGGTTAGCCAAGTATTGATGTTGCACTTTCTTAAAAAGAAAAGATTTAAGTTGTTGTACTCTACTAAATATTTACATGTATTTTTTTTTGTTTTATTTGAAAATCTTTCATTTATCTGATTGGTTTTACTTTTAGCAGTTTTAGCAGTTTTTTTTTTACCAAAAAAGAAGCTGTTCTTTGTTGTTCCACTTTGTTTTCATACTGGACCCAAAATAAAGAGAGGCAACACCTTAAAACCAAGACACGTACCAAACGGTTGATTTTCGGCATACTTTTACAACCCTAGTCCATCCCCATTTGTAGACCGCTGACAAAACTGGTAAGGACCAGTACCAAAAAAAAGTCTCAAACCCACATGATTCACATCAAGTTATTTAGTCCATCCACATTCATAATGCTGAGGCATCTGCATTCCAAATAGCATCTTAAAACTCTTACGTTAGCAATTCATTAGTATCATTATCATTTTAAAAAAATGGTTTGTTTATCATACACAAGGAAATAGAGTGACGCAGATGCCACATTAAAAGTTACGACAGGAGACATTATCTGCTGACGTAGTGTTAAATCTCCTTTTAATACTCGCCTTCTAATTTACATTGTCTATTACGAGTCACTAACGACTTTGACCTTCTCCTGCGCTTTGGCAAGTGTGTGCACGTATGTGTGTGTGGTGTGGGAATGAAGGTATAACTTGAGTGAAAAAAAGTGAGAGTGAAAGAAGGACAAGAAAAAAAGTAGAGTGTTTTAGGGTCTTGGCATTCAGTGGGGGCAGTAAATCTGGACTTTATGGTGAAATGATGGCGGATAACGTACGTAAAAGGTCAGCCAATGACAGATCAAGAGGACAGACGGCAGTGCTGATGAGTCCTGTATGTTCTTTCAGACAACATCTTACTATTGTGTATGCTGGTTTACGATTTCCTTTGTTTGCACATCCCGTGTGTCAATATGGCAGCACGGAGGGAGCTCACATTCATTCAAATTCAAAGAAATGTGCTGTTCAAAGGGGCTGCTCGTTTCTTAAGACAAACACGATTCGATAAGACATTAAGATGACTTTGCTTTCATCCACCGTGACAGATCTTCCGATGCGCCATCCAATAATTTGACAACACTGTAATAAACTACAGCTAAGGGGTCATAAAAGGGGACGTATTTAGTCAGGCCGCGGTGAGGCTTCCATTACGCATCAGCCGCGACAAGTCTTCGGTTTCACATGTCACTCAGCTTTGGGGGCCGGGGGGGACGGAGAAGTTTGGTCGACAGAAGGGCCTGACAAAAAGGCAGATAGACGGACGGCGGAAGGGTGCCCAGGCTGCAGACGGATGGCGATAAATGGACCGGCATTTTTTTGTAAAATGCCCACCTCTGCTAAAAACACCAAGGGTGCACTCAAGATTGCATTTGTCAAATTCACAAATAAAAAAACATTCACATTGTTTTGATACACGGGTGATCTCATCCAATACTCAACGCTGCCCTCTGCTGGCCATAGTGTTTTATTTATTTAACTTTTCCATCTTAGCGATCAAACCAGAGTTGGCCAAGACTTTTATCTGCCCATTCCCAATAAAAAAAATAACAAAAAATAACAAAAAAAATGTTGACGGCAATGGACATCAACTATGCGCTCCTTTAGGATTCCTCTCGCTGATGGCAATTGCCGTCAACAGCATTCAAAGTGTTAAATAGATCTGAACTGTTCTTTAATGTTGTGTGCTGCATTAAAAATATAGCTTAAAGCCACTGTAACTTTATGCAGTTTGAACATTCAATTCAGTGATTCCATCAATTACTGCTACATACAGTAAGCCCGCCTGTCTCCTGTGGTACATGTACCACACTTGAAGAATCACTGATCTAGTAGAAAAGCATTTCATTATTCTGCCTGTCACAGGCATAGATACGAATGTACAGTGTGGTAAATAAGAAATGTCCAACCTGTAAATTGAAACTGGATAATTTCCCGTGGCACACCTGATGATCCCTTACAAAAACTGTTTCGCGGCACAATGGTTTCATGGCTTAGCATATGTGTTAAGCACCCCGCAACTACTCCATTATCCATTCACAGACACGTTTTTATCACGTAGATGCAGAGAAGCCGCTTGTTGACTCACCTTCTTCACAGGTTGGAGAGAAGAAAAATTATCATTTTGATGGGAACGCGCTGCCGTTGTCTTCGTCTCCAGCTGATAAAAACTTCAGACGGCGTCTCCCTCTTGAGATCCAATTCGGATGATAAAAATCACCAGAAACAGAAAGAGATTTTTATTTGTTCCATATAGTCGTGGGAAGAAAATGACCATTGTATACCCCTGACTGACATTATGGATTAAACCCTTATGTTATAGAAGTCAACTAGGAGCCACAGCAATGGCCAACATCAATAGCAAGACACGTCTGTAGCGATCAGCACACAAATATCATTAATAACACTGCTCAACAGGAAATTTGAAATCAGAGATGGCTTAGTGTGTCCAAAGCACATTTTTGATGCTGGTTTTACAAAATATCTTTCCCTTTTTCTAGCAAACCAGGTTTGACAATTTTCATTTTTGTTTTCAAGTTTGACACATGCTTGCGCAATATAGATTTCACCATGCAGTGTAATTTATACCTATGATGTTTTAGGAAGAAAAAAAATCCACCAGTTGCTGAACCTAAACCTTATTTCTTAAATATTACCGGTACTTAATATATTACTACATATATTATTGTGAATAAATTATTATTATTATTACTATTAAAACCCGACGTGCTAGAGAAAAAAATACTAGAGCAGGGCAAAAAAAATAACATTAAAAAATTCTTAAAATGTAATCATCTGTGCTGAGTATAATGACATTTTTCATGGTCTTAGGCTAGGTTCACACCGCAGAAAAATGCGACCCAGATCAGATTCTTTTTTTCCATATGCGACCTGTATCAGATTTTTTTTATGACAGGCTGAACTGCTCAATTCCAATATTTTCAAATGCGACCTGGGTCGCTTTCATATGTGGTCCTGGATCGGATACGTATCCGATCTTTTCCAATGCGACGGCAGTCTGAACGGCCTGGTCGCATATATCCGACATTAATCTCATCCGGAGCCCAAAATGCGTTCTGCGCAGGCGGAGTTACAGCGCTGGCAGTAGGGGGATCGAATCCGCAAAGTTGTTTTAAGTAACACTATTGACTTTATATTTTACTTTAATTTAATCCCACTTGAAACATGAAGCATAAAGTGGACATTTATGGCGATCGTAGCCACGGGTCAGATCGATTCATTGTTTACGCACGCTTATGACATGATATCATCGTTAGTAATGCCTCCATGAAATGAGATATTAAAGCGTCACCTCGTGATTTTCCCCAAATACTGTATTTATTTCTACCTCCTACCTAATCGCTTGACTGTATAAATGCCCCGACACGCTGGACCACATTTACTTCCGCAAACACAACGTCCGGAGTGACGTCGTCTCTTCTTCTGTGCATGCGGGTCACTTTTGTGACGCATGTGTTCCTACAGCAGACAAGACTGAGGTCGCGTTTATAATGTAACATGAACACTTACAGAAAAAAATGTGATTTTTAAAAAAAATCTGAATTGAGCATTAAGACCTGCGGTGTGAACCTAGCCTAAGATTCATATTCTGAACTGCTCCAAGTTTTTTTTTTGCTCCTACCACACACTTCAAACACAAACTTATTAAAACTTTTGAACACATTGTAAACATATTTGAACACATAGAAGTAGAACATATTGTATGTATGGTAATTTTTGTGCCTTTGAGGGGCGGGGTGTGGGAAGTGTGTGTGAGTGTTAGGGTGTGAGCTGTGGCCAACAGCAGCATTCGCATGAGTGCAATCATTGCATTTGTGTTTTACTGTTCTGCCGGCATCGAATAAATGGTTGAAAAGTTAGACAACGGTGGCTGTCCTTTCCCACACGTGAGGGGATTACAATTATTATTTTTCAAAAAGTGAACTAGAGTGGCAGGGTGCAAATGAACCACAAGGGAAAACACATTCATTTTCCTTTATTTACTATTTGGGTGATGGAATTCTAAATCCAAACACATTGTGTTACTTTAGAGGTTCCACTGTATTTCCAAATCAATTTTATATGTCATTGGCTTTTCTCATAAAACTTGTTGGTTAATCAAAAGTTTCAGACAGTGGTCATAAATGTAATTATTGCCTCCCATCTCCTCCGCAAAGTTCGATGAGCACAAATGAGCATGTTTTGACATTTGAAAGAGCCTGGAAAAACTAATTGCACATCATTTCCTCTAATAACGCGGGAAACAGGGCGTCATTGATCGGGACTCAAAACAGAGACAGCTTATTGATTGTGCTCCTCTGCTGATGGGAAATACTGACACTGTTTTAACTTTGTTTTGTTTTTTTTGGGCGTGTGGCTCCACATGCTGTACACAACAATTCTTTAGACCACGGGTCTGCCTTCTTGTGTCTCGTCCCGCCTTCCAGTTATTTTTTTATTGTCATATTTCTTGCGCTCTCGAGCAACCTCATATTTCATAGCCTCTGGCATAGTGGGTCTAAATTCTGCTCTATGTAACACAGTAGACTCCCTTAAGTTCTGGAATGGTGAGGCCAATTGCTTTATTTTGCCGGAGGCTGAAGAAAAGAAACCTTAAACCAATGCTGATAACTTTCATGTTTGAGGCGCAACCAACTTGAAAACCAAAGTGATTGCGAGCATTGTGAAGCTCTACATACTACATAGAGACACTCAAACGCAGACTAACCAGCCAAGCGGACTGCGGATCCTGACGACTCATTAGGCCCCGTCCCTTAAAGTCCCTCAAGAATATGTTCCCAGTAGGCCCACAACAAGAAACAAGACATTCTGAGAAATATTGTGTTTGTGGATTAAGAATTAATCCAGCCGCTTTAAAACATCTCAGCGGGCGGCCATTTTGTCACTTTCTGTCGACTGAAAATGATATCATAGCTGCTCAGGGCTCAGGAAACAAACAGTCACGGCTCAGCTTCAGAAAACGGGAAAACCAGTGATTGGTCGTTACCTGAGCCCTGATCAGTTGTGATGTCATTTTCAGTCAACAGAAGTGACAAAATGGCTGCCCACAGAGATGGCTAAAAACGGGTAGATTAACTCTTATTGCACAAACGCAATATTTATCAGAATACATTGTTTCAACTAATGGTCTTACATGGAACATATTCTTGAAAAACATATGTTTGGGTTGACTTCCTGCTTTAAAGACACACATGCCAAATGTCATTTTTCTCTTTGTTAAAAACGTGTACAAAAAAGTGTGGTTTTGTGGGGGCTGGTATGTATTAACGACATTAGAATTAATGTCATTGGGGAAAATTGATTTTCTGTATGGGCACTCGTGACTTTGTTGACAGCTTTCAAGGTACTATCAGAGGTGCTCTCATACCTTAAAGCGAATGCCACGAAGTTGGGACAGAGTGTGACGTATAACAACAGACATCCCCTTCTCCCACCCTATTGTGTCTAAAGCAATTGTTGCTGTCGGACACGATTTAAAGACAAGACGAGATTTTACCAGATGCAGGCGCCATTGATCAGGGCATACTGTGTGGTTGTTGCAACATCTCACCTTGCTGGGTTCTGTGGAAAAAACAAACGAGGTTAATAGTAAATCTCATAGGACTCGGTTTCAAACAAAGATCCCGACTTGACACAAACGGTGAAGAGATGCTGCGATGTCGTAGCAGGGGACATTTTTGACTTCCTACACCCATACTGCAAAACCAATAAAGTTGTTCCCGGTCATCACCTTTAGCCTGTAATGAAATACGACTATCCACAATGGAGTGGTCACCTCCAAAGATGACAATGCACCCTGGTCTGCAGGGCATAGGGGGCTTCAAATGTGATGGACTGCATCCAGATAAGTTTAAAAAGCCACAAAGTTCAACTGCTAGCAAAACTGCTGGCATCATAAAATAAAGCTATCTAGTAGACGCCTGCCTTTTTGCAGTGATAAATGGGCTCTGCACCAGTGACACAAGCACAATAGCCCACAGCCATACATTTCCATAACACATCCACTGTGCATAGAAATAAACGCCTCCCTCAAAAAGACATCTCCTTTCCCCATTAGGCACAAAACGGGTAGTAACTGAAACTAAAAAGTGCAGAAAAGCATGTGAATCTTGAAATTAATCAATTATAAATTATAATATTAAAATTTTAACACAAGGCTGGAGAAAAAAAAATCTTGTAAACGATCGCGGTATATTTGTAAACTGTCTCCCATTTATTAGGAATTTAGTAATGGAAAATGTGGAACACTGAATAATGTGGGAATGTGATCATTTATTTGTGTGAAATTAAAATGGCTTGAATTGGTCGAGAAATTTCTAATTTCCAGAGGGAACAATTATTCAAAATAGAGCAGATACAAACTAGAAGTAAGTCAAGGTACTACGGTATTTGTGTACAGAAGAGTGAACAATATCTTGGCCATTGTCATCAATTCACATCCATTCTGCCAATAGTGCTGTTGCCTACTGTATATAAACAGTCTCCAAATTGTTTTGCATCTCTGGTCAAACTCTTTCCATCCATGCCAACTCACATCACAACGTAGGTAGAAATTACTCAATTACGTGACAAATTTACATCTTCAGAATCATGATGAATACGGCATGATGAAGCAGTCAACGACAATTTCTTTCCACTCGCATGATCGATTGAAAGTACGGATTCATCCATAAATGCCAGAGTGAGCACAATAACATCCCTCCGCTGTATTATTGAACAAGGTGACTAATCTGCATCTACTCCACTTTTAGAAAAAAAAAGGCAGCTCGATCAATAAAAGGAGTATGGTGGGGGAAGTAAAGAATATTGCTAAAGCACTTATGAAATGAACTATTTAGTTGAGTTGCATTCACTGTATGCGAGTTTCATTTCATAATGTTCAAATGTAACATTTATAAAATAAAACATTTAACAGCTAATGCTAACGTGGATACCAGCAATACTACTCATTAGGGGTACCTTGACTCTCAAGTTGAACTCATTCCATCACCAAGCTCCTAACTGAATTTACTTTAATATAAAAACCTGTTTTCCTCCACCGAAATGAAGTGAAACGTCATTAAATGCGGCGCACCACCCGCGCGCTATAATCTCGTCATGATCGTTCGCGCCACGGCACACATGCACCGTCTATGAAAACAGAGCTTTATATTTTTACCAAATTTAAGGAACTTACATGCAACACATAGTCACACAGCCCATCAACCACCAGCAATTTTTCGCAGAACATTTTTCTATAATTGACGCTAACATGGTTACAGTTTGTATTTTTGACCTCCAAATCAACAGAGGGCAATGTATTATGTAGAGAGCGTCACAAACACCAAGTTAAAAGAAACTTCTGCAAGCATGATATCCAATTTCACTCCGTTTTACTTGATTTGCTTTTCATCATCTTTTGTCTTGTGACTGAAATAATTAAATCAACACGACACAGCCCCCCTCCCCCCCTTCGGCCACATTCTGTGTTGAATGTGGGCCGTTAATAATGTGCGTTAGTCATGCAAAAGGGTTAGCTTAGCGGTCCAAGCGTTTAAAGACTGCAGCAGTAATCTGTCCTGGATTTACCTCTGACGCAAAATGTAGTCAACGTTACTCGTTAGTTGTCCTTTGAAAGTTATAAATGAGGTAGTGACAATGCTCGAATGATTGCCCTAGCTCAAATGATGCATTGTGAGTCACTGAAAAAACAGCCAATGATTCATGTAGCAACCATGTGAGGAGTAATGCCGACGTAATGAAATTACGGTTCATTGTAGTTTTACAGATTGTAAAGCGCAAAAAAACTGGTCGGATACCACAGGGGTAAAATGTCACACTAGTAATACTCTATGAAAATATTGGCAGAATTTAATTTGTAAATTTAAAATGTTGTATTAGTGCTGCTATTAGAACTGTGATTTATGTACCGTAGTCATGTACGGTACTGTATACATTTAATATTCCTGTTAACCGCTTCTAGATTAGGGGTGGGCAACTCCGGTCCCCTAGGGCCGCTATCCTACACGTTTCAGATGTTCGCTCCTCCGACATACCTGATTGAAATGATCAGCTCATCAGTAAGGTCTGCAGAAGGCTAATAACGATCCTCATAGCGGCCCTCGAGGACCGGCGTTCCCCACCCTTGTTCTAAATTGTTGACACAATGCTGCTGACTATTATTTGTGGGATTTAATACAGGCTTATTCTGTCCTAAAAGAAATATGTATCACAGTACAGAATAGTGAGTTGGAATGAAGTGGGGCCAAGATAACATTATCATCTTACCATATCCACACCCCAGAAGTGTTTCATCTTCACACTTCGCACCAGCAAGTCCTACTTAACCTTTCCTGGAGCAGCAACGTCCCCATCTGCTCTCACCTAAGGAGGAGTTGCTCTATTAATAAAAAGCAAAGAGCACACAGGTGTGAAATATTTCTTCTTCTTCTTCTTCCTCCTCTTCTCCAGGCTTCAAGCATGCGAGTACTCCCTCTGTAGTTAATTGCACTTCTAAGCTGATGCGATGGCCTCCTCCGGTCTATTACGTCGCGCCTGGCTATGTCGGAATTGTCTGCGCTGATGCGAGTCACTCCAGGAGAGAAATTCAATTACCTCCCGTTTCTCTGCACAGTCACTGACCGAGGTATGACTGATGTCTGAGACACACACAGATTCTGGGAGACAAAAATGATGGTCACAATGTTGAAAACATTTGAATGAAAGGCTGATTTTCATCGTCATAAGTGATTCGTCCTCTGCGAACGACTGTGGTTGCGTCTCAACCAAGAAACAAGATTATTATTGCGAAACTCTTTTATTGGACATCAAATAAAACTGTAAATACACGGCTCTCCGCTTCGGATATTCCGCGCAGGGCCTCCTGAAATAATCTCATCCCTGAGCTGTAAACCTCTCTTGCTATTGATCTATGAATGCAGTTTCTTTTAAAGTTGTCTTCCATAAATGGCAAATAAATATTGCACACAGATTTTGGCTGAACAGATTGCTTTTGCAATGTAATGCAACAAACAGGTAATAGTATCAGTACAATGATTGCAACCACTGTCACAGCTAATTGCCTCCTGCAATCACCATCCAAAGGCAAAAGTACTATTTTGCCAATTATGTGTTCAAAACAGATGCTTAGACATTCATAATCCAGGTTTGGCTCATTAACACTCATTCACTGCCATTGACGGATGTATTTGTCTTTTCACAGTCCAGCCATTCAATCCCAGGAATTTATATCGTTTTGTAATTAAAAAAAAAAAAAACGTTAGGGTAAAAGAGGGTCTGAAAATGTCTGGCAGTGAATGAGTTAAAACAAAGTAACAGTGACTTATTGGTTACTTTAGCCACACAATTTTGACCAGCGGAAATCAATCTGATAGAAAATATACCTATATTGATAATGGTCTGCTCAAAACAATACCTTTTAATTCAACTTTGGTTGATTAAAACAAAATAGTGACTTAATGGCCAATTTAGTTCCCTAATTTTGCATCAGCCAGACTAAAATATACATGTAATGTCAATTACCCGCTTAATGGCTAAATTACTTTTTTTATTTTGACCTGCAATTATCAAACAGACAGAATATATACCTTCGTTGCCAATCGTCTGCTCGAAAGATTTTTATATTTTTTTTAATAGAAGTTTGGTTCATTGAAACAAAGTAACAGCCAATTCACGGTTAATTCAGCACGCTGATTTTGACATGCACACATCAGTTATATTTGGTTTAGTAGACTCACTGTCAATAACGCACCAATGATTTCATGGATAGTTCAGCTATCTTATTGACCTGCATGCATCAACTGTACTAAAATATACTTTTAGTGTGAATCACCTGCTCAAAATGCTCCTTACATAATCCAAGTTTGGTTCACTGAAACAAAATAAGATAGACAGACAGGTTGAGACATCTTTCCGTACTTAAAGGGTGAGGTGATGTCATATTGGCACCAGCGGGTTTGCGAGTCAGGGGAGTCATTACCAGTGGATCACATTCCAGTTAACATCGAGTGTGGCGGCCGAGCGGATGTTTCCTAAGACTTTTCCTCTGATTTCATTGCTCTTCAGCCGTGAATTTAGATAATCAAAATGGCAGACGGCCAACTTGTCAAATGCTCACCCTGGCCCGCCGTTGTTTTTCTATTTTTATTTTTTTGGGCTTTGACATTTTTATTCAAGAGCGTTTACACTAAGTGCTTTTTGTCGTATGAAATGCCTTTGTCGCGGCCCATTTTCGTCCCACCGAGACAACAGTTACCGAATCAAAGCGAGATCACAATTGTCACAATACCATTTGCGTGTTTACTACCGTATCATCCTGTCAATGAAGGAGGGGTCACAACTGACAATGCTGTCATTTAGAACCACAAACCACACGGATGTTTTATTGCGTTTGAGAGACAAAAAAGAGGACTTTTCAAAATGTGGAGGAATAGTTTATGAAAGAATCAATTGCCGTTGGTACTGTATCCAAAAGCATTGGGAGGTTATTTTCAGGGCCAAGTACTTGTTCAAAACATGAGGACAGCTGCCTTTCATCAAGACGGGGGCATTTTGTCACTGAAGAGCCTGGAACATTATGTCGCTCTAACGCAAATGCGGAGATATCTTAAATGCCTTTTCATGCTCGGCATTCATGCATTTCTTTGCTCGGTAAATCACAGTGAAAAGGCGTGAAACAAACAAAAAGGCACTGTTTATTCAGTCTAGATGAGTTTGCCTTCTGAAGAATGAGGAATGGGTTTAGCAATTAAATGTGGTTAAATAAAAGAGAGAAACGGCAAATCAGTGGCTAATCCAGGTACCTAAATTTGACCTACAGTACACTCAACAACCAGATTCTGTGACAGTGACAATATATTGTTGGCAATCATCTACTCAAGACATTTCGTCAATAATCCAGGTTTGATTCATTAAACCAAAGTATCAGAGATTAAATGGCTAATTTCATTAGCGGAGATACCGTATAATGGCTAATTTATCTACCCAATTTCAACCTCCATGCATCAGTCTGGCTAAGCGAAAATATGCCATTGTCAGTCACCTTCTCGAAAAAGCATGTAAATAATCCAAGTTTGGTTAATTTCAACAACAAAACAACCCAATTTAAAAGCCTATATAACTACCAAAATTCTACCTGTACACATCCATCAGACACCTATTTTCTGCCGCTGAGCCATGATTGGTTGTTACCTGAGCCCTGAGCAACTGCGATGTAATTTTCAGTTGACAGAAATGACAAAATGGCCGCCCCCTGAGATGACTAAAAACAGGTGGATTTAGCTGTTTACATTTTATTCCACAAACGCATTATGGATCAGAATACCATGTTCAGACTAGTGAAGGCGCAGAGAACATATTGCAAAGACTTTTTGGAGGTTGACTTCCCATTTAATAACTTTCAACAAATCCTGCGCAAGTAGGCTACACTTTTTGTAAAAATTGTGGGATAGCATGCCAGTGTGCACCTCGTTTGCTATTTCTGGTTGACCCCGGGCAAATTTTTACTATGCATAATGGCATTGTTTTTCTCTGTGTCCTCCTCGTTGTCCAATGTGTGTTTATTGGTCAGCAGTGAGTTTGCACAACTTAGGTCTCATTGAACAAAACAAACATACCCGTGTGTTGAAAATGTTGTCATTAAAGTGAAATTAGTCAATATAGAGTTGTATTTTTCAGCTCTTATGTGTTTTTCAAAGCTGAATAATCAAACTACACATGTAAAATTAATCAAGCCTATCTTTAATAATCTACTCATAATGTAACAATTTGAGTCCAAGTTTGGAATCAATACAATAAAATAACAGCTATTTAAAGAACAATTAATTACATGAGATGAACCAGCCTCTAATCAATCGAACTTGGTTCAGTGAAAATACCGCATAACTTTGTAAAAAACGTTACTATTTTAATACGTTTGGTTCCATTAGCAGAGTTGTAATGGCTAAATAGCTACTGGCTCCCACTCGAGTCAGTGAACTGTGTTCCATTTGAAATCTATCATGCCTCCGAATGTACAGTATGTTCCTTCCGTTTCATCATCACAGGAAACCCACAAAGGATCGGAATGATTTTAATGCAGCCGAGAGCCTCACTCCTTGCAAGACGAGGAGTCCCATTTTGAATTTATGTAATATTGCTTCGAACGCCATCAGTCAACCTGCAATTGGCTTCTCATATCAGCCACTCCACCATGTCCATGCGGCCCGCCCCACCTTCGTGCCGCCAACAATGTGTCAGGCTACATTATTAAAGTCCGGTTGGGCGTCTATTGATTGGCACCGATGCCCTTGAGGGAGTCGCCGTGTTTTGGGCGGCGTGTCGGACACACTGAGTCATAAACGCACAGACAGGACGTCAATGAGCAGTAAACACTAAGGTATAAAAATTATCTCTCCCCACTGGTGCTGTTGCTGCTGTAATTGGATTCACATCACATAAATACACAAAGGTCAATGGGCAATGTCACAGTGCTAAAACGATTGTACTCTACACGGGAGCTTTTTGTAAACAAAGGACTTTGATTGGGATAATCAGTGATTGCCAGGGGGGAAGGAACAAAGTACAAATACTTTGTTAGTGTACTTTATAGCTATACATTCTACTTAATGAAAACAGATGTAAAGAGAGGTAAAGTCAAATGAGATTATAGGGCTGAAAAAAAGAAACGGTAGCAATATGGAGGAACGCGAACCAGGGAGTGATGACAAACGCGACGAAACAGATTGACAGAGGTAAGATAATGCCCATTCATTTTTAAGAAAATTGTTTGATGTTGTTGGCTGCAGGAATGATTCGTGGTGAATGCAATGTGTCCTTTGCCAGCCTAAAAAAACACAAGCTTCTAGTACTCAAGAACAACAACAGAAAGGTACTGTACTGTTCTTTTGTTTTAGCTAATTTTGTATTTTTTTGTTCGTCGTTTTACATGAGCAAATTTATGAGAGCATGACTTTATCGGATGTCCAAATATATTTTGCATTGTTCAAGTTAAAGAGGGAAAATTATTTTGTGTGCACATGTTTTTTTCCCCACTATCGTGCCAGGTTAGCAAAACAGGTATAGCATACAAAAAAAAAAAAGTGCTAATAACCAGCCAAATTCTCACTTTTTTTGTCTCCATAGCCATGACCCATGAGAAGTTAAGAACCAGAATGTTTTATGAATTGTTTTTTGACTATGAAGATCTGTTCTCTTGTTTTTACACTGAAAGTTAAAAATTGAGAAAACAATGTCCAGGCTACAGTTGATCCTGGAACATATTATTTCTTTCTATTTTCATTATGTACTCTGGGGATCCCTCCCAGCTCCGCTTGGGTTTTCATCAATTTAGTTTCTGTGATGACTGCATAACAACAACAAGAGTTTTAATGAGTACACAGTTGATATGACTAATAGCTCTCTACTGGGATAATAAATAAACAAAGGCGAGTTTATGGAGTCTTTGTTCAGGGTGCTTATTTAAACAGGCATCCTTGTTGTTGTAACGCCAATACAATTTCATACATATGTGCATATATGTATAGTTCTAACTAGCACCATTTCAGCCCACAAAGCTGCTAATTATGTGAGGAACCCCCCGACACAGACAATAGCAAGCCGTGCACCCACTTTTACATCCCCACAAAGATGGTGCACCGCCTCTCCCCGCACGCACTCAAAAAAATCACCATAGACAGTAAAGGCATAACATTTACTTTCCGTGCACCCCAGCACCGCCGTGTTTGACTATGGATACCGCCGTGTGACATTGTTCGTGAATCACTGTTGAGGAACGTACGTCTTGGACACAACTCAGCATTTTGTGTGCACCCCCTAAACATTGTATAGTAAACACCAAAACAAAACAAAGCAGCAACTTGTTGAAAAATATACCATATAATTTCATCCGCTAGCATAATGCTAATATATCATGGAGAACACTATCGATAGGCTACCAAATGACCATATATCAATCAATCAATCAATCACATTTTATTTATATAGCACTTTTCATACATAAAAATGCAACTCAAAGTGCTTTAAAACATTCAAAGCAAAACATAGAATTATCTTCAATCAAAAGAAAAGATAAATTATTTAAAAGTTGTTGAAAGCCAAACTAAAAAGGTGTGTCTTGAGCTTCCTCTTAAAAATATCAACAGTCTCTGCAGACCTGACATCCTCTGGCAGGCTATTCCAAAGGTGAGGACCAAAATGGCTGAATGCAGCCTCGCCATGCATTTTGGTCCTCACCCTTGGAATAAATAAAAGGCCGGCGCCAGAGGACCTCAGGATCCGCGAGGGCTGGTATGATAAAAGCAAATCAGATAAATAAGATGGCCCAAGACCATTAACACATTTATAAACTAATAAAAGTACTTTAAAATCGATCCTGAAACACACAGGGAGCCAATGCAGCAATTTCAAAACTGGCGTAATGTGCTCCCGCCCTCTGGTTCTCGTCAGCACCCGAGCGGCTGAATTCTGCAGTAGTTGCAGTGGTGAAATGCTCTTTTTCGGGAGGCCAGAGAGCAGGGCATTACAGTAATCTAAACGACAGGAAATAAAGGCATGCATCAGCACTTCCGTGTTAGCCTGAGAGAGAAACGGGCGGACTCTGGCGATATTCTTAAGGTGATAAAAACCAATCTTGGTTACATTTTTAATATGAGGAATAAAACTGAGCTCAGAGTCAAAAATGACGCCAAGGTTCTTCACACAGTGTGAGGGATTAAAAATGTGTAGTTTTGGTAAAAGCTTCTCTCTCTGACCTTCGGGACCGATAACTAAGACCTCAGTCTTGTCCTCATTGAGCTGTAGGAAATTATCTGCCATCCATGACTTGATATCTAAAATGCAATTTAAAAGGGTATCAATGGGTCCTGTGTCATCAGGAGACACGGCAATATACAGCTGCGTGTCATCAGCATAGCTGTGAAAGCTGATGCCGTGTCCCCTGATGACATCCCCGAGGGGAAGCATATAAAGATTAAAAAGTAAGGGGCCTAAAATCGAACCTTGAGGAACCCCACATTTAATTTCATGAGTTTTAGAGGAACAAGTATCCATACTTACAAAGAAATATCGGTCTGTGAGATAGGAATAAAACCAGTCAAAAACAGTACCAGAGATGCCCACTAGATTTTTAAGTCTATTTAATAAAATTTGGTGATCTACTGTATCAAAAGCAGCGCTTAGATCCAGTAGCACCAAGACTGTGAGTTTTCTCACGTCTGCAGTGCACCTAATATCATTTAAGATCCTTAAAAGAGCAGTCTCCGTACTGTGGTTCATCCTAAAACCAGATTGATATTTCTCCAAAATATTATTTGTATTTAAAAAATGATTCAACTGGATGAAAACCAGTTTTTCTAAAATCTTACTTAAAAACGGTAAGTTGGATACGGGTCTGTAGTTATTAAAAACGCTCGGGTCAGAACCGCTCTTCTTCAGAAGGGGCTTCACCACCGCCGTTTTAAAGGCAGCTGGGAAGACGCCTGTCTGAAGAGAGCAATTGACTATATTTAAAATTTGTTCTTCAAAAAATCCATAAAATGTCTTAAAAAGAAATATATAATATACTGTAGAATAGTCTTTCCAACATCTGCTACTTTAACACGAACGCAGAAGAAACACATAAACACAGCATACATTACAGGCATATATTCTCTGTACACTGTACGACGATTACTGTAGCTCATGCTGCGTTGACATTATGTGACTGGCGGCCACGGCAATCACACTTCAGGCCACTGGGGGGCAAAACAGGATGACATCACAACGTGGGGGCATGGAACAAGCAAATGTGACAGGCTACGATTGCTGTAGATGCCTGACATTATTTTTAAGTTGTCACCAAATTTGCCACGGCAGTCACATGTTGATGAGAAGCCTAGCAAAGTGAAACAGGCAAGCGCAACACAACTTCACACACTTAATGGGGCGAAACAAATGTGAAAGCGAGTTGGTACGGTTTGTGACAGGTTGGACCCTCAAGCAATAGCAGCGCATAGAGATACTCAACAGTCTATATTTAAAAAAGTAATAAAGTAACGAATAAAATTGTTAAACAGAAAAAGAGCAAAAACAGGGAATATAAAACGCTACCAAACAGGTAGGGAAAAAAATAAGTGAAAAAGTATGGTGCAGGGCAAAAAGCACACAAAAGCACCAGAACAAAAAGTAAAGACGAGAAAAACGACTCACCGTGATGGGAAGAGGGATCAAGGAGGGTCACCAGGAAGACGCAAAAACTCATGGGAACACGGAAAAAAAAACAAAGAGTAAATCCTACAGGGAGTAGTACATAATATTACGGGAGCCAGACAGGATGCGAAACAATAAATGGCTGCAAGCAAAGGAACAAGAGGAACGATCTGGTGTCTTCCAGGTATGCATGCAGCACTCAAACGGGAGCTGATTACCAACCGCGCAGGTGCGTGCCTCCTTGCTCACTCAACACAAGATAAACTATAAAAAACACAGGTAAAAGCCAGCTAACAAAAACAAAACAAATCAGACGGAACATAATCACGAGACGGGAATCAATATGAATTGCCCTTGCTGCTAACCTTGCTTTTTTTTATTGAGCCAATATACATCACAGTCTAAATATATGTCATGCTCAATGCATGTATAAAAGATCCGTCCTTCATCAACAACAAAATAAATAAATAAAAACATTCTGTAATTTTTTTGGGAGTGCAAAGTGCTCTCATAAAATTAACATTCAAGGAACATTAAGTACAAGAATTCCTTTGTAATTTTTTTTTTTTTTCCAACAAAAATCAACTCATCCAAGATTTTAATATTATATATATTCAGCTACTATCTTTTTATTCCTGCATGTCATTCAGAATCTCCAAATTATTACGCCTTTTGTAGTGTTGGGCAGTACACGATCCCGTACAAGCGCAACAAAGTGACAAAGCTGTCATCTTGTGGTGAAAGGTGACATAATTTATGACTGGATACTGTAGCTAGCTCTGTAATGCTAGCTAGATAGCTAGATAGATAGATAGATAGATAGATAGATTCTTATTTAGACTAGTTTGAGTACATAGAACATTTTATTGCAAAGAAAATATTTGACTTCAGGTCTTTGAGCGGCCGCAGCATCTACATCCACTAGAGCTCAGTGCAGTCCGGAATAATGCAAGCAAACGTGGTACTAGACTCTAAATTCAGACTTACTCTAGCCTTTAAAAAGGATCATGTAAAAATCTGTTAAATAGCGGTGACGCGACATATTGCGGAGGTTTACTGTAATGCTGTTGCCCTGTTCAAATGATGCCGGTAATGTTGTAGTCACAGTCATTAGGGGCTGTGACAAGCACCACATTTAGAGTGAAGATGGGCAATTAAAGGAGCAGTTTGCGATTGTTGCACAGGAGGCTGCCTTTAATAGTGATAGTGGCCACCCGCTATGATTGGAAACGACTGTTTGTGTGGGCTTATTCTTTAATTACACTGAATGATTTCAATGGTCTTTGTTAGGGCTTTTCCAGTGGAGCTGGTCTAGTCTTGTTGAATTTCAGGCTATTTATTTATTTATTTTTTTGCTGTCAACATTTTCTTTTGTTAATGCTATCTTCTCACTGTTACCTCCCAACAATATCCCTCTCTTGCATCTGTGGCATTTGGAATTCTGGCGGCGGCGAGTCGGCGCGTTCCACGAGATGATTTATTTCTTATTTTCGGCGGCGTATGGAGGTGCCGCGTCACCGCATCACTCGACAAGCATTGAGATAGGTTCAACAAGTTGATAAGAAACAAGTTATTTGAGTGGCGGGGAGGGAGAGCTGCCAGGGATATGCAGCCTTATCACACCCATGCATTATCATGCTTTTATTTTCAATTTTTACTCATGTGACTTCTGTCTTGGAGCATACATTGAAGGAGAAGGACATAATGGTTGTCTGGGTCAGGTTTTTCTGATATAATGCAGGGAACTGGTGACCGACGTGGTGACCACAGGTAGACCCCAAAAAATCTTTTCTAAAAATAGTTCACCAGTGAGATGCATCTGAACATTTTTGTTCCTATTCTTTTTTCTTTTAAATCACATTTGCGCCCATGTAAATATGGAAATGGCAATATTTGAAAACTTAGTATAGGCAAGACAAGGCAAGTTTATTTGTAAAGGACAATTCATGTACAAGAAAATTCAAAATGCTTTACATAAAGCATTAAAAGCATTACAGAAAAAAAATTAAAACATTATAAAAACCACAATAAAATCATATAAAATAATTACCAGTAGATTAAAATGATCAAAACCAAGGAACAGCCTAGATAAATTAAAAGATAGCATGCAAATGCGGATTAAATCAAGAGAATAAAGGATCGATTGATGAAAATGCTGCAGTAAACAAAACTGTTTTCAGCCCTGATTTAAATGAACTGACAGTATTAGCGGACCGCAGGTATTCTGGGAGTCACTAGAGTGGACAGTTATTTAAAAGTTGCTTTCGCCTATATTAATTAATCTAAATTTTAAAAAATATGTTTTAACCCTTTCATGCATTAATTATGATTTATTGTTATTATGTAAAATATAAATATATTTTTTAGTTTAATTAATATAGGCGAAAGCAACTTTTAAATAGCTGTCCACTGTAGTGACCACTTTGCATGAAAGGGTTAAAAAAGGACAGTGACGTATCCGCTCTCCCGGTTCTGAAAGGTAGAAAGAAGCAAGGGCGCTCCCGGCTCTAATGGTAGAAACGTGGGTTAAGTGCTCCCGGGCTTAATGGGTTAAATAGAAGTAGTCCAAGAATGGACCCTTGTAGAACCCCGCATGTGATCTTTGTTCGCACAGACTCATCAATACCAATTGAGACAAAGTAGTCAGTATATTTCAAAGGTCAGTATCGTGCACATGACCAAACCATCGCATTCGTGGAGACAAGAACAGCCATTAGGAGGTTATTTACTCAAAAAAATAATTTCAGCAAATTTGTTATTTCATAAGTGTGTATAAAACTGGGGTAATCAGTGCCCAAGAAGAAGCAGTTGTTTATAAAAAAAATGGTGACCCCTTTATTAGAGATAGGGTTAGTGAGTGGAGTTAAGGTCAGGGCATAGGTTTAGGGTTAGGGTCCTAATTCAGCTGCAACATGATGGGGTTTAGGGTTAGAGGTCAGTTTTGGGGTTAGGCTAGGGCAGGGAAATTTGGAGGACTCCCGTTGCAAGGGAGTTCTCAGGGCATCTGACGAACGCGGTATGCATAAAGCCACAATCAGATTGGACTTTATACCTCATTAAATGACTGTAGCTAACAAAGTGCATAGAGTACAGTCCGAGTGTGGTGAGAGAGCTGTTTACCACACAATGTGCTCTCCACAGGCCTGTCACTGCGAGTCCTCCTTACCACCTGAATGCCGCCGCCGCGACTCCATCTGTCATCGGTGGATGAAAAATGCATGTTGAGGAAGACGGAGCAGCAAAGAGAAAGGAGCCGAGAGCTCCGATGATGAATGAAATGTCGAGCAGTAAACGAAAAACCTGTGTTGTTTAAAGAACAATTTAAATGGCAAACGTTTATCACATTTCAGACACCTGCGATAGGTGACAATCTGCCATATAGAAACTATAAAAACCTTTTGTTCAACATTGTTTTACCCCTCCCGCACACTTAAAACACTTTATTTGAACTTTTTAAAAATATTCCTTTGTGCCTGGTTTCACGCTCTCGCTTTAAAGAAATGGGACACTATCGTATAGCATCACTTTGAGGAAGTAAAAAGACTCACACTTGCACAATATTCAAAGCGGGCTTGCTTCGAGCTGTTTATTTGTCACTCCCGGTTGCGATTGTACTGTAAAACTGACATATAAAACAAAAGAGAAACAAACATTTCATGTTTAAACACAAAAATGTTCAACCAAACCATTCCATTTTGTTGAAAGTACACTACCTTAATGCTAACAAATAGTTTGAATTAGCATAGACGGGTTAATGAAAATTAGTATAGATATATGGTAATTATATCGATTTTATTTTTATGGAACCTTTATTTAACTAGTAAAAACTCACTGGTATTAAAAATAGCTTAGCAGCACAATTAACTCATTCACTGCCATTGACGAATTTACTTGTCTTTTCAAAGTCCAGCCATTCAATCCCAGGAATTTATTTATATTTTGTTCAAATTTGTTGAAATGTTAGTGTAAAATCTGAAAATTTGAAAATATCTGGCAGTGAATGAGTTAAACAGTTATGGACAGACAAGCAACAGCCGGACACACTGAGAAACAAATGAATGAATGAAACCATTTCAATTTGATCACAATCATAAAAGTCCAAAAATCTGACATCTAAAAACCGTGGCGTCTGCTTCCCAGTTGTCCAACATAGTCTTAAATTGAGACCAAATCATGATGTTTCAATCCTGTTTGAAAATTATTCTCGGAAAAGGGAGGAGCAAACTTAAATGCCTTTTATTTTTTGAAGTTCAGTTCTGATCCTTGGGAGGGACGGTAAAAAAAAAAAAAAAAGATCCAGAGAACGACAATGATAGACTTCAGAGTTCACTTGGCTAATGAAGGTTAGAAGGTAGGAAGGCAGAAGACCAAGAATTGCTTCATAAAAAAGAACGTACGCAGCTACGTTTTGGTCTACACGTTTGCAAGGAGGAGAAACCAACCCAAAGATAAATACTTCAACAGCGACGACTTTAATGTACACAGAACAGCAACACATACAAGAAAGCAATCAACAATACTCATAGCTACATATAAATCTGGCCTGTGGGAAAAATGTATATTAACATGACAAAATAAACGGCCATTATATTGAATCTAAGTAAATTATGAATTTACTTCTACATTAACGCTGAGTGGAGTGATAAACCACAGCTGTGGTTGCCGACATAGGAAAAGAACTCGTAAACTGAAGACTCCTTACACTACCCCCATCTTAAAATATATGGAAAAAAATTGGGAAATGAAACAAAAGAATTATAACATCTTTGGCGTAAGTAACAAATAATTGCGAGAAAAATAAAAGAGAGCACTGTCAATCACGGACCTATCGCCCCGTGAAGTATAATTTGTAACAAAAAAAAAAAAATTGCCGGCCCCTTTGTGTTTCCCTTATTTAATCTCCCAGCTGTAAAATGGAACCATTTTCTTGATAACGCCACTTAAAAAGATATTAAAAGGTCAAAATGATTTGGATTGCTCTTTCATCTGGACTTTTTTTGTTCTTGTTCTGAACAATTTGCAAAGACTCAAAGGCAAGTTCAAGATGAAAGAAAAACGAATGCAATCAAAAAAGTCTTTAAATCCCCTGCAGCCCTTGACTTGACGTACTCAACGGAGCCACTTGAATACATTCATCAGTCGCTGAGAAGATTCGGCTTGGTGGTTGTACAACAAAACATCTAGCAACCAACTGTCACGAAAAAAAGGGAGACGTTTATTATGTATGGAAAATATGAACAAAACTAAATAAACTATGTGATGCCGGAAAACACTATTGTTAGTAGTAGTAGAAAATAAAATAAAATAGAAGAAGCTAAGCTAACTGTTAGCTTGCCTGGTGACTACATTGCTTTTGCAACTGCTTCTCTTTGTCATCTTTGTGGTTGGGAATGACTCGCGAAACACTTTCAACACAACAAGTCGCTACTCTATTAGTCTCCGGCAACAGCACCGGCTACAACAAGCTTCCTAACCTGCCATCGTCAATAGTGAACGGATTTAACACCCACAATTCTCGCCACTGACCGACACGTCATTACGGTAAAAAAAAAAAAAAAAATGCAGATATCATATCATATCATATCATATTATCTGAACATACTCCACAACACAGGACACAGGATAATCTTTCATAGACAGCCGTCAATCGGGTCTTTGCAGACTTTGTTCACTAGGGAGTGAAATTACTCAAATTTGGACCGATTATTGCTATGTGTGTTGCCCACTTTATACACAGCATAGCAAGCTCTATGGTGAGTCCCCATTTATTGTGGAGGATACATCGCGGGCCCACGCGCAATAAGTGAAAAATAGACAGACCGTACAAAACACCACACACTTTAAACACTTTTAAAAATATGAAACCCCACCTAAACTTGTCAAAACCCATTGAAAAACTGTCACAAAAAACAAAAGGCAATTAAATGGGATATATTTTAACACCAAAACGTTCAACCAAACAATATAACAGCCAAAGTGTACTCGCCTAATGCGAACATATCACATGGAACGCCAACGCGGAAAGTGTAATTATAAACTTCAAACAACAGTGCTACTTTAACACACATGGAGCAGAAACACAAACAAACAGGAATACAGTATATTCTCTGTGCTCTGAGCAGCAATCGATATTAAAACAGCAAACCATGCTCCTGTATAACACTGCGGGTCTGAACAACGAACCCCAATTTAGTGGAGGAAAACAGTAAACAGAATGAGCAGTGTACATTCATCGTTTTCATGACTCCTGGTACGTTTGGCACCAGAGATCGCTCCAGTTAAAGTTGAGAATGTTTTGGACACAAAGGCGGCCTTTCGAAAGTCGAGCTATTATTCCTGGATTTCTTGCAGCATCTCCACCTGTTGCATCTCCAGTGTTTTCATGTTTTGACAATTTCTGTAGATTTATGACCTCCTTATTCATTCATGAGAACGTTTGTGTTCACACACCGTCAAAAGGTTCCCCCCGAATACGAATTTCATGGAGTCTGCAAGCATCTCCCGTTTCATATCCACGAGCCTTCGAGCATTGTTCTGCCATCAGCCCCCGACCCTCGCACCCGCCCTCCCTACCACCCTAGCCGCTACCACTGTATACATCACAATAATGTTAGCGCTGACACTCCCTTCCGCCGGCATTCATCTGGAACTGAATTACATAAGCCATTTACCAGCAGGTCCGGGTGATGGATGGCAGGGGCCCCCGGCCAAAATAGAATCCGGGGCGTCTCATGACATACGACGCCGTCCATATTCTCCATCGTTTTAACGGCGATATGATCCAAAATACGTACGACTTTATTATATGTGAAGGAACAAATCAAAAGACAGATTTTGCAATACAGCAAAGTGTGACAGTGTCATTCTGGAAAAAAAAAAGCCAGACTGAAGACTTTTTGTTTATAAGCAACAATTTGTCAGTGTAGTAGGTCCCACATTACAGCTCCATCTAGCAATATGAATGTCGGCGGGTGTGTGTGTGTTTATGTGCACATTCAGTATTTGATTGCAGATAGAATTTAGAAGTGGCTGACAAATGATTTATAGCTGCAATCTTACCAGGCTGTCATTGCTCTTTATTCGGCTTGACGTTATGGTTGTGGTGGTGGTAGTAGGGATGTGTTTTGCGTCACCTGGGATCGAGGGGGAGGGGCGTTCCAACCTGATCACTATGTTACCCATTAAGACAAAACTACACATAAAGCGTAGCACGGTGTTTTGATATGGAACCCGAATTACACGGCATTCTGAATTTTGCCGAATTGTAACGTCACAATTCAGCTAATTTACATAACAACCGCTGCATCAAGCCAATCTCAGACAATGACTTAGCAGCAAGGCTGGCTGAGATTCCGAGCACAGGTAGCATCGGTGGAGTTTTAACACAGGTTAGCATTAGCTAACACCAGTGATTGCTTCTGATCAACAATAGCTACTCATTGTTCGTCTAAATTGTTGACTTGGAGGTGCTGGGTTATTTATGTTTGGCAATGTCATGTGGTACACCGCTACAGTAATTTACAAGAGTAATTTGGGGGCTTGGTATGATTGATATGGTATGTATGCTAAACTAGGCGGTGCTGCATTATTTTGTCGGAGGTATTAGTATTAGCAAACAACTTCTGAAAATCATCATAAAACTTGATTGGTCGGTGGAGTTACGGCGGGCGGTGGTGGTTTTTGCAGTTACTGAGTGACAGTATAGAAGACAGGGGTGACTTGAGTGATGTGAGGTACACAGATTAGCGTAAGTGGCTTTGCGCAGGGTAAGCGCAGCTGCAGTGAGTTTTGCCGGATAGACAGATTAGCGTTAGTTAACAGTGCTAACTCCTGATGAACGACACTCAATTGGTCAGCACACAAGGCCATGGTCTTCATGAGAAGTACTGACAAAGAGTTTGAGAAAGTAAAAATTGAGAGAAAGTGTCACAAAACCACTAAAAAGTCTCTTGAAAGTGAAAAACGAAAGGTCAGCTAAAGAGAAGAGCAACAGAAAATTGGTTGGTATCGAGCTGAGCACACGTGGTGCCAAACAACATTTGCGTCTTGCCAAGTTGCTTGCGTCAGATTACGAGGCGGATCCGTTCTGACTGGCATCCACTCTTTAAACTGCTGGTTTTCGACTTAAGACGTAATCTATAAATGCGATCTAGCCCGATGGTCGTGTGGCGGTTTTGAACTCTTCCGCGCGATAAGAGGGGAGGCAATGAGGAGTTTGTCGCCTCGTGTGTATCTCAGCATCCGCCTGTTTTTAAAGGTCTTGTAGATATTGATGTCGGATCTGCCGCATCTCCTATTCGCAGGCTCCTGAGGGCATTTAATAACTCGAGTGAGCTCGCTTAACGCAGGATGAACATGCTGTTCCTTGTAATATTTGTTGAATTGTAAAAATTGCATTTGCAGTGCCTCCTATTAAGATGGGTCTGTCAAGCTGAAATTGACTAGATGTATAGAATATTGTGTGGATGTGAATGGAAAAATCAGTATCGTATTAGATACTAAATACATACAACAATGTGCGGAATAACTATTCATGAATAAATACTGTATTTGCAGATGTGAATGGCAAACTGTACACGAACTATATGCGGACTAATATAAACAGAACTTAATGCAAACAGCAGCAAGCGTAGTCAGCAGCATTGTTTGTGGCAAAAAAGGTATATTACAGTAGCCATATACTGTACAACAGAGTCTGGCATTTTACCAAACTTGTCTGGTCCGTCATTCATCATACGTCAGCGGCCGCGGGGTACCCGTTCACCATTTTTCGTGACGAACTGAATTGTCACTGTCAGTCCGTCATTCCTTCAGTCAGTCCCTCAATTCAGTCCATCAGTTAGCCCGCCAGAAGTCAGTTGGCCCGTCAGTCGCTGCCCCCAAAAAACGTCTGAAAAATGGGTGTCTGCCAGAGACGGACTAATGGTCCATCAGTGACGGACGCAGTGGAAATGCCCGTCTCTGCTGTACAATATGTGAACATGAACAAGAGTATACAAAGTATACATTGATCAACTATATCAGGGGCTTAGTCATTTGAGAAAATGAGTCATTTCAGAAGTATCGCACTAATCAGCAACCAAGAAGTAGCTCTCAGCTTCAAATAGGTTGGTGACCCCTGAACTATAGTGTACATTCATTGAACTGTACATTTCGTTCGGTTCTCAAATATCAGAAATCGGAAATGCAATCGCATCACTGTCACCGAAGATTCTGGGCATGGCCTGCTTTCTTTCCTCATTTTGGGGAGGGTATTTCAGCTCAGCAAAGCTTCTCCCGCATTCATATTGGGGAAGAAATTGCAGCACAAGCCTGCCATCGAGTGCTGCTACTGACAGGGGCGAGATGCTTCAAGCAGGGACGCGTACACAAAGACCTTTGACGGACAGGCCGTGTTTTTGTTCCGCAGCAGTACGGCGGGGTCAGTGTGAATTTATGGCGAACATTGTGAGGCTTTTCTCGCGGATTCAGAACACGGCTCGCCGGGGATTTCTCCTCCTGGAATATGTCTGTATTTACTTGTCTGGCTCCCATTGCAAACTCATCAACACAAGTGCATACTTCTGTCCTCAAATCATTTTGGTTCGCTGCACCGGAAAATACTTTGACTTTTCTTGTTGGGCCGAAACTTTTTCTGTCTTCCCTCCGAGCGCTAAAGTTCGGTTCAAAAATGAATTAATTAAAAGGCAAAACATTCATTTATACAAATTTTCTTTCAAGTTGCTGCATACAAATTGGTTATTTTGGTACCTTGCAGACTTTTTTACATGCTCCCAAAAATATATGGTTTTGGATGAAAAAAATATCGATTTACAGGCATCGTCGCAAAAAAGTGTTCACAGTAGTTATTTTGGTATGTCTTTACAGCAGAGACTCAAGAAATATAAATGCGTGCAGTACTGCTTGTTGAAAATGACAATGCAATTGAGTTTTTGTGGAATGAGGTGTTCTTATGTACATTTTGCAGTATTTACAGAAAAAAAATGAGGTGCTGTATAGGCCAAAAATAACATGGACCTCCCATATTCACACAAAAAAAAGGCGCACACAACAAAAAATCTCTCCCTCACTTTGAAAAAGTTATCTTAAGCCCTCTTAAACCAAAATCGTGCACACACAGAGAGCCTTTTTTTCTTTTTTTTTGAGAGTCTAAAATTGTGTGGCAGAAGGCAAAATTCTGTGTGCGAAAGGAAGCTCAAATAGGCAAGCTCTATTATTAAGAGTTCAAACTTTTGCAGTTATTTCCTGCTGTTGTTAGAGAATTCTGTGCACGTAAGCATCATTGCGTGCGTGTTGTGTGTGCGTGCATGTGACAATGCATCCGACCTCCTGCCATTACTTGCGCCGGTCGAGTGGCCGGTGTCCAAAATGATGAATTGAAAGTTGCCAAAACTATCTTCCCCGGTTCAGAATCCACGGAAGGAGAAAATTGGCCAAGACGTTTAAGGCAGCAAGTATCACGCTCGCCATTCATCACGAGGGGCTGTTTGTGTGCGTGTTTGTGCGAGGTCCCGGTGGGGGTGAGCGACTTAATTCACGCTTTTTAATTATTAATCATTTCAGTTTATTTTAGGGTAATTTGTGCACTTGTGGAGTTCAGCGTGTGCATATTTTTGTGCGCACTGGGATGAAACGCAGAGACACAAAGAAGAGGAAGGAAGCACAGTGACTCATATCGTGTTTTATTGAAGTGAATCTCATTGCATCGCATCACAATTGGAGTAAATCTGATTTTAATTGAAGTTAATTGTAGTGTATTATAATTGGAGTGAATCGCATCATATTTGGAGGGAATGTTGTTGTATCATAATTGCAGTAGATGTGTAATGATTAATCACTAACCGATTACCAAATGAGTCAATGATTATTTTGATAATCAATGAATCGTTTGAGTGCTTGTTTACGTTAAAGTTATCCAAGTCCTCGAAATTTCAGCATCTCAAATATAGATATTCTCAGGTGTATGTAATCCTCCATGAAAGCAGTATCTTTGTGTTGAATCCAAATAAAACATTTGCAAACATCTGCGATTACTTTGCAAAACACTTATCAACATTTTTGCCCATTTTATGACGTTACGAACCAAACCAGTAACTCAATCTTAATTTTTATGCACTGTCAATTTGGGGGAAAAATCCTGTTTTTTAACATTGGGACGGAAATTAAATTTTTATCCGATTCATCAATTAAATGACGAATTAATCAACAAATTGATCAACAGATTAATCGATTATGAAAGAATCGTTAGCTAAAAGTGAGTGGATCTTATAATATTGCATCTCAATTTGAGGGACTTTTATTGTAACTGGAGCAATTTATATTTATTTCTTTACGTTATTTTTCATTATGCTTCAATATGTTTTTAAACAATACAGTGCTGTTTTGTTTTTTTTATTGACAAAAAAATAAAAAACTGTGTTTTTTGAGGGGGGCTAGAACTGTTTCATGGCATTTCAATGAATTTCATTTGATAAACTGATTTCATACACAAGCAAATTAAGTTATGAGCTTGGTCATGGGACAAATGAAATTCATAAGTCAAGGTACAACTGTAATTGGAGTGAATGGAATAATATCAGTATTGAAAGGAATTGCGTCGTAGTTTATGTTAATCATATCGAAACTGCAGCAATTTTTTTGCATCATTGGTAGTGTATCAATAGCATATGGGAGCCTCACTCCCCCACTCACATCCCAATGAAAAGATGCTGCAGACTTTTCCTGTGTTCACGTATTTTCTTGGAGAACATACCAACATATCAGGTGTAACTTGTGTGGAGAAAGTTGCGCTACTGTGCCTTGGCGTGGGTGTGTAAGTATGACGGGTTCGCTGCATCATAAGCACTCCCGAGCGTACCAGCAGACGACTCGTTACGCAGTCGGTAATTAGGTTGGCGCCTCGTTCCTCCGCTGTCGATATACAGTACACATCATATCCCGACTGAAGGCGGGAAAAAAAAAATATACTTTCATTATGGTTAGCGAGGATTATTTTTAACCTCCACATGCGACATTTTTCGGGCAGCATAAGCTTGGAACCTCGGGCGCCGTTCATCCTGTAGCAGGCAGTTTTGCACAGCAAGCGGCTGGAAATCCACCCCGAAGACGAGCACCTGCGGCACAGCGAGCGGTCGGGATAAAAAGCGCAAACAAGCACGCGGGAAGAAAATAATAAACAGCATCGTCTCCACGCTGAGTCTTTCTTACTTCTAACTCACAGTGCAAAACATTTGCCTGGCTATATATATATATATATATATATATATATATATATATATACATATCAGAGGGAGGTTCCACTTTTTAAAATCAAACTTGCGTCATTCATTTGCCCCACTGGAGTGCAGTAAGCCATTAAACATCTCTTCAAGGAACGCAGAAGATTACATGAAAACAATCACTTGCCCCAAAAATGGATAAATTACGTAATCTGACAGAAAACATGAAAAACCTCCATTTCAAAGTGTTGAATCAAGAATTAAAACCATTCATCCGTTCACAGCGTTCCAGTACGCTACACAAAGTTGTGCTGCTAGCCAAAACAGCAGCACCTCCTGATGCGCGTCAATTTGTGGAGTCTTATGTGTTGGAGCAATTAAAGATGATTTTATGTTACTTGTTCTAATAGTAACATGACGGGTGCTGGAGACATATTGTGTTGGACACTGAGAGAAAAAAGTTGAAAATACGTTAGCTTTGAAGACACACGGCCAAGCAAAGTTAAGAAGTCGTGGAGAAAAAGTAAGACGGGAGAGAGATGACGGAGTGAGTCAGAAAAGGTGAATTGAGGGAATTTAATGACTGCATAAAATATATGAGGTGAGATGAGATATTCCGGGAAAGGGAAGATATATCCGTTTCATAAGCGCTCGAGTGGAGGCAGCTTGATTCAGTCAAAAAAAAAAAAAAGCAGATTTCAAAGAATCGTCAGTCACACTTTTTTTTTTTTAGACTTTTAAATCAACACCTGTCACTTGTGCAGTTGTCAGCAGCACATTTCTATTTTTATTTCGTAGAGCATTTTTCAACATTTCTTTAAAACAGTCACTAACGTTGAATGACACACATACACAGAGTAAACACAACAGGTAGTGTACGATGCTCAAGCGCTCATGCCGCACTGAATTGGGACATTTCAGACCTATGAGAAGTATTGAATCGTAATTGGAGTCAATCTTCGTATCGTAATCAGAGGGAATCATATTGTTACGGGTGAATCAAATCTGGATTTTATTCATACCTTGATTGGACTGAATGGTACTGCATTGTATCATATTGGGAGCTAATTGTACCATATCCTAATTGGAGCGAATCGTAACGTATTAAGGGCATTGAATCGTATTGCGCTGTATCGCAGTTGGATTGAATGATAAATACCACAGTTTGAGTGAATCATATTGTACCGCAATGCGAATGAATCATCTCACAATTGTAGCAAATCATATCATATCGTAATTGGAGTGGATCCAATTTTACTGTATTGTAACAAGATTGAATGATAACTGCCGCAATTAGAGCGAATTTTAATGTCCCGTCAATGGAGAGAATCGTACTTTAATTGTAATTGGAACCATATGACCATTGTAGCAAAATGGAAGTGAATTACTTTGTATATGGTAACTAAATTGAATCATAACTATCTTAATTGGACTGAATCGTATCCTATAATCATATTGTATTGCATTGTAAAGGTCATGAGTCACGTCTTAATGTAATTGTAGTAAAACGTATTGTATTGTAACCGGAGTGGATCTTAGGATATCGTAATTGAATCAAATCTTAGCGTATCGTGATTTGAGTGAATCATATTTTACATTACCGGGATAAACTAGTGCTGTAAGCGATTAAAATATTTCATTGTGATTAATCGCATTTTTAATAGTTAACTCATAGTTAATCGCACATTTTATTTATTGTAAAAAAAAAAATCCCTTGATTTTTCTGTCCCATTATTTTATGGAATTTTAATACCCTGAACATGAATAAGAGGATTGATTTGCTTATGTAAATTCTTTATTAAAGTGGAAGTCAACCCCAATTTTTTCCCCCAAGAATATGTTCTATGCCGTCCCACTAGGTGAAACAAGGCATTTTGATAAATATTGCGTTTGTGGAATAAAAGTTAATCCACCCATTTTTAGCCATTACTGGGGGCGGCCATTTTGTCACTTCTGTCAACTGACAATGACATCACGACTGCTCAGGGCTCAGGTAACAACAAATCACAGCTCACCTGTTTTCTGAAGCTGAGCCATGATTGGTCGGTCGGTTGGTGGAAAGCCAAGATTATCCTGTCCATAATTCCATCAGGGAATTATGTCAACAAGTACCGCATAAACTCATTATTTTTATTGATTACGACTGGCATGTAACACATGATTTAGTTTAATTTTAGTAAGTGATTTATTAATTTTGGCATCGCCTTTATTATTTTGTATTTATTATTTTTCGAACGTGTAACATGTATGATATCGTAATTGCACTGGTTGGTATCGCACGTGTGAATCGTACCCATATGGGACTGAATTATATGGTGTAATTGAGCGAATCGAATTGCAGGGTAATCGTAGAGTGAATTGTGTTAAGGTTAGCTGCTTTTCCAAGTGAACTTGCTGCATACTCACATTTGGATTTCAACTAATGTAATTCAGTTAGCCAGCACAGGTTTTTGCTGAGGATCTCATCACACAAGCGCCTCACCTTCAATCAAATCCCTAGATGCCGTGCCTTTGACACTGCGCCCGCTTCCTTCCCGGTTATTCATTAGACTTCAGACCTAATTACACCACGCTAACACTAACGGGCTTTTCATCTACAAACAGGATGTGCTCCAGAGGATTTTCACCTGTTTGCAAGCACCACTAATGCTAATTAGCACCACTGAAAGGGTCGAGCATGCGGGGATTGCGAGAATATCCGACAGGTGACATTGAAGTAGCAGTGTGAGGTAGAGTCCACGCTTTAATCCAACTGAGAGACCATTAACGTGCTTCGGAGCTGCTGTTTTGGCTGGCAAATGGGATTGTGACTATTTGTGAACAATCATGAACTACGATTACTGTTACTAGCTGTTTTTTTTTCAATAATGGAAAAAGGGAAGTCTTCATTTGAGGGAGGCACTTAACTATATTGAACCAGCAAACAAATGTACCTTGAGTTGTACCAAGCAATTAACTGTCCATACACATTAATTAACCTGAGTTTGTGTTAATTGCTTCAGTTGTGCTATTTTGGTTATCAAATAGGGTTTTCTCCATTTGTGAACTGAGATTAGTCAATGCCTATTTTTTTTCCTCGATCAGAAAAAAAGGCATCCTGTTGAGGGAGGCATTGACGAGCTAACCTTGAATTAACCTGAGAGATTTAGTATGTGCTTTGGTGCCGTTGCATTGGTTAGCGAACGGTTAGGAGTGGCAACGTGCGTGTGTGTGTGTGAACAATACTGTCTATATACTGAGAACATTACCTAACCTACTATGTTTCCATGGAAGTAGCCAGTCGAAGAGGTTTGACCACTTTATGGCATCGACGAGTTTATGACCTCTGCAGGTTTATGACCTCTATTTGGATTTATGTCGCATCTATGACATCTTAACGGTCCGCGGTGATATATTAGGACTTCACATTGCGCTACAAGTCTTGATAACTCCACTGACATTCACACCCTCACCTAGACGCGGGTCTGTTGTGTTTAGTGCTATTTAATACTGAAGGACACTTTTATAGGCACTTTTGCTCACTGTATGTGGATGAATCGGTGTGTGTGTATGCGTGTGTGTGCGTGTGTGTGGGGGGGGGTGTGGATGTGTGTGTGTGTGTGTGTGTGTGTGTGTGTGTGTGTAACACGCCACTTGGAAACATAGACTAGATGTCTTTAGTGGTGGGTGCTTTTAGATTTCAAATGACATCAGAATTTTCCGGCCTCTGATTGGCTGGTCAGAGAAAACTTGTTGCAGACATCTTTGGCTACAATTGCGGCAACTGCACACATAAATACATGTAATACTCAGCATATCCGGTGAGTAAGATGATTTTTATATCTTTTTTGTTTGTTTTTGTTTTTTAGGTCACCTTATTATCTAAATATTGATTCTGAAGTATTCTAGATGATATACCTGGCACAGGTGTCTGCTGTTTTAATACATTTTTTGGATTGCATTGATGGTTTCTACAAATTCGATGTTTGATGATTTCGTGATGTTATTAAGAGTTGGATACGCGACCCACATTTGTGCAATGATACTGATTGATACCTTTGGAATGAGGTGTGTATATGTATGTATATGTGTGTGTATAAGCAGTCTAAAAGGACACAGTTGATCTAATTTTTGCACTGTGAGAATCTAAGTTAATGATATCAAAATTGCCTGTACAGTTCCAAACAGAGTTGCAGCACTGACTGACTGAAGCTCGCTAACTAACAGTGCACAAGGATGAGCCTGTCTGTCACTCAGCTTGTCTATTCCACTGATTGGCCCATTTGGTTTCATTTTTGATGTCAACCCCCCCTCCGTCCCAAATGCACCCCCGCTACCCAATGCAGTGAATTAAAAAGAGAACGTCTGCCCCTGCTGTTAAGAGAAATCAAAGGTCAGTGCTGATAGTGAGCGGATGTTAAACACAAGCACTTCCATCCTTAGATGACCTCCTTTTCTCTTGGTTCTCGCCTTCAGCGCTGCTTCTTTTTGTACTATCTTCCCATTTCGCATTTGAAAATGTGCACATTTGCAGCGCGATAATAGGCCGGCTGTCTAGGCAGGCGCGAGCTGCTGGGTGTGCGCGTGCATGCGTGTTTTGTGGGTATGACACGTACGCACATATCCGTACACCCAGAGCGAGCGCCATCCTTCAGCCTGACTGTGACGGCGACCCGCTGAGCAGGAAGCGAGTATAAGACACCACACCCCCCGCTGGTCAAAGACAGAATGAGCAGGACAGATAATGCCGTCTTATCCAGCCCCCCAAACGCCCCCTTTGGCTCCCCCCATCCCCTCTCCTCCCATCAAATACTTTTTTTTTTTAGGGTTGGCTGTAGCCTCTCGCATAAGATACCAGCACCATAACTTACAAAGATTCCATTTCACTAACTGTTTGCAAACAAATGTGACTAACGCACAGTGGCAATTTTTGCATGCGTGCAACTTTCAATGTACAGTGCCACGATAGGTGAAAAGCCGCAATTTAGGGGAGACCGTATCATTTTTTTTTTTATGTAGTTTAATCACACTTCACATTTTGTACACATTTAAACATATTAAAACACACTTAACTCATTCACTGCCATTGACAAATTTACTCTTTTTACAGTTCAGCCATTCAATCCAAGGTATTTATTTATATTTTTGCATTTTGCCTGGCTGTGAATGAGTTAAATGTTTTCAAACATACATTTCGATCGCGATCTGGGTGTCAAGAAATGGGAGACTTATAACGTATAACATCACTTTGAGGAAATAAAAGACTCTCGCTAGTTCTCCAAATAACAGCCAAACTGTGCTTGCTTCAAGCTACAAACTAGTAACTTCTAGTTGAAGTTTAAACTGTTAAACTTACACATAAAGGAAAAGAGAATTAGACATCGTACAGTGGAATCTCGGATGGAGTGGTTTAGAAACGGGTTTTGTACAAATTTTCCTAGCTCAGTTGACACTCTCTTTTCCGTTTGCGAAACGTCTTGGCATGGACGCGCAGTGTTTCAGGTTGCATAACCATCAAGGGCTCCATGCGTCACGTTGCATGTATCTTTGTTTGGATGCACAAAATTAGCACTCAGCATGGCTCCAATGAAAGTGAAAACTGCTCGTGATATTGGTATGAGGAACCTTAAATGTATTACGGTTGAAAAAAAGAAGAAAATATAGTAATGGCGGAACTTGAGAATGACCAAAGTGTGAACCGTGAACTGAATAAAGGCCTCCACATCCCATAATGCAACAAAGCTTTCACGCTAGATTTGTTGCTTGTCTTTTTAAAAGTCGCCAAATATAGCGTCAAAGTGGTTAAATTGGCAACCCGGAGAATCTTCTCACTCCATCGCATGGCCAAGCTCCACCCACAGTTGTCGTGGCAACAAAAGAACTCACTCAGACACAAGTTATGTTCATCGTGCTGTCAATATATCTTTTGTATATCTTGACTGAAGAATGTCAGCTTTTGGTAAGGCTTGGAACTTGTTTAAATTGTGAAAAAAATTTTTTATAATGTCTCCTTTAAAACAATATGATGAGAAGCCCTAAAGCTCTGCAGCTGTCAAACGACGCCATCTTGACAAGACCAATCACCCCAAATCTCGCGTGACGTTAATAATCTGCGAGAGTCATCTCGACATGACCCCTGTGGGAATCTGTCTGTTCGCATCATAACAACCATTATTATTATTATCATTATTATTATTATTATCATTATTGTTTGTAGCTGAGAGGTAGCTGGCTCTAGAAAGTGTGTGCGTTGACATTGGTCTGGATCCTATTATCTGTGTCATTAAAAAAAAATAAATGGCAGTCGTCGCTGGCACTTCAGGCTATGCAGTGTTGTCTCTTTGCACATCCACATCCACATTCCCCCTGCCTAATTGGGGAGGGAGTAATTGTGTGTGGGCGACGGCACCAATGCCCCCAGCTATTGACACAAGGTTAAAGGCCCATTAACTCCACCAGTAGATATTAGAGAGAAAGAGAGCACCACACAAAGAAACACCCTCAAACGCATGCTATAGTTGCAATTTCATTTTTCAATTTTGAATGCTTGTGAACAAATATTTGGGTCTCTTTGGCTTGCCCACTTTTCAATATGAGGTTATGCAACCAAGTCAATTTTTTTTTCTATTTCCGAAAATATGTCTCTGTGAGAGCCGTTCTGCACTGTTTTGTAACAGTGGGGCTAATTTAAATAATAACAAACATACACATACACACACACACACACACACACACTCAGTTTCCCTGTCCATGGCCCAGGCAGCTAGACTGGGTGAAGATACAGAGCCTCATGGTTGTGGTGTTTGTGTTCAGTGGTGGGCCAACCACACACAAATTTTTCACCCCCCACCACCCCCATTCTAGCTCCAATGCTAGTCATCATGGTAGTGAGGTATAGCAGGGGGTAACCCTGTATTTCCCTATGGGAAATAGTTTGAAATATGTTGCAAAATATTGTCACATTCACAGGAAGCCACGGCACACAAACCATCAAACCTATTTTGCTCCCACGTATCCATTTGACCACTGTATTACAGCATATGAAACATGTTGCTGCGAGGTTAGTCTATTTGCTCTGGAGTGAATTAGGAGCAAAAAAAGCGCTGTAGCAGATGTTGACCCCCCCCACTCAAAAATGTGTAGAAAGAGGCATCAGCAGTTTTGTGAATGAAATAAATGGAAGGACCTTAAGAGAAAAAGGTCAAAGTAATATAAATTTGCAGGTAGGAAGAGTGAGAATATTGCTTTATTTCTTCCATGCTGTGCTTCCATGACTGGTGCCACCAGTGAGCACATTTGTATAAATAAAGTATATTCGTCGATGTGCATATACACACATGGGTTAGCTCAGTATGTGTGTATTGCTTTTATTTGACTTTTTGTCACACGTTTTCCATTTAAGTAAAGTTTCATTATCGGTAGTTTGACCAAGCTAGAAATTCAAATTACTCTTACATGAAACCAGTGCTACCCATTGAAATTAATTTAAACTTGACTCATTCATTGATCCTGGGGACTTTCAACTGTTATTTTTCGATTATTACACTAATTCTTGTATTTGTTGCCGCTAATTTTCTGTTGTTCGTTATTGTGTTCTCTGTCTGCTGTTGTAAATTTTTAATGTTCCCAAGTCATTGTTGATCTCAATGAGAAACCTGTTTAAAATATATATATATATATATATATATATATATATATATGCCGTATGCACATTAATAATCTAGTATGCACATAGCACCATAATGTAATGTTTTGTTTTGTATTTTTTTATAAAGACACTAGCACTGTATTGTTTAAAAAAAAAATAATGCAATAAAATTAAAGTCAATGTTAAGAAATAAACCGGTTTTATAAAGTTAAATTACTTAACATACTGTAGTATTTGTGTGTCGGGTGCATGTCTTTAAGGAGTGTGGCCTAGTGAGTGACATTGGGTGCTAGAGTCAGGTCTAGTTCAGTGTGAGTGTCTGGGCATGGGTTTTGCCTTCAAGTTCTCAATTTGTAGGTTACTAGTCTAATAGCATGGATGCCCGCCGAATCAATTTTTGAATGTTTTGGGAGAACAAACAAATATATACAAACAAACTAGAAGAAACCATTGTCTTGATTTAACCTTTGCAGATTACCATAACCTGGATGACTGACAACCTACACAAACAATAAGAATAAACACGTTTAGTACAATGGTATTTTTTTTTCATTTGTATTGTGATAGTAAGTTGAAAATGACTTGGGCAGTTATGTTAGACTAAAGATTTGTGTTTGCCCCCTTGTGCCGTTCAACAAATAGCTGAAAGCGAATCAGCAACTTGTCATGTCGCCCTGTACGGCCGAATATATCACTCATACCAAAAATTGACACTGCTTGTTGATCAAATTTGGGCTAACAATGCAGCAAAAACAAATAAATAAATAAATCAATCAATCAACAAAGCCATGGCTTGTAACTTAAAAAATCCATATGCTGGGGAACTTACAAGTCAAGATACCACTATAGTTTTTTTTACAGCAATTAAAGACCAATTTCTCTCATACATTTCCTGTAAGCCTAACACGACTGGGGGGCACAAACACACTGAAGTGTTAGCGACTAACTGGTGGTTTGTACGCGCGCTACACTCGCTAACGGCGAGCTGGCCGCTCAGACATTCCAACGGACGGCGAGACGTTAATGAAAGGAGACGTCTTCCCCGAGGCTGCCAATGACGAGTACGTCCTCACGCTTGAAGACGTTGAAATGTGTGCGCGTGTGACGCTAAAGCCACGTTGGCACTCGTACTGTACAAGCCCCAACCCCGAGGTGTGACACGTTGCAAAAAAACATGATAAACAGACTAGCGGTTGCCTTTGTCAGAGTCTTTAACCTTCCAGCTCTCTTCCATCCACACGTCACAAAGATGTGTGTCAAAACTCAAAAGCTAGCTCATTCAAATCCACACAACGCAACCACCAAAGTTACTGCTTGTGTTCATTTCTGTCATTTTCCCCCCAGAGGAAATTGTTAAAATTTAAACTGCCGCTATCATGTAACCTTTATTAACTACAGTACAGGCTATCTTTGAGTAACTATGCAATACAGTGTTACCTTGACTTACAGGTTTAATTAATTCAATGTAAACATGGTATTCCGATTAATATTGTGTTTGTGGAATAGAAATTAACATCACATGACTAAACCCAGAAAATAAATGAGCCGTGAAATTCACAGACTTGAGCCAATGGAAACGTTGACATCAATTTCAGTTGACAGCAGGTGGCAGGACAGGACAATATGGCAGCCCCGAGATGGACAAAAATGCGTGGATTATTCTGCTTAAAGTAGAAGTCAAATCAAACGTTTACTTTACGATGTTCTTTGCAGCACCACTGGTCTAAACACGGTATTCTTATTAAAGAGGGAAGTCAACCCAAACATATTGTTTTTTCAGAATATCTTCTATGCAGGCCCACTAGTTGAAATACGGCATTCTGATTAATATTTTGTTCGTCTAATATGAGTTAAGCAATAAAATCCACTCTCAGGGGTCGACTGTCGACTGAATATGAAATCACAGATGCTCAGGTCTAAGATAACGACCAATCATGGGTCAGATTCAGTAAACAGGCGAGCCGTGATTGGTCGTTATCTGAGACCTGAGCAACTTCGATGTCATCTTCAGTGGACAGAAGTGACAAAATGGCCGCCCTCTGGGCTAGTTAAAAACGGGTGGATTTCTCAGATTCCACAAATGCAATATTAATCAAAATGTGTTTAGACTAGTGGGCCTGCATAGAACATATTCTGGAAAAAAATATGTTTGATTTGACTTCCGCTTTAACATTGCGTTTGTGGAATATTAATTAGCCACCACCACCAGCATATATGGTGGGTATGATGTATTATAATTACCTTTGTTTTTATGTTTTTGTTATGTTATTAGATCAATATTGATTCTGAACTGTTGACGTATGACAAAAGTGGCTCAGTTACATGCTTTTATATTGCGTTTTTGTATCGCATTGATGGAGTTCCACACTGTAATTGATAGTGGTGGTACTAAGAGGTGGATTAAATCGGGGTAAGTCCCCACCAAAGACCAAAGTACAAAATTCACAACCTGCCGCTGGTAAATTGCTTCTAGAAAGAGTTGTGTCACTTTAAATGAACACTGTTAAATGGAGCTGCTCGAACAGGCAGTCGTGTGTGGAGCGGGAGCGAAGAGGTGAAAGAGCGCGAGGGCTGTCTGATCTCATCCCGTCACGAGATGACTCTTCCTCGGCGTCCTTTTGATACGCCCGTGCTCTCATCACAAGCTCCCGGGGACCAGTTGGCACATTTGCGCCCGCACTGATGCCACGTTTGCGCGGCGGTGGCCAGATTCCGCCACTTTGGAGCGCCTCACATTAGCCCGTGGCAGCTCAGGGCAAGGACACTATGTATGGGTTAAATAAAAGTGTCACTGTGTGTGAGTGTGTACGTGCGTGTGTGTGTGAACGCAGATGGTTTCGACCATTGGAACGGTCTTTTACGAGAAGTTGTTCAGAATCCAGGACCTCGTAAAAAAAGACTATTGGGCCTTTAAACGCTTCATAACGCCGACAACATGTTTGTCCTCAATGGCACAAAGTGCGGCGGGGGCGAGGCTTCGACACACTTCGTTGACCAAACATGGCCTCCTCCATTTTTTCTTTTTTTTTGTGGCTGTAAAATCTGGACAGCCTATTCGGCTCCATATTCACATTAGTCAGTCAGCACAAAACGCGAAAAGGCCAGGCAGGTTGAACCAACTGCTGACATTAAAAAACGATAATTACCTTACAATGTCAATGTTTTAGCCGATATTGTAACATTGATCATGGTCAGATAGGTGTAGAATGAGTGAAAGACAGTGGCATCTTGGCTTGAGCACAATATTAATCAGAATGCCGTGCTTCAACTAGTGGGCCTGCTGGGAACATATTCTCGATAAAAAGTGTTTGGGTTGATTTCCACTCTAAATGATATTTAAGTCATTTTCTTTTTTTTTTCCCCCCAAGTCATATTAAAAGTTGTCTTTTTTTTCAAGGAAAATCATATTGTAGAGGAAATAGTCACACTTAAAAGAAAACAAGTTGCATGATGGAACCCGGCTACATTTTTTTATACAAGCAATTAAAAAGTCATTTTTACACACAAAGTCCACTTTGAAACAACATTGTTCCAGATTGCGGTCTTAACTAAGATCCCGCCACCCTCAGACTGCTCTGAAGTTGTTGCTTCCTATTATCTACTTTAACAACGGCATCACAAGATGTCCTCTCTGGTGTTATTGTGTATTTCTGAGAGATAATTGTGTGCGCAAGGGGAGTTTCTCGAAAGTTTCTCAAGATTTGATCAAAGACGAAAAAGTTTTGCAGCAGACTAATAGTGTTCTCCCGGAGGCTGGACACGCGCACAACAGGCGTTTGGCCACTGCAACTTTAATGCGCGCGCACACACACACACACACACATTTTGATCGGAACAGCTTGTCTTTGCGACGACGACACCGGTCTTCACGGAACATTAACTGGCTCTAATTAAAACATGAAGCAATATGTTGTTTTGCAAGCATTACTCTTTTTTTTTTCTTTGCATCCTCCTTCGTGGAGCCTTAGGGAGCACACCTTGAGTCTATTTCCCAGCCTCATCCCTGTAGTCATTCACATATGCTATGTAGAGTTGTGTGGGGTGGCGGAGAGTGGTGGTGGGGGGGGTTGCCTCCTCTTCCACTAACAACCTGACTAAAGACCCTGCTCACCCTGGTATGAATCGAATTCGAGTATAAACTACATGCGGCTTCCATGAGAGTTGTTTTAAGTTTAACGATTCCAACCCACTTTCCTATGTAAACATATTTTAACACACAAAAAATGTACATCTACGTTGTATGTATTATGGTGTGTGTGTGTGTGCGTGTGTGAGTGCAAGGAGAAGAGGTGGGGCCTAGTGGGGTGGTGTGTGAGTGTTTGGGTGTGAGCTGGGGCTGACAGGAGCTCCTAACCTGTGTTTTGCTGTTCTCCCACACACGTGCGAAAGCAGGGATTAAGTATTCGGGGGCGCGGGGATGGAGAAACTTTCCAAATATGTCTGTTTATTTTACTAATTTGCTAGCTTGTGCATTTAATAGTAGCGTTACGCGACGGAGACAACTTGACATGCGTTATGAGTCAGTCATAGATGGATGTCATGGAGAGAATCCGGTCACGTTTCAAAATAAAATGATTTTCAGCCTCGGATAATAAATCAACCGGAAGTATTGTAGTTTTTGGGTTTTTTTCTTTCATCTGTGCAGCCCGCCGTGGTACCCGGTGGTTGGGACCCCTGCTTTGTATGATCCGCAATGTAAGGAACACTGTACTTAATATTTTGCCCTAAAAATAGGTGATGAAACGTTGAAAATGCCAAATATAATCTGAACTAATACGTTGAATTTATGTCACGACTTTATTATTTATTTATTAGTCGACAGTATTTAATGACCATTTTACTGTTTATTGTACAATTGACTTTGTGGTTACAACACGTTTTGATTTCAATTATTTAAGTGCCCTTCAGTCCCTTGGAATGCACTATAGCAGGAGTCTTCAATCCTGTTCCTCGAGGGCCGGTGTCCTGCCTGTTTTCCATCTCTCCCTGCTACAGATATTCACCAAAGGTCTACAGAAGCTGGATAGCGATCCTGATCATTTGAATCAGGTGTGTGTTGCAGCAGGGACAGATGGAAAACAGGTAGGACACCGGCCCTCGGGGAACAGGATTGAAGACTTCTGCACTATAGGAATCTAAAGCCCGGTTCACATGGCAGGATAATCGGCCCGATTTTAGCCGAAAGCAAGGTGACTGTGCGGCGAGGAAGCACGGTGGGAATCCAAAATCAAAACAGTCATGGCGCAACGGGGCCCACCATCTTTTCTTTTTGTGTCACTTTTTTTCCACTAAAAATAATCCACAAACAAGCGCCACCGTCAAGACACGATCTGAGACCCCCTGCTGCCTCTTCGTCCGCCATGTTTGTTCACTCGGAAGTCACGTTTAATCTCGAGAGGTTTTAGGAAATGTTATCAGTCTGTCTGACGTGATAATATCCGTGAATGAATCGGTTCGTTTTTATTTAAGAAAATGTTTTAAATTAATGTATTTATTTATTCAGTGACTTATTTTATTGAATTATTTTATTTAAGTCCACTGTGCCACACTATTTGCATTTGTCATTATATTGAAATGTGTGAATTTAGTTGTTCAGGTATTAACATTATAAATCATTCCAACCGATCACAAGCAGATCACCGCACGAAAGTTTGACATCTTGAATTAGAATTTTTGTAAGATTTGTGTATGTTCCCCTCCTCTCTCGATTGTATGGCTCCACATATGGCCAGATGGAATTAGGCAAATCACTTACAATATGTTCACGGGCGCGGCAATGGCGTTCACAATATGGCTTGTGAAACGACATTTAAATTACCCATGTGGCACAATGCGGTCTTTGAATGCCCTGCGGTGGAGAAAAGAAAAAACCTTATCAACTTCCATTTTGAGACGTTCCGTGAACAAGAAAGTAACTCAAATCAATATTCCCCATTTAAATGAACTGAAATTCCACGCATCTGTTCAGCCACTCAAAATACTTTTTTGGGTTCCGAGTTTTTAATTCTAAAAAATATCACTGTATTAGAAAATGTACATTTAAAGACATAATAAAAGATAAAGAGAATGTAAAGGAATAAACTGCAGCGTTTGACCGCAGTATTCTGCTGGCTCGTTTGCAGCACCAGGTGGGCATTAGTGCTAGCGTTCTTGAGTGGTTTAGATCCCATTTGGCAGACAGAACCTTTTGTGTTAGCCCCGGTTGCTCTGAGCCCCGCTCTGTCCCATTGTCATATAGTGTTCCACAGGGTTCATTTTTGGGCCACCTGCTGTTTTCATTGTATTTGCTGACGCTGGGTTCCATTTTATTTGTATTGCACTTCCCAATGTTAAAATACGTTATTTTTATTTTAGGAACGTTTGTCATAGCCAGACAGCATGTGGCCAAGTAAAAGGTGGCTTCCCACGGTCAGGTCATTAAATTTCCCGGTGCCACGGAACACCTGGCCAGGAGTGAACACCGGGCGGTCCCCGTATTAGCTCATATTAATGCAAACGTTGTGCTGCAGCTGGTCGGAGCGAGGGAAAGGGCACATCCCGCGTCAGATCATTAATTCCGCCCACAGAGATGAGCAGGAAAAAAAAGAGGGGAAGAAAAGTACACGCGCAGGCGAGCCTCTTCTACAAAGAGAGCCCACAAAAAAAAACCTTTTTCCAAGAATAAAGTCAGTGTTTTGATTGGTTTTAGAAAAACAAAATGCAGTACATCTGTATATGTCATATTCTTTCAACAAAAGAGTAAGAACGCTAGACATACATTTTATAATCTAGCAATCACTTAATGGGAAATCAAAGTCATTTGTATTTTTGAACCCCCGCTGGAGCCAGGCACAGAGGTGTGGCTCGATCGCAAACGCAAGCGATAGTAATAATTTTTCAAGAAAATTTAAAAGAAAAAATCCATTTACAAAAATGTTGACGCTACAAAGATGACACTGATAACAGATACGAGATCAAAGTTTAAAGTTCTGACAAATAAAATGGGAATGAAGTGATACCGTGATTTACAAGAGCCACAAGTCTTATTTTTGACAAAATATGTTTGAGTGTTCAAATAACGACGAATGCTAATTTCTAAAAACATTTTACTTGTTTCTTGTAGTAAGAAAGTCTTCTTTTTTAATATTGTAATCTCGTGCGAACAGCCCTAATTTTTTCTAAAAATATGGTAGTCTAGCTAATAAAAGAAAATTTAAATGCCTAAATGTCTTGTCTTGTCTTGTCTTGTTTTTTTGTCTCCAGCGTGGCCCTAAAACTCTATGGCACACTTGTATCGAGGAAATAACTCGGGGTCACTTTCCCGAATTATGGCGAATTACTTCCACGTCCCGGTTCACGTATAACCGAGCTCAAGTCACCACTGTCGGCTCCGATTCAAAAGTAAGAAAAAGCTGATGTGCAACTAAACGCCGTCCATCCATGACTGACCGCACAGCTGTGAGCACTGGGGGCGAGAAAAAAAAATGAGTATCTTTTTGCAATGAAATGCTTCTGAATCCCTCACAGTGATCAGTGGGGGTCAAGGAGAGTGGAAGCTGGCGATAAAGATGGAAATGTAGGGAGGGAGTGAAAGAAAGAGACATCAATCTTAACCCCCCCCCCCACACACACACACACACACACACACTCACACTTTCGCTGTGGTCTGGGCTACCTGTCCTGCTCCTGACATCAACAATACTCAGCCTTCTGGCTAGTCATCAATCAGTCACACTCTGACAAGCTGGTGGAACTGAATGCTCCGTCTGTGTGTGGGTGTGAGCATTGAAGTGCATGAGTGGAGTGTGTATTGGGGGTTTGGAGGGCACATTAGGCAGGTGAAAAGATGAATAGAAACAGATCGAATGGACTGGCCACTGTAGGGGGAAAGAATGACGGCAAGGAAAGGAAGCCACAACAAAGGGGAGGGAAAAGATATGAAAGTCATGTTATAATTGTTTGACTTGTTCGACTCAATAACATGCATGATCTTGTTTGTATATGTTTTATATATTTTGGGGGGGTAACAATTTTGTACAACAAAATAGTACTCTTTGAAAGCATGGTCACAGTTTTTTGATGGAAAAAATATCTGTTTTGGGAGAAAAGGTCATTTTTTTGGAGGAAAAAAATTTGGAGGGAAAAATGGTTTTGGGGAAGAAAAAAATATTTATTTCAGAAAAAAAAAAAGAGTACAGTATTCATTTCAGGAGGGAAATGGTATTTCTTGAGGAAAATAAACCTTAATTTGAGGGAATCAGTTGCTCATGAAATTTAAGTGTTTGGGAGGAAGAACGTTTTTCTTGAGGAAAAAAGGTGTTGCTTTATAGAGAAAAAAAATAATATTTTAGTGTAAATAAATTGGTGATTTTATGAGAATAAAGTAGTTTTTTTTTTTAGAAGTAGTAGTAAAATGCCTGCATTTTTGAGAAAAAATATTTGGGGGAGAAAAAAGTGATAATTTCATGACAATAAAGACATTAAGAAAATGCTTGCATTCATATCAATAAAAAACTTACTCCTAGTTTATGGGGTGAAATACATTTTGTAGTCATATTTCTCAAGGGTAAAAACATGTTCAAGAATATACTGTATGTAAGAATATACTGTATATGTAATAATATATTGTATATCGAGGTATATGGTAACTGCAATTGCCCATCGACTTTTCATTGTTGCCCATAGACGTCAACTTGGACGTCACATAGCTCGAAATCCCTTCTGAGCGCCTTATCGTCCATTTGAACACCAGCGCATCCTCGCAATAAACATACCCTCGTAAATCACAGAGGATATCTATTAAATTAGCCCTGCAGCCAGATCAAATCAGGCATAATTGGTTAAATGCATTATACTGATTAATCGCCTCGCAAGTAGTAATAAACTAAAAGGCAGGATGAGCAGAAGAGATATATATTCTTTGTCTTTACAAAATCTTTACAAATGGCCTGACAAAGGCCGGCCGGTTTCCTCCGCCCCCGCGGATCGTCCGTCGCTCACTCGGTTCTCCTTTTTGATGGTTTTGTATCTGGTGGTAAAAGCTGTGTTCAAACATCTTTCTCTCCCGTCTGATGCACGGGCTTTTAGAAATGAAAAGAAGCGTCACTGTCTGTTCCAATAAAAAAAATACTGCATTTTCTGCTCTACAACAGTAAATGCTGCCCAGATTAGAAGAAAGGCCATTGTCTTCTGAGTGATGCCATCATTACAGAGCACTTTAGAGGGCAAACACAAAAACACTTCATTGTAAAAACACATCCAAAAGTTTCAAATGGCATGTACAGTGTTCCTACACTGAAATATCTTGGGGCAATGGCAGTTTTCATTTAGAATAGCACACATTAGCCTTGTGGTGTTAGGGGTGATGTTGTGCAAGGTCATTATCATCATCATCATCAGGCAAAATTCTGTCTGAAAAAAAAAGTGGTATAAAACTTCATGTGCTCACGTTATGGTTTAGATCAGGGGTGTCAAACTCATTTTTGTCGCGGGCCACATTGATATCCATATACATAGACATAGATATCCTTGCCCTTCTGCGGGTTACGATCAGGGGATGTCATTAATATTTGTCAACTGTGGGTATGTGAAGCCCTTTGAGACTTCTCTGTGATTAAGGGCTATATAAATACATTTGGCTTGACTTGACCTTCACTGGGCACTTAGCTGACTTAATCCCAAGACAACCATGTTTCAACTATGGAAACCATCAAAACAAAAAAAACAAAAAAAACAAAAAAAACAAAAAAAAACAGGGGGTGCAATGCTACAACAATAAACGCTCCTTAGTAATGTGGTTAGCCACAAAGTATGACTCTCTCAAGGCACTTACATTTGTTGACGAATTAGTTTTGAAGGCTTCATCGACTCACTGAAGAGCTGCTCACGTCATACTGTGCAGAGTGGGCTTGGTGTACCGCTTCAAAACAGCAGTTTCTGGTTTTGTGTTGGTTACACCACAAACTAATATAGTGCTATCTTGTTTATTAAGTATTTGATCCGGGTGTAAACATAAATTAAAGCTGTTGAGCTCTTGACGTCAAACCTGAATGTTTTCAATCTGCAACAAAAATAAAGGAACTGGCCTCACTATTCCAACATTTTTGAACGGGAGCATACATTCATGGATATAAAAGCAAAAAATTCACTTCAAAGCGCAACAAAGTCGGTGAGAAATGACTTGTTGGAGCCCCAAACAGAACAAACTCCTTCTGCATTATTAATACACTTATATGAAGGTTCCATCATATCCTGTCAGTATGGATAGATCTTTTAGACAAAGCCGCGGTTGCCCATATACACACATATGCCTTAAGAGTTCAAATCCGGACAGCTCCGCTCTTCAAAGAAAAAAAAAAGACTTCCACGCATTGCTTTGCTTGTGAAAATCTCAAAATACAGTTGACCTTCACCGTGTTGCCTTGAAGGCGTTCCACCGCGTCCGTCCATCAATCTCACACAGCGAAGAGACGGAGAAATGGATTAACCTCACATTTCTTTTTCCAGCCCGTCACTTTATGCTTCCGGGGGTGCGTAATTATTAGCCCACCGGTGGGGAAAAGTGACAGCAAAGTCACTTGCAGATCTGAAGTAACGGCAACTAATTACATATTTCTATTTGCAGTAAAAACCTTTCAAGAACCCGCTTCCACCAGTTTCCTCCCATGTTTGAAGGGCAGCGTTTTTCTTCCGTCTCTAAGACAACTTTGCACATATTTGATGCTTTTGCTCTAACTGGCCCTTGCCAACCTTACTAACCTCCGCATCCGCATCACTCCCACTCAACATGTCTTCCATTCCATTCCTCTCAACTCACTCAATCTTAAAATCCGATTAACCAGTGGTTCATAACGTTGCTACTGTAAGAAGGAATTTCTAAAATGCCAATGCTCAGGTTAACAGAGAACTAAACCCCAAGAATACAATGTCTGCACCACCACTAGTCAAAAAATGCTATTCTGATTATTATTGTGCTTGTGGAATAAGAAATTATTCATCAATCTCAGGGAGCCGCCATGTTAGGAAATCTCACCCGCTGTCATCGACCGAAATTAAAGTCACAATTTCACCGTCAAGCGTTACTTCCACTATAAAGGAAGTTCCCGAGATACGAACATTTAACTTACAAACATTTGTTGAATGCTGTCCATAAATGTAATTGATAAAATGCCATATTATTAACAGCGCGCCACATCATACTGTAAAGTAATGTAGTTCCCCTTTCTGCCGCAATGCACGCCGAGCAGCACCGCTGAATGGGTGCACCACAAACACTCATTTAAACTTGGCCATCAGTTTGCGAAACACCATTAAACAGCACAAAATAAAGGAAGACCGCTTCTGCAGCCTCCCCTCAGCTTGCACTGTTAGAGGAATCTGACAAATATATTTTTCAGGACCTGTTCTCTCAAGACATCTCCAAATGTGCGGCGACAATTATAAGTCCCAGCAAAAATTTCACCTTCCTCCTCAACCATCCGTCTACGTACTGAATGCACATCGACTTTGCTCGAAAAGTAAGCTACGGTATGGTACTATGTGCGTACTGTGGTGCTTGTTGACATTATTCCCTCATAGAACTTATAGTTTAGGGGTGGGACGGGGTGGTTTTGTATGCCGGGCTTCCGGTTGACTTCCTGTTTGTGGCAAAGCGATGTTCATTTTTTGACACACCTATTGCGTCAACTTTTCTCCGACACCACAGTGCAGTATTTTTTTTTTTTACCTCAAATGCAATTATAGATTCAAATATAATGTGTTCCGATTTTGTACACCCTCTTGGAACCCATTTTTTTCATAACTCGGGGACGAACGCGGAATGTCACAGGACTAAACTTGTAGAACAGGCTAGCGGACTCTCCGCGTACGCTGCAATAACTAGCATAAATACGGGTTGATTACATGATGGTTTGAACTAAGTTTTAGCAAATTATTTTTAATTTTGTGATGTGCTGTAAGATTCTTCAAATGGAAAATACAGTACGTGCCATGGCTCAATATGTAAAGGGAAACACTGATTCCAACTTGGGTACAAAATCACCACAGGAATGGAATAGCCCGTTACATGACAGCAACGCGTCAAAAAAAAAAAAAAAAGTTTTACCATCTGAATCTCATATCTGTTTTGTGTTTTCATATCCCTAATCCTTGGCAGAAATACATTGGGGAAGACAACCAGTCCCTAGCGAGCACAGGCCATAATCTAGTCATCAACTACTCCAATATACTGAGGTGTCCTGACTCACAGCTGAGTTTCAACATCAATCATTGCGGATTTGTTTGTATGCCTCCTTTTAAATCACAACATAGCCCTCCCAAACACCACCGCCGATGATTCACTACTTTGCATGATTTGCCCCGGTACAAGGACGCCGCCGTGTTTTTGACAATGAGCCTCGGTAATGACGTCGAGGAAAAACATGGAAATGAAATCAGACGTCTATTCTTCAGCTACGACGCTCCAGTGAGGGGGAAAAGACGGTGAAAAGGAGCGATGGGAGGAAGAGGCGGAGGAGAGCGTACAGGTAAATCCGATTGAAAAGGAGGCAGAGGAGCTGGCAGCGGTATACAGGCGGAAAAGAAATAAATCACAAGAGAGGAAGAAATGATATACTGTGGAGACGGATGGAAAATAGATGGAGACGGAGGGAGGGAGGGAGGTCGGTGAGGCTGGTTGGTGGCAAAGGCAGTGGGAGCTCCAAGGAGGAAATCAGCTGCTTTCTAATGGACGCTGATTACATCTCCTCCTAAATGTCAAGTATATTTCCATTTAAAGTGGCTCACCACACTTAAAACGCCAAGGAAAGCGGCACACACACAGACCACATGCACAGACATTCTGCCCAAGTATGGGCATACAAACTACATTAAAACATCAAATAAGATAAATGAAGAAAATGTCGGCCAATAACAGCGAATTCTCACTCAAAGGGTTTCAAAGTTTAACAAGATATGTAAAAAATATTTCAGTTGAATGTTTTAGTTTCTGTTTTTAAATCATAGTACGCTAGGTAGGCACTGTTTCGTCTATGTAGCTAAAATTTGGACAAAATTTAATAGGTATCTTTGAGGAATCAGTTATAAAATCTACACAGTTTGTTGGAATTTTGATAAACTATTCTAACATGAAGCCGCATAATGCGGCATTTTGCCCCTAAAGATTGAGACTGCAAGTAAATTTTACATCTACAGAGGCAGGAGGCCAATGTCCATTCTGACTGGCCAATGTGTGAAAAGAGGCAGGTTTTGGGGTGATCGTGCGCAGTAAAATGTAAATTTAAAACTGTGATGATTTATTGTCAATGTATGTAGTCATCCATTAATTAAAAATGAGAGGAAATTAATACTTTGCAAATTTACGGTGTACACTCCATTTTTTTTTTTCTCGTGTACCGAAAATTTTGAGCTCGCGGCTACTGTGCTCCGATTTAAAAAAAAAAAAAATGTATGGATGCATTATTGCATTATTTGGTTGGTTTGAGAATCTTTCATTTATTGGAGAAATTACTGCTCTGTTTTTGCTGTTTTTTAAACTGTTCATATTGAATGTGACATGAAAAGAAAACCCTGCAATTTGTCAATTGTTTCAAAGTTTGGCGATTTTGTGGAATTTTCGTTCACTCTAACCATCTACCCAGTAAACAAATGTCACGCAGCTCAGCTTTACCTACAACAAGTCCATCCGGATGGAAGCCAAAGTGTCACAGTAGCAGAGTGCAACTGAACACCATCAATAAAACACGCATGCACACTTCCCTCCTCATCCTCCTCCTCTCTCATCTGGGCCCGCCCGCAAATCTGCTCTGAACCAATGAGGCGTGCGCTCCCACGAGGGGGCTGGTGGGGGGCTACGCATAATGACTGCCAATCAGGATCAACATAGTAGTCGTGCCCCAAAGCAAAGAGACACAAGATGGATGAGTCGCCCCGGGGCCCCGAGTGGCAACTGGCGCAAACACATCTTAGGGATGGATACAATATGTCACAATATAAGACACTGGTGAAAAAGCCCTGGTGTGTATGTGTGTGTGTGTGGGGGGGGGGGGGGGGGTGTTGGGTCGTACGCGTGTGCGTCTGTGTGTAAAAGCAAACATAATATGCACAGACCATCAACTGAATTTTCAGTGAAAAATGTATTGAGTCTTGTAGTGTATATGAAACTGTCAGATTAAATGGTACATATAGGTATTCAAATATTAGATTCCGCAATATTAATATATATATATACACATATATACATATACATATATATACACATATATACACATACATATATATACACATACATATATATACACATACATATATATACACATATATACACATACATATATATATACACATATATACACACATATATATACACACATATATACACACATATATACACACATATATACACACACATATATACACACACATATATATACACACACATATATACACACACATATATACATATATACATATATATATATATATATATATATATATATATATATATATATATATATATATATATATATGATGAAAAAAATACTTAAAAAAATAATTCCAATATAAAATAGATATAGATGTATATTTGAGGGGAAAAAGGCACATTTCGGGGGGGGGGAAGAAATCTGATATTTTCCACCAAAAAAGTCGGATACTTTAATCAATTTTAATCAGAGTGGGATTAAATTTAAGATTTAATGTACCTTTCTAATTGTGCGAGGAAGGACATTTTAACCATCTCCCCGCAAAAGCCCGTGTCATGAATCATGCATTTTTACAACACATTCTGTTTACGAGCCACTCTAAAAGCGAGACATCAATCACAAAGGAGTTGACAGCATACACCTGCTATCATAGTAGTCAACGATATGAACCACTGCACAATGAAACTAAAATTAGAGCCGAACAGGCACTCACACTCCCAACTTCATGGCGAATCCTCCAAATGATCGTCAAACTTTGACGCCATGTTCCGCCCACATTAGCTAAATGAGCTTCACCATTTAGCGGGGCCCATCTGTCTAGGATACCAGCCAATGATCAGGGCTCATTTGGGCGGATTTCTTCATAGAGCCCAGGTATTCGCACAGAATGGCTGATTGAAACCAAACCAAACCAAACCAAGGGGCGCTCCTGAGTGAGTTTGGGTCCATATTTCTGTCGGTATCCATTGGATAAAAAAAATAATTTGACATCCACTTCGCTGTTGTGCTCTCGTCTGACCCGCCCTTGTCAGCACTCGTTAACCTCCGCATGGACACTCTCCCCCACTATGCTGTACTGTTATTCTCTCCTTTAATTAAAGACACCAGCTAATCTCGCTTCCCAGCGCAGCGTTGCCTCGTGCCTGTCACCTCCAGATGATGGGCGGCTAAGTATAGCGCTTTTCATTTGCATGTATCGACGCCGCGCATTATAAGGTCAGCGGGGGGATTGATTTAAAAGCACTTTGAGCTCTGATGACTTTCATTTTTGACAGAGAAGTTCTCGTGTGGGCGAGGACCAAGCAGCAGGCATCTATACTTGGAAAATCATCAGTAGGCCTTCACTCCTTAGGTAAGAAACAATACCATGTAGAGGAAGTTGAAGCATGTCTTGCACCCAGCAAATCAGCAGTGTGGGGGGGAAACATTTGGAACATTTGAACACGTTTGAAAATTGAGATTAAAGTTACAATGAATGAAGTTTTTAATAAAAACATAAAGTCAACAATACATTATAATGAAAAGTAAAGAATGTTAGCAAAATATTTACAAAAACTGTCATTAAAATGTAATCATGATAAAAATAGAGAATAAATTCCAATGAAATAAGAAAAAGCCAGGCAAATTTAATTATACTAAAAGACATTTTAAAAGACTTTTTCGTGATCAAGTAAAATTCCAAATGCATAAACTGCAAGCTAAAAAAAACATTTTAATTAACCAACTTAAAAATACTCAAAAGTTTAAAAAAATTACATCAAATTAAAAAGGTTAAAATGAAGAGTTAAACATATTTAACTGCTCAAACCAATTTTCTAGAAGTCAGTCAAGTGCAGACAAACTATTTTTGTTTTGAAACGTTATGTTGGCATATAAAATGAAATAGGGGTGCAATTTATTCATTTCACCTAATGTTAAAAAGGCAAAACAGTTCAACAGAAAAAAATGCTGTAAGAAGAAAGGAATCGATAGTAGGGACCGCAATTTAAAGTAAACAGTCAATAATTATTGCAATTGTGTGTTAAAGTCCTACACATTCATTGCGCAAACATAATATATAAACCAACACACACACACAGAAAAAAAAATATGCTAAAGTTTTTAGATGTTGTGGATTTTGAGATTACAATGTATGTGAAATAAACTCAAAATAATTTTCCTTAAAGTAAAACAAGTAAGACAAAACTGCTAGACTATATAAAAATAAACAAATGTTTTCAAAATATATTTAAAATATCCTATGCCATAACTTATGATATACATTTTTATTTAGATTATTAATAATTTTATATATTAAAAGTGTAAGGCTATCTTTGCGGCCAAAAGAATGTCATATAGCTATCCCAATTATAATTAATATGCATTGTATTCATTAGAACCTTATTTATTGCTGTATACATTATTTTTTTGTAGATCTTGTTTTGGAATAAAAAGGGATTTTTTTTTTTTTTATTGGACAGTGACATCATAAAAGTCTGTATTGCTTTGTCCCCTACTAAAGTCAAGCTCATTTACATACAGAATCATCTTCCCTAAGTGGCTACTCCAGCAGCTGTCTGGCGTTTGTTAACCAATTAAAAAAAAAAAAATGATTAACCTGCATTTTACAGTTATCAAGAGATCTATTGAGGGGAGGGCGTCGAGCTGATTAGATTAAATAATGCCCCTGCCTCGGAGACAGAGCCCTTTAGCAAATGAGGCCATAAAAAGAAACCTTCCAGATTCCCGAGTACAATGAAATCCGGGCGTCAGGATGACGCACCGTACGTCTTTGAGCCCGCACGAGACGTCGCTTAGTGGCCCGTTGACGCGGCGAAGCGCCCGTTTGAGCATCCATCACTTTTTTACGGGCCCCGCTCTGTTTGCATATTTTCCCCACCAATAAACAACATGAGTGATGTGCCGCGTAATGCGCCGTAATGGAGATTTATACAATTGGTTGGGGGTGCAGGAGACAGTCCGGGAATCAGGTGGGGCTGCGTCTGCGTGATTTATTTCATTTAATTAGATCGCTGATGTAAAACAGCTCGCAGGGATAAAAAAAAAAAAAAAAAAAAAAAAAAAAAAAAGGTAAAGACGACTGTCAAGGGAGGCGTAAATACTACCCAACTTCACATCTTCCCTCAGCTTGTACACAAGCTTGCATTTATTTAGAATGCCTTTGCAGTGATTCTCAAAGTATGGTACGAGTACTACTAGTGGTATGCTGACTCCGTCTATGTGGTACACAAAAGAATCACTGCGCATTTACAGTTCAGTTGTATTTAACTTAAGTTTTTTTTTTTTTTTTTTGCCACATTTGTTAAAACTGTCAGTATGACAAAAAGAGGGAATGAGACAGAGCCCAAGACAGAACAAGTGTGCGCATAGTTGCCAATCAGAGGTGGAGGAAACTCGGGCAGCTGAGTGGACTCAGAAAAAAATAAAATACATTTGAAAAAAAAATTGCACCATTTCAGCTCAATAGGTAAGTTCATTTTAATTGAGTGCACATTCCAAAAAATAACACTTCAAACTGATAGCATTTAGTGTTAAAGTAGAACTCCATTACGAATGAGCTAGCAGCCAAGGCTAGCGTTGACTTGTATACAGTGCTAATGCTAGCTTGGTATTGCTAGCGCAGCTATTTTGTTGACGCTTTCTCTGTGAATTTGAGAATCGTGGTCGTTCAAATTGTGTGTGTTGGGGGGGTCATGGCTTTGGTCAGCAACTTTCTTTGCAAAGTAAGGTTACATTCAAATCTTGCTATCAATGTTGACGCAACAAACTCTCCCAGTAAGGTCACCCGTAGCTGTAAGGGTTTGAGTGTATTTTTGGTTCATCCTGACATTTCACCCAAACCTGTACGACAAACAATGTTAAAAAGTGTAATGATTGACTCTAGCAGGCAATTTTTTTTTAATTCTGCATCTCGTCTTTGGTATTATTGAGCCAACAATTTGAACCTGGAACTGATTACTTCAATTGTTATTATTTTCCATGAGAAAATGGGAATTTTGTAATGCTTGAAGTGTCAATTAAAAGGCTAATTTAATCAGCGAGCATAGACCACAGTGGTGAACCTTCTGAGATATGAGTCATCTATGCAACTTTGGTCAGAAGAAATCTGCATAATGGACGACCCTGTGATTTATGCCCAGTCGGCGAATAAGGCTTTGGACCTTTAGGGGTTCTAATGGCTTTTTTTCACCCTCAAATTGTCTCCTGAGCTACTTGTCATTAAATAAAACATGATCCCTCAGGAGCTGCTACAAGCCTATAAAAGCAATATGTTAGAAAGCCACCTTGCAGCTTTTAGATTAGATGTTTAACATCTGAGTATTTTAGTCAAATCAAACAATTTTCTGAAAGATAAGATCTGTAAACTGACACATTCAGGGTTAATGAACACATTTTCCAGGCTGTATCCTGCAATCATTAGGTAAAAGAGCATGTTACAAATACATATCCAAAAAAATACAGTAATTTTGACTTGACTACTTTCTAGCATAGGTTTCTCTTACACTTCGGCAAGCTCGGTTACGTCAACTGCGAAGGAACTTAATCCCATCGTCAACAGAGGACCGTCTATAAACGTATAACCAGAGCTGGGCATTCCATCTATGTGACGGACCGGTACGTCTACCCGTCACTGACGGACACCCGCTTTGCTGATGATGACGGGAGAAATTTTAAAATAGACGGATTAAGCATTGACGGAAACCCTTTATTTAATTATCCATTCGTCTGCAGTCCGCCATTAGTCTATTTTTCGCGGCGGGGCTTCAATGGCCATGGGGAGGAAAATAGTCAGTTGATGTTGTTTGGGGGACAGATTTGAGTGAGGGACCAGGCTGTGAACAGGCTTCCAAAGCGCAGTGAGTCTCTATTTCTGTTCAAATATCGTCCAGCGTGGTTCGTAAAGTTCTGTACAAACCTTCGCCTTGTCCTTTTCTCTTTAATACTTGCAATATTATCAGTACCAGAAGACTATAATTTCAATTGAGCTCTTGAACGTATGCCAGAAAAGTCATGTACAGAGCTGTGAAATCTTTTTCTGCGTTGCAGAAGGTCTAATCCGTCCAAAATGGTTCCCATCACATAATTAAAATATTCTCTCAACGACTATTAAAGTTGGGGTCCCTGCCTTTTTTTTTGCAGTTAATTACACAACATATTTTTCAGTGGACTGCAGTGCTGGCCAACATGTAGCACAACAAAGTACTACTCTAATTTCGGACTCACTACTATACTGTAAATAACTGCATATGAATCTGTGATATGTTCTGGTCGCATATTAGCTGAAGAAACTATGCTTGAGTACAGAGGAAGGTGATGATTGATTTGAATGAACCGTGAGAAAGTGACCATTTTGAGGCAGTTACATAGTAATGTCTCATTCATGCTAATTTGTTCTGTTTTTAGTTTATCGTATTCTTGAGTTAAGTCTGTGACATTAATTGTATTTACATGAATTAAAGAAATGGCAATAAAGTAATTATGGCTCCATATACTTCTTTTTAATGAATGGAAACCACATTAATGTGCCATGAGTCCCGACATGAATCATTTGAATAAATCATGTACGGGGAGTCCTTGGTTTACCGCAGTCCCGACGTGATGTTAGGTGTGTGATGTCATTTACTGTAATTGTGAATTTACTACTGTATCATATTAGGTGAGTGACACATCCATTTCTCCCTTGTCATATGTGGGGTCTCTATAATATGTTGAATGGTGTGTGTACCCTACCATGCTTAAGATGTACTGGGGGCAGCGAAGGTATGGTGGGAAACGGCATCAATGGCCTTGTCTTCCGGTAGAAGATGGGCAGCCAGGCGGGGCCGATTCGTCAGAGGATTGTCGAGGGTTGCGTTGAAGGTTCCCTTCAGCACTGTGTTCATGATGCCTGGACTCAACTGTACACAAACGCAACCAAAGAAGATTCCAGTGGTTAATGTTATTTATTATCATTATTATGCTTACTGAGAGCTATTGTTTTTGTTTTACAGTGGCTCACGATTAAGCATGTTAACTCATTCACTGCCATTGACGAATTTACTTGTCTTTTGACAGTTCAGCCATTCAATCCCAGGATCTTATTTATATTTTTCATACGTTAGGGTAAAAGAGTGTCTGAAAATTTCTGGCAGTGAATGAGTTAAAAACAAAACAAAAATGTTGATTCACTTGCACTACATCGTCACTTCATACATTTGACCCTTTTTATATTTTTATATTAGCATTGTTTCACTGATTTTTACATGCATGTCCAGTAAAATGTACTCCATCTTTTCAAGATGCATTGTGGGATACATTGAGGGCACGGTATAGGTCATACCTTATGCTCACACACATTCAAACAGCACTACAAAATGGCAAACTTCCTTTATAATTGAAATTCAGTGATTTCGAACACAGCTACAAATCCTGTATTTCTTCCATCCAGGAAGTGCTCGGAAAACCATTTCCTGTGAGCTATCAAAACCGTCAAGGCTTCCCTCCCGCTTCTACCAATCGTGACCTCCTGGTGATCGTGCACATCATCAGTATGCCCGAAACGCCATCGCTGGGATTTAGGCACAAGAGGCCAGAGCTCTCAGATCTGCATCTTGATCCTGATGGGAAAAGGGTTCCGGGTTCAACTCCGGGTCACCCTCACAGGGGGTGCACTAGAGGTGGATGGTTAAGAGCCCCTTTGGAAGTGACGACACCATCGGCATGGCAATGATGAGGTAGATTATGGGATGTTTGGCTGGGTCAGAGAGGGGAGAGGGAAAAGGGGGATTTGTGCAGGGAATGGTGTTAGTGGGTCGGAACACAGACGTGTACAGGAGTCTTTCCCACAACACACACGCGGGTAGTACAAGACAACTCAACACCAGCTTTGCAAGCTAAATGCTAATTATTTACACATGCATGCATAATAGTAACTTGACCGGCTATGATGACTACTTTTGTATATTATCATTATACGCACAACGTTAGACACGCTGGACCCTTGTGAATCAAGCTGTCTCCGGTAAGAAGAGCGGATTACGCTACACGCTCTTTCTGGATCTGGCCGTCCATAATTGCTTCACGTGCAAAGCTTTTGCAGCAACACAGATTCACTTTCTCAACACAAGGAGGCACGGGAGTATTTCTCGGTAAAGCCAACTCTTTCACTACAGCTTTTGTGGCATTTAGCCTCTAAAAGCCATTTTCACAACCCCTGTGTCGACATTCCATATAAACGGCACTGATACCGAATAGGGTTATCTTGTCAATTTTGTGGTTTCAAAAGGTAGAGTCGGAGACGGAACGGAGATGTAGCCAGTGTGAAAGGGAATGCTGGATAGGCGGGAACAGGGGTGTGAAGTGTGAAGACAATTGTGTATAAAAGCAACTGATGCGGTTGGACAAACAATCAATGTCACACCAGAGGCCGATTTCACTAGATTTTGTGTAAAAGGCAAATGGACAAGGTCAAATATTAATTTTACAGTATATGTATATATATCTTCTCCTTTTCCTTTAGGCCATGATGGGTTGCCACATCGAGTCAGACTTTTCTAAGCTTATGTTCAGTAGTGCCAGAGGAGAGTGCTCTCGTATTTCACAGCATATTATTCAAGATGTGTAAGATTAGTTGCGAGATGAATATCCTTTGCACGCCTGCTTGGATATTAGTTGCCATTAGGGTCCATTAAATGTACCGTAGAATTGCACATCGCTAGTCGTCTGAAGAGTCTGGTAGCAGAAATCGTGGAGCAAGCGCATCAGGAGATGTGAACAGAGGAAGGTTTGTGGTTAATGAACATTATACTTCTCTAGATTTACCTGCACATCCGTCCTTTAATCTACCTCCGTTTGTGATCGACAACTGATCCCTGAATCGTTTATTATTGAAGTATAGCGTACACGCTGTTAAATGAAGCTCAACCAATAAGAGCGATGTTGTACGTGGGGAAAGGTAATCAAGCCTACTCTCCAGAAGTAGGCGACTCTCGTGCAGCGCCGGAGCCCCTAAATGAGCTCCATCAGCCGGCTAATGCAACTCAAGAAGGCAGCGATAGCGCATTACAGCCACTTTCATAGATGAGCGCACATGATGCTAATGCCCAAATAGGTACAATTCCCCCTGCACTGCCATCTGCTCGCCAGCAGTTTAAACAACCTTGTTCAGCGCTGCTCCTTATTCCTCCCACCTTTACACATCCCTCCCTCACGCCGCACTCATCTCTGCCACCCTCTCATCCTTGTGCCGGATGAATGGCCTGTGGTGTCGAAACGTACCTGCAGTCATAAGGCTAATTACTGCGACGTGGGCTTCGGCATGCCTTCCACACGAGGGGTAAGGAAAAGGCAGCTGAAGTTCAACTGAGACAGCGTGTCTGAACTTCAAAACACCTGTTCACTCTCATGAGATCTAGAGCAGGATACACACATACCGATAATCGGGGCAAATTCGAGCATTTTTTTTTTTCCCATGCCACCAAAGTTGGCAAACGCCGGCTTGTCTGATGCCTCTAAAAGATCATTCTTAGTGAGTATCATGCGGTGTGGGGTGTGTTACTTGGGACAATCCTAAATGATATGATAAAAAAAAAACTGAGAAGCAACTGATTGTGTTGATTGTTTTCATAACGCAGTGGAGGGCCATGTGTTTGGTAACTGGCCTTTCAGTGTTTTGGTATCGTTATAATCAGTATAACTACTCTCAGTCGCGTGCGTTGCGCTGTGTAGATCATTTGGCGTACACCACACACCAGGGGCGATTCTAGGATCGGACGTTTAGGGGCGGTAAGATCCCGCCCAATTGAGATAAATTGTACTTTTTTCTTACATTTTAAAGCGGAAGTCAACCAAAAACTTTTTTTTTTTTTGAGAATATGTTCTCAGCAGGCCCACTAGTTGAAACACGGCATTCTGATTAATTTTGCGTTTGTGCAATATAGGAAAATTCACCTGTTTTCAGCCATCTCTGGGGGCGGCCATTTTGTCTTCTGTCGACTGAAAATGACATCACAACTGCTCACAAGGACCAATCACGGCTGACCTGTTCTCTGAATCTGAGCCGTGATTGGTCGTTGTGAGCAGTTGTGATGTCATTTTCAGTCGACAGAAGACAAAATGGCCGCCCCCTGAGATGGATAAAAACGAGTGCATTTTGCTGCTTAATTTATATTCCACAAACGCAAAATTAATCAGAATGCCGTGTTTCAACTAGTGGGCCTGCTGGGAACATTGAAAAAAATATGTTCAGGTTGACTTCCGCTTTAATGCAATTTCTATGAAAGAGAAGCATAATACTTTTTGAGAACTTCTGTGACAATTATTTAGGAGACAGCAGCCCATCTAAAACACAATAACAGTATGCCTTTTTTTTCCCCCTGGAGTAAAGCAGCCCCCTGCGGTGAGGAGCAAAAATACCAAAAACCGACCTTAAACATATTTTGTGGACTTAAATGTGAAATGAATGTTAAAATGTTTCTTAAAACATGGGCCAGCACAGCTAACCAATTTGTGATTATTTTTCCAATCATTTTCATCCTTTGTACCATATTGGGAAACTCTCTCAAATCAAATTAAATGGAAGTTAAATAGAAGTGCTCACTTGTGTAATTTTTGCATTACACGGCTATTTGTAGACACTCAACACACCACAAAGACTAAATAGAAGACATCAGCGACACTATCTGACGTAATGTAAATGAAGGAGCCTGTAAAAGTCAATTACGACTTGCTGCTTGAGGACACTTGGTCACACTGAGGCGAACGTCTGACATGGACGATGATATTCAGAGACGGTTTTAGAGTTGATTTCGACTGTTTTTACACAGAGGCTTGGGGGCGGGTGCAAAGCCAGAGCTCTGCGATAACGCACGTGTGTTAGCATGGATGTGAACTGTTGTTTTTGTCTTTCATGTTGACGACTCAAAGTCAGCGAGGACCGCAAGCAACATGCGCTCTTCCACTCACCCGCACATTTGCCGCCCAAAGTTGTTACTTTCATTAAAACAACATAGAATACAAGATAAGGCTTTCACAACAGCTTCAGAATCAGACTGATGTTACTGAATATCGACTTGTTTGTTGCCACAGAGACCCTGGCTCATAATGTCAGGACACAACTCATAATGCGTTACATTACCAATTACGTTATTTTAAGTGGAGTGCTTGAACAAGACTTTGGCTAATATTTATTAGGTGAAATGGAATATCGTTTGAACTGAAAATGACATGTGGAAAAACTTGAAATTCCAATGTCACATTTTGACAAAGTGCCATGTCCAAAGTTACTCATTTATTGTTATTGTTGTATTGTTGTTATTAGAATTTGTGTTGTCAGAATCTTCTAGAAAGGAGAAAAAAAAATTCTTGAAAATGACTGGGATATGAATCATATTTTTCACATCTTTTGCCACTGTTATAAATCCAGTACAGCCACTATCCATCCATCCATCCATTATCCATACTGCTTCTCCTCACAACGGTCGCGGGCATGCTGGAGCCTATCCCAGCAGTCTTCGGGCAGTAGGCGGGGTACACCCCGAGTTGGTTGCCAGCCAATTGCAGGGCACACAGAGACAAACAAACATCCGCACTCACAATCACACCCAGGGGCAATTTAGAGTGTACAATCAACCTACCATGCATGTTTTTGGAATGTGGGAGGAAACCGGAGTACCCGGAGAAAACCCACGCAGGCACGGGGACAACATGCAAACTCCACACAGGGAGGCCGGCGCCGGGATCGAACCCACGACCTCTGAACCGTGAGTCGGACGTGCTAAGCAGTCGACCACCGTGCCGCCCCAGTACAGCCAGTATACAAGTAAAAATGAACTCTATGAAGGAAAATTTCTTGAGAAAAACTGATAAACGTGATGAAACATTCAATCTCAAGGACACAAAGTTTGTTCATCACCGTGTCAGCATTGTGTAATGATGTGAACACTGAATTTGTGTATGACAGGTACCTGGTAAGCGGCAGGTCCTGGATTGGTGTTGGTAGTCTCTTTGAAGCGCTCTTCTCTGGAGGACATCAGAGACATTGGAGGGGAGGATCTCACACTTGGGTTGTACTCACCTGGACCTAGTCAACCAACAACAGCACATTTTTTGCAATAAGATGACACACTTTTAACAGTATACTGTATCAAAATGGGGTTGCGGGGGTTGTGGATGGAGTTGGTGAAGACAATCTGTGCCCATTTTGCAGTAGCCAACTTTACATCATCCGCAAGTGGAGATCTTTACAGTTCCCAATAAATGCACTTAGTGGAGTGTGTGCGGGAGTGGGCGTGGGCTAAGTCCATTTTTCTTCTGCCATGTAGATTGCGTGCCTCACCTATGCTGAATTTAAAGGGAATGAGCAGAGCCAATTCGATTCCCGGGAATCAAGTCGGCTGTGTTCAGTCCCACAGCGGCGCAAACGCCCATTTCTGACTGCGAGACTGCACTTTGCACTCGACTTGCGGCAAGCACGGAAATATGGCCCTCTGACTTTAAAATGTAATAGCCAACTAGAAACAACACACACATGGAAACCACCATGCAAATATTCTAATTATGCCAACATATGGCATCCTATAGGGGATTTATGTACCCCGTGTTTTTATAGTTAGCTTCCTTTAGAATGATGAAGAATATAATGTTCCCTAATGGTCCATACACTGCGGACCTATTCATATATGCAAATTCAGTAATGGAGAAAATGATTGTGCGTGTGTGCGCGACTAAGCACATTTCAAAGTGCATCTGTGTAGGTGTGTGTGCGCGTGTGTGGGGAAACAGCACAGCAAACAGTGCAAATCTATTTATATGCAAATTGGAATTTGGTTAAACGGTTGGAGGTGCCTCATGGGTTGAGTCCCATGGTGAAATGGGCCAAGTCATAAATTATCCAACTAAGTCAGGAATCTATTCATTTTGAAACAACATTTTCTTCATTGAGACTGTAATTGAAGTCAATATTAGCTCGGAGGCCCGCCGAGATGGCGAGCTAATTGGAGAGAGAAGGGCGGGACTCTCACTGTACCCCCGCTTCTACAACTACGTCTGGATAGATCAGAGATTTTCAATCACTGATCCGTGACGGCATTGCAAGCATTCACTTGCCTTGCAGTTTCAATGGTTAGCCGGTGCATAATGCATCAGTGTGTAGTGAGGAAAAGGGGGGCACCACAATAGGCAAGGAGTCCAATAAGATTCTGCGACATGCTACACGGACAAAGCTTTGATTTCACTGGGAACAAAGGACATGTACAAAAGAAAGGACTACAGTATATTAAATGTCACTGATACACTACACAAGCCCGTGTGAAGTTCTAGAAATGTTGTAAGGCCGGGGTTTCTTAGTCAGAATAGTGGGCCGTAAATCAAAATACCTTAAAAAGAAAAAAGAAAAGAAAAACAAAAAAGAGAGAGAGAGAGATGGTATGATAGATGGATACCTGGTCCAGTGTGCACACAGCGTAGAAAGGAAGCAGTATGTCGTGGGGCCGCCGATAGGAAACTGCTTTGTCGTCTTCTGGCTTCTTTAGTCCGAGCTGCAAAGTGTTCACCTGTGCCCTTTGGTCCCCTGTTTATGTTGTACGCATTGGGTGGAGGAGAATCCTGAGGGTGAGAAACATCTTATTAATTATTTTCCGTTAAATGATGTTAATTGGATTCCAACCATTGCTAACCAAAACAGGAGCACCACAGCATGGAGCCGCTGAACTGAATTGGTCCCAAAACATGTTCTAAAAAGTTTGCTGATCCAAGGTTAAGCGGCGGCAGTTATTTCAGGAGTAAGAATTGAGAGACTGAAAATGAAATACACAAAGAATAAATATTTGGTTTTTCAGCAACTTCAAATACACAAAGAAATATATGTTTTTGGTGAATTGAATATTAAATACACAGAATACTCATTTGGCAGGGAAAAGAACACCACCCCAAATTACAGTAGAAAGTGAAAATAAATGTGTGTATTATTTGTGTCTCCATTTTTTTTCCACTTTGGGGTTTCCGTCACAGGCCATCTGTTCACTAGAAAACAAAGCCAGACTTGTTGGACTATTATCCAACATATGGCAACACGCTGCTTGCTAGCAGAGACAAACAAAGGCTTATTTGTGGACTCGCACAATTTTTTTTTCTCCACAGACAGATGAGTGCCACATTTCTAAAAATATGACAAGTGATTTTTCACACAATCAGCCCATCTTTAACTCTGCTGTGTTTGAATAATTTGAAATGGCAAAAATCACGACATGTAGAATGGGTGTCACCTAAGAGAACCCTGCTAGCTTCAAGTCAAGAAGAATCAGTCTCGCTGTGTGAATAATTGATGGTGAGGGCTGAATATAGCTACACATCCATTTAGACTTAACATAGCAGAGCTGTCATTTAGCTCTTCTTCCTCGCTGGTCTTCCATCTTTAATCATCTCTAACCAGGGCTGTGATTCCGCTTATCGTTTATGGACTCGGTTGGAGGATGAGGAGAGAAGTACCGGAACGTAAATGGAGCATGGACCAAGAAATCAAAGAAAAATGTTTTGTGTTCAACTAACAAAACACAATTTGAGGAACCATACCTTTTCTTACTGATTAGAATTTAATGTGGTTTAAGTTCAGTATATGAAGAGTTAAACACTGTTATTTTCCTCTCCTTTCCACTCCAAGAAGTTACATTGAGAATCTTGATGGCTTTCTGCGCTGATTATGTGAGCAAAGCACTCGATAATTACTTGTCAGCCATTAAAATGAAAAGCACTCTTTTCCCTCAAAATAGCCATCTCGCCATTAACAGTACATGACCACACATCTATTTTGTTGGCTTATCATTTTAAAAAGATGCGCATGGCATTTAGTTTAACCAACAGTGAATATTGTTTTGGTTTTTTTCCCCTCTTTCCCAGGAATAGCTTGCTAATGTGCTGCATAAGCACAGCTGGTGTGTCATCATGAAGCTGATAAGCATCTGCTAAATAATCGCTTTTAGTCGCTGAGGTATGGTGGGTGTCATAAGGCCTTAATGAGGTTGTAGACGCACCTTTACATGTAATATACAAGAGACAAAACATATATTGTTTGTATCCTATTCAGTTGGTATGTAAATGGCCAGACATTTGTACTCTTTGGTATAATGCTTCCAGGAACAATTTTGTCCATTTTGATTACATTTTTCTGGTAAATTGTGACAAATGAATCAAGTTAGTAGCACTTGGAGGAACTCAACTTTTGACTATATGAAACAAATATAATAACACTCCGTTTGGATTGCCCATGCTACAGACGCCTTCATTTGCTGCTTTGCCTAATTGCAGTGGTGTACATTGGCAAGGAGCATCCCTCAAGTTGATGCGGTGCAGTCGTACAACGCCGCAAGCTCAAAGCGCAGCAATACCGGCCGTCATTAGATTTCGCAGTACCTAATCAAGTGTCTGCATGGCTGTAAAAAGCTAATCCACCTCCAAGTAACGTGAGCTTGGAAGGCGTTCAACAGCAAGTCTCCCCGTGATGAATGTGTGCTATAATGAAGTAAGCTGTCTGTAAGTCTTGGCAGCCACTGCATCCTGTACAAACACTGACAACCACACCTGGAAACCCAGCCCCCTCCTCCCCACCCTCCCCTCCTAGCCCCGCCAAGTCCACAGGGCCCACTTGAGCAAACGAGCAGCTCGCCTTTTTCATTTTACATCTTTATTAATCTCGACTCTCCCTGTTGACTGTCTGTGTGGCTGCTTAGCTCCCAAAATCATCAACCTGCTACTGCTCAACATCTGTCTGTATCCAAACATGCAGCTGCTGCATCAAAATGGGCACACCTGCGGAGACGGGTGGGGTGCTGGCATGTAAATGCTCTACGACTCAAACATCTGCCGGACACAGCTGGCGGACTACACCGTTCTGGACTGGACACGTTCTTAAAGTGGAAGTCAACCCAATATATATTTTTTTTAGAATATGTTCTATGCAGGCCCACGTGTTGAAACAAGGCAATATGATTCATATGAAATATGGATTAAAATGGAAGTCAACCCAAACATATTTTTTTCAAAAATATGTTCCCGGCAGGGCCACTAGTTGACACAAGGCATTCTGATTAATATTGTGTGTGTGTGTGTGTGTGTGGAATATGAGTTAAGCAGCAAAATCCACCCCTTTTCAGCCGTCTCTGGGGGCGGCCATTTTGTCACTTCTGTCGACTGAAAATGACATCACAACTGCTCAGGGCTCAGGTAACGACTAATCACGGCTCAGCTTCAGAAAACAGGTCAGTGAGTAGCTACATTAACGTAGCTATTTTGAAACAAATCTCAAAATTTACCTTACCGGGTATTTGGATGCTGTGGAAAACTGTTTAATTTGTTACATTTTATTGAATTAAGAGTGCTATTTGTCTTATTAACTCATTCACTGCCATTGACGTATTTACTTGTCTTTTCACAGTCCAACCATTCAGTCCCAGGAACTTATTTACATTTTTTTTTTTTTTTACAATTTTTTCAAACGTTAGGGTAAAAGAAGGTCTGAAAATGCCTGGCAGTGAATGAGTTAAAAAACACATTACAATCATTTAGGTCTTTTTTGTGTTTTTTTTTTTTTAAATAAAAAAAGTATTTTGGGGGGTGCGCTGTAACTGTTAAATGGCATTTCTATTCATTTCAGGGAGGAACGATGATTTGAGATTTGAGTGTTTTCAGTTGAGAGCGCGGTCATGGAGCAGAATAAATCCCAAGGCACCACTGTGATAGATTAAAATCAGAACACCTAGCTGTAGTGTCAGAATCAAGGTTGAAACATTGTCTGTGGGGGCACAGAAAGTAACAGCCTTTACGGTTAAGACGGGCACAGTAATCACTGATGTACATTCCACACGGAAGATGAAAAATCAGCATTGCCATGACAACCAGCGACTTGCTGGTCAAAAGATAAGCAATCAGTAAGACGCACAGCGGAGGCTTCATTTAGATTAGCACACAATAGGTGTGTGATTGTGGACATGTGGACCACCGTTGAGGAACGACTACGGCCGATTCTAAGTCACGCAGCTTTTGGCCAAAATCTTCTATTTTTGTTCCTCCACTCTGCTTGTTTTTATAACAAGCAGCCAGTGGGAAACTAACAATAAGCAGCAGCACTTCTCGGCTCGAGGAGATTTTCTCGCTTAGAGAGTGTCCACACATCATAAAACCTCAAAATGCACAACACGCAACTTCACCATCTGTGCACCAATAAAACTTACATACTTCTTTCTTGGGAGAACTCAACTTCCTTTTGAACGTCCTCATTATTACCGCCATTTCATTGTATGGCTATGTGGCATTCATTTTAAAGATATACAGTAAATCTTTTGTTATATGTGCTATACAAGACATCTTATTTTAAAATAGTAAAATGTGATATGTCTTTTATGAAAAATAAATTGAATAAAATTAGTATATTTTGTATAATTATTTAAAATATATATATTTTTTTATACTTCATATTTTATGGAAAAATATATTTTAAAGAAAATTATTGGCCAATATTCTAATATTCTATTAAATACTCAATTTAAAAATAGATTATATATCAAAATTAATTAAGTTAATACATTTACTAATAAAGAATTTGTTCATACAACATGAATACAAAGCTAATATTTTGAAAAATGGTATACCGGTACATGTTTAAAAGACTATAATAAATAAATTATAATTTTCTATATATCATTTTGAAATACATGTATTTTATGCCATCTTTTATGACTTCATCACATACCTTGTTTTGCCGATATTTTATGTAAATCTAGAATAATTTAAAAGATTCTATTATTTTAATAGCTAAAAAATGTAAGAATAAGTACATATTCCTACAAGTGACAGTCCATTTACCATATTTCTATTCATATATATTATTTTAGAACGTGTACATTTTATACCATCTTTTGTAAATAGTAATCAAATATTTTATGCTGTTAAATTATAAATCAAAATACATTTTATACCCATGGTAGTAGTATTTATTAAAAACAATCAATTTTAATATATTTGATCAAATAAACATAACCAATCTTATACATTTTAAGGGGAAAAAAAAACAACATTTTTATACATTTTATAAAATATACGAATAAAATGTACATTAATAATCCAATTATCCAAGTTCGCTTAGTTAGTCCAAAAATCATTTATTTACAACAAAAATATCAAAGATCATCTATCTATGCCAGCAACATACAGTGACAGGCAGAACAATTAAATGCTCTTACATCTTATGGAGAAGGTACATCATTAAACTGTGTGTCCACTTTTTGTAACATGTTTGTTTGGTGTTGTTTTTCCTAATGTAAAATACGTGCCTTGCTAAAGATTGTGAAACACCGCATTAGGAGGTTGGTGTCTATTAGGGAAGAAAGAGGTCGAATGAACGTCAAAAATTTACTTTCAAAGTGACATTGCCACTTGTTATAAAACCTAAAGTAAACTATTTTGTTGTGTGTACGCTCTTGATACAAGCAACATGTTTATTGACTGGAAAAAATCTCATAATGCCACTAACAGACGTGCATATATCAACACAGGCACATTTCATCTGTTGGCTGCATACAAATAATGTGATGAGAGTCGCCAAGCAGCAATAATAATAACAGTCATGTGTCTCCAGCATTTTCTACTTTATCAGCACCAATATCAGTTATGATGATGACAACAACACTCTCTGCCTGCTCAGTGTAACTGGCGGGATATTAAAAGACAGATTTCATTATTATTATTATTATTATTACATGCGTCACTCCACACACACACCATGACTCAAATCACCGATGGTAGGGAAGTAATAATAAGGAAAATAAACAGGAGATAAACTTGACAGGACAACAAGTACAGTAGAGCAAAAAACTTCGAGGAAGTGATGGAATAATTGTTCATAGGTTATACCATATTTACTCCTATAATTATTGTAAGGTATTTTTTTTTCAGCATTATAAACTTGTTCTAATCATGTAAGTCGAAGTTGCTTGTGAAGAAAGTGGAATGTGAGTAGGACACAGCCTCAAAATAGGAACGATGCTCTTATCGAAGAGCATCCCGTGGTAAGATGTCGAGTCCTTGGGACAGAATAAAACAATAACAATGGATTGTGAAAATGTAAGAAAAACAGGGGGGAATGTAAGAATAATAATGTATATCATGATTCATGTGTTAGATTTTTCATGATTAGGCTTGTTAGCTTTATAGCTTGTGGGTTTAGCTTTAGCTTTTTCCATATCCAGGCCCAACTTGCTTGGTGTGCTTTGCTTCCACATATGTATGATAAAGGCTCACACGTGCGCACGCACACGCACACATAGACAAAACAGGTTCAGAGTGTTCCAGCTGCTTTTGCTACCCTTTCCCGTAGAGCTGGAACACCTTTGTAATCAGGAACTCCTAAGAAAATAAAAGGGAGGAGGCGCAGGAGGGTTCTAGGAACTGTAATCGTACACTTCCCTGAGCTCTCCTTGCAAGTAAAAAGACAATATTGTGACAAGTGTCTTCTCTCCTCATTGTGTGTGTTGTTTACTTATGTCTCACTTGGTGTGAAATTGACATTAAGTCAACCCAAACTTATTTTTTTTCCAGAATATGTTTTATGCAGGCCCACTAGTTGAAACAGGGCATTCTGATAAATATTGTGTTTGTGGAATAAGAGTTAATCCACCCGTTGTTAGCCATCTCTGGGGGCGGCCATTTTGGCACTTGTGTCGACTGAAGCTGAGCCATGATTGGTCATCATCTGAGCCCGACCAACTGTGATGTCATTTTCAGTCGACAGAAATGACAAAATGGCCGCCCCCTGAGATAGCTAAAAATGGGTGGATTTTGCCACTTAATCATATTGCACAAACGCAATATTCATCAGAATGTTTTGTTTTAACTAGTGAGCCTGCATAGAACATATTCTTGAAAAAATGTGTTTGGGTTGACTTCCACTTTAAGTGGGCCACCAAAGAAACCACGAGTCACAGTGTACTCTAATTTACGTTAAATAATTTATTTAAACATCTGTATCAAATTGCAGGTCACGAATTGTGATACAAATCAAATCTTAATTTTGGTGGATTTTTACAGACCTATTACATAGTGTAAACATTTAAAAAAAAAAAACAATGTGAAACGGTATCTCAACGATTATACCTACATTATTAAATCAAGCAGAAGAGGTTTCAGCCTGAAAACCGAACTTTTTAAAAATGTATTTCTTTAATTTTAGAATCAATTTGATCCACAGCATATAAACAGCTGTGCACTGCAAGGAATATTAGCGGAATACTCCAAAACAAGTGTTTCTCATTGTTTGTTAGAGTAATGCCTTGCAACACTGGCTGGACAGTGTGACCCAGGAATTGATTAGTTATCATTACTATTTTTTCCTGTAGGAAACCATGTTTTGAAGTTCTGACAAATTGTACAGAACGTGTTCACCCTTAGATATTCTACAGTAAATAACTGAATATCAAGTGAAAAGAAAGGACAGAATCCTGCTGTTGCTAATAAGCCAAGTTGGCTGTGTGAAGTCTGCAGGGACGGGGGAAAAAAAAAAAAGTCCCCTTCATATAGGTCACATACGTTATAAAAAACAATTTGTCCGGTGTGACGCTGCTCACAGACACAAATCAGTCACACGGAACGACAAGACGAGAGAACCTCATTAATGTCAGGGACATGTGCTTGGAAAAAAGAAGGGGAAAAAATGGACGATGCAATATTGCTCTCAGAAAAGTACATTATGGGGAGTTTGACAAAAAGACAGTCATAAAGAGAAATAAAATCAGAGCAAAACGCACGACTGGTGACAGAGACAGAGCATATGAAATGTGGCGGAACATAAATAAAATCAAGTCCATCAAGGAAAAAAAAAAAAAAAAAAAAGAAGGCGACCATGTGGCGTTGACGCCACAGGGCGAGAGATGTATGTTTGTCACTTATTGACATTCTCTTCATTGCATTTTTATGACACGCAGCGCTACTGGCAACTGCGGCCTCTAGTTATGGCAGACCAGGGACCGAATGGACTTATAGATTTACTATGGATTTTTTTGTCTGCTGTCAAAGTAATGATGATGCGGCGAGTACTGCCGAGGATTCACAAACACACACGCACACAAACTCCAAACTCCATACAAAAATAATGGCGCTAAGAGTCAAGCCCGAGACAGATGTCCTAACTAGATCAGTATGGTACCTAGCTACACTAATTGACAAATGTAATTTGGCGGATTGGTGATGAAGTGCTGCAGCCATGAGTTAAAATTGAACTGGTGCTTTTAACATGTTTAACTTTTTTACTGACTTTTTTTTAGATTCAGCAAGTAACTCTGTGCCTAGTCACCATGGTAACAAAAGCAGTCGGCCGCATTGGCCCTGCACTAGAGGGGGCAGGCTGAGCAGTGGCTCATTTGCATGATTGTAACGGGAAGGTGATTTACCTCATACATTTTGAATTGTCTCACAAGCATAAAAGGAAGTTTGCCACTTGAGTTTGCTTTTTTATTATTTAATACATTACTATGTCATATTTGTCAAAAATGTCAGGACGCCCTGACAGGAGTAGAGTGTATTAGTAAAAAGGTGTCTCTGGGAGAAAAAAAAAAAAAAAAAAAAAAAAAGGAGGCCCTTTCTGGCTCAATCTTGAGCCTCTAATTTGATTTTTAAGAAAAATGCCTGGGGAAAAACAGCAAACCAAGTGCAGAAGGCTTGACTTGATGTGTCATTCATTTCTTATGCACCCAAGGCAAAGTTGTGGCAGAATATCCATCTCTCGTTTGCCAACAACTGGTCATAAGACTATCAAACAGAGGCAGAGTGAAGGTTCCTCAGGTAGCTGAAAGGATTCAGAAGCAATGAGGAATTAGCAGCATTTCTGCTCGACAGGTGAGTTTATTACCCGTTTAAAGTTTTTTAACCGATTGTACATTCCAAAAAGTAACACTTGTTTTATGTTTGATCATATGTACAGCACTTTGTGGTTTTGTAAAGTGCTTTCTCAACAAAAAAGTTGAGTTGAGTGATAGTAACACTCCATTACAAATAAGTCATGCTACCAACATAGCAGCCATGGCTAACTTTGGCTTGTATACAGTGCTAATGCTAGCTTAGTATTGCTAGCACTGCTATTTTGTTGCAGCCAGATATGCATTTTCAGGACTACACGCTTTCATAATCGGATGCCATGAAAGGTCATGTTTGACGATCGCGCTCATGCACGTTAGTTAGGGGCATAGCTTGGGTCAGCGACTTGAGTGGCCATTTTCAAATCTTGCAAACAGTTTTTTTTACAATGCATATCCCCCTTTAAGTTCATTATGAATATTAAATGCTTCCTTTAAACCTTTGACAGAAAAGTTGCAAAGTTAAGTTATGGCACTTGTCTTTTCTAGCAGAATATACACATTCCAAACTTCCAAACACCTTCACTCTCTTCTGTCAGTCATAAATTGACTTTTTTGTTTTATTGTATAGTTAAATATTTTCAACACTTACAGTATTGTTAATAATGGTCAAATGTGACATCAATCGTTGCCTGTCTAGTTATTAACTGTGAATAAAAGCTTTAGCAACTCCTATTATTTCTTATGGGAACATTTGAAACAAGACTAAAGTTGGCCCAGCGCCCTCTACTGTATTATCCAATTGAGTTTCAGTCTCTCCGATCAAATTGGTTGTCAACATTTTGGCTATCCGGCTATTGTCCTCGCCAGTGAGCCGACCTGCCTCTGAGTGGCAGTCCGCGCGGACCTCCATTCATCTCAGCGTAAGTGGCGGGAGAATGAAACTGACAGCAATGAAGAAGGAGCAGAAAGGCAAGCGCTGTAAAAAAAAGTGACAAAAGAGCCTGTGTGCGCCGTCGCTCGGGGGGACAGTGCAATGTGTCACTAATCTATAGAAGGCAGAGCCCACGCCACAGCGCCTCGGGGGAGAACATCGGTCCAAATTAAATTCTTCAGTTGCTGTCCCTGGGCGCTGCCTGCGGGTGTATCCCACGACCTCGGCTGAGAAGAGGCCATTATGAGGAGGAGAAAGAGAGAGAGAGAGAGAGAGAGAGGAGAGGAGAGGAAAGAGGCAGGTAAAGAAGGAAGGATATTGTCGTTAGAGAAGAAAATAAGTCAGTTTACCAGTAGAAACATTTTTTTTTCAAGAATATGTTCAATGCAGGCCAACTAGTTGAAACACGGCATTCTGATTAATATTGCGTTTCTGGAATAAGAGTGGCAGGGCCATTTTGTCACTTCTGACGACTGAAAATGACGTCACAAATGTTCAGGGTTGAGGTACTGACCAATCACGGCTCTGCTTCAGAAAACAGGTGAGGTGTGATTGACCGTCACCTGAGCCCAGAGCAACTGTGATGTCATTTTCAGTCGACACAAGTGACAAAATGGCCGCCCCCAGGGATGGCTAAAAAAGTGTGGATTAACTCTTATTTCGCAAACGCAATATTTATCAGAATGCCTTGTTTTCAACTAGTGGGCCTGCATAGAACATATTCATGAAAACAATATGGGTTTACTTAATCTTTAAGGTCCTCCAACATTTTATTTGATATTGTAAAATATTTATATTTTTTCTCTCAATCCCCTATATGGTTCGGTCAAGCCCCCCTTTAGCGAGAGAAAAACATTCTTGCGCAGTCCCTGCTTGTTACATTTTTCCAGATCTGGCCCCGCCTTTTAAAAGCTCATGCATGTACACTTCAAAACATTGCTTTGGGAGTTATACTTCTGTTAACCATTATACTTTTGTCTTTCATTCTACAAATAAATCTGGCAATGACTGTGGATTAAAAACATGTACTCTTCAAGGAGTGGCCTTGAAAGATAAGACATCATGCAAATTACTAAGACTGCTGGAACAAAGCAAACAAAAGATGTTGCAAAGAGAGCAAGGAGCAGTTATCAAAGAGGAAATATTAAAGCGAGTCGGATAACAGGTGCTCGTGGTGTGTTCAATAGCCGCGTGCAGACGTCGTGGTTCATTGAACGTGACAGAGTGCGGCTTTCATACTTGCCTTTGCCGTCACTTCCAACATGAAGAGTATCGCGGCACATGAAACAGATGACAAGAGACGGTGTGGCGATGCCTTCATCCTTTCTTCGTGTGTCCTGTGCCGGAATATCGGTGGTCGCTTTTTAATATCGGTCCTTGCGGGGGCTTTGGGGGCGTCGCCACGGCGACGCCGGCTTCGGCTGCAGCGCGGCATGTGGCTAACGACTCCAGCAAGAGTGTACCCGGCTCCTTTTCATTAAGTGCTCATCAACGAGGCTCTGTGTGAAGCCGGGACACGTGGCCACTCAGGTACACAGGCTCGAGCATAGAAGTTTATGTAAATGAAGCAAGCGTTTTCGTGGGGGTTTTTTTTACACCGTTTTTCTGACTTTTCTTTAACTTGTTTTGTGCCAGAGGAGGGCTTTAGCGCATCCGCCCACATTAACCTAGATGCTCCTCCACCTACAAACGCTGCAAATTAGGCTCGCAAAACACAAATAAGATGGTTAGTGAGTCGAAACAAGGGCAAGCCACTTTTAGACATTTTGGGACACGTGGCCCTACAGGATGCTCTACAAAGTAATGTATTACTGTAAAATGGTGGCCATTTAAAGTGGCCATTTTGAGAGTTACTGCTTCAAAAATAGTAGTCTGATTAAAGTTATTAACAACTTACTTTGTGTTTCAATTCAGCTTTCACAATGAATGAAAATATCATTAAAGATGTTAAAGGGAATTCAACCCCAAAATTTTCTTTACAAGTTGTGTGATAAGTGGGTATGCATACAACATTCTTCTAAAGTCATTTTTGGAATGGAATACGAGTTAAGCAGTAGAATTCACCCGTTTTTAGCCATCTCAGTGGGCAGCCATTTTGTCGCTTCTGTCAACTGAAAATGACATCACAGTTACTGAGGTACTTAAGGTAACAACCAATCATGGCTCAGCTTCAGAAAACATGTCAGCCGTGATTGGTCGTTACCGCAGCCCTGAGCAACCGTGATGTCATTTTCAGTCGACAGAAGTAACAAAATGCCCGCCCCCTGAGATGGCTAAAAGCAGGTGGATTTTGCTGCTTAACTCATACTCCACAAACACAATATTAATCAGAATGCCATGTTTAGACTAGTGAAGGTGCATAGAACATATTATTGCAAATATTTTGGGGGTGTTGACTTCCCCTTCAATAGCATAGCAAGACACAGTTATCGGTCTCTGCAGTGAGCTTGATCAAACAACTAGCCAATAGTGTCTCTGTCCATGGCCACAACTGTTCTTTGTCAAAGTTTCATGACCAACTTCCACTCTTGATAGTGCAACTGCACCACAATTCAGCCTTTTCAAAAATGTTTTACTCATGTAGGAATAAAACTTACGTATCACCTTAACATCATGGCTAAGCCCATATATCAATTTGCTCATTTTCAGACAGTTTTGGTTGTAAATATGTTATTATACCAAATTGCCTTCATAAATAAAACAATCCTGCATTCCCTTCTCTAATTTTGCTTTTATCCGCTAGTACACTGGAATACATGGGAAAATCCTAAATATGTGGATGGGATACATTGTGGTCACCTACCAACTTTGCATTTCTAGTTGATGTAAAAATAAAATAAAAATACATGATGGATGATTAGAGAGACAACTTTAAAAGTATTTGAAGGAGAACAAAGGCAGAATGTTCTTGGAAGGAGACTAATAAGGGTGCAGGAAAAGTAGCAAAAAGAACTAATTAAGTAAAAGTCAGGAAGCAGTCAAAGATAAAAGTTGTGGAAAAAAAGGATCCCTGGCATCATTGTAGTAGTGGGTCAGATGCTACTGCTGCATTGTCCCACTTATTTAAGTCTGAAAATTGGCACTTCCTTCTTTTAAGGACTTTTTGTTAAGTAGGGAGGTTTAAATCATGAGTGACAAAACAGAGAGAGACTTACTTTGGCCACAATTGAGGATGCCAGACGCCGTGTGGCTGATCTGAATGCGGCTGTGTGCTGCTTTTTGTAAAGCTCTTCTGGACGCTTTTCCACCTGACACAACATAAACAGTAGTTAGTGTAAATAGCGGGAAGGGTGTTTTCACTAAAAGAGAGCTTTGAATATGCCGCCGCGCAAGTGAAGTGGGAAAACAAAAACAAACAAAAAAAACGACTCAAAAAGAAAGAGAGTGACAGTCACTGTAAGTTGTTTATTCAGCAATATAAAAGAGTCAAACACACAAATCCACAAATCACAAAATGAGAACATTAAGAGCCAAAGAAAGTCAAAACACACATTGAGTTACGGGTTTATTCATGGACCTAATCTAACTTGTAAGTAAAGGTAGCACTGTACCTGGTAATCTCCTGGGCTTGGTCCTTGTATGGACTCCTTGTTGAGGAAAATGCTGCAGCGTTTAGTGGTGGAGCCAAAACCTCCCTTCCTGGCTGGCTCTAAAAATGCCCTTTTCAAACTCTCCTGGGCCAAACTCAAGTCCGGGACATTGTAGGAGCCAGGACCTGGACACAGTACACTGGAGAATGTCACTTTGCCAACAAAAACACAGCAAACACAGTGAATACCAGAGGTAGCCTTTTACTAAATTTCGCTAGTCTGACATTCGACATCAGTCGTGACAAACCGAAAAAAAAATCATCAGTAATCCAGTGCATTAGTCAGTCCGTCAGTTATAGGGGAAGTCTACCCAAATATATTTTAAGTCCGTCAGAAGTCCATTGATGCACCAGTCGGTCCGTCAGTCTAATTGGCAAGTTTTGCATCAAAGCGTGAAAATGTTTTTTTTGTCTTTACGCCCACTCTGCTTTTTTCCCCCCTCAACACTCTGGGCTGATTTTCTGAAAGTAGAAACCACTTGCCTTGGTCATGTACTGAGCTGTCAGATGTTTTGCTATCTGTTTCTATGGTTTTCATCACACTTTGCCTCTTTACCATCACTTCTGTGTTGCCATCACACACAAGAAAAAACTAATCCAACAAAGCATTTCCTTTAGTTTAAAGTCAACATTTGACGCTCAGTTTTTCTAGAAACATTTTCACCCAGACCTGTATATCCGATTAATCATCCACAGGGTGACCCAAAGTGGGCTGTGAGCAAAAAATGCCCAAGCAACCTCATACTTTTAGAGCACTCCTGCAAGAAATGATGACATGAAGATGTTTTTTATTTTTGTTGTTTTTGCGCACTGTAGAAGAGTTGACTTTCAGGTAGCACTCCACCCACACTCTCCTAAGCAACTTTTGTGGCTTTATCAACTTCCCCCCAAACGTGTTTGATTATTTATGCAAATGTGGGGGGAAGAAGACAATTTGGCAACGCTAATGTGTTTGCAAACAACCAGCAAACACAATATTGCAAATCAACGCAAATGAGCAAATATTTGTAACAAAAAAAACTGGGATGCAGACTGACCCAACAGTGATGCTTATGTAAGAGGCACATTTGGGCTTTATGTAGGTGGTTTGTGACTGATGCCAACCATTCCTATCTGACTTTAAATGGAACACATCCTGTGAAATGGACTTTTTCTTGTTTGTATTCAAATGATTATGTCTCTAGATTGCCTGTCCACCCGTCAGGATGGAAATTAAACAAGTAAAACTTTTGTTCGCCGGCTATGTACCAAAATACGTCTGTGAGCAAGCCCTTCTGAATTCACAAAGCAACGGGCGTAGTCCAGCCACCGGATTACATTGTCAGGAAGATTTTCATGTCAAAGCCAAGAGGTAAGGAGAGCTGCGCTTAGTTATGCTGAATGCACAGATTAGCTTTGACTAAGAGTCTTAGCTTCTGATAAAACAGCAAATACTCGTACATGTTAAAAATAAAATGTTTGGTGAAGTTATCAACACAGTGGTTGTGGTGAGTTGGGAGGCTTTTGTGTCCGCTGCATGCGCCTCATACACAGATCCATACACTCGACTGACTCATCTAATTTGGAATCTTGGTGCTAAAGTGCTGTCTCCGTGAGTGTTGTTTAATGTGTGCCTCATAAAATAACCTTCAAAACAAGCTAATATCAAGTACATAAAATATAGGCGGTGAGGAGTGTACTGTTATTGTTGATCTTTGGGGTATTTTGACATAAGCATGTTGTAGACATTTTCAAGAAAGTGTCTTACAATTCCGATCTCAAACATTTTCATCTTTAAAAATTGCACGTACTCCCATTGTAAATTCTATTAATACTAAGACAAAAATAGTTGTCCTTGTTTTTCGTGTTCAAAAATAAGCCTACTAAAAATGTTTGCCGTCAATGTTATACATTAATGGCCACCTTATGCCGCCGCCCCTGTGTGACCTATATCTTTGCTACTGTAACAATGAAAATTTCCCCACTGTGGGATCAATAAAGGCATTCTTATCTTATCTTATCTTATCTGAAAAGTTTGAGATACACTACATGAATACGAGTGAGAGTCCAAGATTTAGAGCCAATGTCTAGCTAAAGTTCATGACCTGACGATTGATGTGCTATTGCTATGACAGTAAACCAATTTTGTCAGGTACAAAAATAAACACATACCAACCTGGTGTGGAGCCTGCATTGCGGTTTGGCGGAAAACGCTCTGCTGTGACACCAAACGGGCTTTTGCGCACCCCCGGCACACTGTCAGACATTCGGATGGCGCACCGCGGGTCATTATAGGCACCAACAGGGGGCGCTTCTTCCTTGGCAGGCTTGAACCTCTAACAGACAAAGCAGAGAGGCGTCAGGTCCCGATAGCACATACCGTGGTCCACGTTAAATGCTCATTTATCACGCTAGCATTTCATGGCTAGCATTTCTTGTCTAAAAGCTCTCTCCAATGACTCCCTTGCTACCTGAGATGCTAACGCGCTTCAACCAGGCACGCACTTTGACAATAAATCACAATACAAGACCTCACTTCTATTTACACACAACACAGCATGCCTAAACTCCACCGGGCCCAAAAATAAGCATAGTTCTGGTGCCAGAGGAGGGTTTTTTTTTTCTTCTTAGGCAAAAGCTATTTTAGCACCGCTCAAGTTGTGCTTGTCAAGCTCTGCTCGATAGACCTTTCATCAGAGTTTCTCCGTGTCAGCCGCAGCGACGCTAAGTCAGCCTCGGCAGCACTTATAGCGCACAGAGGCTACAGGGTTCAGCACAGGCACTGAAAATCATTGGAAACATACAGCTGGATTTTACATGATTCATTTTCATGCCGCGTAATCCCGAATTCTACCTCTTAAGGGGATGTATTATTGAAAAGTGACTTTTTGTCTTTTATACACATAGTTGTGTCTGCCTGCCCATTTCCCGCCCATCGAGTGTGAAATTAAACAACTATTTCTGAACTTGCTTCTGTGAGCGAGCCCTTCTGTACTCCCTGCCATTTTGATACATAAATGACATAACAGCAAAGGCTCTCCATAATTTCCGCTAACAAACCAGGCTAAATTTAGCTCCTAAACAACATGCAAAGATGTTCGTTTGATCTTCATTTCTTCTACTTTCATTTTCTTTCTGCTTTCTTCCACTTCAAGATATTCATTTCAATTTGTGAATAGACAGGATCACTGTCATGCGCTCACACTAGGTCAAGGTCAAGCTAAACTTTAATTTCCCAGAGGGGCAATTTGATTTGCAGCCGGCAGTCAACTCAAGGACACATCAACAATCCACTCACACACAACCGTATACAATGTTATGCCATGTTATTTAAAAGAGCAATGGAAGTCGGTATGAATGAGTTCTTAAACCTGTTTGTCCTGCACTTGGGCATACGGTATCTGCGCTCTTCTGGCAACGGTTTAGATTCAGCAGACAGAGGATGACGCCCGTCTGCGATGATGGAATGGGCCTTTGCCACTACTCTTGCTCGGTAGAGCGAGGAAAGTTCTTGGAGATTCAAGCCTCCGATCTTGCTGCACACCTTAACGATATGTTGCAAGCACTTTTTGCTTTTACAAGTCAATGATCCAAACCAGCATATAAAAGAAGATGTTAAAACTGACTCAATAAAAGAAGAATAAAACATTTTCATGAAATCAGAATCAACATTAAAACCTCTCAGCTTCCTGTGAAAGTGCATTCGCTGATGGGCTTTTGCACAAACCGAATCGAAATTTAGCTTGGTGTCAAGAGTTATACTACATGCTAAACCTCATAAAATACGATCGCACCGCCATTTCTGGACAAATTCATACCCAAAAGCAAAACGTGTTTCTCGTTAAGAACAGCCGATCTATTATTTGACAATGTGCAAGAAGACCGAAAAGGAATTGTTGCATGAATAACTGTGTTGTCACATGACCCGTTTGAAGGCCACCCGATTCAACGCGTGTTACACATGCGAGGAAGCCCATCTGTCATGCTCACACTGTGCCTCTGCTCTTTTTTTCTGAGTTTTCCTCTTAAACACAAAAAATGGACTCCCAACTGGTTAGCACTTGACTGAAGCTCATTTGAATTCTGTTGTCGAGCTTGTTTTCTTCCAGCCCACAGACACACACAAACGCATAGTTTGAGAACAATCCCACATGTGGCTATTGTCCAAATGATATTGCGGAAAAATTGTGAAGAGTCTATAGTTGGGGCGACAACTGGGCGGATTCCCACTGTTCCTTTTATCCTCTCCCCCGTCCCTCAGTGCCTCCTTATCTCATTTCCTCTCTATCCCTCCACAGGAGAACACGAAGAGTCACACCAAGATGAACATCTAAGAAAACTGTCGCCCTAGGTTCTAACGCCACGCACGCACAAACACACATACACACTCGCGCACAGCATGTGGTCAGGGAAATTAGGTTGGAAACACTGCCTTGCATAGACGCGCATTTGTGCTTTTGCGCCAGTGATGGGAAAGAGTAAAAATTTGATGACAACCGTATACCCAAAAATGGACCTTATTCCCATTCTCCACTGTATGGTTCCTACTCTTCACTAACATTTGAATTTATACAGTATATAAACCCACACTTGGTTATTTTGGCTGATCAAATTGCTCGGCACGCGGTGGTATTCATCACACGGCGTAGTCTCCACTTTGTATAGAAATGTTCTTACCCTGCGCACATAGGACCACGCAATGCCTCACCAGATGTATGACAAAAATGCCATTTTAAATACAGACAAAACATGTGCATATGTGCAAAATACGTGCTTTTAATATATGTATATAAAGATCCACTATCCTAACCTACAACAAAGAGTTTGAAGCAAACAACAAAATAATCACATACTGTAATTTTTTTTTCCCCATTGCTCCCTTGCATAAAAAGTATCATTCAAGGATGGCACAAAACTGCTGAACAAGAATCCAACATTAAGTGCAAGAACTCTTTACTCTTTACAAAAATCAACTCACTCAAAATTGTAATATTAGTGAGTTACTATGTTTCTCCTGCATATAATTCAAAATCCACAGATAGTGGGCCTACTCATGATGTAGTGTAGGGCAGTACAAGATTTAGTTTAAGTGCAACTAAGACACCTTAGTCTCCACCTTGCTGTAGTGTCCCTTAATGTTCTCTAAATCTCTCTCTTTGCAGTGGAAACATAAATACAGGAATTTACAGCAATACTTTTCTGTATGGCAATCAATGTCCAGTTCAAAACCTTCCTGCTTTAGAACGTGCTAGTAAACTCATGTTCACCCCATCTCTGTGAATCACACTGGCAAAAGGAGCTCGGCGTCTGGATCTGGGACATGTACTGAACAGCGTTTTCCTATGAGAAGTCACTAATTGACTGCATTTATCTTCCAGATTATATCCGGGAAATATTTTCAGTGTTGGCACTATTTGGCGTAATGTCCCTAAATGCATCCAAATGGATCCTAATTTGCTTATCTGGGCCACTGGAATCAATAGTTTATTTTCATCCTTCCGGGTACAATGAAGCCATATTGCGTGTCATAGTGTTGGAATTGTACCAGCCAAATGCAAAGTGACAAAGTGGAATGCACTGTGATACTTAATGGGACGAGTCAGGTGTGGGCGGCAATCGGCTAAACCGATCTTTGTTTATGGAGAGCACATTTTGTACTATAGGGTTTTATCCATGAGTATTGTCCGTTAAGTAAATACTGTATATAATTACAAATGTGGTAAGCCAGGGCAAAATTAAATGAAACTGACTTCTTCCTACCCTGGTTGGGTTAAAGCTCCTTATCCGCTTGCTGTTCTTTTTACCGACTTTCTGTTCCAGTTTCTGACTTGGTCTATACGTTCCCTGACTGTGTATCCCCGTTTCTATCTTGTTTTTATTTTCCCTGACTTCCTTATCCAGTTTCTAAAATGCTACTCCCGTTTCTGACATGTCTTCCTTTGCCCGACGATCTGACTTGTCCTTACTTTCCCTGACTTGTTTCTGCTCATACTCTTTTTGTTTGACATTTTAACATTTCTGTGAACATTGCTAGCAGAGGGTGGCACATTCTGTCAGACAGCTCCGTCAGTCATTCACTGAGGGACGCCCGTTATGCTGACAATTGACGAATGACGGGACACCTTATAGAATAGACGAATGTCGGAAGTGGGTTTTCATCCGTCAAGGTAATCGTCACTAACCACGTGCGTCAGTCACTGATGGACGCCCGTTTTTCTGACGTTTTTTGTGGGGACCGACTGACGGACCAACGGACTTCTGACGGACTAACTGACGATTACAATTCAGGAAAAATGACAGACTGACAAATGACGGACGGGTACCCTGGCCGCTGACAGACCAGCAAAATGTAGTAAAATGCTCACCTTTGATTACTAGCCTATCTCAATGTGTTCACTGACCTCTTGCAAAGTTATGATTTTAGCTTCACGATACCTGAGCAGACACGAGTGGCCACTCAAGCATGTGACATGACAAGAATATGAGCAATTATGTTCATTCAACATTGCTGCGACTGCTCGATAGTCAATATTATTTTGTAAAACTGGTAAACTGACGGGCTGTGTGGTGTTTGCATTGTACCTCAGCCTGAGAGAGAAAGGAGGCGGTGACCTGCTGCTTTTTGTCCCGGAACCTCTCAAACTGTCCTCTGATGTCATAGTGGCCAGGACCAGGAATGCCCTATACAAAGAAAAAAAAAGACAAAGCCGCGAGCAGCGATAATCTGTTAGATCAGGGATGCCCAAGTCCAGTCCTCGCGAGCCTTTGGCCTGTTCAGTACTCGCAGGAATTGAAAAAAGACACCAAGATGGGGGTGGTTGAAAATCAGTGGTCTAGGGTGCCTGCTTCTGATTGGGGCTTATTTGTTCAATTACCAGCTTGGGTCCTTGAGACTTTTACATGTGTCCTGTTGTGAGACATCCACCCAATTTGGGGCAATTCGGAGGCAATTTGTTTTCTAACTTTGCAAGGGCCGCTATTGAGGGGGTCATGTTGGGGACACCTAAAAGTATATACAACAGGTTTCTCATGCTTGCAAAGATTCTGTGTATTTTGGGGCAGGTTGAGATGCCCCCAAAAAGGCCATTCATTCATTGTTTGGTATGCAATTTTCAGTGCCATAACTTGTGTTAGAAAAGATGGACAATCAGCACGTAAGCAACAGTTTTTGTCAAAAAAACCAACAGTTTGGAAACCTGAACTAAAATGGGCTGAATATAAGCGAGTTTCTGCACAAATCTTGGGCAAGATCAATTTTTATTCAGAACTTTACCGTGCGTGTGCATGTTTACGATGAACAAGCTTTGTTATTGTACTTCCCGTGTACATGAGAAAAAGCCATTTGTAGTCCGACGCTCACACAGTGCAGGGGACACTTGTTTTGATAGCTTTTTGTGCAACACCTTTTGTTGCGCGCACTTTTCCGATTGACAAAAATCCAGGGGCTACGTTCGCACCCTGCGGTCCTCAGCAAGATGAGAAAATTGTTATTTAGGTAAGTGTGCGAAAACAACACTGTGTGGTAAAGTAAAATAAAATGTAAAGATATATTCCTGCTAGCAAACAACAACTCGGAGGCTTACTATTTTTAACAGAAGCTCTGCATTTGAAACTGACAATGTGAAGTTGGCAAGTGAATTGAAAGCCAATGGCCGCTGCTAGCTGATTGCAGTGATGCATTATGGGATGTGTGACATTAAGCATGTTGAAGTGAAGTCTATATTTGTGTATTCATTCTGTGACCGTGCTCGTAACTGAAAATAGGGATGTTTGATATCACTTCACTTTTCAGACTGATACCAGTGTGAGTACACACCAATACCTCTAGTACATTTGATATATAAAATTTCATGTAACACAATAACAAAATAATGTGAACAAAGATCTTTGTTTCTGATGCAGATGATTCACCGATGTGTCAATCTGCCACAGTATAGCCCAACCACTGAGGAGGATTTACCTGATGTCAGATTTTTTTTTTTTTTTGCCTTAAGTATCGGTGGCTTGTATAAGGAGCCTCCACATAACTCAAAAATTTTAAATAAGATCGGTATCGACCCAATAGTGACACCTGGTATCAGTACTCGCCCATGCCTATTCAAAATATTATCTCAAATCATCTTTCAACAAAGAAGAGTTTCACAACTCAGTAAGATGCCTTAAAAATGTAATATTTATTCAATACAAGTCTTAATATTGTGCATTACTATACGACATTTATTATGCTTGATTATTTTTGCTATAGTGGCCAGCAACTGAGGATATTTTTAAGGCCAAAAAATAAATGTTGTCAAAATATGACTATGGCCATCGATTATGAGGGCGCCAATATTCATTGGTTGTTTGGTATGCATTTTATTTGTAAACTGTATTGTAAATGTTTTAGTAATAATAGTGATAGTCAGGAGTGTTGCCCCTCTATTGCTTCAATTATCAAGGGATTGCAAATGTCATATGATGATGATGATGATGATGTTGAGGTACTACACAATGAACAGAAGGTTTGGGTTCGATTTCAACTGGACGTTGCACCGGAGCGACATGCACATCTGAAAGTGCTGCACGTCCGAAAGATGATTTTAATGAGCCTCAGTGGGACGGCTAAGGTAAAAAGGTGTTTTGTCCCGTGTGTCCCTACTGTGACTAATGACCCATCTGCTTTACCTGTGTGTGTACGTAACATGGTTGTGTGCTGTGAGCTCCTAATGATGATGGATGGAAGCACAAGCATCACGGCGGGAAGGTCCAAATACAACATGGTAGCGTGCGTGCGGAGGGCAAAATCTCAAAGTCACAGGTAACTATCTCTAATAATATCTAAACATACTAGATGATGTTTTTATGAGGGAAAAGTGGAGGGGACAGGGAAAGAGGCATATAGTGTTTGACAGGAGGAAGATGTTTCACTTCCTTGTGCACACACACACACACGTCAAGTCAAATGCAGCATAGTCTCTCCATTCCAAAGGGTGAAGGAGGAGAGGGGGCTCAGCACGCTGTGGTTCACACACAGGTGAGTAACTCTTCCACAACATCAACAACGTATTTTAAGAGTGGGGCTTCAAGATGGCACTCTACTGCCCCCTAAAGGCACAAAAGAGCAGTGACTGTGGAAAAAAAAAACTCAAGGAAATCCACAGTATGTTTCATTCACTTGACGGAATGCTCCGTTGTTAGGTAAAGAGGCTAATGTGACCAATGAGTACATCTGCGAATCCAAAAATGATAAATTGTTAACAAACCTCGCTGGTGTGCATTATTTTGGCCTCTTAGTCATGTTATGATACCTTTCTTCCAAGCAGAACACAAAGTGATTGAAAAAAAATTACATACAAATTATGAAGAGTAACTTATTTGTGCGCATGATTATTTTTGTCATTTCTGCCATGTTATGAATTTGATCATTTATTACTTTTGTAATTTTTTCTTCAATATTTGTATAAATATGAAAGGGCTATGCTTTTGTGACAAAACAAGTCATCTTAAGATACAACTTAGGAAGCTGCCGAAATCATTATTTTTATTATCATCATCATTATTTTACTGAGTCAAACACATTCCTTTGTCAACACATAAAAATGTGAAGTGTCTGCATGTGTGCATTAGTATTTTGCCATTTTTGTTATTCTAATAATAATAATCTAATAATTGTATTTATTACCAAATGCAATTACTGTATAACCAAACATAAGATAACCTCCAACCATATTTGTGTATTATTATTTATTTCGACTTTATTATCATACTATGGCCTTGAATGAAAATATATTCCTTGTCGTAAAAATCATGAAACTACTTCAAGCATTTTATTTAAAGTGGAAGTCAACCCCCAAAAATATGTTCTATGTGCCTACACTAGTGTAAACATGGCAATCTGATTATTGCATTTGTGAAATATGAGCTAAGATACAAAATCCACAAATCTCGGGGCGGCCATTTTGTCACTTTCTGTTGCTCAGGTAACGACCAATCATGCTCACCTGTTTTCTGAAACTGAGCCATGATTAGTTGTTATCTGAGCCCTGAGCAGCTGTGATCTCATTTCCAGCAAGTAGCAAAATGGCCGCCCCCTGGGATGTACACAAATGGATGGATTTTACTGCTTAGCTCATATTCCACAAACGCAATATTAATCAGTGCACATTTCCACTAATGCACTACATTGTGTATGTATTGTATATATTACTATGCAGCCACTTCCAAAACAAATTGTCATGTAATTGTCATAAAAGAGGCACTTACCTTCTTGTGCTCCTGTTGGGGCAACAGCTGGTGATACCGAGGAATGACAAGCTCCGCCCTGACCCTCTGCTCTTTTCGCACGTTCACGTTTTCGTAGTACGTTTCAAAAACACTGATGTATATTTTTGAGAAAGGAGGACACACAAATTGAAAGTCATGTAAAAAAATGAATCTAGTGTAGAAAGACAGGCAATGCTCACATCTCAGGGTAGTAGTGGCCCGGCCCCGGACCATCATCCTTGGTCACTTGGCCTCTCCTGGCTGTCATGTTGCCAAAGTGGATGCCTTTGTGTTTATGAGTCTTCTCAGCCTGGAGACAAGGGGGTGGAGGGGGGGAATGTGTTACAAGACAAGACAAGAAGAATGGATGACGGAATGGTGAAAAAAATAGAAAGGACTAATTTTATGTTTTATCTGTGTTGTCTTGTGAAGTTGAAGGTGAACGAGAAGTTGAGCAAAATGTCACACGTTATGCAAGTTTTCTTCCGTTCTTCTAGGATATTTAATGGCCTTCACTACTCTGCCTCACTCAGCTTTACAACTTTTCAACACTGAACAATTAACTAAGGCCACGCCAAAAAAAGCACAAAAATGACTGAATTGTTTGGGGGGGGTTACATTTTCTCAAATATTTTCTCCACTTATTTTCATTTCTGACTGCTAATTTAATGGCAAATATGCTATTCTCTTTGACTCATAAATTTGTAAATCTGACTCGAATTTCAAAGCCATGAAGCTCAAAGCACTTTCCTGGATGCGTGGTACTCTCTACAATTCAGTAACCAAACATCGCCGGACATTAGTGAAGCAAATGGAATGAGATTGAAGTTGACTTGCTTAATTATTCATCTGGATTGACTTCAATTCACGTTCACAACTCAAATGTGAAAGCACCGGCAATGTGTCGAAAGGGAGAGGGGGGGAACGCAAATAAAAGTTGGAAATCAAAGCATCTCAACTTCTGCAGTCTCTTTTGATAAGTTTTCCATGACCTGGCTGTCCGGCCCTGTTCACTCAGACACATCCTGGGAAGAGCAGGAAGAAGAAATAGTAAGTCTGGCTCAAAGGGAAAAACTCCACGGGGTGCCCGTCTTCTGCTCTCCATCTCAACATCGAGCACATAGCAAGATCGCGGGTTCAATCCCTTTGCTATCCTTCCAGTGAAACAAAAGATTTTCAGATACAGTAGTTGCGCTTTCAAAGAAAAAAGCCGTTTATTTAGCATGGCATGCAGGCGGATGCGAGCGAGCGCTGATGTCGTTGCTGCTAACGTGCGGTCTGCAGGCACAAATTGCATTTTTATGTAGAGCAAGGCTTTTAAAAGCAAAACAACAATCACAGCTAGTGGTAATATAGCCTTTTTAATAAGAGAATGTCCGACACGGATTATTTTTTTTCTTCCATGATGCAAATCAAGAAACTTTTTTTTGTTTTAGAATTTCGAGCTGGAGTAGCTATAGTGAGGGACATATATACAACAATAGGCCAAATTGGAGCATTTTCCCTCCCTACAGCGAAGTCAGCTAAAGCCCGATAATCTGCTGTTTCTAAAAGATTATCCTGTGCGACTATCCCGTGGTGTGAGGAGTGTTAAAAGTGATTTTCTGCCCCAATCCGCTCAAAACAGTTCCCACAGGCCCACACAGATTGACAGACTGCCCACCCAGTGAGATTCATAAAATATATACTTTCATTTTTTTGTAAATTATGACATTTTTGAATTTGTGTTTCGTTGTGTTTTTTTATTGTATTGAATATTAAGAATGTCATAATTGTGGTTGTCTAAGGAGGATCTGAACTTCATATTATTCAGTTTGTCATTTTATTTGAATATACAATGTGTCGGGATAGGAGGATTGTGCTCAGTGAGAGAAATATTCAGGCCCACCCTGATTTTTCCATGCCCACCCATTAGCCACGTTCTGGCTCCGCCCCTGCATCTCAGCATTGACATACACGCTCCGACAATGGGCACAAAGACCCACCTGTGTGTATACGAGCCAATCAAAAGTCAATTTTCTATACAGGTATGTCAAATGCGGTCTTTAATTCAAGAGGTTTCATATAGAATAATTTACCAATTCAAATACAACAAATTTCGTTCCCCTTCTTCCAGGTTAAGTGACATCCACTTTGGATGAACAGAGGCTTGTTTGTACGGGAAAAGCCCATCCCCTCAAAGCAGGCTGAGTCCTAGGAGGCTTTAAAAAAAAAAAAAAAAGTGTTTCACGTCTTCTGCAATTCTTGATCCTCAGGTTATTTTGACAAAAGCATGTTATGACACACCAAGATATCTGCACACCCAGGCCCACCCATGGCTCCGCCCTTGCTGAGATGCCGCGATTGTAACGTGAAATGGAACAACAGACCATGAGGAAGCTCACCAAGGTTGATACAAACAGAGGAGCGACTGGTTGTCTTAAGTGTTTGTATAACGTGTCCCCCAAGTTACCATAAAAATGACAAGGAGAAGAGTTTGCAACCTCACTGTTTACCAAATGAGCTAACAGTTAGCCTAGCAACTTCTATGTATTGTAACTCTAATACTACTTCTCTTGCTTCTTTGTATTGCAAGCAGCCTGCAGCACACCTGTGCAATAAACGCCTTACACTGTGTGAGGAAAATGGTGGTCACGCCAGCTAGTGACTGTTTTTCCTCACCCACCCCCGCCAAAAAATTGCACATTTTAGCCTTTTACAGTAGGCAGCCAAAGGCCTGCACAATAATCATGCTGTCTAATTGTCACATGCCACACCTCTGAGGTGGATAAATTATCTTGGAAAAGGTGCTCACTAACACAGATAGAAACAGATTTGAAGGTAATATTTGACAGAGATCGGACCTTTGTGTACAGTGAAAAAGTCTTCGTTGTTTGAGTTCAGCTCATTAAAAAACAAAAAAGTTGCATTTATATATATTTTCAAGTTAATGTACATTATTTGGAAATGGCAAATAACTAGGACACAGCGTCTATTGAGGGGGGCGGCCCACTTTTTGAGGAAACACGAGGGAATTGTAAAGTGATGCTGAGAACTCTTGGTCATCGTGGATGCCTGCGGTGGTTAGCAGCCACGACTTAGACAAACACTCAAGGACGCTGTGGGCTCCCACTGGTCATTAGCAGATGACTTCATTGCAATGTGACTGCAGGAATAATTACGAATGGCACCCCTTTTATTGCACGCATGTAAAATGGATGAGCGTCGGCGCACTGTGGCTTCCAAAGTGGAGCTGCCTTCATTAAGCATGGAAATGGATTTGGAGATAACTCAATAGAGTGGAGAGTGCTGCATGCATTTGATGTGCCCAACATTAAATGAACTCCAGCACTGGCCACGGCGCAGGCCGGCCCGCTCCCTAACGTCCACGAATGGCAGCGGTCTAATGAATACATTTTTTCCAAAAAAAATATTTCCGCTTCTTTTATTTTTCACTTCTAATCATTTGTTACATATTTGTATTTGTCAAGCTGCATTCATTGAGCATGGAAATGGATTTGGAGATAACTCAGTAGTGTGGGGACTGCCCCATGCATTTGAGGGTACAAAAGTATTGGGACACGTTGGCTTGCACCGGAAGTAACACCTACACTCAAAGGGTTGTAGAAGGCCGGGCCCAGGGTGGTGTCTCGGTGCGGGGGCTCCTGTTTGCGGAGCACACCCTGGGCGTCCTCCTCGTAGCCACATGCCTGACCCGGGGAGGGGATGGATGGCACGTCGTACTGGCTAGCCACCCGCTGCAGCAAACTAGTGGGATGCGCCTGCAAAGAGACATGATGTTACCTTGAAAATCATTTGTTTTTTATATTTTTGAATGAATTTGAAAAAAATATCAAAAATGGACTTGATAATTGTGGGCATTGAGTGAAGTTTTTTTTTTAATCCACTTTGGAATACGTGTGTCAGAGAACAATGGAGAAAAAGTGAAGTTATGGTGCGTGCATTTTTTTTTTTTAATAAAATAAGTCATTCATGTTTTAATGTTGATGGATTAAAAGCCCTCAGACACTTCAGTGCACTCACATCAATTACACCCACCAGGTGAAGAGAGGAAAAAAATTATATCCTAAAATACTGCATGTGTGCAAGGTTCACGTCACATGCAAGAGGTTCAATGGTAAAACAATTTGGTTGCTTTTGATGGCAAGTGGTTCATCTTGAACTCTCAGCGACACTGGGGACCAGCAAATCAGCTACCAAAAGGAAAAATTACACATTAAAATGTTTTTTTTAGGTAATACCTACGATAAGGCAAGATAACACATTTAAAATGTGTTTTTTTAGGTGAATGTGACAAAAGGAAATAACGACAAAAGTGATCTTGTAGCAGGACAAATGTTGAAAATGCCTCATCTTACATAGATGTATAATTTTATGTATTATTTCTCATAAATTATTTGAGTTGTCTCCATGGTCAAAAAATTCAACTTATTGCAGATGTTTATAAACAATATACCAAATCAACCCAAACGTATTTTTTTCAGGAATATGTTCTATGTAGGCTCACTAGTTGAAACAAGGCATTCTGATGAATATTGCGTTTGTGGAATATGAGTTAAGCAGCAAAATCCACCCGTTTTTAGCCATCTAAGAGGGCAGTCATTTTGTCACCTCTGTCAACTGAAAATTACATCACAGTAGCTCATGGCTCAGATAACGACCAGTCATTGCTCAGCTTCAGAAAACAGGTGAGCTGTGATTGGTCGTTACCTGAGCCCTGAGCGACTTCAATGCCATTTTCAGGCCACAGAAGTGACAAAATGGCCGCCCCCTGAGATGGCTAAATACGGATGGATTTTGCTATATTCCATGTCCTGTTTCAACTACTGGGGCTGCATAGGACATATTCTTCAATATTTATATAGTTTGGGTTGACTTCCTCTTTAATCATTAATGTACATTATTTGCATTTCTTTATTACGGTATTTAATTTTTAAATTGGCTTTCCATTGAAACATTTTCTTAAACAATCTTCGGGTATTTTATATTGTTACTGTATTGTGTGAAACTGAATTTAAAATAATTATTCAAATGAATTATAAAAACCTCCCTGTTAAAAGCCACAACAATTACAGTATCATTTTACTAGGTTCCATACATCAGCTTACCAGTCCGCGGTCAAGCACAGCATCATCCCCGCGAGCCCTCAGCTTTTTGTGGTTGGTGGTGGTTGGCGGTGGGATTACATCATAGGCCCCGGGACCTGGGCCCTCACACGTCGGGTCCTCGAAACGCTTGGAGCGGCTACGAAGACTGCAGCCACCAAGGATATTTAGCTAAAAAGACAACTGACAATTGTTTAACAAATTGCAAAATTGCATCTGCAGTTCAGTAAGATAATGTGCCACACCGATAAGCACTCACTAAGCGTTCAGGACTGAGGATACTATTGAAAAGCATTGTAGGTGGTATTCTTTTCCATTCCTGATATTGATATTCAACTTTGGTTGCTTGATACTGTATTTTGAGCTTCATAATACGCCATATTTTCAATAGTAAACAGGTCTTGGACCGCTGTCAAGCCAGTAGGTGGATTGCATACCCATTTGCTCCATCTTTGCTTGTAAACAACTGAGCCTTTCAGGGATTCATTTTACACCCAATCAAGACTCTCACCTGTTTCCAATTAGCCTGTTCACCTGTGGAATGTTCCAAACAGCTGGGCTTTTTTTTTTTTTTTTTTTTTTTTTAGCAATTCCTGTTTTGTTGGCACCTTTCCCGCTTTTTTGGAACGTGACACAGACCATCATGTTCAAAATGAGACAATATTTGCACACACACACAAATAGGATTAGCAATTTGAACAGTAAAATATCGTGTCTTTGTAGTGTATACAATTTAATATGGGTTGAAAAGGATTTTGCTAATTATTGTTTTCTGTTTTTAATTTACATTTTACGCAACATACCAATTTAATTGGAATTGTTTTGTACATAGGGTAAATTTATGATAAACAGTGTAGTTGAGAGCCAGAATATTAATAATACTAAAACGAGGCATCCATCTTACTTTCACAGGTGAAGTGTCATAGTACCCGGGTCCTGGTTCTGTTACACTGCACTCACTGATCAATGGTAGTCTGCTAGCCAAGGACAAAAACGGAGCATAGCCATCTATGCGATGAGGACAAAAACGTATTCAATTCGATTTAAAATTGTGTTTACGTGTTAATCACGTTCAAGCAATCCTACCTGACACTGTGGAGTGTCTTCTTGAATGTAAATTGTAAGATCCAGGACCCACTGTGGCTGAGGTCTCACTATTTGGCAGGAAGGTGACTCTTGGAGCACGCCCGTACATGTTTGAATCGTCACTACACTCAATCTTACACAGTAAAGTTTATTTGAGATCTTATTGGGGTCAGCTTTTTTCTGCATTTGGTCACCACCGTTTCTAAGATACCACCTGTAGCCTTATCCAGCACTCAAGCCTAACCTCCGTTGCTAGGATACCACGCGACGCCGTACCGCGGAGACATACTGTATTGGGTGCCATGTGCAATCATAATCAAAGTCTATTTCTGTTGATTTATTAAGTATAATGTAAACAGAATCTCTTGTCCAATCCTACCATCTAGTGGTAGGACATTAAAAGACACAACATTTATGTTTATTATTAATAGGGTAATTGTTAGTGTGTGTTAGGTTGATTGGTGGTTGTTGTGTGGACTCGACAGTGTTTAGATGTTATACTAAAAACTAAAACAACATTTAAACTAACTACTGGCCTTTTCATTCTCTCTCTCTCTCTCTCTCTCTCTCTCTCTCTCTCTCTCTCTCGCTCTCTCACTCACACACACACACACTCTCTCTCTCTCTCTCTCTCTCTCTCTCTCTCTCTGTATGTGTGTGGGGGGGTGTTCGTGTGTTCATTTATGCTTATCTTATCAAGGTTTAAAACAAGTAGCCATTCTGTTCCAGTACAATTCCTGTTCTCATGTTTATGCTGCAACTGTACCCGTGTGTGTCTGTGACTGCAGGGAGGGGCAGGGTTAATCTTTCAGTTACTTACGCGTTATGTTAGATTTAGTTCACGTTTGAAAGTATGCTAAGACATTCAAATGTATTTTTACATTGGTAGGGGGCGCTACTGATTAATTTTTTCAAAAATTGCTCAATAAACTAACAAAGGTTTCACACGTTTTTGTGCATGTTAAGGCCCTCAAAATTAGCGTTGTTTTCTTGGTGAACAGTGCTTATGATAACCCACAAACTTAGGGTTTTAACATCACAAAGGCCTAAACACGCTTGAGGTAGATCTGGTTGACAAAAAAATCAAAGAATAAAACATATTCCTTTAGCCAGTCGGTTGTGCTACCACTACTTTAGGTGGGGGGCAGCGGCGGGGAGAGGGGCGTACCGACGGAATGTAAGGACAGAAGCACTTTAAAAGGACGAGGACGGACGATAATTTTTATGAATAAGGACGAAGGGACAAGAATGGAAGTGTACCCAGGGCGCTTGTGTCATGCCTGCATGGCTTCAATAGATTATTCTGACCCTTGTGAAGATATGCCGCATGCGGTTTGGATAATGGATGGATGGATGGATGGATGGATGGATGGATGGATGGATGGATGGATGGATGGATGGATGGATGGATGGATGGATATTCTGTTCATGCATTAAAACTTGCGTACATGTCTCTCGACAGAGGGCAGCAGTGACTTTTGAAACAACTATTTAATGGTGCGTTCAATGATCACTACAGTTATCAGAATTAGCGCAACTCCAATGTAAACTCTAGAGTACGCATTGATTTATAGGCCGACACAGTTATCGACTGTTGTCGACTTACATCACAGCAGCTGACCGTGTGCTGTTTTGATAAGAAAGCTGCACCCGTGCGTGATTTTCGCACGCCATGGCCCCGTTGGTGGGAATTACATTTGGCAATCTACGAGGTTAGCTTGAACGCAACGCGGACCCCTTTCGTCAACGTTCACCGCAAAGCTTCGACTGACTCCAGAGGAAAGCGGCGTCTTTCGGCAAGCATCGGCTCACATCATATCATATAGGCTTGCCATGAAGGCGACTACGGGTGTTTTGCTTTACCTGGTCCTATCTGCGTCCGTGCTCTCGGCGGCCCGAGCGGCCAGGAGCCGGACCAGCAGCCAGAATAGCTTCCGACGGGCGGCCAACGGCGTCTACCAGACGCTGAGTAACGTGTTCGGGGAGGAGAACATCCGAGGCCTCTACAAGGTGAACATGCGGGACGGGCGCGGATGTAACGATTGATTTTCTTGTGCGTGCGTGCGTGTGATGCTAAAGTGGCTAACGAGGACGTCAAGATCATTCGTGGAGGGGAGAAGCTGTCTCGAGGAAATTGCCATTTTGAAACACATTAGGCCCGGAATTCGCCCCCTAAGTACACCTCGTAATAAAAACATGTGCACAAAAGCGTCTATTAGGCTAAGTGAACCACTACGCCTATTAATTTGACTACTTCCGGTGTGTTTAACCGCCCAAGCTGTAAAAGCAAATTTTCACAAAAAAACGCCCCCCCCCCCAAAAAAAATCGCCCATTTAAGTGTGGGTTTAAAGTAAACTCAAAAATGTTTATATGTATATTGTGGGGCAATAGTGGTGATCGCCGTCGTTCGACTCACTAAATTTCTTAAGGAATAAAGCACATTGGGAATTGATTGCATCAAGAGTAGAGAGGTGAACCGACGTCACATAACACACGATCGTTTTAATGCAGTTTTCATCTATATTTAATTTTAAAGCCAATAATACGCAAGAGGAATTATTACGTTAAAGCATTTTACGATTTGACCCACAAATGGTCCTAAGTTGTAATGAACACTTATTGGGTGACTGTGCCCGCTTCACCCTGTACGGTCAGTGACAGTGTTGTACCGATCGGCAGCCATTCGGAGCCAAGGGTGGGTGCGAAAGCGAGGTTGGCCTCCCCTGGTCTCTGCCCGGACTCTAAAGCAGAAGCCGCCACCACCTCAGCATCTTAGGAGCATTACCTAAAGAGCACAAAAGTCTGTCAATAGGTGCATTTTCCGGCCAATCGTTGCAATTGGTTCAACAGAAAATGTGAATGGCAAATGACAAGGGTTCAACTGTTTCGGTTTCATCTACCAGAATGATTTACAACACTGTTCCAAAATATACTGTAATTGTTTTTGTACAAAATATGTTGTAGTGCTAATTCCTCTGTTCTTTTCCAGTTCTTCTCCAAAGTAACTGAGCGCTTTGTTCATGGCGTGGATTCCTTCCTTGACTCCATCTGGAAAATATGGGCCGATCTCCTCGATGTGATGGGCATTGACTGTAAGATAGTAGTAGTTCTTAGTATTATTCCCTTAATTAGTAGCATTCGTTTGAATATGCCATTAAATAGACCCTCAGTTTTTCCTTGCAAAAAAAACAACAAAAAACGAATGAAATGCTTTATACTTATGTCTTCACAATATTGTGGTTTAATAGCAATAAATAAATATATAAAAATACAGTAAATATGTTTGAAAGATGATAAATATTGTACAAATGTATATGTTACATAAAAGCCTTTAACAGGATTTATAATCCCATTTGGACATTGTTCAGGGGTGTTAAGGTTCAATATTTATTGAAATACAGACTGTAATTTTTACTTAAAGGGTGTTTTACTTTTAAAGTGTTAAGAAGATAAGCATGTATTTGTAGGAAAGCTTTTTTTTTTAAGTTCATCAGAAATACCTGATACTTAAAGCGGAAGTCAACCCAAACAGATTTTTTTCCAGAATATGTTCCCAGTAAGACCACTTGTTGAAACAGGGCATTCTGATAAATATTGCGTTTGTGGAATAAGTGGTAATCCACCCGTTTTTAGCCATCTCTGGGGGCGGCCATTTTGTCTTCTGTCGACTGAAAATGACATCACAACTGCTCACAACAACCAATCACGGCTCAGATTCAGAAAACAGGTCAGCCATGATTGGTCATTGTGAGCAGTTGTGATGTCATTTTCAGTCGATAGAAGACAAAATGGCCGCCCCCAGAGATAGCTAAAAACAAGTGCATTTTGCTGCTCAATTTATATTCCACAAACGCAAAATGAATCAGAATGCCGTGTTTCAACTAGTGGGCCTGCTGGGAACATATTCTTGAAAAAAATTTTCAGGTATTTCTGATGAACTTTAAAAAAAAAGCTTTCCTACAAATACATGCTGATCTTTAAAAGTGAAAACACCCTGTGTCACCATCTGAGGAAGCAATGTATCAAACCAAACTAAAATCCAGGTGGTCATCTGAACTCAGTGCCTCCCTCCCATTTGCAGCGTCCAACCTGAGCCACTACTTCAGCCCGGCGTCCCTGAGCAGCAACCCGGCACGCGCCCTGCCCCTCATGGCCGGTGCCCTGGCATCTCTGTGGTTGCTGTCGGTTTTCCTGGGCGGCGTGTTCTATGTGCTGCATGTTCTGTTCGGCCGCTTCTTCTGGCTGGCGCGCGTGGTTCTGCTGGCCTTGGCTTGCCTGTACGTGCTACAGAAGTTTGAGGGCGACCTCGAGCGTGCAGTGTTGCCGCTGTGCGTCATCATGGCGCTGTACTTCATGACGGGCCCCGTGGGTGTGTACTGGCGACGCGGCACCGGCTCGCTGGAGGAGAAGATAGACCACCTGGACACTCAGATTCGCCTGCTCAACATCCGGCTGAGTCGGGTCATTGACGGCCTGGAGCGCATAGACGAGTAGAAGACGCAGCAGCAGCGCCCTCTCTATCGGTATTTAAACGTCCAACAAGAATTTTACCTGCTTGAATTCTTAGTCTATTGTCCTCAAGTATTTCAAGCCTTTGTTTGCATGTTGCCCACTACTTTTTGTGTTTATTACATTGGTGCCTCTAAGGTCAAAACCCTTTTACATTTTAACTGATATACATGTGTAAAAAGAAGTCTTGGTGATTGGTTCTCACATCAGCCTTGTTCACGATGCAAATCTTGGCATTGAGTCACGACTCGCAAGTCCGAGGTCCAATGAGTCCTCGGCTTGGCTGAGTGCGAGGGGCGGATGATTCAGTTGTTTCAGTTTCAGTTTGACTAGAATGAATGGAAACACTGTAGACTCTGATTCGATAACTGACTCGAGTTGCTGCAGATGATTCAATTCACTGACTCAAGTTAGTGGACTCAGAAAAAGATGGCAAACTTTGAGGAATCGGTTGTACCAATTTACTTGAGTAGGCAAACACCGCCGCCTTGGCTGATTCGCTTGCATTGGTTGACTGACTCGAGTTAGTAGCAACCAACAACACTGACTCAAGTGAGAAAGGTCACTTTCGTGACTGACTCACATTGAGCCATAAGTCCATAAATTGAATCAAGTTTCCACCAACTAAAACGTAGCACAGACGGACTCAAACGCCCCAGGTAGCTTTAAGAGTCCTACTAGGATAACCACTAACACAGCAATCTCCATGACTACTGGCTAGCCATTATCCCGAACTAGCATGACACTGAAACGCTCTGGACAAGGATACGTACGTTATACTAACTTCAGATTTTTTCTTCTCACTTTGTCATGAAACCCAAAGCACAGGCTGAAAGGTAATCGGTACATGCTAACTGAAGTGAGGTTTAGTGAGGGCTGCTGACATCGCACGTTATAATGGCTAAAATGTAGACGTCATTTAAGGCAGTTTTTCACCCACAATTTTCAGGTTAGAGCTTGGAGGCACCACTGTACTGTTATTCCACACACAAAAAAAGGCGTTAAACACCTCAAGGTGTTAAATTATGAAGGCGTGTGTCGACAACACATGGGCCAATATGTACATTTTATTTTATGTAAAAAAAGAGGCCAGTTTTGTTCTGTTTTCTATTCACACTGTCGAAAAAGTAGTGCTCATTGTCTACCTAAATGAGCAAAGGTATTGGGACACACCATTGAAGAGTAACCCCCCCCCCCCCCCCCCCTCTCTCCACAAAAAAATGTCTGTTCTGAATATTTTTAGTCCACACTGTGTGTATGCTTATTGACGTGACTGCATCATTACAGGAATGTCTCCCATTTTGGATACACAATACTTTTCTCAGGGACTAATTGGACGTAACATTTTAAGTGTATGAACTTTTTTTCCTGCTGTGATCAAATAATCCTGTTCATTTTTTTTGTTATAAATTAAATATCAGGTTTGTTTCCCCTGCCCAAATCCTAACAATGCACCGTTTGTGAATTCCCTTGTCACGCAATCTGGAATCGTGCGATGCCATTTTGTATAATTGTAATGCCACATCAAGGCCAAAGAAGCAACTAATGACATCACAATCTGTAAGTGTTCTCTCCAAGCATATTGTGATCAATTCAGAACTACATATGTCGCAAATGGCTTTAAATTGTCAAAATTGATCTGTTTGTGTCCATGTTGTCTCAATTATTAACGATGGATCATATATTCTATTACCACAGACAAAGCAGTTTCTTGCACTTATTACGGTACTTGAGACAATAATACAAGCTGTTAATTTTTACTAAAGTGATATTAAGGAAGAAATGTGTTTTTAAAAAAAAGCTATTAAATGTGTTTTATTACATGATTGGGTCCACGTTTTATACAGCACTCATAAATTTCTGAAATATAATCCACGCTTTTTCAAATGTTTATTCGAAGAACTGCATGGCAGACCATGTCAAATTATCATTTGGCCCACCCGTTTTAGTCGTATAGATGTGAAAGTACTGGTAAGCTTCATTTAGTTGCAGGTGAAGGATGGATGTTTTACTATTTTTTTGTTTTTATGAAAATTGATGTACAAGTTAGCTTTGAGAATGGTTTGTTTGTTTTTTATTCTCAAGAAATGGAATTAGTGTCACACTGAAAAAAAGGTCAAGTTTACAAAAAGGTTGTATGCACTTGTGGGATTTCCCCCTGAAGGGAATATGACTAAACACTCAGTTTTGCGACTACTGTATTTACATTGAAATGCTATTTCCTATTGAAAAATGTCAATACTGCATTTATTTAACAAAGAATCTAATTGTATCCTCACTGTTCCTGTTGTTCCATATGCAGCCTTTTTCTGTTATGTGCCAACTTGAATCAATGTCGCTTTTATATTCAAATTATTTTTTTCCCCCAATTTTGCCATATATGTAGAATAGTGGACAGTTCAAAACTGTGATTTTGTGTGTATGTGATCGTGAGTTTATATGCAAACATGTCGATGGGTAGTAATTGAATCTTGTGTTTTTGTGGGTGTGCGTGACCAATTGAGAATGAATTCCATATTTAAATGAATTAAAACCAAAAACTGGAAGTGTGTCCTGTGTTCTTTTAACAAGATAACCGGCACATGGAGGTTACAAACACTCCTCATCCACAGGCATGAGTTACATTTACTGGAACTGTCAATCAAACAGTTTAGTGGCAAGGTGACAGCAGCTTTATTTTGCAATAATTTCTATTCCACTATATTTTACAGTTTTTCTATAGACCTTATGTATTGCATAGTTAGTTCTGCATCTTTAATTTAAAAATATGTTCATCTTAAAAATGCATCAGTTGGAAGATATTCAAAACAAATCTACATGTCTACAAAAATATTCTATTTGGCTTCAGTGTGATGACAAGTACAGCATAAAAAGAATCAACATTTTCAACAATCAAGTACCAAACTAGGTTTTAGGTAGTGTAGTGATTCACATAGCTTGATTCAAGGTCAATGTCTCCATTCACAATTGTCCTGTGATGAACAGGCTCCAATTCCCAGCGACCCTGAAAGGAAGAAACACTATCCGCTTTGTTCCATCAGTTTTTGCGCCATCAAATTTCCAAAAAGTTCAGTCTTGCAATTAAAAAAAAAACATGGAACACAATGAGTTCTGTGACACGGATTTTCAAAATGAATACTTCCAAAGTAAATCACTGCACAGGTGATTTTATAACTGTTACGCAAGGTGAAACGGTTAACGTCTCTATAAAAAGATAAAAACTGAAATCAAGTAAAACAACTCACTTTTTGAGATGTCTAATAGCATCTACAATTTAATATTTTATTTTTAATCACTTCCAAAGGGAAATTTATTTTTTCTTGAGCAATTTAGTTTTAATTGCACAAAACCAAATATTTGCTTTGAATATATATATATATATATATATATATATATATATATATATATATATTTAGCATTTTATTTTTAATCCCAAAGACACAAATATATTTTTAATGCCAAACGATACATTTTCTTTATGCATTTTGTTTTTCAATATCAAGTGGTATATATATTTTTTATTTTAAATACCCCCAAAACAAAAAATGTAAATATATATTTTCCTGCAACTCCACAAAAGCCTAAAATATTTTGTATTTTTTTGGTCTTATTTTTAATCCTCCCCAAAAAGACATTCCTGTTTATTTTATTTGTCATCCCAAAAACAAATATTTTGTGTTTTAGGAAAAAAAAAAATATATATATATATATATATATATATATATATATATATATATATATATATATATTTATTATTATTATTTTTTTAATCGGAGATGCTCGGTTTTTATTTGTAGAATGGCAACAAATGCTTATGCTAACATACTGTTACGTTATTTTATGAAATGAAGACTATTGTTGGACTGTAATCTTATAATCCTATAACACTTATAATGTTTATTTATCAACTTCCAATTCCTGTTCTATGGCTATCGTCACACTTCCTCTTTGCCGTCACTGACACCATTCTGTGGTGACATCACTAAAAAAAATTAAAAAAATTTAACCAGTTCAATCCTGTGGCTGCTGATTAATCTGAAGTACCACAAGACTTGCTGATATCACCCGATGATGGTTTGAACCGTGAAGTTTTGCTTGACATTGGAGGCACATTTATCCAGAAACTTGTACCTTTTAGAAGCGGGACAGCACTCTAACGTCTGTGTTGGTGGATGCTCCTACAGCCGTCCCTGGTGTTTGGAGAAGCTGGACGTGATGAATTCCACTGTTGAAGCTGGCACAGAGCACATTGGAGGCGTCGCTGGGCGCCAAAGACACCAGAGGACCGGCGCCATCAAGCGACAGCGTGGCTAAACACACTAGAAGAGAGCAAGAGACGTGAGAAAGACGCCAAACATATATGCGGGTCTATACGTGATCAGAATCGCCGACCTACATTTACAAGATAAATTCGAACATTTGTTCCATTGAATTGTATTCATTTTTTCCCAACGGTTTATCTGTGTTTTGACTGCACTGTTTCCAGTACATGTTGTTTTTTTGCCTCAATGTCTAATCTCGTCTTCAGCAGTGGTGAGCAGTGGTGAGCGGATTTAATTCACTTCTTAGTACAACCACTATAATGTTGCAATAATACTATACTACACAAAAGCGTAATATAACCACACGCAACTGTGCCAAGTACATGTATCATCTTGAACATTTCGCAATCAAAACATATCTAACATGACAAAAACATCCTACATCCTTGAAAACACAAGTCGCGTAAGTGACGTCAGAGCATTTTTGTCGTATAGCGACGACGTAAATCGCCGGTTCCGACTGTCCACAGCCAAAAGCGGGTCCGGAGATATCCGCAAACCTCCGCTGTGGCCGGAGTTTTTGGTTTTCAATGAACAAACCTACGGTGACGTGTGGATGACAGGGCAAACTGCAGGCTACTATCCGCCGTTTGCAAAACCCCCGGCTACGTGTAGACAAGGCCTTGACTAGCAAAACACATCTGCAGGCAGCTTCATAACTTCAACCTTTTACCGATCAGAATCACTGAAGACTATGATTTATTTTATTAACGTTTTATGTTTTTGTCAGATTAAATAAACACTGATTCTAAACGGATCCAGTTGATGATGTATGAAGCACAGTTTCTGATGTTATCTTGCGTTTTGCTGTAGCATTGATGTTTTCTGGGACATGATAGTGGTGGTATCTTAAGTCACTGGTCGGGTCGCACAGGTGTCATACCAGCTGAGTTCTGGTCCCACACTTTGACGGAGCTGTCATGGGAGGAGGTGGCCACCAGAGCGGCACCGCTGCCCCCCAGTGGCGCAGGCAGGAAGACGCAGCACGCGGTGGTCTGCAGGTGGCCCCGGTACTCCACCACCTTGCAGCCCGGCTGACGCAGATCCCACAGCTCACCACAAACACAACATTATGGGAGACTATGACTCATTGATTCTCAGAAAATGTCGATTTTTCTTTTTTCTTGTACCAATTTAACGCCTCTAGTTATACACATATTTCTCTCGAAATCGCAAAACTATTTTTTATACATTATATATTACAACTTTACTCATGTAACATAAAATTCTGTTTGAACAAAATATCCTAATATACCTAATTTCCTCATTACGTATGTATCCTTGTAAAAATATGTTGTTTTTTTCTGGTAATATTACATTACTTTTGTAATTTTACTATTTTATTCCCATTTTTATTCATCAAAATTTTAGATTCTAAACAATTACATTTGAATCTCACACGTTCGTGAAATTAAGACCTACTTAAAGACTGATCCGTGATTGGTCGTTGTGAGCAGTTGTGATGTCTTTTTCAGTCGACAGAAGACAAAATGGCCGCCCCCAGAGATGGCTAACAATGAGTGGATTAACACTTATTCCGCAAACGCAATATTTATCAGAATGCCCTGTTTCAACTAGCGGGCTTGCATAGAACATATTCTAGAAAATATATATATATATATGTGTTGACTTCCCTTTAAGGAATATTTCAATTTTAATCTCATAATATTACAAATTTCCTAGTATTACATTATTCTTGTAAAATTTTAATTTAATCTGGTATCACAATTTAAATCTTGTAGTATTACTACTGTATTTTTGTAAAATTAAAACAAGTATTTCAATTAAATCTTGTATTACAAAATGAATTACTATAAAAATGCAGATATTTTTCTTACTCTCTCTTTCTCTGAATTTTAGTCATACATTTTGACTTAAATCTCATAAATTGGAAAAAAATCTTGTAAAATTACAACTTTATTCAAGAAATATTTTGACCTTAATCTCATACTATTATCATTGAAAAAAAAAATATTATTTCTATATTTCAAGATTGTAGTTAAAATCATTTACGATATATATTTTTTTAATTTACAATTTAGCAATTTTTTTACATTTGTAACATGGCCAGAAATACAACTTTAATCTGCATTTAATCTATAAACATAATCAATGAATATTCACTTTGGGCTTTAATGAGAATGAATGGGAAGTGTCGGCAGCCATTTTCCTTTGTCCAAAGCAAACCAACATGAATAAGAAGGACGCGGCACAATCTCACCGTGGCCTCGCAGCCTTGGCCTCCGAAACCGTTGCTGCTGGACACCAGGTAATTTCCATTGTCGGAAACGTCACAGTGGGTCTGGATGTACTGCTTGGCCGGAAATGTGTTGGTCACCTGCCACGCACGGCTGTCCCACACTCTGTATGCACGCACAACAGACATTTATGTCATAGGAGTGCAAAGATTTGGCAGTGAAAATCTGGTCTGTTGATGATACAACTTCAAATGGTTTGCAATTCTGAGAGCAGAAAAGCAACAATGGTCCATAAATCATTGAAGATCCCATGGAAAGACGCCCTCTGGTGGACATATATAGTGAGTTCAATAGTTAAATATAATTGGCCGCTCTTTTCTCCCATAATATTACAATTTATAATCTGTAAAAATGTTACTTTTACCACTGAATATCTCTTTTATTTCTTCTAACTTTAATCTCATAGTATTAGGCTAAGTTTTCCCTGTATATCTAGATTTGTTTTTCCTCTAGATTTTGACTATTAAAATTTGTGGATTTTTTTTCTCTTTTACCCTTGTAATATTAAAAACAGTTCGTAATATATCATGTAATTTTTCTAATTAATATTTTGACTCATAGTATTACGGCTATTCTCCTGGTTCCATTCTACTTTTTTCTCTGTTTTTTTCATGCTCCTCAACATATGCTTGGTTGCCAATGACAAATGAATATCATCTGTTACGCTTTTGTAATGGATTACGCACGTCTGTGTTGTCCCTTTTACAGCTAGGCAGTCATAAGAGAGAGAGAAAGTGCTGCACTTTTGCTGGTATGCGGTCTATGCAAGTATGTCGTAATCATACTAAATCACAAATCTACAGTGGCTGCTTTGAATAGTTGCAGTGGAGAAACCTGTCTGTACCGTATGGTTTTGTCCTCCGACGTCTGCACGACCGAGGAGCTGCCTGGAACCCAGCACACGTGAGTCACCTGCGCAGTCGTCAGGGGGAGGTTCAACGTATCGCATGGCCTTGACGGACTGAGCATAATGAGTGCATTGTTCTGACCAGGTTTCTGGAAATGTTGTGTCTCTGCTCGCATTTTGCAGATTCGATGTCCCACAGGCACATGCAGTTGTCACGAGAGCCTGTGCACAGTTTCCTCCCATCTACACAAACACAATGGCAACGTTGTCATCTTTGTTTAATGTGAACACAATCGGTAGGGACAGTACAAAGCATCCGTCACATCTTAAATTAGACTGAGATGTGGTAAATAGGAGTATTCATATCTTTTTAATGCACCTTTTGTACCACTTTTATGTATTTGACGTATTTGATCCAATTTTACCTCCAAAAATGGCTAGGTAGATGTAATACATGTGTGATTCTATTTTGAGTAAAGACCTTTTGGACGAATTTTTTTTCCTACACAAATATCACAATGTATATTGTTTACTTAGATGATTTGATTGTGATTTTTGTGCTCTTAATATTTCGTTTCTCTTACTGTAATGCTTTTAATGTTTTATGTAAAGCACTTTGAATTGTCTTGTACATGAAATGTACTTGCAAGCTGGCAATTTTCTACCAACTGCTGTATCACGACACTATTACTTTGAGATTCTTTAAATAAAGATTTTTTAATTGAGATTCCCCTTCTTCTGTAATACAGCTAAACAAGGATATATCTATATATAATATATATTGAAATGCTGTCTTTTTTTTATTTTTTATTTTTTTTACCGGTAATCAATTATTGTACAACCCGTGTACCGTGACAGTATACAGTAGATATATTTGGCATAACACTGCATTGAGATACTTTTGAATAAGAAACTTTTTTCTACTTCTATTTCCTTCTTTTGCAGAACGACATGTAATATACAGTGGGCTATAATCCCTATATATTTTATACTGTCAATGTCATGGGAAAAACACTGCAGAATCGTTTCCTTTGATGACTTTTTCTCTTATATAGATAGCAACATTTAATGTTTTCTTGCAATGTACTGGATGTATTTTTCAGACAACTGCTGTATCGGGATCAAATCGATAGAGGACAAAACATTGCATTGAGATTCTTTTGACGACAGAAAAGCTTAAAGGGGAAGTCACCACAAACATTTTTTTTCAAGACTATGTTCTATGCAAGCCCACTAGTTGAAACAAGGCATTCTGATAAATATTGCGTTTGTGGAATAAGAGTTAATCCACCCGTTTTTTGCCATCTCTGGGGATGGACATTTTGTCACTTCTGTCGAATGAAAATGACATCACAACTGCTCAGGGCTCAGGTAACAACCAATCACGGCTGAACTGTTTTCTGAAGCTGAGCCCTGAGCAGTTGTGATGTCATTTTCAGTCAACAGAAGTGACTAAATGTCCGCCCCATGAGATGGCTAAAAAGGGGTGGATTTTGCTGCTTAACTCATATTCCACAAACGCAATGTTAATCAGAATGCCATGTTTAGTGAGCCTATTGGGAACATATTCTAGCAAAAAATATGTTTGGGTTGATTTCCACTTTAAGATAAGTTTTTCTTTCAATGTAATAGTATGTGATACAGTCAATATTGGGATATGAGAACTATTATAAGATTTGTGTGTGTGGGGGGGAGGGTGTGTGTGTGTGTGTGTGTGTGTGTGTGTTTGTGTGTGCGCGTGTAAGGCAGTGAATACCAGGGCTGACTGCAAGCCCGTTGACCACTAGCTGGTGCCCGCAAAACTCCTGAATGGGCTCGTCCCCCTGGTTCAAGTCCCACATTAGGACAGTCTTATCCCGTGAGGCGCTGAAGATCCACGTGCTGCCCGGATAACACACCACCTGAGTTCAAAACATACGGTAGAGAGGATGTTTTTAACAAGTGTTTCCAGCCTACCAATGCACAATATCATTGTTACCTTGGTAACCTCCCTGCTATGACCCTGGAAGGCTTGACACATGCGCCCTTGTTTCCAGTCATACACCACCACCACCTGCATAGCGCAGCAATATGTTTTACCAAGCCATTGGAATGAAATATGATCGAATTCAAACTTAGACGTCTGTCATTACCTGGTCGGTGCCTCCAGAAACGCACAGATCGGCGCTGAGGTTTGTGACAGTGTTGACGGACCCACGATGGGCCGGTTCATACTGAACCACCTGACTGTCTAATGCACCGTCTTCCTTTTCACCTTCTGAGGCCCTGGACATGGAAGAGGAAAAGTGTGATAGCCATGCAATAGAAAATGGATCTTAATGCGATGTGGAAAAGCTGTTTGAGCATTTATTGATATCCATCTTAAGGTCCTTGTACTAGTTCTCTACTCAGCCAGGTACATTAGTTTACAACTGTTAACCTTTTAACATTTGTACCCAACCAAAAGGTACTTTATCGCTTACTGCAGACTTCCTGTACTAGGGTTGCTTTCTTGATGGTTTTTAGCAGGACTTCTTGACAAGGTTTCAAATGTTAGCACTGTATCAACTTTAATTACAAATAGTAGGCAAGCACAGGGAAAATCTAAAATCCTTATCTACTGTATGTGTCCAGCGTTTTCTGCACTCGTGTTATCGTCTTCCTAAATGTTAGCATAACAACAGTTAGCATTTTAACATCTGAACGGATCTCTTTCACCGTAGTACCTGACCACAGGGCACAACGTTAAATCCTTATGGATCAACCTAAAATGTTTCTGTACTCGGGATGCTATCTTACTACTCTATGGCACTTCTCCACACTCATAGGACAACTCGTGTGACACATTCCTGCTAGTTGTGCCAAGTGTTTACTAATGCAGCACAGTATTTTGCAAGTAAGGTTTAATTGGATACAAGTAAGCAAGAGTGGCACAAGTTGTGGAAAAAAGCATTTCTAGTAAGACAGTCATTCGACTAGTCCACTGAATTGCCTTTAATTTTCTTATCATTTCAGCACTATTCACATACACTTGTCTCCAATCTACTGTAAATACACTAAAAACATTACATTTTCTTCATCGTGTATAAATTTGATGTGTATAATTCATCCGCATATCAGTACAGTGGTACCTTGATTGAAGAGTTTAATTCATTCCATGACTAAGCTCGTATCGCAATTAATTAATTCATTAAAAACTTACTGCACACTCTGTAGAATTCATGTGCTGAATGTGTGTCTTTTAGGGGTGTGGCCTGGTAAGTGACATCAGGAGCTGGAATTTGGTTGGCTGGTTAGTCTGCACGCGAGTATATGTGCTTGAATTGCAGCCTACGGCAGCTCCTTACGAGTGTTTTCATTTTTGCATTCTTGTGTTTTACTTTGTCCCATTCAATAAATGAATGAAAATGCATCAGCAACTGTGGCTCTCCTTGCTCACATGCGAGGACATTGCTCAATTTATTTGTCCAATTCACTCGAGCGGCGGTGTGTCTAAAGCTTGCAACACAAAGTGGAAAAACAAAGCAAGAATTGCAAGTTGGGTCACTCACAAGTTAAGGTATCACTAAAGATAAAGTAACAGGTATGTTTAGAGAAAGCACATCTCACCTGTAGAGCTCAGACCTCTTGCGAAACTTGCTCTGTAACTTGCCCATGTCTGAATTTCGAAACCTGTGACAACATTGACAATAATTTTCTTTGGGTTTTTACTGGGGGGATTAGGTGTAGGTAACCATAGAAACAGGTAATCACACTTATTAGGTATGGTTATTAGAATGCACATAAAGTATTTAAAAATGACACCTAGAGAAAACCCATACAAGCACGGGTCGAGATTTGAGACGGAAAACTCAAACCGTGCTGCGGCTGCTGCCCATGAAATAACTTTAAGGTAACCATTTAAATAGTTTCTTTTTAGGAAGGTGCATCAATATTGTCTTCTTTTTAGGAAATGACTCACACAGGAAGCCAAATCATTATCATTTGTCCTTAAAAGTGAGTTTTGAGTGTCCTGTTGTTGAATATCAAGAGCCAGAAAGTATTTTTACATGCATACATATGGTAACCTGTTAGATGTTGATATTAATTTTAAAAGCCCTTGTGCAAGTAGGCTCTTTGACCTTACTTGTAGAATGACTTGGGTGCAACTTCAGAAGACACAGTCACTCTACTAGTGTGCTGAATTCTTCCTAGTGAGGAAAAAGAGCCTACTAATACATGGACATCAAGGATATTGAATAAATGTTCAAAATGCATTCCATCACTACAGACAAAAAACGTTACTATTAGGACAGTCATGCTAATAGTATGCCCAAGGGGTTCAAGTAATACGCTGAATTGTCTTACAAGAGCACAGGTGTCAAACTCAAGACGCGGGGCCAAATAATGTGTGTCGACTTGATGTTTCTTGCAAATGTCTTCACTTTTAACAACACTGAGATGAGATATTGCAAGATTTTTGTTACCAATCCCCCCTTTAAAATAAACTGAAAATAGTTGAACAACCAGTATACTGGCTTCTGATTTCAAAACTAGTTATGTTAGTTATGTTTATATGTGATAATACAAGACAATCATACATTTATATGAGTTCATAGTCATAACGGCCCTCCAAAAGAAACCACGATGTGGCCTAGACAAAAATGAGTTTGACACCCTGTACTAGAGCGAACAAAACGCCTATGGATAGTTTGAGTCAAACAGCTCTGCATAAGTACTCCAGCAGAGAAAACGCAGCTAGAAACAGCAAAAAAATGGTTTTATTTGCCTGAGATAACTTCATTATAACTATTATACTATTATAGCTTTTGTGCATTGAGGTTACATCAGCACCTGACACAGGCGAGCACACACAGAGCGCACATCTTAGCTTCTTAAGCCTAAATCCTATTACCGTCGCAAGCAATTAGAAAAGAGTAATACCTACCAACTGCTATGATTACGCCACCATTTAGAAAGAAAGTTAGAATAGTTGTGTGGTTTAACCACGCATAGAAGTAGTAGAAAGTGTGATGTTTTGTGTACGTGTGTACCTGCCAGTCCAGCCTGGAGTCTTCCTGATGCCACCGCTAGCCGCCTAGCATGCTAACTAATCTTTAACCCTCACGTTCGGCGCTCTGACAATGCTAAAACTCGGTCGAGTCTTCGTCCGAAAACCACCGAACGGTTCCCCGCAGGCTGCCATGACATTTTAAAAACTCCGGGTGGGTGCGTGGAAGGGATAGTTTTGGACGAGTTCTCTTCCCTGGAGACCGCGGAAGAGAGAGCGACGCTTTCTCCGTAGCTAGGCAAGAATGGGGAGGTCACGTGACCAAGTACCGGTCGTCAAGGCAACGGCCCCGCCTCTAAAATGAGAGTCAGCGTTTTGTATGCTGTACAGGAGAATCAAATGTGAATATTTAGGAAATATAAGATTTATGTTTGGGACTGATGAAATATTGGAATTCAAATATTTATTCATCTGGCGTGCAGCCATGATGGCTTGCTTTCATTTCCTCTGACCATCACTAGGAGCGCCATTCCCTCCTTGTCGAACCTGCCTGTTGCAACACCTGAGGTCAATTAACACTCAAGTGGGCCTAGATAAAAAGGCGTGCTGAGAAATTGGTCTTTCTCACTTCTCTCCTCTCCATATAGTGGCGTTCGGAACAAGACACAAAGTAGGTGGTTAAGGCATTTTGCTTGCTAACTGTTTTTTTTTCCTCCCAATCATATGAATTTCAGATGATCAGTAGTGAAAAATATTTGCTTTTTAAAGTTTTCTTAATTTCTGAAAAAAAAGAAAATGTATTTCTTTTTGTTTTTTATTTTCTGAGGCAAGAAAGCACAACACTTGTTACAAGGGTTGTCCCTATTAGAAATTAGGGCCGATCATATGCTTTTCAGCTGATCGATATCTGCTAAAAAATATTTTTTTAAAGTTTCTTAATTTATTTATAATAAAATTATTTCTTGGTTTGAACCACTGCTGGGTTTTTTTTCTTTTGGTTGGGTTTAAGTCATTCTTTGACTTTATTTTAGGGTGCAAACTCAAGCTTGTGGAGTTGACATCACCCTAGTGTGTTTTTGGTGTTCTCCCACCCACTGCCGCCTATCAAATCTCGCGTTGTATTTTATCTATTAATATTCTGCATGCACTTGAGTCGGTGTGCTAGGCAAAGGTGCACGCCCACTCAGTGGGCAAACTTCAGCTAACTCATTTATCCCCCGCCCCCCTTCCTCAGGTGTGGCTATAAAAGGACTCTGACTGCAGCCCACTCTGCTGACCCGGAGATGTCCACCATGAAGCATCTCCTCTTGTCATTACTGCGCCCCATGCTGCTACTTGGCTATTTCGGTAAAAAAACAAACATCTTTTATATATGAGAAGTTTGGTTCACCAGCCTTTATCCTTGCACCATAATGCCCTTTGTCTGATTAAATGGCATGAAGTACTAGGACATTAATCTGGTTATCAAGGAAAGCATATTGGTGCTAAAATGGCTTTAAAGACTGTCTTAATAGTACTTGTGTGGAATTTTAAACCTTACCAACACTATTAGACCCAACTAGTGCATGTAAAGTTTTTGAGCATCCCTAATCCAGCTCAAGGTACCTGTATGCTACTTGCCTTTGTACAAAACCATGCTGTACATGCTCAACTGTTTTTTTTTCCCCAGTAGCTGTTGTGCTGTCTGCCTCCACCGAACATGTGAGGTGGTGCGTCAAGTCGGACAAGGAGCACCAGAAGTGTTTGGCGCTGGCCACAAAGGCGCCGGTCTTCTCCTGCGTCAAGAAATCAGATACTTTGGGATGCATCACTGCCATTTATGTGAGTTTTTTATTTTTGTTTTTTTCCCCCAAATCATTATCTTAAAGCTGAGGTCCGTTCTTCAACAGCCCCTTCCCAGCCTGTATTTAGATGTCTCCCTCATCAACACACCTGATTCAAATGATCAGGCTTCTGCAAAGCTTGCTGATCATAATCAGTTGTTGGAGAGTGACTTCTATTACGGTCTGGCTAGGGGCTCTCGAGGACCGGCCTTGGACACCACTGTCTAAAAGCAAGGTGAACTAGTGTTTGGAACAGCTGCCTCGCAGTCAAAGATTCCACGTTTGAATCTTTCATTTTTGTCACTGCTGGCATAAAGCAGTTAAGGCACTTGAGTTGTCATTAGTTGCCTCTTTGAAAATTGGTTATTAAAAGGCAAGCAAAGTAGCTCAGTCTAGCCAAAACATTCCAAGTTGGCAACTCTGGCTGACCAGAATTTTTCTCAGTGGCCAATGATTTTAGCTTGAATTGCATGACTTCTTCCATTGATCTCTGGGCAGGAGGGTGCAGCAGACTCAATTACATTGGATGGAGGAGACATCTACACCGCTGGCCTGGAGAACTACAAACTCCAGCCCATAATTGCTGAGGACTATGGTAACAGTAAGTCAATCACCATGAATTCAAAGTCATGTTGCAGAATTGATCAGTGGCGTCTTGACAGGGTTAAGATGACAACATTCACTGACTCGGCACAAAATTTGTTGTTTCTATAGAATGGCTCGAAGCATATAGTCCATAGGAAAATCCCTTAAAACTTTTGAAATTTTCTCCACCGCCCCCAATCTGCTCAGCATCAGATGGCTGCTACTACGCTGTCGCCGTGGTTAAGAAGGGCTCTGGGTTCGGCATCCGAGAACTGCAAGGGAAGAGATCTTGCCACACTGGCTTGGGAAAATCTGCCGGCTGGAACATCCCAATTGGAACTCTCATTAAGCTGGGTGTGCTAAAGTGGGGAGGCATTGAGGATGAAACTATTGAGTCTGGTGAGTGACATCGATGGTTACTGTTTTTTAAAAGACATGATTTAAGCCATCTTTATTTTTTTTGAAGCGGTGGGTAACTTCTTCTCTGAGAGCTGTGCCCCTGGAGCAGAAAAGGGTTCCAAACTGTGCAAAGGCTGCAAAGGAGACTGCTCGCGATCTCACAACGAACCTTTCTATGACTATGGTGGTGCATTCCAGTAAGTACAGGCAAGTTAATTGTTACGATGTGTACAGATTGAAAAAGTGCCACAGGATTGATCCCTGGGCAAAACCCCATCAGTCACTTGGTCTGAGTATTTCAACAAGAATGTCCTGTCATGAAATTACATAATTTGTAGGGCAGGTATTAAGGAGTACTCGAGTGGTAAAAGTATGTTTTATCTACCTTTTATCCTGTCATTGAATTTTTTTTTTTTTTTTTTTTTCCCCCGAAATAGGTGCCTGGTGGAAAATGCGGGAGATGTGGCATTTGTCAAGCACCTTACTGTGCCAGGTGAGTTCCTTCAATGTATTAAAATGCTCAAAAATTTAGCCACACCCTGCTCCTATTTGGGACCTCAGCAGATGGATGTGAAATTTTTCAAATCACTGTACAGTGCAGGAGTACAACTTTTTTTTTTTTTTTTGATATATAGGAATCGGTCAAGTGTTTACAATGACTTTTTTTTTTTTTTTTTCCCCCCCTACAGACAGCATGAAGGCTGACTACGAGCTGTTGTGCATTAACAACACCAGGGCAGCAGTTGGTGACTACAAAGAATGCCACCTGGCCAGGGTACCCGCTCACGCTGTGGTCACGCGACAAGACCCAGAGCTGGCCGAGTTGATTTGGAAAAGCCTCACCACAGTGCAGGTAGGATGCGCACTTAATTTCAGAAATGCTTTCATGTGGATTGTCTGGTAAGACCCAGGGCCTGCTAGTGATGTATAGGACAGTATTCATGAGGTTTAAGAACTTTTTTTTTTTTATTCTCAAACAGGATTTTGACCTGTTCTCCTCTGAAGCATACGCACCAGCCAAGAATCTGATGTTCAAAGACTCAGCTGAAAAGCTAGTCAGGTTGCCTGCCAACACAACCTCCTTCCTGTATCTGGGCGCCGGCTACTTGAGCATTGTGCGCTCCCTGAACACAGGTAACAACAAACTTGATTATCAAACTCGTATGAATACAAAACAATTTTTCATCACTTTCTTTCAGAGGTGACTGCAGCCGGAACAAATGCCATCACGTGGTGTTCCGTGGGACTGAGTGAGGCTCAGAAATGTAACGAATGGAGTGCCAACAGCACGGTGGACGATGAAAACAAAATTCTGTGCCAGAATGCCACTACAGTGGAAGAGTGCCTGAAGATGATCATGGTAAAATGACAAATGTCTACATAACATGCTCTGCAGGAAAATTTGGAGCATTACCCAAGGTGCTACTTTGGCTAATCAACACAAAACTTTGTCAACATGTCTGTATTTTGGTTTATGCCATAATTTTTGTTCAAATTCTTGGTCTCATACATAATTAATCTAAATGAGCTCCAATCAGAAGCAGGTATACAAGACAGGTGGGGAAATGCTAAATTGCACCCCCAATAGCTTCTATTGTGAGTCTAAGATTCTCACTTAACACTCCCTCACATAACTGGGTTACATGACTGTCATAATCGGACATGTGAGTTTGACAATTTTATTTTTCCATTTAGAACAAAGATGCAGATGCAATGGCAGTGGATGGAGGAGAGGTGTACACCGCTGGGCAGTGTGGTTTGGTTCCAGCCTTGGTGGAGCAATATGATGAAGGTATTCCTTTTTCTTTTTTTTTTTTTTTTAAATCCCAATTAACACTTTGTACCTCCACTTTCTGTCAACAGCAAAATGCAACCAGTCTGGAGGTACGTTTTTTTTTTTTTTTTTTTTCTCCCCCCCATGTGGGTTCTTGGTTAACTTAAAAGTGGCTACAGCTTCAACACATTGCAAAACAAGTATTTGCACCAAAAGAAAATCACATTTCAATAAATCCAACATGCCTGTTCTGCAGTGTTTAGTTTTAAGAATGAAACTAACAAGTTGTGCATGTATAGCCGCAGCATCCTCCTATTATGCTGTTGCTGTGGTGAAGAAGACTTCTGGAGTGACCTGGGACAACTTGAAGGGCAAGAAGTCCTGTCATACAGGCTTTGGCAGAACAGCTGGCTGGAACATTCCCATGAGTAAAATACACAAACAGACTGGCGACTGTGACTTCAGTAAGTGTACTGGTAAAATTACTGTGTATATATTCTAATTGGAATGTGTTGGCTAAAAAATACTGCATCTTTTGATTTGTAGAAACTTTCCTTTTGTCAATACAGTGTATAATCAGTTGTGTGACATACCTCAAGGTCTTTTAAAAAATATCTATAAGACCTAAAATGTGAAATTTAACCTGATTTGGCATGGCAATTAGTGTTACTGCACTCACGACAACAGTCATAAATATTAAAGAAGTTTAAATTTGTCAAAGCCCGTCAGAAAATCGATTGAACCTCCATAACTGGCTCAGACTGAGATCTTTAAAATATGGGCGATTAACTAACTTGGTGACATTACAGGATATAATCAGAAAATTAAAAAAACAGCAATTGTAAGATGGCTCGTAGGGGTGGTGTTATGGGCTAAAGCTTCAGAGATGACTTTAGGAGACCAGGCATTCATGCTACAAAGGTGTTGGCTAACCAGGAATATTGCACTCCAGAGTTCCAATATGTATAAATGCCCCAGACCAAACATACACTTAGAATTTACTTTTGCTATAAAATCACTACAAAGATGGCTAAAATACATCACAATGCTCTGTCCGTTACCTCAGGCAAGTTCTTCAGTAGCGGCTGCGCCCCTGGATCTCCAGCCGGCTCGCCGTTCTGTTCTCAGTGTGCAGGTAGTGGCAAACTCATGGATGATGAGGCAAAGTGCCAAGCCAGTTCGGACGAAAAGTACTACGGCTATGCTGGGGCCTTTAGGTAAGCTATGCGCAGTGATGGGGAAAGCATCTTTGTCGCCCGTGTCCTTAACATGGCTTGTTCAATGAAGCTGGGGTGTATCCCAGCTGACTTTGGGAGAAGCAGTGACTGGTTTGACTTTTGGCAAGTGAAGTCAGTGACATGCATCCTGGGCTGGTTGCCAGCCAATTGCAGGGCACACGCCAAAAAGCATTTGGTCTAGTCTTCTACCATGCATGGTTTTTGAATGAGGATGGAAATCAAGAGTACCTAAAGAAAATAATTGGGAGCTGTAGCACAAGAGGAGATGCGCTTGATCTTCCTGCATTTTCCTCTTTTCAGATGTCTTGTTGAGGGTGCTGGTGACGTGGCCTTCATTAAACACACAACAGTTGGAGAAAACAGTGACGGTAACGTGATGCACAACCCTCCCCAGCGATCAATCACAGCACCGTAGCACGTTTGTTTCTACACTATTACAGGAAAGGGTCCAGTGTGGGCCACTGATGTTTTGAGCCATGACTATGAGCTGATTTGCCCCACCAAGGGTCCAGTGCCAATCACAGAATTTGAGTCTTGCAACCTGGCAGTCACACCAGCGCACGCTGTGGTGACCCGTCCTGAGACCCGCAATGATGTTGTCACAGTTCTACAGGAACAGCAGGTAGGAAATACTCAGTTACCTTATAAGGTTGGGGACATTTGAGGATGGCAGGGATATTTTCAATGTCTTTCATTTTTAGGCCCGGTTCGGCAGAAGTGGCAGGAATCCCAGTTTCAGAATGTTTGAGTCCAGGCCTATGAAGAATCTCCTTTTCAAAGATTCCACCCAGTGTCTTCAGGAGGTCCCAAGTGGATGCAATTATAAGACTTTCTTGGGACCAGATTACATGGATGCTATGACCTCACTGAGGAAGTGCAGTGACTCCACTCCAGGTTTTTTGATGTAGTTTTAAATGACATCCCAGCTTGCACCAGAAATGCAATGTTTGTCTTTTTTGACCACAGATTTGGAGAAGCTGTGCAGTTCCCACACCTGTCAGCAGACAAACTAGATGGCTCAATACTTTTCCACATTGATTGGAGCAGCCACTTGGAAATCAACACATCCTTATGCACTATTCAAGACATTTTGCCAATTGCTTTGGTACTGTTTGTCTAACATGTACCAATTTATCAAATAAAGCCCTGCCAATGCTTTACAGAATTTTGTTCTCAATTATTACCAAAAAGTACATTGTTCAACCTACTGGTTTAATGTGGGGGGGGGGGGGGGGGGAAGATTCCCCCTCACCACTTGTGTTGCTAACTATTTTTCTTGGAGTGTGCAAGGCTACACATGTAGACATAACAGTACTGTCATCTACTGTATAACCTCTGAATTGCTATTTTAATACCACTTGTTCTAGGCAGGACGCATCCAGCTGCCATAAGATCGGCAGTGTTTTATGAATTAACTACATTGACCCCTGGTGGCCAAGGTGCACATCAGAAAGATCAGCACAATATACATTGAATGGAATGTGGGACAAAAACTGTCATTACTATGGATGTTGCTTCCACAACAGCGCAGGGGCGTGCTGCAGTTAAATGTTCTCAACTTGATGCCCTGTAAGTCATAACCAAATGACTCTGCCTATAACATGGTCAACCACAACTCAGAAAAATCTTATTGGGAGTGGTGATTGCTGTGGAGGTGTTAGGGAAGAAACTTTGGTTAAGTTAATGCCCCCTTAATCCCAACCAGATGACCCTTCTAATTTCAGTGACGGACCTGCTGAAACATTTTCATTGACTGATGGGGTCTGAGCCCCACAAACCCCACCTTCTGGATACCCCTGCACCCGCAGATGTTTTCATTTGATGCTAGCTCAATGAAACTTTTGTGAGGTTCACCCAAAATTTGGTGCAAATTTAGAATAATTTTCCTGAAAATGATTAAAAAAAACAAAAAAACACAGCTGACAAATGGTTTAATTTGCCTGAGAGAACTTCATTATGACTATTATAGCTTTTGTGCATTGAGGTTACGTCATGCACCAGACACACAGAGCGAACATCTTAGCTTCTTAAAGCGCAAGTCAACCCAAACATATACAGTGGTATCTCTACTTATGAAATTAATTGGTTCTGGAAGAAATTTCTTAAGTAGAAAATTGTTTAAGGAGAGACGCATTTTCCATGTAAATGCCCTAATCCGTTCCAAGCCCCCCAATATTCAGACAAATGTTTTATAAAGCATAAAAATGCATCAAAACATGTAACAAATAGATGTTACATATGCGCATAATGTAAAAAAAACAAAGATTGGAGTAAAGAATAAAAATTATGGTCATTTACCTTTTAATTGCTGTCCTCATCGCTTTTTGACCTCTTTGGTTCATGTTCTCTCTCAGAAGTGGTTTTTGCCTGGCGTTTTGTAAAGAACTGCTTTAATAACATGGCGACTGTCGATACATTACGGTCATATTCTTTGGCGAGATCAACCAAACGCATCCCCTTTTCATACTTTTGTATTATCTCTTGCTTTGTATGGACAAAAAAAACCCGATTTTCTCCCTTTTTTCTTTTCCTCGTTTCTAATTCACGTAAAACTATCGGAACACCTCATGGCCCCAGGGATGAATGACGAGGACGCTGCATAGACATATCTATCACATATCTATCTACCTGTCTATCTGCACACATAGACACATATGGTAGAGGTCCCTCTTAGCCAATGGGATGCCAGGAAGATGCTAGGCTAGCCAATGGCACAGCAGCTATGAGTATGTTGCGTTCAGGAAACTCCGGAGTTTCGAGTGGCAGCCCATACTCTATTTTTACCTTTCATATCTTGAAATTTCTTTCGTAACAAGAGGAAATATTTTCCTGTTGAGGCGTTTCGTAACTTGAAAATTTCGTATGATGAGACGTTTGTAAGTAGAGGTACCACTGTATATTTTTCACGAATATGTTCTGTACAGGCCCACTAGTTGAAACACGGCACTCTGATTAATATTGCGTTTGTGGAATATGAGTTAAGCAGCAAAATCCACCTGTTTTTAGCCATCGCAGGTAGCGGCCATTTTGTCACTTCTGTCGACCAAAAATGACATCACAGTTGCTCAGGGATCAGGTATTGACCAATCATGGCTAAGTTTCAGAAAACAGGTGAGCTGTGATTGGTCGTTACCTGTGCCCTGAGCGACTGATGCCAAACAAAAATGTTTGTGATGACTTCCACTTTAAGCCTAAATCCTATTACCGTCGCAAGCAATTAGAAAAGAGTAACACCTACCAACTGCTATGATTACGCCACCATTTAGAAAGAAAGTTAGAATAGTTGTGTGGTTTAACCACGCGTAGAAGTAGTAGAAAGTGTGATGTTTTGTGTACGTGTGTACCTGCCAGTCCAGCCTGTAGTCTTCCTGATGCCACCGCTGGCCACCTAACATGCTAACTAATCTTTAACCCTCACGTTCGGCGCTCTGACAATGCTAAAACTCGGTCGAGTCTTTGTCCGAACACCACCGAACGGTTCCCCGCAGGCTGCCATGACATTTTAAAAACTCTGGGTGGGTGCGTGGAAGGGATAGTTTTGGACGAGTTCTCTTCCCTGGAGACCGCGGAAGAGAGAGCGACGCTTTCTCCGTAGCTAGGCAAGAATGGGGAGTTCGCGTGACCAAGAACCGGTCGTCAAGGCAACGGCCCCGCCTCTAAAATGAGAGTCAGCGTTTTGTATGCTGTACAGGAGAATCAAATGTGAATATTTAGGAAATATAAGATTTATGTTTGGGACTGATGAAATATTGGAATTCAAATATTTATTCATCTGGCGTGCAGCCATGATGGCTTGCTTTCATTTCCTCTGACCATCACTAGGAGCGCCATTCCCTCCTTGTCCAACCTGCCTGTTGCAACACCTGAGGTCAATTAGCACTCAAGTGGGCCAAGATATAAAGGCGTGCTGAGGAATTGGTCATTCTCTCTTTTCTGCTCTTCGCATAGTGGTGATCGGAACAAGACACAAAGTAGGTGGTTAAGGCATTTTGTTTGGTGGCTTTTATTTTCCCCCCTTATATGAATTTCAGCTGATCGGTAGTGAGAAATATAATGTTTTTTAAGGATTTCTTAATTTCTCAAGTTGAGAATAAAATGTATTTCCTGGTTTCAACCACTGCTGCTTTTTCTTTTGGTTGGATATTCCATTCCTTGACTTTATTTTAGGGTGCAAAATCAAGCTTGTGGACTTGGTCTCACCCCCCCCCCCCTCTTTTTTTTTTTTTTTTTTTTTTTTTTTTTTTTGCATCTAGTGTCTTCAAATCTCGTGTTGTCTTTCATCTATATATATTCTGCCTGCAGGGAAAATCAATTTTAAAAACAATCTATTATACTATACATTTGTCCTTGTGTGTACACTTGAGACGGCGTACTAGGCAAAGCACACAAAGGTGCATGCCCACCCAGTGGGCAAACTTCAGCTAACTCATTTATCCCCCGCCCCCCTTCCTCAGGTGTGGCTATAAAAGGACTCTGACTGCAGCCCACTCTGCTGACCCGGAGATGTCCACCATGAAGCATCTCCTCTTGTCATTTCTGCGCACTATGTTGCTACTCAGCTATTTGGGTAAAAAAAGCTCTTATGTATGAAAGGTTTTATTCACCAGCCTTTATCCTTGCACCCTAATGCACTTTGTCTGACTTTAATGTCCAAGTACTACATGCCATTTATCTTATCAAGGGAAGCAAATTTGTTGCTGAAATGGTCCTAGACTGTATTAATAGTAATTTCCACTAAATTGTGCAATTAAACCTTTGACCTAATTAGTGCATGTAAAGTTTTTGCGCACCCCTAATCCAGCTCAAGGTTCATATTGATAAAACTGTCACTAGTATACTTGCGCTGGTATACACTACTTTGCTTTGTTCTGCACATGATCAACCGCAGTGTTTTGTTTTTGTTTTGTTTTTTCCCCCCCAGTAGCTGTTGTGCTGTCTGCCTCCACCGAGCATGTGAGGTGGTGCGTCAAGTCAGACAAGGAGCACCAGAAGTGTTTGGCGCTGGCCACAAAGGCACCGGTCTTCTCCTGCGTCAAGAAATCAGACACTTTGGGATGCATCACTGCCATTCATGTGAGTATTTTCCCAAATCATTATCTTAAAGCTGAGATCCGGTCTTCGAAAGCCCCTTCCCAGCCTGTTTTTAGATGTCTCCCTCATCAACACACCTGATTCAAATGATCAGGCTCGCTGATGAGCTGATCATAATCAGGTGTTGGAATGTGACTCCTAAAACTGGCTCGATGGGGGCTCTTGAGGACGGGTCTTGGACACCACTGTCTAAAAGCAAGGTGAACTAGTGTTTGGAGCAGCTGCCTCAAAGATTCCAGGTTTGAATCTTTCATTTTTGTCACTGTTGGCGTAAAGCAGTTAAGTTACTTGAGTTGTCATTAGTTGCCTCTTTGAAAATTGGTTATTAAAAGGCAAGCAAAGTAGCTCAATCCAGCCAAAACATTTCAAGTTGGCAACTCTGGCTGACCAGAATTTTTCTCAGCGGCCAATGATTTTAGCTTGAATTGCATGACTTCTTCCATTGATCTCTGGGCAGGAGGGTGCAGCAGACTCAATTACATTGGATGGAGGAGACATCTACACCGCTGGCCTGGAAAACTACAAACTCCAGCCCATAATTGCTGAGGACTATGGTAACAGTAAGTCAATCACCATGAATTCAAAGTCGTGTTGCGGAATTGATCAGTCTTGTCAGGGTTAAGATGAGACAACTTTCACTGACTCGGCACAAAATTTGTTCTTTCTATAGAATGGCTCAAAGCATATAGACCATAGGAAAATCCCTTACTACCTTTCAAAGGTTTTTTATTCCCCCCGAATCTGCTCAGCATCAGATGGCTGCTACTACGCTGTCGCCGTGGTTAAGAAGGGCTCTGGGTTCGGCATCCGAGAACTGCAAGGGAAGAGATCTTGCCACACTGGCTTGGGAAAATCTGCCGGCTGGAACATCCCAATTGGAACTCTCATTAAGCTGGGTGTGCTAAAGTGGGGAGGCATTGAGGATGAAACTATTGAGTCTGGTGAGTGACATCGATGGTTACTGTTTTTTAAAAGACATGATTTAAGCCATCTTTATTTTTTTTGAAGCGGTGGGTAACTTCTTCTCTGAGAGCTGTGCCCCTGGGGCAGAAAAGGGTTCCAAACTGTGTAAAGGCTGCAAAGGAGACTGCTCGCGATCTCACAACGAACCTTTCTATGACTATGGTGGTGCGTTCCAGTAAGTACAGTCTTCCCCACTCAAATTTTTAAGTGGTTGGGTTGGCTTTTGACAGGCAAGTTAATTGTTAGGATATGTACAGATTGAACAAGTGTCACAGGATTGATCCCTGGGCAACACCCCATCAGTCACTTGGTCTGTCCTGTCACGAAATTCTTGAACCAGTGAAATTACATAATTTGTAGGACAGGTGTTAAGGACTACTTAAGTGGTAAAAGTATGTTTCATCACCTCATTTATCCAGTCATTGAACTTTTTTTTTTTTCTCCCCCACAAACACACAATAGGTGCCTGGTGGAAAATGCAGGAGATGTGGCATTTGTCAAGCACCTTACTGTGCCAGGTGAGTTCAATGTATTAAAATTTAGCCACACCCTGCTCCTATTTGGTACCTCGGCAGATGGATGTGACATTTTTCAAATCACTGTACAGTGCAGGAGTACAACTTATTATTTTTTTTATTTTTTAAATGGTAATCAGTCAACTGTGCTTGATTACAATGACTTTTTTCCGCCCCTACAGACAGCATGAAGGCTGACTACGAGCTGTTGTGCATTAACAACACCAGGGCAGCAGTTGGTGACTACAAAGAATGCCACCTGGCCAGGGTACCCGCTCACGCTGTGGTCACACGACAAGACCCAGAGCTGGGAGAGTTGATTTGGAAAAGCCTCACCACAGTGCAGGTGGGATGCGCACTTAATTTCAGAAATGCTTTCATGTGAATTGTCTGGTAAGACCCAGGGCCTGCTAGTGATGTATTCTGGAGGTTTAAGAAAACCTTTTTTTGTTCCCCCCCCTCCTCAACCAGGACTTTGACCTGTTCTCCTCTGAGGCATATGCACCTGCCAAGAATCTGATGTTCAAAGACTCCACTGAAAAGCTAGTCAGGTTGCCTGCCAACACAACCTCCTTCCTGTATCTGGGTGCCGGCTACTTGAGCATTGTGCGCTCCCTGAACACAGGTAACAACAAACTTATCAAACTCGTATGAATACAAAACAATTTTTCATCACTTTCTTTCAGAGGTGACTGCAGCTGGAACAAACGCCATCACGTGGTGTTCCGTGGGCCTGAGTGAGGCTCAGAAATGTAACGAATGGAGTGCCAACAGCACGGTGGATGATGAAAACAAAATTCTGTGCCAGAATGCCACTACTGTGGAAGAGTGCCTGAAGATGATCATGGTAAAATGACCAATGTCTTCAAAACATGCTCAGCAGGAAAATTTTGAGAATTACCCCAGGTGCTACTTTTGCCAATCAACACAAAACTTCATCATGTAATGGTCAGTATTTGGGTTTATGCCATAATTTTTGTTCAAATTCATCTAAATGAGCTCCAGTCAGAAGCAGGTATACAAGACAGATAGGGAAATGCTAAATTACACCCCCAGTAGCATCTATTGAGTCTAAAGATGCTCACTTACGACTCCCTCACATAACTGGGTTACATGGCTGTCACTCATAACTGGGCAAGAGTTTGACAGACAAATTCAACAACTTTTTTTTTTTTTCACTTAGCGCAAAGATGCAGATGCAATGGCAGTGGATGGAGGAGAGGTGTACACCGCTGGGCAGTGTGGCTTGGTTCCAGCCATGGTAGAGCAATATGATGAAGGTATTCATTTTTCTTTAATTTTATTTTTTTGTTCAAATCTAACATGTACCTTTTCTGTTAACAGGAAAGTGCAACCAATCTGGAGGTAGGTTTTTTTTTCCCCCTCTATATTCTCATGTGGGTTGGGGTAAGTGGCTACAGCTTGGACTATAGTTGCCAACATTCACATGGCAAAACAAGTGTTTGCACCAAAAGAAAATCACATTTCAATGAACCCAACATGCCCTTTCTGGAGATTTTTGTTCAACAAAAACTAACAGATTGTGCATGTATAGCCGCAGCATCCTCCTATATTGCTGTCGCTGTGGTGAAGAAGGATTCTGGAGTGACCTGGGACAACTTGAAGGGCAAGAAGTCCTGTCATACAGGCTTTGGCAGAACAGCTGGCTGGAACATTCCCATGAGTAAAATACACAAACAGACTGGAGACTGTGACTTCAGTAAGTATACTCGTACTGGTAAAATGACTGTATAAATTCTAATTGGAAAATGTTTACTAAACAACTGCATTCACTATAAACAAACTTCTGATTTTGTTTATTTTTAGATTTTGTCAATACTGGTGTATAATCAGTCACACATACCCCAAGGTCTTTTCAAGTATCTATAACAGACCTAAAATGTGAGATTTAACTGATTTGGGAGTTGAAACTGGGGTGTTACCGCACTTGTAACAGTCATGACATGAATAAGTTTAAAATTTTTGAAAGCCAGTTAAAAAATCGAACCTCCATAACTAGCTCAGACTTAGCTCTTTGAAAGATGGGCAGTTAACCTACTAATTGCCATTACAGGATACAAGCAGATTAAAACAAATGGTAATTGTAAGGTGGGGGGTGTTGACATGGGCTTAAGCTTCAGAGATGACTTTGGGAGACCAGGCATTCATGCTACAAAGATGTGTTGTTGGCTAACCAGGAATATTGCACTCCAGAGTTCCAATATGTATGAATGCCCCAGACCAAACAAACACTTAGAATTTACGTTTGCTATAAAATCACTATCAAGATGGCTAAAATGCATCACAATACTCTGTCCCATTTCCTCAGGCAAGTTCTTCAGTAGCGGCTGCGCCCCTGGATCTCCAGCTGGCTCGCCGTTCTGCTCTCAGTGTGCAGGTAGTGGCAAACCTATGGATGACGAGGCTAAGTGCCAAGCCAGTTCAGAGGAAAAGTACTATGGCTATGCTGGGGCCTTTAGGTAAGCTATGCGCAGTGATGGGGAAAGCATCTTTGTCGCCCTTGTCCTTAACCAAGCATTGACAGGTTTGACTTCTGGCAAATGAAGTCAATGACATGCGTCCTCTAGGCTGGTTACTGCAGCGAATTGCAGGGCACACTCCAAAAAGCATTTGGTCTAGTCTTCTACCATGTATGGTTTTCGAATGAGGATGGAACTCAAGAGTACCTAGAGAAAATGATTGGAAGCTGGAGCACAAGAGATGTGCTTGATCTTACTGCTTTTCCTCTTTTCAGATGTCTTGTTGAGGGTGCTGGTGACGTGGCCTTCATTAAACACACAACAGTTGGAGAAAATAGTGATGGTAACGATGCACAACCCTCCCCAGCGATCAATCACAGCACCATAGCATGTTTGTTTCTACACTATTACAGGAAAGGGTCCAGCGTGGGCCACTGATGTTTTGAGCCATGACTATGAGCTGATTTGCCCCACCAAGGGTCCAGTGCCAATCACAGAATTTGAGTCTTGCAACCTGGCAGTCACACCAGCGCACGCTGTGGTGACCCGTCCTGAGACCCGCAATGATGTTGTCACCGTTCTACAGGATCAGCAGGTAGGAAATACTCAGTTACCTTGTAAGGTTGGGCATGGCAGGGATATTTTCAATGTCTTTGCTTTTTAGGCACGGTTCGGCAGAAGCGGCAGGAATCCCAGTTTCAGAATGTTTGAGTCCGGGCCTAAGAAGAATCTCCTTTTCAAAGATTCCACCCAGTGTCTTCAGGAGGTCCCAAGTGGATGCAATTATAAGACTTTCTTGGGACCAGATTACATGGATGCTATGACCTCACTGAGGAAGTGCAGTGACTCCACTCCAGGTTTTTTGATGTAGTTTTAAATGACATCCCAGCTTGCACCAGAAATGCAATGTTTGTCTTTTTTGTCCACAGATTTGGAGAAGCTGTGCAGTTCCCACACCTGTCAGCAGACAAACTAGATGGCTCAAAATACTTTTCCACATTGTTCGAAGCAGCCACTTGGAAATGAACACATCCTTATGCACTATTCAAGACATTTTGCCAATTGCTTTGGTACTGTTTGTCTAACATGTACCAATTTATCAAATAAAGCCCTGCCAATGCTTTACAGAATCTTGTTCTCAATCATTCCCAGAAAGTATATTGTTCAACCTAATGGTTTAATGTGGGGGGTGACCCCCCCCACCAGTTGTCTAGCCTTGTACGATCTAATAAGAAAATAAAGATTAATACTTTATTGGAATTTTGAGGATTAAGGTTTTATTGGCCTCAGCCAGAGAAGTTTCCAACCTTTTATCTGAACATGACATTGCTGAGCTTAACTAAGTGAACCTTTGATTACAAGCAGCAGTGTAATTATGTCCTAATTTAATGTGACTGTAGTTTGTAGAGCAGGTTGTCAAATGACTGAAGGGTTGCAGGTTCAAATGCTGTCTCCTTGGGTGAACCACTAACCAAGTGCTCATTTAAAGGGGTGAACTGTTAGCAAGACTTAATTCCTTTCCTGTGAATATGCTAAAGCCACACACCCCCTGCACTGTATGCAACGTCCACTGGCAACAAGGTGTTCACAGATGTTATCAGCAGCACATGTAGACATAACAGTAATCTACTCCTGTATATATCCTTAGATTGGCTATATGAATACCACCTTTTCTAGGCAGGACACATCCTGCTGCCATATGATTGACGGTGTTGAGCATGAATTAACTATGCTTTCTAGTAAGAGTTGTCCAACTAGCTTGGCAAAGTTGGCCTACTAGCAGGCAGTGTGTATGTAATACAGGCAGTGGTGGAAAAATATTAGTAGGCCTAATAGGACACAATTGTGCACTGAACTGTCTTAAAGACAAATGCATACTAGTACATCAACGACCTTAAACAGGATATCAGGACGTCGCATTCTTTATAGAAAACCATATATTTTATATTTTCCTGATGAAATTTCCAATGAGTATGCACGTCCCTACACAATGTAGGCCACCTTGCTGGACCCTCCATTCACATTTTATGGAGCAGTGCTTCTATGGATGGCGGGGGTGGGGAGCCCAAATCAAACCCATGAGTGGCGCTTGTTGGCCGCACCACGCCCCCGGCCTCGCTACCCCTCCCTGGCTGGATGTGGAGGTCGACGTCACGGAACCACACAGCCGAGGAGGAGTGGACCACAGACGGCCTCTGTCATAAAAACACGCGAAGACAACCGTGGAGTGGAAAGGGTGAAAAAAAAAGGCGACCAGAGTCGGCACGCCGTCGTTTTCACCCCACTTGTCAGAGCCATGGAGGCCGCTTGGCTTTGCGACGAGCTTTCACTGACACTCAGTGTCGTTGTGTGGCGTTTGTGAGCGAGGGCACAGTGTGATCGTATCCTTTTTTTTTGCCTTGCGGATTGGAAGTGAAAGTCCGCCATATTTTTGCGTTACCACGCCCGGGGAGTGGAGCCACGGGGGGAAAAGAAGAAGGGAAGACAGTGGAAATAGATGCACGGTGGTGGGTATGTCCGTGTGCGTCTCCCGGTGCCCACGCAGTTGAAGACGGGGGATTTTTTTTAACGGAAAGAGTGGCGAGGGTGGGGAAAGGAGGTATCGGTGGCGCGGGTGGCAACGCTTAACGAGATCCCGCTCAGGATGTGTCGTAAACGGATCTGTTGACCACCCGGAGACGGCGAAGCAGATTACACCAATTAAGATAGCACTCGAGTGGACTGTATTGTGAGAAAGGTGCGTCTGGGAAGGCGGTGGAGGTGGGGGAAGAAGGAGAACAACAGGATTTCGTCCATTTCTCAAATATCCCAATTTTCACCACCAACGGCAGCTCCGTCATTTGCAGGCCACTGCATGAACGCCTTCCTCGGCCTGTTCGCCGCCCTCGCACCGGCCTCTTCGGGACCAAATCAGTGAGACCCGTTGACCGTAGCGAGTGAAAACGAGAAAAGTGATAAAGAATGACCCTGGAATCCATCATGGCGTGTTGCCTCAGCGAGGAGGCGAAGGAAGCCCGGAGGATCAACGACGAGATCGAGAGGCAGCTCCGCCGGGACAAGAGAGACGCGCGGCGGGAGCTCAAACTGTTGCTGCTCGGTAAGCAAGAGTTTGAAGCCCATTTTAAACCAACATTTGATCTATCTAGTACGTGCTTTGTCGGGCTTTATGAATGGGTGCTCTCACCTGTGTCAAGTTGCGTGGGAGATTTTGGGAGTCCAGTGCACGGATTGACAGGTCCATGGAAATCCGTATGCAGCTGATGGTTCATGATGTACTAGTACGCTCTTTGTTTTTAGAAGACAATTCACCACTAGTAGAACCGACTACTGTACTTACGTCTTGTCGTATTTTTCCCCCTACTACGGCATGACATTTCTACATACTAATAAAACAAATTTGGCTTTCTATTGGCATATGTTTCTCGTGCGACAAAACTGTTTACTAGTTGACATGTTCGTAACTAGTTCTACTAGTGAAGTGGTGGATGTTAACTGTGTTATATTGTTGTTGGTGGTAGTACTACTACCATGTAGTTATGCTTACTAGTAACATGTACTTGTACAACTTGTATGCTGAAGTTGTCTGGTTTATGAGGACAAAGATCAAACTAGTACATGGACCTTAGGCGGAATAGCAAGTATATCATAATTGTTGTAGGACTGGGGTGCACTAGTAAGCCGACTGTGCCTCACCGGTAACGTTCTTCCACTACCGTATGATGATTCTGCACACTATTTGGACATGTTACACTACATGTTACTGGTAATGCAAAACTACTGGTGTTTTTTTGGGCGCGACATGTAGGGTCCAGGAGGCTACTAATTCATGAAACATGACAACTACTTGAACCTAGTAGTGTTCCCAGTGCAGCAGAGCAGTTACCTAGTAAGGTTTAATAAGATACTAGTAGTGGAATGAACATTATTACCAAGACAGTTGTTGTACTAGTGTGCTGAAAAAAAGCATGCTAGTACACAGCCCTTAAGCGGGATATTGAATACATGCTCAAATGGCAGTCTATATACCTGTAAGTCTGGAATCAAACATGGAGCCAAAATGCAACATGCAATACTTCAGTGTTGTTCCATGCTATGCTTCATTTGAATAACTGGAAGTGGTTAGAGTGAAATAAAACTACTGCCGTTGCATACTTGGCTGACAACCTGTACGAGTGGACTTGAAGGAGTCATGGGCCAAAGTCTGCTTCTTCGGATGAAGGACATGCCGTGTAATGATTAGACTATGTCACAAGTGTGCAGTGTAAAGCGCAGGGGCGGGGAAATGTTTATCATTACGATGCATTCAGAGCAGTTCCAATGACCTCGTTTATCACCGGGGATAAGTTCACACTGTAGATGTAACATAAATCCATCAAAGAACTGCTACTTTACCATAAACAGAGCAGCAACACACACAAACAGAGCATGCAGCAATACTCATAGACACATTTTCTCTGCTCTGTGGGAACAAGTATTATGCAGCGTTATTTGTGGGGGGGAGGGGGTTCTTATCTGTCGCTTCTTCTTGCTGTTAATCAAACTGCATTTCTTCCTTAAGAGCTCAGTGCTGCCCAGCATGTTGTGGCATAACGTGGTAGTACGCTGAATACGTGAATCTCTAAATCCATCCTTGCCTGTGCAGTATACTGTAAAAACCCATAGATAATAATTTATGGATAAAGCATAACAGTCTGTGATTTAGCAGGGGCATGAACAATGAATGCATTCGCTTTAGTTTCATACCTGTATAAACTATTCCAATGCAATGATTTAAACATAATCTCTTCTAAATCCTACCTGTGTCTGTTAGTCATACTGTTTTTTTTTTCATCAAATCATTTACTCACTATAACGTCCGGTGAATTGAATTGGCAAGCAAAAAGCCCATTAGATGTGATGACCACACTTGTGGCGAGAGAGTGCCAGGCTCTCTCCTCTGGATCTTGTTGCCTGCCTTTCTTACTTCCTCGTGGGGGGGGGGGGGGGGGGGGGGGTGGGGGGCAGCAAAGTTGATTTGAAGGTGGCGAAGCAGGACTGGCGCCAGAGGCCGTGAGAAATACTCGCCCACGTCACGTGCAAAAAGCAGCATTCCGTGTTTTAGTCTTCAGAGGGGACTTTAAAGGAGGCTTCTCACCCCCAGCTAGTGCGTGCTGATGAACTAAGTTACTTCTTGGCTAAAGGGGCATACTGCATGAACCGAAACTGTAAAACAAACATGTAAGAAACATGCACACATGTAAAACATAGAGTTATGTGTCATTGTTTTTTTCTTGAATCTGCTGCAAAAACACATTATGCTCATTGAAGAAGAATTACCTTTGGTTACATAGATTCACTTAAAATTGCCTGCACTGTTTCAAATCGATGCTAGTCTGAAGACTGAATTGTCTGCAGTTTTTTTTTTATATAAACATGGATGTTGGGTTCATTCATTCCGATATTATCCGTGTTTTTTACAAAAACAAATGTTACAATTGAAGTCTGTAACTATCATTGATGTTTACAAAAACGTTTTTTTTTTTAATGTTCACTTCAAACTTCAAATCAACTTCAATCTTGACATACTATAAACAGCTGTTAGCGTCATTCAAATCTGTAAATTTGTGAAAACCACGTCTGCTAGGGCCATTAATTCATTTTCCGCGTTTGACATATTTATTTGTCTTTTCAGAGTCCAGCTATTCAATCCCATGAACATATTTGTACTTTTTCAAAAAAATTTGAAAATGTTTGTGAGTGAATGAGTTAAAAACAAACGGGTGGTCATTTGATGGCGTAATCCGCATTTGTCCAGCATCAGCTCCACCCAGTGTCCCTGAAGAAAAGAGTCGGTATAGAAAATGGGCGGATGGATAACATCTGCAAAGTGTCTCAGTAGCATTGCATCACACGTCTAATACGAAGGAAGACATTTGACACTGTTACTTCTTCATGGAATGAATGTCGCACAAGCTTGGTGGTTGTGTCCTACGTTTAGAAAACTTTCAAAGATGTCGCACCCGGCTAACAATGCTGCAATACGAGTAGTTGTGTCTATCTTTGGATATCTTTCGTCGTAGTTTTTAGCATTAAAAAAAACAAAAAAAAAACAGGTCACTTGTACTAGTGAGTAAAAAATGTACCCGACTCTTGTTGGGTTGAGAATTGTTCTTGAAAATCATAATCAAAGTTAAAGCTGGTCCAATGGAATAGTTTCAGGTAAAACATCTGTTGTAAATATTCAACTGTCAGACATTCAGCATCCTCAACCATGGTCCGACACGTCACTATTTCTGTTCAATTCATATCCAGAAAGGGGGGGTCGGGGAATCAACCATCTGCTATGCTGCCTCCAATTACGTCTTCATTATTATTACCTCCTCCACTGTTGATTTGTGTGTCAAAAACTTGACGTGGGAAGTTTTTATGCCAAAAAGGTGGACGACTCGCTGGACCAGCTCTAAACAGCTGATTGAAGGTCAGATACACGAGCCACTACATCGTTACAGTGTCCTATTACCATACTAAGATTTATGTCACACAGGAGTACTGTAACCCGTGTCCATGGTGGGTTTTTTTGCGCGCCCAAAACTCCCATTGATACTATTTAACATTTCTCCTCACTGTTCCACTTTGTATTAAAACTAGATTGTCTATTCTTAGGTTAGCTGCTGAAAGGCATTAGCTATTGCACAACACCTGTTGCTAGTGTCCTCGACTACTGGTTCTTGTCATTGAGGTGAATGAGATGTGTAATTATAGGTGAATGTGTAAAGCAGGTGGAGACAAGTAAGACCAGCCTACTATTTCAACATGGTGACTATTTTTAAAAGACACTACAGCCATCTACAATTAACGTCAAAATATCTCTCTTTATCGATTGTTAATCTTCCTTATTGCCGATCAAGGTAATTCTCAATTGTAATATGCTCCCGGTGCGTGTAGCTCCCATTTTTAAAAAAAATTATATTTATTGTAGCAGTATTGTGATGATAGTGATGATCATTTTGTTCCCTATAATCTCGATAGGAAGATTTTCATACCGTTTCTTTCATCTTTACGCTAACGTCTACTTTAGGACCTGTGGTTAAATGTTTGTGTTTTCAGGCTCCAGAATGGCCTTTCTATCTGTTGTTGCAGAGGCTAATCTGGCCAAAATAGTCCAAATTATGGAGTGCAGAGTAATGTTCTTGACTGTAATGACGGAATGTGTCGCACTCTCTTGGCCGCCGACATCTTACAAAAAAAACAACACACGCACATTCTCTCACTTGTCACTTGCCAAAACCATTGAAGAGTTGGCGGCGAGGTTGAGTCAGTCTGTTTTGTTGGCCTGCCAACCAGAGAGAAACTACCCCCAACTCTTCACACCCAAATAGTTCCTGTCGGCGCTTGGAGATGAGCAGCCACAGTATAGACCGAAGGATTCTTTTGGAGTTGCCTCTTAATCAATCAGGGGTTGGATTTGGACCAGTTGGACTCCGTAATTTCATGTTAGATCATGTTTTAGCTTCTTTGACACCATTTTAGCGCTAGCCAAAAACAGGACTGTTCTGTTAAGTATAAAACGTTCTCCAGTTTTGCACCTCCGAAAGTAGTATCTGAACCAGAACAGGAGTCTGTGTATAAAGGTAAAGCAAAGTGAGCTCCATCAAGAAATTCCAAGGCCAAGTATGCCAAAAAAAGAAAATGTCGGAAGTTTGGCACCTGAGACGTGCTCTATATTTCCCTGTTTTGTTCAAAGCCTCTTTCCTGAGTTCCAGACCCCTTCATTGCTGCGCGTCAAAACCATGCCCATGAAGTTGTTTTTTTAGCGCTCTTAATTAGCGATGAAAGGTTATGTCAGGACGACGTGTTGTTGACGTTGGTAGCAACAGTTTGCGACGTCCCCAAACAGTCTAGAAGATGTTTCAAGTCAGCCGTGACGCTGAAATGTCAAAATAAAAGTGTACCAAGGCATTGATGTCCATATTATCTATCATGCATAGCATGAACAGTAGTTACTGCCGTTAGCTTGACTACTTCTTTCTGACAGTGTACACGTAAATAAGCGGTTAGTCGAGGCAGAACAAATGCCTTGAGCATTTTTTTGGTCCGAGGTACCCGAATTACTCGAGGATTCGATTCAGCCCATGTTTTATTCCTATTTTTTTTTTTTCCCCTCTCAAGCATTTTACCGAATGTATTTTTCTATTGATTCCCTCTTTAACAGCTCTGATACTACAGTACCTTCGAGGGCAAAGAAATCACAGGCGAATTTGGCCGGTTCTGCGTCATTGCTTTTCATACAGAACTGTGGCCCGGCAAAAATTGGGGGTTAAAAATTCTTTTTTCTTTTTCTTTCGGTTTTCCAGGCACAGGCGAGAGCGGCAAGAGCACGTTCATCAAGCAGATGAGGATCATCCACGGCGCCGGCTACTCTGACGAGGACAAGCGGGGCTTCACCAAGCTGGTGTACCAGAACATCTTCACTGCCATGCAGTCCATGATCAGGGCCATGGAGACGCTCAAGATCCCCTACAAATATGAGCACAATACGGTAAACCTACAAAATAAAGGACCCAAAATGTGCAGGAGGAGCAGAGGAAGAGTGTTTTTGTATTTTTAGCGTTGTCTATCTCACTCAGAGCAGCCATCCCATCATCACTTCCTGCCCTTTTCTGACACTTCCTGTGTTCTCGCGGTGCTGCATTTCACGCCGTCTGCAGATAAACTGGGGGCATTTGTCCTCTATCCTCATGTACAGTAACCTCTTGTCAGTAGACATTGTTCCCCCGTAGTATCACGGATTATCATTCGTACTAGGACTGTCTTGCTACCATCAATAAAACACACATTCATGTCAATCAGCACAGGAATAAAGCAGTCTGTTTCCTGCTCGTTCCAAAAGTGTGCTGTTGTGCTGCGTCTCCAAATTTTGCCATGGTTGTTTACCTTGCTTGCGTATTTTCGGCAAGTTGCCGAATACAAACTGTGTTATTTTTTACCCTAGAGACAGAAAATAGCGTAAAATGCCACAGAGAAATCAATGTATTCAAGTTCGGTTCGCTTAGTGAGTGGCAACATAAGACGGACGCCGGTGGCCTCACTTCTCGCTACGAGTAGCATCGCCGCTATTCACCGCGCATACAAGTACTTCCTGTACAAAACAATACACACACACAACACAAAACAATGTTCCTTTCAAAGGAGGTATTCTGATCGGGTTTACATGACCCAATATCCGGGTAACAAAAAGGTCTTATTCAGGTTTTTAAAAAACAGATTATGAGCATATTCCTGTTATCCCTGCAAACATTTTTTTTTAGTTTTATTTAATTTTGTTAATTTAAAATTTGCCATGTCAACTAAAAGCCTTTTCGGCTATAGAGTAGCTTTAGTGTCTTTCATTCTTATAGCCTATGTAATGGTATTTTGTATAGCAACTTTTAAGTAAAATAAATGCAAACAGTCCAAAATTACTCTGAAATAATGAATTAATTGAGTAGAAATCATTTGCTGACAGCTTCGTCCCCACAGTTCAAAAATACTATTTGCACCCCGACTTGACAGGAAGTGGAAACAAAGAGTCCTGCATTTGTGCCCACCCTCAATGACCGGAAGCTTTTATGGAGATTGGAAGCCCTGATCAATTATTTAGCAAAGCTGTTGCATGAGCGTCCGGTCTGCTCGTGCACCGCATTGTCGGGTGAGGTGCTTCTTCTTTTAAGAATGTTAACTTAATACATGCTGAATACAGACTATTGAGCGCTTTTGGTGGGTTAAAAGCAACACTATGTAGTAACTTGCCTTACCGTCATTTTGATCCTTCACTGGCTTCTGAAAAGAACATTACATACGGTTTATAAAAGATAATGCATTTTCTTGGGGAAATATAAAATAAAGGGCCCGTGCAGTGAATTCAGAGGCAAAACAATGTTTTTTCACACCCTATTTTCCTGAATGCAGAAAAAGATGGAGAATGACAAATGCTTGGTTGTAGATGACCATAATAAATTATATTACTCCGGACCACACATTCTATTTTTCAGATGAAAGAATGTGTAATGTGTAAACGCACACAATGTTAGCTTTCGATTACCGGTAATACAACAACATTATTTTGGTGTAGTTCTGCACTGTGTCTTATAAGGGAACCAAATATAACATTTGCACTGCACATCTCACTGGGTTGTGCAGGAGTACCTAATGAAATGTCTCCTAACCGTGTAATTGGTTGCAATGTAGTAACCTCATTTTGGATTCCAAGTGATTATGCCGATTAGCCCTAATTGCACACAAATGAGGTGTCACATTTATCAGGAAAATCACATTACAAAAGCAGCAACTGGGCCGGCCCAAACTTTGCCCTCAATTGGCTAGATGTGATTTGGGATTCCGATATTTGGTCCATGTCAAGCCTCAGGGTGTGAAGACTCAATATAGAATTGTTCATAATTAGCATAACTAATAATAAGACTTGATGGTGTTACTTCACCCCCCTCCTCCTCCCATCTTCCAGGCGAACGCCAACGTGGTGAGAGAAGTGGACGTGGAGAAGGTCATCATGTTTGTGAATCCTTACGTAGACGCTATCAAGAGCTTGTGGAACGACCCGGGCATCCAGGAGTGCTACGACAGGAGGAGGGAATACCAGCTGTCCGACTCAACCAAATAGTGAGTGATGAATGGACAGTTTAAATGTCCAACTGTGCTAGACTTTTTTTTTTTTAATTTTTTTTTTTTAATTTTTTTTTGCCAGTGCAAACATAAATTATTAGTGTTAGTTTTATTGGAGCGATGCATAACCCCAGATAATGAATAATAAAATATAATAAAAAATAACAACGATTAATCGAAATTTAATCGTGCTTTAAAATGTTCAAATCGAAGAAAACCGATTAATGTGCAGAACGGCGCGGTGCGTTTACAAGTTTCAGAGGTTGTGAAAGTACCCTGAATGCACCATGTGGCTTGCGTAGAAAGCGGGCAGCGTATGCGATTCTGCCGTTGTAATTCTTTAAACCTCTAACAACTTTATTCCAGAGAATCATGACTGCCTTATATATTTTAGAATCCGTATAAAAAAAATTACTTTATTCTTGTAGTATTACGCCTTTATTTATGGGATATCTTTTGTATTAAAATTCAATTTAAAGGCCATCAAGTAAAAATGATTTAATTAGAAATACAAGTAAGATTCAGTAATGAAGGTCATGAACATGCAACTCTGTGACAGCTGTAATAGCGGCACAAACATTCATATGGGCATGCGGTAATTTGTGGAAAGAGCATATGCACTTATACTGAAATGAGGTCCACTTTCACACTTTTCTCCCCACAGTTACCTGAACGCTTTGGACAGGATCGCAGAGAGCTCCTACTTGCCCACTCAACAGGACGTGCTGAGAGTCCGCGTCCCCACCACGGGCATCATTGAGTACCCCTTTGACCTGCAAAGCGTCATATTCAGGTGCCATCTGGCAGATTTACAATGATACCTTGTCTTACAGTAGGAGCGACCCACCTTAGGAGGCTTTTTGGAGTCTCTAGCCATTATTTGGTCAATTTTGTTTCTTCCTTGTGTGTGTGTTGTGAGCCAAAATTAGAGGTACAAGCAAGCTTCAGGTATAACCGCTGAGAGCCGCAGTTGCAATTTCAGCCATTTATTGAACGCGACAAACATACAAATACAGAATTAGAACACTTTCAAGGAGCTGCTGTAGGCCACATCTTGCAAAACACGCACAGATTAACTTGCCTACAAGACTTGAGCTCCTTACATCGCTCACAGTGCCACGCCCCTTCAAGGCACACGTACTGTCCCAACGTACAGTAAGTACACTTCGTAAAACCAGTTTATTTCCTTACATTCACTTGTATTTTTTAAAATGTTTTTTTATACATTACACTGTTCTTGCAGTTCTTTAGTCTTAAAAGACATTCTTGCACACGTCTTACAAAATGTTAACACAGTAGGCTTTTATGATTCTAAATAGTCTCAAATCTCATAATAAATAACATTCTTATTCAAAAAAATTACGGAATGACTTAAAGTAATATCACGCTATCACAGTAACCAACAGTGATGTGGTTTTATTTGGGACTCTTGAGAGCTGCTTGACACCAATTTCTGGACTGCAGCAACATTTGACAACAAGGGACATTGGCAGCCATGCAAAGCTGGTCTCAAATTGAATTTCAAAGCGAATTTTAAAAAGTCTTGAATTGAACTTGCCTGCAGGTGTAGGAATCCTAAATACAGAGGGAAAAAATGTGCTGTGTTTTGAGTGGCTTCAATGGAGTAATTACGGTTCATTTCAATAGGGAAAATGGATTTGAAATGCAGCGAACCCCTGTATAGTCGTGGTTTGTCATTTGCGCATTCACCCTGTCGCAGATCATTTTTATTTATTTTTGCTGAAAAACTTGCTAGAGGCACTGTTTTTGTGTGAAGGCCATGGCGGCATCTATCAGCTGTGACAAACCCATTTTTGAGTGGTGGTGATGGTTGTCGATTTTTGCTGTTTGCGGTGGGGCTTGACCCCAATCACTATGAGTAAATTGAGTTAGAAACTTGGTCATGGAACAAATGAATCTCACAAGTCAATGTACCACTGTCCTCATATGCTTCAGTTTCATTTCTTATGTAGCGGCGAGGGGGTTAGTCTAACAAGTGCAACGGCCGCCTATTGACAGGATGGTGGACGTGGGCGGTCAGCGGTCAGAGAGGAGGAAGTGGATCCACTGTTTCGAGAACGTCACGTCCATCATGTTCCTGGTGGCGCTCAGCGAATACGACCAAGTTCTGGTGGAGTCGGACAACGAGGTAATCCCAGTGGGGTCAACATGGCCGCCGTTTTGCACGGTGCGACCTCAGACGGATGCATTCTTTTCAGAACCGCATGGAGGAGAGCAAAGCGCTCTTCAGGACAATCATCACGTACCCGTGGTTCCAGAACTCCTCCGTCATCCTGTTCCTCAACAAGAAGGATCTGCTGGAGGAGAAGATCATGTACTCTCATCTGGTCGACTACTTCCCGGAGTACGACGGTGAGTAAGACCGGCGAGACGAGCGTAGATTACGGAACCTCCGAATCTGCGCGTCATCCATTTTGTTTCACACACCTAGACAGAGACAATTGCTTTCAACAAAACAAGGCATCAGAAGGGCATGTTGGTTGCCTCTGATACTACCTCCAGAAGCGGGCAAAGTTTTGGTCCACTGCGCCATTCCCGCAAATTTAGAAGACATATTGATTTTCATCTTACAAGGGCGTTACAAATCTCATAGAACAAGGGTGTGAACTTTGAACCGCGATATAGCAGGTACTAGGGCTGAACGAGTTAAAAAGTGAATGTAATTGCAATTTGATTCAATGTTCAGCCCTAACAGGTACTGTACCTCAGAAGCGGGCAAATTTGCGATTTGGACTCTAAACCCCATTCTATACTGATACCTTTCGCACGGTACAACAATTCTGTGTAAAAGTGCTGCTTTCCCCCAAGACCACCCCCCTCCTCATTTTTTCTTCTTCTTCTTGCTCCTTCCAGGTCCCCAGAGGGACCCGCAGGCAGGCCGCGAGTTCATCCTGAAGATGTTCGTGGACCTGAACCCCGACAGCGACAAAATCATCTACTCGCACTTCACCTGCGCCACCGACACGGAGAACATCCGCTTTGTGTTTGCCGCCGTCAAGGACACCATCCTGCAGCTCAACCTGAAGGAATACAACCTGGTGTAACGCATAAGGACTGGCTCGATCTGTCAAGAGATGCATCACACTCACAAATCCAAATCAAATGCTTGCATCGAATACTAATTTATTTGCCATGTGTTGGTTGTCAGGAGGCAAGCGAATTAAATGAAATGTTATGTTGCTATTTAATTAAGAATTTATAGAAAAAAAAAAGGAGAATAAAAGGTTTGCATTCCTTTTTAAAAAAAAAAAATAAAAAGTCACTTTTGACTGACTCATAATAATAATAAAAAAAAAAAACAAAAGGCAAAAACTGTGATTTTAAAAGTATTTGATTTGATATGGATGTGAATCCTGATCATGTTGGTACCACCGCCCCCGCCGACCCGAAATGCATACTGAACTACAACTACCCGTCTAGACTACACTAATATTCACCGTCATTTTTTTTTTTTTTGTGACAAAACAACAATTTCACAAAAATATTGATTATCTAAACACCTACCGGTAAATATTCTCTTCTGTTTTACTCAGTAAAATGTCATCTTTTTTTCAAAGTTTAGTGAATGTTAAAAAATGTAATTTTGACACAGTCAATTCAAGGTGGAAAGTAGTCAACTGTTCAGTGGACACTCACAACTCCAGACTTTGCGGTGTAGAAAGACATATTTTTGCTATCCATCTTAAAGTACTAGTACAGTACACCCAAGTAAGACCGTTCAGTATATTGAAACAACAACTATAGCACACTAACTTTTCCGCAACTCGTACTACTTTTGACCCACTAGTATGCAATTAAACCATATTGGTAAACTATTGCGCTGTACTCGTAACATTACTAGGCCCAACTAGTTGGTATCTCAAGGACTCGTACCCTCCTGGAACCAACTAATTGCACCAAAATGACCTTAGTAGTTTTTCATATTAGTATCTAGTTGTACTGTTATTGCAAAATTGTCCTAGTCGTGTGCAGAAATGTCATACAGTAGTGGAATTTTTTTTTTGAACTAGTTAGACAGTTATTCTAGTGCACCGAAGTGTCTCACTAGTGTGGTCAAAGAGCATACTAGTACATGGACCTTAAGATGGATATCAAGTATATCGGGAAAAAAAAAAAACCCTCAAAAGGCTTTCTATGTGAGTGCAGCTTTGGTTCCGTATGCATTTTGGGTAGCTTCCCTGCCGCCTACTTCTGGCTGAGGTGTTCAAAATAACGTTAGGAGTTACGTGACGTTAGATGAAAATGGATGTTTCAACTGTGCCACATTCACACGTTTTATTGTGTTTGTGTGTGTGTGTGTGTGTTTGTTGTCCGATGCCAAAAGCAACCAATTTCACACACACATGCGCCGTTTTGGAGCTCAATGTGTGTTTAGCGGGCGGCACGGTGGTCGACTGGTTAGCACGTCCGCCTCACAGTTCAAAGGTTGTGGGTTCGATCCCGGCTCCGGCCTCCCTGTGTGGAGTTTGCATGTTCTCCCCGTGCCTGCGTGGGTTTTCTCCGGGCACTCCGGTTTCCTCCCACATTCCAAAAACATGCATGGTAAGTTGATTGGATACTCTAAAATTGCCCCTAGGTGTGATTGTGAGTGCGGTTGTTTGTCTCTGTGTGCCCTGCGATTGGCTGGCAACCAGTTCAGGGTGTCCCCCGCCTACTGCCCAAAGACAGCTGGGATAGGCTCCAGCACGCCCCGCGACCCTTGTGAGGAGAAGCGGTACAGATAATGGATGGATGGATGTGTGTTTAGCCACAAGCCCTGCCCCTCCTATCACCTGTCAGATTTAGGGCTGTCCAATTACAGCCCAGCTGTCTTGACTGTTGCTAGGTTGAAAGAGGGCAAAGTGTTCTAAACGTTTGTACCAAAGTTTCTGATTGGCCCTACCGTCCTCCCCCTCGAGTCACTTTGGAGTATTTTTTGATTTGTTCCCAAGAACACAAGCCTGTAATTTTACATGTATTGAGGCATAGTGCAATTATGAATGCTATAATCATTGTACATACTCTCTCTCTTTCTCTCTCTCTCTCTCTCTCTCTTGCCATTTATATATATATAAATATATATATATAAATATATAAATGGCAGCGTCTTTGTTGGCTTTGTAATAATGATTTTTTTTTTTTTTTTGGCAGATTGAATGTGCGGTATTGGAAAAAAATATGTATCTGTGTACCGGTAATTGTATTGTACGTCTAATGGCTAATTCTTTTTTTTTTTTTTCTGAAAGCAAATGTGTTATTTACATGTTTTTCCGTTTCCTTTTATAAGAGGAGAATGTACATTTTGTGTTTTTTGGCCGTTTTATTTCTCAGCAAAGAAACATTGTTCAGCTTCAGAAATACATAAAGAGGAATATGATGATGCATTGCCATGCCCAGTGCTTCGAGTCACAATTTTGTTCACTGATTATCATATACTCGCATTATTCAAAATGTAAAAAAAAAAAAAAAAAAGATTTCTCGACAGAACACTCGTAGATGACAAAGAAATGTGGGATAAAAAAAATAATTGTGCTTCATTTTATTTTCACTAAGAGGTGGGGGATCATCATAGCCAGGACCGGCCCAGAAATACACCAGCTATTCGGGAAAACTGAAATATTTTCCTGAAATTCCCGATGGCCACCCCGCCTCTGGGTGAAATCACTCATCAGGGCAACGGATTGAATACAAATGTGCACCAATACATGTACGGAAACATGCAGACCTGCTAATTGTGAAAATCTGTGTATAATAAGCGTTTTCCATGAAAAGTAGGGGTCCCCCCCGGGTCCCCCCCCCCACACACACAATTTGAAGTTTTAAAACTTCACGAACAAGTGAATTTACAGCGATCCGGGAGTATGCGGGGGTCCACTGTATTCACAGTCCTATATTCTTATCTTCATTCTCTGCAAGGAACTACCAATAATAGGGTTGATGAGCTGAGAGGAGTTGAGGCGGCCCAATATACTGTACAGCAGTGTTTTTCAAACTGTGTGCGTTCCGTGGGAAATTTGTGTGCCTGTGCGGTCTAGCGCCTGGCAGCAGAATCATGTAGTTGCTACATTGAAACATTGTAGTACTCTTCCATGCCAGCAGGTAGCATCAGCAGGTAGCTAATTGTCTTTGTTTAGAGACAGGAGAATTAGTGACGCATTTTATCCAAACAGGCCCAACTAGGGTTAGGGTTTCAAACTAGGAATAGGGTTTCAAACTAGGGTTAGGGTTTCAAACTAGGGTTTCAAACTAGGGTTAGGGTTTAAAACTAGGGTTTCAAACAAGATTAGGGTTTCAAACTAGGGTTAGGGTTTCAATTTAGGGTTTCAAACTAGGGTTATGGTTTCAAACTAGGGTTAGGGTTTCAATCTAGGCTTTCAAACTAGGGTTATGGTTTCAAATTAGGGTTTCATACTAGCGTTAGGGTTTCAAACTAGGGTTTCAAACTAGGGTTAGGGTTTCAAACTAGGGTTTCAAACTAGGGTTAGGGTTTCAAACTAGAGTTAGGGTTTCAAACTAGAGTTTAAAGCTAGGGTCTCAAACTAGGGTTAGGGTATCAAACTAGGGTTTCAAACTAGGGTTAGAGTTTCAAACTAGGGTTAGGGTTTCAAATTAGGGTTTCAAACTAGGGTTAGGGTTTCAAACTACGGTTTCAAACTAGGGTTAGGGTTTCAAATTAGGGTTTCAAACTAGGGTTTCAAACTAGGGTTAGGGTTTCAAACTAGGGTTTAAAACTAGGGTCTCAAACTAGGGTTAGGGTATCAAACTACGGTTTCAACCTAGGGTTAGGGTTTCAAACTATGGTTAGAGTTTCAAACTAGGGTGAGGGTTTCAAATTAGGGTTTCAAACTAGGGTTAGAGTTTCAAATTAGGGTTAGGGTTTCAAACTAAGGTTTAAAGCTAGGGTCTCAAACAAGGGTTAGGGTATCAAACTTGGGTTTCAAACTAGGGTTAGGGTTTCAAACTAGGGTTAGGGTTTCAAACTAGGGTTAGGGTTTCAAACTAGGGTTTAAAGCTAGGGTCTCAAACTAGGGTTAGGGTCTCAAACTAGGGTCTCAAACTAGGGTTTCAAACTAGGGTTAGGGTTTCAAACTAGGGTTAGGGTTTCAAATTAGGGTTTCAAACTAGGGTTAGGGTTCCAAACTACGGTTTCAAACTAGGGTTAGGGTTTCAAACTAGGGTTCCAAACTAGGGTTAGGGTTTCAAACTAGGGTTAGGGTTTCAAACTAGGGTTTCAAACTAGGGTTTCAAACTGGGGTTAGGGTTTCAAACTAGGGTTAGGGTTTCAAACTAGGGTTTCAAACTAGGGTTAGGGTTTCAACCTAGGGTTTCAAACTAGGGTTTCAAACTAGGGTTAGGGTTTAAAACTAGGGTTCCAAACTAGGGTTAGGGTTTCAAACTAGGGTTAGGGTTTCAAACTAGGGTTTCAAACTAAGGTTAGGGTTTCAACCTAGGGTTTCAAACTAGGGTTTTAAACTGGGGTTAGGGTTTCAAACTAGGGTTAGGGTTTCAAACTAGGGTTTCAAACTAGGGTTAGGGTTTAAAACTAGGGTTCCAAACTAGGGTTAGGGTTTCAAACTAGGGTAAGGGTTTCAAACTAGGGTTTCAAACTAAGGTTAGGGTTTCAAACTAGGGTTTCAAACTAGGGTTAGGATTTCAAACTAGGGTTTTAAACTGGGGTTAGGGTTTCAAACTAGGGTTAGGGTTTCAAACTAGGTTTTTGAACTGGGGTTAGGGTTGCAAACTAAGGTTCCAAACTAGGGTTAGGGTTTTAAACTAGGGTTAGGGTTTCAAACTAGGGTTTCAAACTAGGGTTTCAAACTAGGGTTAGGGTTTCAGACTAGGGTTAGGTTTTCAAACTAGGGTTTCAAACTGGGGTTAGGGTTTCAAACTTTGGTTAGGGTTTAAAACTAGGGTTTCAAACTAGGGTTAGGGGTTCAGACTAGGGTTAGGGTTTCAAACTAGGGTTTCAAACTAGGGTTAGGGGTTCAGACTAGGGTTAGGGTTTCAAACTGGGGTTAGGGTTTCAAACTAGGGTTAGGGTTTCAAACTAGGTTTTCGAACTAGGGTTAGGGTTTCAAACTAGGGTTCCAAACTAGGGTTAGGGTTTCAGACTAGGGTGAGGGTTTCAAACTAGGGTTAGGGTTTCAAACTAGGGTTTCAAACTAGGGTTTCAAGCTAGGGTTAGGGTTTCAAACTGGGGTTAGGGTTTCAAACTAGGGTTCCAAACTAGGGTTAGGGTTTTAAACTAGGTTTTCAAACTAGGGTTTCAAACTAGGGTTAGGGTTTCAAACTAGGGTTCCAAACTAGGGTTAGGGTTTTAAACAAGGGTTAGGGTTTCAAACTAGGGTTTCAAACTGGGGTTAGGGTTTCAAACTAGGGTTTCAAACTAGGGTTAGGGTTTTAAACTAGGGTTAGGGTTTCAAACTAGGGTTAGGGTTTCAAACTAGGGTTTCAAACTAGGGTTAGGGTTTCAAACTAGGGTTTCAAACTGGGGTTAGGGTTTCAAACTAGGGTTAGGGTTTCAAACTAGGGTTTCAAACTAGGGTTAGGATTTCAAACTAGGGTATCAAACTGGGGTTAGGGTTTGAAACTAGGGTTTCAAACTAGGGTTAGGGTTTTAAACTAGGGTTAGGGTTTCAAACTAGGGTTAGGGTTTCAAACTAGGGTTTCAAACTAGGGTTAGCGTTTCAAACTAGGGTTCCAAACTAGGGTTAGGGTTTCAAACTAGGGTTAGGGTTTCAAACTAGGGTTTCAAACTAGGGTTTCAAACTGGGGTTAGGGTTTCAAACTAGGGTTAGGGTTTCAAACTAGGGTTTCAAACTAGGGTTAGGGTTTCAAACTAGGGTTTCAAACTGGGGTTAGGGTTTCAAACTAGGGTTAGGGTTTCAAACTAGGTTTTCGAACTAGGGTTAGGGTTTCAAACTAGGGTTCCAAACTAGGGTTAGGGTTTCAGACTAGGGTTAGGATTTCAAACTAGGGTTTCAAACTGGGGTTAGGGTTTCAAACTAGGGTTAGGGTTTCAAACTAGGTTTTCGAACTAGGGTTAGGGTTTCAAACTAGGGTTCCAAACTAGGGTTAGGGTTTTAAACTAGGGTTAGGGTTTCAAACTAGGGTTTCAAACTGGGGTTAGGGTTTCAAACTAGGGTAAGGGTTTCAAACTAGGGTTAGGGTTTCTAACTAGGGTTAGGGTTTCAAACTAGGGTTTCAAACTGGGGTTAGGGTTTCAAACTAGGGTTAGGGTTTCAAACAAGGTTTTCGAACTAAGGTTAGGGTTTCAAACTAGGGTTTCAAACTAGGGTTAGGGTTTCAAACTAGGGTTAGGGTTTCAAACTAGGGTTTCAAACTAGGGTTAGGGTTACTAACTAGGGTTTAAAACTAGGGTTAGGGTTTCAAACTAGGTTTTCGAACTAGAGTTAGGGTTTCAAACTAGGGTTAGGGTTTCAAACTAGGGTTTCAAACTAGGGTTAGGGTTTCAAACTAGGGTTTCAAACTAAGGTTAGGGTTTCAACCTAGGGTTTCAAACTAGGGTTAGGGTTTCAAACTAGGGTTTCAAACTAGGGTTAGGGTTTCAAACTAGGGTTTCAAAATAGGGTTAGAGTTTCAAACTAGGGTTTCAAACTAGGGTTAGGGTTTCAAACTAGGGTTTCAAAATAGGGTTAGGGTTTCAAACTAAGGTTTCAAACTAGGGTTAGGGATTCAAACTAGGGTTTCAAGCTAGGGTTAGGGTTTCAAACTAGGGTTTCAAATTAGCGTTAGGGTTTCAAACTAGGGATTCAAACTAGGGTTAGGGTCTCAAACTAGGGTTAGGGTTTCAAACTAGGGTTAGGGTTTCAAATTAGGGTTTCAAACTAGGGTTAGGGTTTCAAACTAGGGTTTCAAACTAGGGTTAGGATTTCAAACTAGGGTTTTAAACTGGGGTTAGGGTTTCAAACTAGGGTTTCAAAATAGGGTTAGGGTTTCAAACTAGGGTTAGGGATTCAAACTAGGGTTTCAAGCTAGGGTTAGGGTTTCAAACTAGGGTTTCAAATTAGCGTTAGGGTTTCAAACTAGGGATTCAAACTTGGGTTAGGGTCTCAAACTAGGGTTAGGGTTTCAAACTAGGGTTCCAAACTAGGGTTAGGGTTTTAAACTAGGGTTAGGGTTTCAAACTAGGGTTTTAAACTAGGGTTAGGGTTTCAAACTAGGGTTAGGGTTTCAAACTAGGGTTTCAAACTAGGGTTAGGGTTTCAAACTAGGGTTTCAAACTAAGGTTAGGGTTTCAACCTAGGGTTTCAAACTAGGGTTTCAAACTGGGGTTAGGGTTTCAAACTAGGGTTAGGGTTTCAAACTAGGGTTTCAAAATAGGGTTAGGGTTTCAAACTAGGGTTTCAAACTAGGGTTAGGGTTTCAAACTAGGGTTTCAAACTAGGGTTAGAGTTTTTAATTAGGGTTTAAAACTAGGGTTAGGGTTTCAAACTAGGGTTTCAAAATAGGGTTAGGGTTTCAAACTAGGGTTTCAAACTAGGGTTAGGGATTCAAACTAGGGTTTCAAGCTAGGGTTAGGGTTTCAAACTAGGGTTTCAAATTAGCGTTAGGGTTTCAAACTAGGGATTCAAACTAGGGTTAGGGTCTCAAACTAGGGTTAGGGTTTCAAACTAGGGTTAGGGTTTCAAATTAGGGTTTCAAACTAGGGTTAGGGTTTCAAACTAGGGTTTCAAACTAGGCTTAGGATTTCAAACTAGGGTTTTAAACTGGGGTTAGGGTTTCAAACTAGGGTTAGGGTTTCAAACTAGGTTTTCGAACTAGGGTTAGGGATTCAAACTAGGGTTCCAAACAAGGGTTAGGATTTCAGACTAGGGTTAGGGTTTCAAACTAGGGTTTCAAACTAGGGTTAGGGTTTCAACCTAGGGTTGCAAACTAGGGTTTCAAACTGGGGTTAGGGTTTCAAACTAGGGTTAGGGTTTCAAACTAGGGTTTCAAACTATGGTTAGGGTTTCAAACTAGGGTTCCAAACTAGGGTTAGGGTTTCAAACTAGGGGTAGGGTTTCAAACTAGGGTTTCAAACTAAGGTTAGGGTTTCAAACTAGGGTTTCAAACTAGGGTTTCAAACTGGGGTTAGGGTTTCAAACTAGGGTTAGGGTTCCAAACTAGGGTTTCAAACTAGGGTTTCAAACTGGGGTTAGGGTTTCAAACTAGGGTTAGGGTTTCAAACTAGGGTTAGGGTTTCAAACTAGGGTTTTAAACTGGGGTTAGGGTTTCAAACTAGGGTTTAAAACTAGGGTTAGGGTTTCTAACTAGGGTTAGGGTTTCAAACTAGGGTTTCAAACTTGGGTTAAGGTTTTAAACTAGGGTTAGGGTTTCAAACTAGGGTTTCAAACTAGGGTTAGGGTTTCTAACTAGGGTTAGGGTTTCAAACTGGGGTTAGGGTTTCAAACTAGGGTTAGGGTTTCAAACTAGGTTTTCGAACTAGGGTTAGGGCTTCAAACTAGGGTTTCAAACTAGGGTTAGGGTTTCTAACTAGGGTTAGGGTTTCAAACTAGGGTTTCAAACTGGCGTTAGGGTTTCAAACTAGGGTTAGGGTTTCAAACTAGGTTTTCGAACTAAGGGTAGGGTTTCAAACTAGGGATTCAAACTGGGGTTAGGGTTTCAAACTAGGGTTATCGTTTCAAACTAGGTTTTCGAACTAAGGGTAGGGTTTCAAACTAAGTTTTCGAACTAAGGTTAGGGTTTCAAACTAGGGTTTCAAACTGGGGTTAGGGTTTCAAACTAGGGTTTTAAACTAGGGTTACGGTTTCAAATTAGGGTTTCATACTAGGGTTAGGGTTTCAAACTAGGGTTTCTAACTAGGGTTAGAGTTTCCAACTAGGGTATCAAACTAGGGTTAGGGTTTCAAATTAGGGTTACAAACTAGAGTTAGGGTCTCGAATTAGGTTTTCAAACTAGGGTTAGGGTTTCCAACTAGGGTTTCCAACTAATGTTAGGGTTTCCAATTAGTGTTTCAAACTAGGATTAGGGCTTCAAAGTAGGGTTTCATACTAGGGTTCGGGCTTCAAAGTAGGGTCTCAAACTAGGTTTAGGGCTTCAAAGTAGGATTTTTTTTTTCAAAGTAGGGTTTTAAACTAGGTTTAGGGTTTCAAACAAGGGTTTCAAACCAGGGTCAGGGTTTCAAACTAGGGTGAGGGTTTCAAATTAGGGTTCCAAACTTGGGTTATGGTTTCAAATTAGGGTTTCATACTAGGGTTAGGGTTTCAAACTAGGGTTTCAAACAAGGGTGTCAAACTAGGGTTAGGGTTTCAAATTAGGGTTTCATACTAGGGTTAGGGTTTCAAACAAGGGTTTAAAACTAGGGTTAGGGTTTCAAACTAGGGTTTCAAACTAGGGTTAGGGTTTCAAACTAGGGTTTTAAACTAGGGTTAGGGTTTTATACTAGGGTTTTAAACTAGGGTTAGGGTTTCGAATTAGGGTTCCAAACTAGGGTTATTGTTTCAAATTAGGGTTTCATACTACGGTTAGGGTTTTAAACTAGGTTTAGGGTTTCGAATTAGGGTTCCAAACTAGGGTTATTGTTTCAAATTAGGGTTTCATACTAGGGTTAGGGTTTCAAATTAGGGTTGGGGTTTCAAACTTGGGTTAGGGTTTCAAACTAGGGTTTCAAACTAGGGTTAGGAATTCAAACTAGGGTTTCAAGCTAGGGTTTCTAACTAGGGTTAGGGTTTCAACCTAGGGTTTCAAACAAGGGTTTCAAACTTGGGTTAAGGTTTTAAACTAGGGTTAGGGTTTTAAACTAGTTTTAGGGTTTCAAACTAGGGTTTCAAACTAGGGTAAGGGTTTCAAACTAGGGTTTCAAACTAGGGTTAGGGTTTCTAACTAGGGTTAGGGTTTCAAACTAGGGTTTCAAACTGGGGTTAGGGTTTCAAACTAGGGTTAGGGTTTCAAACTAGGTTTTCGAACTAAGGGTAGGGTTTCAAACTAGGGATTCAAACTGGGGTTAGGGTTTCAAACTAGGGTTAGGGTTTCAAACTAGGTTTTCGAACTAAGGTTAGGGTTTCAAACTAGGGTTTCAAACTAGGTTTTCGAACTAAGGTTAGGGTTTCAAACTAGGGTTTCAAACTGGGGTTAGGGTTTCAAACTAGGGTTTCAAACTAGGGTTACGGTTTCAAATTAGGGTTTCATACTAGAGGTAAGGTTTCTTACTAGGGTTTCAAACCAGGGTTAGGGTTTCAAACTAGGGTGAGGGTTTAAAATTAGGGTTCCAAACTAGGGTTATGGTTTCAAATTAGGGTTTCATACTAGGGTTAGGGTTTCAAACTAGGGTTTCAAACAAGGGTGTCAAACTAGGGTTAGGGTTTCAAATTAGGGTTTCATACTAGGGTTAGGGTTTCAAACTAGGGTTTCTAACTAGGGTTAGGCTTTCAAACAAGGGTTTAAAACTAGGGTTAGGGTTTCAAACTAGGGTTTCAAACTAGGGTTAGGGTTTCAAACTAGGGTTTTAAACTAGGGTTAGGGTTTCATACTAGGGTTTTATACTAGGGTTAGGGTTTCGAATTAGGGTTCCAAACTAGGGTTATTGTTTCAAATTAGGGTTTCATACTAGGGTTAGGGTTTCAAACTAGGGTTGGGGTTTAAAAACTTGGGTTAGGGTTTCAAACTAGGGTTTCAAACTAGGGTTAGGAATTCAAACTAGGGTTTCAAAATAGGGTTTCAAATTAGGGTTAGGGTTTCAAATTAGGGTTTCAAGCTAGGGTTGGGGTTTCAAACAAGGGTTTCAAACTAGGGTTAGGAATTCAAACTAGGGTTTCAAACTTGGGTTAGGAATTCAAACTAGGGTTTCAAAATAGGGTTTCAAACTAGGGTTAGGGTTTCAATTTATGGTTTCAAACTAGGGTTAGGGTTTCGAATTAAGGTTTGAAATTAGGGTTTGGGTTTCAAAATAGGGTTTCAAACTAGGGTTAGGGTTTCAAGTTTGAAACCCTAAATTGAAACCCTAACCCTAGTTTGAAACCCGATTCTGAAACCCTAACCCTAGTATGAAACCCTAATTTGAAACCCTAACCCTAGTTTGAAACCCTAGTTGAAAACCCTAACGCTAGTTTGAAACCGTACTTTGAAACCCTAACCCTAGTTTGAAACACTAGTTTGAAACCCAAACCCTAGTTTGAAACCCTAACCCTAGTTTGAAACCCTACTATTAGACCTTAACCCTATTCTGAAACACTAACCCTAGTTTGAAAACCTACTTTGAAACCCTAACCCTAGTTTGAAACCCTAACCCCAGTTTAAAACCCTAGTTTGAAATCCTAACCCTAGTTTGAAACCCTAGTTTGAAACCCTAACCCTAGTTAGAAACCCTAGTTTGAAACCCTAACCCTAGTACGAAACCCTAATTTGAAACCCTAACCCGAGTTTGACACCCTTGTTTGAAACCCTAGTTTGAAACCCTAACCCTAGTTTGAAACCCTAATTTGAAACCCTAACCCTAGTTTGAAACTCTAACCCTAGTTTGACACCCTTGTTTGAAACCCTAGTTTGAAACCCTAACCCTAGTTTGAAACCCTAATTTGAAAACCTAACCCTAGTTTGAAACTCTAACCCTAGTTTGACACCCTTGTTTGAAACCCTAGTTTGATACCTTAACCCTAGTTTGAGACCATAGTTTTAAACCCTAGATTGAAACCCTAACCCTAGTTCGAAACCCTAGTTTGAAACTCTAATTTGAAACCATAGTTTGAAACCCTAACCCTAGTTTGAAAACCTAACCCCAGTTTGAAACCCTAATTTGAAAACCTAACCCTAGTCTGAAACCCTAACCCTAGTTTGAAACCCTAGTATGAAACCCTAGTTTGAAACCCTAACCTTGGTTTAAAACCCCAACTCTAGTTTGGAACCCTAGTTTGAAACCCTAACCCTAGTTCGAAAACCCAGTTTGAAACCCTAACCCTAGTTTGAAACCCTAACCCCAGTTTAAAACCCTAACCCCAGTTTAAAACCCTAGTTTAAAACCCTAACCCTAGTCTGAAATCCTAACCCTAGTTTGGAACCCTAGTTTGAAACCCTAACCCTTGTTTGAAACCCTAACCCCAGTTTAAAACCCGAGTTTAAAAACCTAACCCTAGTTTAAAACCCTAGTTTGAAACCCTAACCTTAGTTTGAAACCCTAGTTTGAAACCCTAACCCTAGTTTGAAACCCTAACCCTAGTTTGAAGCCCTAGTTTGAAACCCTAACCCTAGTTTGAAACCCTAACCCCAGTTTGAAACCCTAGTTTGAAACCCTAGGTTGAAACCCTAACCCTAGTTTGAAACCCTAATTTGAAACCCTAACCCTAGTTTGAAACCCTAGTTTGAAATCTAACCCTAGTTTGAAACCCTAACCCTAGTTTGAAACCCTAACCCTAGTTTGAAACCCTAGTTTGAAACCCTAGTTTGAAACCCTAACCCTAGTTTGAAACCCTAACTCTAGTTCGAAAACCTAGTTTGAAACCCTAACCAAAGTTTGAAACCCTAACCCCAGTTTGAAACCCTAGTTTGAAACCCTAACCCTAGTTTGAAACCATAGTTTGAAACCCTAACCCTAGTTTGAAACCCTAACCCTAGTTTGAAACCCTAATTTGAAACCCTAACCCTAGTTTGAAAACCTAGTTTGAAACCCTAACCCTAGTTTGAAACCCTAACCCTAGTTTGAAACCCTAACCCTAGTTTGAAACACTAGTTTGAAATCCTAGTATGAAATTTAACCCTAGTTTGAAACCCTAACCCTTGTTTGAAACCCTAACCCCAGTTTGAAACCCTAGTTTGAATCCCTAGTTTGAAACCCTAACCCTAGTTTGAAACCCTAACCCTAGTTTGGAACCCTAGTTTGAAACCCTAACCCCAGTTTGAAACCCTAGTTTGAATCCCTAGTTTGAAACCCTAACCTTAGTTTGGAACCCTAACCCTAGTTTGGAACCCTAGTTTGAAACCCTAACCCCAGTTTGAAACCCTAGTTTGAATCCCTAGTTTGAAACCCTAACCCTAGTTTGGAACCCTAGTTTGAAACTCTAACCCTAGTTTAAAACCCTAACCCTAGTCTGAAACCCTAACCCTAGTTTGAAACCCTAGTTTGAAACCCTAACCCTAGTTTGAAACCCTAACCCTAGTTTGAAACCCTAGTTTGAAACCCTAACCCTAGTATGAAACCCTAATTTGAAACCCTAACCCCAGTTTGAAACCCTAGTTTGAAACCCTAACCCCAGTTTGAAACCCTAGTTTGAAACCTTAACCCTAGTATGAAACCCTAATTTTAAACCCTAACCCTAGTTTGAAACCCTAACCCTAGTTTAAAACCCTAACCCTAGTTTGAAACCCTAACCCCAGTTTGAAACCCTAGTTTGAAACCCTAGTTTGAAACCCTAACCCTAGTTTGAAACCCTAGCTGGAAACCCTAACCCGAGTTTGAAACCCTAACTCTAGTTTGAAACCCTAGCTGGAAACCCTAACCCTAGTTTGAAACCCTTGTTTGAAACCCTAACCCTAGTTTGAAACCCTAGTTTGAAACCCGAGTTTGAAACCCTAACCCTAGTTTGAAACCCTAGTTTCAAACCCTAATTTGAAACCCTAACCCTAGTCTGAAACCCTAGTTTGAAACCCTAAGCCTAGTTTGAAACCCTATCCCTAGTTCGAAAACCTAGTTTGAAACCCTAACCCTAGTTCGAAAACCTAGTTTGAAACCCTAACCCTAGTTTGAAACCCTAACCCCAGTTTGAAACCCTAGTTTGAACTCCTAACCCTAGTTAGAAACCCTAACCCTAGTTTGAAACCCTAGCTGGAAACCCTAACCCTAGTTTGAAACCCTAACTGAAAACCCTAACCCTAGTTTTAAACCCTAGCTGGAAACCCTAACCCTAGTTTGAAACCCTAGCTGGAAACCCTAACCCTAGTTTGAAACCCTAGCTGGAAACCCTAGCTGGAAACCCTAACCCTAGTTTGAAACCCTAGCTGTAAACCCTAACCCTAGTTTGAAACCCTAGCTGGAAACCCTAACCCTAGTTTGTAACCCTAACTGAAAACCCTAGCTGGAAATCCTAACCCTAGTTTGAAACCCTAGCTGGAAACCCTAACCCTAGTTTGAAACCCTAACTGAAAACCCTAGCTAACCCTAACCCTAATTTGAAACCCTAGCTGGAAACCCTAACCCTAGTTTGAAACCCTAGCTGGAAACCCTAACCCTAGTTTGAAACCCTAACTGAAAACCCTAGCTGGAAACCCTAACCCTAGTTTGAAACCCTAACTGAAAACCCTAGCTGGAAACCCTAACCCTAGTTTGAAACCCTAGCTGGAAACCCTAACCCTTGTTTGAAACCCTAGCTGGAAACCCTAACCCTAGTTTGAAACCCTAGCTGGAAACCCTAACCCTAGTTTGAAACCCTAGCTGGAAACCCTAACCCTAGTTTGAAACCCTAACTGAAAATCCTAGCTGGAAACCCTAACCCTAGTTTGAAACCCTAACTGAAAACCCTAGCTGGAAACCCTAACCCTAGTTTGAAACCCTAGCTGAAAACCCTAGCTGGAAACCCTAACCCTAGTTTGAAACCCTAGCTGGAAACCCTAACCCTAGCTGGAAACCCTAACCCTAGTTTGAAACCCTAGCTGGAACCCCTAACCCTAGTTTGAAACCCTAGCTGGAAACCCTAACTGAAAACCCTAGCTGGAAACCCTAACCCTAGTTTGAAACCCTAACCCTAGTTTGAAACCCTATATGGAAACCCTAACCCTAGTTTGAAACCCTAACCCTAGTTTGAAACCCTAGTTTGAAACCCTAACCCTAGTTTGAAACCCTATATGGAAACCCTAACCCTAGTTTGAAACCCTAACTGAAAACCCTAACCCTAGTTTGAAACCCTAGCTGGAAACCCTAACCCTAGTTTGAAACCCTAGCTGGAAACCCTAACCCTAGTTTGAAACCCTAACTGAAAATCCTAGCTGGAAACCCTAACCCTAGTTTGAAACCCTAGCTGGAACCCCTAACCCTAGTTTGAAACCCTAGCTGTATACCCTAGCTGGAAACCCTAACTGAAAACCCTAGCTGGAAACCCTAACCCTAGTTTGAAACCCTAGCTGGAAACCCTAACCCTAGTTTGAAACCCTAACTGAAAACCCTAGCTGGAAACCCTAACCCTAGTTTGAAACCCTAGCTGGAAACCCTAACCCTAGTTTGAAACCCTAACTGAAAACCCTAGCTGGAAACCCTAACCCTAATTTTAAACCCTAGCTGGAAACCCTAACCCTAGTTTGAAACCCTATGTGGAAACCCTAACCCTAGTTTGAAACCCTAACTGAAAACCCTAGCTGGAAAACCTAACCCTAATTTGAAACCCTAACCCTAGTTTGAAACCCTAACTGAAAACCCTAGCTGGAAACCCTAACCCTAATTTGAAATCCTAGCTGGAAACCCTAACCCTAGTTTGAAACCCTAGCTGGAAACCCTAACCCTAGTTTGAAACCCTAGCTGGAAACCCTAACCCTAGTTTGAAACCCTAACTGAAAACCCTAGCTGGAAACCCTAACCCTAGTTTGAAACCCTAGCTGTATACCCTAGCTGGAAACCCTAACTGAAAACCCTAGCTGGAAACCCTAACCCTAGTTTGAAACCCTAGCTGTAAACCCTAACCCTAGTTTGAAACCCTAGCTGGAAACCCTAACCCTAGTTTGTAACCCTAACTGAAAACCCTAGCTGGAAATCCTAACCCTAGTTTGAAACCCTAGCTGGAAACCCTAACCCTAGTTTGAAACCCTAGCTGGAAACCCTAACCCTTGTTTGAAACCCTAACCCTAGTTTGAAACCCTAGCTGGAAACCCTAACCCTTGTTTGAAACCCTAACCCTAGTTTGAAACCCTAACTGAAAACCCTAGCTGGAAACCCTAACCCTAGTTTGAAACCCTAACCCTAGTTTGAAACCCTAGCTGGAAACCCTAACCCTAGTTTGAAACCCTAACTGAAAACCCTAGCTAACCCTAACCCTAATTTGAAACCCTAGCTGGAAACCCTAACCCTAGTTTGAAACCCTAGCTGGAAACCCTAACCCTAGTTTGAAACCCTAACTGAAAACCCTAGCTGGAAACCCTAACCCTAGTTTGAAACCCTAACTGAAAACCCTAGCTGGAAACCCTAACCCTAGTTTGAAACCCTAGCTGGAAACCCTAACCCTTGTTTGAAACCCTAGCTGGAAACCCTAACCCTAGTTTGAAACCCTAGCTGGAAACCCTAACCCTAGTTTGAAACCCTAGCTGGAAACCCTAACCCTAGTTTGAAACCCTAACTGAAAATCCTAGCTGGAAACCCTAACCCTAGTTTGAAACCCTAACTGAAAACCCTAGCTGGAAACCCTAACCCTAGTTTGAAACCCTAGCTGGAAACCCTAACCCTTGTTTGAAACCCTAACCCTAGTTTGAAACCCTAACTGAAAACCCTAGCTGGAAACCCTAACCCTAATTTAAAACCCTAACTGAAAACCCTAGCTGGAAACCCTAACCCTAGTTTGAAACCCTAGCTGGAAACCCTAACCCTAGCTGGAAACCCTAACCCTAGTTTGAAACCCTAACTGGAACCCCTAACCCTAGTTTGAAACCCTAGCTGGAAACCCTAACTGAAAACCCTAGCTGGAAACCCTAACCCTAGTTTGAAACCCTAACCCTAGTTTGAAACCCTATATGGAAACCCTAACCCTAGTTTGAAACCCTAACCCTAATTTTAAACCCTAGCTGGAAACCCTGACCCTAGTTTGAAACCCTAGTTTGAAACCCTAACCCTAGTTTGAAACCCTATATGGAAACCCTAACCCTAGTTTGAAACCCTAACTGAAAACCCTAACCCTAGTTTGAAACCCTAGCTGGAAACCCTAACCCTAGTTTGAAACCCTAGCTGGAAACCCTAACCCTAGTTTGAAACCCTAACTGAAAATCCTAGCTGGAAACCCTAACCCTAGTTTGAAACCCTAGCTGGAACCCCTAACCCTAGTTTGAAACCCTAGCTGTATACCCTAGCTGGAAACCCTAACTGAAAACCCTAGCTGGAAACCCTAACCCTAGTTTGAAACCCTAGCTGGAAACCCTAACCCTAGTTTGAAACCCTAACTGAAAACCCTAGCTGGAAACCCTAACCCTAATTTTAAACCCTAGCTGGAAACCCTAACCCTAGTTTGAAACCCTATGTGGAAACCCTAACCCTAGTTTGAAACCCTAACTGAAAACCCTAGCTGGAAAACCTAACCCTAATTTGAAACCCTAACCCTAGTTTGAAACCCTAACTGAAAACCCTAGCTGGAAACCCTAACCCTAATTCGAAATCCTAGCTGGAAACCCTAACCCTAGTTTGAAACCCTAGCTGGAAACCCTAACCCTAGTTTGAAACCCTAGCTGGAAACCCTAACCCTAGTTTGAAACCCTAACTGAAAACCCTAGCTGGAAACCCTAACCCTAGTTTGAAACCCTAGCTGTATACCCTAGCTGGAAACCCTAACTGAAAACCCTAGCTGGAAACCCTAACCCTAGTTTGAAACCCTAGCTGGAAACCCTAACCCTAGTTTGAAACCCTAACCCTAGTTTGAAACCCTAACTGAAAACCCTAGCTTGAAACCCTAACCCTAATTTGAAATCCTAGCTGGAAACCCTAACCCTAGTTTGAAACCCTAGCTGGAAACCCTAACCCTAGTTTGAAACCCTAACTGAAAACCCTAGCTGGAAACCCTAACCCTAGTTTGAAACCCTAGCTGGAAACCCTAACCCTAGTTTGAAACCCTAACTGAAAACTCTAGCTGGAACCCTTAACCCTAGTTTGAAACCCTAGCTGTATACCCTAGCTGGAAACCCTAACTGAAAACCCTAGCTGGAAACCCTAACCCTAGTTTGAAACCCTAGCTGGAAACCCTAACCCTAGTTTGAAACCCTAACCCTAGTTTGAAACCCTAACTGAAAACCATAGCTGGAAACCCTAACCCTAATTTGAAACCCTAGCTGGAAACCCTAACCCTAGTTTGAAACCCTAGCTGGAAACCCTAACCCTAGTTTGAAACCCTAACTGAAAACCCTAGCTGGAAACCCTAACCCTAGTTTGAAACCCTAGCTGGAAACCCTAACCCTAGCTGGAAACCCTAACCCTAGTTTGAAACCCTAGCTGGAACCCCTAACCCTAGTTCGAAACCCTAGCTGGAAACCCTAACTGAAAACCCCAGCTGGAAAACCTAACCCTAGTTTGAAACCCTAGCTGGAAACCCTAATCCTAGCTGGAAACCCTAGCCCTAGTTTGAAACCCTAACCCTAATTTTAAACCCTAGCTGGAAACCCTAACTCTAGTTTGAAACCCTATATGAAAACCCTAACCCTAGTTTGAAACCCTAACTGAAAACCCTAACCCTAGTTTGAAACCCTAGCTGGAAACCCTAACCCTAGTTTGAAACCCGAACTGAAAACCCTAGCTGGAAACCCTAACCCTTGTTTGAAACCCTAACCCTAGTTTGAAACCCTAACTGAAAACCCTAGCTGGAAACCCTAACCCTAATTTGAAACCCTAGCTGGAAAACCTAACCCTAGTTTGAAACCCTAGCTGGAAACCCTAACCCTAATTTGAAACCCTAGCTGGAAACCCTAACCCTAATTTGAAACCCTAACTGAAAACCCTAGCTGGAAACCCTAACCCTAGTTTGAAACCCTAGCTGGAAAACCTAACCCTAGTTTGAAACCCTAGCTGGAAACCCTAACCCTAGTTTGAAACCCTAACTGAAAACCCTAGCTGGAAACCCTAACCCTAGTTTGAAACCCTAGCTGGAAACCCTAACCCTTGTTTGAAACCCTAACCCTAGTTTGAAACCCTAGCTGGAACCCCTAACCCTAGTTTGAAACCCTAGCTGGAAACCCTAACTGAAAACCCTAGCTGGAAACCCTAACCCTAGTTTGAAACCCTAGCTGGAAACCCTAACCCTAGTTTGAAACCCTAACTGAAAACCCTAGCTGGAAACCCTAACCCTAGTTTGAAACCCTAGCTGGAAACCCTAACCCTTGTTTGAAACCCTAACTGAAAACCCTAGCTGGAAACCCTAACCCTTGTTTGAAACCCTAGCTGGAAACCCTAACCCTAGCTGGAAACCCTAACCCTAGTTTGAAACCCTAGCTGGAACCCCTAACCCTAGTTTGAAACCCTAGCTGGAAACCCTAACTGAAAACCCTAGCTGGAAACCCTAACCCTAGTTTGAAACCCTAGCTGGAAACCCTAACCCTAGTTTGAAACCCTAACTGAAAACCCTAGCTGGAAACCCTAACCCTAGTTTGAAACCCTAGCTGGAAACCCTAACCCTTGTTTGAAACCCTAACTGAAAACCCTAGCTGGAAACCCTAACCCTTGTTTGAAACCCTAGCTGGAAACCCTAACCCTAGCTGGAAACCCTAACCCTAGTTTGAAACCCTAGCTGGAACCCCTAACCCTAGTTTGAAACCCTAGCTGGAAACCCTAACTGAAAACCCTAGCTGGAACCCCTAACCCTAGTTTAAAACCCTAGCTGGAAACCCTAACCCTAGTTTGAAACCCTAGCTGGAAACCCTAACCCTAGTTTGAAACCCTATCCCTAGTTTGAAACCCTAACTGAAAACCATAGCTGGAAACCCTAACCCTAATTTGAAACCCTAGCTGGAAACCCTAACCCTAGTTTGAAACCCTAGCTGGAAACCCTAACCCTAGTTTGAAACCCTAACTGAAAACCCTAGCTGGAAACCCTAACCCTAGTTTGAAACCCTAGCTGGAAACCCTAACCCTAGCTGGAAACCCTAACCCTAGTTTGAAACCCTAGCTGGAACCCCTAACCCTAGTTCGAAACCCTAGCTGGAAACCCTAACTGAAAACCCCAGCTGGAAAACCTAACCCTAGTTTGAAACCCTAGCTGGAAACCCTAATCCTAGCTGGAAACCCTAGCCCTAGTTTGAAACCCTAACCCTAATTTTAAACCCTAGCTGGAAACCCTAACTCTAGTTTGAAACCCTATATGAAAACCCTAACCCTAGTTTGAAACCCTAACTGAAAACCCTAACCCTAGTTTGAAACCCTAGCTGGAAACCCTAACCCTAGTTTGAAACCCGAACTGAAAACCCTAGCTGGAAACCCTAACCCTTGTTTGAAACCCTAACCCTAGTTTGAAACCCTAACTGAAAACCCTAGCTGGAAACCCTAACCCTAATTTGAAACCCTAGCTGGAAAACCTAACCCTAGTTTGAAACCCTAGCTGGAAACCCTAACCCTAATTTGAAACCCTAGCTGGAAACCCTAACCCTAATTTGAAACCCTAACTGAAAACCCTAGCTGGAAACCCTAACCCTAGTTTGAAACCCTAGCTGGAAAACCTAACCCTAGTTTGAAACCCTAGCTGGAAACCCTAACCCTAGTTTGAAACCCTAACTGAAAACCCTAGCTGGAAACCCTAACCCTAGTTTGAAACCCTAGCTGGAAACCCTAACCCTTGTTTGAAACCCTAACCCTAGTTTGAAACCCTAGCTGGAACCCCTAACCCTAGTTTGAAACCCTAGCTGGAAACCCTAACTGAAAACCCTAGCTGGAAACCCTAACCCTAGTTTGAAACCCTAGCTGGAAACCCTAACCCTAGTTTGAAACCCTAACTGAAAACCCTAGCTGGAAACCCTAACCCTAGTTTGAAACCCTAGCTGGAAACCCTAACCCTTGTTTGAAACCCTAACTGAAAACCCTAGCTGGAAACCCTAACCCTTGTTTGAAACCCTAGCTGGAAACCCTAACCCTAGCTGGAAACCCTAACCCTAGTTTGAAACCCTAGCTGGAACCCCTAACCCTAGTTTGAAACCCTAGCTGGAAACCCTAACTGAAAACCCTAGCTGGAAACCCTAACCCTAGTTTGAAACCCTAGCTGGAAACCCTAACCCTAGTTTGAAACCCTAACTGAAAACCCTAGCTGGAAACCCTAACCCTAGTTTGAAACCCTAGCTGGAAACCCTAACCCTTGTTTGAAACCCTAACTGAAAACCCTAGCTGGAAACCCTAACCCTTGTTTGAAACCCTAGCTGGAAACCCTAACCCTAGCTGGAAACCCTAACCCTAGTTTGAAACCCTAGCTGGAACCCCTAACCCTAGTTTGAAACCCTAGCTGGAAACCCTAACTGAAAACCCTAGCTGGAACCCCTAACCCTAGTTTAAAACCCTAGCTGGAAACCCTAACCCTAGTTTGAAACCCTAGCTGGAAACCCTAACCCTATTTTGAAACCCTAGCTGGAAACCCTAACCCTAGTTTGAAACCCTAACTGAAAACCCTAGCTGGAAACCCTAAGCCTAATTTGAAACCCTAGCTGGAAACCCTAACCCTAGTTTGAAACCCTAACCCTAGTTTGAAACCCTAACTGAAAACCCTAGCTGGAAACCCTAACCCTAATTTGAAACCCTAGCTGGAAACCCTAGCTGGAAACCCTAACCCTAGTTTGAAACCCTAGCTGGAAACCCTAACCCTTGTTTGAAACCCTACCTGAAAACCCTAGCTGGAAACCCTAACCCTAGTTTGAAACCCTAACTGAAAACCCTAGCTGGAAACCCTAACCCTAATTTGAAACCCTAGCTGGAAACCCTAACCCTAGTTTGAAACCCTAACTGAAAACCCTAGCTGGAAACCCTAACCCTAGTTTGAAACCCTAGCTGGAAACCCTAACCCTAGTTTTAAACCCTAACCCTTGTTTGAAACCCTAACTGAAAACCCTAGCTGGAAACCCTAACCCTAATTTGAAACCCTAGCTGGAAACCCTAACCCTAGTTTGAAACCCTAACTGAAAACCCTAGCTGGAAACCCTAACCCTAGTTTGAAACCCTAGCTGGAAACCCTAACCCTTGTTTGAAACCCTAACCCTAGTTTGAAACCCTAACTGAAAACCCTAGCTGGAAACCCTAACCCTAGTTTGAAACCCTAACTGAAAACCCTAGCTGGAAACCCTAACCCTAATTTGAAACCCTAGCTGGTAACCCTAACCCTTGTTTGAAACCCTAACCCTAGTTTGAAACCCTAACCCTAATTTGAAACCCTAGCTGGAAACCCTAACCCTAGTTTGAAACCCTAACTGAAAACCCTAGCTGGAAACCCTAACCCTTGTTTGAAACCCTAACCCTAGTTTGAAACCCTAACTGAAAACCCTAGCTGGAAACCCTAACCCTAATTTGAAACCCTAACTGAAAACCCTAGCTGGAAACCCTAACCCTAGTTTGAAACCCTAACTGAAAACCCTAGCTGGAAACCCTAACCCTAGTTTGAAACCCTAGCTGGAAACCCTAACCCTTATTTGAAACCCTAGCTGGAAACCCTAACCCTAGTTTGAAACTCTAGCTGGAAACCCTAACCCTAATTTGAAACCCTAGCTGGAAACCCTAACCCTAGTTTGAAACCCTAACCCTAGTTTGAAACCCTAACTGAAAACCCTAGCTGGAAACCCTAACCCTAATTTGAAACCCTAGCTGGAAACCCTAACCCTAGTTTGAAACCCTAACTGAAAACCCTAGCTGGAAACCCTAACCCTTGTTTGAAACCCTAACCCTAGTTTGAAACCCTAACTGAAAACCCTAGCTGGAAACCCTAACCCTAATTTGAAACCCTAGCTGGAAACCCTAACCCTAATTTGAAACCCTAGCTGGAAACCCTAACCCTAGTTTGAAACCCTAGCTGGAAACCCTAACCCTAGTTTGAAACCCTAACCCTAGTTTGAAACCCTAACTGAAAACCCTAGCTGGAAACCCTAACCCTAATTTGAAACCCTAGCTGGAAACCCTAACCCTAGTTTGAAACCCTAGCTGGAAACCCTAACCCTAGTTTGAAACCCTAGCTGGAAACCCTAGCTGGAAACCCTAACCCTAATTTGAAACCCTAGCTGGAAACCCTAACCCTTGTTTGAAACCCTAACCCTAGTTTGAAACCCTAACCCTAGTTTGAAACCCTAACTGAAAACCCTAGCTGGAAACCCTAACCCTAATTTGAAACCCTAGCTGGAAACCCTAACCCTTGTTTGAAACCCTAACCCTAGTTTGAAACCCTAGCTGGAAACCCTAACCCTAGTTTGAAACCCTAGCTGGAACCCCTAACCCTAGTTCGAAACCCTAGCTGGAAACCCTAACTGAAAACCCCAGCTGGAAAACCTAACCCTAGTTTGAAACCCTAGCTGGAAACCCTAATCCTAGCTGGAAACCCTAGCCCTAGTTTGAAACCCTAACCCTAATTTTAAACCCTAGCTGGAAACCCTAACTCTAGTTTGAAACCCTATATGAAAACCCTAACCCTAGTTTGAAACCCTAACTGAAAACCCTAACCCTAGTTTGAAACCCTAGCTGGAAACCCTAACCCTAGTTTGAAACCCGAACTGAAAACCCTAGCTGGAAACCCTAACCCTTGTTTGAAACCCTAACCCTAGTTTGAAACCCTAACTGAAAACCCTAGCTGGAAACCCTAACCCTAATTTGAAACCCTAGCTGGAAAACCTAACCCTAGTTTGAAACCCTAGCTGGAAACCCTAACCCTAATTTGAAACCCTAGCTGGAAACCCTAACCCTAATTTGAAACCCTAACTGAAAACCCTAGCTGGAAACCCTAACCCTAGTTTGAAACCCTAGCTGGAAAACCTAACCCTAGTTTGAAACCCTAGCTGGAAACCCTAACCCTAGTTTGAAACCCTAACTGAAAACCCTAGCTGGAAACCCTAACCCTAGTTTGAAACCCTAGCTGGAAACCCTAACCCTTGTTTGAAACCCTAACCCTAGTTTGAAACCCTAGCTGGAACCCCTAACCCTAGTTTGAAACCCTAGCTGGAAACCCTAACTGAAAACCCTAGCTGGAAACCCTAACCCTAGTTTGAAACCCTAGCTGGAAACCCTAACCCTAGTTTGAAACCCTAACTGAAAACCCTAGCTGGAAACCCTAACCCTAGTTTGAAACCCTAGCTGGAAACCCTAACCCTTGTTTGAAACCCTAACTGAAAACCCTAGCTGGAAACCCTAACCCTTGTTTGAAACCCTAGCTGGAAACCCTAACCCTAGCTGGAAACCCTAACCCTAGTTTGAAACCCTAGCTGGAACCCCTAACCCTAGTTTGAAACCCTAGCTGGAAACCCTAACTGAAAACCCTAGCTGGAAACCCTAACCCTAGTTTGAAACCCTAGCTGGAAACCCTAACCCTAGTTTGAAACCCTAACTGAAAACCCTAGCTGGAAACCCTAACCCTAGTTTGAAACCCTAGCTGGAAACCCTAACCCTTGTTTGAAACCCTAACTGAAAACCCTAGCTGGAAACCCTAACCCTTGTTTGAAACCCTAGCTGGAAACCCTAACCCTAGCTGGAAACCCTAACCCTAGTTTGAAACCCTAGCTGGAACCCCTAACCCTAGTTTGAAACCCTAGCTGGAAACCCTAACTGAAAACCCTAGCTGGAACCCCTAACCCTAGTTTAAAACCCTAGCTGGAAACCCTAACCCTAGTTTGAAACCCTAGCTGGAAACCCTAACCCTATTTTGAAACCCTAGCTGGAAACCCTAACCCTAGTTTGAAACCCTAACTGAAAACCCTAGCTGGAAACCCTAAGCCTAATTTGAAACCCTAGCTGGAAACCCTAACCCTAGTTTGAAACCCTAACCCTAGTTTGAAACCCTAACTGAAAACCCTAGCTGGAAACCCTAACCCTAATTTGAAACCCTAGCTGGAAACCCTAGCTGGAAACCCTAACCCTAGTTTGAAACCCTAGCTGGAAACCCTAACCCTAGTTTGAAACCCTAACTGAAAACCCTAGCTGGAAACCCTAACCCTAGTTTGAAACCCTAGCTGGAAACCCTAACCCTAGTTTTAAACCCTAACCCTTGTTTGAAACCCTAACTGAAAACCCTAGCTGGAAACCCTAACCCTAATTTGAAACCCTAGCTGGAAACCCTAACCCTAGTTTGAAACCCTAACTGAAAACCCTAGCTGGAAACCCTAACCCTAGTTTGAAACCCTAGCTGGAAACCCTAACCCTTGTTTGAAACCCTAACCCTAGTTTGAAACCCTAACTGAAAACCCTAGCTGGAAACCCTAACCCTAGTTTGAAACCCTAACTGAAAACCCTAGCTGGAAACCCTAACCCTAATTTGAAACCCTAGCTGGTAACCCTAACCCTTGTTTGAAACCCTAACCCTAGTTTGAAACCCTAACCCTAATTTGAAACCCTAGCTGGAAACCCTAACCCTAATTTGAAACCCTAGCTGGAAACCCTAAACCTTGTTTGAAACCCTAACCCTAGTTTGAAACCCTAACTGAAAACCCTAGCTGGAAACCCTAACCCTAATTTGAAACCCTAGCAGGAAACCCTAACCCTAGTTTGAAACCCTAACTGAAAACCCTAGCTGGAAACCCTAACCCTAATTTGAAACCCTAACTGAAAACCCTAGCTGGAAACCCTAACCCTAGTTTGAAACCCTAACTGAAAACCCTAGCTGGAAACCCTAACCCTAATTTGAAACCCTAACTGAAAACCCTAGCTGGAAACCCTAACCCTAGTTTGAAACCCTAACTGAAAACCCTAGCTGGAAACCCTAACCCTAGTTTGAAACCCTAGCTGGAAACCCTAACCCTGTTTGAAACCCTAACTGAAAACCATAGCTGGAAACCCTAACCCTAATTTGAATCCCTAGCTGGAAACCCTAACCCTAGTTTGAAACCCGAACTGAAAACCCTAGCTGGAAACCCTAACCCTAATTTGAAACCCTAGCTGGAAACCCTTACCCTTGTTTGAAACCCTAACCCTAGTTTGAAACCCTAACCCTAGTTTGAAACCCTAACTGAAAACCCTAGCTGGAAACCCTAACCCTAATTTGAAACCCTAGCTGGAAACCCTAACCCTTGTTTGAAACCCTAACCCTAGTTTGAAACCCTAACCCTAGTTTGAAACCCTAACTGAAAACCCTAGCTGGAAACCCTAACCCTAGTTTGAAACCCTAGCTGGAAACCCTAACCCTTGTTTGAAACCCTAACTGAAAGCCCTAGCTGGAAACCCTAACCCTAATTTGAAACCCTAGCTGGAAACCCTAACCCTAGTTTGAAACCCGAACTGAAAACCCTAGCTGGAAACCCTAACTCTAATTTGAAACCCTAGCTGGAAACCCTAACCCTTGTTTGAAACCCTAACCCTAGTTTGAAACCCTAACCCTAGTTTGAAACCCTAACTGAAAACCCTAGCTGGAAACCCTAACCCTAATTTTAAACCCTAGCTGGAAACCCTAACCCTTGTTTGAAACCCTAACCCTAGTTTGAAACCCTAACTGAAAACCCTAGCTTGAAACCCTAACCCTAGTTTGAAACCCTAACTGAAAACCCTAGCTGGAAACCCTAACCCTAGTTTGAAACCCTAGCTGGAAACCCTAACCCTAGTTTGAAACCCGAACTGAAAACCCTAGCTGGAAACCCTAACCCTAGTTTGAAACCCTAGCTGGAAACCCTAACCCTTGTTTGAAACCCTAACTGAAAACCCTAGCTGGAAACCCTAACCCTAATTTGAAACCCTAGCTGGAAACCCTAACCCTAGTTTGAAACCCTAGCTGGAAACCCTAACCCTTGTTTGAAACCCTAACCCTAGTTTGAAACCCTAACCCTAGTTTGAAACCCTAACTGAAAACCCTAGCTGGAAACCCTAACCCTAATTTGAAACCCTAGCTGGAAACCCTAACCCTTGTTTGAAACCCTAACTGAAAACCCTAGCTGGAAACCCTAACCCTAGTTTGAAACCCTAACTGAAAACCCTAGCTGGAAACCCTAACCCTAATTTGAAACCCTAGCTGGAAACCCTAACCCTAGTTTGAAACCCTAACTGAAAACCCTAGCTGGAAACCCTAACCCTAATTTGAAACCCTAGCTGGAAACCCTAACTCTTGTTTGAAACCCTAACCCTAGTTTGAATCCCTAACTGAAAACCCTAGCTGGAAACCCTAACCCTAATTTGAAACCCTAACTGAAAACCCTAGCTGGAAACCCTAACCCTAGTTTGAAACCCTAACTGAAAACCCTAGCTGGAAACCCTAACCCTAGTTTGAAACCCTAGCTGGAAACCCTAACCCTAATTTGAAACCCTAGCTGGAAACCCTAACCCTAGTTTGAAACCCTAACCCTAGTTTGAAACCCTAACTGAAAACCCTAGCTGGAAACCCTAACCCTAATTTGAAACCTTAGCTGGAAACCCTAACCCTATTTTGGAACCCTAACTGAAAACCCTAGCTGGAAACCCTAACCCTATTTTGAAACCCTAACTGAAAACCCTAGCTGGAAACCCTAACCCTAGTTTGAAACCCTAACTGAAAACCCTAGCTGGAAACCCTAACCCTAGTTTGAAACCCTAGCTGGAAACCCTAACCCTTGTTTGAAACCCTAACCCTAGTTTGAAACCCTAACTGAAAACCCTAGCTGGAAACCCTAACCCTAATTTGAAACCCTAACTGAAAACCCTAGCTGGAAACCCTAACCCTAGTTTGAAACCCTAGCTGGAAACCCTAACCCTTGTTTGAAACCCTAACCCTAGTTTGAAACCCTAACTGAAAACCCTAGCTGGAAACCCTAACCCTAGTTTGAAACCCTAACTGAAAACCCTAGCTGGAAACCCTAACCCTAGTTTGAAACCCTAGCTGGAAACCCTAACCCTTGTTTGAAACCCTAACCCTAGTTTGAAACCCTAACTGAAAACCCTAGCTGGAAACCCTAACCCTAGTTTGAAACCCTAGCTGGAAACCCTAACCCTTGTTTGAAACCCTAACTGAAAACCCTAGCTGGAAACCCTAACCCTAGTTTGAAACCCTAACTGAAAACCCTAGCTGGAAACCCTAACCCTAGTTTGAAACCCTAGCTGGAAACCCTAACCCTAGTTTGAAACCCTAACTGAAAACCCTAGCTGGAAACCCTAACCCTAATTTGAAACCCTAACTGAAAACCCTAGCTGGAAACCCTAACCCTAGTTTGAAACCCTAGCTGGAAACCCTATCCCTTGTTTGAAACCCTAACCCTAGTTTGAAACCCTAACCCTAGTTTGAAACCCTAACTGAAAACCCTAGCTGGAAACCCTAACCCTAATTTGAAACCCTAGCTGGAAACCCTAACCCTAATTTGAAACCCTAGCTGGAAACCCTAACCCTTGTTTGAAACCCTAACTGAAAACCCTAGCTGGAAACCCTAACCCTAGTTTGAAACCCCAGCTGGAAACCCTAACCCTAATTTGAAACCCTAGCTGGAAACCCTAACCCTAGTTTGAAACCCTAACTGAAAACCCTAGCTGGAAACCCTAACCCTAGTTTGAAACCCTAGCTGGAAACCCTAACCCTTGTTTGAAACCCTAACTGAAAACCCTAGCTGGAAACCCTAACCCTAATTTGAAACCCTAGCTGGAAACCCTAACCCTAGTTTGAAACCCTAACTGAAAACCCTAGCTGGAAACCCTAACCCTAGTTTGAAACCCTAGCTGGAAACCCTAACCCTTGTTTGAAACCCTAACCCTAGTTTGAAACCCTAACTGAAAACCCTAGCTGGGGACCCTAACCCTAATTTGAAACCCTAACTGAAAACCCTAGCTGGAAACCCTAACCCTAGTTTGAAACCCTAACTGAAAACCCTAGCTGGAAACCCTAACCCTAGTTTGAAACCCTAGCTGGAAACCCTAACCCTAATTTGAAACCCTAGCTGGAAACCCTAACCCTAGTTTGAAACCCTAACCCTAGTTTGAAACCCTAACTGAAAACCTTAGCTGGAAACCCTAACCCTAATTTGAAACCCTAGCTGGAAACCCTAACCCTAGTTTGAAACCCTAACTGAAAACCTTAGCTGGAAACCCTAACCCTAATTTGAAACCCTAGCTGGAAACCCTAACCCTAGTTTGAAACCCTAACTGAAAACCCTAGCTGGAAACCCTAACCCTAGTTTGAAACCCTAACTGAAAACCCTAGCTGGAAACCCTAACCCTAATTTGAAACGCTAGCTGGAAACCCTAACCCTTGTTTGAAACCCTAACCCTAGTTTGAAACCCTAACTGAAAACCCTAGCTGGAAACCCTAACCCTAGTTTGAAACCCTAACTGAAAACCCTAGCTGGAAACCCTAACCCTAGTTTGAAACCCTAGCTGGAAACCCTAACCCTTGTTTGAAACCCTAACTGAAAACCCTAGCTGGAAACCCTAACCCTAATTTGAAACCCTAGCTGGAAACCCTAACCCTAGTTTGAAACCCTAACTGAAAACCCTAGCTGGAAACCCTAACCCTAATTTGAAACCCTAGCTGGAAACCCTAACCCTTGTTTGAAACCCTAACCCTAGTTTGAAACCCTAACTGAAAACCCTAGCTGGAAACCCTAACCCTAGTTTGAAACCCTAACTGAAAACCCTAGCTGGAAACCCTAACCCTAGTTTGAAACCCTAGCTGGAAACCCTAACCCTTGTTTGAAACCCTAACCCTAGTTTGAAACCCTAACTGAAAACCCTAGCTGGAAACCCTAACCCTAATTTGAAACCCTAACTGAAAACCCTAGCTGGAAACCCTAACCCTAGTTTGAAACCCTAACTGAAAACCCTAGCTGGAAACCCTAACCCTTGTTTGAAACCCTAGCTGGAAACCCTAACCCTAATTTGAAACCCTAGCTGGAAACCCTAACCCTAGTTTGAAACCCTAACCCTAGTTTGAAACCCTAACTGAAAACCTTAGCTGGAAACCCTAACCCTAATTTGAAACCCTAGCTGGAAACCCTAACCCTAGTTTGAAACCCTAACTGAAAACCCTAGCTGGAAACCCTAACCCTAGTTTGAAACCCTAACTGAAAACCCTAGCTGGAAACCCTAACCCTAATTTGAAACCCTAGCTGGAAACCCTAACCCTTGTTTGAAACCCTAACCCTAGTTTGAAACCCTAACCCTAGTTTGAAACCCTAACTGAAAACCCTAGCTGGAAACCCTAACCCTAATTTGAAACCCTAGCTGGAAACCCTAACCCTTGTTTGAAACCCTAACCCTAGTTTGAAACCCTAACTGAAAACCCTAGCTTGAAACCCTAACCCTAGTTTGAAACCCTTACTGAAAACCCTAGCTGGAAACCCTAACCCTAGTTTGAAACCCTAGCTGGAAACCCTAACCCTTGTTTGAAACCCTAACTGAAAACCCTAGCTGGAAACCCTAACCCTAGTTTGAAACCCTGGCTGGAAACCCTAACCCTAATTTGAAACCCTAGCTGGAAACCCTAACCCTTGTTTGAAACCCTAACTGAAAACCCTAGCTTGAAACCCTAACCCTAGTTTGAAACCCTAACTGAAAACCCTAGCTGGAAACCCTAACCCTAGTTTGAAACCCTAGCTGGAAACCCTAACCCTAGTTTGAAACCCTAACTGAAAACCCTAGCTGGAAACCCTAACCCTAGTTTGAAACCCTAACTGAAAACCCTAGATGGAAACCCTAACCCTAATTTGAAACCCTAACTGAAAACCCTAGCTGGAAACCCTAACCCTAGTTTGAAACCCTAACTGAAAACCCTAGCTGGAAACCCTAACCCTAGTTTGAAACCCTAGCTGGAAACCCTAACCCTAATTTGAAACCCTAGCTGGAAACCCTAACCCTTGTTTGAAACCCTAACCCTAGTTTGAAACCCTAACTGAAAACCCTAGCTGGAAACCCTAACCCTAATTTGAAACCCTAACTGAAAACCCTAGCTGGAAACCCTAACCCTAGTTTGAAATCCTAACTGAAAACCTTAGCTGGAAACCCTAACCCTAATTTGAAACCCTAGCTGCAAACCCTAACCCTAGTTTGAAACCCTAACTGAAAACCCTAGCTGGAAACCCTAACCATAGTTTGAAACCCTAACTGAAAACCCTAGCTGGAAACCCTAACCCTAATTTGAAACCCTAGCTGGAAACCCTAACCCTTGTTTGAAACCCTAACCCTAGTTTGAAACCCTAACTGAAAACCTTAGCTGGAAACCCTAACCATAATTTGAAACCCTAGCTGGAAACCCTAACCCTAGTTTGAAACCCTAACTGAAAACCCTAGCTGGAAACCCTAACCCTAGTTTGAAACCCTAACTGAAAACCCTCGCTGGAAACCCTAACCCTAATTTGAAACGCTAGCTGGAAACACTAACCCTTGTTTGAAACCCTAACCCTAGTTTGAAACCCTAACTGAAAACCCTAGCTGGAAACCCTAACCCTAGTTTGAAACCCTAACTGAAAACCCTAGCTGGAAACCCTAACCCTAGTTTGAAACCCTAGCTGGAAACCCTAACCCTTGTTTGAAACCCTAACTGAAAACCCTAGCTGGAAACCCTAACCCTAATTTGAAACCCTAGCTGGAAACCCTAACCCTAGTTTGAAACCCTAACTGAAAACCCTAGCTGGAAACCCTAACCCTAATTTGAAACCCTAGCTGGAAACCCTAACCCTTGTTTGAAACCCTAACCCTAGTTTGAAACCCTAACTGAAAACCCTAGCTGGAAACCCTAACCCTAGTTTGAAACCCTAACTGAAAACCCTAGCTGGAAACCCTAACCCTAGTTTGAAACCCTAGCTGGAAACCCTAACCCTTGTTTGAAACCCTAACTGAAAACCCTAGCTGGAAACCCTAACCCTAATTTGAAACCCTAACTGAAAACCCTAGCTGGAAACCCTAACCCTAGTTTGAAACCCTAACTGAAAACCCTAGCTGGAAACCCTAACCCTTGTTTGAAACCCTAGCTGGAAACCCTAACCCTAATTTGAAACCCTAGCTGGAAACCCTAACCCTAGTTTGAAACCCTAACCCTAGTTTGAAACCCTAACTGAAAACCTTAGCTGGAAACCCTAACCCTAATTTGAAACCCTAGCTGGAAACCCTAACCCTAGTTTGAAACCCTAACTGAAAACCATAGCTGGAAACCCTAACCCTAGTTTGAAACCCTAACTGAAAACCCTAGCTGGAAACCCTAACCCTAATTTGAAACCCTAGCTGGAAACCCTAACCCTTGTTTGAAACCCTAACCCTAGTATGAAACCCTAACTGAAAACCCTAGCTGGAAACCCTAACCCTAGTTTGAAACCCTAACTGAAAACCCTAGCTGGAAACCCTAACCCTAATTTGAAACCCTAGCTGGAAACCCTAACCCTTGTTTGAAACCCTAACCCTAGTTTGAAACCCTAACCCTAGTTTGAAACCCTAACTGAAAACCCTAGCTGGAAACCCTAACCCTAATTTTAAACCCTAGCTGGAAACCCTAACCCTTGTTTGAAACCCTAACCCTAGTTTGAAACCCTAGCTGCAAACCCTAACCCTAGTTTGAAACCCTAACTGAAAACCCTAGCTGGAAACCCTAACCATAGTTTGAAACCCTAACTGAAAACCCTAGCTGGAAACCCTAACCCTAATTTGAAACCCTAGCTGGAAACCCTAACCCTTGTTTGAAACCCTAACCCTAGTTTGAAACCCTAACTGAAAACCTTAGCTGGAAACCCTAACCATAATTTGAAACCCTAGCTGGAAACCCTAACCCTAGTTTGAAACCCTAACTGAAAACCCTAGCTGGAAACCCTAACCCTAGTTTGAAACCCTAACTGAAAACCCTCGCTGGAAACCCTAACCCTAATTTGAAACGCTAGCTGGAAACACTAACCCTTGTTTGAAACCCTAACCCTAGTTTGAAACCCTAACTGAAAACCCTAGCTGGAAACCCTAACCCTAGTTTGAAACCCTAACTGAAAACCCTAGCTGGAAACCCTAACCCTAGTTTGAAACCCTAGCTGGAAACCCTAACCCTTGTTTGAAACCCTAACTGAAAACCCTAGCTGGAAACCCTAACCCTAATTTGAAACCCTAGCTGGAAACCCTAACCCTAGTTTGAAACCCTAACTGAAAACCCTAGCTGGAAACCCTAACCCTAATTTGAAACCCTAGCTGGAAACCCTAACCCTTGTTTGAAACCCTAACCCTAGTTTGAAACCCTAACTGAAAACCCTAGCTGGAAACCCTAACCCTAGTTTGAAACCCTAACTGAAAACCCTAGCTGGAAACCCTAACCCTAGTTTGAAACCCTAGCTGGAAACCCTAACCCTTGTTTGAAACCCTAACTGAAAACCCTAGCTGGAAACCCTAACCCTAATTTGAAACCCTAACTGAAAACCCTAGCTGGAAACCCTAACCCTAGTTTGAAACCCTAACTGAAAACCCTAGCTGGAAACCCTAACCCTTGTTTGAAACCCTAGCTGGAAACCCTAACCCTAATTTGAAACCCTAGCTGGAAACCCTAACCCTAGTTTGAAACCCTAACCCTAGTTTGAAACCCTAACTGAAAACCTTAGCTGGAAACCCTAACCCTAATTTGAAACCCTAGCTGGAAACCCTAACCCTAGTTTGAAACCCTAACTGAAAACCATAGCTGGAAACCCTAACCCTAGTTTGAAACCCTAACTGAAAACCCTAGCTGGAAACCCTAACCCTAATTTGAAACCCTAGCTGGAAACCCTAACCCTTGTTTGAAACCCTAACCCTAGTATGAAACCCTAACTGAAAACCCTAGCTGGAAACCCTAACCCTAGTTTGAAACCCTAACTGAAAACCCTAGCTGGAAACCCTAACCCTAATTTGAAACCCTAGCTGGAAACCCTAACCCTTGTTTGAAACCCTAACCCTAGTTTGAAACCCTAACTGAAAACCCTAGCTGGAAACCCTAACCCTAGTTTGAAACCCTAACTGAAAACCCTAGCTGGAAACCCTAACCCTAATTTGAAACCCTAGCTGGAAACCCTAACCCTTGTTTGAAACCCTAACCCTAGTTTGAAACCCTAACTGAAAACCCTAGCTGGAAACCCTAACCCTAATTTGAAACCCTAGCTGGAAACCCTAACCCTAGTTTGAAACCCTAGCTGGAAACCCTAACCCTAATTTGAAACCCTAGCTGGAAACCCTAACCCTTGTTTGAAACCCTAACCCTAGTTTGAAACCCTAACTGAAAACCCTAGCTGGAAACCCTAACTCTAATTTGAAACCCTAGCTGGAAACCCTAACCCTAGTTTGAAACCCTAGCTGGAAACCCTAACCCTAGCTTTAAACCCTAACCCTTGTTTGAAACCCTAACTGAAAACCCTAGCTGGAAACCCTAACCCTAATTTGAAACCCTAGCTGGAAACCCTAACCCTAGTTTGAAACCCTAACTGAAAACCCTAGCTGGAAACCCTAACCCTAATTTGAAACCCTAGCTGGAAACCCTAACCCTTGTTTGAAACCCTAACCCTAGTTTGAAACCCTAACTGAAAACCCTAGCTGGAAACCCTAACCCTAGTTTGAAACCCTAACTGAAAACCCTAGCTGGAAACCCTAACCCTAGTTTGAAACCCTAGCTGGAAACCCTAACCCTTGTTTGAAACCCTAACTGAAAACCCTAGCTGGAAACCCTAACCCTAATTTGAAACCCTAACTGAAAACCCTAGCTGGAAACCCTAACCCTAGTTTGAAACCCTAACTGAAAACCCTAGCTGGAAACCCTAACCCTTGTTTGAAACCCTAGCTGGAAACCCTAACCCTAATTTGAAACCCTAGCTGGAAACCCTAACCCTAGTTTGAAACCCTAACCCTAGTTTGAAACCCTAACTGAAAACCTTAGCTGGAAACCCTAACCCTAATTTGAAACCCTAGCTGGAAACCCTAACCCTAGTTTGAAACCCTAACTGAAAACCATAGCTGGAAACCCTAACCCTAGTTTGAAACCCTAACTGAAAACCCTAGCTGGAAACCCTAACCCTAATTTGAAACCCTAGCTGGAAACCCTAACCCTTGTTTGAAACCCTAACCCTAGTTTGAAACCCTAACTGAAAACCCTAGCTGGAAACCCTAACCCTAGTTTGAAACCCTAACTGAAAACCCTAGCTGGAAACCCTAACCCTAATTTGAAACCCTAGCTGGAAACCCTAACCCTTGTTTGAAACCCTAACCCTAGTTTGAAACCCTAACTGAAAACCCTAGCTGGAAACCCTAACCCTAATTTGAAACCCTAGCTGGAAACCCTAACCCTAGTTTGAAACCCTAGCTGGAAACCCTAACCCTAGTTTTAAACCCTAACCCTAGTTTGAAACCCTAACTGAAAACCCTAGCTGGAAACCCTAACCCTAGTTTGAAACCCTAACTGAAAACCCTAGCTGGAAACCCTAACCCTAATTTGAAACCCTAGCTGGAAACCCTAACCCTTGTTTGAAACCCTAACCCTAGTTTGAAACCCTAACTGAAAACCCTAGCTGGAAACCCTAACTCTAATTTGAAACCCTAGCTGGAAACCCTAACCCTAGTTTGAAACCCTAGCTGGAAACCCTAACCCTAGTTTTAAACCCTAACCCTAGTTTGAAACCCTAACTGAAAACCCTAGCTGGAAACCCTAACCCTAATTTGAAACCCTAGCTGGAAACCCTAACCCTAGTTTGAAACCCTAACTGAAAACCGTAGCTGGAAACCCTAACCCTAATTTGAAACCCTAGCTGGAAACCCTAACCCTTGTTTGAAACCCTAACCCTAGTATGAAACCCTAACTGAAAACCCTAGCTGGAAACCCTAACCCTAATTTGAAACCCTAGCTGGAAACCCTAACCCTAGTTTGAAACCCTAGCTGGAAACCCTAACCCTAGTTTGAAACCCTAGCTGGAAACCCTAGTTTGAAACCCTAACTGAAAACCCTAGCTGGAAACCCTAACCTTAGTTTGAAACCCTAGCTGGAAACCCTAACCCTAGTTTGAAACCCTAACTGAAAACCCTAGCTGGAAACCCTAACCCTAATTTGAAACCCTAGCTGGAAACCCTAACCCTTGTTTGAAACCCTAACCCTAGTTTGAAACCCTAACTGAAAACCCTAGCTGGAAACCCTAACCCTAATTTGAAACCCTAGCTGGAAACCCTAACCCTAGTTTGAAACCCTAGCTGGAAACCCTAACCCTAGTTTTAAACCCTAACCCTAGTTTGAAACCCTAACCCTAGTTTGAAACCCTAACTGAAAACCTTAGCTGGAAACCCTAACCCTAATTTGAAACCCTAGCTGGAAACCCTAACCCTAGTTTGAAACCCTAACTGAAAACCCTAGCTGGAAACCCTAACCCTAGTTTGAAACCCAAACTGAAAACCCTAGCTGGAAACCCTAACCCTAGTTTGAAACCCTAGCTGGAAACCCTAACCCTAGTTTGAAACCCTAACTGAAAACCCTAGCTGGAAACCCTAACCCTAGTTTGAAACCCTAACTGAAAACCCTAGCTGGAAACCCTAACCCTAATTTGAAACCCTAGCTGGAAACCCTAACCCTTGTTTGAAACCCTAACCCTAGTTTGAAACCCTAACTGAAAACCCTAGCTGGAAACCCTAACCCTAATTTGAAACCCTAGCTGGAAACCCTAACCCTAGTTTGAAACCCTAGCTGGAAACCCTAACCCTTGTTTTAAACCCTAACCCTAGTTTGAAACCCTAACTGAAAACCCTAGCTGGAAACCCTAACCCTAGTTTGAAACCCTAACTGAAAACCCTAGCTGGAAACCCTAACCCTAGTTTGAAACCCTAGCTGGAAACCCTAACCCTAGTTTGAAACCCTAACTGAAAACCCTAGCTGGAAACCCTAACCCTAATTTGAAACCCTAGCTGGAAACCCTAACCCTTGTTTGAAACCCTAACCCTAGTTTGAAACCCTAACTGAAAACCCTAGCTGGAAACCCTAACCCTAATTTGAAACCCTAGCTGGAAACCCTAACCCTAGTTTGAAACCCTAGCTGGAAACCCTAACCCTAGTTTTAAACCCTAACCCTAGTTTGAAACCCTAACTGAAAACCCTAGCTGGAAACCCTAACCCTAGTTTGAAACCCTAACTGAAAACCCTAGCTGGAAACCCTAACCCTAATTTGAAACCCTAGCTGGAAACCCTAACCCTTGTTTGAAACCCTAACCCTAGTTTGAAACCCTAACTGAAAACCCTAGCTGGAAACCCTAACTCTAATTTGAAACCCTAGCTGGAAACCCTAACCCTAGTTTGAAACCCTAGCTGGAAACCCTAACCCTAGTTTTAAACCCTAACCCTAGTTTGAAACCCTAACTGAAAACCCTAGCTGGAAACCCTAACCCTAATTTGAAACCCTAGCTGGAAACCCTAACCCTAGTTTGAAACCCTAACTGAAAACCCTAGCTGGAAACCCTAACCCTAATTTGAAACCCTAGCTGGAAACCCTAACCCTTGTTTGAAACCCTAACCCTAGTATGAAACCCTAACTGAAAACCCTAGCTGGAAACCCTAACCCTAATTTGAAACCCTAGCTGGAAACCCTAACCCTAGTTTGAAACCCTAGCTGGAAACCCTAACCCTAGTTTGAAACCCTAGCTGGAAACCCTAGTTTGAAACCCTAACTGAAAACCCTAGCTGGAAACCCTAACCTTAGTTTGAAACCCTAGCTGGAAACCCTAACCCTAGTTTGAAACCCTAACTGAAAACCCTAGCTGGAAACCCTAACCCTAATTTGAAACCCTAGCTGGAAACCCTAACCCTTGTTTGAAACCCTAACCCTAGTTTGAAACCCTAACTGAAAACCCTAGCTGGAAACCCTAACCCTAATTTGAAACCCTAGCTGGAAACCCTAACCCTAGTTTGAAACCCTAGCTGGAAACCCTAACCCTAGTTTTAAACCCTAACCCTAGTTTGAAACCCTAACCCTAGTTTGAAACCCTAACTGAAAACCTTAGCTGGAAACCCTAACCCTAATTTGAAACCCTAGCTGGAAACCCTAACCCTAGTTTGAAACCCTAACTGAAAACCCTAGCTGGAAACCCTAACCCTAGTTTGAAACCCAAACTGAAAACCCTAGCTGGAAACCCTAACCCTAGTTTGAAACCCTAGCTGGAAACCCTAACCCTAGTTTGAAACCCTAACTGAAAACCCTAGCTGGAAACCCTAACCCTAGTTTGAAACCCTAACTGAAAACCCTAGCTGGAAACCCTAACCCTAATTTGAAACCCTAGCTGGAAACCCTAACCCTTGTTTGAAACCCTAACCCTAGTTTGAAACCCTAACTGAAAACCCTAGCTGGAAACCCTAACCCTAATTTGAAACCCTAGCTGGAAACCCTAACCCTAGTTTGAAACCCTAGCTGGAAACCCTAACCCTTGTTTTAAACCCTAACCCTAGTTTGAAACCCTAACTGAAAACCCTAGCTGGAAACCCTAACCCTAGTTTGAAACCCTAACTGAAAACCCTAGCTGGAAACCCTAACCCTAATTTGAAACCCTAGCTGGAAACCCTAACCCTAGTTTGAAACCCTAGCTGGAAACCCTAACCCTAATTTGAAACCCTAGCTGGAAACCCTAACCCTTGTTTGAAACCCTAACCCTAGTTTGAAACCCTAACTGAAAACCCTAGCTGGAAACCCTAACCCTAGTTTGAAACCCTAACTGAAAACCCTAGCTGGAAACCCTAACCCTAATTTGAAACCCTAGCTGGAAACCCTAACCCTTGTTTGAAACCCTAACCCTAGTTTGAAACCCTAACTGAAAACCCTAGCTGGAAACCCTAACCCTAATTTGAAACCCTAGCTGGAAACCCTAACCCTAGTTTGAAACCCTAGCTGGAAACCCTAACCCTTGTTTTAAACCCTAACCCTAGTTTGAAACCCTAACTGAAAACCCTAGCTGGAAACCCTAACCCTAGTTTGAAACCCTAACTGAAAACCCTAGCTGGAAACCCTAACCCTAATTTGAAACCCTAGCTGGAAACCCTAACCCTAGTTTGAAACCCTAGCTGGAAACCCTAACCCTAGCTGGAAACCCTAACCCTAATTTGAAACCCTAGCTGGAAACCCTAACCCTAGTTTGAAACCCTAGCTGGAAACCCTAACCCTTGTTTGAAACCCTAACTGAAAACCCTAGCTGGAAACCCTAACCCTAGTTTGAAACCCTGGCTGGAAACCCTAACCCTAATTTGAAACCCTAGCTGGAAACCCTAACCCTTGTTTGAAACCCTAACTGAAAACCCTAGCTTGAAACCCTAACCCTAGTTTGAAACCCTAACTGAAAACCCTAGCTGGAAACCCTAACCCTAGTTTGAAACCCTAGCTGGAAACCCTAACCCTAGTTTGAAACCCTAACTGAAAACCCTAGCTGGAAACCCTAACCCTAGTTTGAAACCCTAACTGAAAACCCTAGATGGAAACCCTAACCCTAATTTGAAACCCTAACTGAAAACCCTAGCTGGAAACCCTAACCCTAGTTTGAAACCCTAACTGAAAACCCTAGCTGGAAACCCTAACCCTAGTTTGAAACCCTAGCTGGAAACCCTAACCCTAATTTGAAACCCTAGCTGGAAACCCTAACCCTTGTTTGAAACCCTAACCCTAGTTTGAAACCCTAACTGAAAACCCTAGCTGGAAACCCTAACCCTAATTTGAAACCCTAACTGAAAACCCTAGCTGGAAACCCTAACCCTAGTTTGAAATCCTAACTGAAAACCTTAGCTGGAAACCCTAACCCTAATTTGAAACCCTAGCTGCAAACCCTAACCCTAGTTTGAAACCCTAACTGAAAACCCTAGCTGGAAACCCTAACCATAGTTTGAAACCCTAACTGAAAACCCTAGCTGGAAACCCTAACCCTAATTTGAAACCCTAGCTGGAAACCCTAACCCTTGTTTGAAACCCTAACCCTAGTTTGAAACCCTAACTGAAAACCTTAGCTGGAAACCCTAACCATAATTTGAAACCCTAGCTGGAAACCCTAACCCTAGTTTGAAACCCTAACTGAAAACCCTAGCTGGAAACCCTAACCCTAGTTTGAAACCCTAACTGAAAACCCTCGCTGGAAACCCTAACCCTAATTTGAAACGCTAGCTGGAAACACTAACCCTTGTTTGAAACCCTAACCCTAGTTTGAAACCCTAACTGAAAACCCTAGCTGGAAACCCTAACCCTAGTTTGAAACCCTAACTGAAAACCCTAGCTGGAAACCCTAACCCTAGTTTGAAACCCTAGCTGGAAACCCTAACCCTTGTTTGAAACCCTAACTGAAAACCCTAGCTGGAAACCCTAACCCTAATTTGAAACCCTAGCTGGAAACCCTAACCCTAGTTTGAAACCCTAACTGAAAACCCTAGCTGGAAACCCTAACCCTAATTTGAAACCCTAGCTGGAAACCCTAACCCTTGTTTGAAACCCTAACCCTAGTTTGAAACCCTAACTGAAAACCCTAGCTGGAAACCCTAACCCTAGTTTGAAACCCTAACTGAAAACCCTAGCTGGAAACCCTAACCCTAGTTTGAAACCCTAGCTGGAAACCCTAACCCTTGTTTGAAACCCTAACTGAAAACCCTAGCTGGAAACCCTAACCCTAATTTGAAACCCTAACTGAAAACCCTAGCTGGAAACCCTAACCCTAGTTTGAAACCCTAACTGAAAACCCTAGCTGGAAACCCTAACCCTTGTTTGAAACCCTAGCTGGAAACCCTAACCCTAATTTGAAACCCTAGCTGGAAACCCTAACCCTAGTTTGAAACCCTAACCCTAGTTTGAAACCCTAACTGAAAACCTTAGCTGGAAACCCTAACCCTAATTTGAAACCCTAGCTGGAAACCCTAACCCTAGTTTGAAACCCTAACTGAAAACCATAGCTGGAAACCCTAACCCTAGTTTGAAACCCTAACTGAAAACCCTAGCTGGAAACCCTAACCCTAATTTGAAACCCTAGCTGGAAACCCTAACCCTTGTTTGAAACCCTAACCCTAGTATGAAACCCTAACTGAAAACCCTAGCTGGAAACCCTAACCCTAGTTTGAAACCCTAACTGAAAACCCTAGCTGGAAACCCTAACCCTAATTTGAAACCCTAGCTGGAAACCCTAACCCTTGTTTGAAACCCTAACCCTAGTTTGAAACCCTAACTGAAAACCCTAGCTGGAAACCCTAACCCTAGTTTGAAACCCTAACTGAAAACCCTAGCTGGAAACCCTAACCCTAATTTGAAACCCTAGCTGGAAACCCTAACCCTTGTTTGAAACCCTAACCCTAGTTTGAAACCCTAACTGAAAACCCTAGCTGGAAACCCTAACCCTAATTTGAAACCCTAGCTGGAAACCCTAACCCTAGTTTGAAACCCTAGCTGGAAACCCTAACCCTAATTTGAAACCCTAGCTGGAAACCCTAACCCTTGTTTGAAACCCTAACCCTAGTTTGAAACCCTAACTGAAAACCCTAGCTGGAAACCCTAACTCTAATTTGAAACCCTAGCTGGAAACCCTAACCCTAGTTTGAAACCCTAGCTGGAAACCCTAACCCTAGCTTTAAACCCTAACCCTTGTTTGAAACCCTAACTGAAAACCCTAGCTGGAAACCCTAACCCTAATTTGAAACCCTAGCTGGAAACCCTAACCCTAGTTTGAAACCCTAACTGAAAACCCTAGCTGGAAACCCTAACCCTAATTTGAAACCCTAGCTGGAAACCCTAACCCTTGTTTGAAACCCTAACCCTAGTTTGAAACCCTAACTGAAAACCCTAGCTGGAAACCCTAACCCTAGTTTGAAACCCTAACTGAAAACCCTAGCTGGAAACCCTAACCCTAGTTTGAAACCCTAGCTGGAAACCCTAACCCTTGTTTGAAACCCTAACTGAAAACCCTAGCTGGAAACCCTAACCCTAATTTGAAACCCTAACTGAAAACCCTAGCTGGAAACCCTAACCCTAGTTTGAAACCCTAACTGAAAACCCTAGCTGGAAACCCTAACCCTTGTTTGAAACCCTAGCTGGAAACCCTAACCCTAATTTGAAACCCTAGCTGGAAACCCTAACCCTAGTTTGAAACCCTAACCCTAGTTTGAAACCCTAACTGAAAACCTTAGCTGGAAACCCTAACCCTAATTTGAAACCCTAGCTGGAAACCCTAACCCTAGTTTGAAACCCTAACTGAAAACCATAGCTGGAAACCCTAACCCTAGTTTGAAACCCTAACTGAAAACCCTAGCTGGAAACCCTAACCCTAATTTGAAACCCTAGCTGGAAACCCTAACCCTTGTTTGAAACCCTAACCCTAGTTTGAAACCCTAACTGAAAACCCTAGCTGGAAACCCTAACCCTAGTTTGAAACCCTAACTGAAAACCCTAGCTGGAAACCCTAACCCTAATTTGAAACCCTAGCTGGAAACCCTAACCCTTGTTTGAAACCCTAACCCTAGTTTGAAACCCTAACTGAAAACCCTAGCTGGAAACCCTAACCCTAATTTGAAACCCTAGCTGGAAACCCTAACCCTAGTTTGAAACCCTAGCTGGAAACCCTAACCCTAGTTTTAAACCCTAACCCTAGTTTGAAACCCTAACTGAAAACCCTAGCTGGAAACCCTAACCCTAGTTTGAAACCCTAACTGAAAACCCTAGCTGGAAACCCTAACCCTAATTTGAAACCCTAGCTGGAAACCCTAACCCTTGTTTGAAACCCTAACCCTAGTTTGAAACCCTAACTGAAAACCCTAGCTGGAAACCCTAACTCTAATTTGAAACCCTAGCTGGAAACCCTAACCCTAGTTTGAAACCCTAGCTGGAAACCCTAACCCTAGTTTTAAACCCTAACCCTAGTTTGAAACCCTAACTGAAAACCCTAGCTGGAAACCCTAACCCTAATTTGAAACCCTAGCTGGAAACCCTAACCCTAGTTTGAAACCCTAACTGAAAACCCTAGCTAAAAACCCTAACCCTAATTTGAAACCCTAGCTGGAAACCCTAACCCTTGTTTGAAACCCTAACCCTAGTATGAAACCCTAACTGAAAACCCTAGCTGGAAACCCTAACCCTAATTTGAAACCCTAGCTGGAAACCCTAACCCTAGTTTGAAACCCTAGCTGGAAACCCTAACCCTAGTTTGAAACCCTAGCTGGAAACCCTAGTTTGAAACCCTAACTGAAAACCCTAGCTGGAAACCCTAACCTTAGTTTGAAACCCTAGCTGGAAACCCTAACCCTAGTTTGAAACCCTAACTGAAAACCCTAGCTGGAAACCCTAACCCTAATTTGAAACCCTAGCTGGAAACCCTAACCCTTGTTTGAAACCCTAACCCTAGTTTGAAACCCTAACTGAAAACCCTAGCTGGAAACCCTAACCCTAATTTGAAACCCTAGCTGGAAACCCTAACCCTAGTTTGAAAGCCTAGCTGGAAACCCTAACCCTAGTTTTAAACCCTAACCCTAGTTTGAAACCCTAACCCTAGTTTGAAACCCTAACTGAAAACCTTAGCTGGAAACCCTAACCCTAATTTGAAACCCTAGCTGGAAACCCTAACCCTAGTTTGAAACCCTAACTGAAAACCCTAGCTGGAAACCCTAACCCTAGTTTGAAACCCAAACTGAAAACCCTAGCTGGAAACCCTAACCCTAGTTTGAAACCCTAGCTGGAAACCCTAACCCTAGTTTGAAACCCTAACTGAAAACCCTAGCTGGAAACCCTAACCCTAGTTTGAAACCCTAACTGAAAACCCTAGCTGGAAACCCTAACCCTAATTTGAAACCCTAGCTGGAAACCCTAACCCTTGTTTGAAACCCTAACCCTAGTTTGAAACCCTAACTGAAAACCCTAGCTGGAAACCCTAACCCTAATTTGAAACCCTAGCTGGAAACCCTAACCCTAGTTTGAAACCCTAGCTGGAAACCCTAACCCTAGTTTTAAACCCTAACCCTAGTTTGAAACCCTAACTGAAAACCCTAGCTGGAAACCCTAACCCTAGTTTGAAACCCTAACTGAAAACCCTAGCTGGAAACCCTAACCCTAATTTGAAACCCTAGCTGGAAACCCTAACCCTTGTTTGAAACCCTAACCCTAGTTTGAAACCCTAACTGAAAACCCTAGCTGGAAACCCTAACCCTAATTTGAAACCCTAGCTGGAAACCCTAACCCTAGTTTGAAACCCTTGCTGGAAACCCTAACCCTAGTTTTAAACCCTAACCCTAGTTTGAAACCCTAACTGAAAACCCTAGCTGGAAACCCTAACCCTAATTTGAAACCCTAGCTGGAAACCCTAACCCTAGTTTGAAACCCTAACTGAAAACCCTAGCTGGAAACCCTAACCCTAATTTGAAACCCTAGCTGGAAACCCTAACCCTTGTTTGAAACCCTAACCCTAGTATGAAACCCTAACTGAAAACCCTAGCTGGAAACCCTAACCCTAATTTGAAACCCTAGCTGGAAACCCTAACCCTAGTTTGAAACCCTAGCTGGAAACCCTAACCCTAGTTTGAAACCCTAGCTGGAAACCCTAGTTTGAAACCCTAACTGAAAACCCTAGCTGGAAACCCTAACCTTAGTTTGAAACCCTAGCTGGAAACCCTAACCCTAGTTTGAAACCCTAACTGAAAACCCTAGCTGGAAACCCTAACCCTAATTTGAAACCCTAGCTGGAAACCCTAACCCTTGTTTGAAACCCTAACCCTAGTTTGAAACCCTAACTGAAAACCCTAGCTGGAAACCCTAACCCTAATTTGAAACCCTAGCTGGAAACCCTAACCCTAGTTTGAAACCCTAGCTGGAAACCCTAACCCTAGTTTTAAACCCTAACCCTAGTTTGAAACCCTAACTGAAAACCCTAGCTGGAAACCCTAACCCTAGTTTGAAACCCTAACTGAAAACCCTAGCTGGAAACCCTAACCCTAATTTGAAACCCTAGCTGGAAACCCTAACCCTTGTTTGAAACCCTAACCCTAGTTTGAAACCCTAACTGAAAACCCTAGCTGGAAACCCTAACCCTAATTTGAAACCCTAGCTGGAAACCCTAACCCTAGTTTGAAACCCTAGCTGGAAACCCTAACCCTAGTTTTAAACCCTAACCCTAGTTTGAAACCCTAACTGAAAACCCTAGCTGGAAACCCTAACCCTAATTTGAAACCCTAGCTGGAAACCCTAACCCTAGTTTGAAACCCTAACTGAAAACCCTAGCTGGAAACCCTAACCCTAATTTGAAACCCTAGCTGGAAACCCTAACCCTTGTTTGAAACCCTAACCCTAGTATGAAACCCTAACTGAAAACCCTAGCTGGAAACCCTAACCCTAATTTGAAACCCTAGCTGGAAACCCTAACCCTAGTTTGAAACCCTAACTGAAAACCCTAGCTGGAAACCCTAACCCTAATTTGAAACCCTATCTGGAAACCCTAACCCTAGTTTGAATCCCTAACTGAAAACCCTAGCTGGAAACCCTAACCCTAATTTGAAACCCTAGCTGGAAACCCTAACCCTAGTTTGAAACCCTAGCTGGAAACCCTAACCCTAATTTGAAACCCTAGCTGGAAACCCTAACCCTTGTTTGAAACCCTAACCCTAGTTTGAAACCCTAGCTGGAAACCCTAACCCTTGTTTGAAACCCTAACTGAAAACCCTAGCTGGAAACCCTAACCCTAATTTGAAACCCTAGCTGGAAACCCTAACCCTAGTTTAAAACCCTAGCTGGAAACCCTAACCCTAATTTGAAACCCTAACTGAAAACCCTAGCTGGAAACCCTAACCCTAGTTTGAAACCCGAACTGAAAACCCTAGCTGGAAACCCTAACCCTAATTTGAAACCCTAGCTGGAAACCCTAACCCTTGTTTGAAACCCTAACCCTAGTTTGAAACCCTAACCCTAGTTTGAAACCCTAACTGAAAACCCTAGCTGGAAACCCTAACCCTAATTTGAAACCCTAGCTGGAAACCCTAACCCTTGTTTGAAACCCTAACCCTAGTTTGAAACCCTAACTGAAAACCCTAGCTTGAAACCCTAACCCTAGTTTGAAACCCTAACTGAAAACCCTAGCTGGAAACCCTAACCCTAGTTTGAAACCCTAGCTGGAAACCCTAACCCTAGTTTGAAACCCTAACTGAAAACCCTAGCTGGAAACCCTAACCCTAGTTTGAAACCCTAGCTGGAAACCCTAACCCTAGTTTGAAACCCTAACTAAAAACCCTAGCTGGAAACCCTAACCCTAGTTTGAAACCCTAGCTGGAAACCCTAACCCTTGTTTGAAACCCTAACTGAAAACCCTAGCTGGAAACCCTAACCCTAACTGAAAACCCTAGCTGGAAACCCTAACCCTAGTTTGAAACCCTAACTGAAAACCCTAGCTGGAAACCCTAACCCTAGTTTGAAACCCTAGCTGGAAACCCTAACCCTTGTTTGAAACCCTAACCCTAGTTTGAAACCCTAACTGAAAACCCTAGCTGGAAACCCTAACCCTAATTTGAAACCCTAACTGAAAACCCTAGCTGGAAACCCTAACCCTAGTTTGAAACCCTAACTGAGAACCCTAGCTGGAAACCCTAACCCTAGTTTGAAACCCTAGCTGGAAACCCTAACCCTAATTTGAAACCCTAGCTGGAAACCCTAACCCTAGTTTGAAACCCTAACCCTAGTTTGAAACCCTAACTGAAAACCTTAGCTGGAAACCCTAACCCTAACTGAAAACCCTAGCTGGAAACCCTAACCCTAGTTTGAAACCCTAACTGAAAACCCTAGCTGGAAACCCTAACCCTAATTTGAAACCCTAGCTGGAAACCCTAACCCTTGTTTGAAACCCTAACCCTAGTTTGAAACCCTAACCCTAATTTGAAACCCTAGCTGGAAACCCTAACCCTAGTTTGAAACCCTAGCTGGAAACCCTAACCCTTGTTTGAAACCCTAACCCTAGTTTGAAACCCTAACTGAAAACCCTAGCTGGAAACCCTAACCCTAGTTTGAAACCCTAACTGAAAACCCTAGCTGGAAACCCTAACCCTAGTTTGAAACCCTAGCTGGAAACCCTAACCCTAGTTTGAAACCCTAACTGAAAACCCTAGCTGGAAACCCTAACCCTAGTTTGAAACCCTAGCTGGAAACCCTAACCCTAGTTTGAAACCCTAACTAAAAACCCTAGCTGGAAACCCTAACCCTAGTTTGAAACCCTAGCTGGAAACCCTAACCCTTGTTTGAAACCCTAACTGAAAACCCTAGCTGGAAACCCTAACCCTAATTTGAAACCCTAGCTGGAAACCCTAACCCTAGTTTGAAACCCTAACTGAAAACCCTAGCTGGAAACCCTAACCCTAATTTGAAACCCTAGCTGGAAACCCTAACCCTTGTTTGAAACCCTAACCCTAGTTTGAAACCCTAACTGAAAACCCTAGCTGGAAACCCTAACCCTAGTTTGAAACCCTAACTGAAAACCCTAGCTGGAAACCCTAACCCTAGTTTGAAACCCTAGCTGGAAACCCTAACCCTTGTTTGAAACCCTAACCCTAGTTTGAAACCCTAACTGAAAACCCTAGCTGGAAACCCTAACCCTAATTTGAAACCCTAACTGAAAACCCTAGCTGGAAACCCTAACCCTAGTTTGAAACCCTAACTGAGAACCCTAGCTGGAAACCCTAACCCTAGTTTGAAACCCTAGCTGGAAACCCTAACCCTAATTTGAAACCCTAGCTGGAAACCCTAACCCTAGTTTGAAACCCTAACCCTAGTTTGAAACCCTAACTGAAAACCTTAGCTGGAAACCCTAACCCTAACTGAAAACCCTAGCTGGAAACCCTAACCCTAGTTTGAAACCCTAACTGAAAACCCTAGCTGGAAACCCTAACCCTAATTTGAAACCCTAGCTGGAAACCCTAACCCTTGTTTGAAACCCTAACCCTAGTTTGAAACCCTAACCCTAATTTGAAACCCTAGCTGGAAACCCTAACCCTAGTTTGAAACCCTAGCTGGAAACCCTAACCCTTGTTTGAAACCCTAACCCTAGTTTGAAACCCTAACTGAAAACCCTAGCTGGAAACCCTAACCCTAGTTTGAAACCCTAACTGAAAACCCTAGCTGGAAACCCTAACCCTAGTTTGAAACCCTAGCTGGAAACCCTAACCCTTGTTTGAAACCCTAACCCTAGTTTGAAACCCTAACTGAAAACCCTAGCTGGAAACCCTAACCCTAATTTGAAACCCTAGCTTGAAACCCTAACCCTTGTTTGAAACCCTAACCCTAGTTTGAAACCCTAACTGAAAACCCTAGCTGGAAACCCTAACCCTAGTTTGAAACCCCAGCTGGAAACCCTAACCCTAATTTGAAACCCTAGCTGGAAACCCTAACCCTAGTTTGAAACCCTAACCCTAGTTTGAAACCCTAACTGAAAACCCTAGCTGGAAACCCTAACCCTAATTTGAAACCCTAGCTGGAAACCCTAACCCTAGTTTGAAACCCTAACTGAAAACCCTTGCTGGAAACCCTAACCCTTGTTTGAAACCCTAACCTTAGTTTGAAACCCTAACTGAAAACCCTAGCTGGAAACCCTAACCCTAGTTTGAAACCCTAACTGAAAACCCTAGCTGGAAACCCTAACCCTAGTTTGAAACCCTAGCTGGAAACCCTAACCCTTGTTTGAAACCCTAACCCTAGTTTGAAACCCTAACTGAAAACCCTAGCTGGAAACCCTAACCCTAGTTTGAAACCCTAGCTGGAAACCCTAACACTTGTTTGAAACCCTAACTGAAAACCCTAGCTGGAAACCCTAACCCTAGTTTGAAACCCTAACTGAAAACCCTAGCTGGAAACCCTAACCCTAATTTGAAACCCTAGCTGGAAACCCTAACCCTAGTTTGAAACCCTAACTGAAAACCTTAGCTGGAAACCCTAACCCTAATTTGAAACCCTAGCTGGAAACCCTAACTCTTGTTTGAAACCCTAACCCTAGTTTGAATCCCTAACTGAAAACCCTAGCTGGAAACCCTAACCCTAATTTGAAACCCTAACTGAAAACCCTAGCTGGAAACCCTAACCCTAGTTTGAAACCCTAACCCTAGTTTGAAACCCTAACTGAAAACCCTAGCTGGAAACCCTAACCCTAATTTGAAACCTTAGCTGGAAACCCTAACCCTATTTTGAAACCCTAACTGAAAACCCTAGCTGGAAACCCTAACCCTAGTTTGAAACCCTAACTGAAAACCCTAGCTGGAAACCCTAACCCTAGTTTGAAACCCTAACTGAAAACCCTAGCTGGAAACCCTAACCCTAGTTTGAAACCCTAGCTGGAAACCCTAACCCTTGTTTGAAACCCTAACCCTAGTTTGAAACCCTAACTGAAAACCCTAGCTGGAAACCCTAACCCTAATTTGAAACCCTAACTGAAAACCCTAGCTGGAAACCCTAACCCTAGTTTGAAACCCTAGCTGGAAACCCTAACCCTTGTTTGAAACCCTAACCCTAGTTTGAAACCCTAACTGAAAACCCTAGCTGGAAACCCTAACCCTAATTTGAAACCCTAACTGAAAACCCTAGCTGGAAACCCTAACCCTAGTTTGAAACCCTAACTGAAAACCCTAGCTGGAAACCCTAACCCTAATTTGAAACCCTAACTGAAAACCCTAGCTGGAAACCCTAACCCTAGTTTGAAACCCTAACTGAAAACCCTAGCTGGAAACCCTAACCCTAGTTTGAAACCCTAGCTGGAAACCCTAACCCTTGTTTGAAACCCTAACTGAAAACCCTAGCTGGAAACCCTAACCCTAATTTGAAACCCTAGCTGGAAACCCTAACCCTAGTTTGAAACCCGAACTGAAAACCCTAGCTGGAAACCCTAACCCTAATTTGAAACCCTAGCTGGAAACCCTAACCCTTGTTTGAAACCCTAACCCTAGTTTGAAACCCTAACCCTAGTTTGAAACCCTAACTGAAAACCCTAGCTGGAAACCCTAACCCTAATTTGAAACCCTAGCTGGAAACCCTAACCCTAGTTTGAAACCCTAGCTGGAAACCCTAACCCTAGTTTGAAACCCTAGCTGGAAACCCTAACCGTTGTTTGACACCCTAACTGAAAACCCTAGCTGGAAACCCTAACCCTAATTTGAAACCCTAGCTGGAAACCCTAACCCTTGTTTGAAACCCTAACCCTAGTTTGAAACCCTAACTGAAAACCCTAGCTGGAAACCCTAACCCTAGTTTGAAACCCTAGCTGGAAACCCTAACCCTTGTTTGAAACCCTAACTGAAAACCCTAGCTGGAAACCCTAACCCTAATTTGAAACCCTAGCTGGAAACCCTAACCCTAGTTTGAAACCCTAACTGAAAACCCTAGCTGGAAACCCTAACCCTAATTTGAAACCCTAGCTGGAAACCCTAACCCTAGTTTGAAACCCTAACCCTAGTTTGAAACCCTAACTGAAAACCCTAGCTGGAAACCCTAACCCTAGTTTGAAACCCTAACTGAAAACCCTAGCTGGAAACCCTAACCCTAATTTGAAACCCTAGCTGGAAACCCTAACCCTTGTTTGAAACCCTAACTGAAAACCCTAGCTGGAAACCCTAACCCTAATTTGAAACCCTAGCTGGAAACCCTAACCCTTGTTTGAAACCCTAACTGAAAACCCTAGCTGGAAACCCTAACCCTAGTTTGAAACCCTAGCTGGAAACCCTAACCCTAATTTGAAACCCTAGCTGGAAACCCTAACCCTAGTTTGAAACCCTAACCCTAGTTTGAAACCCTAACTGAAAACCCTAGCTGGAAACCCTAACCCTAATTTGAAACCCTAGCTGGAAACCCTAACCCTATTTTGAAACCCTAACTGAAAACCCTAGCTGGAAACCCTAACCCTAGTTTGAAACCCTAACTGAAAACCCTAGCTGGAAACCCTAACCCTAGTTTGAAACCCTAGCTGGAAACCCTAACCCTTGTTTGAAACCCTAACCCTAGTTTGAAACCCTAACTGAAAACCCTAGCTGGAAACCCTAACCCTAATTTGAAACCCTAACTGAAAACCCTAGCTGGAAACCCTAACCCTAGTTTGAAACCCTAGCTGGAAACCCTAACCCTTGTTTGAAACCCTAACCCTAGTTTGAAACCCTAACTGAAAACCCTAGCTGGAAACCCTAACCCTAATTTGAAACCCTAACTGAAAATCCTAGCTAGAAACCCTAACCCTAGTTTGATACCCTAGCTGGAAACCCTAACCCTAGTTTGAAACCCTAACTGAAAACCCTAGCTGGAAACCCTAACCCTAATTTGAAACCCTAACTGAAAACCCTAGCTGGAAACCCTAACCCTAGTTTGAAACCCTAACTGAAAACCCTAGCTGGAAACCCTAACCCTAGTTTGAAACCCTAGCTGGAAACCCTAACCCTAATTTGAAACCCTAGCTGGAAACCCTAACCCTTGTTTGAAACCCTAACCCTAGTTTGAAACCCTAACCCTAGTTTGAAACCCTAACTGAAAACCCTAGCTGGAAACCCTAACCCTAATTTGAAACCCTAGCTGGAAACCCTAACCCTTGTTTTAAACCCTAACCCTAGTTTGAAACCCTAACTGAAAACCCTAGCTGGAAACCCTAACCCTAATTTGAAACCCTAACTGAAAACCCTAGCTGGAAACCCTAACCCTAGTTTGAAACCCTAACTGAAAACCCTAGCTGGAAACCCTAACCCTAGTTTGAAACCCTAGCTGGAAACCCTAACCCTTGTTTGAAACCCTAACTGAAAACCCTAGCTGGAAACCCTAACCCTAATTTGAAACCCTAGCTGGAAACCCTAACCCTAGTTTGAAACCCGAACTGAAAACCCTAGCTGGAAACCCTAACCCTAATTTGAAACCCTAGCTGGAAACCCTAACCCTTGTTTGAAACCCTAACCCTAGTTTGAAACCCTAACCCTAGTTTGAAATCCTAACTGAAAACCCTAGCTGGAAACCCTAACCCTAATTTGAAACCCTAGCTGGAAACCCTAACCCTTGTTTGAAACCCTAACCCTAGTTTGAAACCCTAACCCTAGTTTGAAACCCTAACTGAAAACCCTAAATGGAAACCCTAACCCTAATTTGAAACCGTAGCTGGAAACCCTAACCCTTGTTTGAAACCCTAACCCTAGTTTGAAACCCTAGCTGGAAACCCTAACCCTAGTTTGAAACCCTAACTGAAAACCCTAGCTGGAAACCCTAACCCTAGTTTGAAACCCTAGCTGGAAACCCTAACCCTTGTTTGAAACCCTAACTGAAAACCCTAGCTGGAAACCCTAACCCTAGTTTGAAACCCTAACTGAAAACCCTAGCTGGAAACCCTAACCCTAGTTTGAAACCCTAACTGAAAACCCTAGCTGGAAACCCTAACCCTATTTTGAAACCCTAGCTGGAAACCCTAACCCTTGTTTGAAACCCTAACCCTAGTTTGAAACCCTAACTGAAAACCCTAGCTGGAAACCCTAACCCTAGTTTGAAACCCTAGCTGGAAACCCTAACCCTTGTTTGAAACCCTAACCCTAGTTTGAAACCCTAACTGAAAACCCTAGCTGGAAACCCTAACCCTAATTTGAAACCCTAACTGAAAACCCTAGCTGGAAACCCTAACCCTAATTTGAAACCCTAACTGAAAACCCGAGCTGGAAACCCTAACCCTATTTTGAAACCCTAGCTGGAAACCCTAACCCTTGTTTGAAACCCTAACCCTAGTTTGAAACCCTAGCTGGAAACCCTAACCCTTGTTTGAAACCCTAACCCTTGTTTGAAACCCTAACTGAAAACCCTAGCTGGAAACCCTAACCCTAATTTGAAACCCTAACTGAAAACCCTAGCTGGAAACCCTAACCCTAGTTTGAAACCCTAACTGAAAACCCTAGCTGGAAACCCTAACCCTAGTTTGAAACCCTAGCTGGAAACCTTAACCCTGTTTGAAACCCTAACTGAAAACCATAGCTGGAAACCCTAACCCTAATTTGAATCCCTAGCTGGAAACCCTAACCCTAGTTTGAAACCCGAACTGAAAACCCTAGCTGGAAACCCTAACCCTTGTTTGAAACCCTAACCCTAGTTTGAAACCCGAACTGAAAACCCTAGCTGGAAACCCTAACCCTAATTTGAAACCCTAGCTGGAAACCCTAACCCTTGTTTGAAACCCTAACCCTAGTTTGAAACCCTAACCCTAGTTTGAAACCCTAACTGAAAACCCTAAATGGAAACCCTAACCCTAATTTAAAACCCTAGCTGGAAACCCTAACCCTTGTTTGAAACCCTAACCCTAGTTTGAAAGCCTAACTGAAAACCCTAGCTTGAAACCCTAACCCTAGTTTGAAACCCTAACTGAAAACCCTAGCTGGAAACCCTAACCCTAGTTTGAAACCCTAGCTGGAAACCCTAACCCTAGTTTGAAACCCTAACTGAAAACCCTAGCTGGAAACCCTAACCCTAGTTTGAAACCCTAGCTGGAAACCCTAACCCTTGTTTGAAAGCCTAACCCTAGTTTGAAACCCTAACTGAAAACCCTAGCTGGAAACCCTAACCCTAATTTGAAACCCTAACTGAAAACCCTAGCTGGAAACCCTAACCCTAATTTGAAACCCTAACTGAAAACCCTAGCTGGAAACCCTAACCCTATTTTGAAACCCTAGCTGGAAACCCTAACCCTTGTTTGAAACCCTAACCCTAGTTTGAAACCCTAGCTGGAAACCCTAACCCTTGTTTGAAACCCTAACCCTTGTTTGAAACCCTAACTGAAAACCCTAGCTGGAAACCCTAACCCTAATTTGAAACCCTAACTGAAAACCCTAGCTGGAAACCCTAACCCTAGTTTGAAACCCTAACTGAAAACCCTAACTGGAAACCCTAACCCTAGTTTGAAACCCTAACTGAAAACCCTAGCTGGAAACCCTAACTCTAATTTGAAACCCTAGCTGGAAACCCTAACCCTTGTTTGAAACCCTAACCCTAGTTTGAAACCCTAACCCTAGTTTGAAACCCTAACTGAAAACCCTAGCTGGAAACCCTAACCCTAATTTGAATCCCTAGCTGGAAACCCTAACCCTAGTTTGAAACCCTAACTGAAAACCCTAGCTGGAAACCCTAACCCTAGTTTGAAACCCTAGCTGGAAACCCTAACCCTTGTTTGAAACCCTAACTGAAAACCCTAGCTGGAAACCCTAACCCTAATTTGAAACCCTAGCTGGAAACCTTAACCCTAGTTTGAAACCCTAGCTGGAAACCCTAACCCTAGTTTGAAACCCTAGCTGGAAACCCTAACCCTAGTTTGAAACCCTAAATGAAAACCCTAGCTGGAAACCCTAACCCTAGTTTGAAACCCTAACCCTAGTTTGAAACCCTAACTGAAAACCCTAGCTGGAAACCCTAACCCTAATTTGAAACCCTAGCTGGAAACCCTAACCCTTGTTTGAAACCCTAACCCTAGTTTGAAACCCTAGCTGGAAACCCTAACCCTAGTTTGAAACCTGAACTGAAAACCCTAGCTGGAAACCCTAACCCTAATTTGAAACCCTAGCTGGAAACCCTAACCCTTGTTTGAAACCCTAACCCTAGTTTGAAACACTAACCCTAGTTTGAAACCCTAACTGAAAACCCTAGCTTGAAACCCTAACCCTAGTTTGAAACCCTAACTGAAAACCCTAGCTGGAAACCCTAACCCTAGTTTGAAACCCTAGCTGGAAACCCTAACCCTAGTTTGAAACCCTATATGGAAACCCTAACCCTAGTTTGAAACCCTAACTGAAAACCCTAGCTGGAAACCCTAACCCTAGTTTGAAACCCTAACTGAAAACCCTAGCTGGAAACCCTAACCCTAGTTTGAAACCCTATATGGAAACCCTAACCCTAGTTTGAAACCCTAACTGAAAACCCTAGCTGGAAACCCTAACCCTAGTTTGAAACCCTATATGGAAACCCTAACCCTAGTTTGAAACCCTAACTGAAAACCCTAGCTGGAAACCCTAACCCTAGTTTGAAACCCTAGCTGGAAACCCTCACCCTTGTTTGAAACCCTAACCCTAGTTTGAAACCCTAACTGAAAACCCTAGCTGGAAACCCTAACCCTAATTTGAAACCCTAACTGAAAACCCTAGCTGGAAACCCTAACCCTTGTTTGAAACCCTAACTGAAAACCCTAGCTGGAAACCCTAACCCTAGTTTGAAACCCTAGCTGGAAACCCTAACCCTTGTTTGAAACCCTAACCCTAGTTTGAAACCCTAACTGAAAACCCTAGCTGGAAACCCTAACCCTAGTTTGAAACCCTAACTGAAAACCCTAGCTGGAAACCCTAACCCTAATTTGAAACCCTAGCTGGAAACCCTAACCCTTGTTTGAAACCCTAACCCTAGTTTGAAACCCTAACTGAAAACCCTAGCTGGAAACCCTAACCCTAATTTGAAACCCTAGCTGGAAACCCTAACCCTAGTTTGAAACCCTAGCTGGAAACCCTAACCCTAGTTTTAAACCCTAACCCTAGTTTGAAACCCTAACTGAAAACCCTAGCTGGAAACCCTAACCCTAGTTTGAAACCCTAACTGAAAACCCTAGCTGGAAACCCTAACCCTAATTTGAAACCCTAGCTGGAAACCCTAACCCTTGTTTGAAACCCTAACCCTAGTTTGAAACCCTAACTGAAAACCCTAGCTGGAAACCCTAACTCTAATTTGAAACCCTAGCTGGAAACCCTAACCCTAGTTTGAAACCCTAGCTGGAAACCCTAACCCTAGTTTTAAACCCTAACCCTAGTTTGAAACCCTAACTGAAAACCCTAGCTGGAAACCCTAACCCTAATTTGAAACCCTAGCTGGAAACCCTAACCCTAGTTTGAAACCCTAAATGAAAACCCTAGCTGGAAACCCTAACCCTAATTTGAAACCCTAGCTGGAAACCCTAACCCTTGTTTGAAACCCTAACCCTAGTATGAAACCCTAACTCAAAACCCTAGCTGGAAACCCTAACCCTAATTTGAAACCCTAGCTGGAAACCCTAACCCTAGTTTGAAACCCTAGCTGGAAACCCTAACCCTAGTTTGAAACCCTAGCTGGAAACCCTAACCCTAGTTTTAAACCCTAACCCTAGTTTGAAACCCTAACTGAAAACCCTAGCTGGAAACCCTAACCCTAATTTGAAACCCTAGCTGGAAACCCTAACCCTAGTTTGAAACCCTAACTGAAAACCCTAGCTGGAAACCCTAACCCTAATTTGAAACCCTAGCTGGAAACCCTAACCCTTGTTTGAAACCCTAACCCTAGTATGAAACCCTAACTGAAAACCCTAGCTGGAAACCCTAACCCTAATTTGAAACCCTAGCTGGAAACCCTAACCCTAGTTTGAAACCCTAGCTGGAAACCCTAACCCTAGTTTGAAACCCTAGCTGGAAACCCTAGTTTGAAACCCTAACTGAAAACCCTAGCTGGAAACCCTAACCTTAGTTTGAAACCCTAGCTGGAAACCCTAACCCTAGTTTGAAACCCTAACTGAAAACCCTAGCTGGAAACCCTAACCCTAATTTGAAACCCTAGCTGGAAACCCTAACCCTTGTTTGACACCCTAACCCTAGTTTGAAACCCTAACTGAAAACCCTAGCTGGAAACCCTAACCCTAATTTGAAACCCTAGCTGGAAACCCTAACCCTAGTTTGAAACCCTAGCTGGAAACCCTAACCCTAGTTTTAAACCCTAACCCTAGTTTGAAACCCTAACTGAAAACCCTAGCTGGAAACCCTAACCCTAGTTTGAAACCCTAACTGAAAACCCTAGCTGGAAACCCTAACCCTAATTTGAAACCCTAGCTGGAAACCCTAACCCTTGTTTGAAACCCTAACCCTAGTTTGAAACCCTAACTGAAAACCCTAGCTGGAAACCCTAACCCTAATTTGAAACCCTAGCTGGAAACCCTAACCCTAGTTTTAAACCCTAACCCTAGTTTGAAACCCTAACTGAAAACCCTAGCTGGAAACCCTAACCCTAATTTGAAACCCTAGCTGGAAACCCTAACCCTAGTTTGAAACCCTAACTGAAAACCCTAGCTGGAAACCCTAACCCTAGTTTGAAACCCTAGCTGGAAACCCTAACCCTTGTTTGAAACCCTAACCCTAGTTTGAAACCCTAACTGACAACCCTAGCTGGAAACCCTAACCCTAATTTGAAACCCTAACTGAAAATCCTAGCTGGAAACCCTAACCCTAGTTTGATACCCTAGCTGGAAACCCTAACCCTAGTTTGAAACCCTAACTGAAAACCCTAGCTGGAAACCCTAACCCTAATTTGAAACCCTAACTGAAAACCCTAGCTGGAAACCCTAACCCTAGTTTGAAACCCTAACTGAAAACCCTAGCTGGAAACCCTAACCCTAGTTTGAAACCCTAGCTGGAAACCCTAACCCTAATTTGAAACCCTAGCTGGAAACCCTAACCCTTGTTTGAAACCCTAACCCTAGTTTGAAACCCTAACCCTAGTTTGAAACCCTAACTGAAAACCCTAGCTGGAAACCCTAACCCTAATTTGAAACCCTAGCTGGAAACCCTAACCCTTGTTTGAAACCCTAACCCTAGTTTGAAACCCTAACTGAAAACCCTAGCTGGAAACCCTAACCCTAATTTGAAACCCTAACTGAAAACCCTAGCTGGAAACCCTAACCCTAGTTTGAAACCCTAACTGAAAACCCTAGCTGGAAACCCTAACCCTAGTTTGAAACCCTAGCTGGAAACCCTAACCCTTGTTTGAAACCCTAACTGAAAACCCTAGCTGGAAACCCTAACCCTAATTTGAAACCCTAGCTGGAAACCCTAACCCTAGTTTGAAACCCGAACTGAAAACCCTAGCTGGAAACCCTAACCCTAATTTGAAACCCTAGCTGGAAACCCTAACCCTTGTTTGAAACCCTAACCCTAGTTTGAAACCCTAACCCTAGTTTGAAATCCTAACTGAAAACCCTAGCTGGAAACCCTAACCCTAATTTGAAACCCTAGCTGGAAACCCTAACCCTTGTTTGAAACCCTAACCCTAGTTTGAAACCCTAACCCTAGTTTGAAACCCTAACTGAAAACCCTAAATGGAAACCCTAACCCTAATTTGAAACCGTAGCTGGAAACCCTAACCCTTGTTTGAAACCCTAACCCTAGTTTGAAACCCTAGCTGGAAACCCTAACCCTAGTTTGAAACCCTAACTGAAAACCCTAGCTGGAAACCCTAACCCTAGTTTGAAACCCTAGCTGGAAACCCTAACCCTTGTTTGAAACCCTAACTGAAAACCCTAGCTGGAAACCCTAACCCTAGTTTGAAACCCTAACTGAAAACCCTAGCTGGAAACCCTAACCCTAGTTTGAAACCCTAACTGAAAACCCTAGCTGGAAACCCTAACCCTATTTTGAAACCCTAGCTGGAAACCCTAACCCTAATTTGAAACCCTAGCTGGAAACCCTAACCCTAGTTTGAAACCCTAGCTGGAAACCCTAACCCTAGTTTGAAACCCTAGCTGGAAACCCTAGTTTGAAACCCTAACTGAAAACCCTAGCTGGAAACCCTAACCTTAGTTTGAAACCCTAGCTGGAAACCCTAACCCTAGTTTGAAACCCTAACTGAAAACCCTAGCTGGAAACCCTAACCCAAATTTGAAACCCTAGCTGGAAACCCTAACCCTTGTTTGAAACCCTAACCCTAGTTTGAAACCCTAACTGAAAACCCTAGCTGGAAACCCTAACCCTAATTTGAAACCCTAGCTGGAAACCCTAACCCTAATTTGAAACCCTAACTGAAAACCCTAGCTGGAAACCCTAACCCTAATTTGAAACCCTAGCTGGAAACCCTAACCCTTGTTTGAAACCCTAACCCTAGTATGAAACCCTAACTGAAAACCCTAGCTGGAAACCCTAACCCTAATTTGAAACCCTAGCTGGAAACCCTAACCCTAGTTTGAAACCCTAGCTGGAAACCCTAACCCTAGTTTGAAACCCTAGCTGGAAACCCTAGTTTGAAACCCTAACTGAAAACCCTAGCTGGAAACCCTAACCTTAGTTTGAAACCCTAGCTGGAAACCCTAACCCTAGTTTGAAACCCTAACTGAAAACCCTAGCTGGAAACCCTAACCCTAATTTGAAACCCTAGCTGGAAACCCTAACCCTTGTTTGAAACCCTAACCCTAGTTTGAAACCCTAACTGAAAACCCTAGCTGGAAACCCTAACCCTAATTTGAAACCCTAGCTGGAAACCCTAACCCTAGTTTGAAACCCTAGCTGGAAACCCTAACCCTAGTTTTAAACCCTAACCCTAGTTTGAAACCCTAACTGAAAACCCTAGCTGGAAACCCTAACCCTAGTTTGAAACCCTAACTGAAAACCCTAGCTGGAAACCCTAACCCTAATTTGAAACCCTAGCTGGAAACCCTAACCCTAGTTTGAAACCCTAGCTGGAAACCCTAACCCTAGTTTTAAACCCTAACCCTAGTTTGAAACCCTAACTGAAAACCCTAGCTGGAAACCCTAACCCTAATTTGAAACCCTAGCTGGAAACCCTAACCCTAGTTTGAAACCCTAACTGAAAACCCTAGCTGGAAACCCTAACCCTAGTTTGAAACCCTAGCTGGAAACCCTAACCCTTGTTTGAAACCCTAACCCTAGTTTGAAACCCTAACTGAAAACCCTAGCTGGAAACCCTAACCCTAATTTGAAACCCTAACTGAAAATCCTAGCTGGAAACCCTAACCCTAGTTTGATACCCTAGCTGGAAACCCTAACCCTAGTTTGAAACCCTAACTGAAAACCCTAGCTGGAAACCCTAACCCTAATTTGAAACCCTAACTGAAAACCCTAGCTGGAAACCCTAACCCTAGTTTGAAACCCTAACTGAAAACCCTAGCTGGAAACCCTAACCCTAGTTTGAAACCCTAGCTGGAAACCCTAACCCTAATTTGAAACCCTAGCTGGAAACCCTAACCCTTGTTTGAAACCCTAACCCTAGTTTGAAACCCTAACCCTAGTTTGAAACCCTAACTGAAAACCCTAGCTGGAAACCCTAACCCTAATTTGAAACCCTAGCTGGAAACCCTAACCCTTGTTTGAAACCCTAACCCTAGTTTGAAACCCTAACTGAAAACCCTAGCTGGAAACCCTAACCCTAATTTGAAACCCTAACTGAAAACCCTAGCTGGAAACCCTAACCCTAGTTTGAAACCCTAACTGAAAACCCTAGCTGGAAACCCTAACCCTAATTTGAAACCCTAGCTGGAAACCCTAACCCTAGTTTGAAACCCTAGCTGGAAACCCTAACCCTAGTTTTAAACCCTAACCCTAGTTTGAAACCCTAACTGAAAACCCTAGCTGGAAACCCTAACCCTAGTTTGAAACCCTAACTGAAAACCCTAGCTGGAAACCCTAACCCTAATTTGAAACCCTAGCTGGAAACCCTAACCCTAGTTTGAAACCCTAGCTGGAAACCCTAACCCTAGTTTTAAACCCTAACCCTAGTTTGAAACCCTAACTGAAAACCCTAGCTGGAAACCCTAACCCTAATTTGAAACCCTAGCTGGAAACCCTAACCCTAGTTTGAAACCCTAACTGAAAACCCTAGCTGGAAACCCTAACCCTAGTTTGAAACCCTAGCTGGAAACCCTAACCCTTGTTTGAAACCCTAACCCTAGTTTGAAACCCTAACTGAAAACCCTAGCTGGAAACCCTAACCCTAATTTGAAACCCTAACTGAAAATCCTAGCTGGAAACCCTAACCCTAGTTTGATACCCTAGCTGGAAACCCTAACCCTAGTTTGAAACCCTAACTGAAAACCCTAGCTGGAAACCCTAACCCTAATTTGAAACCCTAACTGAAAACCCTAGCTGGAAACCCTAACCCTAGTTTGAAACCCTAACTGAAAACCCTAGCTGGAAACCCTAACCCTAGTTTGAAACCCTAGCTGGAAACCCTAACCCTAATTTGAAACCCTAGCTGGAAACCCTAACCCTTGTTTGAAACCCTAACCCTAGTTTGAAACCCTAGCTGGAAACCCTAACCCTTGTTTGAAACCCTAACCCTAGTTTGAAACCCTAACTGAAAACCCTAGCTGGAAACCCTAACCCTAATTTGAAACCCTAACTGAAAACCCTAGCTGGAAACCCTAACCCTAGTTTGAAACCCTAACTGAAAACCCTAGCTGGAAACCCTAACCCTAGTTTGAAACCCTAGCTGGAAACCCTAACCCTAATTTGAAACCCTAGCTGGAAACCCTAACCCTAGTTTGGAACCCTAACCCTAGTTTGAAACCCTAACTGAAAACCTTAGCTGGAAACCCTAACCCTAATTTGAAACACTAGCTGGAAACCCTAACCCTAGTTTGAAACCCTAACTGAAAACCCTAGCTGGAAACCCTAACCCTAGTTTGAAACCCTAACTGAAAACCCTAGCTGGAAACCCTAACCCTAGTTTGAAACCCTAGCTGGAAACCCTAAACCTTGTTTGAAACCCTAACCCTAGTTTGAAACCCTAACTGAAAACCCGAGCTGGAAACCCTAACCCTAGTTTGAAACCCTAGCTGGAAACCCTAACCCTAGTTTGAAACCCTAACTGAAAACCCTAGCTGGAAACCCTAACCCTAGTTTGAAACCCTAGCTGGAAACCCTAACCCTTGTTTGAAACCCTAACCCTAGTTTGAAACCCTAACTGAAAACCCTAGCTGGAAACCCTAACCCTAATTTGAAACCCTAACTGAAAACCCTAGCTGGAAACCCTAACCCTAGTTTGAAACCCTAACTGAAAATCCTAGCTAGAAACCCTAACCCTAGTTTTAAACCCTAGCTGGAAACCCTAACCCTAATTTGAAACCCTAGCTGGAAACCCTAACCCTAGTTTGAAACCCTAACTGAAAACCCTAGCTGGAAACTCTAACCGTAGTTTGAAACCCTAACTGAAAACCCTAGCTGGAAACCCTAACCCTAATTTGAAACCCTAGCTGGAAACCCTAACCCTTGTTTGAAACCCTAACCCTAGTTTGAAACCCTAACCCTAGTTTGAAACCCTAACTGAAAACCCTAGCTGGAAACCCTAACCCTAATTTGAAACCCTAGCTGGAAACCCTAACCCTTGTTTGAAACCCTAACCCTTGTTTGAAACCCTAACTGAAAACCCTAGCTTGAAACCCTAACCCTAGTTTGAAACCCTAACTGAAAACCCTAGCTGGAAACCCTAACCCTAGTTTGAAACCCTAGCTGGAAACCCTAACCCTAGTTTGAAACCCTAACTGAAAACCCTAGCTGGAAACCCCAACCCTAGTTTGAAACCCTAGCTGGAAACCCTAACCCTTGTTTGAAACCCTAACTGAAAACCCTAGCTGGAAACCCTAACCCTAATTTGAAACCCTAGCTGGAAACCTTAACCCTAGTTTGAAACCCTAGCTGGAAACCCTAACCCTAGTTTGAAACCCTAGCTGGAAACCCTAACCCTAGTTTGAAACCCTAAATGAAAACCCTAGCTGGAAACCCTAACCCTAGTTTGAAACCCTAACCTTTGTTTGAAACCCTAACTGAAAACCCTAGCTGGAAACCCTAACCCTAATTTGAAACCCTAGCTGGAAACCCTAACCCTAGTTTGAAACCCTAACTGAGAACCCTAGCTGGAAACCCTAACCCTTGTTTGAAACCCTAACCCTAGTTTGAAACCCTAGCTGGAAACCCTAACCCTTGTTTGAAACCCTAACCCTAGTTTGAAACCCGAACTGAAAACCCTAGCTGGAAACCCTAACCCTAATTTGAAACCCTAGCTGGAAACCCTAACCCTTGTTTGAAACCCTAACCCTAGTTTGAAACCCTAACCCTAGTTTGAAACCCTAACTGAAAACCCTAGCTGGAAACCCTAACCCTAATTTGAAACCCTAGCTGGAAACCCTAACCCTTGTTTGAAACCCTAACCCTAGTTTGAAACCCTAACTGAAAACCCTAGCTGGAAACCCTAACCCTAATTTTAAACCCTAACTGAAAACCCTAGCTGGAAACCCTAACCCTTGTTTGAAACCCTAACTGAAAACCCTAGCTGGAAACCCTAACCCTAATTTGAAACCCTAGCTGGAAACCCTAACCCTAGTTTGAAACCCTAACTGAAAACCCTAGCTGGAAACCCTAACCCTAGTTTGAAACCCTAGCTGGAAACCCTAACCCTTGTTTGAAACCCTAACCCTAGTTTGAAACCCTAACTGAAAACCCTAGCTGGAAACCCTAACCCTAATTTGAAACCCTAACTGAAAACCCTAGCTGGAAACCCTAACCCTAGTTTGAAACCCTAACTGAAAACCCTAGCTGGAAACCCTAACCCTAGTTTGAAACCCTAGCTGGAAACCCTAACCCTAATTTGAAACCCTAGCTGGAAACCCTAACCCTAGTTTGAAACCCTAACCCTAGTTTGAAACCCTAACTGAAAACCTTAGCTGGAAACCCTAACCCTAATTTGAAACACTAGCTGGAAACCCTAACCCTAGTTTGAAACCCTAACTGAAAACCCTAGCTGGAAACCCTAACCCTAGTTTGAAACCCTAACTGAAAACCCTAGCTGGAAACCCTAACCCTAGTTTGAAACCCTAACTGAAAACCCTAGCTGGAAACCCTAACCCTAGTTTGAAACCCTAGCTGGAAACCCTAACCCTTGTTTGAAACCCTAACCCTAGTTTGAAACCCTAACTGAAAACCTTAGCTGGAAACCCTAACCCTAATTTGAAACCCTAGCTGGAAACCCTAACCCTAGTTTGAAACCCTAACTCAAAACCCTAGCTGGAAACCCTAACCCTAGTTTGAAACCCTAACTGAAAACCCTAGCTGGAAACCCTAACACTAATTTGAAACCCTAGCTGGAAACCCTATCCCTTGTTTGAAACCCTAACCCTAGTTTGAAACCCTAACCCTAGTTTGAAACCCTAACTGAAAACCCTAGCTGGAAACCCTTACCCTAGTTTGAAACCCTAACTGAAAACCCTAGCTGGAAACCCTAACCCTTGTTTGAAACCCTAACCCTAGTTTGAAACCCTAACTGAAAACCCTAGCTGGAAACCCTAACCCTAGTTTGAAACCCTAACTGAAAACCCTAGCTGGAAACCCTAACCCTAGTTTGAAACCCTAGCTGGAAACCCTAACCCTTGTTTGAAACCCTAACCCTAGTTTGAAACCCTAACTGAAAACCCTAGCTGGAAACCCTAACCCTAATTTGAAACCCTAGCTTGAAACCCTAACCCTTGTTTGAAACCCTAACCCTAGTTTGAAACCCTAACTGAAAACCCTAGCTGGAAACCCTAACCCTAGTTTGAAACCCCAGCTGGAAACCCTAACCCTAATTTGAAACCCTAACTGAAAACCCTAGCTGGAAACCCTAACCCTAGTTTGAAACCCTAGCTGGAAACCCTAACCCTTGTTTGAAACCCTAACCCTAGTTTGAAACCCTAACTGAAAACCCTAGCTGGAAACCCTAACCCTAATTTGAAACCCTAACTGAAAACCCTAGCTGGAAACCCTAACCCTAGTTTGAAACCCTAACTGAAAACCCTAGCTGGAAACCCTAACCCTAATTTGAAACCCTAGCTTGAAACCCTAACCCTTGTTTGAAACCCTAACCCTAGTTTGAAACCCTAACTGAAAACCCTAGCTGGAAACCCTAACCCTAGTTTGAAACCCCAGCTGGAAACCCTAACCCTAATTTGAAACCCTAGCTGGAAACCCTAACCCTAGTTTGAAACCCTAACCCTAGTTTGAAACCCTAACTGAAAACCCTAGCTGGAAACCCTAACCCTAGTTTGAAACCCTAGCTGGAAACCCTAACCCTTGTTTGAAACCCTAACTGAAAACCCTAGCTGGAAACCCTAACCCTAATTTGAAACCCTAGCTGGAAACCCTAACCCTAGTTTGAAACCCGAACTGAAAACCCTAGCTGGAAACCCTAACCCTAATTTGAAACCCTAGCTGGAAACCCTAACCCTTGTCTGAAACCCTAACCCTAGTTTGAAACCCTAACCCTAGTTTGAAACCCTAACTGAAAACCCTAGCTGGAAACCCTAACCCTAATTTGAAACCCTAACTGAAAACCCTAGCTGGAAACCCTAACCCTAGTTTGAAACCCTAGCTGGAAACCCTAACCCTTGTTTGAAACCCTAACCCTAGTTTGAAACCCTAACTGAAAACCCTAGCTGGAAACCCTAACCCTAGTTTGAAACCCTAACTGAAAACCCTAGCTGGAAACCCTAACCCTAGTTTGAAACCCTAGCTGGAAACCCTAACCCTTGTTTGAAACCCTAACCCTAGTTTAAAACCCTAACTGAAAACCCTAGCTGGAAACCCTAACCCTAGTTTGAAACCCTAGCTGGAAACCCTAACCCTTGTTTGAAACCCTAACTGAAAACCCTAGCTGGAAACCCTAACCCTAGTTTGAAACCCTAACTGAAAACCCTAGCTGGAAACCCTAACCCTAATTTGAAACCCTAGCTGGAAACCCTAACCCTAGTTTGAAACCCTAACTGAAAACCCTAGCTGGAAACCCTAACCCTTGTTTGAAACCCTAACCCTAGTTTGAAACCATAGCTGGAAACCCTAACCCTTGTTTGAAACCCTAACCCTAGTTTGAAACCCTAACTGAAAACCCTAGCTGGAAACCCTAACCCTAATTTGAAACCCTAGCTGGAAACCCTAACCCTTGTTTGAAACCCTAACCCTAGTTTGAAACCCTAACCCTAGTTTGAAACCCTAACTGAAAACCTTAGCTGGAAACCCAAACCCTAGTTTGAAACCCTAGCTGGAAACCCTAACCCTAATTTGAAACCCTAGCTGGAAACCCTAACCCTAGTTTGAAACCCTAACCCTAGTTTGAAACCCTAACTGAAAACCTTAGCTGGAAACCCTAACCCTAATTTGAAACCCTAGCTGGAAACCCTAACCCTAGTTTGAAACCCTAACTGAAAACCCTAGCTGGAAACCCTAACCCTAGTTTGAAACCCTAACTGAAAACCCTAGCTGGAAACCCGAACCCTAGTTTGAAACCCTAACTGAAAACCCTAGCTGGAAACCCTAACCCTAGTTTGAAACCCTAGCTGGAAACCCTAACCCTTGTTTGAAACCCTAACCCTAGTTTGAAACCCTAACTGAAAACCCTAGCTGGAAACCCTAACCCTAGTTTGAAACCCTAACTGAAAACCCTAGCTGGAAACCCTAACCCTAGTTTGAAACCCTAGCTGGAAACCCTAACCCTTGTTTGAAACCCTAACCCTAGTTTGAAACCCTAACTGAAAACCCTAGCTGGAAACCCTAACCCTAGTTTGAAACCCTAGCTGGAAACCCTAACCCTTGTTTGAAACCCTAACCCTAGTTTGAAACCCTAACTGAAAACCCTAGCTGGAAACCCTAACCCTAGTTTGAAACCCTAACTGAAAACCCTAGCTGGAAACCCTAACCCTAGTTTGAAACCCTAGCTGGAAACCCTAACCCTTGTTTGAAACCCTAACTGAAAACCCTAGCTGGAAACACTAAATCTAATTTGAAACCCTAGCTGGAAACCCTAACCCTAGTTTGAAACCCTAACTGAAAACCCTAGCTGGAAACCCTAACCCTAATTTGAAACCCTAGCTGGAAACCCTAACCCTAGTTTGAAACCCTAGCTGGAAACCCTAACCCTTGTTTGAAACCCTAACCCTAGTTTGAAACCCTAACTGAAAACCCTAGCTGGAAACCCTAACCCTAGTTTGAAACTCTAACTGAAAACCCTAGCTGGAAACCCTAACCCTAGTTTGAAACCCTAGCTGGAAACCCTAACCCTTGTTTGAAACCCTAACCCTAGTTTGAAACCCTAACTGAAAACCCTAACCCTAATTTGAAACCCTAGCTTGAAACCCTAACCCTTGTTTGAAACCCTAACCCTAGTTTGAAACCCTAACTGAAAACCCTAGCTGGAAACCCTAACCCTAGTTTGAAACCCCAGCTGGAAACCCTAACCCTAATTTGAAACCCTAACTGAAAACCCTAGCTGGAAACCCTAACCCTAGTTTGAAACCCTAGCTGGAAACCCTAACCCTAGTTTGAAACCCTAACTGAAAACCCTAGCTGGAAACCCTAACCCTAATTTGAAACGCTAGCTTGAAACCCTAACCCTTGTTTGAAACCCTAACCCTAGTTTGAAACCCTAACTGAAAACCCTAGCTGGAAACCCTAACCCTAGTTTGAAACCCCAGCTGGAAACCCTAACCCTAATTTGAAACCCTAGCTGGAAACCCTAACCCTAGTTTGAAACCCTAACCCTAGTTTGAAACCCTAACTGAAAACCCTAGCTGGAAACCCTAACCCTAGTTTGAAACCCTAGCTGGAAACCCTAACCCTTGTTTGAAACCCTAACTGAAAACCCTAGCTGGAAACCCTAACCCTAATTTGAAACCCTAGCTGGAAACCCTAACCCTAGTTTGAAACCCGAACTGAAAACCCTAGCTGGAAACCCTAACCCTAATTTGAAACCCTAGCTGGAAACCCTAACCCTTGTTTGAAACCCTAACCCTAGTTTGAAACCCTAACCCTAGTTTGAAACCCTAACTGAAAACCCTAGCTGGAAACCCTAACCCTAATTTGAAACCCTAGCTGGAAACCCTAACCCTTGTTTGAAACCCTAACCCTAGTTTGAAACCCTAACTGAAAACCCTAGCTTGAAACCCTAACCCTAGTTTGAAAGCCTAGCTGGAAACCCTAACCCTTGTTTGAAACCCTAACCCTAGTTTGAAACCCTAACTTAAAACCCTAGCTGGAAACCCTAACCCTAATTTTAAACCCTAGCTGAAAACCCTAACCCTTGTTTGAAACCCTAACCCTAGTTTGAAACCCTAACTGAAAACCCTAGCTGGAAACCCTAACCCTAGTTTGAAACCCTAACTGAAAACCCTAGCTGGAAACCCTAACCCTAATTTGAAACCCTAGCTGGAAACCCTAACCCTAGTTTGAAACCCTAGCTGGAAACCCTAACCCTTGTTTGAAACCCTAACCCTAGTTTGAAACCCTAACTGAAAACCCTAGCTGGAAACCCTAACCCTAGTTTGAAACTCTAACTGAAAACCCTAGCTGGAAACCCTAACCCTAGTTTGAAACCCTAGCTGGAAACCCTAACCCTTGTTTGAAACCCTAACCCTAGTTTGAAACCCTAACTGAAAACCCTAGCTGGAAACCCTAACCCTAATTTGAAACCCTAGCTTGAAACCCTAACCCTTGTTTGAAACCCTAACCCTAGTTTGAAACCCTAACTGAAAACCCTAGCTGGAAACCCTAACCCTAGTTTGAAACCCCAGCTGGAAACCCTAACCCTAATTTGAAACCCTAACTGAAAACCCTAGCTGGAAACCCTAACCCTAGTTTGAAACCCTAGCTGGAAACCCTAACCCTTGTTTGAAACCCTAACCCTAGTTTGAAACCCTAACTGAAAACCCTAGCTGGAAACCCTAACCCTAATTTGAAACCCTAACTGAAAACCCTAGCTGGAAACCCTAACCCTAGTTTGAAACCCTAACTGAAAACCCTAGCTGGAAACCCTAACCCTAATTTGAAACCCTAGCTTGAAACCCTAACCCTTGTTTGAAACCCTAACCCTAGTTTGAAACCCTAACTGAAAACCCTAGCTGGAAACCCTAACCCTAGTTTGAAACCCCAGCTGGAAACCCTAACCCTAATTTGAAACCCTAGCTGGAAACCCTAACCCTAGTTTGAAACCCTAACCCTAGTTTGAAACCCTAACTGAAAACCCTAGCTGGAAACCCTAACCCTAGTTTGAAACCCTAGCTGGAAACCCTAACCCTTGTTTGAAACCCTAACTGAAAACCCTAGCTGGAAACCCTAACCCTAATTTGAAACCCTAGCTGGAAACCCTAACCCTAGTTTGAAACCCGAACTGAAAACTGTAGCTGGAAACCCTAACCCTAATTTGAAACCCTAGCTGGAAACCCTAACCCTTGTTTGAAACCCTAACCCTAGTTTGAAACCCTAACCCTAGTTTGAAACCCTAACTGAAAACCCTAGCTGGAAACCCTAACCCTAATTTGAAACCCTAGCTGGAAACCCTAACCCTTGTTTGAAACCCTAACCCTAGTTTGAAACCCTAACTGAAAACCCTAGCTTGAAACCCTAACCCTAGTTTGAAAGCCTAACTGAAAACCCTAGCTGGAAACCCTAACCCTAGTTTGAAACCCTAGCTGGAAACCCTAACCCTTGTTTGAAACCCTAACTGAAAACCCTAGCTGGAAACCCTAACCCTAATTTGAAACCCTAGCTGGAAACCCTAACCCTTGTTTGAAACCCTAACCCTAGTTTGAAACCCTAACTGAAAACCCTAGCTGGAAACCCTAACCCTAGTTTGAAACCCTAACTGAAAACCCTAGCTGGAAACCCTAACCCTAGTTTGAAACCCTAGCTGGAAACCCTAACCCTTGTTTGAAACCCTAACCCTAGTTTGAAACCCTAACTGAAAACCCTAGCTGGAAACCCTAACCCTAATTTGAAACCCTAACTGAAAACCCTAGCTGGAAACCCTAACCCTAGTTTGAAACCCTAACTGAAAACCCTAGCTGGAAACCCTAACCCTAATTTGAAACCCTAGCTTGAAACCCTAACCCTTGTTTGAAACCCTAACCCTAGTTTGAAACCCTAACTGAAAACCCTAGCTGGAAACCCTAACCCTAGTTTGAAACCCCAGCTGGAAACCCTAACCCTAATTTGAAACCCTAGCTGGAAACCCTAACCCTAGTTTGAAACCCTAACCCTAGTTTGAAACCCTAACTGAAAACCCTAGCTGGAAACCCTAACCCTAATTTGAAACCCTAGCTGGAAACCCTAACCCTAGTTTGAAACCCTAACTGAAAACCCTAGCTGGAAACCCTAACCCTTGTTTGAAACCCTAACCCTAGTTTGAAACCCTAGCTGGAAACCCTAACCCTTGTTTGAAACCCTAACCCTAGTTTGAAACCCTAACTTAAAACCCTAGCTGGAAACCCTAACCCTAATTTTAAACCCTAGCTGAAAACCCTAACCCTTGTTTGAAACCCTAACCCTAGTTTGAAACCCTAACTGAAAACCCTAGCTGGAAACCCTAAACCTTGTTTGAAACCCTAACTGAAAACCCTAGCTGGAAACCCTAACCCTAGTTTGAAACCCTAGCTGGAAACCCTAACCCTTGTTTGAAACCCTAACCCTAGTTTGAAACCCTAACTGAAAACCCTAGCTGGAAACCCTAACCCTAATTTGAAACCCTAACTGAAAACCCTAGCTGGAAACCCTAACCCTAATTTGAAACCCTAGCTTGAAACCCTAACCCTTGTTTGAAACCCTAACCCTAGTTTGAAACCCTAACTGAAAACCCTAGCTGGAAACCCTAACCCTAGTTTGAAACCCCAGCTGGAAACCCTAACCCTAATTTGAAACCCTAGCTGGAAGCCCTAACCCTAGTTTGAAACCCTAACCCTAGTTTGAAACCCTAACTGAAAACCCTAGCTGGAAACCCTAACCCTAGTTTGAAACCCTAACTGAAAACCCTAGCTGGAAACCCTAACCCTAGTTTGAAACCCTAGCTGGAAACCCTAACCCTTGTTTGAAACCCTAACCCTAGTTTGAAACCCTAACTGAAAACCCTAGCTGGAAACCCTAACCCTAATTTGAAACCCTAACTGAAAACCCTAGCTGGAAACCCTAACCCTAGTTTGAAACCCCAGCTGGAAACCCTAACCCTAATTTGAAACCCTAGCTGGAAACCCTAACCCTAGTTTGAAACCCTAACCCTAGTTTGAAACCCTAACTGAAAACCCTAGCTGGAAACCCTAACCCTAATTTGAAACCCTAGCTGGAAACCCTAACCCTAGTTTGAAACCCTAACTGAAAACCCTAGCTGGAAACCCTAACCCTTGTTTGAAACCCTAACCCTAGTTTGAAACCCTAGCTGGAAACCCTAACCCTAGTTTGAAACCCTAACCCTAGTTTGAAACCCTAACTGAAAACCCTAGCTGGAAACCCTAACCCTAATTTGAAACCCTAGCTGGAAACCCTAACCCTAGTTTGAAACCCTAACTGAAAACCCTAGCTGGAAACCCTAACCCTAGTTTGAAACCCTAACTGAAAACCCTAGCTGGAAACCCTAACCCTAGTTTGAAACCCTAGCTGGAAACCCTAACCCTTGTTTGAAACCCTAACCCTAGTTTGAAACCCTAACTGAAAACCCTAGCTGGAAACCCTAACCCTAGTTTGAAACCCTAGCTGGAAACCCTAACCCTTGTTTGAAACCCTAACTGAAAACCCTAGCTGGAAACCCTAACCCTAGTTTGAAACCCTAACTGAAAACCCTAGCTGGAAACCCTAACCCTAATTTGAAACCCTAGCTGGAAACCCTAACCCTAGTTTGAAACCCTAACTGAAAACCCTAGCTAGAAACCCTAACCCTAGTTTGAAACCCTAGCTGGAAACCCTAACCCTTGTTTGAAACCCTAACCCTAGTTTGAAACCCTAACTGAAAACCCTAGCTGGAAACCCTAACCCTAATTTGAAACCCTAACTGAAAACCCTAGCTGGAAACCCTAACCCTAGTTTGAAACCCTAACTGAAAACCCTAGCTGGAAACCCTAACCCTAGTTTGAAACCCTAGCTGGAAACCCTAACCCTAATTTGAAACCCTAGCTGGAAACCCTAACCCTAGTTTGAAACCCTAACCCTAGTTTGAAACCCTAACTGAAAACCCTAGCTGGAAACCCTAACCCTAGTTTGAAACCCTAACTGAAAACCCTAGCTGGAAACCCTAACCCTAGTTTGAAACCCCAGCTGGAAACCCTAACCCTAATTTGAAACCCTAGCTGGAAACCCTAACCCTAGTTTGAAACCCTAACCCTAGTTTGAAACCCTAACTGAAAACCCTAGCTGGAAACCCTAACCCTAGTTTGAAACCCCAGCTGGAAACCCTAACCCTAATTTGAAACCCTAGCTGGAAACCCTAACCCTAGTTTGAAACCCTAACCCTAGTTTGAAACCCTAACTGAAAACCCTAGCTGGAAACCCTAACCCTAATTTGAAACCCTAGCTGGAAACCCTAACCCTAGTTTGAAACCCTAACTGAAAACCCTAGCTGGAAACCCTAACCCTTGTTTGAAACCCTAACCCTAGTTTGAAACCCTAGCTGGAAACCCTAACCCTTGTTTGAAACCCTAACCCTAGTTTGAAACCCTAACTTAAAACCCTAGCTGGAAACCCTAACCCTAATTTTAAACCCTAGCTGAAAACCCTAACCCTTGTTTGAAACCCTAACCCTAGTTTGAAACCCTAACTGAAAACCCTAGCTGGAAACCCTAAACCTAGTTTGAAACCCTAACTGAAAACCCTAGCTGGAAACCCTAACCCTAGTTTGAAACCCTAGCTGGAAACCCTAACCCTTGTTTGAAACCCTAACCCTAGTTTGAAACCCTAACTGAAAACCCTAGCTGGAAACCCTAACCCTAATTTGAAACCCTAACTGAAAACCCTAGCTGGAAACCCTAACCCTAATTTGAAACCCTAGCTTGAAACGCTAACCCTTGTTTGAAACCCTAACCCTAGTTTGAAACCCTAACTGAAAACCCTAGCTGGAAACCCTAACCCTAGTTTGAAACCCCAGCTGGAAACCCTAACCCTAATTTGAAACCCTAGCTGGAAACCCTAACCCTAGTTTGAAACCCTAACCCTAGTTTGAAACCCTAACTGAAAACCCTAGCTGGAAACCCTAACCCTAGTTTGAAACCCTAGCTGGAAACCCTAACCCTTGTTTGAAACCCTAACTGAAAACCCTAGCTGGAAACCCTAAGCCTAGTTTGAAACCCTAACTGAAAACCCTAGCTGGAAACCCTAACCCTAATTTGAAACCCTAGCTGGAAACCCTAACCCTAGTTTGAAACCCTAACTGAAAACCCTAGCTGGAAACCCTAACCCTAGTTTGAAACCCTAGCTGGAAACCCTAACCCTTGTTTGAAACCCTAACCCTAGTTTGAAACCCTAACTGAAAACCCTAGCTGGAAACCCTAACCCTAATTTGAAACCCTAACTGAAAACCCTAGCTGGAAACCCTAACCCTAGTTTGAAACCCTAGCTGGAAACCCTAACCCTTGTTTGAAACCCTAACCCTAGTTTGAAACCCTAACTGAAAACCCTAGCTGGAAACCCTAACCCTAGTTTGAAACCCTAGCTGGAAACCCTAACCCTTGTTTGAAACCCTAACTGAAAACCCTAGCTGGAAACCCTAACCCTAGTTTGAAACCCTAACTGAAAACCCTAGCTGGAAACCCTAACCCTAGTTTGAAACCCTAGCTGGAAACCCTAACCCTTGTTTGAAACCCTAACTGAAAACCCTAGCTGGAAACCCTAACCCTAGTTTGAAACCCTAACTGAAAACCCTAGCTGGAATCCCTAACCCTAATTTGAAACCCTAGCTGGAAACCCTAACCCTAGTTTGAAACCCTAACTGAAAACCCTAGCTGGAAACCCTAACCCTAGTTTGAAACCCTAGCTGGAAACCCTAACCCTTGTTTGAAACCCTAACCCTAGTTTGAAACCCTAACTGAAAACCCTAGCTGGAAACCCTAACCCTAATTTGAAACCCTAACTGAAAACCCTAGCTGGAAACCCTAACCCTAGTTTGAAATCCTAACTGAAAACCCTAGCTGGAAACCCTAACCCTAATTTGAAACCCTAGCTTGAAACCCTAACCCTAGCTGGAAACCCTAACCCTAATTTGAAACCCTAGCTTGAAACCCTAACCCTTGTTTGAAACCCTAACCCTAGTTTGAAACCCTAACTGAAAACCCTAGCTGGAAACCCTAACCCTCATTTGAAACCCTAGCTGGAAACCCTAACCCTAGTTTGAAACCCTAACTGAAAACCCTAGCTGGAAACCCTAACCCTTGTTTGAAACCCTAACCCTAGTTTGAAACCCTAGCTGGAAACCCTAACCCTAGTTTGAAACCCTAACCCTAGTTTGAAACCCTAACTGAAAACCCTAGCTGGAAACCCTAACCCTAATTTGAAACCCTAGCTGGAAACCCTAACCCTAGTTTGAAACCCTAACTGAAAACCCTAGCTGGAAACCCTAACCCTAGTTTGAAACCCTAACTGAAAACCCTAGCTGGAAACCCTAACCCTAGTTTGAAACCCTAGCTGGAAACCCTAACCCTTGTTTGAAACCCTAACCCTAGTTTGAAACCCTAACTGAAAACCCTAGCTGGAAACCCTAACCCTAGTTTGAAACCCTAGCTGGAAACCCTAACCCTTGTTTGAAACCCTAACTGAAAACCCTAGCTGGAAACCCTAACCCTAGTTTGAAACCCTAACTGAAAACCCTAGCTGGAAACCCTAACCCTAATTTGAAACCCTAGCTGGAAACCCTAACCCTAGTTTGAAACCCTAACTGAAAACCCTAGCTGGAAACCCTAACCCTAGTTTGAAACCCTAGCTGGAAACCCTAACCCTTGTTTGAAACCCTAACCCTAGTTTGAAACCCTAACTGAAAACCCTAGCTGGAAACCCTAACCCTAATTTGAAACCCTAACTGAAAACCCTAGCTGGAAACCCTAACCCTAGTTTGAAACCCTAACTGAAAACCCTAGCTGGAAACCCTAACCCTAGTTTGAAACCCTAGCTGGAAACCCTAACCCTAATTTGAAACCCTAGCTGGAAACCCTAACCCTAGTTTGAAACCCTAACCCTAGTTTGAAACCCTAACTGAAAACCCTAGCTGGAAACCCTAACCCTAGTTTGAAACCCTAACTGAAAACCCTAGCTGGAAACCCTAACCCTAGTTTGAAACCCTAGCTGGAAACCCTAACCCTTGTTTGAAACCCTAACCCTAGTTTGAAATCCTAACTGAAAACCCTAGCTGGAAACCCTAACCCTAATTTGAAACCCTAGCTTGAAACCCTAACCCTTGTTTGAAACCCTAACCCTAGTTTGAAACCCTAACTGAAAACCCTAGCTGGAAACCCTAACCCTTGTTTGAAACCCTAACTGAAAACCCTAGCTGGAAACCCTAACCCTAGTTTGAAACCCTAGCTGGAAACCCTAACCCTTGTTTGAAACCCTAACCCTAGTTTGAAACCCTAACTGAAAACCCTAGCTGGAAACCCTAACCCTAGTTTGAAACCCTAGCTGGAAACCCTAACCCTTGTTTGAAACCCTAACTGAAAACCCTAGCTGGAAACCCTAACCCTAGTTTGAAACCCTAACTGAAAACCCTAGCTGGAAACCCTAACCCTAATTTGAAACCCTAGCTGGAAACCCTAACCCTAGTTTGAAACCCTAACTGAAAACCCTAGCTGGAAACCCTAACCCTAGTTTGAAACCCTAGCTGGAAACCCTAACCCTTGTTTGAAACCCTAACCCTAGTTTGAAACCCTAACTGAAAACCCTAGCTGGAAACCCTAACCCTAATTTGAAACCCTAACTGAAAACCCTAGCTGGAAACCCTAACCCTAGTTTGAAACCCTAACTGAAAACCCTAGCTGGAAACCCTAACCCTAGTTTGAAACCCTAGCTGGAAACCCTAACCCTAATTTGAAACCCTAGCTGGAAACCCTAACCCTAGTTTGAAACCCTAACCCTAGTTTGAAACCCTAACTGAAAACCCTAGCTGGAAACCCTAACCCTAGTTTGAAACCCTAACTGAAAACCCTAGCTGGAAACCCTAACCCTAGTTTGAAACCCTAGCTGGAAACCCTAACCCTTGTTTGAAACCCTAACCCTAGTTTGAAACCCTAACTGAAAACCCTAGCTGGAAACCCTAACCCTAGTTTGAAACCCTAGCTGGAAACCCTAACCCTTGTTTGAAACCCTACCTGAAAACCCTAGCTGGAAACCCTAACCCTAGTTTGAAACCCTAACTGAAAACCCTAGCTGGAAACCCTAACCCTAATTTGAAACCCTAGCTGGAAACCCTAACCCTAGTTTGAAACCCTAACTGAAAACCCTAGCTGGAAACCCTAACCCTAGTTTGAAACCCTAGCTGGAAACCCTAACCCTTGTTTGAAACCCTAACCCTAGTTTGAAACCCTAACTGAAAACCCTAGCTGGAAACCCTAACCCTAATTTGAAACCCTAACTGAAAACCCTAGCTGGAAACCCTAACCCTAGTTTGAAATCCTAACTGAAAACCCTAGCTGGAAACCCTAACCCTAATTTGAAACCCTAGCTTGAAACCCTAACCCTTGTTTGAAACCCTAACCCTAGTTTGAAACCCTAACTGAAAACCCTAGCTGGAAACCCTAACCCTAGTTTGAAACCCCAGCTGGAAACCCTAACCCCAATTTGAAACCCTAGCTGGAAACCCTAACCCTAGTTTGAAACCCTAACCCTAGTTTGAAACCCTAACTGAAAACCCTAGCTGGAAACCCTAACCCTAATTTGAAACCCTAGCTGGAAACCCTAACCCTAGTTTGAAACCCTAACTGAAAACCCTAGCTGGAAACCCTAACCCTTGTTTGAAACCCTAACCCTAGTTTGAAACCCTAGCTGGAAACCCTAACCCTAGTTTGAAACCCTAACCCTAGTTTGAAACCCTAACTGAAAACCCTAGCTGGAAACCCTAACCCTAATTTGAAACCCTAGCTGGAAACCCTAACCCTTGTTTGAAACCCTAACCCTAGTTTGAAACCCTAACCCTAGTTTGAAACCCTAACTGAAAACCCTAGCTGGAAACCCTAACCCTAGTTTGAAACCCTAGCTGGAAACCCTAACCCTTGTTTGAAACCCTAACTGAAAACCCTAGCTGGAAACCCTAACCCTAATTTGAAACCCTAGCTGGAAACCCTAACCCTAGTTTGAAACCCGAACTGAAAACCCTAGCTGGAAACCCTAACCCTAATTTGAAACCCTAGCTGGAAACCCTAACCCTTGTTTGAAACCCTAACCCTAGTTTGAAACCCTAACCCTAGTTTGAAACCCTAACTGAAAACCCTAGCTGGAAACCCTAACCCTAATTTGAAACCCTAGCTGGAAACCCTAACCCTTGTTTGAAACCCTAACCCTAGTTTGAAACCCTAACTGAAAACCCTACCTTGAAACCCTAACCCTAGTTTGAAACCCTAACTGAAAACCCTAGCTGGAAACCCTAACCCTTGTTTGAAACCCTAGCTGGAAACCCTAACCCTTGTTTGAAACCCTAACTGAAAACCCTAGCTGGAAACCCTAACCCTAGTTTGAAACCCTAACTGAAAACCCTAGCTGGAAACCCTAACCCTAATTTGAAACCCTAGCTGGAAACCCTAACCCTAGTTTGAAACCCTAACTGAAAACCCTAGCTGGAAACCCTAACCCTAGTTTGAAACCCTAGCTGGAAACCCTAACCCTTGTTTGAAACCCTAACCCTAGTTTGAAACCCTAACTGAAAACCCTAGCTGGAAACCCTAACCCTAATTTGAAACCCTAACTGAAAACCCTAGCTGGAAACCCTAACCCTAGTTTGAAACCCTAACTGAAAACCCTAGCTGGAAACCCTAACCCTAGTTTGAAACCCTAGCTGGAAACCCTAACCCTAATTTGAAACCCTAGCTGGAAACCCTAACGCTAGTTTGAAACCCTAACCCTAGTTTGAAACCCTAACTGAAAACCCTAGCTGGAAACCCTAACCCTAGTTTGAAACCCTAACTGAAAACCCTAGCTGGAAACCCTAACCCTAGTTTGAAACCCTAGCTGGAAACCCTAACCCTAGTTTGAAACCCTAACTGAAAACCCTAGCTGGAAACCCTAACCCTTGTTTGAAACCCTAACTGAAAACCCTAGCTGGAAACCCTAACCCTAGTTTGAAACCCTAACTGAAAACCCTAGCTGGAAACCCTAACCCTAATTTGAAACCCTAACTGAAAACCCTAGCTGGAAACCCTAACCCTAGTTTGAAACCCTAACTGAAAACCCTAGCTGGAAACCCTAACCCTAATTTGAAACCCTAACTGAAAACCCTAGCTGGAAACCCTAACCCTAGTTTGAAACCCTAACTGAAAACCCTAGCTGGAAACCCTAACCCTAATTTGAAACCCTAACTGAAAACCCTAGCTGGAAACCCTAACCCTAGTTTGAAACCCTAACTGAAAACCCTAGCTGGAAACCCTAACCCTAATTTGAAACCCTAACTGAAAACCCTAGCTGGAAACCCTAACCCTAGTTTGAAACCCTAACTGAAAACCCTAGCTGGAAACCCTAACCCTAATTTGAAACCCTAGCTTGAAACCCTAACCCTTGTTTGAAACCCTAACCCTAGTTTGAAACCCTAACTGAAAACCCTAGCTGGAAACCCTAACCCTAGTTTGAAACCCCAGCTGGAAACCCTAACCCCAATTTGAAACCCTAGCTGGAAACCCTAACCCTAGTTTGAAACCCTAACCCTAGTTTGAAACCCTAACTGAAAACCCTAGCTGGAAACCCTAACCCTAATTTGAAACCCTAACTGAAAACCCTAGCTGGAAACCCTAACCCTAGTTTGAAACCCTAACTGAAAACCCTAGCTGGAAACCCTAACCCTAATTTGAAACCCTAACTGAAAACCCTAGCTGGAAACCCTAACCCTAGTTTGAAACCCTAACTGAAAACCCTAGCTGGAAACCCTAACCCTAATTTGAAACCCTAACTGAAAACCCTAGCTGGAAACCCTAACCCTAGTTTGAAACCCTAACTGAAAACCCTAGCTGGAAACCCTAACCCTAATTTGAAACCCTAACTGAAAACCCTAGCTGGAAACCCTAACCCTAGTTTGAAACCCTAACTGAAAACCCTAGCTGGAAACCCTAACCCTAATTTGAAACCCTAACTGAAAACCCTAGCTGGAAACCCTAACCCTAGTTTGAAACCCTAACTGAAAACCCTAGCTGGAAACCCTAACCCTAATTTGAAACCCTAGCTGGAAACCCTAACCCTAGTTTGAAACCCTAACCCTAGTTTGAAACCCTAACTGAAAACCCTAGCTGGAAACCCTAACCCTAATTTGAAACCCTAGCTGGAAACCCTAACCCTATTTTGAAACCCTAACTGAAAACCCTAGCTGGAAACCCTAACCCTAGCTTGAAACCCTAACTGAAAACCCTAGCTGGAAACCCTAACCCTAGTTTGAAACCCTAGCTGGAAACCCTAACCCTTGTTTGAAACCCTAACCCTAGTTTGAAACCCTAACTGAAAACCCTAGCTGGAATCCCTAACCCTAATTTGAAACCCTAACTGAAAACCCTAGCTGGAAACCCTAACCCTAGTTTGAAACCCTAGCTGGAAACCCTAACCCTTGTTTGAAACCCTAACCCTAGTTTGAAACTCTAACTGAAAACCCTAGCTGGAAACCCTAACCCTAATTTGAAACCCTAACTGAAAACCCTAGCTGGAAACCCTAACCCTAGTTTGAAACCCTAACTGAAAACCCTAGCTGGAAACCCTAACCCTAGTTTGAAACCCTAGCTGGAAACCCTAACCCTAATTTGAAACCCTAACTGAAAACCCTAGCTGGAAACCCTAACCCTAATTTGAAACCCTAACTGAAAACCCTAGCTGGAAACCCTAACCCTTGTTTGAAACCCTAACTGAAAACCCTAGCTGGAAACCCTAACCCTAATTTGAAACCCTAGCTGGAAACCCTAACCCTAGTTTGAAACCCTAACTGAAAACCCTAGCTGGAAACCCTAACCCTAGTTTGAAACCCTAGCTGGAAACCCTAACCCTTGTTTGAAACCCTAACCCTAGTTTGAAACCCTAACTGAAAACCCTAGCTGGAAACCCTAACCCTAATTTGAAACCCTAACTGAAAACCCTAGCTGGAAACCCTAACCCTAGTTTGAAACCCTAACTGAAAACCCTAGCTGGAAACCCTAACCCTAGTTTGAAACCCTAGCTGGAAACCCTAACCCTAATTTGAAACCCTAGCTGGAAACCCTAACCCTAGTTTGAAACCCTAACTGAAAACCCTAGCTGGAAACCCTAACCCTAGTTTGAAACCCTAACTGAAAACCCTAGCTGGAAACCCTAACCCTAGTTTGAAACCCTAGCTGGAAACCCTAACCCTTGTTTGAAACCCTAACCCTAGTTTGAAACCCTAACTGAAAACCCTAGCTGGAAACCCTAACCCTAGTTTGAAACCCTAACTGAAAACCCTAGCTGGAAACCCTAACCCTAGTTTGAAACCCTAACTGAAAACCCTAGCTGGAAACCCTAACCCTAGTTTGAAACCCTAGCTGGAAACCCTAACCCTTGTTTGAAACCCTAACCCTAGTTTGAAACCCTAACTGAAAACCCTAGCTGGAAACCCTAACCCTAGTTTGAAACCCTAACTGAAAACCCTAGCTGGAAACCCTAACCCTAATTTGAAACCCTAACTGAAAACCCTAGCTGGAAAAACCTAACCCTAGTTTGAAACCCTAACTGAAAACCCTAGCTGGAAACCCTAACCCTAATTTGAAACCCTAACTGAAAACCCTAGCTGGAAACCCTAACCCTAGTTTGAAACCCTAACTGAAAACCCTAGCTGGAAACCCTAACCCTAGTTTGAAACCCTAACTGAAAACCCTAGCTGGAAACCCTAACCCTAGTTTGAAACCCTAACTGAAAACCCTAGCTGGAAACCCTAACCCTAATTTGAAACCCTAACTGAAAACCCTAGCTGGAAACCCTAACCCTAGTTTGAAACCCTAACTGAAAACCCTAGCTGGAAACCCTAACCCTAGTTTGAAACCCTAGCTGGAAACCCTAACCCTTGTTTGAAACCCTAACTGAAAACCCTAGCTGGAAACCCTAACCCTAATTTGAAACCCTAGCTGGAAACCCTAACCCTAGTTTGAAACCCTAACTGAAAACCCTAGCTGGAAACCCTAACCCTAGTTTGAAACCCTATCTGGAAACCCTAACCCTTGTTTGAAACCCTAACCCTAGTTTGAAACCCTAACTGAAAACCCTAGCTGGAAACCCTAACCCTAGTTTGATACCCTAACTGAAAACCCTAGCTGGAAACCCTAACCCTAGTTTGAAACCCTAGCTGGAAACCCTAACCCTAGTTTGAAACCCTAACTGAAAACCTAGCTGGAAACCCTAACCCTAATTTGAAACCCTAGCTGGAAACCCTAACCCTAGTTTGAAACCCTAACTGAAAACCCTAGCTGGAAACCCTAACCCTAATTTGAAACCCTAGCTGGAAACCCTAACCCTTGTTTGAAACCCTAACCCTAGTTTGAAACCCTAACTGAAAACCCTAGCAGGAAACCCTAACCCTAGTTTGAAACCCTAACTGAAAACCCTAGCTGGAAACCCTAACCCTAGTTTGAAACCCTAGCTGGAAACCCTAACCCTTGTTTGAAACACTAACCCTAGTTTGAAACCCTAACTGAAAACCCTAGCTGGAAACCCTAACCCTAATTTGAAACCCTAGCTTGAAACCCTAACCCTTGTTTGAAACCCTAACCCTAGTTTGAAACCCTAACTGAAAACCCTAGCTGGAAACCCTAACCCTAGTTTGAAACCCCAGCTGGAAACCCTAACCCTAATTTGAAACCCTAACTGAAAACCCTAGCTGGAAACCCTAACCCTAGTTTGAAACCCTAACTGAAAACCTTAGCTGGAAACCCTAACCCTAATTTGAAACCCTATCTGGAAACCCTAACCCTAGTTTGAAACCCTAACTGAAAACCCTAGCTGGAAACCCTAACCCTAATTTGAAACCCTAGCTGGAAACCCTAACCCTACTTTGAAACCCTAACTGAAAACCCTAGCTGGAAACCCTAACCCTAATTTGAAACCCTAGCTGGAAACCCTAACCCTTGTTTGAAACCCTAACCCTAGTTTGAAACCCTAACTGAAAACCCTAGCTGGAAACCCTAACCCTAGTTTGAAACCCTAACTGAAAACCCTAGCTGGAAACCCTAACCCTTGTTTGAAACCCTAACCCTAGTTTGAAACCCTAACTGAAAACCCTAGCTGGAAACCCTAACCCTAATTTGAAACCCTAACTGAAAACCCTAGCTGGAAACCCTAACCCTAGTTTGAAACCCTAACTGAAAACCCTAGCTGGAAACCCTAACCCTAGTTTGAAACCCTAGCTGGAAACCCTAACCCTAATTTGAAACCCTAGCTGGAAACCCTAACCCTAGTTTGAAACCCTAACCCTAGTTTGAAACCATAACTGAAAACCCTAGCTGGAAACCCTAACCCTAGTTTGAAACCCTAACTGAAAACCTTAGCTGGAAACCCTAACCCTAATTTGAAACCCTATCTGGAAACCCTAACCCTAGTTTGAAACCCTAACTGAAAACCCTAGCTGGAAACCCTAACCCTAATTTGAAACCCTAACTGAAAACCCTAGCTGGAAACCCTAACCCTAGTTTGAAACCCTAGCTGGAAACCCTAAGCCTTGTTTGAAACCCTAACCCTAGTTTGAAACCCTAACCCTAGTTTGAAACCATAACTGAAAACCCTAGCTGGAAACCCTAACCCTAGTTTGAAACCCTAACTGAAAACCTTAGCTGGAAACCCTAACCCTAATTTGAAACCCTAGCTGGAAACCCTAACCCTAATTTGAAACCCTAACTGAAAACCCTAGCTGGAAACCCTAACCCTAGTTTGAAACCCTAACTGAAAACCCTAGCTGGAAACCCTAACCCTAATTTGAAACCCTAACTGAAAACCCTAGCTGGAAACCCTAACCCTAGTTTGAAACCCTAACTGAAAACCCTAGCTGGAAACCCTAACCCTAGTTTGAAACCCTAGCTGGAAACCCTAACCCTTGTTTGTAACCCTAACCCTAGTTTGAAACCCTAACTGAAAACCCTAGCTGGAAACCCTAACCCTTGTTTGAAACCCTAACCCTAGTTTGAAACCCTAACTGAAAACCCTAGCTGGAAACCCTAACCCTAGTTTGAAACCCTAACTGAAAACCCTAGCTGGAAACCCTAACCCTAATTTGAAACCCTAACTGAAAACCCTAGCTGGAAACCCTAACCCTAGTTTGAAACCCTAACTGAAAACCCTAGCTGGAAACCCTAACCCTAGTTTGAAACCCTAACTGAAAACCCTAGCTGGAAACCCTAACCCTAGTTTGAAACCCTAACTGAAAACCCTAGCTGGAAACCCTAACCCTAGTTTGAAACCCTAACTGAAAAGCCTAGCTGGAAACCCTAACCCTAATTTGAAACCCTAACTGAAAACCCTAGCTGGAAACCCTAACCCTAGTTTGAAACCCTAACTGAAAACCCTAGCTGGAAACCCTAACCCTAGTTTGAAACCCTAACTGAAAACCCTAGCTGGAAACCCTAACCCTAGTTTGAAACCCTAACTGAAAAGCCTAGCTGGAAACCCTAACCCTAATTTGAAACCCTAACTGAAAACCCTAGCTGGAAACCCTAACCCTAGTTTGAAACCCTAACTGAAAACCCTAGCTGGAAACCCTAACCCTAATTTGAAACCCTAACTGAAAACCCTAGCTGGAAACCCTAACCCTAGTTTGAAACCCTAACTGAAAACCCTAGCTGGAAACCCTAACCCTAATTTGAAACCCTAACTGAAAACCCTAGCTGGAAACCCTAACCCTAGTTTGAAACCCTAACTGAAAACCCTAGCTGGAAACCCTAACCCTAATTTGAAACCCTAGCTGGAAACCCTAACCCTAGTTTGAAACCCTAACCCTAGTTTGAAACCCTAACTGAAAACCCTAGCTGGAAACCCTAACCCTAATTTGAAACCCTAGCTGGAAACCCTAACCCTATTTTGAAACCCTAACTGAAAACCCTAGCTGGAAACCCTAACCCTAGTTTGAAACCCTAACTGAAAACCCTAGCTGGAAACCCTAACCCTAGTTTGAAACCCTAACTGAAAACCCTAGCTGGAAACCCTAACCCTAGTTTGAAACCCTAGCTGGAAACCCTAACCCTTGTTTGAAACCCTAACCCTAGTTTGAAACCCTAACTGAAAACCCTAGCTGGAAACCCTAACCCTAGTTTGAAACCCTAACTGAAAACCCTAGCTGGAAACCCTAACCCTAGTTTGAAACCCTAACTGAAAACCCTAGCTGGAAACCCTAACCCTAGTTTGAAACCCTAGCTGGAAACCCTAACCCTTGTTTGAAACCCTAACCCTAGTTTGAAACCCTAACTGAAAACCCTACTGGAAACCCTAACCCTAGTTTGAAACCCTAACTGAAAACCCTAGCTGGAAACCCTAACCCTAGTTTGAAACCCTAGCTGGAAACCCTAACCCTAGTTTGAAACCCTAACTGAAAACCCTAGCTGGAAACCCTAACCCTAATTTGAAACCCTAGCTGGAAACCCTAACCCTAGTTTGAAACCCTAACTGAAAACCCTAGCTGGAAACCCTAACCCTAATTTGAAACCCTAGCTGGAAACCCTAACCCTTGTTTGAAACCCTAACCCTAGTTTTAAACCCTAACTGAAAACCCTAGCTGGAAACCCTAACCCTAGTTTGAAACCCTAACTGAAAACCCTAGCTGGAAACCCTAACCCTAGTTTGAAACCCTAGCTGGAAACCCTATCCCTTGTTTGAAACCCTAACCCTAGTTTGAAACCCTAACTGAAAACCCTAGCTGGAAACCCTAACCCTAATTTGAAACCCTAGCTTGAAACCCTAACCCTTGTTTGAAACCCTAACCCTAGTTTGAAACCCTAACTGAAAACCCTAGCTGGAAACCCTAACCCTAGTTTGAAACCCCAGCTGGAAACCCTAACCCTAATTTGAAACCCTAACTGAAAACCCTAGCTGGAAACCCTAACCCTAGTTTGAAACCCTAGCTGGAAACCCTAACCCTTGTTTGAAACCCTAACCCTAGTTTGAAACCCTAACTGAAAACCCTAGCTGGAAACCCTAACCCTAATTTGAAACCCTAACTGAAAACCCTAGCTGGAAACCCTAACCCTAGTTTGAAACCCTAACTGAAAACCCTAGCTGGAAACCCTAACCCTAATTTGAAACCCTAGCTTGAAACCCTAACCCTTGTTTGAAACCCTAACCCTAGTTTGAAACCCTAACTGAAAACCCTAGCTGGAAACCCTAACCCTAGTTTGAAACCCTAGCTGGAAACCCTAACCCTTGTTTGAAACCCTAACCCTAGTTTGAAACCCTAACTGAAAACCCTAGCTGGAAACCCTAACCCTAGTTTGAAACCCTAACTGAAAACCCTAGCTGGAAACCCTAACCCTAGTTTGAAACCCTAGCTGGAAACCCTAACCCTTGTTTGAAACCCTAACCCTAGTTTGAAACCCTAACTGAAAACCCTAGCTGGAAACCCTAACCCTAGTTTGAAACCCTAACTGAAAACCCTAGCTGGAAACCCTAACCCTAGTTTGAAACCCTAGCTGGAAACCCTAACCCTAGTTTGAAACCCTAACTGAAAACCCTAGCTGGAAACCCTAACCCTAATTTGAAACCCTAGCTGGAAACCCTAACCCTAGTTTGAAACCCTAACTGAAAACCCTAGCTGGAAACCCTAACCCTAATTTGAAACCCTAGCTGGAAACCCTAACCCTTGTTTGAAACCCTAACCCTAGTTTGAAACCCTAACTGAAAACCCTAGCTGGAAACCCTAACCCTAGTTTGAAACCCTAACTGAAAACCCTAGCTGGAAACCCTAACCCTAGTTTGAAACCCTAGCTGGAAACCCTATCCCTTGTTTGAAACCCTAACCCTAGTTTGAAACCCTAACTGAAAACCCTAGCTGGAAACCCTAACCCTAATTTGAAACCCTAGCTTGAAACCCTAACCCTTGTTTGAAACCCTAACCCTAGTTTGAAACCCTAACTGAAAACCCTAGCTGGAAACCCTAACCCTAGTTTGAAACCCCAGCTGGAAACCCTAACCCTAATTTGAAACCCTAACTGAAAACCCTAGCTGGAAACCCTAACCCTAGTTTGAAACCCTAGCTGGAAACCCTAACCCTTGTTTGAAACCCTAACCCTAGTTTGAAACCCTAACTGAAAACCCTAGCTGGAAACCCTAACCCTAATTTGAAACCCTAACTGAAAACCCTAGCTGGAAACCCTAACCCTAGTTTGAAACCCTAACTGAAAACCCTAGCTGGAAACCCTAACCCTAATTTGAAACCCTAGCTTGAAACCCTAACCCTTGTTTGAAACCCTAACCCTAGTTTGAAACCCTAACTGAAAACCCTAGCTGGAAACCCTAACCCTAGTTTGAAACCCTAGCTGGAAACCCTAACCCTTGTTTGAAACCCTAACCCTAGTTTGAAACCCTAACTGAAAACCCTAGCTGGAAACCCTAACCCTAGTTTGAAACCCTAACTGAAAACCCTAGCTGGAAACCCTAACCCTAGTTTGAAACCCTAACTGAAAACCCTAGCTGGAAACCCTAACCCTAGTTTGAAACCCTAGCTGGAAACCCTAACCCTTGTTTGAAACCCTAACCCTAGTTTGAAACCCTAACTGAAAACCCTAGCTGGACACCCTAACCCTAGTTTGAAACCCTAACTGAAAACCCTAGCTGGAAACCCTAACCCTAGTTTGAAACCCTAGCTGGAAACCCTAACCCTAGTTTGAAACCCTAACTGAAAACCCTAGCTGGAAACCCTAACCCTAATTTGAAACCCTAGCTGGAAACCCTAACCCTAGTTTGAAACCCTAACTGAAAACCCTAGCTGGAAACCCTAACCCTAGTTTGAAACCCTAACTGAAAACCCTAGCTGGAAACCCTAACCCTAGTTTGAAACCCTAGCTGGAAACCCTATCCCTTGTTTGAAACCCTAACCCTAGTTTGAAACCCTAACTGAAAACCCTAGCTGGAAACCCTAACCCTAATTTGAAACCCTAGCTTGAAACCCTAACCCTTGTTTGAAACCCTAACCCTAGTTTGAAACCCTAACTGAAAACCCTAGCTGGAAACCCTAACCCTAGTTTGAAACCCCAGCTGGAAACCCTAACCCTAATTTGAAACCCTAACTGAAAACCCTAGCTGGAAACCCTAACCCTAATTTGAAACCCTAACTGAAAACCCTAGCTGGAAACCCTAACCCTAATTTGAAACCCTAGCTTGAAACCCTAACCCTTGTTTGAAACCCTAACCCTAGTTTGAAACCCTAACTGAAAACCCTAGCTGGAAACCCTAACCCTAGTTTGAAACCCCAGCTGGAAACCCTAACCCTAATTTGAAACCCTAGCTGGAAACCCTAACCCTAGTTTGAAACCCTAACTGAAAACCCTAGCTGGAAACCCTAACCCTAATTTGAAACCCTAGCTGGAAACCCTAACCCTAGTTTGAAACCCTAACTGAAAACCCTAGCTGGAAACCCTAACCCTAATTTGAAACCCTAGCTGGAAACCCTAACCCTTGTTTGAAACCCTAACCCTAGTTTGAAACCCTAACTGAAAACCCTAGCTGGAAACCCTAACCCTAGTTTGAAACCCTAACTGAAAACCCTAGCTGGAAACCCTAACCCTAGTTTGAAACCCTAGCTGGAAACCCTATCCCTTGTTTGAAACCCTAACCCTAGTTTGAAACCCTAACTGAAAACCCTAGCTGGAAACCCTAACCCTAATTTGAAACCCTAGCTTGAAACCCTAACCCTTGTTTGAAACCCTAACCCTAGTTTGAAACCCTAACTGAAAACCCTAGCTGGAAACCCTAACCCTAGTTTGAAACCCCAGCTGGAAACCCTAACCCTAATTTGAAACCCTAACTGAAAACCCTAGCTGGAAACCCTAACCCTAATTTGAAACCCTAACTGAAAACCCTAGCTGGAAACCCTAACCCTAATTTGAAACCCTAGCTTGAAACCCTAACCCTTGTTTGAAACCCTAACCCTAGTTTGAAACCCTAACTGAAAACCCTAGCTGGAAACCCTAACCCTAGTTTGAAACCCCAGCTGGAAACCCTAACCCTAATTTGAAACCCTAGCTGGAAACCCTAACCCTAGTTTGAAACCCTAACTGAAAACCCTAGCTGGAAACCCTAACCCTAATTTGAAACCCTAGCTGGAAACCCTAACCCTAGTTTGAAACCCGAACTGAAAACCCTAGCTGGAAACCCTAACCCTAATTTGAAACCCTAGCTGGAAACCCTAACCCTTGTTTGAAACCCTAACCCTAGTTTGAAACCCTAACCCTAGTTTGAAACCCTAACTGAAAACCCTAGCTGGAAACCCTAACCCTAATTTGAAACCCTAGCTGGAAACCCTAGCTGGAAACCCTAACCCTTGTTTGAAACCCTAACCCTAGTTTGAAACCCTAGCTGGAAACCCTAACCCTAGTTTGAAACCCTAACTGAAAACCCTAGCTGGAAAGCCTAACCCTTGTTTGAAACCCTAACCCTAGTTTGAAACCCTAGCTGGAAACCCTAACCCTTGTTTGAAACCCTAACCCTAGTTTGAAACCCTAACTGAAAACCCTAGCTGGAAACCCTAACCCTAATTTGAAACCCTAGCTGGAAACCCTAACCCTTGTTTGAAACCCTAACCCTAGTTTGAAACCCTAACTGAAAACCCTAGCTGGAAACCTTAACCCTAGTTTGAAACCCTAACTGAAAACCCTAGCTGGAAACCCTAACCCTAGTTTGAAACCCTAGCTGGAAACCCTAACCCTTGTTTGAAACCCTAACCCTAGTTTGAAACCCTAACTGAAAACCCTAGCTGGAAACCCTAACCCTTGTTTGAAACCCTAACTGAAAACCCTAGCTGGAAACCCTAACCCTAATTTGAAACCCTAGCTGGAAACCCTAACCCTAGTTTGAAACCCTAGCTGGAAACCCTAACCCTTGTTTGAAACCCTAACTGAAAACCCTAGCTGGAAACCCTAACCCTAGTTTGAAACCCTAACTGAAAACCCTAGCTGGAAACCCTAACCCTAATTTGAAACCCTAGCTGGAAACCCTAACCCTAGTTTGAAACCCTAACTGAAAACCCTAGCTGGAAACCCTAACCCTAGTTTGAAACCCTAGCTGGAAACCCTAACCCTTGTTTGAAACCCTAACCCTAGTTTGAAACCCTAACTGCAAACCCTAGCTGGAAACCCTAACCCTAATTTGAAACCCTAACTGAAAACCCTAGCTGGAAACCTTAACCCTAGTTTGAAACCCTAGCTGGAAACCCTAACCCTAATTTGAAACCCTAGCTGGAAACCCTAACCCTAGTTTGAAACCCTAACCCTAGTTTGAAACCCTAACTGAAAACCCTAGCTGGAAACCCTAACCCTAGTTTGAAACCCTAACTGAAAACCCTAGCTGGAAACCCTAACCCTAGTTTGAAACCCTAGCTGGAAACCCTAACCCTTGTTTGAAACCCTAACCCTAGTTTGAAACCCTAACTGAAAACCCTAGCTGGAAACCCTAACCCTAATTTGAAACCCTAGCTGGAAACCCTAACCCTAGTTTGAAACCCTAACTGAAAACCCTAGCTGGAAACCCTAACCCTAATTTGAAACCCTAGCTGGAAACCCTAACCCTAGTTTGAAACCCTAACTGAAAACCCTAGCTGGAAACCCTAACCCTAGTTTGAAACCCTAACTGAAAACCCTAGCTGGAAACCCTAACCCTAGTTTGAAACCCTAGCTGGAAACCCTAACCCTTGTTTGAAACCCTAACCCTAGTTTGAAACCCTAACTGAAAACCCTAGCTGGAAACCCTAACCCTAATTTGAAACCCTAACTGAAAACCCTAGCTGGAAACCCTAACCCTAGTTTGAAACCCTAACTGAAAACCCTAGCTGGAAACCCTAACCCTAGTTTGAAACCCTAGCTGGAAACCCTAACCCTTGTTTGAAACCCTAACCCTAGTTTGAAACCCTAACTGAAAACCCTAGCTGGAAACCCTAACCCTAGTTTGAAACCCTAGCTGGAAACCCTAACCCTTGTTTGAAACCCTAACCCTAGTTTGAAACCCTAACTGAAAACCCTAGCTGGAAACCCTAACCCTAATTTGAAACCCTAACTGAAAACCCTAGCTGGAAACCCTAACCCTAGTTTGAAACCCTAACTGAAAACCCTAGCTGGAAACCCTAACCCTAGTTTGAAACCCTAGCTGGAAACCCTAACCCTTGTTTGAAACCCTAACCCTAGTTTGAAACCCTAACTGAAAACCCTAGCTGGAAACCCTAACCCTAGTTTGAAACCCTAGCTGGAAACCCTAACCCTTGTTTGAAACCCTAACCCTAGTTTGAAACCCTAACTGAAAACCCTAGCTGGAAACCCTAACCCTAGTTTGAAACCCTAGCTGGAAACCCTAACCCTTGTTTGAAACCCTAACCCTAGTTTGAAACCCTAACTGAAAACCCTAGCTGGAAACCCTAACCCAAATTTGAAACCCTAACTGAAAACCCTAGCTGGAAACCCTAACCCTAGTTTGAAACCCTAACTGGAAACCCTAACCCTAATTTGAAACCCTAACTGAAAACCCTAGCTGGAAACCCTAACCCTAGTTTGAAACCCTAACTGAAAACCCTAGCTGGAAACCCTAACCCTAGATTGAAACCCTAGCTGGAAACCCTAACCCTAGTTTGAAACCCTAACTGAAAACCCTAGCTGGAAACCCTAACCCTAGTTTGAAACCCTAACTGAAAACCTTAGCTGGAAACCCTAACCCTAATTTGAAACCCTATCTGGAAACCCTAACCCTAGTTTGAAACCCTAACTGAAAACCCTAGCTGGAAACCCTAACCCTAATTTGAAACCCTAGCTGGAAACCCTAACCCTACTTTGAAACCCTAACTGAAAACCCTAGCTGGAAACCCTAACCCTAATTTGAAACCCTAGCTGGAAACCCTAACCCTTGTTTGAAACCCTAACCCTAGTTTGAAACCCTAACTGAAAACCCTAGCTGGAAACCCTAACCCTAGTTTGAAACCCTAACTGAAAACCCTAGCTGGAAACCCTAACCCTTGTTTGAAACCCTAACCCTAGTTTGAAACCCTAACTGAAAATCCTAGCTGGAAACCCTAACCCTAATTTGAAACCCTAACTGAAAACCCTAGCTGGAAACCCTAACCCTAGTTTGAAACCCTAACTGAAAACCCTAGCTGGAAACCCTAACCCTAGTTTGAAACCCTAGCTGGAAACCCTAACCCTAATTTGAAACCCTAGCTGGAAACCCTAACCCTAGTTTGAAACCCTAACCCTAGTTTGAAACCATAACTGAAAACCCTAGCTGGAAACCCTAACCCTAGTTTGAAACCCTAACTGAAAACCTTAGCTGGAAACCCTAACCCTAATTTGAAACCCTATCTGGAAACCCTAACCCTAGTTTGAAACCCTAACTGAAAACCCTAGCTGGAAACCCTAACCCTAATTTGAAACCCTAACTGAAAACCCTAGCTGGAAACCCTAACCCTAGTTTGAAACCCTAGCTGGAAACCCTAACCCTTGTTTGAAACCCTAACCCTAGTTTGAAACCCTAACTGAAAACCCTAGCTGGAAACCCTAACCCTAATTTGAAACCCTAACTGAAAACCCTAGCTGGAAACCCTAACCCTAGTTTGAAACCCTAACTGAAAACCCTAGCTGGAAACCCTAACCCTAATTTGAAACCCTAACTGAAAACCCTAGCTGGAAACCCTAACCCTAGTTTGAAACCCTAACTGAAAACCCTAGCTGGAAACCCTAACCCTAATTTGAAACCCTAACTGAAAACCCTAGCTGGAAACCCTAACCCTAGTTTGAAACCCTAACTGAAAACCCTAGCTGGAAACCCTAACCCTAGTTTGAAACCCTAGCTGGAAATCCTAACCCTTGTTTGTAACCCTAACCCTAGTTTGAAACCCTAACTGAAAACCCTAGCTGGAAACCCTAACCCTTGTTTGAAACCCTAACCCTAGTTTGAAACCCTAACTGAAAACCCTAGCTGGAAACCCTAACCCTAATTTGAAACCCTAACTGAAAACCCTAGCTGGAAACCCTAACCCTAGTTTGAAACCCTAACTGAAAACCCTAGCTGGAAACCCTAACCCTAATTTGAAACCCTAACTGAAAACCCTAGCTGGAAACCCTAACCCTAGTTTGAAACCCTAACTGAAAACCCTAGCTGGAAACCCTAACCCTAATTTGAAACCCTAACTGAAAACCCTAGCTGGAAACCCTAACCCTAGTTTGAAACCCTAACTGAAAACCCTAGCTGGAAACCCTAACCCTAATTTGAAACCCTAACTGAAAACCCTAGCTGGAAAAACCTAACCCTAGTTTGAAACCCTAACTGAAAACCCTAGCTGGAAACCCTAACCCTAATTTGAAACCCTAACTGAAAACCCTAGCTGGAAACCCTAACCCTAGTTTGAAACCCTAACTGAAAACCCTAGCTGGAAACCCTAACCCTAGTTTGAAACCCTAACTGAAAACCCTAGCTGGAAACCCTAACCCTAGTTTGAAACCCTAACTGAAAACCCTAGCTGGAAACCCTAACCCTAATTTGAAACCCTAACTGAAAACCCTAGCTGGAAACCCTAACCCTAGTTTGAAACCCTAACTGAAAACCCTAGCTGGAAACCCTAACCCTAATTTGAAACCCTAACTGAAAACCCTAGCTGGAAACCCTAACCCTAGTTTGAAACCCTAACTGAAAACCCTAGCTGGAAACCCTAACCCTAATTTGAAACCCTAACTGAAAACCCTAGCTGGAAACCCTAACCCTAGTTTGAAACCCTAACTGAAAACCCTAGCTGGAAACCCTAACCCTAATTTGAAACCCTAGCTGGAAACCCTAACCCTAGTTTGAAACCCTAACCCTAGTTTGAAACCCTAACTGAAAACCCTAGCTGGAAACCCTAACCCTAATTTGAAACCCTAGCTGGAAACCCTAACCCTATTTTGAAACCCTAACTGAAAACCCTAGCTGGAAACCCTAACCCTAGTTTGAAACCCTAACTGAAAACCCTAGCTGGAAACCCTAACCCTAGTTTGAAACCCTAGCTGGAAACCCTAACCCTTGTTTGAAACCCTAACCCTAGTTTGAAACCCTAACTGAAAACCCTAGCTGGAAACCCTAACCCTAATTTGAAACCCTAACTGAAAACCCTAGCTGGAAACCCTAACCCTAGTTTGAAACCCTAGCTGGAAACCCTAACCCTAATTTGAAACCCTAGCTGGAAACCCTAACCCTAGTTTGAAACCCTAACTGAAAACTCTAGCTGGAAACCCTAACCCTAGTTTGAAACCCTAGCTGGAAACCCTAACCCTTGTTTGAAACCCTAACCCTAGTTTGAAACCCTAACTGAAAACCCTAGCTGGAAACCCTAACCCTAGTTTGAAACCCTAACTGAAAACCCTAGCTGGAAACCCTAACCCTAGTTTGAAACCCTAACTGAAAACCCTAGCTGGAAACCCTAACCCTAGTTTGAAACCCTAGCTGGAAACCCTAACCCTTGTTTGAAACCCTAACCCTAGTTTGAAACCCTAACTGAAAACCCTAGCTGGAAACCCTAACCCTAATTTGAAACCCTAGCTGGAAACCCTAACCCTAGTTTGAAACCCTAACTGAAAACCCTAGCTGGAAGCCCTAACCCTAATTTGAAACCCTAGCTGGAAACCCTAACCCTAGTTTGAAACCCTAACTGAAAACCCTAGCTGGAAACCCTAACCCTAGTTTGAAACCCTAACTGAAAACCCTAGCTGGAAACCCTAACCCTAGTTTGAAACCCTAGCTGGAAACCCTAACCCTAGTTTGAAACCCTAACTGAAAACCCTAGCTGGAAACCCTAACCCTAATTTGAAACCCTAGCTGGAAACCCTAACCCTAGTTTGAAACCCTAACTGAAAACCCTAGCTGGAAACCCTAACCCTAATTTGAAACCCTAGCTGGAAACCCTAACCCTTGTTTGAAACCCTAACCCTAGTTTGAAACCCTAACTGAAAACCCTAGCTGGAAACCCTAACCCTAGTTTGAAACCCTAACTGAAAACCCTAGCTGGAAACCCTAACCCTAGTTTGAAACCCTAGCTGGAAACCCTATCCCTTGTTTGAAACCCTAACCCTAGTTTGAAACCCTAACTGAAAACCCTAGCTGGAAACCCTAACCCTAATTTGAAACCCTAGCTTGAAACCCTAACCCTTGTTTGAAACCCTAACCCTAGTTTGAAACCCTAACTGAAAACCCTAGCTGGAAACCCTAACCCTAGTTTGAAACCCCAGCTGGAAACCCTAACCCTAATTTGAAACCCTAACTGAAAACCCTAGCTGGAAACCCTAACCCTAGTTTGAAACCCTAGCTGGAAACCCTAACCCTAATTTGAAACCCTAGCTGGAAACCCTAACCCTAGTTTGAAACCCTAACTGAAAACCCTAGCTGGAAACCCTAACCCTAGTTTGAAACCCTAGCTGGAAACCCTAACCCTTGTTTGAAACCCTAACCCTAGTTTGAAACCCTAACTGAAAACCCTAGCTGGAAACCCTAACCCTAGTTTGAAACCCTAACTGAAAACCCTAGCTGGAAACCCTAACCCTAGTTTGAAACCCTAACTGAAAACCCTAGCTGGAAACCCTAACCCTAGTTTGAAACCCTAGCTGGAAACCCTAACCCTTGTTTGAAACCCTAACCCTAGTTTGAAACCCTAACTGAAAACCCTAGCTGGAAACCCTAACCCTAATTTGAAACCCTAGCTGGAAACCCTAACCCTAGTTTGAAACCCTAACTGAAAACCCTAGCTGGAAACCCTAACCCTAGTTTGAAACCCTAGCTGGAAACCCTAACCCTAGTTTGAAACCCTAACTGAAAACCCTAGCTGGAAACCCTAACCCTAATTTGAAACCCTAACTGAAAACCCTAGCTGGAAACCCTAACCCTAGTTTGAAACCCTAACTGAAAACCCTAGCTGGAAACCCTAACCCTAATTTGAAACCCTAGCTTGAAACCCTAACCCTTGTTTGAAACCCTAACCCTAGTTTGAAACCCTAACTGAAAACCCTAGCTGGAAACCCTAACCCTAGTTTGAAACCCTAACTGAAAACCCTAGCTGGAAACCCTAACCCTAGTTTGAAACCCTAACTGAAAACCCTAGCTGGAAACCCTAACCCTAGTTTGAAACCCTAGCTGGAAACCCTAACCCTTGTTTGAAACCCTAACCCTAGTTTGAAACCCTAACTGAAAACCCTAGCTGGACACCCTAACCCTAGTTTGAAACCCTAACTGAAAACCCTAGCTGGAAACCCTAACCCTAGTTTGAAACCCTAGCTGGAAACCCTAACCCTAGTTTGAAACCCTAACTGAAAACCCTAGCTGGAAACCCTAACCCTAATTTGAAACCCTAGCTGGAAACCCTAACCCTAGTTTGAAACCCTAACTGAAAGCCCTAGCTGGAAACCCTAACCCTAGTTTGAAACCCTAACTGAAAACCCTAGCTGGAAACCCTAACCCTAGTTTGAAACCCTAGCTGGAAACCCTATCCCTTGTTTGAAACCCTAACCCTAGTTTGAAACCCTAACTGAAAACCCTAGCTGGAAACCCTAACCCTAATTTGAAACCCTAGCTTGAAACCCTAACCCTTGTTTGAAACCCTAACCCTAGTTTGAAACCCTAACTGAAAACCCTAGCTGGAAACCCTAACCCTAGTTTGAAACCCCAGCTGGAAACCCTAACCCTAATTTGAAACCCTAACTGAAAACCCTAGCTGGAAACCCTAACCCTAATTTGAAACCCTAACTGAAAACCCTAGCTGGAAACCCTAACCCTAATTTGAAACCCTAGCTTGAAACCCTAACCCTTGTTTGAAACCCTAACCCTAGTTTGAAACCCTAACTGAAAACCCTAGCTGGAAACCCTAACCCTAGTTTGAAACCCCAGCTGGAAACCCTAACCCTAATTTGAAACCCTAGCTGGAAACCCTAACCCTAGTTTGAAACCCTAACTGAAAACCCTAGCTGGAAACCCTAACCCTAATTTGAAACCCTAGCTGGAAACCCTAACCCTAGTTTGAAACCCGAACTGAAAACCCTAGCTGGAAACCCTAACCCTAATTTGAAACCCTAGCTGGAAACCCTAACCCTTGTTTGAAACCCTAACCCTAGTTTGAAACCCTAACCCTAGTTTGAAACCCTAACTGAAAACCCTAGCTGGAAACCCTAACCCTAATTTGAAACCCTAGCTGGAAACCCTAGCTGGAAACCCTAACCCTTGTTTGAAACCCTAACCCTAGTTTGAAACCCTAGCTGGAAACCCTAACCCTAGTTTGAAACCCTAACTGAAAACCCTAGCTGGAAAGCCTAACCCTTGTTTGAAACCCTAACCCTAGTTTGAAACCCTAGCTGGAAACCCTAACCCTTGTTTGAAACCCTAACCCTAGTTTGAAACCCTAACTGAAAACCCTAGCTGGAAACCCTAACCCTAATTTGAAACCCTAGCTGGAAACCCTAACCCTTGTTTGAAACCCTAACCCTAGTTTGAAACCCTAACTGAAAACCCTAGCTGGAAACCTTAACCCTAGTTTGAAACCCTAACTGAAAACCCTAGCTGGAAACCCTAACCCTAGTTTGAAACCCTAGCTGGAAACCCTAACCCTTGTTTGAAACCCTAACCCTAGTTTGAAACCCTAACTGAAAACCCTAGCTGGAAACCCTAACCCTTGTTTGAAACCCTAACTGAAAACCCTAGCTGGAAACCCTAACCCTAATTTGAAACCCTAGCTGGAAACCCTAACCCTAGTTTGAAACCCTAGCTGGAAACCCTAACCCTTGTTTGAAACCCTAACTGAAAACCCTAGCTGGAAACCCTAACCCTAGTTTGAAACCCTAACTGAAAACCCTAGCTGGAAACCCTAACCCTAATTTGAAACCCTAGCTGGAAACCCTAACCCTAGTTTGAAACCCTAACTGAAAACCCTAGCTGGAAACCCTAACCCTAGTTTGAAACCCTAGCTGGAAACCCTAACCCTTGTTTGAAACCCTAACCCTAGTTTGAAACCCTAACTGCAAACCCTAGCTGGAAACCCTAACCCTAATTTGAAACCCTAACTGAAAACCCTAGCTGGAAACCTTAACCCTAGTTTGAAACCCTAGCTGGAAACCCTAACCCTAATTTGAAACCCTAGCTGGAAACCCTAACCCTAGTTTGAAACCCTAACCCTAGTTTGAAACCCTAACTGAAAACCCTAGCTGGAAACCCTAACCCTAGTTTGAAACCCTAACTGAAAACCCTAGCTGGAAACCCTAACCCTAGTTTGAAACCCTAGCTGGAAACCCTAACCCTTGTTTGAAACCCTAACCCTAGTTTGAAACCCTAACTGAAAACCCTAGCTGGAAACCCTAACCCTAATTTGAAACCCTAGCTGGAAACCCTAACCCTAGTTTGAAACCCTAACTGAAAACCCTAGCTGGAAACCCTAACCCTAATTTGAAACCCTAGCTGGAAACCCTAACCCTAGTTTGAAACCCTAACTGAAAACCCTAGCTGGAAACCCTAACCCTAGTTTGAAACCCTAACTGAAAACCCTAGCTGGAAACCCTAACCCTAGTTTGAAACCCTAGCTGGAAACCCTAACCCTTGTTTGAAACCCTAACCCTAGTTTGAAACCCTAACTGAAAACCCTAGCTGGAAACCCTAACCCTAATTTGAAACCCTAACTGAAAACCCTAGCTGGAAACCCTAACCCTAGTTTGAAACCCTAACTGAAAACCCTAGCTGGAAACCCTAACCCTAGTTTGAAACCCTAGCTGGAAACCCTAACCCTTGTTTGAAACCCTAACCCTAGTTTGAAACCCTAACTGAAAACCCTAGCTGGAAACCCTAACCCTAGTTTGAAACCCTAGCTGGAAACCCTAACCCTTGTTTGAAACCCTAACCCTAGTTTGAAACCCTAACTGAAAACCCTAGCTGGAAACCCTAACCCTAATTTGAAACCCTAACTGAAAACCCTAGCTGGAAACCCTAACCCTAGTTTGAAACCCTAACTGAAAACCCTAGCTGGAAACCCTAACCCTAGTTTGAAACCCTAGCTGGAAACCCTAACCCTTGTTTGAAACCCTAACCCTAGTTTGAAACCCTAACTGAAAACCCTAGCTGGAAACCCTAACCCTAGTTTGAAACCCTAGCTGGAAACCCTAACCCTTGTTTGAAACCCTAACCCTAGTTTGAAACCCTAACTGAAAACCCTAGCTGGAAACCCTAACCCTAGTTTGAAACCCTAGCTGGAAACCCTAACCCTTGTTTGAAACCCTAACCCTAGTTTGAAACCCTAACTGAAAACCCTAGCTGGAAACCCTAACCCAAATTTGAAACCCTAACTGAAAACCCTAGCTGGAAACCCTAACCCTAGTTTGAAACCCTAACTGGAAACCCTAACCCTAATTTGAAACCCTAACTGAAAACCCTAGCTGGAAACCCTAACCCTAGTTTGAAACCCTAACTGAAAACCCTAGCTGGAAACCCTAACCCTAGATTGAAACCCTAGCTGGAAACCCTAACCCTAGTTTGAAACCCTAACTGAAAACCCTAGCTGGAAACCCTAACCCTAGTTTGAAACCCTAACTGAAAACCTTAGCTGGAAACCCTAACCCTAATTTGAAACCCTATCTGGAAACCCTAACCCTAGTTTGAAACCCTAACTGAAAACCCTAGCTGGAAACCCTAACCCTAATTTGAAACCCTAGCTGGAAACCCTAACCCTACTTTGAAACCCTAACTGAAAACCCTAGCTGGAAACCCTAACCCTAATTTGAAACCCTAGCTGGAAACCCTAACCCTTGTTTGAAACCCTAACCCTAGTTTGAAACCCTAACTGAAAACCCTAGCTGGAAACCCTAACCCTAGTTTGAAACCCTAACTGAAAACCCTAGCTGGAAACCCTAACCCTTGTTTGAAACCCTAACCCTAGTTTGAAACCCTAACTGAAAATCCTAGCTGGAAACCCTAACCCTAATTTGAAACCCTAACTGAAAACCCTAGCTGGAAACCCTAACCCTAGTTTGAAACCCTAACTGAAAACCCTAGCTGGAAACCCTAACCCTAGTTTGAAACCCTAGCTGGAAACCCTAACCCTAATTTGAAACCCTAGCTGGAAACCCTAACCCTAGTTTGAAACCCTAACCCTAGTTTGAAACCATAACTGAAAACCCTAGCTGGAAACCCTAACCCTAGTTTGAAACCCTAACTGAAAACCTTAGCTGGAAACCCTAACCCTAATTTGAAACCCTATCTGGAAACCCTAACCCTAGTTTGAAACCCTAACTGAAAACCCTAGCTGGAAACCCTAACCCTAATTTGAAACCCTAACTGAAAACCCTAGCTGGAAACCCTAACCCTAGTTTGAAACCCTAGCTGGAAACCCTAACCCTTGTTTGAAACCCTAACCCTAGTTTGAAACCCTAACTGAAAACCCTAGCTGGAAACCCTAACCCTAGTTTGAAACCCTAACTGAAAACCCTAGCTGGAAACCCTAACCCTAATTTGAAACCCTAACTGAAAACCCTAGCTGGAAACCCTAACCCTAGTTTGAAACCCTAACTGAAAACCCTAGCTGGAAACCCTAACCCTAATTTGAAACCCTAACTGAAAACCCTAGCTGGAAACCCTAACCCTAGTTTGAAACCCTAACTGAAAACCCTAGCTGGAAACCCTAACCCTAGTTTGAAACCCTAGCTGGAAACCCTAACCCTTGTTTGTAACCCTAACCCTAGTTTGAAACCCTAACTGAAAACCCTAGCTGGAAACCCTAACCCTTGTTTGAAACCCTAACCCTAGTTTGAAACCCTAACTGAAAACCCTAGCTGGAAACCCTAACCCTAATTTGAAACCCTAACTGAAAACCCTAGCTGGAAACCCTAACCCTAGTTTGAAACCCTAACTGAAAACCCTAGCTGGAAACCCTAACCCTAATTTGAAACCCTAACTGAAAACCCTAGCTGGAAACCCTAACCCTAGTTTGAAACCCTAACTGAAAACCCTAGCTGGAAACCCTAACCCTAATTTGAAACCCTAACTGAAAACCCTAGCTGGAAACCCTAACCCTAGTTTGAAACCCTAACTGAAAACCCTAGCTGGAAACCCTAACCCTAATTTGAAACCCTAACTGAAAACCCTAGCTGGAAAAACCTAACCCTAGTTTGAAACCCTAACTGAAAACCCTAGCTGGAAACCCTAACCCTAATTTGAAACCCTAACTGAAAACCCTAGCTGGAAACCCTAACCCTAGTTTGAAACCCTAACTGAAAACCCTAGCTGGAAACCCTAACCCTAGTTTGAAACCCTAACTGAAAACCCTAGCTGGAAACCCTAACCCTAGTTTGAAACCCTAACTGAAAACCCTAGCTGGAAACCCTAACCCTAATTTGAAACCCTAACTGAAAACCCTAGCTGGAAACCCTAACCCTAGTTTGAAACCCTAACTGAAAACCCTAGCTGGAAACCCTAACCCTAATTTGAAACCCTAACTGAAAACCCTAGCTGGAAACCCTAACCCTAGTTTGAAACCCTAACTGAAAACCCTAGCTGGAAACCCTAACCCTAATTTGAAACCCTAACTGAAAACCCTAGCTGGAAACCCTAACCCTAGTTTGAAACCCTAACTGAAAACCCTAGCTGGAAACCCTAACCCTAATTTGAAACCCTAGCTGGAAACCCTAACCCTAGTTTGAAACCCTAACCCTAGTTTGAAACCCTAACTGAAAACCCTAGCTGGAAACCCTAACCCTAATTTGAAACCCTAGCTGGAAACCCTAACCCTATTTTGAAACCCTAACTGAAAACCCTAGCTGGAAACCCTAACCCTAGTTTGAAACCCTAACTGAAAACCCTAGCTGGAAACCCTAACCCTAGTTTGAAACCCTAGCTGGAAACCCTAACCCTTGTTTGAAACCCTAACCCTAGTTTGAAACCCTAACTGAAAACCCTAGCTGGAAACCCTAACCCTAATTTGAAACCCTAACTGAAAACCCTAGCTGGAAACCCTAACCCTAGTTTGAAACCCTAGCTGGAAACCCTAACCCTAATTTGAAACCCTAGCTGGAAACCCTAACCCTAGTTTGAAACCCTAACTGAAAACTCTAGCTGGAAACCCTAACCCTAGTTTGAAACCCTAGCTGGAAACCCTAACCCTTGTTTGAAACCCTAACCCTAGTTTGAAACCCTAACTGAAAACCCTAGCTGGAAACCCTAACCCTAGTTTGAAACCCTAACTGAAAACCCTAGCTGGAAACCCTAACCCTAGTTTGAAACCCTAACTGAAAACCCTAGCTGGAAACCCTAACCCTAGTTTGAAACCCTAGCTGGAAACCCTAACCCTTGTTTGAAACCCTAACCCTAGTTTGAAACCCTAACTGAAAACCCTAGCTGGAAACCCTAACCCTAATTTGAAACCCTAGCTGGAAACCCTAACCCTAGTTTGAAACCCTAACTGAAAACCCTAGCTGGAAGCCCTAACCCTAATTTGAAACCCTAGCTGGAAACCCTAACCCTAGTTTGAAACCCTAACTGAAAACCCTAGCTGGAAACCCTAACCCTAGTTTGAAACCCTAACTGAAAACCCTAGCTGGAAACCCTAACCCTAGTTTGAAACCCTAGCTGGAAACCCTAACCCTAGTTTGAAACCCTAACTGAAAACCCTAGCTGGAAACCCTAACCCTAATTTGAAACCCTAGCTGGAAACCCTAACCCTAGTTTGAAACCCTAACTGAAAACCCTAGCTGGAAACCCTAACCCTAATTTGAAACCCTAGCTGGAAACCCTAACCCTTGTTTGAAACCCTAACCCTAGTTTGAAACCCTAACTGAAAACCCTAGCTGGAAACCCTAACCCTAGTTTGAAACCCTAACTGAAAACCCTAGCTGGAAACCCTAACCCTAGTTTGAAACCCTAGCTGGAAACCCTATCCCTTGTTTGAAACCCTAACCCTAGTTTGAAACCCTAACTGAAAACCCTAGCTGGAAACCCTAACCCTAATTTGAAACCCTAGCTTGAAACCCTAACCCTTGTTTGAAACCCTAACCCTAGTTTGAAACCCTAACTGAAAACCCTAGCTGGAAACCCTAACCCTAGTTTGAAACCCCAGCTGGAAACCCTAACCCTAATTTGAAACCCTAACTGAAAACCCTAGCTGGAAACCCTAACCCTAGTTTGAAACCCTAGCTGGAAACCCTAACCCTAATTTGAAACCCTAGCTGGAAACCCTAACCCTAGTTTGAAACCCTAACTGAAAACCCTAGCTGGAAACCCTAACCCTAGTTTGAAACCCTAGCTGGAAACCCTAACCCTTGTTTGAAACCCTAACCCTAGTTTGAAACCCTAACTGAAAACCCTAGCTGGAAACCCTAACCCTAGTTTGAAACCCTAACTGAAAACCCTAGCTGGAAACCCTAACCCTAGTTTGAAACCCTAACTGAAAACCCTAGCTGGAAACCCTAACCCTAGTTTGAAACCCTAGCTGGAAACCCTAACCCTTGTTTGAAACCCTAACCCTAGTTTGAAACCCTAACTGAAAACCCTAGCTGGAAACCCTAACCCTAATTTGAAACCCTAGCTGGAAACCCTAACCCTAGTTTGAAACCCTAACTGAAAACCCTAGCTGGAAACCCTAACCCTAGTTTGAAACCCTAGCTGGAAACCCTAACCCTAGTTTGAAACCCTAACTGAAAACCCTAGCTGGAAACCCTAACCCTAATTTGAAACCCTAGCTGGAAACCCTAACCCTAGTTTGAAACCCTAACTGAAAACCCTAGCTGGAAACCCTAACCCTAATTTGAAACCCTAGCTGGAAACCCTAACCCTTGTTTGAAACCCTAACCCTAGTTTGAAACCCTAACTGAAAACCCTAGCTGGAAACCCTAACCCTAGTTTGAAACCCTAACTGAAAACCCTAGCTGGAAACCCTAACCCTAGTTTGAAACCCTAGCTGGAAACCCTATCCCTTGTTTGAAACCCTAACCCTAGTTTGAAACCCTAACTGAAAACCCTAGCTGGAAACCCTAACCCTAATTTGAAACCCTAGCTTGAAACCCTAACCCTTGTTTGAAACCCTAACCCTAGTTTGAAACCCTAACTGAAAACCCTAGCTGGAAACCCTAACCCTAGTTTGAAACCCCAGCTGGAAACCCTAACCCTAATTTGAAACCCTAACTGAAAACCCTAGCTGGAAACCCTAACCCTAGTTTGAAACCCTAGCTGGAAACCCTAACCCTTGTTTGAAACCCTAACCCTAGTTTGAAACCCTAACTGAAAACCCTAGCTGGAAACCCTAACCCTAATTTGAAACCCTAACTGAAAACCCTAGCTGGAAACCCTAACCCTAGTTTGAAACCCTAACTGAAAACCCTAGCTGGAAACCCTAACCCTAATTTGAAACCCTAGCTTGAAACCCTAACCCTTGTTTGAAACCCTAACCCTAGTTTGAAACCCTAACTGAAAACCCTAGCTGGAAACCCTAACCCTAGTTTGAAACCCTAGCTGGAAACCCTAACCCTTGTTTGAAACCCTAACCCTAGTTTGAAACCCTAACTGAAAACCCTAGCTGGAAACCCTAACCCTAGTTTGAAACCCTAACTGAAAACCCTAGCTGGAAACCCTAACCCTAGTTTGAAACCCTAACTGAAAACCCTAGCTGGAAACCCTAACCCTAGTTTGAAACCCTAGCTGGAAACCCTAACCCTTGTTTGAAACCCTAACCCTAGTTTGAAACCCTAACTGAAAACCCTAGCTGGAAACCCTAACCCTAGTTTGAAACCCTAACTGAAAACCCTAGCTGGAAACCCTAACCCTAGTTTGAAACCCTAGCTGGAAACCCTATCCCTTGTTTGAAACCCTAACCCTAGTTTGAAACCCTAACTGAAAACCCTAGCTGGAAACCCTAACCCTAATTTGAAACCCTAGCTTGAAACCCTAACCCTTGTTTGAAACCCTAACCCTAGTTTGAAACCCTAACTGAAAACCCTAGCTGGAAACCCTAACCCTAGTTTGAAACCCCAGCTGGAAACCCTAACCCTAATTTGAAACCCTAACTGAAAACCCTAGCTGGAAACCCTAACCCTAGTTTGAAACCCTAGCTGGAAACCCTAACCCTTGTTTGAAACCCTAACCCTAGTTTGAAACCCTAACTGAAAACCCTAGCTGGAAACCCTAACCCTAATTTGAAACCCTAACTGAAAACCCTAGCTGGAAACCCTAACCCTAGTTTGAAACCCTAACTGAAAACCCTAGCTGGAAACCCTAACCCTAATTTGAAACCCTAGCTTGAAACCCTAACCCTTGTTTGAAACCCTAACCCTAGTTTGAAACCCTAACTGAAAACCCTAGCTGGAAACCCTAACCCTAGTTTGAAACCCCAGCTGGAAACCCTAACCCTAATTTGAAACCCTAGCTGGAAACCCTAACCCTAGTTTGAAACCCTAACTGAAAACCCTAGCTGGAAACCCTAACCCTAATTTGAAACCCTAGCTGGAAACCCTAACCCTAGTTTGAAACCCGAACTGAAAACCCTAGCTGGAAACCCTAACCCTAATTTGAAACCCTAGCTGGAAACCCTAACCCTTGTTTGAAACCCTAACCCTAGTTTGAAACCCTAACCCTAGTTTGAAACCCTAACTGAAAACCCTAGCTGGAAACCCTAACCCTAATTTGAAACCCTAGCTGGAAACCCTAGCTGGAAACCCTAACCCTTGTTTGAAACCCTAACCCTAGTTTGAAACCCTAGCTGGAAACCCTAACCCTAGTTTGAAACCCTAACTGAAAACCCTAGCTGGAAACCCTAACCCTTGTTTGAAACCCTAACCCTAGTTTGAAACCCTAGCTGGAAACCCTAACCCTTGTTTGAAACCCTAACCCTAGTTTGAAACCCTAACTGATAACCCTAGCTGGAAACCCTAACCCTAATTTGAAACCCTAGCTGGAAACCCTAACCCTTGTTTGAAACCCTAACCCTAGTTTGAAACCCTAACTGAAAACCCTAGCTGGAAACCTTAACCCTAGTTTGAAACCCTAACTGAAAACCCTAGCTGGAAACCCTAACCCTAGTTTGAAACCCTAGCTGGAAACCCTAACCCTTGTTTGAAACCCTAACCCTAGTTTGAAACCCTAACTGAAAACCCTAGCTGGAAACCCTAACCCTTGTTTGAAACCCTAACTGAAAACCCTAGCTGGAAACCCTAACCCTAATTTGAAACCCTAGCTGGAAACCCTAACCCTAGTTTGAAACCCTAGCTGGAAACCCTAACCCTTGTTTGAAACCCTAACTGAAAACCCTAGCTGGAAACCCTAACCCTAGTTTGAAACCCTAACTGAAAACCCTAGCTGGAAACCCTAACCCTAATTTGAAACCCTAGCTGGAAACACTAACCCTAGTTTGAAACCCTAACTGAAAACCCTAGCTGGAAACCCTAACCCTAGTTTGAAACCCTAGCTGGAAACCCTAACCCTTGTTTGAAACCCTAACCCTAGTTTGAAACCCTAACTGAAAACCCTAGCTGGAAACCCTAACCCTAATTTGAAACCCTAACTGAAAACCCTAGCTGGAAACCTTAACCCTAGTTTGAAACCCTAACTGAAAACCCTAGCTGGAAACCCTAACCCTAGTTTGAAACCCTAGCTGGAAACCCTAACCCTAATTTGAAACCCTAGCTGGAAACCCTAACCCTAGTTTGAAACCCTAACCCTAGTTTGAAACCCTAACTGAAAACCCTAGCTGGAAACCCTAACCCTAGTTTGAAACCCTAACTGAAAACCCTAGCTGGAAACCCTAACCCTAGTTTGAAACCCTAGCTGGAAACCCTAACCCTTGTTTGAAACCCTAACCCTAGTTTGAAACCCTAACTGAAAACCCTAGCTGGAAACCCTAACCCTAATTTGAAACCCTAACTGAAAACCCTAGCTGGAAACCCTAACCCTAGTTTGAAACCCTAACTGAAAACCCTAGCTGGAAACCCTAACCCTAGTTTGAAACCCTAACTGAAAACCCTAGCTGGAAACCCTAACCCTAATTTGAAACCCTAGCTTGAAACCCTAACCCTTGTTTGAAACCCTAACCCTAGTTTGAAACCCTAACTGAAAACCCTAGCTGGAAACCCTAACCCTAGTTTGAAACCCCAGCTGGAAACCCTAACCCTAATTTGAAACCCTAGCTGGAAACCCTAACCCTAGTTTGAAACCCTAACCCTAGTTTGAAACCCTAACTGAAAACCCTAGCTGGAAACCCTAACCCTTGTTTGAAACCCTAACTGAAAACCCTAGCTGGAAACCCTAACCCTAGTTTGAAACCCTAACCCTAGTTTGAAACCCTAACTGAAAACCCTAGCTGGAAACCCTAACCCTAGTTTGAAACCCTAGCTGGAAACCCTAACCCTTGTTTGAAACCCTAACCCTAGTTTGAAACCCTAACTGAAAACCCTAGCTGGAAACCCTAACCCTAATTTGAAACCCTAACTGAAAACCCTAGCTGGAAACCCTAACCCTAGTTTGAAACCCTAACTGAAAACCCTAGCTGGAAACCCTAACCCTAGTTTGAAACCCTAACTGAAAACCCTAGCTGGAAACCCTAACCCTAATTTGAAACCCTAGCTTGAAACCCTAACCCTTGTTTGAAACCCTAACCCTAGTTTGAAACCCTAACTGAAAACCCTAGCTGGAAACCCTAACCCTAGTTTGAAACCCCAGCTGGAAACCCTAACCCTAATTTGAAACCCTAGCTGGAAACCCTAACCCTAGTTTGAAACCCTAACCCTAGTTTGAAACCCTAACTGAAAACCCTAGCTGGAAACCCTAACCCTTGTTTGAAACCCTAACTGAAAACCCTAGCTGGAAACCCTAACCCTAGTTTGAAACCCTAACTGAAAACCCTAGCTGGAAACCCTAACCCTAATTTGAAACCCTAGCTGGAAACCCTAACCCTAGTTTGAAACCCTAACTGAAAACCCTAGCTGGAAACCCTAACCCTAGTTTGAAACCCTAGCTGGAAACCCTAACCCTTGTTTGAAACCCTAACCCTAGTTTGAAACCCTAACTGAAAACCCTAGCTGGAAACCCTAACCCTAATTTGAAACCCTAACTGAAAACCCTAGCTGGAAACCCTAACCCTAGTTTGAAATCCTAACTGAAAACCCTAGCTGGAAACCCTAACCCTAATTTGAAACCCTAGCTTGAAACCCTAACCCTTGTTTGAAACCCTAACCCTAGTTTGAAACCCTAACTGAAAACCCTAGCTGGAAACCCTAACCCTAGTTTGAAACCCTTGTTTGAAACCCTAACCCTAGTTTGAAACCCTAGCTGGAAACCCTAACCCTTGTTTGAAACCCTAACCCTAGTTTGAAACCCTAACTGAAAACCCTAGCTGGAAACCCTAACCCTAATTTGAAACCCTAGCTGGAAACCCTAACCCTTGTTTGAAACCCTAACCCTAGTTTGAAACCCTAACCCTAGTTTGAAACCCTAACTGAAAACCCTAGCTGGAAACCCTAACCCTAATTTGAAACCCTAGCTGGAAACCCTAACCCTAGTTTGAAACCCTAACTGAAAACCCTAGCTGGAAACCCTAACCCTAGTTTGAAACCCTAACTGAAAACCCTAGCTGGAAACCCTAACCCTAGTTTGAAACCCTAGCTGGAAACCCTAACCCTTGTTTGAAACCCTAACCCTAGTTTGAAACCCTAACTGAAAACCCTAGCTGGAAACCCTAACCCTAATTTGAAACCCTAACTGAAAACCCTGGCTGGAAACCCTAACCCTAGTTTGAAACCCTAACTGAAAACCCTAGCTGGAAACCCTAACCCTAGTTTGAAACCCTAGCTGGAAACCCTAACCCTTGTTTGAAACCCTAACCCTAGTTTGAAACCCTAACTGAAAACCCTAGCTGGAAACCCTAACCCTAGTTTGAAACCCTAGCTGGAAACCCTAACCCTTGTTTGAAACCCTAACCCTAGTTTGAAACCCTAACTGAAAACCCTAGCTGGAAACCCTAACCCTAATTTGAAACCCTAACTGAAAACCCTAGCTGGAAACCCTAACCCTAGTTTGAAACCCTAACTGAAAACCCTAGCTGGAAACCCTAACCCTAGTTTGAAACCCTAGCTGGAAACCCTAACCCTTGTTTGAAACCCTAACCCTAGTTTGAAACCCTAACTGAAAACCCTAGCTGGAAACCCTAACCCTAGTTTGAAACCCTAGCTGGAAACCCTAACCCTTGTTTGAAACCCTAACCCTAGTTTGAAACCCTAACTGAAAACCCTAGCTGGAAACCCTAACCCTAGTTTGAAACCCTAGCTGGAAACCCTAACCCTTGTTTGAAACCCTAACCCTAGTTTGAAACCCTAACTGAAAACCCTAGCTGGAAACCCTAACCCTAGTTTGAAACCCCAGCTGGAAACCCTAACCCTAATTTGAAACCCTAGCTGGAAACCCTAACCCTAGTTTGAAACCCTAACCCTAGTTTGAAACCCTAACTGAAAACCCTAGCTGGAAACCCTAACCCTTGTTTGAAACCCTAACTGAAAACCCTAGCTGGAAACCCTAACCCTAGTTTGAAACCCTAACTGAAAACCCTAGCTGGAAACCCTAACCCTAATTTGAAACCCTAGCTGGAAACCCTAACCCTAGTTTGAAACCCTAACTGAAAACCCTAGCTGGAAACCCTAACCCTAGTTTGAAACCCTAGCTGGAAACCCTAACCCTTGTTTGAAACCCTAACCCTAGTTTGAAACCCTAACTGAAAACCCTAGCTGGAAACCCTAACCCTAATTTGAAACCCTAACTGAAAACCCTAGCTGGAAACCCTAACCCTAGTTTGAAATCCTAACTGAAAACCCTAGCTGGAAACCCTAACCCTAATTTGAAACCCTAGCTTGAAACCCTAACCCTTGTTTGAAACCCTAACCCTAGTTTGAAACCCTAACTGAAAACCCTAGCTGGAAACCCTAACCCTAGTTTGAAACCCTTGTTTGAAACCCTAACCCTAGTTTGAAACCCTAGCTGGAAACCCTAACCCTTGTTTGAAACCCTAACCCTAGTTTGAAACCCTAACTGAAAACCCTAGCTGGAAACCCTAACCCTAATTTGAAACCCTAGCTGGAAACCCTAACCCTTGTTTGAAACCCTAACCCTAGTTTGAAACCCTAACCCTAGTTTGAAACCCTAACTGAAAACCCTAGCTGGAAACCCTAACCCTAATTTGAAACCCTAGCTGGAAACCCTAACCCTAGTTTGAAACCCTAACTGAAAACCCTAGCTGGAAACCCTAACCCTAGTTTGAAACCCTAACTGAAAACCCTAGCTGGAAACCCTAACCCTAGTTTGAAACCCTAGCTGGAAACCCTAACCCTTGTTTGAAACCCTAACCCTAGTTTGAAACCCTAACTGAAAACCCTAGCTGGAAACCCTAACCCTAATTTGAAACCCTAACTGAAAACCCTGGCTGGAAACCCTAACCCTAGTTTGAAACCCTAACTGAAAACCCTAGCTGGAAACCCTAACCCTAGTTTGAAACCCTAGCTGGAAACCCTAACCCTTGTTTGAAACCCTAACTCTAGTTTGAAACCCTAACTGAAAACCCTAGCTGGAAACCCTAACCCTAGTTTGAAACCCTAGCTGGAAACCCTAACCCTTGTTTGAAACCCTAACCCTAGTTTGAAACCCTAACTGAAAACCCTAGCTGGAAACCCTAACCCTAATTTGAAACCCTAACTGAAAACCCTAGCTGGAAACCCTAACCCTAGTTTGAAACCCTAACTGAAAACCCTAGCTGGAAACCCTAACCCTAGTTTGAAACCCTAGCTGGAAACCCTAACCCTTGTTTGAAACCCTAACCCTAGTTTGAAACCCTAACTGAAAACCCTAGCTGGAAACCCTAACCCTAGTTTGAAACCCTAGCTGGAAACCCTAACCCTTGTTTGAAACCCTAACCCTAGTTTGAAACCCTAACTGAAAACCCTAGCTGGAAACCCTAACCCTAGTTTGAAACCCTAGCTGGAAACCCTAACCCTTGTTTGAAACCCTAACCCTAGTTTGAAACCCTAACTGAAAACCCTAGCTGGAAACCCTAACCCTAATTTGAAACCCTAACTGAAAACCCTAGCTGGAAACCCTAACCCTAGTTTGAAACCCTAACTGAAAACCCTAGCTGGAAACCCTAACCCTAGTTTGAAACCCTAGCTGGAAACCCTAACCCTTGTTTGAAACCCTAACCCTAGTTTGAAACCCTAACTGAAAACCCTAGCTGGAAACCCTAACCCTAATTTGAAACCCTAGCTTGAAACCCTAACCCTTGTTTGAAACCCTAACCCTAGTTTGAAACCCTAACTGAAAACCCTAGCTGGAAACCCTAACCCTAGTTTGAAACCCCAGCTGGAAACCCTAACCCTAATTTGAAACCCTAGCTGGAAACCCTAACCCTAGTTTGAAACCCTAACCCTAGTTTGAAACCCTAACTGAAAACCCTAGTTTGAAACCCTAACCCTAGTTTGAAACCCTAGCTGGAAACCCTAACCCTAGTTTGAAACCCTAACTGAAAACCCTAGCTGGAAACCCTAACCCTAGTTTGAAACCCTAGCTGGAAACCCTAACCCTTGTTTGAAACCGTAACCCTAGTTTGAAACCCTAACTGAAAACCCTAGCTGGAAACCCTAACCCTAATTTGAAACCCTAACTGAAAACCCTAGCTGGAAACCCTAACCCTAGTTTGAAACCCTAACTGAAAACCCTAGCTGGAAACCCTAACCCTAGTTTGAAACCCTAGCTGGAAACCCTAACCCTTGTTTGAAACCCTAACCCTAGTTTGAAACCCTAACTGAAAACCCTAGCTGGAAACCCTAACCCTAGTTTGAAACCCTAGCTGGAAACCCTAACCCTTGTTTGAAACCCTAACCCTAGTTTGAAACCCTAACTGAAAACCCTAGCTGGAAACCCTAACCCTAATTTGAAACCCTAACTGAAAACCCTAGCTGGAAACCCTAACCCTAGTTTGAAACCCTAACTGAAAACCCTAGCTGGAAACCCTAACCCTAGTTTGAAACCCTAGCTGGAAACCCTAACCCTTGTTTGAAACCCTAACTGAAAACCCTAGCTGGAAACCCTAACCCTAATTTGAAACCCTAGCTGGAAACCCTAACCCTAGTTTGAAACCCGAACTGAAAACCCTAGCTGGAAACCCTAACCCTAATTTGAAACCCTAGCTGGAAACCCTAACCCTTGTTTGAAACCCTAACCCTAGTTTGAAACCCTAACCCTAGTTTGAAACCCTAACTGAAAACCCTAGCTGGAAACCCTAACCCTAATTTGAAACCCTAGCTGGAAACCCTAACCCTAATTTGAAACCCTAGCTGGAAACCCTAACCCTTGTTTGAAACCCTAACCCTAGTTTGAACCCCTAACTGAAAACCCTACCTTGAAACCCTAACCCTAGTTTGAAACCCTAACTGAAAACCCTAGCTGGAAACCCTAACCCTAGTTTGAAACCCTAGCTGGAAACCCTAACCCTAGTTTGAAACCCTAACTGAAAACCCTAACTGGAAACCCTAACCCTAGTTTGAAACCCTAGCTGGAAACCCTAACCCTAGTTTGAAACCCTAACTGAAAACCCTAGCTGGAAACCCTAACCCTAGTTTGAAACCCTAACTGAAAACCCTAGCTGGAAACCCTAACCCTAATTTGAAACCCTAGCTTGAAACCCTAACCCTTGTTTGAAACCCTAACCCTAGTTTGAAACCCTAACTGAAAACCCTAGCTGGAAACCCTAACCCTAGTTTGAAACCCCAGCTGGAAACCCTAACCCTAATTTTAAACCCTAGCTGGAAACCCTAACCCTAGTTTGAAACCCTAACCCTAGTTTGAAACCCTAACTGAAAACCCTAGTTTGAAACCCTAACCCTAATTTGAAACCCTAGCTGGAAACCCTAACCCTAGTTTGAAACCCTAACTGAAAACCCTAGCTGGAAACCCTAACCCTTGTTTGAAACCCTAACCCTAGTTTGAAACCCTAGCTGGAAACCCTAACCCTTGTTTGAAACCCTAACCCTAGTTTGAAACCCTAACTGAAAACCCTAGCTGGAAACCCTAACCCTAATTTGAAACCCTAGCTGGAAACCCTAACCCTTGTTTGAAACCCTAACCCTAGTTTGAAACCCTAACCCTAGTTTGAAACCCTAACTGAAAACCCTAGCTGGAAACCCTAACCCTAATTTGAAACCCTAGCTGGAAACCCTAACCCTAGTTTGAAACCCTAACTGAAAACCCTAGCTGGAAACCCTAACCCTAGTTTGAAACCCTAGCTGGAAACCCTAACCCTTGTTTGAAACCCTAACCCTAGTTTGAAACCCTAACTGAAAACCCTAGCTGGAAACCCTAACCCTAGTTTGAAACCCTAGCTGGAAACCCTAACCCTAGTTTGAAACCCTAACTGAAAACCCTAGCTGGAAACCCTAACCCTAGTTTGAAACCCTAGCTGGAAACCCTAACCCTTGTTTGAAACCCTAACCCTAGTTTGAAACCCTAACTGAAAACCCTAGCTGGAAACCCTAACCCTAATTTGAAACCCTAACTGAAAACCCTAGCTGGAAACCCTAACCCTAGTTTGAAACCCTAACTGAAAACCCTAGCTGGAAACCCTAACCCTAGTTTGAAACCCTAGCTGGAAACCCTAACCCTTGTTTGAAACCCTAACCCTAGTTTGAAACCCTAACTGAAAACCCTAGCTGGAAACCCTAACCCTAGTTTGAAACCCTAGCTGGAAACCCTAACCCTTGTTTGAAACCCTAACCCTAGTTTGAAACCCTAACTGAAAACCCTAGATGGAAACCCTAACCCTAATTTGAAACCCTAACTGAAAACCCTAGCTGGAAACCCTAACCCTAGTTTGAAACCCTAACTGAAAACCCTAGCTGGAAACCCTAACCCTAGTTTGAAACCCTAGCTGGAAACCCTAACCCTTGTTTGAAACCCTAACTGAAAACCCTAGCTGGAAACCCTAACCCTAATTTGAAACCCTAGCTGGAAACCCTAACCCTAGTTTGAAACCCGAACTGAAAACCCTAGCTGGAAACCCTAACCCTAATTTGAAACCCTAGCTGGAAACCCTAACCCTTGTTTGAAACCCTAACCCTAGTTTGAAACCCTAACCCTAGTTTGAAACCCTAACTGAAAACCCTAGCTGGAAACCCTAACCCTAATTTGAAACCCTAGCTGGAAACCCTAACCCTAGTTTGAAACCCGAACTGAAAACCCTAGCTGGAAACCCTAACCCTAATTTGAAACCCTAGCTGGAAACCCTAACCCTTGTTTGAAACCCTAACCCTAGTTTGAACCCCTAACTGAAAACCCTACCTTGAAACCCTAACCCTAGTTTGAAACCCTAACTGAAAACCCTAGCTGGAAACCCTAACCCTAGTTTGAAACCCTAGCTGGAAACCCTAACCCTAGTTTGAAACCCTAACTGAAAACCCTAACTGGAAACCCTAACCCTAGTTTGAAACCCTAGCTGGAAACCCTAACCCTAGTTTGAAACCCTAACTGAAAACCCTAGCTGGAAACCCCAACCCTAGTTTGAAACCCTAACTGAAAACCCTAGCTGGAAACCCTAACCCTAGTTTGAAACCCTAGCTGGAAACCCTAACCCTTGTTTGAAACCCTAACCCTAGTTTGAAACCCTAACTGAAAACCCTAGCTGGAAACCCTAACCCTAATTTGAAACCCTCACTGAAAACCCTAGCTGGAAACCCTAACCCTAGTTTGAAACCCTAACTGAAAACCCTAGCTGGAAACCCTAACCCTAGTTTGAAACCCTAACTGAAAACCCTAGCTGGAAACCCTAACCCTAGTTTGAAACCCTAGCTGGAAACCCTAACCCTTGTTTGAAACCCTAACCCTAGTTTGAAACCCTAACTGAAAACCCTAGCTGGAAACCCTAACCCTAATTTGAAACCCTAGCTTGAAACCCTAACCCTTGTTTGAAACCCTAACCCTAGTTTGAAACCCTAACTGAAAACCCTAGCTGGAAACCCTAACCCTAGTTTGAAACCCCAGCTGGAAACCCTAACCCTAATTTGAAACCCTAACTGAAAACCCTAGCTGGAAACCCTAACCCTAGTTTGAAACCCTAGCTGGAAACCCTAACCCTTGTTTGAAACCCTAACCCTAGTTTGAAACCCTAACTGAAAACCCTAGCTGGAAACCCTAACCCTAATTTGAAACCCTAACTGAAAACCCTAGCTGGAAACCCTAACCCTAGTTTGAAACCCTAACTGAAAACCCTAGCTGGAAACCCTAACCCTAATTTGAAACCCTAGCTTGAAACCCTAACCCTTGTTTGAAACCCTAACCCTAGTTTGAAACCCTAACTGAAAACCCTAGCTGGAAACCCTAACCCTAGTTTGAAACCCCAGCTGGAAACCCTAACCCTAATTTGAAACCCTAGCTGGAAACCCTAACCCTAGTTTGAAACCCTAACTGAAAACCCTAGCTGGAAACCCTAACCCTAGTTTGAAACCCTAGCTGGAAACCCTAACCCTTGTTTGAAACCCTAACTGAAAACCCTAGCTGGAAACCCTAACCCTAATTTGAAACCCTAGCTGGAAACCCTAACCCTAGTTTGAAACCCGAACTGAAAACCCTAGCTGGAAACCCTAACCCTAATTTGAAACCCTAGCTGGAAACCCTAACCCTTGTTTGAAACCCTAACCCTAGTTTGAAACCCTAACCCTAGTTTGAAACCCTAACTGAAAACCCTAGCTGGAAACCCTAACCCTAATTTGAAACCCTAGCTGGAAACCCTAACCCTTGTTTGAAACCCTAACCCTAGTTTGAAACCCTAACTGAAAACCCTAGCTTGAAACCCTAACCCTAGTTTGAAACCCTAACTGAAAACCCTTGCTGGAAACCCTAACCCTAGTTTGAAACCCTAGCTGGAAACCCTAACCCTAGTTTGAAACCCTAACTGAAAACCCTAGTTGGAAACCCTAACCCTAGTTTGAAACCCTAGCTGGAAACCCTAACCCTTGTTTGAAACCCTAACTGAAAACCCTAGCTGGAAACCCTAACCCTAATTTGAAACCCTAGCTGGAAACCCTAACCCTTGTTTGAAACCCTAACTGAAAACCCTAGCTGGAAACCCTAACCCTAGTTTGAAACCCTAACTGAAAACCCTAGCTGGAAACCCTAACCCTAGTTTGAAACCCTAGCTGGACACCCTAACCCTTGTTTGAAACCCTAACCCTAGTTTGAAACCCTAACTGAAAACCCTAGCTGGAAACCCTAACCCTAATTTGAAACCCTAACTGAAAACCCTAGCTGGAAACCCTAACCCTAGTTTGAAACCCTAACTGAAAACCCTAGCTGGAAACCCTAACCCTAATTTGAAACCCTAGCTTGAAACCCTAACCCTTGTTTGAAACCCTAACCCTAGTTTGAAACCCTAACTGAAAACCCTAGCTGGAAACCCTAACCCTAGTTTGAAACCCCAGCTGGAAACCCTAACCCTAATTTGAAACCCTAGCTGGAAACCCTAACCCTAGTTTGAAACCCTAACCCTAGTTTGAAACCCTAACTGAAAACCCTAGCTGGAAACCCTAACCCTAATTTGAAACCCTAGCTGGAAACCCTAACCCTAGTTTGAAACCCTAACTGAAAACCCTAGCTGGAAACCCTAACCCTTGTTTGAAACCCTAACCCTAGTTTGAAACCCTAGCTGGAAACCCTAACCCTTGTTTGAAACCCTAACCCTAGTTTGAAACCCTAACCCTAGTTTGAAACCCTAACTGAAAACCCCAGCTGGAAACCCTAACCCTAATTTGAAACCCTAGCTGGAAACCCTAACCCTAGTTTGAAACCCTAACTGAAAACCCTAGCTGGAAACCCTAACCCTAGTTTGAAACCCTAACTGAAAACCCTAGCTGGAAACCCTAACCCTAGTTTGAAACCCTAGCTGGAAACCCTAACCCTTGTTTGAAACCCTAACTGAAAACCCTAGCTGGAAACCCTAACCCTAGTTTGAAACCCTAACTGAAAACCCTAGCTGGAAACCCTAACCCTAGTTTGAAACCCTAGCTGGAAACCCTAACCCTTGTTTGAAACCCTAACCCTAGTTTGAAACCCTAACTGAAAACCCTAGCTGGAAACCCTAACCCTAATTTGAAACCCTAACTGAAAACCGTAGCTGGAAACCCTAACCCTAGTTTGAAACCCTAACTGAAAACCCTAGCTGGAAACCCTAACCCTAATTTGAAACCCTAGCTTGAAACCCTAACCCTTGTTTGAAACCCTAACCCTAGTTTGAAACCCTAACTGAAAACCCTAGCTGGAAACCCTAACCCTAGTTTGAAACCCCAGCTGGAAACCCTAACCCTAATTTGAAACCCTAGCTGGAAACCCTAACCCTAGTTTGAAACCCTAACCCTAGTTTGAAACCCTAACTGAAAACCCTAGCTGGAAACCCTAACCCTAATTTGAAACCCTAGCTGGAAACCCTAACCCTAGTTTGAAACCCTAACTGAAAACCCTAGCTGGAAACCCTAACCCTTGTTTGAAACCCTAACCCTAGTTTGAAACCCTAGCTGGAAACCCTAACCCTTGTTTGAAACCCTAACCCTAGTTTGAAACCCTAACCCTAGTTTGAAACCCTAACTGAAAACCCCAGCTGGAAACCCTAACCCTAATTTGAAACCCTAGCTGGAAACCCTAACCCTAGTTTGAAACCCTAACTGAAAACCCTAGCTGGAAACCCTAACCCTAGTTTGAAACCCTAACTGAAAACCCTAGCTGGAAACCCTAACCCTAGTTTGAAACCCTAGCTGGAAACCCTAACCCTTGTTTGAAACCCTAACCCTAGTTTGAAACCCTAACTGAAAACCCTAGCTGGAAACCCTAACCCTAATTTGAAACCCTAACTGAAAACCCTAGCTGGAAACCCTAACCCTAGTTTGAAACCCTAACTGAAAACCCTAGCTGGAAACCCTAACCCTAGTTTGAAACCCTAGCTGGAAACCCTAACCCTTGTTTGAAACCCTAACCCTAGTTTGAAACCCTAACTGAAAACCCTAGCTGGAAACCCTAACCCTAGTTTGAAACCCTAGCTGGAAACCCTAACCCTTGTTTGAAACCATAACCCTAGTTTGAAACCCTAACTGAAAACCCTAGCTGGAAACCCTAACCCTAATTTGAAACCCTAACTGAAAACCCTAGCTGGAAACCCTAACCCTAATTTGAAACCCTAGCTTGAAACCCTAACCCTTGTTTGAAACCCTAACCCTAGTTTGAAACCCTAACTGAAAACCCTAGCTGGAAACCCTAACCCTAGTTTGAAACCCCAGCTGGAAACCCTAACCCTAATTTGAAACCCTAGCTGGAAACCCTAACCCTAGTTTGAAACCCTAACCCTAGTTTAAAACCCTAACTGAAAACCCTAGCTGGAAACCCTAACCCTAATTTGAAACCCTAGCTGGAAACCCTAACCCTAGTTTGAAACCCTAACTGAAAACCCTATCTGGAAACCCTAACCCTTGTTTGAAACCCTAACCCTAGTTTGAAACCCTAGCTGGAACCCCTAACCCTAGTTTGAAACCCTAGCTGTATACCCTAGCTGGAAACCCTAACTGAAAACCCTAGCTGTAAACCCTAACTGGAACCCCTAACCCTAGTTTGAAACCCTATATGGAAACCCTAACCCTAATTTTAAACCCTATATGGAAACCCTAACCCTAATTTTAAACCCTAGTTTGAAACCCTAACCCTAGTTTAAAACCCTATATGGAAACCCTAACCCTAGTTTGAAACCCTAGTTTGAAACCCTAACCCTAGTTTGAAACCCTATATGGAAACCCTAACCCTAGTTTGAAACCCTAGTTTGAAACCCTAACCCTAATTTTAAACCCTAGCTGGAAACCCTAACCCTAGTTTGAAACCCTAGTTTGAAACCCTAACCCTAGTTTGAAACCCTATATGGAAACCCTAACCCTAGTTTGAAACCCTAACTGAAAACCCTAACCCTAGTTTGAAACCCTAGCTGGAAACCCTAACCCGAGTTTGAAACCCTAACCCTAGTTTGAAACCCTAGCTGGAAACCCTAACCCTAGTTTGAAACCCTAACTGAAAACCCTAGCTGGAAACCCTAACCCTAGTTTGAAACCCTAGCTGGAAACCCTAACCCTAGTTTGAAACCCTAGGTTGAAACCCTAACCCTAGTTTGAAACCCTATATGGAAACCCTAACCCTAATTTTAAACCCTAGCTGGAAACCCTAACCCTAGTTTGAAACCCTAGTTTGAAACCCTAACCCTAGTTTGAAACCCTAACTGAAAACCCTAACCCTAGTTTGAAACCCTAGCTGGAAACCCTAACCCGAGTTTGAAACCCTAACCCTAGTTTGAAACCCTAGCTGGAACCCCTAACCCTAGTTTGAAACCCTAGCTGTATACCCTAGCTGGAAACCCTAACTGAAAAACCTAGCTGTAAACCCTAACTGGAACCCCTAACCCTAGTTTGAAACCCTAGCTGGAAACCCTAACCCTAGTTTGAAACCCTAACTGAAAACCCTAGCTGGAAACCCTAACCCTAGTTTGAAACCCTAGCTGGAAACCCTAACCCTAGTTTGAAACCCTAACTGAAAACCCTAGCTGGAAACCCTAACCCTAGTTTGAAACCCTAGCTGGAAACCCTAACCCTAGTTTGAAACCCTAACTAAAAACCCTAACCCGAGTTTGAAACCCTAACCCTAGTTTGAAACCCTAGCTGGAAACCCTAACCCTAGTTTGAAACCCTAACTGAAAACCCTAGCTGGAAACCCTAACCCTATTTTGAAACCCTAGCTGGAAACCCTAACCCTAGTTTGAAACCCTAGCTGGAAACCCTAACCCTAGTTTGAAACCCTAACTGAAAACCCTAACCCTAGTTTTAAACCCTAGCTGGAAACCCTAACCCTAGTTTGAAACCCTAGCTGGAAACCCTAACCCGAGTTTGAAACCCTAACCCTATTTTGAAACCCTAGCTGGAAACCCTAACCCTTGTTTGAAACCCTAACCCTAGTTTGAAACCCTACTTTGAAACACTAGATCCTACTTTGAAACCCTAAACCTAGTTTGAAACCCTACTTTGAAAAAAAAATCCTACTTTGAAGCCCTAACCCTAGTTTGAAACCCTACTTTGAAACCCTAACCCTAGTATGAAACCCTAGTTTGAAACCCTAATCCTAATTTGAAACCCTAGTTTGAAACCCTAACCCTAGTTTGAAATCCTAACCCTAGTTTGAAACCCTACTTTGAAACCCTAACCCTAGTATGAAACCCTAGTTTGAAACCCTAATCCTAATTTGAAACCCTAGTTTGAAACCCTAACCATAGTTTGAAACCCTAACCCTAGTTTGAAACCCTATATGGAAACCCTAACCCTAGTTTGAAACCCTAGTTTGAAACCCTAACCCTAATTTTAAACCCTAGCTGGAAACCCTAACCCTAGTTTGAAACCCTAGTTTGAAACCCTAACCCTAGTTTGAAACCCTATATGGAAACCCTAACCCTAGTTTGAAACCCTAACTGAAAACCCTAACCCTAGTTTGAAACCCTAGCTGGAAACCCTAACCCGAGTTTGAAACCCTAACCCTAGTTTGAAACCCTAGCTGGAAACCCTAACCCTAGTTTGAAACCCTAACTGAAAACCCTAGCTGGAAACCCTAACCCTAGTTTGAAACCCTAGCTGGAAACCCTAACCCTAGTTTGAAACCCTAGGTTGAAACCCTAACCCTAGTTTGAAACCCTATATGGAAACCCTAACCCTAATTTTAAACCCTAGCTGGAAACCCTAACCCTAGTTTGAAACCCTAGTTTGAAACCCTAACCCTAGTTTGAAACCCTAACTGAAAACCCTAACCCTAGTTTGAAACCCTAGCTGGAAACCCTAACCCGAGTTTGAAACCCTAACCCTAGTTTGAAACCCTAGCTGGAACCCCTAACCCTAGTTTGAAACCCTAGCTGTATACCCTAGCTGGAAACCCTAACTGAAAAACCTAGCTGTAAACCCTAACTGGAACCCCTAACCCTAGTTTGAAACCCTAGCTGGAAACCCTAACCCTAGTTTGAAACCCTAACTGAAAACCCTAGCTGGAAACCCTAACCCTAGTTTGAAACCCTAGCTGGAAACCCTAACCCTAGTTTGAAACCCTAACTGAAAACCCTAGCTGGAAACCCTAACCCTAGTTTGAAACCCTAGCTGGAAACCCTAACCCTAGTTTGAAACCCTAACTAAAAACCCTAACCCGAGTTTGAAACCCTAACCCTAGTTTGAAACCCTAGCTGGAAACCCTAACCCTAGTTTGAAACCCTAACTGAAAACCCTAGCTGGAAACCCTAACCCTATTTTGAAACCCTAGCTGGAAACCCTAACCCTAGTTTGAAACCCTAGCTGGAAACCCTAACCCTAGTTTGAAACCCTAACTGAAAACCCTAACCCTAGTTTTAAACCCTAGCTGGAAACCCTAACCCTAGTTTGAAACCCTAGCTGGAAACCCTAACCCGAGTTTGAAACCCTAACCCTAGTTTGAAACCCTAGCTGGAAACCCTAACCCTTGTTTGAAACCCTAACCCTAGTTTGAAACCCTACTTTGAAACACTAGATCCTACTTTGAAACCCTAAACCTAGTTTGAAACCCTACTTTGAAAAAAAATCCTACTTTGAAGCCCTAACCCTAGTTTGAAACCCTACTTTGAAACCCTAACCCTAGTATGAAACCCTAGTTTGAAACCCTAATCCTAATTTGAAACCCTAGTTTGAAACCCTAACCCTAGTTTGAAATCCTAACCCTAGTTTGAAACCCTACTTTGAAACCCTAACCCTAGTATGAAACCCTAGTTTGAAACCCTAATCCTAATTTGAAACCCTAGTTTGAAACCCTAACCATAGTTTGAAACCCTAACCCTAGTTTGAAACCCTACTTTGAAACCCTAACCCTAGTATGAAACCCTAGTTTGAAACCCTAATCATAATTTGAAACCCTAGTTTGAAACCCTAACCCTAGTTTGAAACCCTAACCCTAGTTTGAAACCCTAACCTCAGATTGAAACCCTAGTTTGGAACCCTAATCCTAATTTGAAACCCTAGTTTGAAACCCTAACCCTAGTTTGAAACCCTAACCCTAGTTTGAAACCCTAACCCCAGATTGAAACCCTAGTTTGGAACCCTAATCCTAGTTTGAAAACCTAACCCTAGTTTGAAACCCGAACCCTAGTTTGAAACCCTAGTTGGAAACCAAAACTCTAGTTTATAACCCTAATTTGAAACCCTAACCCTAGTTTGAAACCCTAACCCTAGTTTGAAACCCTACTTTGAAACCCTAACCCTAGTTCGAAACCCTAACCCTAGTTTGAAACCCTAGATTGAAACTAGGGTTTCAATTTAGGCTTAGAGTTTCAAACTAAGGTTTCAAACTATGCTCAGGGTCTTAAACTAGGGTTTCAAACTAGGGTTAGGGTTTCAAACTAGGGTTAGGGTTTCAAACTAGGGTTAGGGTTTCAAATTAGGGTTTCAAACTAGGGCTGGGTTTTCAAACTAGGGTTTCAAACTAGGGTTAAGAATTCAAACTTGGGTTTCAAAATAGGGTTTCAAACTAGGGTTAGGGTTTCAAATTAGGGTTTCAAACTAGGGTTAGGGTTTCGAATTAGGGTTTGAAATTAGGGTTAGGGTTTCAAACTAGGGTTTCAAACTAGGGTTTAAAACGGGTTTTAAACTAGAGTTAGGGTTTCAAACCAGGGTTTCAAACTAGGGTTAGGATTTCAAACTAGGGTTTCAAACTAGGGTTAGGGTTTCAAACTACGGTTCCAAACTACGGTTCCAAACTATGGTTCGGGTTTCAAACTAGGGTTAGGGTTTCAAACTAGGGTTTCAAACTAAGGTTAGGAATTCAAACTAGGGTTTCAAAATAGGGTTTCAAACTAGGGTTAGGGTTTCAAATTAGGGTTTCAAACTAGGGTTAGGGTTTAAAATTAGGGTTTGAAATTAGGGTTAGGGTTTCAAAATAGGGTTTCAAACTAGGGTTTAAAACCAGGGTTTCAAACTAGGGTTAGGGTTTCAAACCAGGCTTTCAAACTAAGGTTTTAAACTAGGGTTAGGGTTTCAAATTAGGGTTCAAAACTCGGGTTAGGGTATCAAACTAGGGTTTAAAACTATGGTTAGGGTTTCAAACTAGGGTTTAAAACTTGGGTTTCAAACTAGGGTTAGGGTTTCAAAATAGGGTTTCAAACTGGGGTTAGGGTTTCAAATTAGGGTTTCAAACTAGAGTTAGGGTTTCAAATTATGGTTTCAAACTAGGGTTAGGGTTTCCAGCTCGGGTTTCCAGCTAGTGTTTCAAACTAAGGTTAGGGTTTCAAACTCGGGTTTCAAACTAGGGATAGGGTTTCAAACTAGGGTTAGGGTTTTCAACTGGGGTTTCAAACTAGGGTTAGGATTTCAAACTAGGGGTAGGGTTTCAAATTAGGGTTTCAAACTAGATATTTGGTTTCCAACTAGGGTTTCAAACTAGGGTTCGGGTTTCATTCTAGAGTTTCAAACTGGGGTTAGGTTTTCCAACGAGGGTTTCAAACTAGGGTTAGGGTTTTAATGTACGGTTTCAAACTAGGGTTAGGGTTTTCAACTAGGGTTTCAAACAAGGATTAGTGTTACAAACTAGGGTTTCAAACTAGGGTTAGGGTTTCCAACTAGGGTTTCAAACTAGGGTTATGGTTATATCAGGGTTTCAAACTAGAGTTAAGGTTTCCAACTAGGGTTTCAAACTAGGGTTAGGGTTTCCAACTAGGGTTTCATACTCGGGTTAGGGCTTCAAATTAGGGTTTTATACTAGGGTTCAGGCTTCAAACTAGGGTTTCAAACTAGGGTTAGGGTTTCCAACTAGGGTATCAAACTAGGGTTAGGGTTTCAAATTAGGGTTACAAACTAGAGTTAGGGTCTCGAATTAGGTTTTCAAACTAGGGTTAGGGTTTCCAACTAGGGTTTCAAACTAATGTTAGGGTTTCCAATTAGTGTTTCAAACTAGGATTAGGGCTTCAAAGTAGGGTTTCATACTAGGGTTCGGGCTTCAAAGTAGGGTCTCAAACTAGGTTTAGGGCTTCAAAGTAGGATTTTTTTTTCAAAGTAGTGTTTCAAACTAGGTTTAGGGTTTCAAAGTAGGATCTAGTGTTTCAAAGTAGGGTTTCAAACTAAGGTTAGGGTTTCAAAGTAGGATCTAGTGTTTCAAGTAGGGTTTCAAACGAGGGTTAGGGTTTCACACTAGAGTTTCACACTAGGGTTAGTGTTTCCAATTAGGGCTAGTGTTTCAAAGTAGGGATCAATAAATATATCTAAGTTCAATGCAGTGTATATGTTCAAATGACATGACGTGTCATTTTCAGTGACGCCGCAATGAAATGAGATCGAAATTAAGCCTCGCCTCATTTTTTCGCAGAATTTTTATAGCAGCTCTTGCATCGCTCCTCTGTAGATATGAGATGATAAAAATGTGAGCCACTGTGACGTCCGTGGCCCCTACACGCTGGACTACATTTACCTACGTAAACATTGCGTTGTTAGTAATGTCGTCTCTTCCTCTGCGCATGCAGGTCACCGGAGATGCATATGTGTAGAATCAGAAAAAGGTTTTCTCAATTGGCACAAATCCGATTCCATACATATCCATACACACCAGACAGAAGGTAGCATTCAATATGTAATGTGAACTGAACGCTGACAAACACTCCAAAAAATAAAAATAAAAAAATTAATCCCCCCCAAAAAAACCCAAATGATCATGAAGTCCCGCAGAGTGAACCTTGTCTACCAGAATATTCCCTCGCAGGTAAGGTTTCATCAGTCATAATAAACAGGTAGCAGAGGATGGTTTCGACCCATCTGCCTCTGGGTTGTGGGCCCGGCACGCTTCCGCTGCGCCACTTTTCTCTGTGAAGAATATCATTACACTTTATTGAAAAGGCAATGAATGCAATAGTTTTAGTTTTGATAACGATCAAACAAGCCTATTGCTGTTCCTGAGAAAAGCTAATTCAAACACTTCATCAACTACCCAAAAATGTCAGAAACAGGCAACGTTTCATCGCTCCCACAGTCGAGGTGACTGCGTGCATGTACTCATGTTCTCAATACCGCAACTGCAAACGTGACCAATTTGCTTTTCCGCAGAGGGATGGCAAGAGACTTTGGCGAGATGCTGAACACCCTCATTTCCCGTTCAGTGACGCTTACTGAGTCAAAAGAAAACCATCTTTTCCCTCCCCTTAATTTATATATTAATTTTAAGAGCATTTATGTAAGATTTATCATCGCTGAAATGCTTTCACTCAAATACTGTAGTGTAAATTGCTAGTGTAATGTGCGCAAATACCTTTCCTAAATGTTTATATGGCGATATCTCATTTGATCCAGTGTGTGCACAGAGCAGAGCAATAAAAATATTTGTCATATTTCACCAAGGAATGAATGGTGAAGTCTTTCAAGTGGATTTTTTTTCAAGAATATGTTCTATGCAGGCCCACTAGTTGAAACACGGCATTGTGATTAATATTGCATTTGTGGAATATGAGTTAAGCAGCAAAATGCACTTGTTTTTAGTCATCTCAGGGGGCGGCCATTTTGTCAATTCTGTCAACTAAAAATGACATCACAGTTGCGCAGAGCTCAGGGAACGACCAATCACGACTCAGCTTTAGAAAACAGGTCAGCCGCGATTGGTCATTACCTGAGCAACTGTGATGTCATTTTCAGTCGACAGAAGACAAAATGGCCTCCCCCAGAGATGGCCTAAAAACGAGTGGATTAACTCTTATTTCACAAACGCAATATTTATCAGAATGCCTATATTCTTGATGAAAATGTTTGGGTTGACTTCCTAAGGGTTTATGGAGTGACAAGGAAATGAAAAGTATACTGTACATGACAGTAAATCAGAGCAATATCCTACTTCAATTGTAGGAAAGTGCATTACGGACATTCGAAAGTTTGGACCTTCCCTAAATTAGGTTGCTCTTTTCTGGAGTTTGACACTACGCAAAAGTTGAATGCTATCATACATCACAGAAAATTGCAGAATTTGTGGTGGGAATGCTCAATTTGGCAGTGACACAATATTAATAATTGGGGTCAACAACTGCCCACTTAAAGCTTCCCAATACAGTTTTGACAATTGGCAGACTCCCAGTCCCAGCCTATCTGAAAATGTTGGGGCTGGCACAGATTGATTGTGGGCCAAATAGCAATTGGGGGTGCAGGAATAGACTCTCCAAATGTCACTGATCAAAACCTGTGGCAGTGTAACACTGTGCGGTCAGCAAGGAAGCAAGGAATATCGTCGATACCGCACAGATATCGTCGCATGAGAAAACTGTTTAGAATCGTCTACATTAGGTGAAAGTTTCATCTCCATTGGCAGTTTGTTTGCAGCATAACAGCTAAATGTTGCCTTTACCATGTTTAGTCCGGACCAAATGACCTGAGTCCTTGGATCTGACAGCCCCGCTATGTTGATATTTTCTGAACATATCGCAGATCCATCCTGCGCCTAAACCATTGTAGGATTTGTAATCGATCAGTAGGGGTTTTAAAATCCGTTCTGTGACTGACTGGAAGCCATCGTAGAAACTTTAAAACTAGTGTGACGTGCTCAAATCACTGAGTCGTGGTTAACAAAAAAGCTACTTTGGTGACAGTTGAAATTCAGATTGGTGTCTATTAGCACTCCGAGGTTACAAACTTGGTCAGTGTTTTTAAGATCCTGAGTCTCAAGATGTTTACTAATGCTTTACTCTTCTCTGTGCCAAGCATAATATCTTCAGTTTTGTCTGCATTTAACTGAAGAAAATTGTCTCTCATCCAGGTGTTTATTCACTCCCGACACATGGCCCAATAAGTCTGTTGGGCCGCAGTCATTTGGTGACCCCGACAAATAAAGTTGTGTATCAGCATAACTGTGATAATTAATGTTCAAGTTCTGTATTCTTTGACCCAGAGGGAGTATAAGTTGAACAGAAGAGGACAAAGAACTGACCCTTGGGGCACACCACAGGTCGTGGCCACTCGATCAGATTCACAATTGTCAATCGGCCTTCTAAGTGGGACCTGAACCAGTTAAGGACTGTTCTTGAAAGGCCAACCCAGTTTCAACCCGATGCTGTGGTCTACGGCAACAAAACCAGCATTGCGATCCAGCAGAACCAGAGAGCTGATACTTGACCAGAATCAGTGTTCTGCCTAATGTCTTTTAACGCTTTGAGCAGTATTGTTTCAGTGATGTGATGTGGTTGGAAGCCTGGCTAAAATTCATCAGGATTTCCACTTTATTCAAAAAGTCATTGATAGGCTAATTTAAGGGCACGAGAGAGCGAGGGCGGCGAGATGATGGCGATACGTTCATGACAATCGGAAAACGGAGCGCCCCAACTAACCACCTGGTTACACAGGTAAATTCGTCATTGGCAGTGAATGAGTTAAGAAGGCCGTAACGGATTCATGGCATTTCCATTCACTTCAGAGGGAAAAGATGATTTGAGATCAAGGCACCAGTGTGCAGTCGCCACACCTCCTCGTGTTTGTTCAGGGCCTTCTCCTGTGAGTGAGGAAGAGGAGAGCGCGGCAACATTTGGCTCGGACAGGCTCAGACATGGATGGATGCTGCATATCGTCCGAGGCCAGGGCAAGGCAGCACATCAACGACGAAATCGAGAGGCAGCTGAAGAGAGACAAGAAGAACTGCAGCCGGGAGCTCAAGTTGCTCCTCTTAGGTGAGATGAACGCATTTTGAATTTGGAAATTGAAATGTGTGTCTTGGGTGTGTGTGTGCGTGTGTGTGTGTGTGTGTGTGCTCAGGCCATGATGGTCTTTTGAGCTTCAATGGCATGACAGAATGACATCAAGTATTCAGCATTTAGAAATACATTAAAGCTCACTTTTGGTGGAAACGGTGAGTTCCTTGCATGTAGTTGTCAGTGGTGTAGAAGCTGTTTCTAATCATTTGACTGTCTCGTGGCACAAAAGCGGTGCCACCAGAATTTTAGAAACAACTCTCAGTAATGCACTGCGGTGCTACAGTCACAACAGCAAACACGAGTTTTATTTTCCAGGAATTCATATTCGACCGCTTATTAAAATTGTTATTAATTTTATGCAATCTTGATTTCATTTATTTTCTACTGTTTGCCTAGTTTTTAAATTAAATTGCACTGTTTTGTTTGAATACAATTTTTAATACAATTGTATCTTATTTCATCTGGAAATAAATTTCCTGCCTCGTATTGATTTTTTTACATTTCATTTAATTTTGATTAATTGGTTTTCTACTTATCAATTTACTTATTTTTTCCAAATTTAATTGGTTTTGTTCTGTCTATTGTGTTATTCTGTTTGATTTCATTTGATTTTCCTCCATTTTTTTTACCGTGGCTTATTCAGTTTTTAAGTCAAATTGTGTTACTTTTTTTTGTCTTACATTAATTGAATTGAATTTTATTAATTGATTTTCTACCTCTTTTTTAATGTCACTTAGTTTTCATTGACTTGTTTTCAACTAACTATCCTGAACTTTTGATTTAAGTCGATTTTTATTCCATTTTATGAATTTAGGCTTCTTTCCTGAAGACATTTCCTGCCTCTTATTCATTTAAAAAAATATTTTAATCACATGCTCCATCACACTTATTTTATTTTATTTCTTAAAAGCTATCAATTTAGATACAGCTCTTATTGTCTCTCATTGGATTGTGCAGATGTACATAATGGAGTCACCAATGTGTGTCCCTTCAATAGGCATGAAGCTCATACGAAACTCAAACCTGAAAAAATAATATTGAGATCTTCACTTACTGAAAAAAAAACCCATCCGATGATATTCTTATTTAATGAATAACTCACTGCGTTTTTCTACTATATTGCCACTTTGCAACTTTGCAAGGGTTGTTTTGGTAACAAAGGTGACAAGCGCCTTTCGCCAAGTTGAGGCCTGGGCGCGGCGGTGGTGCGATGGCGGACCACGTAGCTGCTGCGGCTACCCCTCATGCAAACTCATGCAAATCAAACCTTAAAGCTACCTGGCACACTAGCAGTAGTACATGTTGCTAGTGAGGCAAAATTGTGCACTAGTTAACATCTGCATGCTACAAGTTCTACAAGTGAAGAGCTACATGTTAAATAAATAGTAAAAACTTGTAATGCCCCTAGTGCCAGTAACATGTATGTCAACTATTGCAGTTTTCCCTTACTACTAGTATGCCAAAGTTGACTTACTAGTGTGCAGAAATTCCATGCAGTAGAAAAAAACATAACTAGTAAGACTTAGTGGTTGTACTAGTGCATTAAATTGTCTGTGTAAGAGATGTCAATAGCCTTGATATCCAGGTTAAGATACAAAGCAAAGCTGTGCTTATTTGGTATCTTTTGTGAAGAAGAATGAAGAAGAATGTGTTTGCGCCAGGCCACTTGACAGGTAAACAAAATGCATTCAAATGAATCATGCGACATATTTGCTCAAGTGGCCACTTTTCTTAAGATGTCCTAATGCAAAGCTGCCGGTGGGGGTTACCCTAGCAACCACACCCATGCAAACAAAAATACCTTTCCAATGAAAAGCATGTGAAGTAGGAAAGTGTAACAAAATAGAAAGTGTTAAGAAAATAAAGTATTATCAAAACTAAATTGTTGGAAAATAGAAAGTGGTTGCACACAATGGAAGGAGAACACGGCAGAAATGCAAGAAAATTAAAACGTCACATCTGGTCACTGCAGTTTGCCTCAGGTCCTTTTGGCAGTCAAATATAATACAAGCAAATAATACAGCTTTCTTTGTGTGTGCACGTGTGTGTGTGTGTGTGCGTGTGTGTGTTAGGGGTTGTACAGCTAGTCAACTTTACAACTCCACATTATGTTAGAGCGTGACACGACTCGTAGCCAATCATGTGTCTCTGTCTTGCTAGAGGAGGTGGAGCCACTTGTTGCAACAGATCACTGAGTCAGTCACTCAAATTGGTTTAACATACCAAAATATTCTAAAAATCATGATCATAAAAACTTGATCCAAATGAACCTGACTTAATAGTTGACCAAAAGTCACAACAAAAAAAATGTGGCCAAAAACAATAACCCAAAAAACAACAATTTCTGACCCCCCCCCAAAAAGGGATAAAATTCCTGACCTAAAACATGAAAAAAAAAATCATGACAATGATGATGACCAAAAAAATGACTATAACCCTGACCATAAAACCCTGACCAAAACCTATGAGCAAAAACATGATCAAAACCCCGACTAAAAATCATGACCACAAATTTGACCAAAAATCACCATAAAAAAATAAGCCCAAAAATCATCACCATAAACCCTGACCAAAACTTGTGACCAAAATCACAAGGACATCCCTGAGAGAAAACATGCCGATGACAAAAAAGCTTTTGAAAAAAAACCAATCATAATAATGATAATAAATAATGACCAAAATCATTAACACATCCATGACCAAACACATGATCATGACCAAAACACTGACCAAAAGCCATGGCCACAAATCAAGACCAAAAGCCTTGATCAAAAACACGACCGAAATCCTCACCACGACCGTAAGAAAAAGCATGACCGTGATCACAAGAAAAACATGACCGAACCAAAACTGTGTACCAGGCACTGGCGAGAGCGGTAAGAGCACCTTCATCAAACAGATGAGGATCATCCATGGAGGAGGATACAGCGAGGAGGACAAACGCAACTATGCCAAGCTGGTCTACCAGAACATCTACACGTCCATGCAGACCATGATCAGGGCCATGGAGAGCCTGCACATTCCCTTCCATGACGCACGACAGCAGGTAAGAAGGGAAAGCTTTTTGCTGCAAACACATCATTTGTACGTCCCCGATGTGTAACAGACGAGTGCCAACATGCTGCTGGAGGTGGAGGTGGCCAAGGTGGACGAACTTGATCGAGAGCATGTGGCGGCCATCGGGAGATTGTGGAATGACGGTGGGATGCAGGAATGCTTCGATCGCCGCCGGGAATACCAGCTGTCAGACTCCACCAAATAGTGAGGCTCCAGCCCAGAACAAAAATGTCACCCAAGATCATCGTCAAAACGTGACTGAATAATTTTGAACAAAAAGTCTGAACAAAAACCATGACCAAAAATGATTATAAAAAAATTCGGACCCAAAACACGAGCAAAACCTTGATGAGAGATGATGATCAAAATGTGACAAAATACTCCTGAGCAAAAAATCTTGACTGAACCCATGACCGAAAACTTGACCAAAAACATGATCGAAAGCCCTGAACAAAAATCATGATCAAAACATAACAAAAATTGTAAAAATGAACAGGCACTGAGGACCAACTCCATGGCTGAGAATTTCTTAAATAATAATGTCACTAACTTCTGGAAAGAAGTGAGAGTACTCAATAACTGTAAATGGACTTTACCTAGTACAGTTGAGGGAATATCGGCATCTGATCATATCGTAGCACTCTGGCAGAAGCATTATAGTGACTTGTTTAATTGCATTCTGAGTGAGCCGTATTGGGTAGATAATGTGGACTATAATGGCTCTTGAAGTATCTGAGGCAATTACTACTCTACCAAATAACAAAGTAAGTGGCATAGATCAGATCTCTGCTGAACACCTTAAGTATTCTAATATGAAGATAGCTCCTCTCCTGGCTTTATGTTTTACTAGCCTCATGTTTCATGGTGTGCTCCCAGATTGAATGTTGTCTGTCCTGTTGGTCCCTGTTATCAAGGATAAAGCTGCTGAAGTGGGCAGTCGTGATAATTATAGGCTAATGTTCAAAGTACTAGAAAAATTGTTGTTACTCAGACCAAAAGACTTAAAAGACGTATTTAATGTATGTACAGTATGGATGAACTCCCTGAACAGTTGAGGGCCTGTAGGACTGGTTACATGGTTGGGAAATATTTAGTGAACCACATCATGTGTGCAGACGACCTGGTGATTCTCACTTCCATTAGCGCAGGCCTTCAACAGATGTTGAATAAATGCTCAGAGTATGGCGTCCATCCTGACATTAAATATAATGCTGCTAAGACTTTCATAATGATCTGCAGAACAAATGTGGATACATATCTTAATTTCTCCATTTTTGATGATGATGAAGACATTTATAAGCAGTGCCCTGTGTTGTATGTAAAAGCAAACATGCTTAGACGCAGGTTTAATGCATGTACAAATGAGGTAAAGCTGTCTTTGTTTTGAACTTACTGCACTCCACTTTATACAGCACATCTGTGGTTAAATTATAGTAAAACTAGCCTGCGAAAAATCAAGATAGCCCATAATGATGCATTAAGATCACTCAGTAAGATTAAGGTTACTTAATCAACCTAGATGGACTAGTGAAAGTGAAATGTTTGTAAATGAAAGGGTCAATACACTACCAGCCGTACTCAGAACTACTATTGCCGTCTAAATGAATCAAATGATGAAATTATTGCTCACTTATCAAACAGCATCTTAAGTACTATAGGATACCAGTCTCACTTCTGGAAATATTGGTACTGTCTTTAATATGATGCTTCATAGTGCTTCTAAAAAATATTCCTGACCAAATACCATAGCCAAATTGTTACCAAAATCATGATCAAAATGGGACAAAATATCAGACAAATAATCATGACTAAAGCATAATAACCCAAACATTTCAGGAACCAAGGTCCTAGCCAAATGAAAACCCACAGTTTTCCTAAAATGTTTTTACATTGCAAATAGAAAATAAATGCACAGCCACAATCAAAATGGAGAACAATTGTCTAACAGCAGATAGTACAGGAAGAAGTGGACGTATATTATAATATATCAAAAAGTGACAAAATTACTCTGACAAAAAACTGTGACCTAAAATATGACCAAAGCATGATGATAAAAAAAAAAAATCAGGACCCAAAACCTAAGCCAAGCCCATGACCAAAAGCTTTTCAAAAACCCACCACAAAATATATTTAAAAAATTGCTTGATCCACCAGCTATCTCACTGAACTGGATCGCATCTCGCAGCCCTCCTACATACCTGACCTCCAGGATATCCTGCGAGTCCGGGTTCCCACCACGGGCATCATCGAGTACCCCTTTGACATGGAGAGCGTCATCTTCAGGTACGGCCCACACCTATACACTATATATATAAATAGATGTATACGAATAAAAATGTACCTTTGTGGCCGGTGGCAGGATGGTGGACGTGGGTGGTCAACGCTCCGAGCGAAGGAAGTGGATCCACTGCTTCGAGGACGTCACGTCCATCATGTTCCTAGTGGCGCTTAGCGAGTACGACCAAGTTTTGGTGGAGTCCGACAATGAGGTGAGGGCATGGCAACAGCCGCGATTGCCACTAACTGATTTTGTCAATCCGTGAACAAAAACATCAACAAAACCTGATTAAAAACACTATCAAAATATGACCCCAAACATGGCCAATAACATGTCCCCAAAATAACTAAAAATACTTCCCAAGAAACAGGACCAACAATCAGACCATTAAGAATGATAAAAAAAAAATAATCAAAACATGACCAAAAATAAGGATTAACAAAACCTCCACAATCATGTTCAAAATCTTAGCAAAAGACCCTAAAACACAACCCAAAAAATAACCAAAATGATAAAAAAAAATGACCAGAAAAACACGACCAACCGCTTGACCAAATGACATGACAAAATATGTCACAAAAACATTACCCCGCAAAATTCATGACCAAAAATCCCCAAACATGACAAAAATACAAATAACAAGCCCATAAAAATAACTAAAATCATGCCCAAACAATATGATTAAAATCGTGAACAAAAGAAAATTAAAACTTGACCATCAAACATTACCAAATTAAAACCAAACTGACCAAATACACGACACAAAAACATGAACAAAAACATCATGACCAAAATGACCAAACACATGATTAAAACATAACGGTAATGAAAATATGACCAAAAAGCAGGCCCCAAAAAATTACCCTGAAACCATGACCAAAAAACAAGACTAAACACATGACCAAATAACATGTCAAATTCCATAATCAAACTTAACCAAAAATCAGGAACCAAAACATGACCACAGTCATGACCAATAACTGAGCTAAAACATGGCCAAGAAGGTTTTAAAAACATGACCAATAACATGAACCAAACTGTTATGACCAAAACATGACCAACAAGTTGACCAAATGCCATGACAAAAATATATCACAAAAAACATTGACCCCAAAAATAATGACCAAAAATGATCATTCAAAAAATGACCCAATAACATGACAAAAGTCATGAGCAAAACAATGACTAAAAATCCAGATGAGATCAATAATGATGATGATGTCATGTAATTTGTCAGAACCGCATGGAGGAGAGCAAGGCTCTGTTCAAGACCATCATCACGTACTCGTGGTTCCAGAACTCCTCCATCATCCTGTTCCTCAACAAGACGGACATTCTCCAGGAGAAGATCCTGCACTCCCACCTGGCCGACTACTTCCCACAGTACTCTGGTTGGTCCTTCAAGAATCATTGTTGCAAATAAAAAAATAAAGTATAAATCTCATACTTTGATTTTCTTCATTTTTGTTTGAAAAAAATCTTTAGTGCTTCCAATCAAACCCTCAAACTTATAAAATTAAAGCATAAATCTCCAAATTCTCAAGCATCAGTATTTTTTGTGGAAAAAAAAAAGAAGAAACAAAAACAATTCTTTGTGTTTCAGCAATAAAGAAAAAAGTGCTAGTGAAAAAAAGCCTTCATATTTTGATTGAAAAGAGAAATGCACAAAATTAAAGCCTGGTAGAGCCGCAAATTTTGTACGATTTTTGCTTTTATGAACACCAACCAAAATAAAAAAAAAAGACAAATGTTTGCCAAAACTGTACATGCTGTATGATGTACTGTAAAACATACGAATTACAATATGCAAACATTCAGCCTAATGTGTGAATGTGTTTTGGCGCAATAAATAAACAAATAAATACAATCAAACCATGCATCTCTCAATGTACTTTTTTCAGATTTATCTGAAAATAAATGCTTTTCAGATAAAAACAACTACCAAAATTTAAGCATTTGTGCACTTTGTTTTTATACAAAAGATATTTGAGTTATGGTGAAAAACAATAACAAAGAAGGTGGGGGTGTTAGTTGGATGATTTTATCCATCCCATCCATAAAAATTCTTAAGATTTTCATTTTTTAAAAAAACATCAAACAAAATGCAAAAAGTAAACATTTTGACAATGCATGCTTTTCACTGGACCATAACAACGTAAAAATGACAGTCTGCTTCCAGTAATCCTGTTGAGTGAATGGATTTCAATGTATTCAATGTAAAACAGGTTACAATAAACTAACCATTAAGTTAATATTCCGTGTGTGGTGTTTAGGGCCTCGTCAGGACGCGTTGGCAGCTCGGGAGTTCATCCTGAAGATGTACCAGGAACAAAACCCGAATAAGGACAAGAAGCTCTACCCGCATTTCACCTGCGCCACCGACACTGAGAACATCCGCTTTGTGTTCGCCGCCGTCAAGGACACCATCCTCAGACAGAACCTTCAGGTTTTCAACCTGCTCTAAACACCGCAAGCTCATTCATTCATCATCCCCACCCAAGCCATGATTTGGGTGAAAGGTCATTTGGAGCACATGCCATGATTTGAGGAAAAGGTACACAATGGTGTTATCTTATTTGTAAGATAATTGGAGGCTTGGCATTTATTTGAGCGGGTAAAATACAGAAATATTAGACTGGTGATTTTGGAATGTTTAAAAATATCATTGTTGTAGCACTGTCAGCTACTTTTTTTTGTTGGTGCTTTATTTATTCATCGTTTAACTCATTCAGTAGCAGGCATTTTCAAGACCCTCTTTTACCCTAACGTTTGAAAAAAATATAAATTCCTGGAATTTAATGGCTGGACTGTGAAAAGACATAAATATGTCTGGGATTGAATGAGTTAAGTGAAATCACCCAATTTGTGCCTTAGCAAAAATCTCAGAAGTTTTTGTACTCATATTCAATAAACATCATTATGTACTCATTAGAAGTGAGGTTTGTGTAGTGTGGAAAGAGATGCAGAAGCAAGCACACTCATTATTCATTTATTGAACAGAAAGAAGCAGCCACTGCATTGAATGCCTGAAAACGTACACCAGCACCAAAATATAATAAACCAAAAACGTTTTCTTTTTTAAAATGTTGATAACAATTAGGATTCCCTTCCGTTAAATAGACTTGTTTCATTTTAGAAACATGGTTGGCCTTGCATATTATTAATGTCCAATGATAAGCATGTACAGTATCAAAACCCAAATAAATTTTTCTTACTTTGCATTTTTGTGTGTTTTTTGCAAATTTAAGAAAAAGAAGATCAATATCCATTCTTGGTCATTTTTATTTTGGGGGCGGGGAGGGGTTGGGGTAATCTATATTTAAGATGAAAAAAAAATACATCGCTAAAAATATTAAATGTCTCGAAATTTTGTGGGGGAAAAAAAAAAATCACAAAATTAAAGCAATTGTCCCCGAATTATCTGATTTTATTTAAAAAAAAATCTCCATCAGAAAATATTTTCTTCAATTCTGGAAAAAAAAAAACGTACAAAATGAGTACATGTATCGCCAAATTTTGAGTGTTTATCCTAAACGCCACCAAAAAATATTTTGTTTTTGATAAAAAGAAACAATTTAGAAAGAAACTTTTGTTAAAAAAATAAAAACGTTTTTTCTGGCTAAAAAGCAAAAACACAAAATCAAAGAAAGTATTTTCCAATTTGTTTTCTTTTAATTTTTGAAGAAACAAAAAATCTCCAAGTTTGTGTCTAAAAATAAACACTATTTTTCTTGGTGTTAGAACAAAAAACAAAAACAAACAAAAAACAATTTTAAAAAAATTAATTTTATTCCCCCCCCCAAAAAACACTACCACAAAAGTCTTCCCCTGCCCCATTTTGACCAAAAACAAAAGACAACACAAAATGAAAACCCGAATCTCCAAATTTTGTGAGGTTTTTGTTTACATCCAAACACACACACACAAAATGCAGACACATAAACATGCTTGTCATTGGATGGTGACAACATGTGATACAAAAACATAAAAATTAGGCTGCTTACATTATACCCATTGTGTGAATGAATTTGTACATATATTTATGTATATACATAGCCTACAAGATTAATATACAGCGTTTCAGTACAAAAATGGCATGCGTCTTAACTCACACACTCCAGAATTTTAGCTTGCGGAAATGGATACAAAAAAAAAATACAGTGGGTGTCACTCAGTAGTATCAAATGAGTCACTCCGTGAGCGTGTGACATTAAAAGCTAGGGGGAAAAAAAATTGTGAAATGTGATAATTCCCTTTGTTAGTAAACTTGAAATTTGATTTGACGGATTTGTTATAAAATTCACACACATAAACACACGAGGTGAGTTGAACAAACAAAGGCACTGATGGACATGAGCTCTTTTGTATGTTTAGTGTTTAGTGTGTGGGTGTGTGTGTGTCTGGCAAACCTTTGACTATTTCTTCGATATCCTACTGCTGTGCTGAATTGTCTTAGTAGTGAGGACACAGCGCGGACTAGCACATGGACGTTCAGCTGGATATCAAGTAAATGATCAAATGGCTTCCCGTGCGTGTTGCGGTGTTTCATTTCAGTATTTGGGTAAACTGTCCCGGGCGTCCTCCAGTTTGGCGAGAACCCACTGAAAAGACAAATTGTCATAACCTTGAAATGCATTCTAACATGAAGAGGACTTATGTAAGGACGGCAACTCACCGTGGCGATCTCGGGCGTCTTAAAGTTGATGATCTTGCCGAACTCTTTGGCGTGAAACACAGACTTGACTCGCTCCTGCGCACATTACAAAATGGGGAAGAAAAGCTTGATTCAAATCTAATAAAGTGATATCATTCCTTTAGCAATCCTGATGGAATACAAATAACGAAAAAACGAATGAATTGAGGATAATGCAGGTTTGTTCCTCCTCCCCCAAAACTCTCCAAATAGAATCATGTGTTTTTCTTTTTAGATTTTTAAAAACACTCACAAAATTAAGAGATTCATGCTCTATTTTGAGTTAGTCTTCATCTGAAATGAGGATATACTGCTGGTATCCTTCATCATCAGAGTGAATAATATGAATTTATAAAGATAAATTGTAAATGTTCTTTTCCCATACCTATATATATATAATTAAGGTTGGTCAAAGCATTTTTGATCCAATTTTCCTGCACTGTTTGCTCTTTCAGTCATTATAATACGGTACTTTTTATTCCTTTAAATGTATTTTGTTTGTAACTGTTTTGAAATATTGCCCCTTTAATTATGCGAACCATACTAAGTTACCTTGTGTATGAAATGTGCTATATAAATGAAGCTGGTTGCCTTGCCTACAGATATGCTGAAATACTGTCATTCACATGTGGGATCTTAAGAAAAGACGCCATCTAGTGGCCGTAAAAAATAATTACACTAAGTGACGTTATGAAAAAGCTCACGTATATTTTGACATAAATTCCACACCCTATCGCAGTCACTCTAAAAGGAGTAACATGATTTACAATATTAGGTGACTCTACAGAATGCAAATAGCCAACAACATGCCCAAGTTCATAAATGGGCTTGTATAGCGCCTTTCTACCATAGGTACTCAAAGCACTTCAACACAGTTTTCCTCATTCATCGACTGATGACACAGCATCAGGAGCAACTGGGGGTGCTGTATCTTGCTCAAGGACACTTCGACAAGGGATGAGGATTGAACACTAACTCTCCGAGTTGGGAGATGACCACTCTACCAATGAGCCATATGTGCCATGAACAGCTTGTAGCCAATACTAGCGGGCTAAGGTAAGCTAACTGACGCACCACACAACAATGAGGTCAGTAGTAAGGCAACTAAGCTCTTATTTAGCTGTAAGGCTCTGACTGCACCGGAAACAGGAAATGGAATGTCAACAATAACGCTAGACAACTTACTATATTATATACAGTCAATTTTATAGTACACATACCTTTTTATTTTTACAACATAGGTACTGGTAAACACCTATTAAATGTGACATGTTTTCATAAATTTAATCGACCTTTGTACTATACGGGTAGAAAATTTGGGATAATTTTTCTGCAAAAAAAAAAAAAAAAAGGGTATTGATCACGGGAAATTACGGTAAGCGTTTACCATGATATGTTAGCATATCATTAAGCTAGCAGTCCACATGCTTCGCTATGAGCTTGTTTTAACTAATTCACTGCCATTGACGAATATACTTGTCTTTTCACAGTCCAGCCATTCAGTCCCAGGAACTTATTTATATATTTTTTTCAATTTCTTTCCAAACGTTAGGGTAAGAGGGTTTGAAAATGTCTGGCAGTGAATGAGTTAAATACACAATAACGATATGAGTAAGCGACAAAATAAACGCGCTCACCTTGGCCTCGATGCGAAGCCGTCGGTTCTCGATGATGGTGGGTTCTTTGGTGAACTCGTCAAACAAGTACTGCCACTCGCAGATCAGCTGACCGAATGTGCCCGTGGTAACAAAGAAAATGCCCCTTGGATGGCAAACAACGAGATCATCATCAAGGGAACCGATCAATGACATCATTAATAATCAAGCGGGAGCGAGCACTTACTTCTTGGTGATCATGAGGAAGTCCGAGTCGTTGACTTTAGCGTGAGCAAAGTAGCGGTATTTAGCAAAACGACCGTTCTCGATTTTCTGCAGGGACATACAACACACACGGGACAGGACATGTCAATTAACATTTCCAAACTTGATGTGGGGTGTGGTCTTGTTGGTAGGGTTGAGAAACAGACAACGAGTGGCAGGTGGAGATTAAAAATGTCAAAAACTTTATTGAGGGGAAGTGCTGAGACAAGATGGAGGACAGATGACAACAATGGAAAATGTTAACAATGGCAGAAACATCAAAACAGAGATGGTGACCACAGGTGAAAAACGGCATGAGTAAATAAAGGCGTTAAACACAATATAACAAAAAATGTAACTGATTACAAACACAATGAAAGTATCTCAATCCATCAAGAATTCAGGCAGACCAAAAAAATAATCACACAGTGCTTAACCAATATATTTCGACCACTTGTTTTAGAAAAGCCCCATGAAGTGCTTTAATGCAAATGCTTTCAGTGAGCACTTGACTTCTTACTACCTTCATAGAAGAAGATATAATTTGCTTAATTCAATTTTGTCTTATTTTTGAGCTCGGAGCGCTAGCTGTCTTCCTCATCCTCATAATCCTCGTCCTTATCCCAATCATCCTCACAGTCAGTGAAGTCACTGAGGCTCAAGCTACTCTGTGGACATGACAAGAGAGAAGGTCACAACATCAGACACTCGACTACACAAAACCACAATGCTGGCTGTGGCCCGTAAACTCACTCACTAACGGTCGGATCAAACCTCTCAAAACTCAGCGTCGTAATAACAACAATCAAAATAAGAATTAAAGCACCATAGCGGCATTCTGACCTCATAGTCCAAAGTGGAAAATGTGTCCTTCCAGAGATTCTGTCGTACGAGGTCACTTCCAATGCCTTTTAATACGTCGCCTGAACATGCACGCAATCATATTCCATCACAACAAACAGCACAAGAGCTTTAACTGCTTCCTTTTCACTCCTCAAATCCATTGAAGGCCAATTGCAGAAAAAATAAATAAATAAATAAAATGAAAAAAAAATCCATTAATTTTTGTTAAATAAATGAAACCCTTTAAGGACAGAGGTTACTACTGTGAACAGCTTTTCAAAAGTTTCTTTCTTCTATATGAACGAATCTAAAAAAAAAGAAAAAATCCTTAGAAATCCCATTAGAATTCATTCATGAAAGGGGTAAACACTAACATTTATAGCATTAATCAGAATGATATCTAATAAATCACACAAACCAAAAAAGCTTTTAATTAAATACAATGAATTTGATAATTTAAAAAATTTAATCATTAATACAATTACATGAATTTAACATGTTAATATTATTTGTTTATCACTTTTTAAAGTACTTTAAATCAAACAACACCTTGAAAGGTACAATATTTACATGCATTTTTGAATAATGTAGTTTAACTATGTAGCAATATAATTATGTTGAGCATCATGGTTGTTCATGACATGCAATTATCAATTATATAAGCATATTTAAAATATCATGTAAATAACGTTAAGTAAAAGCAACCATATCATCTTAGAAGCGCAACAATCAAACTTTTTTTTTTTTACCGTAATCAATGCAAGAATTTAATTATTCAGTAACATTTTACCTACAAACTATCAAATATCACTTTGAAAGGTGCATTACTTAAACACAATTTAATATAACAATTTAAGTGAGATTAATTTAACTTAGTAGGTAAATATATGACTCTAAAAGAAATACATCCCTTGAGTATATTTTTTCTCTGCTAATGCCACACAGTGGCAAATTCACCGCCTGATTTGTAGTGCCACTGTCTACCTCTGGAAGTAACATCACCGACAGTCACTGCCTCGCACAATTCATTCACACAATATCCCAAAAATGCAAGCATCAAATGTAAAATGTTTGTGAGCTGAACCTTTGTTTTGAGTCTTTCGACAAGCCACTGCCCAAATGTTAATCTAAAGTGTCAACTGCCACTGTAAGCATTGCAAAGGGGACTATGACTATATTAGGTCACTCAGTGCACGGGGGCTCCTACCTGAAGCATCTGACTTCCGATCCCCTCTCTCTGCTTGTACGGCCGTATGACGCCATCCTCGTGGATAAAGCGAGGGGGGCGCAGAGATTGGATGTCCTGTGACGTCTCCGCCGCCCTAAAATGGACACGAAATATCCACAACTAAGTTAAACATCAGCTTTGCTCAATTTGTGGCCTACAGCAGCCCCTTGGGTGCGCTTTCAATTTGTATTTGATTGTTTGTCCCGTTCAATAAACCGCTAAGATATGTATGAAAAAATATCTATGAAAAATAGTGAAAAGGAGAAGCAACCTCTTGATGCCTTGAAAGGTGCTGCTGGCCATGTCGATGATGCCTCCGGTGGGCCTGGCGACGGCACCCACCAGGCCTTTCCCGACTCCTTTGAAGAAGCCTGCCGCTCCTTCCTTTTGTGCTCCTGTGCAGCGACATCATCACACAAATCATTAGAATGTATTGAACCACCCGTTGATGACAGGGACACGTTCCACACACTTTTAAAAGAGTCACTATAAAATGTATTTAACTCATTCACTGCCATTGACGTATTGATTTGTCTTTTCACAGTCCAGACATTCAATCCCATGAATTTTAGATTTTTTTTTAAATTTTCATGGTACACTGTAAAACCCCATAAAAAAAATAAATAAATAAATCGGTAAATGAAGAGAAGTAAAAAAAAAAAAAAACACTATATAGTTTTGCCTACCTTTAATGGGTTTGGTGACAATGCCTGTTATTCCGCTGACGAAACCCTGACCGGAAAAGATCCCAAATTAGCCATGGCTTCTTGTCAACAGTGAATGTGTCAGAGTGGTGAAATTCGCACCGAGACCAATCCTTTCCCTCCCCTGGTGAGACCCTCTCTGAGGCTGCTGGGCTGCTTGTTCATGGCCTCTCGCCTCTTTTGCTGGTACTCCTCATCCATTGTGATGGCGGCCACGCCCTTGGCCATGGCACCCGTGATCCTGGAGGCCGCACCGGCTATACCCCCTGTGGTGTGCAATTGTTTCATAGTTCAGGTTGTATACTTGTCATAATTTACAAAGTAAATGATTTGATAATGTTGCCAAAAAAAATAAAACATCAAGCAGTGTGACCTCATGTGGTTAGAAATGAATGATAAATCACAATTGTCTTAAAAACTGTATTAAAAACTGTATTTAGACATCAATGAATCAATTGAAATTGGACAAAAATTTGCTTTGAAAACTGCCTTAATAATGTAAATAATGTTAATGTTGTAAATAAATGAAGGACATAAACAAATAACAGAAAATATAATACATACATGCATATGTAAAAATGATTAAAAAAATGATTTAAAGCCCACGTACTGTAAATCAATTTAAACCTGTCTTTAAATGTACAACGGGCTTCAAATGTAAATACGTTTAAAACAGTCTTAAGATAATTTAAAATTGACTAATTTGAAAACAAGAAAAACTGACTTAAGCAAATACTTTGAAAACTGACTTAAATACACTGAAACCTGAACAAATATATTGAAAGCTGACTTAAAACGGAAATAAATCCATTGTAAACACAACCAAATGTATTTGCTTACCTACAGCTCCTCCTACCAGAGCCTTCACTCCAAGCGCCATCCCTTCCACAAACTCCTCTGGCCCCTGGATCGCTCCCTGGGGAACACCGAAAGGCAAACACGTCCATGTCAGCTCAGTTGTGTGCATTTATTTGACTTTTAGCCATTTTCTTAATTATCCCAATGGTGAAAAAGAGAGCTTTGTCACATGAATGAAGCCGCCACATTACTGAAATGATGAGCTTGAGTTTCCTCCTTACCTGATAGGGCTCGTAGAAGAAAGCCTCCACCCCCTCGGACAGCCCTCTGATCAGACCGAAGGGATTTCCCAGTACATCCAGGCCCAGCACCAGTACGTACATTTGCTTGATTGCCTGAAATATACAGGGGTACCTCTTACAAGTTGAATCCGTTCAGGGGCCACATTTGCACTTAATCTTTAATAAAACCTCAGTCTTGTTTTGATGAACAGTTAGGCCTTCAATGCTCTAAGTAATTTCTCAGTGATCCGAATTCTGGGAACCACAGCGCTAGATCAACATGGTTACCTGTTTGGAATAATGCCTGATGACTTCCCACTGGAGTTGCTGGGTGGTGCAGAACTGGAAAGTCAATTCAAAGAAAGCAAGCCTGCCACAAACAAGATTTGATGGTGAGCCTTTTCCCTTGATGCTGTGACTGACTTGTTTCCTTCGTATTACTGGCGCATACTTGAAGACGACGTCCTGCACGTCGGTGAGCGTGGCACCGATGCTCTTGAGCAGCAGGTTGAGCGACTGGACGGGTATGAGCTCCCTCTCCCTCTTTTCCTTCAGGCCGTCCTCGCCACCCGTGCTCAGGGAGAAACTCAAGTGGAGCTGGCAAAACATACGCAGCAAAAAACAAACAACCAAAAAAAAAACACTTAAACCAGGAGATTGGTCTGATTTTTTTGGGGTTGGAAACACGATGTGGAAGTTACAAAAAAAAAAAAATCATAATAAATGTAATATACAAAAAGAAATAAATGTATTACTGCATGTTAATTTACTCACATGCAGGGAGGACCAGGCATTATTTAGAGGAAAAATGTTGTTAGAGAGGAGGCCTTTATTTTAAGACAAAATCTTTCCCCCCCCACCCCGTGGATGAATTTCATAACACTTAAATCACTTTTCCCATAAATGTATCTTACTAATATAGCTTTAATAAATTCACCCAATTAATAACGTGAATGTTTAATTATTGCCATAAATTACATTTTAATACACTTGAAAATATTTTTTTTACTTAAGTCAATCCATTTTGTAATAATTTTCCTGTAAAATATTTCAATTCATTTTTCAATATTATCATGAATAATTCTTCCAGTGAATTAATTTTCATACTATAATTTGCCAAAATGTTGAATATTTTAATCTTTCCCCCATAAATTACTTCTTAAAATATATTCCCATAAGTGAATTGACATCAAATTTTTTTTTCTCATGAATAAATGTAATAATGTATTTTAAAATGATTTCCCTATAAATTGACTTAGTAATACAGAGTAATTCTCACAAATGTTTAATTTAAATAGACACACTTTTGTTATTTACTATTTTGTATATTTAAAAACAATTTTTACAATCAAACGAATTTAGTAAAATGTTTTAACTATATATTAATTTCATGTTTACAAGTAATACTTTCTATAAATAGTGATGGTGATAGTAGAGAATGTTTAAACACTATAAATTGATATATTAAACAATATTTTTTTCAAACATTCATTATATTCATTGATCTATTTAGAATAACTTTCCCATAAATAAATGTTCTATTTATTTCTAATACATTTTCTCATAAACGTGCAGCTGGAATAAGAGATAAGTGAACTCCCCATCCCCCACCCCGCACCCCACAGAACTTTCACAAATTGACGCTGTACCTTTATGGGGGAAATGTGGAAGTATTCGTAGAGGCTGATGGGTGTGGTATCAGCGGCAGAAACGTGATTCAGCTCAGTCTTAATGTACTCCACGTCTTTTTGAAATAGTTCGACCTAGTGCAAGCAGAAGCATAGAAGGTGAGCGGACACAAGCGCTCAAGCTATAAGGTCAAATGCTACACAGAGAGGACCAGACCTCCTGTTGGACGCTTGTGACGCTTGCATCCTCTGGGCTGAACAGGTCCAGGATTGCGTAGAGGAAGCCCAGATCCAGTTTCAAATCCATTTCTTGGATCAGCACCTTGAAGTACCTGAGGAGAAGATGAGTATAGAACAGCGTTCCCTATAGTCAATCTGCATTGACCATATATTTTATAATGTATTCATATTTTAAAAGCTTTATGACCCTCCCCAAAGTCGTATTTACCTTTCCCTTAGGTTTATAAAGACTTTGTATTAAGGTGGGGGCTATCAAATATTTCGAGAATGGATTATTCTCCCGATCATACCATTGATCGTTTGAGTAATCGCATAAAAATTGATTTTGCATAATGCCAATACAAAATAAAATAAAATATGCATGTGAGATACAGTTATTATTTTCCTCCACTAGGGGTCACTATACTCACATATTAAACTACAGTATGTGTGACTTTTGTCTGTCTTTGACCACATTTGGGCAGCAAAAATACATTCTAAATAGTGTCGTGTCGGCTCCTAGGCGTGCTATTCTGTCATGCTTGGCACTTCTTTTATAAGTGTGAAATGAACCCATTTTTAGATATTCTCTGTATTTTAGGCAATCTCTCCTCCCGGCTCGCACCTTTTGTTGCATGAGTTTGCAGTAATCTCTGTAGAAACTATAATGTCTGCTAAATCCCGCCATACTGCATAGCAAATGTATATATGTATATATATATATGTGTATATATATATGTGTATATATATATATGTATATATATATATGTGTATATATATATATATGTGTATATATATATATGTGTATATATATATATGAATATATATATATATATATATATATATATATATATATGAATATATATATATATATATATATATATATATATATATGAATATATATATATATATATATATATATATATATATATATATATATATATATATATATATATATATATATATATATATATATATATATATATATATACATATATATATATATATATGTGGAGAAAGAATGTAAAGTGTAGTTAAGTCCAAAAATAGCAGTTGAAAGCGCATCCTTACTTGATGCGGGAGATGTCAGAGTGGCCTGCTGCCCTTGTGACGATGCTGAGGTCAGTCAGAGGCTTGGGTTCTGGAAGAAATGGCAAAATATGTCAAAACAGACAAAAACAACAAACAAATAGTCAGCTCAACAGACCTGCGTCCATGGTGACGGACTTTGGAAGCTTTACTGGGTAAAAAACGAAGGGAAAGATGGCTCCTGGGAGCTGATTCTGGATCTGCGTGACATACGTCCACAGAACAATACATTGAGGACACCTTATATTTTTTTTTGTAGTAAACTGTCTTCCCGTTGCCTGCAGTCTGACCTGGATGTGGTGGATTTGGACCCGGTAGGAGCTCTGGCGCGGCGAGACGCTGTACTCCACCTTGACGCCCGGCAGGAAGTGTCTTCGGAGAGGGGCGTCGCACGGCTGCAGCAATCGCATGTCCGTCCCGTTGGGAGACAGGCACACCTGTCAGATAACATGGAAAATAATGATTGAAACACTTTTTCTATAATTCATAAAGTTGAAGCAAAAGTAACTATCAATAGAGAGCACCATGAAATGAATTTCCCTGGAATGATCAAAATGAATTATTTTAAAAAAATAGATAGAAATATAATTTAGCGCTGAAACCAATCCTCAAGTAATTCAGGTACCTCGATTCCAAATGTACTCGAGGTATTTTTTCTACCTCGGGTACCCGAGATAGCGCTAGCCAGCTCGAGCAGCAGTAGCAGGTGCTCCATATAGGCTGGCACGAGCCATTGGATTGCTTTTCAAAGATAGTAGATGTAAATGCACACTTGCCTCACAAGTGCCTCACACAGTTGCCATTTCCAACTGATCACTTTAAACAAACTTAGCGGGCTTACTCCAATGTGGTGTTTTGGCTGGCGAAAAATTGCTACTCTGATTCTGACGTCACTTAGTCTCAAGGACCAAAATTTATGAGGAGGGATTTATTTAAATTCTCGCTAATGTTTCGAGAGAGGAAAATAGTGTACTGCTATGTTATGCACAGTTTAAATAAGTATAAATTGTTGATTATCTAAAAATGAAAACCAGTTGGCCATTACTAAATTTATTACCATAAGTGCAAATGTGTTTTTTTTGGTCTTCTGTGTTTATATACAAGCAACATTTTTTTTAATTTTTTTTATCCAATTACCTGATTATTGGATTTGAAATTTCAGTAGAACATACAAATACCAAAATATTTGCTATCCGCAGCCCTAATATAGTTTTTGATATACTGCATAGTCACAGATATGTCTCTTACCTGGAAGCTGTTGTCCAACTGGATGATGGCTTTGTCAATGGGTCCGGACTCAATGTACTCTTTGAAGTGTTTCTCCAACATCTCAGCTGCTTCGGCGCTCATAGGCTTCCACCGGTTCTTCTTCTTGGGCTTCAGTTCCCACACCACGTCGGAACTGCGACGGAAGGACAGCGGTCGGCACAAAAACATGACGCGACATGGGACCGGGTGACGTACCTGGTGATCCCGATGAAGGAGACCTCCTGGCCGCTGCTGTTGTTGACCAACGAAACGCCCACGTTGTAGAGCGACAGTATGATTTCCTGCTCGGCCAACTGCGCCTTCTCGCTCTCGCACAGCAGCTTGTAAATGCGCAGCTCCTCGGTGAACAGCACCACGCGTTGGAGACCTTGGGGACCACAGCCACACTTTTAGTTTGGGGCTCCGTTCCCGGCCTTGCTTGGATGAGTGTGGTGTGAGATGCAGTTTTGACTTTACCTTCGTAAAAGGAGATAACAAAAAGTTTGCCTTCCTTCCCCAAGTCCTCACGCAGATCCTGTGGATGCAATAAAATGAGGAGGGTTTGTCCAATAATACAGCATATTATACACTTTTAAACATAGTGTAAATGTGTTTGCACACATAAAAATGAACAGCAATCTTAGCACATACAGAAAATACGGCACATATTGTAGTGTCTATGTGCATGCATGTGCCTTTAAGAGAAAGCTGGGGGCGAGGCCTGGGAATTCAACGAGTCTGCGTGAGTATGGGCGTAAGCTGTGGCCGACAGCAGCTTCTGTGTGACTGTGCTCGTTGTTTTCATGTACTTGACCGTTCTCCCCGCAGTCAATAAAACAGATGAAAAGTGCATTGGTGACTGTGGCTCTCCTTTCCCACGTACGAAGGCATTACACTGAGTAAGCATGCTGTAAAAAGCTATTAAAAGCATAATAGAGTGGAGATGCGATTGATGAGCCGCTATGTAGGAGGGAATCATGATAAAAAAACTGAAACATTTAGGAATACAGTGAACCTCCACCATTATTGAATTCACCTAGTTGTTGTTTTTTTTTCAGTGGAGCCTTTACAAAGCTATTCTCTAAAAAAAACTTACCTATTCTCGTTTTTTGTCCCATTTCGACAATTGCCAAAAGATGCTAATGACGCCTTGGCTAAATACTGTTGTAAAGTAGTAACTGCTGTCAAGGAAGAACAATGAAGTGATGAATCTTGATTGAGAGATAAGCACTTTTTATGTTGGGGAGGCGCTAAAGTTTTCCCTCAAGTGCATATTATGCAAGCGCACTTCCGTTTTTTTCAAACCAAATAATCTTGAAAGATTGAAATTTTATAAATACAGCTTGCAGCATTGCAGATGTAACAACCAATCAAAATTGCCAAATGCTGTTGCTGGTTCAATGCAAATAAAAGTTACTGCAGAGCCTCAAATGCTGTTTCCTGATTAGACCACCAGTGCTCGCTGTTCTTCTATTTTGAGTTGGTGTATGTGTAAAGGTCAATCGCCAGTTGCGCGTTGTTGCTGTACGTTTTTTTTTTTTCTAATTCCGCTGAAAATTGGATGTGTTTTTACACGCACCTCTTCGCTCTTCAGCTTCCCACTGTATTTGCCGCACCTCCAGCAAAGCTCCCGGGAGCCTGTGGGCTTGGCCCAAGTGTAGTGCACGGCTTTCCCGGCCTCCACCTCCTCCACTTCTGCTGCCTTCTGGGAGCTGCACATAGCAATTAAATTGAAAAAAAACCATCAAACACTAGAAATCACCTTCAAAATAACACTCCCTCGATGACTGCAAACGACAACAAGCGCATCATGCAAACACACAGGGCGACAATATGACAGAACCCAGCCACCAAGAATGTATTACCATGGCAACCCCCCAGGTCCAAAGAATCTTGTCTCACACATCCAATCATGACAGAGAGAAATTATCAGAACTGACAGAAGGAAATCACTGGAAGATACATGAGGAGCAATTCCACTCTCATGATTTGACACTGATGATGATTGCAGACTAAGGAACGCATTAGATGAGATCACATTTGCTCCGCCTTTTTCTACCTGTCCTCCTCCTCTGAAAAAGAGAGGTCCAGCAGCTCACTGGGGACCCATGCGGACTCTGTCTGTACGCTGCATGACCCACAACACACACACACATACAAAACGTGTGTAAAGCATAAACATACACTTGATAAACGTAAACAAAAGGGAACTTCCTGTAAGGAAAGCACATCTGAGTCAGTCAGTTGCCCTTTCACTATTGCCGGGCTGCCTGTATACACTTGAGTGTCCTGTGCTTTTCTTATGGAGGCGGTAGCATGGCCTCGTGACTTATTCAGTGTAGCACTTTCGAAGCATTATTATTATGTACTCGAACTGCGTTCGGTGTTCTGGGAGCACCCTACACCGCAAACTGCAAGTGGCAAAGAGCAAATCCTCGCACCTGCTTTTCCAATGGAGATTCCTCCAATTGATCGTCAAGGCGTCGGTTAAAAGCCTCGCGGGTAAGCGTTGCCATCCGACTAGGATACCTGCTTCCGAGTGGGCTTGATTTGGGGCGAAATTTATCACAATAAATGTCCTGAAATAGCTGCTTAAAACCAACGTGGCCGTCTTCATGTTCAGCTTCAAGCCTGCATCCTTGAGATGTCATTATACATCCTGTTATGAATAGAAATGTCCTCCCACTTTTGTGTCAATAGTGAAACTGGCGTAAAGGGCTGATTTTTACTTTTTTTTCAAGCCAAACCATACGGTGCATATATATGTAATCACTGGGATATGCACACTTGCTAAAATATGTCACTTTTGGTCATGTTGAGATTGCTTGAAAGAAGAGACATTTGTCAAAAGAATAATAATTGCAATAGCAATAATACATTTCTGGGTGGCGTTGGCTCACCTCTGATAGAACTGCAAGGTCTGGTCTTTAGTGTGGTTGATGATAAGGAAGGGGGCTGCGCCATCGTGGTAGTCAGAAAATCGGATGGTGGCCGAGTGCTCTGATACATTGACATCTACAATGATACCTCCCACCTAAGACAAAAAAGGAAAGGAAAAAAATACACAGTTGATTACACAAAAACGTTTTTCTTTAATGAGTCAACCAGTCATGCATTTTGGTGCCCTTACAGTGTTATCCAAGTGCAGCAATAAGCAGTTCTCTGGACGCGTGAAGTTGATGATGCGAGGCGGAGAAAGACAACCTTCTGTTTTCACTTTTAGAAGCTTGGCATCATTTTCGGGCCAGAACGGAATGGCGGACTACATGAAGAATATGGTCACAAGGAAACATAGGAACTCTTATAATTTTTGAGACATGTCAAGTCAAATGGTACAATATGAACCTTTCATCATGTGTTTGTTCTGTTTGCTCATGTCAGTCAGTTTTAAAAGGGTGAGCGGTTTTGCTTTGTTTTAGTTTTATTTGATTGATTTTTTTTTATTATATATATAAACATATTGAATCAGATTGAATAGTGTTTCTTTTTCCTGTTATCATTTTCATAATAGGAAAAGGTAAGCTAACATGAAAAAAAATGCAATTCACTTTTTTTATGAGCATGTGAATGAATATGCACAACACAGGCAGGAGTGCACACACATATGTTACATGCAGAAATGTAAACATATGTCTATACATTTGTGTACATAGTAGTGACTATTTCATTATTCATCTCTTCCTTCCTTTAAGTCTACCAAAGGGATGAGCTTGCATCTATGCTAAAAGGCATCTATGGTCCTTAAAAGTGTTTCTTTCTTTCTTATTGTGCTCTAGTTATTGGTCAAGGTGACAGTAAAAGGGCTACGGTACATGGGAACTGTTTTAAATTGTGAAAGAACATGCATAATATGGCCCGAATATTGCAGGCTCTCACCTGTTCCGGCGAGACTACGGTCCAGCTCTCCTGACCTTCCTCACATACGAAGACAGTCTGCGTGGTCCTGTTGACTAGCATATAAAACGGCATGAAGGTCACGATGCGGGTAAGACTGAAGCTGCTCGCGTCGATCTTCACGCCGACCTAACGGAGGAGAGAGAGTGATTTATCAGGTGGCGTTTTGCTCATTTATCCGTTTCCGATGCTTGTCCTCATCATGGTGACAGGTGAGCTGGCTCAGATGACTTTTGGGCATGAGGCGGGATACACCCCGGATTGGTTGTCAGTTAATCGCAGGGCATGTTTTGAGTAAGAACTATTCATACTCACATTTACACATATGGACATTTTAATTTACTTTTTTTCAGTGTCTTTGTTGTTGTATTATTGTTATTTTATGTTATATGTAAAGTGCTCTGTTACAACTGCAGCTGTTGTGAAATGTGCTATATAAAGTTGTATTGTATTCTAATTTTCTTTAATAAAGAATTTATTGGTAGAACTAATTAAATTTAAATGATAATACAATTAATGACCATTTATTAAGAGAAAAGAAATCACCAGACACTCACCAGGTAATCTTTATATTGGCCTTTACATTTCACATCTCCGTAGCTCCCAACAGTGTCCAGGGAAAAATCATCAGAGAGTTCGCTTTCGGAGATCATGAGACGAACCTAAGGGAGGCGAAAAGCATCGTTGAACCTTTTTTAACTCCTTCACTGCCATTGACAAATTTACTTGTCTTTTCAAAGTCCAGCCATTCAATCACAGGAAATTATTAATATTTTTTGCACATTTTTTTCAAACGTTAGGGTAAAAGAGGGTCTGAAATGTCGGTGAATGAGTTAAAGGTCACATTTCTCAACAATTCACAAGCCTTGCCTTGTTGTTCTTCAGGAAGTAACGAGGTTTGAAGGAGAAAAGCAGCGGCATGTCGTAATCCAGCGGGTGCTTGCGGTGGATGTCGTCCGCCTTGTACTGCAGCAGCCTGCCAGTCTTGTTCACCATCCAGTACGGCGAGTGGATAGCCACCACCATCTGGCCCTGGTCATACTTGACGTGCACGGCTATGTCTAGCTCAGCCCGCCGCCTCTCCGTCCCCTCGCCGTAGTCCTCCTCCTCCTCCATGCGGAGGGACTCGAACACAATGAAGGTGATCTCCTCCTGCTCGCTGCGTAGGCTGTTGAAAACAACATGCTTTTATTACAAGTGAAACTTTTTGAAAAGTTTATTTTATATGCAGAAGGCGGTTATGTGAGGGCATGGCAGTACCGACTGACGGCGCAGCTGAAGCTCAAATTTTGGCAAGGAAAAACAAAACAAAAACAAAAGCTGGGGCACCGGCAAATCAGACCTGTATTGAGCAGACCAGTCTTGAGCGAGGTAGTCAATCAGGCGGAGGTCCAGGCTGGACTGGTTGATGACGGCAGTGTGAATTTGGGCGGAGTGGCCCGGGTTCAACGTGGACTCTGGTCCACACTCGCTACTGTCCTGTTGAGTAGAGGACTGTAGTTTAATACGGTGCCTTTTTGTATGTATGCAGACTCCCAGTGTAGCCGACAGCTGTACATTGAGTTTGTAGGTGATGGGGTAAGGCAGCAGGTTTCGTAGCAGGACGCAAGGCCACAGATGGAGAACAAAGGGCACGTCAAAGTTGTCCCCCACGCCGCCCGTGTCTTTAAACGTCACCGCGTCCTTCACGGGCACGATGTTGACTGTCAGCACGCCGCCCTGGTTGCCGCTGCGGTGGCACTTCTGCTGAATGTGAGTCTTGGGCTGCTGGAGGTCGATGATGTCGTCGTAGCTGAAGCCCTCCGAGCACTCAAACTGATCACCGTCGTCACCCGTGATGGGCTGGAGGCTCAGCTCAGACCTGAAAGGAAAGGAGAGACAGAGGTGTGACTCATGCCACGGCTGACAGAGGGATTGGCTAGAATTAATTTTGGTCACCGAAAGGGACATGTGATTAATTTCAGTTTATTTGTTAGGACATTTTTTTGTTTTGTTTTTGGAGCTTCCGTAATTAGTAAGAGTGTCTGCTGAAATGCACTGCTAGCCACTTGTGTTAACCATTTGTCCGCTGCATGAGCCACATAGACGGATTCGCCACGCTAATTGACAAGTGTAATTTGGCAATTTGGTGATGAAGTTCTGCTCCTGCAAGCAAAACTAAAATCCATGCTTTCTTTAACAAGTAGCCACCCCTTTGGTCTGACCCTAGTAGTCAACAAAGGCTAAGTGCTAAGTATCTAAGTGTGTACAATTACCTGTATGAGTCCAGAGGGACACAGTACTCCTCTGTAGGTAATGAGGTACCCAAATATGTTGACCCCTCAAACATTTTAAAAGGGATGGCGAAATGGTTAATGATCTGAGGAAACGAGAAGAAAATAAATCATAAATACTCTGCGATTGTGTAACAGACCCACATATGCGTTGTCGTACCTGGAAAGGCGAGCGGATCTTGATGTACTTGCTGCCTTCCACGGAATAAACCTGACACACCAAGAAGCGGGTGACTCCCGACACCTCGTGCATGACGCTGTACATTCTCCGTCCGACTTTAATCAAGGGAATCATGCTGGCTGCTGTGTGGCCTGCTGGAGCTGGACCGTGGAGCAAACAGTGCAATATCACTTACAACAGGGGTGGGTGGGCAAAGTATTTTATCTAGCTCACTGAGTATTTACATAGCCAAGAGTCCTTTAATATATGATGCATGAATTCAGCTGTTTTTTTCGAACCTAAAACTAGTTAATTAAAATGTATTAATTTTGTACGGTATCAGTCAATATAAACATTGATTTATGGTAAATAATAAAACTATGTAGAAATAATTGTACTAATTTTAATTTGTTTTAAAAGTATGGACTATGGACCACATACTGCACATCCTGCTTGATTCTTCAAATTGAGGCCACCTAGCACTTACATTTTCAAGAGTCCTCTAATATTTGTTGCATTAATTTAACTATTTTTGGCTGATTATTATGTATGTATTCATTTTTTTTAAACTCACTTGTCTCATTAAATAGTTCGTTGACTTATTGTAAATCGTAAAATAAAATACAAATGACATTTTTAAACAACTATATTCATATTCATTAGTAATTGATTTGAAATATTTTCTTATTTAAATTTTCACCTCATTTACATATGATCATCTGTTCGTTTTAAAATTCAAACATGGCCCTTGAGCACTTAATTTTGTTTCGTAGAGCAGAGCTATTTAAGCATATGAGGTAGTGATTGGCAAACACTGCAACCAGGGTAGCACATTAGTGTGTTGTGAGTGATCATTGGAGTGGGGGTGGCTCATCCCTGAGCGCAATACTGGGCCTTGTTCTAGCCATGACCCCCTAATAAAAAAAATAAAAAGAAAAACAATCTAATATGGAAAATGATGAAAATCAGTTTAACGCCACATCTCCACAAGTGAGTACTATGTAGTTTTCACTCTTTGCACGTGCAGAATTTAAATTAGATTAAATTTAAATTCCACATACATGATGAAATAAAAAAAATAAATAAAAAAAGATAACCTAAGTCTAGATGGTCCTACGTACTTGGCTGTATGTAGTAGTCCTTTTCACTGAGGGAGATCATTGCTGAGAACTGATCCGAGTCGGTGGTGACGGAATAGTCCATCCCGAGAGTTTGGCCGTCCTGCAGCTCAACAACGTGGTCGTTGCTGTGCGTGGCAACGGGGGAAAACACGTCGCTGTACTGGACAAACACAGGCAGGCCCAGGCGGTTCTTCACCACAAATGGAGCCTCGTCCTTCTGGAAGCAGCCGGCCGTCTCTTTGGCAGCCTCGGCAAAAGCCTGTGGCGATAAAATGTGGTTGAAGATCCCCGGATCCATGGTGTCGGATATTCCTCTGTTCTCACCATGCCCAGGTTACTCAGCATGGCAAGTCCGCATTTGGAGAGGGTGATGTTGAGCTGGTCCTTGCTGCTGATCACAATGACAGTCTTGTAGTCTGGGACGTTGTAGTCCACCTCATCCGCCCACTCGACATTCCTCAATGGCTTTGTTTTCATCTGGTTGTAAAAGTTAGAAACAGTCAGGGTTGCTTGATTTAAAAAAACAAATAAAACAAAAAACTTACTACCATGATTTACCAAAATTATTTTTATGGGATAAATGACAGTGTCTACAAGTATGAGACTTTGTTGTTTGTTCAGATTACATGTGTGCTGCTTTTATTATAACTTGGACTGGAATGTATATAAAAAAATGGGTAAGAAGAAAATGAGGAAAAAGATCAAATCCAGATATACTTTTTGAAAATACAATACAATAATTCAATATTTTCTGGACTATAAACCGCTACTTTTTTTTTTAACCATGCTGCTTATAGACCAGTGTGGCTATTCTGTGGATTTTTCTTCCACCACTAGGGGCACTCTAACCGGAATTATAATACAATACAATTGCCATAAACAGGATGTGACTGCAGGTGGAGGAGTTCAACAGGCGAGGGCGCTGTGCACTAGGTTATGAATTAGGTGGTATGCGGAAGTTAACTGAAAGTGGAGTGGCAGCGGGCAGTGAAATGAAGAAAAGTACTTTATTTTCTCTTCGTTCTGTTCCGTTTTAATCAGCAAAGTTGCTGTCATGTTAAAAGGCACTGTTAGGAAATAATCAGTTCAGGTACATACATGTAAATTTACAGTTCAAAATCGTTCTGTAAATGCAGTAAATATCTCATTTTTTAACAAAGAAAGGTGCGGCTTATATAAAGGTGCAGTTTATATATGTTTTTTTTTTCGTTCTTTTTTTTTTCAACTAGAGTGGGTGTGGCTTATATAAAGATGTGGCTTATAGTCCGGAAAATACGGTAATCAATCCAACAGTCAGTAATGTAACAAGTATGACTGCATATATCTTTTGCCTGCATGCATGTGTGTGACTACCTTGAATTCCAGTCTCCAGGGTCGGAATCCATCTCCTGTCTCGTCCTCTAACGGCTCCAGCAGCGGCTCCCACACTCCCACCACCTCGTTGTAGTAATGGACCTAAACATTTATATATTGGACATGTGAAATAGCCCAATAATTACATCCGTTTTCTATAGCTGGAAGAAATCCCACGCAAGAAGGCCCGAGCTAACATTCAAATCCAGGACCTCTCTGTGAGACAGATGTGCTAAGTAAAAGCATAAATTGTATTTGCACTCGAGGAGGCAGCACTTGATCACCAAACCAACAAATTGCACTTGTTTCGTGTGTGTGTGAGCCTGCAGCGGGCACATGGGCAAACTACAATAAGCCTGCATCTGTCATAAAATACTGTGCTTGTCTTACCTCTAAATTCAACTCACTCCTCAAGTTGATGAGCGTGGACCAGTTGTTGACATCTCCTTGGAAGGAGGACTTTGCCAGAAGCATGGGCATGGTGCGGTGCCCCACTCCAGCCTCCAAAGTCACACAGATTGATTTGATGTGCATCTGGAAAGGAAGGACAGACAGCCTGTTAAATGATGCTAACACGTCTCTTGCTCTAACTATAATAGAGGCTTGCACCTTAAGTGACTCCCCCCGTGGAATCAGCGGGGCCGCTGCTTTGGTGTTTGCTTCTCCCTGCTCATCCAAGAACCACAGTTTGAGATCCTTCCAGTCCCGTTTCCGCCACATGTCCACAGGGACGGGACTTTCAAGCTCCTCTGTGGTCTCCGGGGTGGGTGTCAGGGCTGACTGGATGGTTAAGACCGTCTTGATGATAATGGGCGAAACCTGGATAAAGCAGTAGTGGTAGCAGTTTTTTTTTTTTTTTTTTGGTAAAGCATTTCATTAAAAAAAAAACATTATTGAAATGTTTAGATTCATCAGTATATGTGACGGTGCACCAAAAGTCACGGTTTGATGCGAAGCTTAGTTTTCAGGAGACAGGTCATTCAAGTTGGGTAAAACAAAGGAAAGATTACCCAACATAAAATCCCCTATCTTTCGGTATATTGATAAAAGCACATCGCTAATCAGAATGTTCACTAACCAGAGGCTAAGCTGCAATGCGCGTCTCGTGTTTTCAGACTAGGTTTACGCCATAGAAATGTACATGTGGGAACTCTGTACAGGAGCAACGTACATTCCTGGCAAGCAGCCCGCACCAACCTTGAGCGAGAGAGAATTGATGGAGATCTCCATAGCTTGCGGAGACGTCGGGGACTCAGAGCTCTGAAAGAACACCTGGCATGGCTGCAAGACTGTGGTCACATTGTGTAGCCTCTTCTCCCTTAAGAAAGGACACGCCACCACCTAAAATGGACATGGAAATGCTAAACAGGAAGTCACCCCAACATTTTCTTGACAAGAAATATGTTCTATGTGCCTCCACCCGTTTTTAGCCATCTTAGGGGGCGGCCATTTTGCCACTTGCTGTTGACTGAAAATGACAACACATTTGCTGAGGGCTCAGGTAACAACTAATCATGACTCAGTTTCAGAAAGCATATTCAAATAAACGCAATATTAATCGGAATGCCGTGTTTCGACTAGTGGAGGCACGTAGAACATATTATTGTAAAGAACATTTCTGGGTTGACTTCCCTTTAGCAAAAACATTTTCCAGCGCGACACGACGACACGAACAGCGTCAAACCTTGAGGTCTTGGATTACGGCTGTCATCTTTGAACTCTCTGCATCGCTTTTCATGACCAACTCGCACTGCGTGGTCATCACCAGGGCCAGCGCATCGGCGCGCGTCAGGTCGGCCACGAACACGATCTCGGGGTTTCGCACGACCACGTTCATCTCTGACTTTGACACCTTGGCTGGCGCAGGTACTGAGATGAAAATATCAACAAAGACAATTCATGAGCATCAAGTGTTATTATTTCGGACATTTGGCTATTTCAGGCGAGCAGCGATTCCCAACCAGGGAGATGGGGTACTTAAGTGTACCCCTTTGCAGCTCACCCACAACCCTAATGAGGATACGTTGTGGATGGATGGATGGATGTTGTAAGATAAGCTTGAATAGACTTTTTTTCTTCCCCACTCACTTGTTTCCTCTGGCTGGGCAGGGGTGTTGGTTTTATCTACCGGTGCTGGGTTGTTCTTGGCTTGCGGTGTTTCAGCAAAGCCTTCCTTGGTGGCATTAAGGAAAATGTCCGCCACGGTGAGGAGAAATTCCATGCTGGCGCACAGATACACGTCCTGTACCACCGTGTCTAAGGTGGTGCCTTCGTGGCTCTGCCGGTAGTTGACCTCCACCATCATGTTCTTCTCCGTTCCGGGACGCATGGCCATCATCCTGAAATGGGACATTGGATTGGCGACACCCTCCTCAACACCTACCCGTTGAAAAATATGCTTGATATAAAATAAAAAAAAATCGTAGGTAGCACTAAACGGATTATCTCCGGTACCTTGGGCTGACCGTCTTGCTATTCGGCCTCTTGTCATCGAGAAGGCAGGTGGACAATCGGACGGCGGCCTTCATGGAGCTGTCCGAATACATCGATAAGGAGGTGGAGATGGTGCCAAGGGTGAACTCGCCCAGTTTCAGCTCATCATCGTGTGGCTCCAAATGGAGAAGCTGGAGAACATGAATGCAGTGTGAGAAAAACAATTACCCCCATTAATTCATCCAATTAAGCTTTTTAGCATTATTATTTACTCTATGTAAAGGTAGTATTTTTCATATACATTTCCAGCATTTAAATTCATGGACAATGACATTTTTTGGGGGGGAGGGAGTCGCTCAAACCGGCCGAATGCCGTGCAACAGACTGGTGCGCAAGAAAGATGTAACAATGTAAAAAAAAAAAAAAAATTTAAGAATTTGTGTTTCTGAAATTAGAAAGGCCTTTTTTGTCATTGTATGCATGACAAAATTGGAGTTTTCTAATCCTCTGTGTCCATGAAAATATTTACAACTAGTACAATAGCATAGGAAAAATACACAATAAGATAAGAACAGAACAAGAATGGTGTGAATAAAATGAGAATAGTGCAAATAAAATAAGAATAATGCAGTGTACATTAGAACAGTAAAATAAATAGTAAAGACTGTACGATATGCATGGATCTGCCACACTAACTAAAACGCTCGTAAAGTGCAGTGTAAATGTCAAGTGTTGCCTCCACAAGCGAGAAAAAGCTTTTACTGCCTTTAAGGCCTTCTCATTTTCACCCAAACTCGAAGCTTCGCTTCCTGAAGCAGAAGCTGCCCGTTAAGTCGCAACACCCCAAACCTTCCTCTGAAACTTTAAAAGTGATGGTCCACACTTTTACATCACAATGTTTTGATCACTTGTGTTTGCGTTTAAACGTATTACCTCATTCACATTTGGCTTAAACAGGACCAGCGCCATGGAGTCAATCTTGAAGTCTGCTTTCATGGTTGTCTTCAACTTGATGTTCTTCCGAGTCTCCACCACAGCTGCCGTCACCACCGTGTTGCCTAAAAATAACAGGATGTTGAAGAGATTTTGGGTAACTTTCTGGACTTGGTCTAAGTTCTGAAGACTTACTGTTGGCACGGTCTGTGTTTCCGGAGCTGCGGGGCTCTTTGTCAGGTGTCGAGTCTTCAGTGTGAGCGGGCGCAAAGGCGGTGACAGTGTCAGAATTCTCTGAGAGGTTTTCATTGAGAATCCTGAGGACAACCACCATGTCATCTTTGCTGAGGATCAACTGTTTGGCAGGAGAAACAGAGCATTAAAATAATGGCAAGCCCAACTTTTTGCGTACAAAGAGCACACAGTAGGTTGGCCCATTCAAATATTTACACTTTATTGGTTTAATTCGCGACCACTAGTTTGATTAGTACTCCTTCAAAAAATGAAATCCTCTTTCAGTTTAACAAGATAAAACCATGTCAAATAAATTACGATTTACAATCTGATCATCGCAATGATTTATCACATGTACTGAATGTCAACTTGGACATAAAACAAGATGGCGAACAGGCTAACCATTTACGCCTAATAGATCTGCCTCATTTGCCCATTCACAAAGCTGTGAAGTTGAGATTGTACATTTGCAAGAATTGTGACTTTTGGGAAGGTTTCAATTCATTTTCGTCATCCTGTTTTGTTTTGTTTTTAAAAATGTATTCAGAATTGCATAACGGTTGACTGAGTGCCTTCTTGTTTACTTGTTTAATAAATAATGAAACAACCAATTTATGCATTAGTGCAATAGGTGGGAAGCTGCAGCTGAGCATCTCAAAAATACGACAAAGTAGTCAGTTATACCTTGGGTGTCTAAACCTATTCGGCCCTTGTGGCCCACACACACATGGAACCGAAACCTTTTTGCAGCGCTCAAAGTGTTGCTCGCAAAATTATTCTGTTACTAGAAAAATGTATACAACACACTCTGTTACTAAGTCTGTTACTTACGCTCAAGGGCATAAGATGAGCGGTGATCTCGATGTCGGGGATGCTGTGGTACCAGTTGGACGAAAGATTCCTCTGAATCTCCACTTCCAGGCTGATTGGCTGCAACAGGTTGCTTTCGCCCTGAAACACTCCATTAACGAATGTGGTCCTGCAGAAAAAACAAATGGACGATTACGACTGGGCCCTCGCAGCCCCTTTTTTATGGCAAAAAGACCATCAAAATTTGACACCATGCTCGGCCCACATTAGAAAGTCTGGGCATAAAACTTAAGCCATTTAGTGTGGCCCATCTGTTGAGGATACATGCTTCCATCGGGGCTCATTTGGACAAATTCCCAAGTTGAAGTTTGTCAAAGTAGAAGCCTCGGAATTCAACTACAATGGCTGCCTCAAAGCAAACTCGTAAACCTCTGGTTAGGGCTGTGCAATTAATCGAGATTCAATTACAATTACGATTATCACACTCCACGAGTGCAAAATTGACATAATCGTAATAAATGATTATTAAGACGCGTTTATATCCAGAGTTTGTTTACACAAGGAAATCATACTTGAAGTTATACATTTGCACTTTTTTTTATTTTATAAAAACTAATTTCATGAATTTTGTTTGGTCCAAAAGGAACTTACATACTTATAGTGTTTCAAAGAAATGTGTCTTTTAAGTTTAAACATTTTCTTGTTTTGTACCAAAAAATAAATGAACGTTTGAATAACCATGATTTCAATTATTACCAAAATAATCGTGATGAATATTTTTTTCATAATCGAGCAGCCCTACCTCTGGTTCAATTTCAGGCGTGGATCCTTAAGACATTTGTTGTGCGTCCTGTTATAATAGGTCTAAAAATGCATGTGTGGAGTCGTACCTGTACATCTTGAGGTCCGTGAGCTTGACTTCCATGATGTCCACCACAGGCGGGATCTTGCGGTGACTCTTCGAGGGCTGCATGGCAAAGTGATTCTTGACCGCCAGGAAACCCAGGTCGGCCACTAGGACGTTGGGGGACGAGGACGACTGCGGGACGAAGATGACGGGCGCTTTGAAGTGGACGTTGAGGGCAATGCGAGTGCTGCGCTCCGACAGCTCCTTCACGCCGGACGCCGCCTTTTCGGCCGCCTGCTGGGTCACTTCGGCGACAGCCTCCTTGGCCTCCTGGAAGTTGTTTATGAACGCCTGCAGGGGTGGAGTGAAAGAAATGTTCCACTCTGGCACTTTGATTGCGTTGCCAAACCAAATTATAAGTGAACTTACATTTCCCAATTTAATTCATGGGAATACAATTTATCCATTCCAGCCTCAGAAAAAAAGCTACATTTATATATACAGTACAATAAGAAATAAGTGAAAACACACTTTATAGTAAACATTAGGGGTGGGAACGATAATTCTTTTTTTGATGCATCATTCAGCACATTAAAAATTCGGAATCGATTTATATGTATTAATATTCGATAATTAAAGCTTAAATAAAAAAATTAAAAGCCTGCGCAAGTGATTAAGTGAGTTTCTACGTCAGATGTCTGTGCTAGGCTAAGCTAATACGTGACAAAATGGCGGAACAAGCAAAACCTCATACGAGCGCAGCGAAGTCAACGTGTGAAATATAAATCATTGCTTCTTCCTTGAGTTTTTTGTTTTTAAAAGGGTACCAGTGTTTTGCATGGACTATAAAATGTAAGCCAATGTAGAGTTTCATCGGAATCGGAATCATAGGCCTCTGAATCATCGGCGAATTGAATCCAATCATGGGCCTCTGAATCATAATCGGATCGAATCGTGAGGTACCAATAGATTCCCACCCCTATTGCACAAAGGTATAGTCAGAATTTTTTCAGTGATGTGGCTAAGGTGACATGATGACTCACTAAGGGATGGCTATATAATGATAAAAAACGATTTTGTTTGTATTTATCAACAACAATGCAACAAGCCACAATGGCAGGAATACTTGCGATGCTCACCAGTATGGAGGACAAAAACTTGTTGAGTAAGACAACCTGGATGCATCCCACTGTCAACGTGACTGAGGTGTCAACCTGAGACATGTCAAGGTAGGCCTCGCCCTCGGTCGCATCAGTGTGGTTGATCATCTGGAAGGCAAACACCTCCCTGTCTGCTATAGACACGGCCTAAGAGCAGAGACATCCGGCAAGGGTTTGAAAAGTAAATGAGGCAGCCGTGAAGGTGAGAGGAGATTGACCTTCTTGTACCTTCTTGTAAAAGGCGGTTTCATCGCAGTCAAACACGATGATGTTCTTCAGGTTGGCCAGGACCTTCATCTCTCGCTTCCTCATCAGAACCTCACAAACCAGGCCTAAGAAGTTGAGAGGAGTTCGTAAACCTGGAGTACACAACAGAATGCTCAATTCTTGAATGATACCTTCGATTCTGATCTCCGATATCATGGCTTTCTGCCCTCGAATGTAAACCTTCAGAGAGCGGAGATCGGCTCGGAGGTGCAGATTGATGATGGCAGCGACCTTGGGATTCTTCGGTGCTGTGAGAGCAGACAAACGCATCAAAAGGGAAAAAGACAGCGAGATGAAATTCGAAACAGCACAAATTGCTGTTGTTCTGGAGTGAAATAACCTGGTCAACTACAATAAAATTCAAGTTTACGGTACTTTTTCTCTTGGCAACGGCGGTCCCCTCTTTCTTGCCCTCCTCCAGCTCCTCTTCCTCCGGGATGGCGGGGAGCTCCTCCTGTACGCTCTCCTCCTTTTGGGTGGACTGCGGCACCAGACCATTGAGGTAGTTCATGGTGTTGAGGAGCGCCTCCGTGTGGAGATTCACGTCCAGTGACGAGAAGGTCACCTGACGGCACGGATCGGACGTCATCAGAGGGCAATGTTGACTCCAAAGTCTCACCGTGCCTTTAGAGGTATGCATTGAACCCCTCCACAATGGTGGTTCACCAAACGTAAATTCACCTATTCAAAGTTTTAAATTGTTCTTTTTTTTAGTGGGGGGGTGCCATCATATATGACAATTTTGTCCTCAATGTGTGGGGGGGGGCTCTCTTATATTACAGAAAAAATAAAAAGATGTTAGATCATGTTAAAAATCAGTACGTGTGTATCCAACTTTACCTTGATTAGCTGCTCTGTGTTGTTGTGCAGGGACTTGAACTCAGGCCCGTTTTTTTCAGCCTAAAAACAAATCGTTAATAGTTATTACAAAAAAAAAACAAACTTGGAAAACTAATCTTACAAGCCACTTACTTACTTTTATATACTCCAGTGTGAGCATGTCGACCTCTTTGTTATCCAAAGTAGTGATGAGTTGAATTTCCTTGTTTTCGCAATCTACACAAGTGTGAATATTCAAATATGATTTAATTTACATGGCATATTAAATATATTGACACAGCAGTGATATAAAGGCTAAGTAGAGAACAGTAGCAAGGTCTTATTTATTCACTCTATGTTTTGTGCAAATATTAAAACTCATTATCATATGTATGGCGGCACGGTGGTCGACTGGTTAGCACGTCCGCCTCACAGTTCAGAGGTCGTGGGTTCGATCCCGGCTCCGGCCTCCCTGTGTGGAGTTTGCATGTTCTCCCCGTGCCTGCGTGGGTTTTCTCCGGGCACTCCGGTTTCCTCCCACATTCCAAAAACATGCATGGTAAGTTGATTGGATACTCTAAATTGCCCCTAGGTGTGATTGTGAGTGCGGATGTTTGTCTCTGTGTGCCCTGCGATTGGCTGGCAACCAGTTCAGGGTGTCCCCCGCCTACTGCCCAAAGACAGCTGGGATAGGCTCCAGCACGCCCCGCGACCCTTGTGAGGAGAAGCGGTACAGATAATGGATGGATTATCATATGTCATCTGTCTCACGCACACTTTATTTACTAACAGTAGAATTTTATATATGAGTCAAGCCCTGACACGAATAGCAAAAACGTATGCGTAATTGATGCACTCCCTAAAAATGTTTACAGTTTCCGACAGGCTTCAGTTTTACTTTCCAATTAGACAGGGCTATAGCCTGACTGAAATAGGTTTCTCCTCTCAATTCAAAATTGTTCCTTAGCGGCAAAATGCTACAAGATGGCACAAAAGCAATACTTTTGGATTAGACAGGACATTGGCCAAGCACAAAACAGCTAGTTTGTGATATTATTGGCAGATAGCAACAGTTTCCCCTAAAATTGGCAAATAAATGTGAGTATTGTGTGTTTATTTTGCCGAGTTTGAATTTCGGCTTTGGTCCTCCCATTTGGAGTTTGCATGTTCTCCCCATGCTTGCATGGGTTTTCTCCACTCTAGCTTCCTCCCACATTCCAAACACACGCATGTTAAAGTTAATAAATACTGTACATCTAAATTGTCCATCGGTGTGAATGTGAGCGTGAACGCTTGCTTTTCGCCCAACCCTCACCCGTGTCACAAAGACACAAACGTAACAGTGGGATTGATGCTTTTGAGGGCTAAAATACGGACCTGTGTATTCGGGACACCTGAGGCAGATCTCCTTGAGGTAAGTGTTGGACGTCATGTCAAAGGTGCGCATTTTCAGCTCAGTCCCCAGGCCCTCCACCTCCAAGTGGAGCACGGCCACCTCCTGACAGCTGCCACTGAGGCGGCACAACTGGACAGAGAACTAGAAACAAACAAAAAACATGCAGGTGTTAAAAAAAAACAAAAAACTGTGATATACTTAAATAGCCAAAGGATCAAGAATTACTGCACACTGTTCTCAGCATCGGTGAAATAAGCCTGTTTTGAGGGGGCCGTCGCATCGCAAAAGAACCACCGCTCACCCCGCTAGCTTTGACATGATAAACGGTACATGCTTGAAAATGGACAAATCTTCACCCAGTCTAGCTGACGAGTCACGGCCAGAAAAATGCAGAGAAGGGGCGGGATTATGTAAATCAGATGGCTTGTGATGTCAAAAATCCCACAAAATTCAGGATATCTTGCAGAGCGATACATTGAGAAAAAAATAGCTCACAAAAGATTAACCTGGCTGTGTAATTTCACAATTAACAGGTGGAACAACATCACCTCACTAATTTCAAATGTCATCAGAAAGTCGGTCATGTTCTTCTGCTGCTCCTCCTGCACGACACCCTTCCGTCTGTTCAGGTCGGCGTAGCGCAGCGGCATGGGACTGTCGGAGAAGAAGTGCTGCCCCGTGATGGGAGAGCTGGGGGCGTCGTAGAACAAGTCTTCTTCAGACCCTGAGGAGACCAAACCCCGTTAGCACCACATTAGAGTGCGTGTAAATGTAAACAAGACGAATAATAGGGATGGGGATGCCCAGGCTCACCGAGTGAAGAAATGCTGATGGTCTCACATGACTCGAAAAGTAAAGAGGAGCGCTGGTCGGCCAACTGCAGATGTCTCCTTGTGGAAAGCTGTGGTGTGAACTGCTTGGGCTTCGAAAGGAGACAGTACAAGTCATACAAATATATAATACTGTGACAAATTTGTAGCAATGCAATGATGCAATTGTGCCTGGATTGTGTGGATTGTGTGATATAGACACCACATTAACGTTTAACCCTGCCACACGCTTTAGACACGTTTATAATCAAAACAGACTTGAATGCATTAAAACCCACATCTTTTTTTTTTTTTTTTTATAAACAGATTGCAAACCTATTTGAACATACCCAAAAATGTATGGAACGTACTCCATGTATTTCAGTGTTTGTGGACATAACTATATAATAGGCAGGCCTGAGGGGGTGGTGTGAGTGTCTGGTTGAGTTTTGCTAACAGCAGCTTCTGTGTGGATTGTGCTCATTGTTTTGCGGTTCTCCCAGCGTTCAAAAAATGGCTGAGAAGTGCATCGTGATTGTGGCTCTCAAAACGACAGTTTACGAGTTATTAATTCAACACTAGAAGCCTGTCATTTGACTATTTCTGCTTTACATTTGGCCGCCATACCTCCTGCTGCTTTGGCAGGAGATGGCCAATTTACAAATGAAAGGTGGCTAATTGTAGCCAGCAGAGGTTTTTTTTTGGCAAATATCACCCAGATTTGTAGTTCAATAGTTATTGTAAAAAAGTTGTAAAAACACCCGGGCATTCCAGTGGTTAAACAATGTATCAGTAGAAGTGGATATTACACCTTACGACATTAACAAAGCATTTCCCTAAAATCATGTTTAATCGCTAATTATCCATCCATCCATCGAATTTCACAAAAAAAAATTGCGAAGTTAATTACGCTGTCATTGATACTAATGATGTGGGCACAGATGTCGCTGCTACCGCCTGACAAGAGAAAAGGCATCACAGGCTATTTCTGCACATAAGCATTTCATCTATCAATTTATAAAATAGTCATATATAAATAGTCATTATCGTTTATCAAGGATTTCTTACACGTTGCGACTTTCACTCTTGAGGATTGAGGATACGTAAAACCGCATGGCTGTGCATCTACTTGTCCATTTGCGCAATACCGTAGGTTAACTTCTGTGTCGTGTTGCCCAGGGGTGCGCGCACCTTTGAATATGGGGGCACGCCAGCGTTGGACGGAACAGGACTCGTCTGCGGCAGTGGGATACTGTCCACCAGCTCCAGAACATTTCGAAGTTTAACGTCGGAGATTCGGAGGGAGAGCAGAGGGAGCTCTCCTGACAGCTTGTATCTGGGGGCGGGGGGTTGCGAGTGAGGGGGTGAAGTTGCCTGTTGTCTTACGGTTACATTCATGTCTCAGAAACAGCAATACATTTCCTGTGTCAACATAATCCTTTATCCAGAAGTATCAGAAATGGGAAAGCCAATAAACACTGTTTATACCTCATTATTAACTCCATTAGTCTGACTTTCAATCAAAATTCTTTGTTGAATGCACTTTTACGCACTAATTTTGAAGTAGTTTTAACATTAAAATAGATCAATTCGAGCCGCAACATGGTTATGTTGTCTTTTTTTCCCCATTTTCAAACTTACTTTGCCATGCGTGAGTCTTTGACCACCATGGCCCTGCTGAACTCCATTTTCAAATCCACCGGCTCCAGGATGTGAAGCGGCGACTGCCTTTGCATGCGGGCCTTTTTCCAGTCGTCGTCTAAAGGTTGGGGGAAAGGTTCGACACATCAGTCACACCGTTTATTTCAGCGATTCCCAACCACTGTGCGGCAACATCAGGCAGAAAATCTCACTTCATTAGTCAGAAAAATTGAATGATTCACTACAGAGGTATCTTTTTTCATCTACATCATCCAGCAACGTAGTGAAAGGCAGAACAATTAAATTACACGCTTCAGCGAGATGGCAAAAATTAAGATTACACCGTGTAGGCACCTGTAGCCATTAATGCAACAGAATACCAGCATTCAATTTACTCACATGTTGAGAAAGTAAACATGTGAGTAAATTGAAATAGTAAATTACATTAGAGTAAATTGATATTTGTAGTATTCCCTATATTTTTTAAGCTTGCAATTTGCTTTACGTTTACATACATTTAAAATGTGTTTATATGTAAATTGTAAAGGGAGTGGTAAAACTATACAAAAATAAAACTGTATGGCCTTTTACTGTATATTGCTGCTTTTCACCAATTGTGAATGGGTGAGAAGCATATCCCGCACGATAAACTCAGTTACTGTACTGTATTTACTACTGTACCTGGTTTACTGAAAAGGAATTGCAGGTTGTTGAGCTGGAGGTCGAAGTTGTCGTAAGCTCTCAGCATGATGTCTTCGAGTTTGCTCGAGCCCGCTGACAGCTGAGGCAAATTCTTCTTGCACTGACTGGACATCTACGAATACATTTTTAAATGGAGCTTTTAGAAAACCCCTTGCTGATATTTCCTCACCTGCAAGTGTCCGAGATCCAGCAACACGATGTTCTGGGTGCCGTCATAGAAGCCCGTCTGTGGGATGATAACGTAAGAGGCCAACAGGTTCACCTTCAGGTCCAGCACCTTCTGCGTCTCGATCACATACATTAGCCCTACATAAAAAGATACGGTGTTGTTAAACATAAATATGAATGTCTTGTGAATAACATTGATTGTAATGGATAATGGCTACTAATGGCATATTTATTATGTATCAAAGGAGCTGTCAAATGAACTGCTGATTCTAATTAGAATTGAATTGGCCTAGACGGAGGTCTGTGTACTCAATATACTTGTTAGTGATTTAAAATACATAATTATAAGGGTAGCCATATTGTACTGAGCAGCCAGGATGGAGACACGTGTATTATTTTTGTCGCTATGCTAGTTACCTAGCTACCATTTCATTTTTGGAGATGAGGTTATAATTTCCACTTTGTCATCACTGTTAGCCTCTGAAAAGCCAAGGTAAAGGTAGGTCACACCTCGTAGATTCTTACTGAACTGAAGTCTACCGAGACTTAATTAAGTTTTGACTCTTGTTTTTTTTTTTTTTTTAATACATTTTACAGTTACTGTTGCAGCAATACGTTATAGTGGTTGGCATGTCTTCTTGATTTGAATCTTGGCTCAGGTCATCGCAAATTCCTCTAACATTTCAAAAACATGCATGTAAGGTTTATTCAAGACTTTTAATGGTCCTTCTGTGTGAATGTGTGTTGAATTCATATACTTTTTAGGATATTTTTGTTTGGTGGCGTGCTGTGGGATTTATGTAATGTTAAAACGTGTGCCTAGCCTCAATAAAGTTTGGGAAACACTGCTTTAGCGGCTCTACTGTACCTTACTAATTTGAGTCCCATGAGATTATTGCCGTATAAGCAACTGACCAGTGGCTGTACGGTCTCGGAACTGCTCCAGTTTTATCAGTGTGGCGTTGGTGAGTTCGTCCAGCTGCAGGTCGTCAGGAGGCCTGAAGAAGGCGGCCATGGCGTTCACTGTCATCTGCACGCACAAAGAATACACCCAGACATGTGAACACTTTTGTCACACGGCAAAATAAACTACAGCTGTCTGCACTCACGGCATCGTAGATGATTTCCAGCGGCTGCGATTCAACAAAGAGCCGCTGATTGGCACGTTGACCCAGAGGGTTCGTCTCGAAAAACAGGCTGAGCAGCGGACTTCCTGTTCCCGTGCCGACCGTCCTGGACGACAGGAGGGTGGGAGCGGGCCGTCTACCTGCCAGACCTGTGATCTCGAACAAACTCAGCTCGGCTGTGAATCTGAAGAATTTTATTTTTTTTTCATTATCATTACAATTGAACAACTATATTTCAATGCAATGATGGCCATATAAAAGTGCCATAGAATAAGACATACTTGTTGGCTTGTGCTCCAGATCTTTGTGTCAAGGTGGACATCAGCTCCCCGACAGTCAACTTGATGATCTCGTCTTTGTCCTTGCTGTCTTTGATGGAGACGCTCAGCTTTTCCATGTGGAAATCCACCTTTAAGTCCTCAAACTAGAAAAGAGGAGAAAATAGCAATGAAAGTACTGAGTTTATTATTTCAACTCTCAAGGGGGGACAAATGATGTCAAACTGACAAATGCATTTTTCGTATACAAATAGCTGGATCTCTGAAGCGGCTGCCAACCCATTGCACAAACAAGTAAATATTTTGTGAACAAAGTATTTTCCAAAATGTGGCTGCGATTGGAGCCATTCTGATTTCTGCCCGATCGCGACGTCACAAGACGGCAAATTTGTATACCGGCCTCACAAGGAGGATCTTTGCACTTGACTTGGTAGCATAAGATCTGCCATCTCCTAGTGACAGCTGGACCACGCGGAGGCACAATCACGGTGAACTCAAATGTGAAGCAAAGCTTGTACATTACCTAACAGTGTTAGCTTCTACTAAGCGACACATAGCGTACTCAAATGTTTGGTGAAGTTGTTCTCGGCCCATGACTTAGCAGCTCGGCTGGCTGAAGAGCCGCTGCTTTCAACTAACAGATTACTCATAACCACAATCCTCCCACACTCCAATAGCATGCACGTTTGCTTCATTGAACACTCTAAAAACTGATCGTTTGTCGATATGCGCCCTGCGAATGACTGGCCAACAGACCGCGGTATTCCCCGCCTCTCGCTAAAAGTCTGCTCCAGCTCTTTTGAGAGGACAAGCACTATAGAAAATGGATGGATGGATTTAGGATGCAATTTGTGGATTAATGGAGAGTGTGTGGGAAGAGACTCACATCCTTTGGATAAATGGAATTAGCGGCAGTCTCACTGTATCCGATGGCAGTGTAGAGCCTGGATTTCTCATCAGGAGTTAACAGCTCATCAAAGCCTGTGCGCAAACACATTGATGGATCGGATGGGCTTCAGTCAGAAACCGGATATATGTGGACAAGCACCATTTCCTCCACCCTACCTCCTCCCGTGCTCTTGACTTCCTTCGTTTCAGACTCAGGCTCCGCCCCCCAGTTCCACATCCAACTGATCCACCCTTGAGACTCCTCTTCCTCCATCTTCAAGCCTGGACGGTAAATACGCAAGCCTGCCTTACTCGCCTGAGGAGAGGAACAAAACATGTCATAATTACAGATTTTTACCACATATCCAATCCGAAGCAGGCACAATAGAAATGACTGTACCTCCACTTCAGCCTGTTGTCTGGCTAGTGTGATGTTAAAAATATCAAGTGTCTTCTCAGGCTCCTGAGAACACACACACAATAGAAAATTGTTGACAGGGCAAAAAGCATGACCTATGCCAGTGATGTAAAGTGAGAGAGAGAACAACGAAATGCACTTCAAATTGAAGCTACTATGCCGTAAAGTACAAATAACCTGATCTGCCTGTTGCCATTCAAATAACATACCCAGTATGTACGACCAACTGTACCTGGGAAGCGCTTTACTGCTTTTGTAAAACTCCACTTTTGAATCTTCTGTTGAGATCGCCATCATATAAACGAAGCCTCATTTTTACAGTATCCTTTTTTTCAACATTTTTGTTTGGTGTCGTGCCAAGACATTTTCTAATGTAGACCTTGGTTGCATAAAGGTTGTGAAAAACTGCTTTAACTACTCTTAAAGTGGAAGCCAACCCAAACATATTTTTAAAAAGAATATGTTCTATGCAGGCCAACTAGTTGAAACAAGGCATTCTGATTAATATTGCGTCTGCAGAACATGAGTTAAGCAGCAAAATCCACCTGTTTTTAGCCATCTCTGGGGGCGGCCATTTTGTCACTTCTGTCAACTGAATATGACTTCACAGATGTGCATGGCTCAGATAACGACCAATCATGAAAACAGGTGAGCCGGGATTGGTCGTTACCTGAGTAATTTCAATGTCATTTTCAGTCGATAGAAGTGACCAAATGGCTGCCCCCAGAGATGGCTAAAACAGTTAATGCACCAGGATTCATTTATTCCGCAAATGCAATATTTACCAGAATGCCTTGTTTTAACTAGTAGACCTGCATAGAACATATTCTTGAAACAAATGTTTGTGTTGACTTCCCCTTTAACTCCTAATTTTCGGCCCACCTGCAGTTCCTTGAGTAGTTCCTCACTGGGTTTCTTGCTGGTGATCTTGATCTTGTAGAGCTCGCGGTAGGACTTCACCAGTTTGCGGTGCCGCTGAATGTGTGGCCACGACCACATGTGGAGTCGGGGCTTCACGTCCACCTCCAGGAGGCTCGTGATGGCATAGTTCCACCTGCAGACATCACAGCGAAAAGCGTTACAGTCGTGGGGGATATTACAAAAGAAGAAGACATCGTAGAACAGTGTCTTACCAAATGTTGGCATTGTTGTGAACTAAGACCTCAGGTCTGTACTTTCTATATGGCAGGTTACGTGACATCAAATCCACTGAGCCCAACAGCTCCAAGATGCTGATGTACTAGAAAGAGGACCAGTACAACCATTACTTAGGGCTGGTTCTATTTCCTCCCTGCTTACCGCCACATGCTGTGCTGAAAGCACTGAATGTTTCCTTCACGCACACACAGGAAGCATTCAGTGCTCTCAGCATCACATCTCGTGGTCATTCGTAATTTAGAGAACCGTAGTTACATTTGTAACTTTCGATTAGCACTGCTGCCTACCTGGGGTCTGTTAAGCTCAATGGCCACCTCTCTGAGATTGACCATGAGGTCCACTTTAGGAAATGAGAAGTCCACATCTGACCTGGGATTCATGCAAAGCTTTGCATCCGCCGAGATGGGACGGAAAACTGTGGAGCACCAAAAAAAAAAAAAATTGTGCAATGGTGTGATTATATATGTCAGTGTTGCCCCACCCTATTACAGTTCATCGTTCGTGCAATAGCTGTATTGCGGACAGTCACATTCACTTTTTTAATTTTTTGGATTAGTTTTTACAGAATACATTCACGTCCGAAGCACCGCGTTGACCCATAACATGCCAAGCAACTACTGGAAGAGATGCAACATAATTAACAGCAAGAAGAAGAGTAAGTTTTGACATTTGCAAATTTGTTGTTGCCACACAGCAAAGAAAATATGTGCCTGTGAGTACCATTAACATTTATACTTCTTTCCGGTAGGCCATCTATGGCTTTTCTCATTACATGTCAGCATTAAGATAATGTTTTTTTCTTCCATTAAATTATATTGTTCGGCTGAAACATTTTCGTGTTTAAACAAACAATGATTACTTCTTTGTTTTCTGTGTCAGTTTTCCAGGAACTTTGAATTGGGAAGTGACAAACACCTTGTAGCGAGCACAATTTGCTCTTATTTGAAGAATTGTGTGAGTGACAGTGAGAGCAGGTGGTATGGAATACTTTAAAAAGTGTTTAAGTAAGTTTGTGTGTGTTTTATTAGTCAATAAGGAGTACAACTAAAAAGATTTATATTGTATCGCTGATTGGGTCTAGAATGCATCACTCCCCACAAAGAGCGGTTCGCTGTACTATGAAGTGGTCAGACAGCATCTAAGGAATTAACTCTGCATGGGTTTTGCTTTTTCTTTGGCTTCCGTGTGATTATTTTTTAACACAAGAAACGCATGTGGATGGGGTTTTACTGGAGTTGGTGAAATATGTTCTGACACTCACTGAAATCGCGGTCTGCCGGATGGGAGCCTTTGGGGTCCAAGCTATTCTGGAGCCACAGCTATAGAAAGACCAAGAAAGAGAAGCTCCATTTCATTTTTCACCTGCCAAATATGCTTCTTTGTTCTTTACCCACAGAGTGTGACGCATCAAAAATATGAATAGATTAATTAATATATTAATATTAATAACTTTTTTACTCACCAAAGCCTCGTCTGGACTGTAATTGGAAAAGAGCACAGAGTTGACATTCCAGTAGGCAAACAATTTGTCCAGCTGAACCAACTGAGAGGAAGGAAGCAGCAATTAGAGCAATGCATCCCCATATAACAATATCTAACATTCACATCAGACACTCGCAACGAGAAACCTTTTGAATACTGACATAGTCCTTCCTACCTTGTAGAAAAGCCTCGCATTCTCATCCAAGACAGTCGGCTTCCAGTCCTCATCACAGGTCTATGGGAACAAACGGGTTGTATTATTGAGGGGGAAATGGCATGCCAAAAGTCACAGTTCTATACGAACCCGTTCTATGATTCACAATGAGTATCGTAATGGAATGGAAAAAAATGGGGAAAAAAAAGTTTTTTTCTGTGCATACAGGAAAACATTTATGACATTTGAAACAAAACATTACAAAATCTCATTAATAAAAGATCTCCCCCTCCCTCAAAAGAAAAATGTATATTGTATTACAGCTGGCTTTTTATGGAAGGTACAACAAAAATAGTTTTTCTTTTTAAGAAATGTAAATTTCATATTTAAAATGAAAAACCACAAACTGCTGGCAGTAAATTCTGCAATCGTTGAAAGGTTCAAAACTTAACAATAAATAATATATAGCAGTTGACATTTTCTTTGAAGTTAAGTTAACACAAATAGTGTTATTTTTTATGATTTGATCATTTTATCAACCAAGAAGGCTCATGGTTGTATTAGCTCAATAAGATGCTTCTACTAAACACTGAGCGAATGGTCTGAATACTTGTGAAAGTGTAATATTTCAGTTTTTTTTAATACACCTGAAAAAAACAAATCAATTTCTTTGTGTACAATACATTAATAAGCAAAACAAATGTATGTATTTACCATCACAACGCTAAATAAAAATATAATCTGACAAAATAATAATAACAACAACAACAACAATAATAATGCATCAGATGGATGTCAAGAGAGATTACCTGAAGGCTGAGGTTGCTCAGCGACACGCCAAAGGACAGAGGGCACCGCGGATTGGTGACCTGAGGAAAACAAATAGGTTAACACATTTTGTGAATAGCACACAGAAAAAACTATGTATTTACTGAACTTCTTGACTAAACACACAAACAATGATCTGAATACTCACATCATCCTCATAGCGAATGTGGATATTGGAGATCTTGACTTGAACATTTTTGATGATCTGAGTGACGAGCTTCTCCACAAAAGTGTCTTGCTTCTCCACCGTGGGGTTCTCTGTCAAACAAACCAAAGAGGAGTTAAAGCTGCAAGCTTAAGACCACAGTAATGACGTGAGTGTGGAGTGCGCAACATGTTTTGGCGGTAGTGACCGAGTGGTTGTGTTAAGCTGTTGAGAGCGACAAATAATTGAACAAAACAACTTATTTTCCCCCAGCTTTCCAGTGGGGTGCTACCGAACGAGTTTTGGGGCACACAGGACTAACCTTGCTCAGCGACCTTCAACTTGGTCTCCTCGATCCTTTTCAGCTCCCTCTGTCGGGCTTCCTGCAGCTGCTTCTCCTCCTTTTCCGCATCATACTTGATACCTGCAGGGAAAAGAGCCCATCAAGGACTAAACATACAATCATGCATGATCTCAATAAGCCCTATGCCTCTGTCTTTGCTATTATTCATGTCAATTCATAACACAGTGAACCCCCACTATATCGCAGTCCCCATTTATAATGCAGATTTTTAAGTGATCTGGGGTTTTACACCATACAGGCAAGTTCAAATATAGTGGTATGCACCTTCAGTGTCGACCACGTTGCTTTGACACATGCCAGGCAGCACTTAGTTCTATTTGAAAAGATGCAGCATGATTAACAGCACGAAGAAGAGGCAGAGAAGGTCCGCAACTACAGTAACCTCCAGTAATGGTCGTTGCGCCCAAAAAGCAAAGGGAATATTTATTTTTGCACGCTGTGTGTGTTGACGTAGCAGTTTAACGCATGCGCTTTGACGCAGATGAGATAGAGGGGGGAAAAAAAACGTTGAGTAGTATTGCCTACCAAGTTCACTTTCAAAATGGGAGGGGGGGGGGAAATCAGAGCATAATAAAAATATGAACTTCAACTCAGGACATTTTAACAGTTTTTGTTGAATGTAATGGCACCCCACTGAAAAAACAAAACGGCAACACTAGCACAAATACACAGAAAAGCTAGCACATCTTGTGAGCACATATGCTAGTCTATTTTATGTGCGCTCATATGTATAATGAGGCTCTTTGCAATAATAATTTTAAAATGTTGGCTCTAGTTTTAAATGAATGCTTTAACGTGACAATAGTCATTCTTATTGGAACTCTTAACTTTAAAGAATGTGCCCTGTAAAAGAAAGCGAGTCAGTTGAATTTACAGAATACATGCACGTTACGGCGCATGGTCAGGTTGGTATCATGAACCCCGCATTATATTAGACTGGTTAACTTCTGCCTAATGGTTTGGCGGGGGACCGTTAAGGATTCTGGAAAAAATTATATTGTTCATAATGGGAAATCTTACATACTTGCTGTTGGGACAATGAGCAGATAGACGCCATCTAGAGTGGCCTCCACTGACTGGGTGTAGAGGTTCTTCCAGGGAATCTGGAGTTTCAATCGCCCTATTGAGATAAAACTAGTAAGAAAAATGTGTCTCTGTGAGAAAGAAACCCTTAAAACCAAACAATCTCACCTATGTGTCCCGCTCTCACTTTAAAGGGAATGTCAAGCTGACTCTGTGAGAAGGGAAAAAAAGTGCATGAACTGCTATATTCCAACACATACATTTTAGGCACGTAACTTACCAAAGCATTCTCCTTAATTTCAAGATTTCGAAGCGTGACATCACCTGTCAAAAAAAATAGAGGAATCTAGTTACCGATTGCTACCACGCAACATCCTGACCCTCCAAATACACTCGAGCTAATGTACACTGATTACACTAATAACATGGCAGAAAAAACTACACTAATAACATAAAACAGCTAGTTTACAAAAGCACAGCCTGTATTTCCAACTCAGCGATATGGTTGCTCTATTTAGCGACCAAAATTGACTAGCGAATTTAATTCCCACTAAGAGACACACAACATAAGCAGAATCACTTTCAAATTGGTTTTCATATGACAAGAAAGGAGCCCGTTGGCTCCTTTAAACTTATTCTAAATACAATCAGTGTCATTTTTTTTCTTAAAGAAAAGGGGAGGCTGGGACATTCCTTATTATGGGTAAAGTGAACCAACCCAATTTTTTTATTTGAAGGCCATATTGCCCGGCCCTACTCCATTATAACAAAAGGCCCCAAGAAACACTTACACTATCAAACAAGAAGGCTTTTGACATTAAAGCCCATTGACTTGCTTCCAATGCTTGTGCATTATTGAAGACAATCGGTACTCATTTCTTATCGCTATAGGCCCCGAGAGGCATTAGGCCAGTGTTGATTTTGTATCAACTAGAAGATGGACACTATTGCGCAACAACATCTATAACAACACAAAATAAAGTCTGAAAGGAGACATTATGTTCTGCATTTTTTCCACAATTTAATGTTTTCCAAATTACCAGAAGTATTCTTAACATGTCTGTGGCATGAATTTGTCTAGGGATCAGGAATTAGAAGATATATTTTTACCAGGAGCATACAGTCAGGCTCTTCAAGGTCTTCTCTGCTGCACTAAACACTCATGGCTGGCCAGCTCCTAGTCTGTTGCTTTTTTTTTTTTTTTTGTCTGATCATATTTCAGTTTCTGTGTTGACAACTGAAGGAAATCTGCCCAAAGCCTTCAGCATACCGAGTGCTGGTGTTGAACTCATGCATTTAGTTGCGTATACTGCACGCATGCACAGCATGCGTGAGTTATATGGCCAGCTAAGACAGACATTCAGGAGGAAAGAATGGAGGTCTGCATCAACATCTCTGGTGAGTATGATGCATTTTATTTAAAGTTGTTTCTGTTTTTGTCTTGTTATGGATAAATATTGATTGTGAATTTCTATACTGTAAAGTGTTTTTAATTTATAGACATTCCATTGTATGAAGATAAAGATGGCGTTTATTAGTCCCACAATGGGGACATTTTACTGAAGTAAATGTATAGGTCACACAGAGACGGCGGCATAATGTAGCAGTTAATGTATAACATTAACAGCAAACATTCCTAAACATATATATGTAAATATACGCAGTAAATATGTGTATATACACATCTGTACAGACTACCCACTGTTCTTGTTAAACAGTCTGACGGCAGCAGGCAGGAAGGAGCAGCACAATCTCTCCTTTGCATAGCGTATTATCACTTGTGTGAAGGTTCATGACTATGCCACCAGAATGCATTTGTCAATTTTGCTGGTGGTGGAGCCTGACATGGCCCAACACAATTAACTCCCATGTTGACACCTCATCTGAACATTATTATAAAATGATCTGAAGTTATAGCTAATCAGTGACAACACTGCAGCTCTGCTTGTCTATTAGTTTTGATATCAATGTGCTTCCACACGTCAAAGTGATTCTTTCACTTCGGTCAGCCTAATTGCCAATTCATTGGCTAAGACACTCGGTGTGGGGAATTGATGATTAGCCCCAATGTTTCGTTACAGTAAGGAGAAAGTGCAGAATGACTCGCTTATGGACACATTTTTGATGGTAAGAAAAGATTTATATGGTCTATTTTCTATTCCGCTTCTAATCCGAACTATGGTCATGGGTAAGAGCAATCGTTATTTTGTACAACACTAAGCTATAACGGCCACTCACTCAGGCATCATGCATGTTTTCGGAATGTGGGAGGAAGCCAGACCACCAACAAACCTCTTAAGTAGCGACTCAAAGTGCAGACATTCAGGAAGATTACGCTGCGACATATATTTGAAGCGTCTTGCTTGTGTGCAGGACTCTTTGTTCAAACTCATGAAACTGCGAAAGGGTGTGACTCTTTTTAATCCTGCGAAACTCGCTCCAGTAACGCCATCAATTAGCTTTGCACAGGAAATCGTTGTTGAAAAAACACGCATATCTGTGAGAACTTCTACCCACTAATTTATCTGTAACAGCAACAGCATTCGGCAATAGTTCCCGAGTCCTACCGGACTGCTTTGGTCCATTTAAGAGGGGTCGTCAAGATGACACATGACAAAAAGAGGAGCTCCAAGCTAACGTCAATCCAACGCTAGCACGCTAGCTCCGCGCACTATGGCACCGCCTCGGTTACAAAAATAAATAAAATAACCAAAAACACAAAACAAGTTAAATTACCTCCCCAGATGCCGAGTTTAAGCTGCGAGCTGTCAAGATTAACCACGTAGTCGCCCAGAAACCTGTTGAGAACGTCTACCACGACGCTTTCGAAGACCATTTTGGAGCTCTTCTCATCTACCTGTCACCATGTTTACATTCAGGCGTCTGACTCTCTTCTGCTTTGACCGACGTAACGTACGTGACGGTGGGCGGAGTCGTGACGTCACCACGGCAGTCCCAACCTGCGACGCCCACTGTTGTACCTTCTCCACTGCTTTCCGACTAAATCACAACACATAGACGATTGTCTCTCTTATGCATTTAAGTGTTTAAACCAAGAACAATCAACCTGAGTGATGCAGAGATGATGTCACGGCATCAAGAGTCACAGTATACTTAACTTACAAAATATCCAATCGGAGTGCTCTGATGTCATTCCCTATGCAGCTCACAGGAGCTAATCGCTAATTTACTTATTTTCTATCTATCTATCTATCTATCTATCTATCTATCTATCTATCTATCTATCTATCTATCTATCTATCTATCTATCTATCTATCTATCTACTCATTGCAATACTTAAATTCAAATTGATACGAAAAGCTGTTTGACTTTATTCATTTTTGATAAATTATTATTTTGTTGGTTATTTGTTTACAATTTAGTCGTACTGATGTAATTTCATTCTTTTGCTGGTTGAAAATTACTAGTTACATCGATTTAAAACATAAACGTTTTTTAAGTGCTTTTAAAAAAAGAGAAGAACCATGGCGTTGTTACATTTCTGATAGGAGTTTTTTTATACAGCGGCTCAGCGTTCTCCCCGTTCCGACTCACCCATAGAGTTAGCAATTGTGGTCATTTCATACACCGGAGTGGCCGCCATCTTGCGTGAGTCATTGCGTCAGAACTTCGGCAATGGTGGCACATCACTGTTGCTTGGGGTTGCACAATCACCAAACAATAATTCAAAGATTGGTATTACCTTTCACATGTAGGATGAATTGTTGTATCGCTGGTTCAATCCATATTACATCAGCTGGAATTGTTGAAATTGAAAATATATTGTATTCCCTTCTTCTCAAAGTCCCAAAACAACTGTGAGGGCAGTTTTATTGTAATGCATGAAGTATGGGATTTTGATAGAAATTATTTGCATTCCACTTAACTTTGGTGGTTTACAAATAAACAGTATGATGTTTAACTAGCATGGTCTTATGCCTTCTTCCACTAGAGGGCACACTGGAATTGAATTTAACGTCCTTTCCTTTCCTACTCCATTAGTGTAGGCTACTCTTGTACAGTGGACAGTATAGACGCCATTCAGCTTCATCACAAAATAAAAGTAAAATCAAAAGTACCCATCAGGAAAGTCTTAAACCATGCTGGATTGTACTTTACACGGTTTCCATTCAGACCCGGCCATACAAGTGTTAAAAAACCCAGACGTATCCATTTCATGTTTGTCCATCGCATAAAATTGTCAATGCAAAATCAAAATAGCTCGAAATCATATTTTATGAACCCGTTCAAAGGTTCTGCTAAAGCTTGAACACAATTGCATTTTTTTCACCACCACCAAGCATAATGATAATAATAATGCATCAGTTTTATATAGCGCATTTCATGTAAATTAGTAACTTTGAGCTGGGCAGTATGGCCTTAAAATAAAATCAGATTTTTGTTTTGTCACATAAAAAAGAAATGTCTATTTATTTATGTATTTATTTGTTTATTCATTTATTTATCTTGACAACAAACAATCTTTTAACCCCCCCCTCCACCCCACACATCCCTCACCTCCGCCTTCTCAACATTAACTTACTGCAACTTTCAGAGAAAGAAACATCACATATACTATACATATCAACTTCTCCCATGCACATGCTGCTTATTCTTCATCTAATCTATTAGGAATCACTCAGTAGTAATCACTACTTCTCAATATTAGATCCAATTTCTGCGACACAGCGAGCCTTAATATCAACAATGCTCTGTGATAATTGGCTGGTAAAAACATCATGATGTGGAATAGCACCCTCTTTGCGTGTGTGAGATGGAATACAAATGTCATGAATTAATTGGAGGAGTGTGAGAGGGCCCAGACAGAGGTCAGCTGGCTTTTTGCACGTATGAAGCTTGACTTTATTACGCTAATAAAAGCCAAAGTGCTCACTTGTGATGCAGAGATAAACCATTACGACTCCGAGTATGACTTCGCCTCGGACGATACTTTGTGTTCATGCTATAATTAACACACAAAAAAAAATCATCTCGCAAATACCTCAATATTTTAATGCTTCACATCCAAACATCCACTGATATCCACCCTAATGCAGTGTTCTTCCTCTAAATTGTGGTTCATTGTTCAAGCCCCCGCTATATCACAAACATTTTAAGTGAACATGTTTTAATGTGTTTTTACAGTGTGTAGTACAGGAAAGTCCCATGACTCTACTTGAAGACAGTGTAATTAACATTCATCTATCCATTATCCGAGCCGCTTATCCTCAGCATGGAGGAAAAGGCAGAGAAGATCCCCAATTAAACTGTAGTAATACCAAAGTCGTCGTTCCCATGGAGCGGAGAAGATTTATGCCAGTGAGTATTGTTATATGCTCTTTTTGTATGTGTTGCTGCAATGTGTTAAAGCAGCAATTGTTTAAAGGTTTGTAATTTTCATAACAGCTATGCTGATTTCCATTAGCCCGTCTATGTTGTTTCGCATTATTAGGGGTGGAGTAACCATTGGGAATGTTGTGAAAATACTTAAATCTTCCCGAATGGTCGGTGTGTTTCCGGGCCGGTCTTGACCATCATGGCCGTCAGCATCCGTCCATCCCAGATGTTTCTTTGATTGCTACAAAATGTGAACCATGTATACTAGATGCACAGGTGATGCTAAATTCTCAAAAATTGGAGCTTGTGTGTGTAGGCAGAGCACTGCAATTAAGTTTGACTCGCCAAGTCTTTAACAGTTAATATTAGTCTTTCTTGTGGTTATAGATCGGCCAAGATGAGTGTTAATGAATGATATGCAAATGAATCTCCAAACAATTGTGTTTTGCAGCGTGTATGAGTTATGGTGATTAAAAAAAGAATTAAGACACTCGTTATGATGGCCTGATCATTAAAACAACACATGTAGAATTTACACCTCTGGCCTTTGTGAAGTGTGCTTAATTTCCACTAATGCCGCATTGCCTATGCAACACCGTAGTTTCACTTGTGACACGAATACACCTCTGACCTCCATGTTTTATTCAGTCACTCAAAAGGCTCAGATTACAGATTTTCAACTCAAATTTTATACAGTGATTTGTTTATTTGAATTTTGTGTTATATTGTTGTCACTTTACAAAAGCAACTTTCTGATGAAAGTTCAATTGCATTGGCAAAAATCCACAGTCAAGCAGTCTCGATAGCGTAGTTCTTCAAGTAGTTCTTGAGATAAAATACAGGTGTAATATCGGAAAATGTAGCAAAATAAAGTGTCATTTCAAAATGTGATTGCCCTCAATGTTGCAACCCGAAACCTGGGAAAATATTCTAGCAAAATTTTCTGGCAAACTCTTTTCGAAAAGGATGCCTGAAAAGTTGTAGTCAAATGTAAATGTGCACGGTGTCTCATGAGGCTTTAACAAATCTCATAGATTTCAGATCAGTGAGCATCGAAGTATGCCACATTATGATTTTAAGCAGTGTATTTTTTAATGATATCACAGAAGGGTACCAATAGGAGGATAGGATAACCATAGAGAAGAAAATTATATTTATTGTGACATCCAAGATAAAGGTGTCACTGTCCTGGCTGCTCAGTACAATACACTCTGTAGTTTATTTAGGTTGACATGAATGGTAAAAGCGGAGCAGAATATCCTGTTGGTTAGGTTTTTCCATCTTCCTCTAAAGAAGTTTAAATTGCCACTAGGTAAAAATTGTCCACATGCATAGGCATCCAGTCCAGGGTGTGCCCCGCCTCTCGCCGGAAATAAACTGGGATAGGCTCCAGCCCCCCTGTAACCCCACTTGAAGAATCTCTCTATTCGACCACAATTTGAGGAAATACAGTAACTTTTACTATGAAACATGTGCACACCACCTAGAGAACAGACATGGCATCTGTAAAGCGGATGTTTACGTTACAGTTTAAAGTGCCTCTGTATGCAGCACGGAGCATTTTGAGAATTTTTTATTATTTTTCATAGTTTGAAAAATGCATTTGTACAAATAAGTAAATGCAGCACAGCGTGTTAGTGGTTTGCTCTTCTGCTTCACAGTCAAAAGGTTCTGGGTCCAAGTCCTGCTGCTTGTGTGGGTTTGCGTCAGGTACTGCAGCTTCCCCCTCAACGGTATTATGATCGCCATTCTATTTCCATTATTTTCTATAGGTAGAGAAATGTTGGTCAACTATCGTTTTGGCACTTGTGTTCAACTGTAGAGGTTCGCACTCCACACTATTCACAATGTGTATACAACCAACCCCCCAAAAAACGTATATACAATACACTGTCATTCCAGTTTTCAACAGATCATTGAGGGCAATAATGTCTGCATTATTACTCCTTTTGTGTGTTAATTAGTGGCATTTAATTATACTGTCGTGCAGTGAGGCTTATTAGAGCCTGCTGATTAGAGAATTAACACACACATGCACGCATGCATATGCACACTCTCACACACACACAAACTTGAACTGTCCCTCCATCCGTATAGTGCTCGTCCTCATTGAGGGGTGCACTCGATGTTCGAGACGTTGTTCATCCTGGACTGGTCACAGGCCAATTGCAGGGCACATACAGACAAATAAGCATTCACACTCACATTCACATCAAAGGACAGTTTTAGAGTCTTCAGTTGACATAAGAAGCATTATTTATTTTTTTAATGTGAGAGTGAAATTGGAATACTGAGCAAGCTGAGATTCAAACCCCAAACCCCTGAACTGTGAGGCAGACATGCTAACGCAGGGGTCTCAAACTGAATTCATGTCAGGGCCACGGGAGATAGATAGGGCATGTCTGGGCCGCATCAGGTATTCTGCAAAAATGGGGTTCAAGTATTCAAAAAAAATACAACTAATCCAGCCGTCTCAATATTTTTAAATAACATTTCAGAACTGCAGATTTTCAGAACGTGAATAGGATTGGTGACCAGGTGCTCCCTCCCATCTCTCTGCTCTGCATATACATCAGCACGTTTGGTAATGACGTCTGATTTTTTTAAAAAATCACTGTAACTTTCTCTGTGCATTCAAGACATGTCGGGCGCCCCCATCATGTGGGTAAAAAAAAAAAAAAAACTATTTTCTTGAAATTGTCTGTACTCATCGCTAACCTTTCTCTTCACAGCAGGTTTTGAAAAATTCATGACATGATTTGCCGAAAGCTGCACTACCCTAAAAACAGTTGGGTCAAAAATAACCCAATTTGGGTCAAAAACGATCTATGTACTATTCTTGTGTCCATTTGACCCAACTTTTTGTGCAAAACACCCCCAAAAATTGGGTCGTTTTCAAAACAACCATAAAATTGGGTTGTTTGGTTTCTGAGTTTTGTCATGTGACGTTTGCAAGCTGAGCCCGGAAAATGACAACTGTGATGTCATTTTCAGTCGACAGCAAGTGGCAAAATGGCCACCCCCTGAGATGTATAAAAACAGGTGGATTTTGCTTCTTAATTCATATTCCACAAATGCAATATTAATCAGAACTCCATGTTTCAACTAGTGGGCCTGAATAGAACATATTATAATTTTGAGTTGATCTTTAAACTGAAAATTAAAAAAAAAGATAATTTGGCAAGCCTGTGAAAGCAATATGGGAGACATGAAAAACTGTAACTCAAGAAAATTATTATCCATCCATCCATCCATTATCTGTACCGCTTCTCCTCACAAGGGTCGCGGGGCGTGCTGGAGCCTATCCCAGCTGTCTTTGGGCAGTAGGCGGGGGACACCCTGAACTGGTTGCCAGCCAATCGCAGGGCACACAGAGACAAACATCCGCAGTCACAAACACACCTAGGGGCAATTTAGAGTATCCAATCAACTTACCATGCATGTTTTTGGAATGTGGGAGGAAACCGGAGTGCCCGGAGAAAACCCACGCAGGCACGGGGAGAACATGCAAACTCCACACAGGGAGGCCGGAGCCGGGATCGAACCCACGACCTCTGAACTGTGAGGCGGACGTGCTAACCAGTCGACCACCGTGCCGCCGAAAATTATTATAGCTGATTTAATTAATTATTTAAAGAAAATATTGTAATAAAAACAAAAAACAAAAAAATCGCAACTTTGAATCACTATTCCTGCTGACCCGAACTTGAACTTATTAAACGAACGCTCCATCAGGTTCTCGGAGAGGTCACAACCATGTTTGTGTATCACTTCGTGTGCATGTGTGCTCTGCTTGTTATCCATAACACCAAATAGGTTTTTAATTTTTTCCACCCCCACGCCCTCCTCCTCCTCTCTTGGCCGGCTGGTGCATGTCAATTATTTGCTCAGAGGCTGGTGCGACAATGGGGGGGGATGCCGTCTTCAGGAGCCTTTGGGATGCTAAGCAGGGAGGATGGTGGGGCTTAGATAGAAGTCACTCTCAGTGATGCTTTGTACACAGAGAGAAGAGGCGATCTTCAAAGCCTTTAAACGCCGTCAAACAAAAGAGGGGAAACTTGATTCCGATCCCCGTTTGAAGAACATATCCGACCATTTATTTGTGACATCATACACGCTTCAGCTGGGGTGTCCATCACACCGTGTTTGTGATTTATGCCATGTTTTGAGTGTTTGCACGAGTGTAGGAGAGGGTCATGACTCAAATCAGCCTCCTCGTCATGCCTCGCATTTAATAATGCCCATTATGCTTTGGATTTTTAGATGCAAAATAACCTCCAAATCAGATAGTGTCAACACATTCTAATACTTGCATTTGCAGGGAGGTATGATCATCCATCCGTATAATAATTTTACAAACTCAATATTTTCTTCAAGCAAAGTAGCCCACTTCAGTGCATGCAACTAATTGATTTATACTTTTCTTAAGGAAACACAACTTTAGTTTTAACATAACTTCCTCCTCTATTCAATATTTTTAACATCAAATTATATCACTCAAATCAAAAGGATTTTTTTTTTTTTACATCTGCATGGTCCTCCCCCCCAATAACTAAAATTCCAGAGTGTAATGAAATGTCCAGTATTTTCCCATTCACTGTCACAAAATGTGCCCATAAATAATTGAATCAAATCATTGAAACGACACTGGAGGACAATCAGTTGTTTCTTCTTTATAAATCTTCAGATAAATAGTTCTCATACAAGCAATACACTGCTACAACCAAGCATAAAAAAGTGTCTGATTGGGAGAAATAACAGGCTACGCAATGCAGTTGATTTCAATATAATGTACATTAAATTTGGGAGATAGTTTCCTACTAAATTTCTTTGGGTTCAGCGTGTCTGATTATATTGATATGATGAATCGTAAAATTACATAACTGTGCAAACAAAAAGGTACATTAGGCTACACATATTTTTAAGACAGTTTTCAACCTTTTTGTTCCTCTTTTGCTGTGCAGCCGCATCCACCATGTGATTAAGAAAGAAGGAGGGCCGGGTGTAGGAGGTTGCCCTTCCCTTCTAGAGCATCACCTTGGTGGGATGAGGAGGAGGTGGAAGTGGTGGTGCAGGAGGAGGAGGCCGGGATGCACATCCCGCTCAGACCGTGTGACACGAGAGCCGGCGTGGGCTTTATCGGCACTGGCACGGCGGGTAGCGCAGGCCCGTTGGCACTGGGGTGGTGGTGGTGGTACAGGCTTTTTGCCGGCACCCCAAAGGACGTGTACTCCGGGGACGGGGCCAGAGTCTCGGACAGCATCCCGACGTGGGGCCACACGGAAGTCATCAGCTGAGGGGGCACCGGGTACCCCAGGTGGTGCATGACTGAGGTGAGTGGCACGACGCCCTTGTAGTCCCGGCTAATGATGTTCTCGATAGCAAACGGGTGTTTAAAGCCACCCGGCTGGGTGCAGGCGATACCCCCGTAGCCTTGAAAGTGCGCGGGCGTCGTGGGCGGGTGCATAAGGGGCAAGCGGCCGGAGGGCTCCTGCTGGCCAGGCTTGCCGCCGTGCTGCAGGTGGTGATGGGGGTGGTGGTGGTGGTGATGGAAGTAGTGCAACATGGGCGAGCTCTTGCACGCCGCCAGCTCGGCGCGCAGCACCTTGAAGCGTTTGCGGCGACGCAGGAAGCTGCCGTTCTCGAACATGTCGCCGCAATCCGGGTGGAGGGCCCAAAAGCTGCCCTTACCAGGCTGGTCGGGTCGCCGCGGGATTTTGATGAAGCAGTCGTTGAAGGATAGATTGTGCCGCAGGGAGTTCTGCCAGCGCTGCGTGTTGTCTCTGTAGTAGGGGAAGCGGTCCATGATGAACTTGTAGATGTCGCTCAGGGGCAGCATCTTGTCTTGGGAGTTCTGGATAGCCATGGCCGTGAGGGAGATGTACGAATATGGAGGCTTCTGGTCACTGTAAGAGTTTTTCCCTGGTCGTGGCATGACCTCTTTCCTTTTTCTTTTGTCTTTTTTTAAAAAAAACTTCAAAACAGCCGTTTCAGAGTAACTTCCCCACGGAGAGATTAGTCACAAATGACCGAGCCATTGGAGGAGCTGCAATGAATAGTTAGAAAACATGTTCCTACATCACTCGTGGAGGGGAAAAAAAAACTTGTGCGTAAAAGTGCCGTGCGTAAAAGTGCCTGCCCTTGCGTAAAAGTTGCTGGAGACGTCCGCCTTTTGCTCGCTTGCAAGCGTTGTGGTCCAACTTTCGTCTCTCTCTCCTCTTCATATGCGATGCTCTCAATTCCAGTTGGTTTTTGTTTCTGTGAGACCCCCGCAGGTCTGTGACGCTGCTATTATCTAGACACTTTAAAAATGACACGCAAGGGTAGTTGTGTATGGATGTGTGGGAGGGGGAGAGAGAGAGCGAGAGAGATTTATGAATAAAAATGAAGAATGAGGAGGGTATTTAAAAAAAAACTCCCTATTGGCACAATAAACATACTGATATAGAGAGATATAAAATACCAGCATTGACAGTAAATTGACTTTAATTTGTTCCATGACCAGGCTCCTAATTTATTGATTTCCCTCATCAAAATGAATCAAAATGTAATTAATTTGTTCAAGCCCCTGCACCAAAAAACGCCAACATTTTCATTGTGTTTTTAATACAGGAAAATATCACTTCTATTGTACAAAAGCATATAGAGAGAATGTAAAATAAACTGGTTTATACTGTATGCACTGTAGTGTGTCTTTAAGGGGCGTGGCCTTGTGAGTAACACCAGCAGCTGGAGTCGTAGTTGCTCCTTGCAAGTGTTCTCATTTTGCATTTGAGTGTTCGACTATTTGTGCCATTCAATAAATGTCTGGAATTGGAGACTGTGGCACTCCTTGCCCACATGCGAGGGCATTAGAGTACCTTAATTGCTCCATTTTTTTTCATGTGATGTCACCACAGGGTAGAAGTGATAAAGGGTAAAATGAAAATATCTACAATGATAATGATGGAGCAGCATAGCATTTTGAAAAAAGACTCAAAAGTCATTAACTCCAAAGTTTGTTTATTCTTCATGTTTCTCTTGTCAGAACAGTGGTCCTTACAGAGGAATCTCCAAAAGTGAGTGTCCCTGAAGTTGTACGATTTGGAACCCATCCCAAATTTGCAGGGAAAAAAATTATGCTTTTCAAATCACACAACGTGGAACACTTCATCTTATTTTAAGAGACCTCAGATCAGTGAGCATTTAAAGGCGTAACGAGCATAACGTCAATTTACTTTGTGTGTGTTATTTGTGTGTAATGACATCGCAGAAGGGTACCACCCCAAAAAACTCACTTAATACCCCCTATGCATGAAATTAAACAGGAAGTCAGAAATTTTGGTTTAAAGCAGCCATTGCAAAGCAAATTCCAGGCCTTTACTTTTGATACACCTAATAGGGAATTAGTGATTCCCTCACAGAAAGTTACCCGTGATGACAAAAGAAATACTGTGAGGATAACATGACAATTGAAATTGTTAGATTGTAAGATTATTATCTTAACTCTTATTAGATTTCTATTTCTATGTGCTCTTAAAAGGTAAAGACACGAACGGCGGCCTCGCTTAAATGTGCTCGACTGCACTTTGCGACTTTGCAAACAATAAATCATGTCTTCCTTTGCGCACCATCATCACTGCGCTCACACACACGCATACAGACACACACACGCTGCTGTTGATTAATTGCAGAGAGGGCCGTCCAGCGGCTGTCTGTCTGCTCAAACACTCTCGGGTGGATCCTACAAGGATGTAAACAAACTTCACGCCGACTCTCGGTGGAGAACCACCCCCCTATACCCTTGCCCCTCTTCCTTCCTGTAACCATACACATTCTTCTTTGGCCAGGTGTCATGGCTGGGGGTCCTTGACAGTCTTCTCGCGAGGTGCGTGAGGGGGCCCACCCGAATACATTGCAATAATTAAGCCTTTGGTGAGTTTGGCCTCCTCGGAGAGGGAATCCAACAATGTAATTAAGGGGCGAGCGTGGTGCTGCGTCGGGTATGAATATTCACAAAAAACACCGTCAGTTAATTAGCCGCCTCGCACACGATGCCACTCAAAAGGTCAACTGAGGTGGCGTTGGGAGCATATTTTAAAAAAACGGGACTTTATTGAAAATGTTTGTAATGTATTCATAGAGGTGCGTCTTTTTCTTGTCTTTTTTCCCTCCTCCTTTCGCTTTGTTTTGATTTTCCCGCACCGTGCCGGAACATTTGGAGGCCCCTTCGAGCCCCTTGCTGGTCTAAAAAAAAAAGGTGCTCTTTATGCTCAGGAAAGATCAATATTAAATCTGTTTTCACAAAGGGGGCTGTTAAATAGACACCATGGCAGATCTGCATAACACAATTAATTAAGTAACAAGCACACACACACACGCACACACACACACACATACGAAAACGCCAAACTCCTGGACAAATATCTGGTTGTAAAGCACACCTTCTGGGCATACACAACATATGTCGGAATTATCCCTAATTGACTAATTACATAAATTACTCATTAAGTTTACAGCACATCAATTATAAAAGATGTATCAATTAATTTTGCATAAATTACAAGCGGCGGCGGCGGTGGGTTTGCACGCAGAGGGCGGCGGAGGGAATGAGGGCGTCCGGGAGGGGGTCTACGAAGGTGGAGGGTGTGTGTCTGTTTATTTCCCGTCTCCAGTAATAATAATGATGTGTTCGGCTTAAGGGCAAAGATGTTCCTCCAACCGCCGCCTCCCGTTCACACATTTGGAAGTGAGGGGGGTAATGGCAATTATAGTGATAATAATAATCTTAAAGACCTCTTCTGTGACTCGTGAGGGGTGCGTCATGGCAGAGAGAGCCATTAAAATCAATTAGTGAGGCCTATTGTTTCCAGTGGAAAAATTCAACTGCATGGTTTTAATAGTGGTGAGCAGATGTCCTAGACTCGTAGAGCGAGTTGAAGCTTCTCAGGTTTGCCGTAAAAGAGCACCGGAACAGAGGTGATAGTAGGGGTCTTCTTAGACTTTGTGTTGTGAGCTGCTTTCAATGTGGCTTTCTATTCATAAGTCCCTGACTGCCTCACTTTCAAAGTGGCCAACTTAATCGCCTCATCGAGTCACTAACACAGACTAATTCACAGACTAATTCATTGACTGACAGTTTGACTGACTCATTGATGGAATGGTTCCCTCATTGATACACAAGAGCTAAGTCACTGACTGACTAAGTAACTGAGCAAATTAATGAATTGAAACAAACTCATTGACTGACTAATTCGCTGAACGGATTTATGACCAAATGAGTGACTAATCAGAATCACAAATCTTTTTGGGCTAAGTATGTTAAAAACAGACAATAAATTTATGACTGGTTCAACGATTCCTGCGTAGCTCCTCTTGGAGAATTTCCCTTGACAGCTGCTTGTACAGGAATCTGTCTCCACTCTGTTAGAAAGCCTTCTTAGCCTGGCGAGGTTTTGCAGTGAACCATGGCCGTTTGTTATTGAACGTGTGGGATGTCTTTTTCTTGATGCACACGTCTTCAGAAAAGTTGATACAGGCGGTGACAGTGTCGGTATATTCATCCAATGTGCCGGTTGAAACCACTTCAGTCGGTGCAGTCCAAAGAATCCTGCAGTTACAGCTTTGCCTCATTGGTCCACTTCTTCACTGTTTTCACCACAGGCGTTTGCCAATTTGGGTTCGTGCCTGTATTTTGATATTAAGTGTATTAAACAGTGATCAGACAAACCCAACACAGCACGGGCAACAGAGCGAAATGAGTCTTTGAGCATAGTATAGCAGTGGTCAAGAAAGTTGCTTTACACACAGACCAACAACCACACTGGCTGATTCACTGACTGACAAAGTGTCTAAAGTACTGACTAAGACAGACCGGCTGACTGATTAAATGAATCAATTTTATGACATAGGGTACTGTTTAAATAAACAATTCTCCACTTCACATTGTTTTGTTCGCCATTGCAGCAGAATCTTGATATTGATTGACTGAGTGTCCAAAGTTGTGCTAGCTCCCTGCAGTGCTGCTGCACTAAGGCAGCTTCCATTAACAACAAAACCCTTCTGCACATGATGCTTTACAGATGGCGATCAGCAAAAACTTTTAGGCCATTCCAAGAAAGACACACAATCTACCTAAACGTGTAACCATCCAAAATGAGATCCAATTACAGCCTCAACAATGTTTTTGACGATTATAATTATGCTCAGTTTTGATTGAAATTGTCTAATGGAGTATTATTGTGTTGGATGTTTTCGAGTTGCTTGCTGCTGTCTATGGTGCTGAATAAGGGGACACTTGAACTGCTGCCATGATAGGACTTCGCATGTACTCTTACTACCAACCTACCTGCCTATCTGTTTTCCTTCCTTCGTAGCCCGTACCTTCCTTCTGTCTTACCTACCGACCTACGGATCTACCTTCTCTGCTATCAACCTTATTTCCTGGACTTATTAGCTTCCCAACTAATTACAAATCAACCTGCCTACCTCGTTCCCTTCCTTCCTTAATTGCTTCCTTCCTTCCTACTAGCTCGCTAACTCCCATCTATCTGCCAACAGATAGATAACTTGGCTATATACTATACTATATATACTATACTATATCCGTCCAATTTACTATTTCACTGTCAAAATGACTGACGCGCGCGGGTTAAAAAAAACAACCAAAAAACTCTGTAAGTAGCGTCCTAATACACGATGAAGCCAACGCGCGTCTACCTCCGCCGCTACAACTAGTGCCGGCCGTCACCCACACCCACAAGCTTACCGAGAAGGGGCGGCGCCAGCACACACAGCTGCAGAGGGACTGCTGCAGTGCGAGCGTAGCGGGGGGGATTCCTCTCCACTCCGCAACACACACATACACGCACACACATACACGCATGGACACATTACGGCACGTAAACGTCCATAACTGAATTGCTGTGTATCCTCTGTGGAGCTCCACGGTGGTACCGCGCCGACGCAGGCCGACATGGACGACTATCTGCGGAGGGTGGACTGCAGACTAGGGGTGAGTTGCGAGCCTCCACGCAGAACAGAAGCCTCCCGTGTGTCTAGGTGTGTGTGTGTGTGTGTGTGTGTGTGCGTGCGTGTGCGTGTGCATGCTACAGGCTTATTTCCTGTTGCTGCACCTGTAGCCACACATAGCACCATTGCATGCAATGATTGGGATGAGGAGGGTTGTGCACCCCTTCAGGCTTGACATCAACAAGTTAAGGCCCCCCACCCACCCAATACATATTATCCTTGCATCCTTGCATTGCACTCACCAATGGTTCTCAAACTTGGGTCAGCGAGCTGTAGCTTGGAGGTCCACAACATTTTTTGGAATAAATTATGTTATTAAAAAAGTGCATACTTATATTGGGAAGGGCATACTAATTAAAGAAGCATAATAAACTAATCATTCCTCCTATTTTACCTTTGGTAAGGCAATCCAGCTTTATTTACGTAGCGCATTTCATGCACAAGCTAACTCAATGTATTTCACATCATTACAATTACAACTACAACTAAATACATTTAAAAATAAAGTACAAAAATATAAGGTAGCAAAGTAAAACTACCAAAAGAGAGTGAAAAAAAATAGGTAACTTTTTTATTCCTATTTTTTTTGGGGTTCCCAAGAAAGTTATGTTTTATTGGTATTTACTGTGAGGCGGTCCTTGGAAAAAATTCTTCCATAATTCGAAAGGTTTGAGAGTCCCTACATTAGAGCACACATAGGAAATTGTGATTAGATAGTAAAGATCTTCAACATTGTATTGCTGTATTCCCGCTAACGTTTAATAATATAAAAACAAACACATCGCACACATTAAACTAAAGCGTGATCTTGAGTGACAAGCACATGCTAGCTTGCGCAGAGTGCTAACGCAGCAGTCTGCACTTTACTCGTCAAACAGATGGACTCAAAAGTCCTTTGTTTATTAAAAATGGCCAATGGGAAAAGTAAACAAAAACAGGAAGTCGAAAGTTATCTATCCACATGCCTTTTTTTTTTTTAAAGCCACCTAGTGTCCCTACATCTCCGACCTATCGACCGACAAACCAACCGACAACCTCCTTTTTTTAACAATTTACCTACTACCTAGCTAACTAGCTACCTACCTTCTCTCATCAATGTCCTTCTTTCTGAAATGTGTCACAAAAGCCCCCAAAATATTGAAACACCAACTTGCATTTTTATTGTGTATTCCAAGAATATCCATCCATCTATCTGCTATACGTCTTATCCTCACTAGGGTCGCATGTGTGCTTCAGCCAATCCCAACTCCAAAGATGTGAGGCAGTTGTGCTCACCATACATGCCGATTAAAAGGAAAACTTGATCCGGTTTCTTCTCTTTTGTTTTTGTCTTCCATGTATTTGAATTTAAGCGTGGATGATTTGTACCATTGCAGGCCTCTCTGTCATTGGTGATGTGCTCTGTGCATGGCCGCCATCCAGAGCATCCATACTCCTAATTGCCCCGAGTCTTACCTCTCACTCACACTGACTCTATCTATGTGTGTGTGTTTAGCTCTGCAGATAAGACAATGTGCTGAGTAGACTTCCAGCATTGTTCCCTTTCGCCTGGAGCGATCTGATTATGTCTTTTACTCGGGAGGCTTCGCGATAAGAGCGCAAGGAACGGAGAATGTGTGGGCTCCTCTCGTCACGTTCATCCTTGCAAACGTGCGAGCGGGGGTCATTCCGTGAAAAATCAACCAAGAATTTTCCCCTCACCTTGTACAGTTTCTTCAAATTATGATGTGTGATTCGAAATGGAAGGAAAAGAGCAGAACACAAAATATCCACTTTTTCACAGTCCAACACATCTTGGATTTTCCTGTCATTCCAGATTGAATGCTGACACATATGCGCACACATCCACAGAGCAGAAAAGACGCTAAGTGGAACGTTCACCCACTAATGCATCACTTCCTCTCTCTGGCCGACCACTATTGATTCATTCTCGCTGCCGCTATCTTCTCCTCTTCGTCGTCTTCATCCTCCTGTTCACATTTCCACATATCACATTTCTGTATCCATTTCCCAGACTTTTGGTCACTAAGTCTCTCCACACGCGTTCTCACCTACTTTATTTTAAAAGCCTCTTTAAACATCTTGCCCTGCTTCCTTCCATCTCATCACTTCATTCCTCCCTTTGATCATCATTCCCTTTTCTAACGCTTCGGCATCTCATTTCCTCCCTTTCTGCCCTCTTAGCTAACATCTGATAGAAGCAGAATCGTGTCGTGAACGCTTGATTTCTACTGATCGATTTGTTTTAGCACCTGCGGCTATCATTCCCATGACGACAAGGGGGTGGGGATACTTGTTGAGCTCCGAGTTTTACAATGTGGGCCTCCATAGAAACAGAAAGAAAGCATGGATTATATTTTCCCAAGTAGAGACAGCACTTCATCGCCAAGTTATGGAATTCAATTTTTCGATATTATATATATGAAACACGGCATTCCCGATTAATATTGCGTTTGCGGAATACAAGTTAAGCAACAAAATGTACTCACTTTTAGCCATCTCATGGACCGGCCATTTTGTCACGTCTGTCGACTTGAAGATGACATCAAAGTTGCTCAGGGCTCAGATAATGACCAGTCATGGCTCACCTGTTTTCCGAAGCTGAGCCATGATTGGTCATTATCCTTGAGCTAGCTAAAAACGGGTGGATTTCTCATATTCCACAATGCAAAATTAATCAGAATGTCGTGTTTAGACTAGTGGGCCTGCATAGAACATATTCTGAAAAAATATGTTTAGGTGGACTTCTCTTTAAATGTTTTTTTAAGTACACGAGAGGGGTAACACAACCGAAGCGGTTTTATACGGTTTCTTTATGTTTTTTCTTTTTATGTATTGTATGTGGGTATGAACAACATCCCCCACGACAAACAGGGGTTCACTGTAGTTCCAATTGTTCAAAGGATGTGTGGTGGTGTGATTCTAATGCTTCTGCTGTCATTAACATCCACTTAACCAAAACGAGGATTTTTGATTTTGTCAGCGGAATTATTGGAAGTCGTCACTTCTCACATAAACTGTTTGAAGTGTTTCTTTCTCCAAATTGATCTTGCTGTTGTTGCGTTTTTATTTTTATTTTTTATGTGCGTCATTATTAATGCAATGTTGGCTTCATCTAACACAGCCGTTAGACTATAGGAAATCACAGTCAAATATTGAAGAAATGTCAGGATTGAATATCACCCCCCGCCCATACGCATGATTGTTTACCGAAACCCATCTCCTTTGTGTGTGTGTGTGTGTCTTCTCTAGGTGTGGAGTGACAAGTGTATCCATGCTGTGCTAGGTGGTCCGGAGGCAGATGTGGACACTGTGGCTGCCACGCTGTGCTTAGCGCTACACCTCAGCCAGGTATACACGTGAAAGGCTGTTTACCATTTGAGTAAATGCATCTGAGTGTGAGTGTATTGTGTGTGTGTGTATGCTTGTAAGTGATTGTATATTTATATGTGGCTCATTTATAACTATAAAAAATATAACTCATTTACAGTTCCTATTTTTTTTAATTAGAAAAAACGGAAAACAAAAATGCAAATGTGAGAGAAACATGTAAATGTGAGTGGATGTATAAAACTGAGTGAGGTAAAACAAAAAGAGTGTGTTTGAGAGTACGTGTGTGTTTCTGAGTGTGTGTAGTCTAGTAATGACATGCATTAGAGACCATAAAGTTTGTCCTTGACCTCCATGTCTCATTGCTGTATGTACTGTATGATTCCCTTCAGAGAGACCCCTCCCTGGGTGTGTGTGTGCCGCTGCTGTGCGGCCGGCGTGGTGCCGCCTCGCTGCCCGGGGAGACCCTGGGCTACCTGCGCAAGATCAAAGTTTGCGAGAGCCTCTTACTGTGGAAGGACGACCTGGACCTGATGAAAATCCATCAGGCAGGAAAACTATCAATCACGCTGATGAAGGACGGCTTGCTGGATTGGTAAACACACACACGCGCACTAACGCGGTTATTTTGAAAAAGTAACTAAGTTACTTTACAGATTACCTGATTTTCAAAGTAACTAAATTAGATTACAAGTTACTTTAATAGTTATTGCAAATACCAACAACCCCGCTCAACATAAAAATGACTTTATTGAAACAGTTAAAGTTTGTTTTTATTAAAAATCAAATCCTCACCTTTTTGGATTTAGCTTGATCATTTTTATACAGTACGGTTACCTGCAACTGCCCTTGGTTTGAAAGGTGAAATATTGAGTCAAAGTAAATATATCCTATGCAGTAATCTTTCCCTTTAACTCACACACATGCACACACACATGCAGGGAGAGAGTGTGTATTTACTAATGCATCCATTGACCGTATGTGTTTATGCAAATCAGCTCTGAGCGCCACACGTTGGACTCCAGCATCCTGCGAGTGGTCCATCCAAATGATGATGATGATGATGATGATGATGATGATGACTGCAGCCCGGCGTCCGCGGCGATGACGGTCGCCAGAGAGCTTCTTCAAGAGGCACCCGAGCGCGTCGGAGCTGCGCTGAGGGAGAGCCTCGGAGGTGAGGGAGAGGCGCGCATGCACCCTGGGGGAGGTAATGGGGCGGCGCGGCGCTCCAAACCCTGCCCTCCGCTCGCTTAACAGCCACCAGGAGAGAGGAAGGTTGTGAGTAAGGAACAGAGAGACAATAAAGTGGGACGGTTGCTCCTGAGTTAAGTGTCAGGAAGTTGGTAGGGTTTCAATAACTTATGGCACGCCAGCCATTCATCCATCCATATACAGTGCGATTGAATAATAGCTCCCTATTTTAAAACACAGTGAAGCCCTGCGTATTTGTGATTCTGTATTCACAAATTCACTTTTTTTTTTTATGTAACCTGTCTATGTCCTGAAAATCACTCACATTTTTTGTTAAGTAATGCTTTGTCGCCATCTGTTGGCATCTTGGTGCCAAGGAACGATTTAGAAGTGACTTGAGGAGCTTCATTGAAGCAAAAATAGTCCTTTGCCGATCTAGAATTCCCATTTTAGCAGATATTTGGTTTGATTATTCATGTTTTGTTGAATTATAATTATTTTGATTGACATAGTAAAGACAAACCTAAGAGTAATAAAAACCCATTGATCGATCGATCCATCGAGCCATCCATCCATACTTAATTGCTGCACATCAAGGTTATTATAGATAACAAAAACTAACGAAATAACCCACATTAAAATAGAAAAAACGGAAATAAAATAAAAAAGAAAATGCTTAAAAAAATCCCCAAAACTAACTAAAACTACAACTCACATTTATAAAACAAGCTAAAACTAACTATAATTATAGCAAAAATGCCCTTTGTTTTTGTGTTTGTCAATATCCTACATGAGCTTTCGGGGCTGATTTTAAATGTATTATTTCTGTATTGCTGTAAATCCGAAGGAAGGTCAAAAAGTCGTTTGAGATTTGTAGTTTGCTCTACTACACATTACTATTTTAGAACCTTGCACTTAAAGAGGAAGTCAACCTAAACATATTTTTTTCCAGAATATGTTTTATGCAGGCCCACTAGTTGAAATACGGCATTCTGATGAATATTGCATTTGTGAAATATAAATTAAGCAGCAAAATGCACCCACTTTTAGCCATCTCTGCGGGCGGCCATTTTGTCACTTCTGTCAACTGAAGATGACATCGAAGTTGCTCAGGGCTCAGATAATGACCAGTCACGGCTCACCTGTTTTCTGAAGCTGAGCCATGATTGGTCGTTATCTGAGCCCTGAGCAACTTCGATTTCACCTTCAGTCGACAGAAGTGACAAAATGGCCGCCCCTGAGCTAGCTAAAAACAGGTAAATTGCAACGCGAGCTCACACCGTTGTGGACCGCATGTCAAAGCCTACTGGAATGTTTGTTTAAGATGCCGTCTCCACTCAACATGAGATCAACTCCTTTCATCTCCGTGCTTTAATTCATCTGAATGTGTTTACATGCTTTGGGTGCCGCTGTATTGGTCGGCAACAAAGTTGAAACGAGGGGAGAACCAAATTTGGGTCTTGAGTTGAAAATGATGGGGTTGAATGTGATGGATGAGGGAAGAGTGAACTCGGGTCAGTAAAGAGCTTGAGACGAACAAGATAACAAGCAAGTCCACGCAAACACTCTGTCGCGCGCACACACACACACGCACACACACAGGCAAAGAAAACATGGAAGGATGATAATTACATAACACAACTACATGCAGTCAACTTGTTTCACTCGACTGTGATAGTCATTTGAACAAAAGGCCTCAAGAAAGTTTTAAAACACAAGATGCAAGACTCCTATTACAAGCTGAAAAAAGAAAAACTTTGCCTAAAAACACAATAAAACACAATTAAAGAGAATCTGAAGACCTAAACTGATTTTATAAAGTGTAATTAATAATGCTGTCAAGCGACAATTTTTTTTTAGCAAATTAATCGCAAATTTTTCCATAATAGATCATGATTAATTGAATTTTTCAAATATAATTTTTTTTACTAAGTTTGGAACATATATTTACTTGAGTAAAAAAAGTATATTTTTCGATTCAGAAACTGTTCTAATAGCTTTTTCTGATCCTTGAATACAATTTTTTTTTCCCTATAAAATACAACTGTTGAACGATACGCCAAAGACGTACAACTCATATGGTATTTGAATTTGGCTGTGCAAAGTGAATTTGGCTTTGCAAAAATTTTGGATTTGTCCAAAGAGCCTTCAATCCACTTTTCAAAGTAAAACTATGTAAAAGTCTGTCTTTGCGACAGTAGTATTTGTGTTTTTGGATGTGTGCCTATAACGGGTGTGACCTACTGAGTGGCATCAGAGACTGGAGTCAGATTGATTCGTTAGTCTGCGTGTGAGCATCTGGGCAGTTGTGGCCTTCAGCAGCTCCATGCGATTGTCTGGTCAAAATGGCTGCTTCCAACCAAAATGGCCGACTTCCTATTCAATTCCGGGCATGATAGATACATCCAGCTACGTCAATCGATAAAACTGGTGTCTGGGGCTGAATTTTTTTTTCTGACTTTCAAAGAGTGACTTTTGGAGGGTGGTGTTGCGGGACCCCTAAAATACATTTATGTGTGTGTGTGTGTGTGTATGTTTTTAGAGGCATTGCTGCTCCAAAGCGAAGCCTTCGCACTCAAACATGGCCGCCGGTGCGTGCGACTGGATGAGCTATTGAGACGTTTGGAGCGGTGCAGTGACAGCAAAGTAGTGCTACAAGGTGATTATTTATGTCCTGACTTGGCGTTTTTCACATCACCAGCGATTGCACCTGTACCAGAAACTGCCTTTAAAACGCCTTGGTGCCTACTCTCAATCTCTCTCTATCAAGAAATGGGAGACAGTTCGGTAACATATCACTTTGAGGAAATGAAAGCCAACCCTTACCCTCGCTTAGTTTGAATGATGAACCGCAACATTGCAGGCGTTCACTGTCTAACTTTTAGTCTTCTTATGTTGTGCTATCATGACCCAGGCCTGGAACACCTGCTGTCCAAGGAGTTGAAGGAGTTCTCGGACGGAGAGACGACCATCGCGCTCACCTCGGTCACAGTAGGTGAGGAGGTAAGCTTCTCAATTTGGAAGAAAGCTATGCGAGAGAAAAAAATAGTCCACTGTTTTTCTATAACAGTGTGAAATCAGGTTGATGTGCACACTAGCTGGGATAACATTTTTATAGCATCTTTATCGTTGCCGTGGCGGCTACAGTCCAAGTGGGTTACAGAGCTGGTGGACCAGCATGGACGCATCACTTTCCATCATCACTCTCCATTTGTCTTACTTTGCACCACTGTCAGGGATGTCAACAAGTACCCCCCATCAGCACCCGCCTCCTCCGCCACAAAAATGAAGAAAAGCAAACAAGTCTGTCTAGTCTTTATGCTTGCTTTCAATATTCAATAAAAAAAGATTGCTGATCCAAACAAATTAAAATTGTTTGTATGTACTCAATAAAATATCAGTGGAAAATGGAAATAAATAAGGAATAAACAAAATATATATTAATAAATATTAATACAAAACCAAAGTGAAAAGAATTTCTCATAACTTGATAAATATGGACTAACACAAAAACTCACTTCATTGCAACAAAAAAATGATACATTGATGGCTATTATTTAATGAGGGTAAAAATATGAAGAACTAAACAATAAATTCATGAATAATACATTATAAATAAAACATTGATACCTGGCAATTAATAAAAAAATTAAATAATAATAATAAAAAAAGGAAAGTAAACAAGCTTACACATTATGGATAAATAAGTAATCAATCAATAGCTAGTCAGAAAAAATCCAACACACTTCTTTACAATAAACACGAAAAAAATGAATGAAAGTCAAAATACAAAACACTTCACTACAATAAATTAAAAAATGATCTATTCTAACAAAAATTGAAAGCAAAATAATTTAATGATCATAAATAGTTGATTAATAATAATTGTTAAAAAAATAAACCACATTTATTTATTTATTTTATAAAACTTGTAAAAGAATTTGCATCATTGCAACGAATACATACAAATACTACACTGCAAATATTGATTAATAAAGAAATAAAGTGAGCATTTGAAAAAAAAAAACTCACTTCATTAGAATTAAAAAATACATGTGATAAATAGTTGTAATAATAAAATAAATAAATTAAAAAATATATTCATTACAATAAAAAAAACGAATTCATGCATCCATTTTACAAACTGCATATCCTCACAAGCTTAATAAATATTGATGAATAGAACATTTATATTGAAATGCTTAATTACAATAAATAATAAATCAACATAATAACAAACATTCAAATGCACCAAGAGATGACCAGTTAAGTTCATTATTAATTCTCTTTTAGAACAGGAATGCAAAAAAAAAAAAATCCTCGAACTTTGAAAATACAATAAAAGTCAAAAATGATCATTTTGCAAAAACAATCAATATTTTTTTTTTCCTGAGGAAGTGTGTATCGGGTTGCCCTGCGATGTATGCATTTGAATGAGGCCTGATTGTTGCAACCAGGTGTCTCCTCCCTCAGGGTGGATTTAAACCAAAAAATCGGACACATGCACAATATTTCCCTTTCCCCCTTCTCCGTGTCTTAATGTGTTCATCTACACACACACACATTCATTAAGATCTCCTTCTCCCATGCAAAGCCCATCTGAGTATGGCTGCCTAGTGTGCAGTATTAGGGCTATGTGTAAAATAAATGATGTCTGTTGCCGGGGGGCTCGGGCTCTGCCTCCCCCGGAACACTACCCAACGTCCAAGGAACATTAAACACCCACACCCTCCTTAAGTGAATAAATAACCATTCATTTCAAACGGCTTATATGTGTGTGTGTGCGTGCGCTGGACTTTCTGCGCATATTTTAGCATCGAGAGAGGGGCCCCCATTAGAGACTTTATATAGAAGAAATGGCCAACGGCCCAGCGTCATGGTGGGCCGCTAATGACGTGAGAAGATGAGCCCCCTGCACCCCCCTCCCTCCCTTGCGTGTGTGTCATTTGCAGTGTGTGTATTGATACGTGGTGTTTTAATTGTGTTTGAGAAGACGACGCGCCGTATGAGCCGGTCATTTGTGGAGGTGTGACTTCTTCTGCCTTTAATGGGTCTTTGCAGAAAACTAAATAAATTACATTCAATTAGCTGGTAATGGTTTGTGTGTTTGGCGACGTGTGTGTGAAGTTTAAGCAGGAGTTCAATTTGTGGGGAAAGATTTAAGATAGAAATGGACAGAGGCGTCCGCTGATAGTGTAGTGGTACACACGCCTGAGTTGTGTGCGGGCAGCGTGGGATCGATTCCCGCTCAGTGACAGTGTCTATGTGTGCCCCGCGACTGGCTGGCGACCAGTTCGGGGTGTAGTCTGCCTTCGCCCATTGACGGCTGGGATAGGCTCCAGCAACTCCCCGCGACCCTATATAGGATAAGCGGTTTGGAAGATGACATGACATGACATGACATGGACAGAGGCTAAATGTCCTTGATCCAGTATGAAACTTGGGAATTATGCAGAGCGGGGGTGCCCAGGGCAGTGGTTGGCAAACTGGGCTTGGGGCCTAACCTTGAAACAATATATAGTCAATATTAGAGGTGCAACGATTAATCAGCAACTAATAGATTGTCAAATTAATCAAAATGGGCGGCACGGTGGTCGACTGGTTAGCACGTCCGCCTCACAGTTCAGAGGTCGTGGGTTCGATCCCGGCTCCGGCCTCCCTGTGTGGAGTTTGCATGTTCTCCCCGTGCCTGCGTGGGTTTTCTCCGGGCACTCCGGTTTCCTCCCACATTCCAAAAACATGCATGGTAAGTTGATTGGATACTATAAATTGCCCCTAGGTGTGATTGTGAGTGCGGATGTTTGTCTCTGTGTGCCCTGCGATTGGCTGGCAACCAGTTCAGGGTGTCCCCCGCCTACTGCCCAAAGACAGCTGGGATAGGCTCCAGCACGCCCCGCGACCCTTGTGAGGAGAAGCGGTACAGATAATGGATGGATGGATGGATGATATTCCACAAACACAACATCAACAATCAAAATGCCGTGTTTCAACTAGTGGGCGTACGTGGAACATATTCTTGAAAAAAATGTGTTTGGATTGATTTCCTCTTTAAAAGGCCCAGGACCGAAAAAAATTGAGAGCCCTCATCTATAGTCCCCACTTTTTCTTACTTTACAGTTTGTGGTGCCCAGGGTTTCACACAACTCAGTTACGTATACTCACTGAAGTTTGAGGTCCCAAAGTCGGCCGCACACCACTTTCTGTAGCCTCAAGTGCGGGTGCCAACTATCGTTTGTGGTGCCGATTGATATATGCATCAGTCTGCAGATAAAGACGTCATTGATCCCTCAGAAGTGCAAGTGAAGAAAGTGGTCTTAGTTATAAGACAATACATACATCACACAGCGTGAAGCTCAAATCTTAGTGTTGTTGTGAAGTTTGTGTGCCTGCGTGTGTGTGTGCATGCAAATGAGCACAAGCAGATGAAGCATTGTCGGGATGACGACTTGTCATGCTGTGGAATTGATGAACTGTAGGAGGGACAGCGCCCGCAGCCACAAACATGACTTTGTGAGTAATGTCTTGTTTTTTTTCCCCCCAATGTGTTAATATGGACATTTATGCTTTTTTGAATACGCTTCCTGTTTGTCACTTCCTCTTGAGACCACTTTACCTTCCTTTGGGTGTTTAGCCGCGTCCCTCCGTGTTCGACTTTTGCTGTCATTTTCACGGCCTTCGATGGCCTCTAATGCGTTATTTGTTCTCGGTCCCGCGGCCCTTCTGTTTGCTTATGCGCAGCCACTTTTGCCATAACGCTCCTTGCACAAATAATTACGCTGGCTAATGATGGGGCCCCCAGCCACAGCGCCCGCTAAATGCCTTTCTGATGGGAGGCGCCGAGAGACAGCAGGTGCAGTGCAGGCCTCCTGGGGACTAAGATTGAAGAGGAGCGCCCCCACCCTTATCATCGCCTACACCCTCCTCACTCATTTTTTGGCGATGTTGAAGTGAAACAAGAGTCTTCAGAACTTTTAGAAGTGCATTCAGGGCAAGTCATCAAACTTTGCCACCCGCATTGAGCAAAGCTGGAATGTTTTATAATTTGACAATTGGTGGCAGTCGGACAAACTATTCCAGATTAGTGTAAAGGACAACTGGAAATTGTCCTAAAAGGGCAGAGTTCCCGTGGTTTTTCAGGCATTGGTATGTGAGACTTTTTGTGGGTCTACTCATGATCGACATGCCTACCAAATTTTGTGTTACTAAGTGAAAGTGGCTGAATTTTACAAAAAGTTTGGAACTGTAACCTTGAAATACAGCATTCTGATTAATATTGCATTTGTGGAATATAAATTAAGCAGCAAAATGCACCCACTTTTAGCAATCTCCGGGGGCGGCCATTTTGTCACTTCTGTCGGCTGAAGATGACATTGAAGTTGCTCAGGGCTCAGATAACGACCAATCGCGGCTCACCAGTTTTCTGAAGCGGAGGCATGGTTGGTCGCTTGTTTGACCAATCAACACAAAATTAGGTGGACATGTCTGTCAGAACAGGACACATGAAAAAGTCTCAAGCATCCATTGCCTCAATTCAACAGGATTTTCAACAGTAGCATTTCCAGGGCTGAAACAAACTAACTCTAATTTTCCCAAATCAGCCTGAATCCTAAGCAGGTGATGCTAAATTGAAAATCTTTTTCGCCAATGTTATTTAATCCGGGCCCCATGAGATAGATAATTTCTTGCTTAAGTCATATGCCGCAACTGCAACAAATGCAATGTTTAGAGGAGTGGGGTGTATAGAAAATAATATTGGGAAGAAATGTTTGACTTGACTTTCTCTTTAACTCTCTTAACTTTTCTGGTTCTTCCTCTATAGTCTGCCTTCATTTTCATTCTCACCACGTAGCATCTTTGGGGTTTTGCGAGCGAATAAACAAAACAAAACATTTGTGGACTCAGCTCAGCTCAGTTGCGCGCCGACCCCCCTCAACAAATCCCCGCGTTGAGCGAATGAAGCATCATCATCAAGAGACCGAAAGATGGACATATGCGCTGGTTTCATGCAAACTTTTACCCCCCTCCCTGCTTCCCTCTAGTGTTGATGATGCTTGTGTGTGTGCGCGTTTGAGCGGGGTGGCCTCCGCTGTGAAGGCAGACACGTGTATAAATCACAGCCGCCTTGATGGATTCATCAGGGTGGCGGAAAAGCCTCCATTGTCTCTCTCAGTGTTGTGTTGAGTATGCAAAGGGTATGCAAAGAAGCAAAATGGCTAAACGCTTGATTAATTCTTTGTCGGCGACAGCAGGAAACGCCTCTTTCGACTGGGTTAGCGCACCGGCTTACGTGACTTATGATCGGGGCCCGATGTGCGGAGCTGCGCACCTGAGGCTGTGCGTGTCGCCGGCGTAGAAAAACACTTGATGCCTGTGGAGTCAAGTGTGTGCGTGTGCGTGTGCGTGCGCGGATACGCACACAATAGGTTAAACAGTTGAATCAAGATATCCTACAAGTTTTTAATATTAAAAAAAAAAAAATTTTTGGAATGATTTAAAACATCTATAAAGTTTAATGCTAAACATATCACATTGTTTTAAAACTTTTGAGTGTTCCAAAATACCAAAGTATGTTTTGTTTGAAAAAAATAAAAGACTAATGTTAAATGATGCCCCTCTATTTTTATAATTTAAACAAATACTGAGAAATATGTTTTAAAAAAAGTTAATTGTTACAAGATAATTACAGTATTTTCTATTTGGAAATCCATAAAATGTTGTCGTAATTGAAAATATGTCATGTAAAAAAAAATTACTTTTTTATTTTTGTAACTTAAAACATATTTTTCCAAAATTACGTGAGGATAAGCGGTATAGATAATGGATGGATTATCCATGGTAAATTGATTGGACACTCTAGTCCATTAGATTAGATGTGATTGTGAACGCGGATGCTTGTTTGTCTCTGTGGGCCCTGCGATTGGCTGGCAACCAATTCAGGGTGTGCCCCGCCTCCTGCCCGAAGAGAGCTGGGATAGGCTCCAGCATGCCCGCGACCCTTGTGAGGATCAACAGTATAGATAATGGATGAATGGTGAATTCAGTCCAACATCCGCTGTTCAGAATTGCAAGTTCTACAGAAATTGCATTTTGTTTTTATCAGATATATCATTGTAACATGTGACCAGTGGCTTCACTTAATCCCTCTTATCCGTAACGCCCAATCACTGTGCGGTTTTCGAGGTGGATTATTGCTAACATGTTGCTAATTTATAAGGAAGTGCAATCTGTGGAACTAGATGGGTGGCTAATTTATGCCGTTAAGAGCCAAATGGCGGACAGACTGTCTCCCTGCGTGTCATCGCATCCCAGCTTTGCACGCTCCATCTTCTCTATACTCGTGTGTGTTAGTGTATGTGTGTGTATTGTAACTTTAAAGCAGTGGTGGGAAACCTGCGGCTTGTGGGCCGTATACGACTTGAACAAGTGCCTCTGGGAAGCCTCATTGCACTCATCAGGATATCATTGCTGAAAAATGGACCCCGTCAGTGTGTGTGTGTGTGCAATGTGTGTGTTTGCGACGGATGGGCTGGATGACAGCCATATTGTGGAGAAGGATGGAGGGAGGAGAGGAAGGAAGGAGGAAGGAGTGATGTGCTACCTCATCCTGGCAGGTTAATATTGACACAGCCCTGGTAGAGAGAAAGCCTGCAGCCCTAATCAATCTCTGTCTCACACACACACACGCACGCGCACGCGCACACGCACGCTTTTTTAGCTGCTACTGTGGCTCTCCTTGCCCACATGCGAGGGCATTACGGCACCATTATCGCTCCTTTTATTTTTCCACTTGCTGTGGCATATCGGACGATCGCTGGTTAAATCTTAGCTCACAACACAATGCAAAAATGTGTAGGTCAAGGTGCCACTGTGCCTGAAAATAAGAGGGAGTATTTTTCTCTCTTCTTTCATATTCAAAAATGCAAAGCCAACAATTGCACAAGGGATCCAAACAATTTGAGCAAATATGTTTTAGACAACTTTTGCTCGACAAACATGGCAATCCGTTAACGTGACTTTCTGCAGCCATTCGTCACCACAAGAGAATTAGCATAATCTGTGCGCGGCGGCTGTTTTAAGAGCAAACACTAATTGCCGGCCTATGAATCACATTGACAGCTCTGTCTATCATTGATGAAGGCCTCCTTTTGCGAGGGGAATCATATGTGCAGTAGTGGGAGTTTGTCGGCTGTAACCACAGTGGAAAGCTTATGAATCATTTTTACACTATGACAATCACACATGATGATGGTTTCCCCTTGCCAAGTGTTTGTCTCTCCTCCTTCCTCTAATGATTCGGATCAGTCAAACTTCCAAATATTCAGATCTAGTCAAACTTTTGAAAATGTTCCAGTTTGGCCATAATTCTACTCCCCCCCCCCAACAAAAACAATTTGTGAAATATTTGTGAAAAAAAATCCTCAAATTCTCCAAATTCCCACATTTCCACCATAAAATTCCCAGATTAAGAGACATTTTACGTATTTAACCCTTTCATCCACTTTCCATTTCAAATCATCACAACTTCAAGACTCCCATTCTATATTTCAAAATGTAATGAATTCCACAGCATTTTAATCCGGCATCGGCTGGTCAGCATTCACTTGCAATTTCTACAGAAATTGCCCTTCATAGTTAGTAAAAATCATTTCCAAAAAAATTTCACAGTTAGTGTCTGTCAAGTGTTTTTGGCTACAGATGTCTTGACTCTTTCCTAGCACTGGCATGGTTACGAAGACGCCTTGAAATCCTTCTGCAATCGGCACGGGTATGACGGACTGATGCTCCTCCTCTGCCTTGAAGATGCTGTCAGTCCTCCTTGCCTGCAGGTGGCAGTCTATTCCAACAATGCAGAGCTCCTCAACCAGGTAAAACATCTGAAAGACCACCGTGAAACTACCACTGTCGTAAAACCACTACTAACCGTGCAGGCATTGTTTTATAGGCGACATATGCATTTTTCAACAATTTCCAGATGTTTCAATTACATTTTCACATGCTTATATCCCGAGGATTAAGAATTATTGCCCTTTTTTTCCTAAAGTCAGGGAACCACTGTACAGTATGTGTCCTTTAAAACCAATTGCCCTGGCATTTTTTATGAAAAGTACACATTATTTGATTAGACAAAAATCTAATATTCCAAATGGGGACGGCTGTCGTTGCAGATCTGCTGTGAACTAGAGGAGGCCACCAGCTGGACTCTCTCTGGCGAAATGGAAACCAGGCGTTGTCTGCAGGTCTACCACGTCCACCTAGATGCCTCCTCTCCTTCGGGTGCATCGTTGCTGCTGCTAGAGGAGGAAGTCCGAGGCCTCCTCAAAGAGTTTGTAGATCGGAGGAGCTCCATGCTAGCCTGTCGCCCCAGCAGCATGACGTCCTCCACCGAGGGGGTGGCTGGCAGCGTTGAGTTTTCCCAGGGCTCATCTGGCATCAATGACATGGAAGGCTCGGACACAGAGAGAGCTGAGGGAGGTGGTGGAGATTTGGTAAAAATGGATAGGTGGGTAAAAAGGACAATTATCCAAAGAGCGAACATTTGGAGGGCGTCCAACCTTCTTTTGTGTTCGCACAGGGTGGTGCCAGAGGGTGAGGATGATCCGGGAGGAGTTCGAGCAAGTGTGGAATTGGTGAGCCCCGACAGCGGTATGAACACCATCCGCAGCAGCCGCTCCTCCAAGGAGAGCTCAGTGTTTCTTAGCGACGACAGCCCCGTCGGCGAGATTATTGGGTCAGGTGCAGGTCCCGGGGGCCTCCTGTTGAGGAACCCCTCTCCTCTGGGGCTGTTGTCCCTTTCACCTCCTGCACCGCCAGAGAGAAGGCGGTGTCGGCGTTCAAACAAAAAGAGGAACGACCACTTGGATCAGTTTCATTTTGAGCCACTCCATACACATCACACCCTCCAGAATTCCACAGGAAATGCAGATGACAGGCAAATGGTGGGAAGCTCCAGCCTGTCAGAATATGAGGAACTAAACATGGTGGATTTCTCTGATCCCAGTTCTTTGGGCGGTCTGGAAAGTAGGCAGTCTTCTACTGATCCAGACTGCCAAATCATGGAGATGATTGAGACTGTGGTTCCTCCCACACCAGTCAACAGCCTGACGGGCACTCACCCTTCCAACAGTTGCGGCGCTAGGTTCTTCCCTGAAGACGTGGCGGAGAGAATCAGTGGCCTGCAGCACAAGGACAGCATCTCGTCATCCTTGTCTGAAACCTGGGAGGAGCTTGGCTTTGACACGCCATCCTCTAATGACTGCTGGAATAGAACAAGAGGGTCTGAGAGCCCTCAGAATCTGGAGGAACTAAGGCGCAAAGAGTCTGATGGTGGAAGACCGAGTAAAGAAGGGAGGTCACAGAGGGACTGGAGCCTGGAACCACAACTTAGTTTGATCACCGAAAATACAGAATTGGGTGAAAAATGGAACCCAGATTCCATACTTGGTGATCAATGGAATCCAGTTACTGCGGCTGATCTGCAAATGACACCGCCAGAGGAGGAAGTAGAAGACAAAGCTGGTGTCTTTGGAGTCAAGGAAACGACACGTCCTTCACAGAAGAAAATGATACTCAACACTTTAACGCCAGACACATCTAAGGAGGACAACGATGAAGCACAGGGGAATAAAGCAGGCAGAGCGATACAGACGCTGGATTTCTGGACGTACACGGCACAGAAGGGTTTTCTGAAATCAGATAGCGGCACCACCACTTCTTACCCAGAATCGCTTGACATGTGGAATACAACGATCCGAGACGACAGTTTTTCTCCACTCACGACACCTGACAATTTGTCCGAAGGCTCTGGGACCTTCGCTGGGGCATCTCCCAACATGGGAGGCAGAGCTTCTATGGAAAGTCCTCAGGGATTCTCCTATGGGGGCATGGAAATGTGGAACACGACCATACAAGAAGATAGCTCTTCATCCGCAAGCCCAGAAGGACCCGGAAATGAAAAGGACCATAGTCACCCTGTCTTAGCGGATGGAAGGGATACTACTGCAACCAAACTGCAGGGAAGAGAAGCAGAAAGAGGAGAACAGGAAAAGGATATCAGATGGATCAGTCAAAAGCAGAATATCAAAATAGTCATAGATGGGGAAGAAGGGACAGTATCAGACACGGGCGACTCTGAATTAGCAAGAAATCTTCCTGTTCCTCGCATGGTCATTTCCACTTCAGACTATGACAATGTAGGAGGCTGCATTTGGAGCATTTCGTCCTCCCCCGAGGTCGGCTGTGGTCCTGTTGTAGATATAATACAACTGGAAGAGCAGTCCAGCCCATTCATAGCTGTGACAAAACCTGTAGAAGACAAGACAGAATCTAATGAAAGCAGTTCAGATAAAGTCTTTCTCTTTGAGGGACAGAGTGCCTTGAGTTCATCTGAAAAAACAGAGTCTGTTGAGCCTCGTTCGCCATTTATTCTGGTTGACAACTCTCACACACTTTCAGAGGATCACCAATCAAATTTGGTAGAAAGTTGTGAATATCAAATCCAGACTAAGGATTCTTTATCTCAAAGCCCAGGTAGTTCGTCGAGTCTTAAGTCCAGTAAACCAGAAAGTTCTGGACCAGCGTCACCATCCGACAGTCTGCCACAAAGGGCTACTCTCGCTCATAGTCAAAGCCAAGAAAGTTCCATAAGAGAGACAATGTCGCTCAGCCCCAGCCTGGGTGTTGACGGAGAGACACTCAAATTGAGCCCAGGCAGTCGAGACGAACTTAGGTCCAATTCAGACGGGGATTCGTCGTCATGCCTTGAAATGGATTATATTATTGTTCCAGGAACAGTAAAGGCAGCTGAACATGATCCCAAAGACGCTGAAGGGCTTTCAAAAGGATTTAGAAAGCCCATGGAAACATTTAACATACTTTCCTATGCTGTTTCAGCGCTGAAAGCTCAGAACCAGACAACGACAGAGCAAAGCGCACAGACTCAAAATAATCAATCAAACAGCGAGGACGACAAACTCACCCAAGCTTTCCAGTCAGAGTCAAGAACACCATCTCTAAGTGAAACACAATTGGAAGAAGGCTACTACGAAGATAAATCCAGCGTCTTTGGCAGAAGTATGTCACCCTCGTTGAGACACCCATCAGATCACTTCCTCAGAACCAGAGAGGAGGTTTATGTCCACTCTCAAATCTCCATGGAGGACTCAGGTTCAGACAGTGGGCACTCACCCATCAACTCAACTCCACCACATCCCAACTTCCAAGTCTGGGAGGATCCGTTACCGAGACGGGACACACCGCAGTCAACGTGTAATAGCTCCGCCACCTCTCACACCAGCTCCATGGTTAGTACCCCCGCGAGCGAATCAGGTGTCTCTAGTGTCCAGGCCCTTGGATTACCATTTTCCGGGGATTTGATGGAGGAGGAAAATGACGAGGAAGTGCTGGACGAAGAACCGACAGCGGTACAAGGTTCTCACGATCTGTTGAGTTTCACCGAGGAGCTGGTCGAAAGTTGTCCACTTCCACCAAATAGTGACCCACTCCAAGATGATTTACTGGATTATTATGACGGACAAGATGGAAGGACTGATGATCGCTTGGTTGGACACCACGATGGAGGCTGGTGGGCCTGTGACCAAAGCTATTCGCTCAATTTAGGGTAAGTGGTGCACACTTAGCCTTTTTGGATCCTGAGTGAGCTGGAGCCTACAACGGCAGTCTTTTGGGTAGAGGCCAATCCAGGCAATTTATAAGTGTGGCATTTTAAGTCAAAAACACAGTTTTTGAGATGTGTGAGGAAGTCGGAATTATCATGGATAGTTCAGAGCTGATATTCAGACCACGAAGCAGCAGCTCTATCCATGATGCTCACCGTGGTTTTTATTTTCTCTGCCAACCAAGGTTTTGTTTTTATTGTTTGTACTGTGGGCTCTCCAAAAGAATACCTTCAAGGATTATCTCATCTATATCATTTTAAACATAATTGTCTGCAATGCATAGGGGCTAATAATAAATAACTAAACAATTAAAAGCAACCAAAGAAACATTAAGTGTTTTATTTTCAAATCCATTCATTTTCTATACTGCTTGTCTTCATTTATTTGGAAATGTGTTATGTGGTATTTGGTAAGGACGTATTGATCTGTACCCAACATTCTGATATTGATACAAAATGTTCAATCCCTATTTTGTGGTATTGAGACAGTTTTGTTAGTGTTGTTTTTTTTTAGGATATAGCATTTTAGGTGTATGCCCTCAAGCTGTGATCCGAGTCTCTCAGTGTTTGCTTCTAAATGTGTTTACACCTAAATGAATATGCATTTCCTGCCTTGCTGCAGCTTAAGTCCCACCGCAGCAAACGCAAACAACTCCACTCGCTCCCTTACCAGGCGCGTGCACAGTTCTTACTCTAATCGTTTGATCGGAATTTAAAGTGTTTCTGTTGCAAGTTTTTACTTTTTAAGAAACTAGCTACAACATTGTGTACACCATGAAAAGCAGCAATCTGAAAATTGGTAGGCATTTCTGTCATGTGCAAACATGACAAAAAAAAGTCTTAGGAGGTCAAATCAGGCAAAAGCCCGATGACAAAGTTTGACTTCTCCGTCTCTCTTTTTCCAGATGCAAAAGTATGACATCACAACTTTTACCGAATCCAGGGAATCAGAGAGCCACAAACCAGTGGACAACAGGCCAGGATCCACCCCAGAGTGGTTACAATTACCACCATGTTGACCAAAGGACAGAAAACCAGGAAGGTTGTGAGCCTACAAGGAATACCTCAGACGTCTACGCTGAGTTTTCAACTCAAGACCCGCTTGCAGACTTTGTAGCTGAGAGGGACGAGAGCTACTTCGAACCTTGTCGCGTTGAATACAACCACCCTGTGCAGGAGGATCATGTTCAGTATGTGCCTGAGGGATACGCCCATTTTCTCATGTCCAGGTCAGTTTTGCCGTGGAAAGATTCTTTAAAGTGGAAGTCAACGCAAACATTTTTTTTTCAAGAATATGTTCTATGCAAGCCCACTAGTTGAAGCACGGCATTCTGATAAATATTGCGTTGGTGGACTAAGTGTTAATCCACTCATTTTTAGCTATCTCTGGGGGCGGCCATTTTGTCTTCTGCCGACTGAAATTGACATCACAACTGCTCGCAACGAGCAATCACGGCTCGGATTCAGAAAACAGGTCAGCAGTGATTGGTCGTTGTGAGCAGTTGTGATGTGATTTTCAGTCGACAGGAGACAAAATGGCCGCCCCCAGAGATGGCTAAAAACGAGTGCATTTTGCTGCTTGATTTATATTCCACAAACGCAAAATTAATTAGACTGCCGTGTTTCAACTTGGGGGCCTGCTGGGAACATATTCTTGAAAAAAATATGTTTGGGTTGACACCCGCTTTAAGTCAGGAGTTTCCCACAGAGGGGCGCTTTTAGTGTGAAAAATTAGATAAATGTATAACCTTATCACAGTATTTTGAACAAATACACAATCACCCCGCATTTCGTTGTTATTATGAGGGATGCATGCAGCCTTACTGATTACAGTATTGGTTCCAATACAGTACTATACATCTGCACCTGTACACAGATTTGTAAAAACTCCTTGCTACTTAAAAACCTTAATCTGCTTTAAACTTAATCTGCCTCCCGGGCATTATTGTTCTGTGTGTCTAAGAACAAAGCACAAGTCAACTTTTTGGTGCAAAACAACTGCCTCTGTAACAATGTATATAGTTATATTATTTAATAGCTGTAGTAATCAGAATAATAATAATTATTGTTATATTTCTACAAATTCAAAAAAATATCGCTGCCTTCTGGCCGGAACCTCCTATGTCACTATTTGGTAAATTTCAAATTTTTTCACAATCCTACACTTTTGGTCAGTCCACACATGTGGGTAGTATTATTATTATGATTTATTTATTTTTCTTTATTCATATCAATTATTGACCAATCTAAAGTATTGAAAATGGCTTGCTCTCTTGGACAATGCTAAACAAACATGCTGTTTTTGGGGCTCCACTGAAAAGTGATGATTTTGGAGGTATGAGGATTCCGTCCGACGCCACCCTTATGCACTTTACATATATTTATGTAATTATTATTTTTATTACATTTATCAAACTTCACAGACATTTTCATTACAATAATAATGGTATAATAGTAATCATCCAATATTAGACAGTCATGATTTTTGCAAATATATGTATACATTTTGCAGGTTGTATTCAGCCAAATACTATTACGACTACTACTACTACTACTACTACTACTAATAATAATAGTAAGAAAAAATATTATTTTATTTTATATTGTTAGTGTGTTATTAGTCTTATTCTTAATAGTATAATATACTGAGGACTTAATGATAGGAATAATTATCAGTACAATTTTTGTGTAACACGCAATACTTGTATATTGTTATTTTCAGTTCATTCCAGGCATCTGTGTGTGAAGTTTGTCTTTAAGCGTGTGTGTGCATGCGTGTGTGTGTGTGTGTGTGTGTGTGTGTATAGCGCAGCTTTAATGATGGCTCCTCATTAACAGTTGCATCACTTGGTCCCCACTTTGTAATTCTGATGAACTGCCCCCTCCTCTTTTTGGTACGCAGCCCTCCCTTGTCTTTCTTTGTGTGTGTCTGTGTGTGCGTCTGCCTGCCTGTCATAGTGATGTGGTCATGTGACACGGTGGCAAAGAAGCTGCTTCATGCTAAGGTAGGTGTGGAAATAAGATGAGAGTTTGTGTCCATGTTTTTTCTGTGTACTCCTCTTTTGTTAACAGAAGGTATGGTAATCACATGTGTGAGACGGGCTCTGGTCAAAGGGGATGGAGTGGGGGGTAGGGGCAACACTGTTCCGTATTGTTCCCCTCGTCCCACACATGCAGCCTGCCATGAAGACTTACTTTATTAGTACAACGATGTCTCAGCCGGTAGCTCGATTATGTTTTTGTTCTTTGGCATTTACGGTGTCTTTTTGTGTATGCTGCTCATAGTGATAGTGGTGATTGTATACGTCACGGATTGTGTTTCTGTGCCTCTGAGCAGGCGAGAGCACCACGAGGACCACCCGGCACCAGGGACGACGACGGCGACAACAACTATGATGATGTTGAGGAGGTCCTCGAGTGAGGAAGCTGAGGATACAGAGAACAGAGAAGGTAAAAAAAAGGAGTAAATGACATGGTTGTATACAGCTAAAACTGTTTGAAAGTGTGTTACTGTCCCTTTAAGAGATGTGTGCATTCACATTCACTAAAGACAAATAATAAGCGCCTCCCTCAAATAGATGGCATATCCTCTCTCTTTCTTTCTCTCTCTCTCTCTCTTTCTTTACACTCTTTATATATATGTATATATATGTGTATATGTATATATGTGTATATATGTATGTATATATATATATGTATATATATATATATATATATATATATATATATATATATATATACATATATATATATATATCAGCTTTCGAAGGCTTATTTCCAGGATGTGTATAATATTCTTAGTCTTGAGAAATTGTGTATACATATATATAAATATATAAGATGTAATTATTATATCAATAAATAGTCCATATAAGCATACTCTCTACTTTGTGGCAGACCCTCCCTCCTCTGTAGACGTGTCGAGCTCCAGTCAGAGGCGTAAGTTGTCTGCGCCGCCCATGAACGTATCACTGGAGCGCAGCGAAGGCTCCCTGCTGTCCGAGGACGCCCTCAATACAGACGAGGAGGAAGCGGCTCTCGACACCGGAGATGACCTGGACGTGGACATCGATGAGCTGGACACATCCGAAGATGAGCGTGACCCCAGCGTTCCGCCTGAAGGGGGCCGCGAGGACCCCGAGGACAGTCGTCTGTGGAGGAGTGTCGTGATTGGCGAGCAGGAGCACCGCATCGACATGAAGTGCATCGAGGCCTACAAGAGGGTCATCTCGCACGGAGGTAAGCCGCGCGCATATTCGGAACCTCTTGACGCCTCCCTTGTGTCACGCCCGTGATTCATTTGTCAGGTTATTACGCCGAGCAGAATGCCATCATCGTGTTTGCAGCCTGCTTTCTGCCCGACAGCGACTGTGATAGCTACAACTATGTCATGGAAAACCTCTTCTTGTAAGTAAAACTATCACTCTCAAAACTACTGCGTTGAAAATAACCCAAATTGGGTGAAATTGAGAAACCAACGCTGGGTCCAGCTTTAGCTCTTCAACCCATTCTGCTGGATCAAAATAATTAACCCGACCTTGGGTAAAAGTAGCCCAATCATCACAAAATCCTACCGAGCGAGTGGAGCCCCGAAAACAACCCAGCAGATTTTGTGTAATGTTAATACAGTGGTACCTTGACTTGATTTTTTTTTTTTTTTTTTTCGGTGTGAGCCAAATTTGAGGTAAGGGCCAGCTACACATAGGCCACCCCTTGAATGAAGACGCCAGCTCCTGTCGTCTCATTATTATGCGTGCTATGTAGGTACGTCATAAGCACATTGGAGCTAATGGTGGCAGAGGACTACATGATCGTCTACCTGAATGGCGCCACGCCTCGCCGCAGGATGCCCGGCTTCACATGGATGAAGAAGTGCTACCAGATGATTGACAGGAGGTGACACTTATTTATTTATGTATTTATTTATGTATTTATTTATTTAAAGTATTGTGGCATATGGTTTTTCCCGTGTAACATCAACGCATTAGGTGGTTTCAACCTGGGTCACAATCTGTAGTTTGGGTCTCCAAACCATAGTTTTAAGTCAGGGTTAGGGTTTTAAACAAGGGTTAAGGTTTCAAGGCCAGTGTCAGAGACCATAAAATTGAAGCTGATCCCCGTCCTTTCTTCCGTCCTTCCTTTATTATATCATTTGTTCCTCCCTCCTTTCCATCCTTCCTTCTCTTCTTGTTTCCTTCCTTCATTCTTTCGTTTCCTTGTCCTTCTTTCAGTCATTTGATCCTCCCTCCCTTCTTTTGTTTCCTACCTTCCAGACTTCCTTCATCCTTCCTCACACCCTTCATCCTTTGCTCTATACATTCTGTTATTTCCTTCCTCTCTCCTTTCCTTCCTTTTTTTATTACTCCCTTAATTCTTTCATGCCTACCTCCCTCACTTCCTCCTTTTCCCCTTCAGTTTCTCCATCCATACTGTTTCCCTTCCATCCGTTCTTTCATTCATCCTTGTTTGCTTTCTTGCTTCCATCCAACCATCCTTGAAACTTTTGTCCCTTATTTCTTTCCTTCCTTCCTATCCTTTCCTCCTTCCTTCTTTGGTTAACTAACTTAACTAAAATCATTTAAAAGTGTCCTGTAAACCTACCTTTGGTCCACTGTGTACAGTCTGGACACTTCAGTGGACCGTAATGTTAGCACAGAAGCTTGTGTGACACTCAAAAATATGTGGTCACAATTGTTTTGTAAACAAGAGCATATTTTGTACTCAGAATTTATTTTACACGCAAATGTAAATGAAAACATCTTTTTTCAAATTCATTTTGATAACTGTGGATAGGAAACAAAGAACGGAACCATTGTTGTCAGGTGTTAAGTGAGGGAACTCACTCCCCCTCCCTTCAGAGGAAATTTGGGATGGAAAGAAAGCGGTCCGTGTCTTCACTCCTTCTCCACATTTACCTGCAAAACATATTTTTTCAAATTCATTTGCGTGTAAAATAAATTCTGAGTACAAAATATGCTGTTATTAACAAAACAATTGTGACCACATATTTTTGAGTGTCACACTAGCCCTAACATACTCTAAGCTGTGTCCTGGCTGGTCCACAATCATCCAAGCAATGGGACTCGGTTTGCTGTCACCATGCCATTTTAAAACTTTTACTATGATTGAGATGTTACCTGCTGTATGCTGCTTTGAGCTCTGTGACTGATGTTCAATTCTTTCAGGCTAAAGAAGAACCTGAAGATGTTTATCATCGTCCATCCCTCCTGGTTCATCAGAACACTCTTAGGCATCACCAGACCCTTCATAAGGTTCATTGCTTTGCCATCTCAATTCAAACTCTCTTAGTGGAGCCAAGAAAGCAACTACAAATACAGCATTACTGTATTTAAAGTTGAAGTCAACCCAAACCCAAACAATTTTTTTTCCAGAATATGTTCTATGCAGGCGACTAGTCCAAACACGGCATTCTGATCAATATTGCATTTGTGGAATATGAAAAATTCACCCGTTTTTAGCTAGCTCAGGATAATGACCAATCATGACTCAGCTTCAGTATACAGGTGAGCCGTGACTGGTCGTTACCTCAGCCCTGAGCGGTTGTGATGTCATTTTCAGTTGACAGAAGTGACAAAATGGCCGCCCCCAGAGATGGCAAAAAACGGGTGGATTAACTCTTATTCCACAAACATAATATTTATCAGAATGCCTTGTTTCGACTAGTGGAGCTGCCTAGTACATATTCTGGAAAAAAATATGTTAGGGTTGACTTCCACTTTAAGTTGATTTTTCAGGTGTGCTTGCTTAACTTGAGTATTTATTTTTGCGATTATTTAGAAAAAAAAAGTTTACTCCTTTCATTTGAAGACAGATTTTTGTCATTTTTACTACTTAGATTGTCAAAATAGGCATCTTCCACTTTTTCAAGATCCCCAGATGTCATTGTAAAAAAAGATTTAAAGTATCTGTACTTCTATTTAAGTACGGGGCGTGAATCATTTTCCCGTTAATACACGTTCGCCAATATACAGTTGTGATTGTCAAACATTGTGTTGTTGTTTTCAGCTCCAAGTTCAGCAGTAAAATCCAGTATGTGGGCAGCCTGCAGGAGCTGGGACACATCATCCCCATGGAGTACGTCCACATTCCGCCCAGCATCGTCAAGTGAGTTTTGATAAATACCAGTGGCGGGCCGGGAATTTGTGACTGACCCAACCTAATCCACCTCTTAATACCTCCACTGCTACCTCACAATTATTGAAACCATCAATACTGTACAAAAATGCAATAAAACAGCACACAACTGTGCCATGTATATCATCTGAAGCAATTCAGAATCAATATTTATCGACTAAAAACGCGCACAATTTGTTAGCTCTGACCAACAAGTCAGAGGATGGAAAAATGCTTACGTCATTGCGGGCTAGCACTTTGGACCTGTGAAGATGGATTTGGAATCAGTGGTTAAAGAAACTCTCTGATATATACAATATCAGCTGGAACTACCAAATCTAAAGGCCTTGGTCATATTATATTGACATTGCCACACATGCCTAAAAAAAAAAATTCTGCATGTATTTAGTTTTGATAAGTGGAAAATCATCCTTGTGTCCGTTTACCCACAAGAGACAAAAAGGCATTTGGTAAAAATCATTTTGTCTGTTGAGCTTGATTTTCCATGTCCCCTTACAAGGTATGACCAACAGAGGGCGGCACACACATTTGCATGCATGAGGTAAAAAGCACCGAGCCGCCTTGTACTGTACTAACCTTCATCTGATGCAGCCTGACGCCACCTCATTCACGTTTCTAAGGTCCACTTGTTACATTTGTGGCTTTAACTCATTTGCTCTCTCTGCTCATTTGATGGTTTGTACGTTAAGACGTGCCTGCCACTGTTCACAAATTCCTCTTGTGTTTTCTCTGCCGGGGTTAGTTGCAGAGAGTCTTCGATGCATGTGCGTGTACAGGGTAATAATGTAAGATGAGTTTGAAATGGCATTAAGGTGATTTTGCAGCATAATTTGTATTAATGTAGGCAATTAGCTTTCCCAGCTCTATCGCAGTTATCTTTTTTTGGTTTTTTTTTTCCTATAGGTTTTACAGCATATATACTGTAATGCCCTTACATGTGGGAAAGGAGAGCCACAGTCACCAATGCACCTTCAGTTCATTTATAGTCGACCGGAGAACATTAATGAGCACAGTCACGCAGGAGCTACTGTCAACCACGGCTCACGCCCAGACATTAATGCGCAGGGTTGTCCCGCCACGTCCCGCCTCTTAAAGACACTTTTATATACACTGACACAGTACGTACAGTATTTCCAATGAATTGTCTACTTGCAACTTTTGTGTGTTCAAATTAGAGATGGACCGATACGTTTTTTCAGAGCCGATACCGATTATGAGTCAAGGAGGCCGATAACCGATATTTGGAGCCGATATTCATTTTCAGCAAAAAGGAAATTATAGGAGTCAAATCCCCCCCCCAAAATAAAACTCTTAACTTTGCTGAAACGTCTTTAAGCATATGTTAATTGAACAATTTTTCAGATTTGCATAATGTTGATTTTTTTTTTAAATTATTATTATTATAAATGTTTGCCAACAACGATGTAGTTGTTGTAAAATTCTAACAAAAAGGAGCTCCCACGGTCATCAGCACGTCTTCAACATCAAGTGCGGAGTGTTACCTGACCCAGAGTCAGTTGAATCTCTTATAAACTTAACTGAAAATTTAAATAAATAGTCCCTTGATGTTAACTATCGGCAAGCAGATTTTTTTTGAAAAAAGGCAGATGCCGATATTTGTCAAAACACTGAATATCGGAGCCAATAATCGTCCCGGCCGATAATCGGTCTCTCCCTCGTTCAAATCCGTCTACAATATGTTTGAGGTTTATGGCTCCCTTTCCCTTACTGTGTTACTGGCACAAAGGCGTTCCTTTTGGAACTTCTCTATGCTTAAATGCACATAAGGATTCCTTTCAGTTGGTCTTTGTAATAATTAACCAAACGTCTGGATTTCAGTTCCTCGTTATTAACTAATCCCTCCTTGCTTGTCAATATTTTTTTGTTGGATGCAGCTGCGTTTCCTTCTTTTGTCCTAAATGTAATGCAACTTTTGTCTTTTAGTTTAAAAGACTAAAATACATACTGCGCTTTCCTGCACCCTCCTCATGTGGGACAGTGGACACAGGCTACTAATCCACCACAAACAACAATGAGGTCTCCCTGCAATGAACCCCCCACCTCATTAACCTCTCTCCTCTGCTCTCTATTGCAACATCACACACTAGGCTGGACACAGATTTAAAGGACGCCTCAGGGAAGTAAGTTTACACAAGCTATACCAAAATACACTACAGTATCACGGTACAGCGATTACACGATAATAGCTTAATTGGAAGAAAACCATCTGTGATACTTGATATTTAGAAATAATTGAAAATTTGACAACGACACTAAATTGGAAGAAAATAATCTATGGAAATAACAATCTACAATATGTTACTAAAGAAGGGATAATTATATTGAAACTGTAGAAAAAAAATCATGATAATGACAGGATCACGATTCAGCTAAAGCGAGATTATGGCGAAATGAAAATTCTACCATAACAATGGAGGGAAAAAAATCACGATTTATGGCATAATCAGCAAAGGCGCAATAATTGATAAATCGGAAGAAACCCCTATGCATGTCTATTCAATTATGGAGAAAAACGTATACTCAGAGCTGGGCATTTTACTAAAAATTTAGTGTCCGTTATTCGTCATCCGTCTGCAGCGTGGGTACCCTTCCGTTGTCCGTCATTCTTCTTTTTTTCCGGGGGAAAAAAAAAATAGTACCCGTCTATAAGCCGCTCCGCCTCTAATTTTAAAACGGCCATCCATCGGCGAGTCTGACTAAACTTTCACGAGCCTTGCCGCGAAAAATAGACTAATGGCGGACTAAATAAAGGGGTTTCCGTCTATGCTTAATCCATCAATTTTTTTGAAAATTCCCCCATTTGTCAACTGTCTGCAAAACGGGCGTCCGTCCGATACACGGACTGGTTCGTCACATAGACGAAGTGCCGAGCTCTGTGTACAGTAAATAATCGTATAAAAATGAGACGATAACAGCAGGACGAAAACTCAAATAAATGCCTGTCAGATGTCAAAACAACTTTGTGTGTAATTGATGACAAAGATTTTTTAGAGCAGCAAAAAGGGCAGGTGCTTGAGCACCAAGTAAGGCCTAAGTGCACATGTGCCCCTGTATCACGATACCGTCGTTATCCTGATATCTTTTTTTTAACCATTGTCTTTTCCTGTCTATCAGGTCTGACAGAAAAAGGAGTTTGGCCATTTGACAAAACTTGAGCTCCACGTGAGGCTGCCCATCTTCCTGTCGGAGGGGAGGAAGTTGCGGCGAAGCGTTGGGAAAGCATCACGTCACTGTGTACGTCGACGGGAAGGTGCTCTAAAGTCTGCACTCAATGAGGTTTACATTGGAATCCATTTATTACTGTATTTACCACTGAACTAATACGCCTTTTCTTTCACTATACTGTATTAATAGCATTTTTGACCATAAATAACCTCTCATGCATCGGCAGCCATTGAACAATGTCGGAGTTTACAAAAAAAATCACACACGCACACACAAAATAAATCCTTGTACTGTACTTCTAGACAAACTAATACAAGTCAACCAAACATCGGTTTAAATCAGGGGTGGCAGGACTGATGACTGGGAGAAAAATCTTCCTTGTGGTATGACATTGTCAACGATGGCATGATGCAACAATTGTGTGATGTATTTGAAGAATATCATCTAGGATTGAATGCAAAAGATAAACAACCTTATAGCTACAACATCAATATCAAAACCTTAGCTTTGCATCTGACCTGATGTAGAAGACAGCGTATGACGATTGCAGGATAACCGATCAATTGGAGGAAAACTACCTACTATACTTGACAGCATCTATGTAACTAAATGAGGGAATGTCGTACACACACAATATGAACTGAAATCCCACGGTAACGACAGTATCACTATACAATTATGACGCAATCATCGATTTTGGGAATCAAATGTACGACATATGACACTGTGTAACTAAAGAGGGGAAAAGTATACAGAAAACAAAACCGCGATGGCGTGCTAGACAGCCATATCAATATGACTATTGATGCTGTAAACTACAGTTTTGCCCCACCCCTGATTTGAACAGGGCCATTCTCAGTCAACAATCTCAAAAGCGGCTTACTCTAACTAATACGTTCTATCACTGTGAAATTCCTTGAGGTAGCAAAATAGCACTTGAATGTGTCTGCGGTGACTTACTTGTGCATGCTTTCTGCTTGTGCGCACGTGTGTGCATGTGTGAGAGAATAATTGGTGATACATTGTCAATGAAGTCTCGTGTGTGTGTGTGTGTGTGGGTGTGTGCGTGGGTGTGGGTGTGTGTGTGTTCGATACGTATTTGTTTATTTCTGCCTTCATCTTCTTACTGTAAAATAAAGAAAAGACTGCTCAGCTCTTGCCTTAAGCTTCTCTATCTTTTACTCCATACATTTTAACAATAAAAAGAAAGAAAAAAAAAACAGATTGATATGAGTAGATTTTGCAGGTCAGTGTAACATCACCATGATTTGTATTGGTTGTGTCCTACATGTGACAACAATCTCCCCTATTCTTCATATGGCCGATGGAACATGAGTGGCTTCCTGGCCGTTTCGCCAATGGTCTACTCTAGTCTGTTATCCTTTGGACAAGCCGGTATAACATCAACAAGTTTCATATTAGCTGCATCCTGCACATGACAACAATCTCCTATATGATTCATATACAGAATGCTATTATTACAAGACAGTAAATCATCTAAATGATTTGCGCTGGCCATGTCCTTCACGTATACGTAAACATGCTTACAGATGAAAGGATTCTGGCCGGGCCACCAATATTAGCGACTGTTGACTATTTTCCTTATTTTTAGCCAGTGTCGGTTCAACACGATTTGTACAGGTCGTGTCCTCCACATGACAACAATCTCCCCTATTCTTCATAATGGGAAAATGAGTGAATTCCTTGCTGCAGTGATATTATAGTCTGAAATACATTTTCTGATTTCCTTATTACAAAGTGTAATGTCATCGTGATTTGTTTGATTCCGTTGCTTCCTACAAGCAATCTACCAGACATTCATTGACTGTATCTGGGCCAGCGCACTCTGTCGCAGGTATTTTTCCAGACAGTAAATGGCGACAGGGTCCACGTCCATGTCAAACTTGTTGGCAAAGAGGTGCCGCTGCCTCAGCATCCACCGTAGGTCGCCCGCCCCGTACACGCACACGGCCCTCACGTGGTTGCCGTGGCACGGCGGGTACACGGCCTGTTTGGAGGCCCGCTCGCCCTCGTGCCACTGCCACTTCACCAGCCTGGCCAGAGCGTTGACGTCGCTCACGTCGTACTTGGCGCTGGCCCACGTGGAGCCGGGCACGCCGGGCATGCGCTGAACGCTCGCCCACAGGAACTCGTCGGGGCTGTACGTGTCTTTGGCCCAGTCTATGAGGGCCAGGACGCGGCAGTCCTCGAGAACGCTACGGACGAAGCCACGCGTCACCAAAATGTAGGCGTTCCCCGAGAAGATGGGCAATTGGAAGGGGGGCGGCTCCTTTGCCTTTCCCACGTCCTGGCACAAAGGGACACAAAGTCAAATTGTTACATGGTTTATCATACCCCCCCTTGACACACGCATACAAATATAGACTAGTACAGTATTGTACAGACCAGCGGTTGTCAATCAGGATTCCCAGAATCCCAAAAGTGGCTAATGCATCCAATACAATTGTTTATTTTAGGAATAAAAAGAATGAGGCTTCCCCATCTAAAATGTCTTTATGAATAATTTAGTTACAATTAATTTGCCAGTTTAATAAAATAAAAACATTGCATTCACCCAAATAAGCAACATGTTCCCCTACATGTGTAAACAAACGTGTATCAAATTTTAGCAAAATAATCGGATATAAACACACACAATAAAATAGTTTTTCTATATTTTTTATGTTTGCAATAAATCCTTCAATCAGTTATTTAATGAGATGAATGGATAAAAAGTGGAATAAAATGATTTTTTTAAACTAATTCCACTGATTTGTTTCAATTTTATTCATAAAATAATTTTACCCATAATTTAATAAAATACAATTTTAATTAAAAAAATATGTAAAATAGTTCATTTTACATTTTTTAACTTTACTATTTACTGTACAATAAATCAGTTAATCTAGTCTTGAATTAGTTGATTGAATTGAAAAATAAATACATTTTAAAAATTGTATTCTTCCAGAATTTTAGGATTTGTTTAAAATTGTGATGAAAATGTAATTATAATTAAGTCAATAATAATTTCATAAAATAAATAAACATGAAATGTAAATTTATTTTACGGTATACAATGAATTATGATGAACCAATTATTTAATGAGATAAATCGATTATTATGATTTTTGTATTATTATTAAAAGGCCAAATGAACACAACAAATATTACTGGTCTAGGTATACAATACTATTTCCACAGGTACGGTATAAGTGCACTCAAGTATTACCTGGATGCGTCCATCCACTTCATGGTGAACCCTCTCCACCCTCCACATCTTCTCCTTGGGCATCTTCTCCGACTCCAGGCTGTTGGCGCCGTTGAGCGTCCGAAGCGCCCGCACCATCTCCAGGTTGGTCTTAAGAGGGAAGTCCTGGCCACAGAGGTTGATGAAGTACCTCCACGCCACGCCGGTGCCCAGCAGCTCGGACATGCAGTTGAGGTCGGCCTGGACCCGGGACCAGCCGGCGTAGACCACGCTCTCGCGCCTGACGGCCACGAACACGTTTGGGAAGCAGGAGGCCACGGCCGACACCGCAGACAAGACTGACGGTGACGCCTTCAGGTCCACGTGGACGCAGTAGACGTTCTGAGGAGCGTAGATGGTCCGGAGGAGACGTTCGAAGTTCTGCACCTGCCAAAACAAATGCAGTGGTGTAGATGGACTTTTACACTGATAACCTGACTTGCCTGATAATTAATTACAAATTACAAACATGAAGATGCGGCAGTTTGCTGTCGCCATACCTTGTGATGCACAACCATGGAGTAAGCCAGCGGAAAGTCCTCCTCCTCCCGGCTCAGCGGGAATGTGATATACTTCCTGCTCGATTTGAACTTCCTGTGGTATAAGAGAGAGACCCAAAACTATTGGAACAGTTCTTTGGTTTCGTTGTTAGTTACACTACTACTACTACAACTAACTGGAATGAATCTGTCGATTCTAGCGATTCAGTACTCTTTCAGCTTTTATATCCGGGTATTTAATTCCAGAGCTGGGCATCGCCTATTTCCCGTCTGCATATTCAATTGACCCACGTGGTCCCAGTCGGTCCGAGTCAGCCAAGCGACGTCGAGAACGGACTTAACCTGTGCCACGTCACACGCAGGTGCCGCACTCCTGACACAAGGCCGAGTGAGGAGAAAATGAAAACTAAAACAGTGTTGTGTACCTTGCGGTCCCACAGACGCAATGAGATGTGCCCCATATTGTTTTTATTTCAACGATCACCGCGCTGTGCATGTGTGTTTGTTGTTGTTTTTGTTTGATATTTTATCTTTGTTTGCTCTTTGTTTGCTTGTGCGGTGGCTGCTTGTGATGTGAAGATTACGTTCTCGACGCCAATTGACTGTCGCCGACGAGGGTTGGTCCAGGACCACGTGGTGAATTAAATATGAAGGACGCTTTGCCGATGTCCATTCTGGACCTGAAGTAAGTACTTTTTATGCTTGAACCCTGTCATTTTCAGGTCAGCAAAAGCATTGGAACACTTGATTGAAAGGTGTATTTTCTAGAAATCTTCGGGACTCTGTCAGTGCTGTGCTCTTGCAGTCATCATGACAGGACTCGTAGGGAGAGTCACAACAGTGCTGAACTTTTTCCATCTGCCTACTCCGACTGATGAACATCAAAGCTTGAGAATTGGGGTGGTATCACCACTGAAGGCTCAGGTACCAACCGCATGGCCAACCACTGAAAATCTGATTATGACCAATTGGGTTCACATATTTGTTCAGTTTTGTAACAAACATGAAAGCCACAGAGTTGCAAATCAGTCAAAATGAAAACAATGTGGCCTCTCTGTTCCAATACTCTTGGATGGCGTGAGGATGTGAATAATATACAAACACACTCACCTGCAGTCTTTACTGGCGTTCACATAAAACTGGTCAGGGACACTGACGCGATTGCGGAAGTCTTTGGTTAGGGTCAACAACTTGGCCTGCTCCAGCGCCTCCCGCTCATCCTGCAAGATGGCCGAGCAGTTGCAAGCCCTCTCCGGGCTGTCGTCATCATCATCATCATCATAGTCAAGCTGGGTGTAGCGTCCGAGGCTACCTGGGGTGGGATTCCAGCCCACCTTGAGCGTCCCGCTGATCAGGGAGAGCACACACAGGGTGGCCAGCAGGACGGCCAGCTTGAGACACAAGCTTTTGCGTTGTCCCATCAAGCTCAGACACATTGTCGGCTAGCAAAATGACAGGTGCAGTACATAATAATCATTATCAAATCAGAAAGGACTGATTTCATTGTTAAAAAAAAGAACAACCTCTAGCTTTGTTTTTAAAATTTTGTTTCTATTTTATTTTTATGTCTTTGCAAATGCATGTGTATATATATATATATATATATATATATATATATATATATATATATATATATATATATATATATATATTCCCCTCTTTAAAGTGTGCTAAAAATATTCTAGAAAAGTGTAGATTCAACTTCTTTTGGTGGTTTTGTTTTGGTCAATGCAAGTATTATTTTTGTTTTATACATTTTTCAATCTACAAACATTTGCTCATACAGGAGAAATTATAATTCGCAAAAATGTAGGTATGTTTGTAAGTAGTATGTTTATTTACATTAAAAAAAAAATACATTTATCCTTGCGGATCCAGAGTATACCCCTAGAAAGCAGACAACTGACACAATTGCATTGTTTGTATGTTCGCCTAACGCTTTATCTAAATCAGCACACCCATTTCCTTTTCAAGCACACATTATCCAAAAAGTCCACCCAACAAAGTCAAACAAAGGGTAAATAATTAAACTGATGGTTAAGTGCTGCTTTCGTTATTGTGAAAAAGAAAACAAATACTTATGAAAAAGACATTTAGGCTTGATTCCTGATCAATGAGCAAGTAGCCAATAATAAGCCAATCGATTATTATCAGGTGTGCTTTAGACTTTTTCTTCATTTTACTTAGTCATATTCTTCACTTCAAATATGTAGGATCATCAATTATGTGCAAGACGGAAATGTAATCATTTAACCATTGTTTTGTCATATGAATGCAATACTTTAACTTTTTGAACCACAGCTCATTTAAAATGAGTTTCTTCAACTCCATATACTCTTTATATATTTCACATTTGTAGTATTTTTTTCAAGTATATTTAAAAAATATATATTATGTAAAGGAAACACCTTTTAATGAATTAAAACAAACACGTAACAGTAAAAAAAACTTTTGTTCTCAAGGTGAGATTCTGTAGTTGAATATAAAATAATGGTTTTTTTTTGTTATTTAAAACATACAGCATGTATTCATAACTCCATAAAGCCTACAAGAACACCAGAACTTTACTTAATCAGAGGCACTTTAAATGGTGGCAGGTGTGTGCCATGACTCCCATCTAACATGAGTTTGAATGTGACATTTTGAATACAACCACATCCACAGTTGTAGAAGGGTGAGTACATTTGTGCTATCACCTGATGTCCTCTATTTATTTATTTATTTATTTATTTATTTATTTATTTATACCCACTAAAATTACATATTAAGTAACTATCAAACCAACCATACAATTAATTGCCAACTAAATAAATTGACATATCACATCTGATCAATAATAAGACATTGCCAATAACTTACATACAATGTTTATTTATGAAAATAGAAGAATACTGCATACTTTTTTCCAAAGTGGTGTTTTGAATGAATAATTAAGTCTTACTTTGGTGTCTTTCTGCAAAGTGTGTTTGGAAGCAGTTTCCGCAACTTTTGATCCCTTTCAGCACTGATGACAATGACAATCACTTCCTGGCAGCTTTTTTTTTCTTCAAAATAAAGTTTACACTGATGCAACAGTTCATTTATTATGAATACAATAGTTTGGTTTCTTCCTCGTTTAAATATATTTTTTTGATTGGACAATGCGGGTAATTTGTGTATTTACTGAAAGATTTTGGTTTAAGTTTGTAAATATAGTACAGCATTATGCTCTTTGAAATGTAACTTTTGTTATAAAAACAACAGAATGGGTTTAAATTATCAAAATGTATTACAATTTTCATGAAGTCCATACTTTGAATTGATTTACATGTATATTTAAATGGTAATAATAACAACCACATAATTGATTCAAATACTCAAAATTGAATTTGATTTAATTGATAATAAAAAATGGATAAATTGATCTTTGCTAGTATTTTAAAGCTTCATAATTAAACACGAATATGACTTTGATTTAAGTACATTTATTTTATTACATTATTAAATCATTTGAATTATCACATTTATTGAATGGCCTCAGGGCACTGATAGTGTAGTTGTACACACGCCTGAGTTGTGTGCGGGCAGCGTGGGATCGATTCCCGCTCAGTGACAGTGTCTATGTGTGCCCTGCGACTGGCTGGCGACCAGTTCGGGGTGTAGTCTGCCTTCGCCCATTGACGGCTGGGATAGGCTCCAGCAACTCCCCGCGACCCTGTATAGGATAAGCGGTTTGGAACATGACATGACATGACATTTATTTATTGAATAGTTTGAATACTAAGTTAAAAAAAGGAACTATAATATTTCAGCAGAATTACATTTTGATTTGCATATAGATTTTAAATGGTTACTGTTAATTTACGTTTTCATTTTAACACGAAATAAAAAGTGGGTCGTTCAGGTGCAACGTAAAACGGGCCACTGCCGCCTCCTTGTGGTCAATTAAAGAGCCAGCAAAAAAATCCCGCTAAAAGGCTAAACCAGGGGCGGAGCCAGAACGCGGCTAATGGGTGGGCCTGGAAAAATCAGGGTGGGCCTGAATAATTCTCACGGAGCACAATCCTATCCAGACATATCGTATATTCAAATAAAATGACAAACTGAATAATATGAAGTTCAGATCTTCCTTAGACAATCACAATTATGACATTCTTTATATTCAATAAAATACAAAACACAACAAAACACAAATTCAAAATTGATTTACTAATAATTTACTAAAAAGTATCAATTTTTTTCATGAATCTCACTGGGTGGGCAGTCTCTCAATCTGGGTTGGCCTGTGCACACCCAGGCCCACCCATGGCTCCACCTCTGATTTAAACATATCAACATGTTGGCATTAGGACAGAAAATTATAACCATACCAGAAAAATAAAAAATGATTTAATTATTTTAGTTTTAATATTGTGCCGATTGCGGGAACCCCCCGCTGTTTGTCTCTGCTGCATATGAATATATTGTTATTGTTGTTGTCGTCATGTGACTTAACTTTTCACGGAAACGCCCCACAATTACGCACTAAGGGCCACAAATTGCACTACTGAGAATCGTGCAAAAATGTTTTCTCTTGATGTGTGACTCACTAACCCTCCTCTCATGTCAGTCAAATTCATTGTGAGTCACAGCAATATGAGCAGATTTGTCACTAACGTTAATGTTCTGCATTTAGGTTTTACATCATCGGTGCATCCTACCTTTACCTTTAATAGGAAATGCAATTCCAAGAACGGTTTACTTGCTCTATTTAATGAAATCCAAATTAAACAGACACAGAAACATCCACTAGATATTGGGCCAACACTATCCCTGCTGTCTCATAAAAATACACAGGATGTGGACTCTTTCGCTGTCTTAGGATTCACCCATGAGCAACAGGTGCATGTTTCGGCAGAAATCTGTGCAATTGTGCTGCCAACACAGACAGTTCTCAGGACTGTTTATAACTCCCTCTTTGACACTGTTATCAGTGTCCCATAAAAGATACAATCATTTAAAGCATTTAAACGTTCACAGTATCAAGATCCCCATTTTCCTTGATTTAACTCACTTGTAAATCTAAAATCATTTTTTGTAGACACGGGTCAAATTGGAATTGGAACAGCTTCAGTGCACACAAACTTTGCGGCACCTGTACAAAAGAATAACATTTTGAGTTATTTTGAAAGGTCATCAAATTTCAGAATGAAACAATAACATTTATAAAATGCAGGTCAATTTATGGTTTCCTCTGTAAGTCATTTGGTGTGTACCAACTGATTGGCAAGCAGAGACACTGCTATTGTTTATTTTAAGGCCCCCCCACACACACAAAAAAAGGCCCGTATGTTTGTATTAGTCATTTCACCATCAATCCTAAATGACTGGGTGTGGTAAATGATGTATTGCAGTCAGACGCATGCCAAGTCATTTTTATATGAAATCTAACTGTGGATGCGGGTTCAGATGTGGAAATGCAGACATGTGACTGCAAAGTCTCATGACTTCAAACAAACAAAAATGGGGGAAAATATATAAATCAAAGTGAGACATCCTGCAAATGTTTGGTTTGAACACAAAGTGTCAAATTCTGCTAACCAAGTGGCCATTGTAATGGTTGAGAAAGCTGTTTTTTGCATGAGTCTTTGTTCATTTAGCAGCAACATTTGCAAGAATGGAAAAAAAAATGTAATTTAGACTGTCTTGAAAAGAACATTGTCATTATAGCCAGCGCAACTGTTCCAAAAACAAACAAACAAACAAACAAACAAACAAACAAAATGCTCAGTGATACTCAGTTTTCAATGACAGTTCATTTAATTTACGTAAATGTGTTCAGATGTGGCAAAAAATACTCACACTCTGTACTTATGGAGATATACACCTACAAAAAGAGACAATGATGATAGTAGTACTCATTTAACTCATTTACTTAAGTATAAAAGTACAGTCTGAAATAATAATAATAATGATAATAATAATATCAATAATAATAATAACTCTGATCATGGATAGATGGGAAGTTATATATACAATATATTGATCTTAATCATTATGTTGCCAAATGTCCCAAACACCCTAGCATTTTTTGCAGTGTGCTTTTTAATACAGAATATCTTTTTTTAAGTACAGTAATAATTTAATTTAATTAAAAGTAATAAACAGTTTAGGCATCATGATAATGCAGTGGGCGGTGTGCTGCTCTTCCTTTTGATCATAAAAAGAGAAGAATTAATAGTTGTTTTGCAGAAGATAAAGAATATATGCCTTTGAGTAGTGTATAACTTTGATTTTTACCCTGTAAGTTAGTTGATAACTTGCCCTGGACAGTTTTCTACAGAATATTACAGAAGACAAAGTTATTGGACCACCACATTTCCCCCCTCCTCAGATGAATATTTCTGAATAAAAAGGCGTCAGAGAGTGAGTAGTATTTACCAATGTTGTGATTATTAGTGGCCCAGGCCCCTGATGAACTGCACACTGTGTACAGTGTTTAACCAATCCGAGTCTCCAAAAGTCATCCATCACCGTCCGATTTCCTTTTACAAACTTGAATAACATTTGAAATGAAACATCCCCCAAGTAATTAACAGTGATGGTTTGTAAATTATACTCTTGTCATGTTCACACGTCATGGAAGCCGTGATTAAATACGACTAACTTACGCCAAGATTTGGAAACAAAATGTCTCAGAGTGAATGAAACATCATGAGTCATCAAGTTTCATATCTGGAAGTTGTTCTTGTATAAAAATCACAGCCATCATTTTCAACAAGCCAAACTTATATTTATTCCCTCTTGGCTGGCCATTTCCTAACCTGATATGTAGATGAAATGATCAAGACCATCCTTTGTACAAAGCATCTAACGAAGGCTGTTTTTTTTTGTTTTTTTACCATCTAAAAAAAAAAACTACACTAACCTGTATTATGTATTGTTTTTTTGAAGTGAAAACCTATAATCAAAACATGGCTTCACATACAATTTGTTTCAAATTTCAAACACACATTTTTAACCTGTTTACAAAAATATGAAATATCGAGCAATTTCTCATCGCATTAAAAGAGGAATTGATCCTTTTGTTGTCATGGTAAAAAAAAAAAAACTTTCTCACTTTAACCATTTGGTAATATTAATTGTTTTTCAAGCGGGTAATGTTATAAGCTCTGTCTGTATGTGTTTCCGCACTGTTTGTATTCAACTATGAGTGGTTTAAAGGTTTATGATTGCCGCAAAATTATGATAATTTCATTAGCCCGTCTGTGCGGCTTAATTATGCGTTAGCTAGCATTAAGCTAGCACACGTTCTTAAGACAAAGTTATGTATGTTTGGTTAAATCCACATGTAATTCTCTTTATGTTTCTTTAAGAATAAACTTCAATATTTAGGAATATCAGCAAACAACTTGATTCAAGTACCATTGGTTCATATCACGTTTAAGGTAAAGCTAACTGCCCATATTGAGAGGTGCTTCTAAAATGATAGTCTCCAATTCTTTGCAAGACCCGAGACATGTTTTGAGCATTCAAGGTGTCAGTCAGCCAGTACTTTTTAAACAATTTGTCACAGCCACAACTCAGGGTGGATGTGAAGCTAACGCTTCCATTTTAGCAAGACTCATCTTCCCAGTGTGGGTGTGTTATTTTCATTTCACAGAACCAAATCCTGTGGTCATAGGTGTTCTTCCCGTGGCCCCTCAACATCATTGCTTGAATATGTCAGCCAAGCTGCCAAAACAACTCCAATGATGGAACCACAGTGTCAAAATGCCACTTCATGGAAATATGAGCAAAATAAATACTTAAAGTTTCAACTTTTTAATGGCGATTCATCATTTCTCTACTGTGTTTTTTGGAATCTCTGACAAATGTGTTGCTGTTAAGTATTATTGAAATGTACTTTTGGGAGCACCAAACATTAATTTTTTAAAAAGACAATTGCAGACACACGAAGCACAGTAAATTAAAGTCATGGTCAAGTGACAAATTTCAAACAAAACATATTCATAAAGAAGCAAGAAGGCTTATTTACTAATTCACATGGAAGTGAATGCAAACAAATAAGCTATATTGTTTATGGTTGTGCTTGTAGAACTGTGCAGCATCATGACGGGGAGTTCTTTGAAAACATTTTTTTTTAAATGAAGGAGTGAGAACACCATACCAAAGGTCTAGCCACATATGGACAGAGCAATTAGCTTAGTGATGTCATTTCTGCTGAGTCACTTTTGTCACATACACACACACAAAACAACTCTCATATTCGCCAAAAACTCACTCATGGAAAAGAACCTCCTCACACAAAAAGCTGTCACACATACCAAAAAATATTTCATATTCACCTCTACCACCCCCTCCCCCCAAAAAATCTCAATCGCACTAAAAACCTCTCGCACATCCAAAAATCTTTTTCACACCAAAACCCTCTTATACTCACCCCTCCAAAAACTTACGCGGGCACAAACCTCTCCCATTCATCAAACAATTCTCGCACACAACAAAAAAGCTTTCATATTCACATAAAAACTGTCACAAAAAACTATATCACACATCAATCAACCTCTCACATCACCAAAAATGCTCACATTCACCCAAACCCACTTATAAGTCACACTCACCAAATGCCAACCAAAGCAAACTCTCACATTCACCCCCAAAAACTCACTCACCAAAAACTCGAACAGTAAATAGGCAGTCATATTGGCATTTTGCCATTATATAGCACAGCATTATCTTAAATTGTAACCGTATTTCTAAAGGTTTTGAACAAATGACCTTTGTATGCAAATGAAAAGAAACAGTATTAACAGAAATAACTGTAGCTGTTCTGCATAAACACAAGTTAATCCTGATGTAAAATACAAATAGTTACCAAATCTACCAACGCGCAGGGCTGATGTAAGCTTCCCTATCTTTTCCCTTTCTTCATTAGCAGAGACATGAAGGTGATTCGTTGACATGAGTATCTCTGCTGACCCAAGATAGAAACAAGATCTCTGAGAGCTTCCTGCTTCTTTGTGTCTCCTGTGCCTGTGTCATGGTCTGATAATCACGATTTTACCGGCAGGCATCACTTGAACTCGACCTGGCAGGGCCCAAAATGAACGCAGGCCAACGTGGTTCCCTAACAAGGCACGGAACATGAGGGAGTAACGGGATACAGACACTCATCAGGTATCAGACTATCAAAGGTGAGTGAGTCAACAAGTCTTTCTCTTTATTTAGGTCTCGTCGCTACGTGGGAAAGAGGAAAATATTTGTCTGGGAATGCTTCTGTTATCTGCTGAATTATTTCACTGACTGATGCAACAATGCTGCAATTTTAAGACCAAATAAGGAACGAAAGGCACATCTCAATAGATTAGAACAGCAGTGCCCAAGTCTGGTCCTCGAGAGCCCCAATCCAGCTCGTTTTACACGTTTCTCTCTGCTCCAACGCACCTGATTCAAATGACCAGCATCGTTATCGGGCTTCTGCGTCGGACGTGTGCGTTAATCATTTGAATCAGGTGAGTTGCAGGAGGGAGATGTGTAAAACAGGGAGGATAGGTGCTCTCCGAGGACCGGACTTGGGCACCCCTGGATTAGAACATTTATTTTCAAAGTGTGTTACATGGGCTCCCTCGATTGTTATGCAAAAAAACATCATTGCCCAAGTACAGTTCTCTTTTAGGATTTTTTTTTTTCAAATGTTAGGGTAAAAGAGGGTCTGAAAATGTCTGGTACTGAATGAGTTAATGGGCTGGCAGTGAATGTGCTCTGCAATGTTAATGTTTAACCTGTACATTTATATACATACGGTATACATAATCTACGATCAATTGCATCAACATCTGGTGCACTTGCATAATTGAATGCGATCCAAAACAAGAAACCTTTATTTCCCTTGGCAATTAGGATGCATTGCAGGTTCAATGGGCCATTTCTCTGCTTTTGTTATTTATAATGGTCCCCACCCCCCCCAAAAAAAAGGAACAGTTGAAGACTGAAATGTTCTTGCAGCTCTGGTAGATTTAGGAAAAGGAAAAAGAGTAGTACGATTAGCGTGTGGCACTGACTTTATTGTGTTTGGTTAAGTATACTGTCTCGGAGGAAAAAACAAACAAACTGGAATTACCATCAGGATGACGCTGTTCGTTTCCAGCTCTTGTGTTGGATCTCATTTGTTTGTGTGTAAAATACAGTGGCAACAAAATAAGTGGTCTTACTGAACATGTTGTCCGCTAACAGTCCGCGACACATTTGAGCGTTGATAGAAAGACCACACGGGAGGTTATCAAAAAGTCTCTCTCTGCGACAAGCAAGGGCTTGACACTTTACATCATTCTCCATAGTCCACTTGAGTCTGTTGTGGAATATGACGGTGATTTCTTAGATCAACAATGGGCTGAGGATGTTAATAAAACACACGCCTTCACACCCAACCCATCGACAAAGGCTGCCGGACAATTTAAATCATGTCAATGAAAAGTTGAAAACAAAAGACCAAATCCCTATTTTTTTGGACAACTGTTTTGAGACATTGGAATCGTTTGATGTCAGACATTGATTTAAGAACATCGATTCTCTCTGACACTGGCCCCACCCACAAGGATCCACAAGAATGGTATAAGGACAGACCTCCATGTCCACAGAGGAATGGACGTACTCTGGTTCATGACCACAGGGGGTGAGGGCATTTTCCACTTTGTACATTATCCAACAGCTACTGGAATTCTTGCTGCTTGTCCAGCAAGCTTGTCCATGTCTCTCATGTTATTGCCGTCTCCTTCGTCCTCTTTGGATGCCTACTGTAGGAACAGAATACTGAACGCCATGATGATACAGCAGCAAGCTACCCAAGGACTCTTCCGTTCACCTGAAGCAGAGGGATAATATTAAGATCCCTCCCACTCTTACACAATTGACTCCATTTAAAATTTTATTCAAATACAAAACAACTCCCGAGACAACGTGTTATGTAATAAAACGGTCTCACCTATTCTGGCGCATTTCCAGAAAATCCCTAGAAGCCTGAAAGATAATATTAAGAATTCAAATCACTTTTCCTGTTTTAACTATTTGCACATGCATCACCGAATGACTCACAGATTAGGCAATAAATAAAAGAGAACTCCTCCATAGTTTTCCATGGTCTGGTCGAGAGAAATTCTACCCATCTCCAAAACAGTTTGATACTGTTATTTTGCTGTTCAAAGTTGGATACACTCTGCTTTAATGCGGTTCCAGCAAGACCTCCATGAAGCGTACTCTGTCACCCAAGCATAAAATTCCAATCTTTCATTATAATATTAGGTTAGCTTAGCAATTAGCATGGCTTCTCCATCCGTCCCGCTGTTAATTACTCCTTGTAATCCCTTCTTGAGAATGATACTTGGAAGAAGTGTTTCTTATTTGCCGCCAAGGAGGCTGTGATTATTGACTTAGGAGCTAAACCGCGATGTCTTTAGCAGGCAGTAGTAGCAAGCCGAAGATCGTTGCTAAACTTGCTATAGCTAGCTGTTGCGGCGTCTCACCTCGACCTGCCGACTAACCGGCTGCAGGTGACATAAGCAGCCCAGCGAACCTTTTCAGGACGGTCTCTGCCATTCAATTATGAGAAAAACTTGTCAATTTGGTTATTTTTTTGTGTGTTTTGATTTGGCTCAAAGTAAAACCTGCTATGCTTGTGTAGTTTGAAGGTGTGCCCAGCGTGCCTTGAGGGCTCCTTTTTTATTGTAGTTATTAATAATGATGGGTTTGCTGTTGTTACATGATTCTTTCCCAAAGTAGCAGTATTCGTTATTTGCATTCACCCACCTTGTTATTTATTAATTTTCATTGACTGTTAGATGTAATTTTGCACTGTATGTTTCTAATGTAGGATTACTATGGATATGATTCTCTTCCCTGTATTGTTGTTCAGTCTGACACGTGATGATAGCTGCGTGGCACAAGACTGGTAAGTGAAAGCTTTTGCCCATAATATCGAGCTTCAACTGACATTGTTATTACACACGCTTTGTTGCAAATGACGATACACACAAACCTGTTCTATCGTTTTTGTGATATATACCATTATATAGCCTAGCGCTAGTATACAGTCTAAAGATGTTAAAGATGTAAATTAAGCACACAAAATGGGATCATACCCGGTCTTATTCTTGTCCAGCAGGCTGGGAGCCAGCGCTCTGATGTAGGCACACGTACATATCAGGAGAAGAATTACTGTGAGCAGTGACTGGAAGTTGAAAATGGCTGACTGCAAAATGACAAGAAAGCAGTACAAATTTAAAAATTATTCAGTTCAGCTGTGTCCAGACACATGCAAAGTAAAAGTGTTGGCAATTTGGGATTTATGACTTTAATGAATTATGGATAGTTCTCCCATGACGTCGCATATGTCTGGACACAGCCGCCATGTTGGAGGACCATGCGATGTTTTGTTCCGCTGCTTATTTATCACAAAATGGTGAATTTCTGTGCAGTTTTTAGCTGCTGGTACAGCAACAGTTCCTTGAAAACACGGACCATTATTTAGTATTGTGTTAAGGTGTCTGTGGTTAAAATTATGTTATTCTACGAAACTGTTTTTGATTTGGGGCATGCATTTGGTCGTCTGATCCCACGTGAACATGTCCATGTTTCATTCTCCTTCAATTATTATGCTAACAATCTTTGTGTGATGAGTGCCATCATAAAGAACAGTCAGAGGCATTTAGAGAAGGACAACATATCAGGTTAGTGGGTACATTGAATGATGCAATATATTAATCTAAACTGAGTATTGAAATAATATTTCGGATGCGTTGAAAGTTCACATTTGTATGCAGCACCTTCACACTCATTGCATGTGCTTTAAAAATCAGTTTATAACAAGAAGAGACCCCATGCAATACTGTTGCATGTGGTGGAAGCGTCCTCAATGGGACTATTGCAGCTACGTGGCACAGAAGAACACAAAACGGTGCTGGCACCCCAGCCGAAATAAATCAAGTTAGACATATGATCCATACTAAGGTACTAAAAGGCACAAGGTGTCGATCGGCGATGGATCGACCATGTTAAAAAAAGCAGTGCAACGTGATCATTTACTTTTATTTACTGGCTAACCATTTAGCATCATGTCTAGCGCTAGCCAGCTCCTTCAGTCCAAATCCGTCCAACTCCGCAAATAACGCATTAGAGGGTGTCTCAGTACAACTGCAACGGGGACCTAGTTATGCGTGCACGCTTTAAATCAAAATTAAAATTATCATTTAGCGAACACATATACCTTATGAACAAAAATATGCTTACCATTTTGACGCTTAGTCAACGCCACATAACACTTCCGGTCTTGCGTACTCAACGTCGGTTTGACGTAATGACGCAATGCGTGCCAAATCACGGTTGCTGATTGGCTGCGGAAACAAAAGTTGAAAGTGACAGCTTGAACAGGGAAACAAGCAAACAGTAAAACTTCATTTTCATACAGCCTTCGTTCGAACATTGGAGTGTTCTAATAACCGTGAGTCTTTTAAGTATGTTATTACGTCTAGCATAAAGCACACATTTCGACAAGTTTCTTTTATTATTAAATCACTGTTCAGCGACACTGGTCATTTCTAGTCGAGACGAGATGTAGCCTACAGGGGAGGAATGAGGACAGTTTTTCGAATTTATTTCCTGCAGAGGTGTCAAAAGTACAGTACTTTCAGTGTACACTATAGGCCAGATACGTAAGGCTTTGGTAGATGCAGATGTCAAATTGACCTTCTTAATTCCTTCTATTGTTATCGTGTCCGTATTGCGAAGGGGACAAAATAACTGTACACATTTTAGCTGCATACTAAATTCTCAAAGGACAATCACCAGTTCTACACTTCTGCAAAGCACAACAAAAATATTGCTTTATCAATTCATCTCTGACAATGCCAGTCATAATTTTGCATTCTTTTTTCGAGTCAGAATTTTACACACTTATTGAATTGGACAGGTAAACTAAATTGACAGGTAAGTGTAATTGCCCCGCTTGGCTTTTATTAGATTTACGAGGTGGAAAAAACTCTCATTCTATTTAATGTATGATTTTTTTTGTGGGTCGCAATCCACCTCTGCTACGCTTATGTGAGAACAACAATCAATAAGGACTCAACAATAATAATAATAATAAGGAAGTGGAGAGTAAATTTACGAATGCCTGGGAAACACACTTTGTCATAGTAGACAGAGCTTGAACTTGACCTGCTGCTTGTAGATGAATAGGGACACTGGGACTGTACTAAAAGTGTCTGTGGTTAAAATTATGTTATTTTACAAGCCTGTTTTTTTTTGTTGGGACATGCATTTGTGCCTGTGACCCTATGTGATTGTTCCCTTGTTTCATTGTCCTTCAGTTATTTATGCCATTATTATTTTTTTCATTTAAGGATGGACAAAATAACGGATTGGTTGATACAGTGTTCATTAAATGATGCAGTACTGTATATGAATCTAAAATGACTGTAGAAATAATATTTAGGGTACATTCTCACAAGAAATGTGTTTCTCAGAAGTTGCCTACCACTAGTGGCAGTGGGTGCCCACGTTTGGCATGCGAAGAATCACAGAAATTTATTTTGAAACTCTGCATTATGTTACAGTGTCTAATATATATACATTTTAGGAATAAATCCTCTGCCTCATTTAGATCCACACTTTGGCCTAGTTGGCTTCTATATTTTAATGTTGGCCATGATGATGGTACTTGGAGAGCAAAGTATTTTTTTTAAATGTGGTAGATGGTGTAAAAAGTTTAAGAACTACTGTACTTGACAATCTTGACTGCAATCCCCAGTCCAAAAATGTGTTCTCTGCTGTCCCAAGGAAATGTATTTAATCCATTGGCCATTTGGAGATGCACCTGATTTTTATGAGAATCTGAAAATAATCAATACAAGCTCCTTTATTACTTACACTATGTGTGTTACCAGCCCCAAAGAGAAAGTCCAGTGAAAGGACAGCTTAATTGTCACAGTCCTGCAATTGTACTCCACACTTCATCTAAGGCACGGAATTCTTCAAAATTGAATACTTTATCTATAACATTTCCCCACAAATATTCCCTTGCTTGCTTTATACTCCTGCGACCTAGCGTTGTGTTTTATTCTCTTTTAAGCTTGCTAAAACAACAAAAGACAATGGTTACACGTCAACTATTGTTGATCATTACACTCATTACACTCCAGCGATTCTGTGTGTATGCGCCGATGCAGCACATGGACAGATAGACTTCAGGATCCACTCTGAGGATTTTTGTGCAGCTTGACCAATCCTCGCAGACAGAGTTTTTTTTTTTTTTTTTAATTGGAATGTCCTTCTGTCATTACCACAGGGTCATCGACCCCGCACACCAGATGTTACAGTAACTAATGACTAGCTTTGCTCTGTTTATGAGGTTAAAGTTGAACCCTTCATCTCCCTCATCTCATTCGGTCCCTTCCTCTAGCCACGCCCCTTAGTGAAGCACACAGGGTCAATTTTTATCTGTTAGATTTTTGTGTACGGCTCTGTAGGTCTGTGTGCTTGTCACCGTATACAGTTAAAAGAAAAACGAAGCGTGCTGACACATAAGTTATTGCAAGGTGTCTAAAGGGACTCAGAGACAGCTAGCAACTCGGCTAACTGCCAATTTAGCCACTCTTCTTCCCTTCTGTTCCACTTTCTTTGCCCTATATTTAAGCAGGGAGGATGTCAAACTCACTCCCACTTCCACTGTAACCACTAATCACCTATTCTAGCCTGGACATCCGCAAGTAAAAGTTCTCAAATTATTTCACAGTAACTTGTTGCCAATAAACTCAATGGACATTAAGATCTGGCTGATCGAGGGCTGTACTGACCTCACCAGTGTCAATCAAAATCAAAAATGATGCTTTGGTAATTTAAGGTAATCAGAGCTTTGCTTGTCGTGGCGTGAGCTGTCAGTGGATTAATCTCTTGTAAAATACACACGTAATTGACATTTTATTTTAATTATTGCATTTCAAACTCATGTGTCATCACACCCGTCAGTGGCAAAGGTTTGCTCTCAAATTGGGCAAACATGAAGGCAATTTTGCTATCGTCATTTTGCCCGTAACAAGAGGTGCATCAATTAATCAACAACAATCGATTATCAAATGAATTGAAAAATAGTTTTGATATTAGATTAATCGTTTAGAGAACTTGTTCAACTTAAAATTTCAGCCTCTCGACATTAAATATTCTCACATATCTGTAGTCCTCCATTTATGCAGACTAATGGGTGTTGTTTTCTTCTCAGAATAAGACATTTCAACCATTTGCAAAATATCATCTTTTATTTTAGGCAACAATAATCAACATTATTGCTGATTTTCTGACAGATTTTATAGATCAAACCTGCAACTGAATCATAATTAATTTACATTTTATGTATTTTTTACACTGTCATTTTGAAATAATGCCCTGCTTTTGAATAAAACATGCAAATTAAAAAAAAAAAAAAATCGGATTCATCATTTAATCGACAGATTACTCCATTATTAATATCTTTAGTTGCAGCCCTACTCTTACCTTTGTCCTACAGACCGACATGCCAGTAGAACCATGTGTAGTTATTCTTTAAGTGTAAGCTTTTTATATAAAGAATATCAATCAAATTCAATAAATTCTCAAGAGGTACTTGTGGTAAAATGCTAAATTCACGGCATTTACATGAATATAAGGATACAGTATATGAGATCTGGATTTTTCAACTGAATGAAAGATGCTGAAGTGAGGCCTTATTCCACTTATTGCCACATGTATTTACTTTGCTGGTGGTCACTAGGCAGGCTTCACTCCCAACACAAAAGCCTGCCAAAACCTGATTATCTCCATGTGTTCCCAATGACTCAAGGAGACCCCCATTGAAACACACACAGAGGCTTTTATTACCAAATCCGAGAAGAAAACAATGAGGCATTTTTAATGTAACTAAAAGATGAACGCAGCGTTAAGTTGCAACATCAGACTGAAACGGGTCCTGTCAGAGTAGCTACTGATGCATCCCAATACTGTGCACATGATTTGTGTTATGCAATTCTCGTGTCTTCACTTGTCTGCAGGTGAAGGTGACACATGCGGCATGAGCGGTGCGGTCAGACAGATCACTGTGGCCACAGAGCCAGGCATCCCTTATTTCCTGCGAGTTGACTTTGCCGGCAACCTTAGCGCTGGGTTCACGCTAGCTCTCTCCGATGGCGTCTCCGCGTGGAATGGAGAAGGTAAATGTGTCCATTTACCACTGACCTTGACCACTGCAGATTTCAGCTCACATCCACTGATTTTGCAAACAAGCTACCAAGCTTACAATCGGCTTCTTTCTTGACAATTGTGCAGATGAAATAAAAATCAGTTGTTTGCTTTTAAGAAAATTCTACAGTAGGCCTACAGTGTATGTGGCACCTCATAATGTTTTTCTAATGTTTTTTCTCTTCGATAACAACACTGGTGGTTGCAGTGATTTGGTTATATGTGCAGGGATCAGTCGCCAAGTGTGTGGCGGGGAGTCGCCACACTCTTGGCGACTTGTATCTTTTCATGGGACAAAAATTTGACCCCTTGCTTGTAAAATTGATTTTATATTTACTAGTGCTGTCAGGCGATTACACATTTTTGACAAATTAATCGCAAAATCTTCCATAATTGATTGCGATTAATCACATTTTTCAACTGTGAATTTTCTATGAAGCTTGTAACATATTTATTTGAGTAAAATCTTGTAATTGATGTGGGGAAAAAAAAGTGTATTTTGCTTCAAAGACTACTAATAGCCTTCTTTGGTCCTTGAATATGATTTTTTCCCTCTGTAAAATAGGAAGTAAATACAACTGAGTTAACTGAGTTATTTTTTTTAGCGCTTTATAAAATTTAAATTCATCTCCAAAGTTAACCCTTTAACTTTGACAGCCTTAATATTTACCAGTGTGTGATAAATGTAGGTAAATGGCAAAAATGGTGTAAAACTAAAAATACTCTTTTTCTTAATTTGAAACATTGATTTCAGATTAATAGTCCATTCATTAAATTCAGTTTGAAATGATCTATTCTGTAGTTCATAATGTGATATAAAAAGTAACTATGAGGATGGACTTGGCCCACCGTCATAATTGACCTGGAATGTGTGCATGGAAAATCAGTATATAACAGTTGGCTACAGAGGTCTTGGGACCCCCAATCTGAGAAGCACTGGTTTAGAGTGATTGCTAGATCACCTGCTCTATCAGTCAACAGACTGGCCCAACTGTTCACCTGCACCTGTCCAATAATATTGAGACTCTTTAACCTGGGGGACACAAGTGAACTTGTTTTCCCGTCATCCCTTCACCTTTGTGCTGAAGTTTACAGGTGTAGAAAGTAGATGAAATTCCACAAGGACCGTCTTTGTCCGTGCACGGCGTGTGTTGAGGCTGTGTGTGCCTGCCATAAGCGCAGTTGTGTACCTTCTGTGGAAGGACACCTGGGAACAGAAGTGCTCCTTGCTTTTCGATTTCTGTCCATCTGCGGCGCTGTGGCTGCCACAGTGTGTGCAGACCCCTCGCTCACTGTGTGTCCGCGTTTGATGTGTTAATGGGGACCCTCGGCCCTCGCGTGTGCAGCTGTGCAACAGCTGATGACATTCCCCTCGGCTTCCCCGCATGCTCCCCTTGAAATCGTCTTTCGCGTAAATTCATGGCTTACGACGTCATTTTTATTTGACACTTGCTATTGTCCCTTTGGATAATCTTGCAAAAAAATGCTTTCGTTCTCTCCAGTTTCAGAAGATGAGGTTAGGAGGGAGGCCAATGACATGGAGGTCCCGATGGAGAGTTATGTCGCGGATCTTCATCAAGCACTGATTGGCGGTGGACAAGGGAGAGGAGGCGGGAAGAGAGCCCCTGACCTAGACGTCTATTGTTTCGAGCTCACTCTGGATCGCCATCAATTGTCTTATCACAAAATGTGTGCCGGCAGTGCGGTAAGACGGCAATTTGAATATACACAATATTAACCCTGTAAAGCCCGAAGCATTAAATAACTGACCAAAAAGTCACCTTCTTTAAAAATTGTAGACTCCTTTAGTGGTCCTTCTGAATAAAACAAAACAAAAATAATTCTAACATCAGTTTCCCTATATGAATTTCAATGTGTATGGTAAATTTCGAATGGTAAATGGGCTGCCACTTATATAGCGCTTTTCTACCTTGGGTACTCAAAGCGCTTTACACTGTACCTCATGTACCTTCTGATGACGCAGCATCAGGAGCAACTGGGGGTTCAGTAACTTGCTCAAGGATACTTCGACATGGTCTCAATGGCCGGGGATCGATCTCACAACCTTCGGCTTGGGAAACGACCACTCTACCACTGAGCCATGCCGCCCCGTGTATCATATACTGTGCCCACATAAACAGGATATATTAATTTCCATTAGTGGGCATTCCATCAGACTGACGGACGCCTGTTTTGCTGATGGTTGACGAATGATGGGACACTTTATAAAAATGACGGACTAAGCACTGACAGAAGTGGGTTTTCGTCCGTCAATCGTCACTAATCGAGTCCGTCGGCGATGGCAGTCAGTCCGTCACCAACGGACGCCCGTTTTGCTGACGTTTTTTGGATGGACCGACCGACTGACAGACGGACTTACTGACACGACTGACTGACCAACTGACGTTTAGCATTCGGTTCGGCATGAACAATGACGGACTGACAAATGACGGACTGGTACCTAGGCCGCTGACGGATGACGAATAACGGACCAGCCAAATTTTTTCAAATGCCTGCCTCTATTATTATCATCAAATTTCCTTTAGCATGGATTTCATAGTATACATAACATCTGCCTTCTCACAAACAAATATATCGCTGCTATCCTGTGAAAACAAACAAATATATCGTTGCTATCCGGTGAAAAACACTTATTTCCATTTTTTTTCAATTTTCTTATTTTTACGTGAATGGTGTTTCCGCATTGCAGACATCGCATTAACGTGAAAATGAAAAACATTCCAAAATTGGACACAAGTGTTTTTCACAGGACAGTGACGATATGCTGTATAAAATGGTTACTGAATGTATTTCATTCAGGCACAGCACCTTCAAACTCATGAATGTAACCGCTGGTGGCACATACTGTTATGCATGGTAAATATCTTGTATAGTTAAGATTATACTGCTCACATCTGGTTGAAAAATGACATTGTTTGCAAATCATGGTTGTTTCCCTGCAAATTATCTGATGTGGACGCTCACATACAACACACTTAATTGAACGGATGGCTTACAAACAATTCAGAAGTGCCCCCCCCCGAAAAAAAAAAAGACCATGGTTAGAAAGCTGTCATTGTTGGCTCATTGCTTTTCCCTTAAATTCCTCAACATCCTGTGCCTGCAAACTCAAACCAGCATTGTTCCCCAGGGAGAAATACATGCAATGGTATAGCTTTTTTTTACGGGGTGAGGGGGTGTTGTTAAGAAGATAAGGTTTTTACAGTCTACGTTATTGCAGAAATAGAAAAGCCCCTTTCCCCCAGGTGGCTTTGGACAAAGGCACATGATAGAAATCATTCTGTTTGTTGCCAGGAGATTGTGCTCTAATAGCCGCAGCTTGTAAATGTTTCAGCAAAAAAAGTTTACAGATTCAACTCTGCTTAAATAGCAAGGTGCAGATAGTTCCTAAACAGTCCCTCACTTGAACATGCATTAGCTTGGGTGTTACCAAATGAGAGGTATGTCGAGTGAGCTTTCACATGTTGGGCACCTGTGCTTCTTCCACTGTTCATGGTGACTAGCAGGTTTGACTGCGTGCTGTACTTGCAGCGGATTTTAGTGTTATTCTTGTTGAGTGCTCTTGCCTCTAGGGTGCAGGTCACCCTGGCTCTCAAGATGTCTGTCTCGGCAGAGGCGACCAGAAGGCGAAAGCCGGGGGCTTAGGGACACCGTAAAGGACCATAAACCCCCGATTTATGGACAGGACGTCCTAATCTACCTGTGTTCTACACGAGCTGATTAAAGTATTTTCCCTTCTAACTCCCTCTAGCTTTCTCTATGTGTGTGTGGTCCATGTATGTAAGTGCGCCAGTGCATGTTTGTGAAACCTTTCTCAGGGAAACAGTGGCGTGTGTGTATATATTCGTCATCCGTCAGCAGCCTGGGTAACTGTCATCCGTCAATCCGTATTTTTTTTTATCCGAACCAAACTGTAATCGTCTGTCGGTCATTCCGTCGTGTTATTTTATCGCTTCCATCAGTAAACATCAAAAGTCCACCAGTCCGTCTATCATCAATCCGGGGAAAAAAAAGTCCAACAGATGAAAAATCCATCCATTCATCCAACCAACCATTATCTGAACCGATTTGATTAAAATGGTTACTGGAGTGCACTATGTACATCATAATATATATACAGTATATATACACTACTGTTCAAAAGTTTGGGTTCACCAAGAAATGTCCTTATTTTTTTTAAAGAAAAGCAAATTTTTTTTCAATGAAGATAACATTAAAGTAATTAGGAATGCACTCTATGCATTATTAACATGTCAAATGACAATTCTAGCTGCAAATGTCTGATTTTGGGAGCAGTATCTACATCGGTGTATAGAGGCCCCTTTCCAGCAACTATCATGCCAGTGTTCTAAATGTACAAGGTGTTTGCCCATTGCGTCAGAAGGCTCAAGGATATTAGAAAACCCTTGTGCAATCACAGCTCTCTTCAGAAAACAGGACAGCCGTGATTGGTTGTTACCTGAGCCCTGAGCAGTTGTGATGTCATTTTCAATCGACAGAAGTGACAAAATGGCTGCCCCCGGAGATGGCTAAAAACGGGTGGATTAACTCTTATTCCACAAACAAAATATTTATCAGAATGCCTTTTTTCAACTAGTAGGCTTGCATAGAACATATCGTCGCTGTCATGTGGAAAACGCTTATCGGTATCTCCAATTTTGGAAACTTTTTAAATTTTCACTTTAATGCGATGTCTGTAACGTGGAAACATGATTCATGTAAAAATAAGAAAATGAAAAAAGGAGAAAGGAGGTGAGTGTTTTTCACATGACAGCGACCATATTCTTGAAAAAAATATGTTTGGGTTGACTTCCCTTTTAAAGCCTCCGATGGCTGGAGTATGTCCCATTGTGAGTCTTTCCATGCCATGATGGGAGGCGCTAGCTCACAAGCTAACAGGCACTCTTCTCGGTGGGTCGGTGTCGGTGTCGCAGCTTGTAGTTTTCGTGTAAGTAAAGACAGAATAAAAACTTCCAAGATTATTTTTTTTTTCATTTTTTATTGTACAGTTTCCTCCCTGAATGACTGTGGGAACATCCTTGTTATCAGGCATGGCCTGGCGACTCGATCCGACCCTGCTTCCTGCTCTTTATCTAGCCCCACGCCTCCTGACGGCGCTAATGTCTGCTCCATGCCCACACTTCCTGTCCTAAGCACGCGTGCTCACTTTCTACTACTTTATTCTGTCATCATGCCACTCAGTGTTATCACGCTTACTTCCCTTTCATTGCAGCATAGTGAATAGTGTTTCTATGACATGTAGCTGTTAATTCACATATACGCTAAGTATTTGTATGTCAATGCTCTGACCCTTGTGGTATGTGGTGTTAAGTCCGTGTATTGGCTGTTATGACAAGCAAAGTATCTTTTACACCGATACGTCCGCCCCTTCTGCTCTTGTTTGACCTCATGCTCTGCTTTAGCTGTCTGGCGACACACAAAAACAAACACCGGACCACACATCAGACCGCATTGTAATTTTAAGAAATGAACCCACATTTACATATAGATATACTGCTCATTCTAACATTTAGCGCTGGCCATAATGTTAGGTACAACTTGGCAATAATGACCTCAAATACAAGACATGTATAACAAATTTGACTTTTAAAATGTCAATACTTTTTAGTTTTGATTTAAACCGTCAAAGGCTATTAATTTAATGTGTATAATGAAGTTGTAGTTCAGTGGTGTAGAACTGTGCTGCACCAAACTGATGAGCCATGTTAATGCTATTTTGATACATTGAATGAGTCAAAATGACATAATCAACATATTGCTGAAGTGTACTTAATAAGCATTCTGAGTGTGTGCGTGTTTGTTCAAGTGAAAAGGAAGACATGATTTTTCATGAACAAAACACCTCTGATTATCATATGTATAGGTAGGGGTTTCTTCATTCTTTACCTTTGTCTTGTATTGATTCTAGAGAATCCTGCATTGTTTTCATTGTGGAATGAATACATAAAGAAGTGGCATTAGGCCATGGATCTTTAAACCTCAGTAAGACCTCCCACACCTTAGTAGAAGCAGACTGACCTTTAACGTTATCTTTTTGTCTCAGGGGAGAAGCAGATGCTCAAGAAAATAAATAGAGTATTCTAGGACCCCTTTCTTCTTTCCACAAAGACCTAAGATCAATAACAAACAAATTCCATCTTCCTCGAGCACAGGGCTTGTTTTTACTTTTAGATGCATTCTTCCTCTTTTAGGGTTTAAAAAAAAAAAAAAAAAAAAAAAAATCTCTCTCTCTCTCTCTCTCTCTCTCTCTCTCTATATATATATATATATATATATATATATATATATATATATATATATATATATATATATATATATATATATGTATTCATTATTATAATACATAATAATTATTTTATTATTATTATTATTATTATTATTATTATTATTATTATTATTATTACTAGTGTTTTTCTATCCATGCCAGTGGCATATAATGGCAGGTATAACAAATAACTTCTATTCACTTGGATGGAAAAAGGTACAACCAACCTGTGTGTCCATCTGTTGCTGTTCATCAGACAGAATAAGTCATGGTTCCCTGCAAATACATCAGCTTTGTGTTCAACTATAAAAGCCTGAATTTCACACTGAGTAAGAACATTAGAGTCATTAGAGTCTGTTCATTAAGCTTCACTAAATCGTAATGGATATATTTTATTTCACTGCTTAATATTACAGCCCCACTGAACTTTACATGATCCTCTTTTCACATACTGTAGCTGATTTATTGCCAAATGATTTACTTGACTACTAGATGACAGGCAGCAGTATAGTTCAGGAGCAGATTGATGGAAGATTATAGCGGGGATGAACGTGTTTGAAGCAGCTTGTAAATTATAGATGCAATTATTCTAGATACATAGTTGGCTTGCAGTAGTGTATAGCATGTAGTGTGTGTGAACTGCCTTGGTGTCTTAAATCAGCTATTCCTCTTACTGGGCTTCCACCAACCAAAGACTCATTGTTTGGTATTATTTAGCGGAACAACTTGCACAAACTGAGTCACAACTCAGTGTCACATGTATTTCCCCTGGAGAGTCTGCACTGGATCAATGTGACATTCTTATGTTGCCCTGACTTTTATGAGTTTCTCTGAGCACCCTTCTTCTTAGATCTCGGGTGGTCTCCCGATGTGTTATTTCCGCGAACAATACTTTTTTATTTATTGATTTGGTTACCTAATTTGTAAAATTGCTGAACCCTTGTTGCATTCAGGCAAGCCGGTGACTGCAGCAATACCCATGAAAGAAAAGTAGACTATAAGAAGAAGTGAATGGGGGGATTGGATGCAGCCTTTGTGAATTGATTGTAAATTTGGACTGATATGAACAGTCACTTGACTCCACTTGTTTGAGTTGGGAACAGACTTTAATGGACCTTTGTTCAGTGTGGTCAATTTGGTCATTTGTAGTCCTGAATACATCATTTATTATATTTGTATTTTTCAGTTATCATCATGGTGCATTGTAGTATTATATTCCCTCTAAGGGCAATTCAATTTGTGCTCTGCTTTGTATTTTTTTTTTACACACCACAGAGAAAGTGAGACCACACACATGCAGGCATGCAGGGAGAAATGTCAGCATGAGGGGGCGCACATGGGGGGTGAAGTAGTGACTTCACACCTGAGCTGAGTTTTGGGGGTTCCAGCACCTAACTAGGGCACCTCCACAGTAGTCAGGATGCAGCCCAAGTGCTTTAGATTAGAACAGTGAATCTCACCCGCATTTTATTTTTGTCAAAAAACACTTTTATAGAAGTTAATAGTAAAACAATGAATAAGTCAAAAGTAGCCTTTGAAAACATGTCGTTTGAGAACATTTTAAACCTAACAACACATGCCTGCATGTTCAAAGAGCCTTTTACCGTATTAAGAGACTAAGGATGAACATGACAAATGACAAATGTTGCAAACTACCACAACCCGCTGACTGAGGATCTACACAGACATACTGTATACAATATGATAACAAACTCCATGTACAAAAATGGATATACTGCAATAAAATGCGCAACCTTTTATGAGCCAAGACACATATTTACCTTAGAAAATAATCTCACGGCACGCCACCAAACAAAAATGTCACAAAAATTGGGTACACGGGTGAATTATGTACCTTTGGCCATCTAGTGGAAGAGCATTCAATTGCGCTGCCTGCCACATACATCAATGGCATATATAAATGAACGAGATATAGAAAGTAATGTTATTTTCCAAATAAAACTGTACGTCAGATTCCGCGTCGTCAGATTACAACAAAATTGACAAATGTGTACCAAAGTTGGAACGAGCCGTAGTCCATCACTGACCAAAGCTAACAGGGTAAAACAACCAGAGGTGAGCATCGTCTATCCGTCCATAACTTCGGCCAGTATTTCAGGCCAACCCACGTGGTCCCAGTCCGTCCCTCCTCAGCGACAGCCAATCAGCGTTGAGAACATCATTTTCAAGTCACACGCTTGGGCCGCACAAGCGGACACGCCAACAAATAAAGAACAATAACAATAAAAACAGACACACATGCACAGCGTGGTGATCGGTGAGATAAAAACAATATAGGGCACATGTCATTGCGTCCGTGGGACGGAAGGTATGCGACACTGTTTTATTTTTCCTTTATTTGGTTGCGTGTGACGTGCGGCACCTGCATGTGACACGGCTGGGCTTGCCTGAAATACAGAAGAGAACTCACAGACGGACTAAAAGCACTTACGAATGCCCACCTCTGAAAACAGCCGTAATTTTTATAGTAAATATTTCTCTGAAAAACACATCTAGACCAATAAAATAAAACTGTCCACTGAGTTCACTATGCGCTGATTTGAACCTGTCATTTTTTAACTTCCTGTCCGTGACCCACCCATAGTGGGTCTGTGACACGCTTTTGGGTCCCGACTCATCAGTAGAGAATCTGTGCTTTAAAAGGTTTACTACGAGAGAATAATTTAAGAGGGTGTGGGAGCTGATGGAAATAAAATCTTGAGGAGAAGTGGACAGATTGAGGCATACTGTTTTAAAACTAGATGAGTGAGCAATGTGAATGTCTGTTGGTGACAACATTTTCAGCAGTGGAAGGGAAAACAGCTGTGTGGCTTGCCAGGACAAAATCGGCCCTCGAGACAAATGACATGTATTTTATGAGTGCTTTTGAAGATGGCATCTTTATTACAATGGGACTAAAACTTTGACACAGCCTAGTTAGGATTTAGCACCTCATCACCTTCTGCTTTGCCAGTGGATCGCAGCCTGCACCTTTTGTGTGTGTTTTTAGTGGACATATAATGTGCTCTTGCAGGAAAGCGGAAATCCAGATCTCCATGGCAACGAGCAAACAGCAGTTTGTCAGTTAGTTGAAGCGACAACTTTATTGAGAAGGGGATGGTCATTCATCATCAGGGCCCGTTAGGCCATATCAGCAGATGCTAAGGGCGCCGGGGACTCCAGAGGGCGCCAAAACAGAAATAAGGATGAAATAAATCAACTTCAATACCAATTCCATTAGTTTCTATCAGCTCTTGAAATGGAAGATAGGCCTATAGATTCAAATGCAAAGCAATGTTCAGTTACTGTAATGCATAAAAAACTTCCAAATAAGTCGGCGACGACTCACCCGATTCCCCTCCCAACTACCTCCCTCTGCTGCTCTCTTTTGGCTGAATGCTATCTCTGCCAGACTTCATGCTAATGGCTAATCAGTAAATCAAACAGCATTTTTAATATGTAGCTGGGCCACAAAGGGGGTCTTATAAATAATTTGTAGCAATCAGCAGTACTCAGTTCGGTACCTACTTTATATTGGCCTAATGTACACTTTTATTATTTGTTGATAGCATTTACATATAACGGGCTAACATGTTTTCTTGCTATTAATAGTCTAATACTATTTCCCTTTTCACTTTATGTCAGTTTTTTTATCCTAGTTGTGTGTTGTGTTCGTTAAAACCATTTAAGCATGTTAATTGCTTTAAACTTTGCATCACGTTATGAATTAGTATGATCATTATTGTCATTGTTACTAATATTAGTAGCATACTCTAAACTTAAGTTGTTGACAATATCTAACAGTTTTGTTTTGATTTCTTTTTTTTTTTTAATAAATGATCGTCTATTTGTTTGTGTACAAGTGTATGTATAATCACAGACAGAAGGGGCGCCGTAAAAAATCTTGCCGAGAGTGCCTTATTGGCTCGGGCTGGCCCTGTTGACCAGAATTGAAATTCACAGTGAGGAGAATTTCAATCAAGTAAATGTAGCCAGTGAAATGACCATCCCTCAATTTTGCAAAAAAAAAAAAAAAAAAAAAGAAAAAGATTTTTCATCATCAATGCAAAAAAGTCATTTTTTCCACTGATGCCAAAAGGCAGAAAAAAAAAAAGCCTAGTGAGATTTTTTTTCTGAGTCTGTTTGTGTCTCTTGTGAAATCTTGAACAAGAAGCGACTAGGGAGGAAACTGTGTGTTGACTCTCCTAGTTCAAGCTGGTTGGCTATGAATCCCCCTGCTGTATTTCTCCCAGACGGATGAAAACACCTCATCATCATCACATAAAGTCTCGCACCTCAGAGAAAACCTGATGTAATGGTTTGTTGCACCTTTGCGCTGCAGATCATCTTGGGATGGCACACAAGTGCAAATGTTTGCTGAAACTCAAATGCCGATTTTGGAAAGTAGTGGAGATGAGAGTTATTGTTTATTTTTTTCACCATGACAGCTATGCTGTCTGTTTTGATCATTTCCTCTACTTTTGCCAAGAGAACACAACTGTCAGAATCTTACATTTCGTCGCTGTCATGCGAAAAACACTTATCTCCATTTTTAAAAATTTTCCTATTTTTACATTAAGCATGTTTCCGCGTTACAGACATTGCATTAAAGCGAAAATGAAAAAAGTTTCCAAAATTGGAGATAAGTGTTTTTCACAGGACAGCGACGATTTGAGGGTTTTCTTCTTGTCTAACAGACTTTTTCCACAAAGTCTACTGTAGATTCTACTTGTATTACATCAGGGGTGTCGAACTCCGGTCCTCGAGGGCCCCGAACCAGCTTGTTTTAGATGCTTCCCTCCTCCGACACACTAAGCTCTGAGGAGCTTGATAACGATCTGATCATTTGAATCAGGTGTGTTGGAAGAGGGAGACATCCGAAACATGCTGGATATGGGCCGTGGAGGACCGGAGTTAGACACCCCTGTATTACATAACGGTTCAGCATTAGATCCTCCCACATTGCTGTGTAAGGCCCGCCACACACCGAACAACTCGAGTTGCACAACTGAACTGGATAATCGCAAACAATTTATAGTTGCTGACTCATCCTTACCTACTTACTAACTCGCTGCGACAAGAAAAACTGCAAGGCTTGGTATTTTTTATCAGGAAACAGCATTTTAAGACCCCACATTTTATCGAACACCAAACAATGTAAGTGCAGTTGTCAACGAAAAAGTGGATTGCCATGGCCCCTGTTGGCACATTCTAAAAACAGTTGGGTTAGAAATAACCCAATTTTTGGGTCAAAAATGGGCCGACCCACTACTTGGGTCAGGTTTGACCCAACTTTCTGGGTTGTTTTTGCAGAACACAACCCAAAAATGGGTAGTTTTGTACGAAACAATCCCAAAAATTGGTACAAAACAATGCAAGAAAATGGGACAAATTGACCCAATTTGTGGATCGGTCCATTTTTGACCCAAAATTGTGTTATTTTTAACCCAACTATTTTTAGAGTGTATATTATGATAATACCAAAAGCAAAGAAAGGAGAGTGTGGATATTTGCCAGGCTGTTGGCAATCCCCATTCATTGACTGCACCAATGCATTTTGGCAACATGGACTCTCCACGTTTTGCTCTTTAGCCACAGGTAAATATGCAATTATAAGTATACTTCAATACTGTGTTTGTACAGCTTGGCACTGACAGATGCACAGTATCTCTCTTGGTACCGGAAACGTAATTTGTGTTGTGAAAGATCATGTGATACAACACTGCAGTTTTGATTGGCTGTTCAATCCCCGACGCTTCTACTCAATACTAGTTGGAGACAATCATGAGAAGTAGCACCCATGCACAGCACACCTCGCAACAGTTTTGCTCAGTGTGCACCAAGCTTATCTCCCCATGTTGTGTTTCCCCCCATGATACCGTGTTACAAGACTCTTTTATCTCCTCCCATTTTCAGGTGCGCTTGGGGTCTTTGAAGCTTCAGCCTGCTCCGCAGCCATTAGCGCTGACCCGGGAGATGATTGGCCAGTCGCTCAAATGCAACACTAACCTGGCGAAAGAAAACTTGCTGTTATTGGATGAGAACTGTAAACTAAAAGAGGATCATGCACAAATACTTATTGAGTAAGTTTGAGTTTTTTTGTTTTTTTTTTCTTAATGATGGCCAAACCCTCTTGCCAGAAGAGCAATACTGTTATATTTGTTAACCGTTAGAGCTGTTTGCTTCCAAACTCTTGTTGGTTTTTCGTGCTCACTGCCAGCTGTTTTTATGCACAGCAGTCAACAGTTATGACATCATCACCGGTCGCCCTATGCGTAGTGAAGGTTACACCCAGAACTCCAAACTAGGCTTGTGATTTCTGGGAACTGGTCCACGGCTAGTGCAAGGTTTTTGTCGAGTTGTTTTTCTCAGTTAATTTACATAGGCATCATAATTCTTTGGAGTAGATTACTCCAAAACTTCGAAGTTTTGTCCAAATATGTGACATATACAATTGTGTGAACACTTGTGCCTTGGTCCCTTTATCCCTAGGCTCGAACATCAGGTTGAGGATAAGGAAATAATGACAAGGGACCTTTACACCCGTTTTGTTATGGTGCTCAATGAGAAGAAGGCCAAGATCAGAAGCCTGCAAGATGCTCTTAGTCAGCTCCGACCGTCTGCCACTGTCCACAGGGAGCAAAGGTCAGCAGCAGATAATGTGACGTCAACTAATTCTTAACATATGTGATGTCAGAAAAGTACAAAGTGACTGGTGTCCCAAAAGGTATATTTCAAACACACAATACTCAAAACAACCAGGTTCCATGTGATATTATTTTTTCTTATTTGCCAAGCTCAAGGGAGTCAACAAGGGGACCCGTTTTAAAGACATGGATAACATCAAGATGGCCGCAATGACAGAGTTGCGGAGGATCCCGGAAGACTCCTTTCAGTCGCACTTGTAGGCATGCCAGGGAAGGAGGGGAAAGTGTGTTAGACTCCAGGAGGATTACTTCGAATGGGAAAACTTTTTCTTTGTAGTTTGGATTAAAACATCTTTTGTGATACCAGTCCTGGAAATTCTCTGACACATCTCTTCAGCAGAAAAGAAAAACCTACAATGGTTACTGAAATAATTTGAAACCAAGTAAGTAATAAAAAAAGGAACTGAAAATTAACAAATAAAAATTAGTTCTTTGGCTTTAGTTATGTATTTCTTTTTTGTGGTCCAACAGAATTATTTACAATTGCAAACTAATGAAACATCTGGACAAAAGCGATAATACGCTAAACTTAACCTTTCATATTTTATCATTTTTTTGAGGCACTCACTGCAATCAAACGATTTCCTGTAAGCTTTTGAGGATGGCGGTTGAAATTTGGGCTCCCGTGTGGAGTTTTTCTCTATACTGTATGTGCCCTTCGATTGGCTGGTGACCGGTTCAGGGTGTACCCTGCCTCTTGCCCAAAGTCAGCTGGCCAAGGCTCCGGCACACCCGAGACGAGGATAAGCAGTATACAAGATGGTTGATATGACTTTTGTCAGATATTTCAGTGACCAATGTGGATTTTAGTACCAACAATTTTGATTAAATGTGTATGTGCATGTATGTGTTTCTGCTGGACTACATGCGTGCTTAAAGCCCCTGTGGGCAAACATTTTCTTGTTCTTTTTTCTTTTTTTTTAAAAAAAGCATTTGCCCATAAACAGTTTTAATTCTCAACGTTAAGTTGTAACCACATGTGTAATGAATTTCCAATATTTAAGAAAAACGTCAAGAATTTAGAAGAACAACCAAGATAAATTAAGGGTCTGTCGTAAATTGCAAGTAGATAAAAGAAGTTGGTTGAAGGGTGGCTTTAAGTACACTACTTTGTCAGATGTAACGGTGTCATACAGTTTAGTACGTATAGTTGAACTTTCCCTTTAGATCATTTCTTTTTTAATGCTAATGTATGGAGAATATAAGGGAAACTTCAGAGCCAAAAAGAACCACTTGGATCTTTATTATCCAGCACTAAAATGATGTCAAACCAGCCTAAGCCGCACTTCAATATTTTTGGGGAGTTTTTCCTACCAATGTTAAAAAAGCAGCTTCGTGATTGGAAGATTTAACTCTTATTCTGCCTGGCTTACTCACCTTTTTGGTGGTTTAAAGGTTTGTAAAATGAAATAATGAGAAATAATTGCCTTAAGCCTTGGCCAACTAAGTGTGGTTGGCACTGCAATTTTAAGCATATTCAGATATTAGCCACATACATTTATCCATACATAAAATACACTACTTTTTTTTTTTCTTTTAAGAGAAAATCACACCTCTTCATGTGAATATGACAGCCCAGACAGAAGAGAGGAGACAATTCAGGGCAGCCATCCATCACTGGAACCAACCATCCTCATCACAGGTTTGTGTTTTATCAGAAGAAAACGACTCTGCGGTCCAGCACGTTTATTGAGTAGTGAAAATGGGAGAGTAGAACCGTCAGTCGCCGCTGGCTCAATTTGTATTTGCTTTGTGTTGTGAGACAAAATTTGACTTACAATCAGGCTTCAGATGGGCGAAAGCGGGGCCACGCTCACTGATGCACTTTCACACGTTTATGGAACGAGACAAGCAGCCAAACAGACAAATAGAAAATGAGAGCAGACACTAAGCATGAAGCAGATGTTAGTCTCTTGGCAAATGGCCAACCGGAGCAGGAGTCGGAGCTGCTGACGTAACTTACGAAGCACACTTCCACACACGCATACTCTACTGTACTACCGTGTAGTGTCGCTATGCTTGACCCCAGCTATGGATGTAATCGTCACTCAACGACAACAATGGTGTTCCAACACATTACGCACATTTACTGAATTTAGCTGTGTGCAGAGTAACTAATAGTCATTTTTCCCTCTTACTTCTTATGATTAGCCACAATTTGAGTGAGTGAAAACTCTTCCAGTTATTGCATTTTACCAGCCAATAAAGTTCACAGTTGAAAGTAACTTACATGAATATCAACTTAAAAGCACACACAAGCAAAGGGTGTACCCCCTGGGAGCTAACTTCTGGGAAACACTTTGCATCCATGAGTCAAACTGCAAAGTCGTCCGTCATTGCTTCGACCCAGGCAGCTGCGAGGTGGTCTTCCACTTACTGCGTCATACAGCAGGCGTGATGGCAAATTCCCGCAATGAACCAATGGAGTCTGCAGGGATCCCCCTCCCATCACTTACAAACTATCACATGATGCAAGATGATTACACCCGCCACATAAATCTACTGTTCACTGAAAGCATGTCATTGAAAATTACTCACCGCTCATCAATGAACTTTTCCTACTATTCCGCGTCATTGCACAGATGTTTTCAAGATTGTGCGTACATGGGTGTATGTCCAAGTATACAGCTTTGCAACAGTTTATGGGTGTTTCTTTTTTTTCTTGGCCAAAATCTATGTACTGTATGTGGTGAAAGGGAGTCATGTATTCATTGCAGTTACATTCTTCTATTGCATGCTGTATATATTGTTCTTCATATATTATATTAGGCTTGAAATTAGTTTGAATATATAGGAGGCTCGTATTATTTTATGATTTATTATTCTTGAAAAAGGAACAACCACCATACAGCAAAAGCAGCTTCTCTGAGATTCTCTTTTATACATGTCATTAGCTTATTTGCCATAGTCATTTTAAACTTACTGTCACAATATGAATAAAAAAATAATAATGCACTTGCTAATAATGTATTTTGTTTCTTTATGTCTGTTTAATATTATTCATGCAGGGCATGGTAGTCCACAAAGGTTGAATCGAGGCACACTCTTTTTGTTTGTCAAATTTGTTCAGTTTTTTTCTCGTTTTCCCAAAACATATAAAAATGACTTAGGTTATTACTGAATGCTATTAGGCCAACAGTTTTTAAGTCACACGCCATTAGCTTCACTAGATAAGGGCTATGATCTATCTGACTGATATTGTCCATCCTTGGAAGATTATATCATTTGATCAAATAGCAACCAACCTTCAGTCACATATAACACACTCCACAATCTAATGAGTCATTAGTAAGTTTTAGCAAATAAGTATTAGACATGCAGTTATGTAACACTATACATCACTCAGTCTATGATTGTATGAATCAGATGACTATGGAAACCACAGAAAAATATTAAAAATAGCTGTCTTTATCAGACTGACAGTATTGAAGTTATTGATTTTTGTTTTGTTGTAGGCAGGGTTTGAGGTAGTTCAATCTTAAAATCAGGAGTGCGCGTACGTGATCATGCTTGTGGCCACTTTCACACACACAGATAATTGCTGAAAAAAAAAAAAACGGATGACGGGGAAGCACACATCACATAAGCAAGAGATACTTTAAAAAGTTAAAACTTACCGTACGGCAGACAACTTAAGATGAAAGGCTCCTGTTCTACTAACAATGAGGCTACCTCGAGGTAAGCCTGCTCGGGTGACATCGAAACATCTTCTGAGATAACCAGAACAGTCCAGTTGGGATCTGACAATGAAATTTCCTACATGAATGAAAATATTCACTGGGCTGTTGCAATGACACAGACATTAATGACATGTGGTCAAGTTGAAACGTTTGTCCAAAAAACTCAAAGACAAAATTTTACCACTTAATTGTTTGTGAAGCTAATCGTGTATAACTCTGTGGAAATGATCTCTGACAAACCTCAGATGTAAACATCCACCACAAAATCTTAAGAAAAAGAAGGATCCCTGTCCAACGTCTGTCATCATTGTGCGAACAACTTTTTTATTTTTCATGTTTACTCGTTCTTTGTCTTGGAAACATGTACTTAATTTGCATTTCGAAATCATTCACAACTTTACATAGTAGGCTAAACATTTAACCCTTTGACATGCTTGGCCTTTGTTGCCCCGGGCTGTGCTTTCATATTGGCGAGGCCTGATAAACAAACAAACAAACAAAAAAAGACTAATGGCAGAGCCGAATTGCAAACAAAACAATAACACAGCCTGTGGGTTTAGCATCTGATAATGGCGATATAGGAAACAAATCACTCGCAGTGAAGTGCCTCCAGATAAAAGAGACAAAGATGGAAGTAAGATAATGGTAGGGAGGCACAGTAGAGAAGTGGGTGTGGGGGACACTGCAGTACTAATGGGGGCAATTCACTCAAAGTGGTTGTTGTTCTTCAGTTGGTGAAAATGTGCTGCAAACTGTTCCAGTTTTTTTATTGACTCAAATCACTCAAATGATTGATTTATTGATCACCCCACTCCAAATTTTTATTCATCCATCAGGGGCAGCTCAATCTGTTGATGTGAATTTGAATAAGATAGCAGCAGTGTTAAAGGCAAAGAGCGGGGCTTGTGGCTCTGTCTGTATAGATATGATGACAGCCTACTCCGACTGGTCTCGATTTGCCATCATGAGGTCAGGAGTGAAGTCATGCAAAATTAGTCAATATCTTCCTGAGGCAAAAATGCCCAAATTGCCACAGATGTTGCACGAATGCCATTGATCGAGACTCAATTTGTTCTATCGGATTAAGGTGCGGCAATTGGCTGGCCTCTCCATAAATTTGATTGGTCTGTAATCAAGATGCTGTTCACTTAACTCATTCACTGCCATGGACGTATTTATTTGTCTTTTCACAGTCCAGCCATTCAATCCCAGGAATTGATGTATATTGTTTTCCATTTTTTTCAAAGGTTAGTGTAAAACAGATTCTGAACATGTCTGGCAGTGAATGAGTTAATGATGTGTTTAGGGTCATTGTCTTGTTGAAATACCAATTTCAGAGGCATTTCCTATTCAGCACAAGGCGACATAAAGTATTTTGATCCACGCAACAACTGATCCATAATATATTTGAGAAATAGGCACGACACTAGTAAGGAAACATTCCAATAGCATAGTGCTTGAACGACTATGCTTTATCTTCTTCAAATTACTCCGGCTTGAATTCAGTTCACAAAACTGCCTTTCGTGCTTTCATCAGTTGACAAAATGAGTTTCCATTTTTCTTTAGACTAGGTTTTTTTTTTTTTTTTTTTAAGAGAGGGATTGTGCTGGGGGCTTCTTGCCGGGTTTCTTCTGATTGTCACAGCATTTCTGATCACCCTGGAGCTAATCATTGGCTGAGTCTTCGACCCTTCGCCATTCTGCATAATCTCCTATCCATTCGAATGGGTGTCTTCCATTTTCTTCCATGTCTCTCTGTTTTTTCTTTCCATTCTAAAGCATTTGAGATCTCAAGTTGCGATCAAAAGGTCACATCACTTCAGGAGTGGAGAAGTGCAAGGTTACTCAAATTCCACCTAAGGGGAAAATACACAAAATTTGCCACGAATGACGTTAATGTTTGAATATTGAACAGTTTGGGATTTTGCGGAGAAGCAGTCAGTGATTTAGAACCAAAAACTGTGTGAAGCAGCAGAAACATTAGTCTGGAGACATTTGAGCCTCGACTGTATATTACCTATTTGTTTGAGATTTATGACGCTGTCTCTGAATATGTGTTTCTCTATGCAGGACATAATCAGGTCAGCCAGGGGTTCTCTTTGGACCACACCACGTCTCTTGATGACAATGTTCAAGCAAGATCTGAACTAACAGAAACACTTGTCGACCAGAGTCCGGGAACTTCAAAAATGGAATGAAATCACAGGTTGGTCAGACAACCATGAGCATGAATTTTTGCTAGCAACACAAAGCAAAAAAAAAAAAAAAAAATCAACCACGCGATGTCTCGTTACATGAAAAAGTATGTTACTAAGAAATCTATGTTAAACTAAGGTACCGCTAAACTATATGTGGAATTGATCATATACGTTACATAAGTGTATTGTGATGATGGTGTTACAATGTGAACATCGCAGGACAAGTGGTATGAAAAATAGATTATTTTTATAGTTATTATAACAGACATGAAATGGTGCTGTATGGTACTGTATTTAACCGTGTTTGAATACAGGGTGTTTCATAAGTCTGTCATTTTACAAAAAAATCATATCTTAGGAACTGGCAAAGGTAGCGAGATAAAACCAGTTTTGATTTAAAATCAAATCTTCAAGTTTTCTGATGCTGTGGTCTTATCAGGCCATTGTTACAGTAAGTTACAATGTTTTGACTTGCAGCGTAAAACATAGTTAGCACTGACTTCCTTGTTATTCGCTGATAATGCCGTTCACTGGAAAGGAACAGGTCTTATGTGTCTTAGAGTTTGATAAGAATGAGTCATGGAGATGTGTTCAACACAGATTTCGGATAGAATCACAAAGCAGCCACCAGACAGATGTATCTAACACAGGATTTAAGATATTTAAAGCGGAAGTCAACCCAAAATTTTTTCTTGATAATATGTGCCTCCACTAGTCTAAACATGGCATTCTGATTAATATTGCATTTGTTGGATATGAGTGAAGCAGCAAAATCCACTGTTTTTAATCCATCTCAGGGGGCGGCTATTTTGTCACGTTCTGTCGACTGAAAATGACATCACGGTTGCTCAGGTAGCGACCAATCAAGGCTCACCTGTTTTCTGAAGCTGAGCCATGATTGGTCGTTATCTGAGCCCTGAGCGACTGTGATGTAATTTTTGAGTCGATAGAAATGACAAAATGGCCGCCCTTTGAGATGGCTAAAAACGTGTGGATTTTGCTGCTTAACTCATATTCCACAAATGCAATATTAATCAGAATTCCATCTTTAGACTAGTGGAGGCGCATAGAACATATTATTAGAAAGAACATTTTGGGGTTGACTTCCTGTTTAAGAGGGAGGGGTGTTTGGTCGTCCTGAAAAAATTGGACGCTCACCACCTTCAACTGAAACGATTGAACAAGTTCAAAAACACCTTCCAGCGGAGCCAATTGAGATTAACAACCAGTCCGCGTTTGGCAAGAAATGCAATATCTTATGCAGTGTATAACCAAGGGCTCGCATATGGAACATTTGTGAAAAATTAAATAAATAAAACATTCATTTCTTGGGTTTTTGTGTTCAATTTTTTTCCACACAAACTGAAGATTGGTTGCTCTCAGGAATTATTAATTGGATTTTCATGTCTTCAGCAGTCATTGAGAATTAATGTTAACGTAAAGCAACACCAACATATGAAACCTCTCCAAATGGAATATCAAATTAGTGTAAAATGATTCAATTTCTTTGCTCTGTTGCTTCTTCCTCAGTGAGAGGACATCTGGGAATCAGCATGGACATGAACCAAGGCAGTTGGGACAAACTAGCTCCCTGTGGTGCAATGTCGCAAGCTTCTTTTGGCTAGTCAGCTCCCCCACTTCTAATCCTCAAGGGGGTTCTCGAATTTGATCCAATATTGTTCTCTTATTATAAAAAAAACAATTTCACATCTGGAGTGTTTTAATTATGCCTGCGTGTGGACATCCGTGGTGCCGTAAAGCATGTGCTCAGATGCGTCACTGATCATGTGATAAAGAGGAACTGAGCGCTCCCCCTGAGCTCTCCTGGGAATGGATGGTGTTGCCACTAATGACTTGGAAAACGTGTTTGAGACTACACAAGGAGCATGGAAGTAATTTTTCAACACGTGGACATTGCCTTGAACTCGGCGGCCTTGGCCCAGGGTGAGACCGACGAGAGCGACATCTTAACGAAGGCTACACCCTGAAAACAGTGTCATCACCAGGCAACCGGCTTTGTTGCAGCTTATTTGTCCTGCCGAGCTGAGGTTTCACTCCCTCTCCCCCCTCATTTATTGAAGTGGAATATATGCCCTATGCTTTAAATCAGGGGTCTCTAAACTGCATCTTTGTCAATTGTGAGCCTATGAGACCCTTCGAGACTCATTTGTGATCAAGTCTTATACAATTAAATTGGACTTGTCTTGCTTTCTGTATTTACGCCACCTTGGAAGAAAAGGTTTGGGCAGCCCTGCCTTAAGCGTTTGACCGTCTTATATTTGTCGTTGTTATTCAGTTGTCCTGTGACCTCACAAAGCTGAGGTGTGTTAAGATGAGGTTAATGGGGTTATTCTTTCCACCTCTATTCCTCCTCCCTTCTTTTCTAAGCCTCACCTCGCCTACCAACTTCAGGTCCTGAGGTCATGGCAGTGAGTCACCCCGCTGACAGTAATGAATCAAAGAAGACTCCTGATTCTTGCATGTCTGACCATCTTATCATTAACTCCTGGTCGTCTCCGTCGGCCTTTAAAATTCTAATTGAACAGCATGCTTGCCACCAGGGAAATCTATCAGGATTTTACATCCACATTAGTGTCCAGGGATAGTTTATTTAGCGTGTGACATTGTCTCATGGATGTGGAGACATATTGGAAGAACATACTGAATATTTTAGTTCCTTTCCGGATATCATGTCCTGCTTCCTGTAAAATATTTCGACATTCATTGTAAAAAAACAGTTTTATTTCCATTTAAACTGTTCTCTACTTTTATCCATTTTAATTTTAAATGAAAATATAATTCTGCATTACAATATATTTTCGTTTTATATTTGATATATATGTCATAATATAAATGTATGTGATGTACTCATCATAGGAGTTATGGTGCATATGTTGTCAGCTTTATTTTACTCCTGGAAAACAATCGCTTTATTGAATTAGATAACTCTATTCTATGTCCACCGGTCTATTTGGGAACACAATGTGTGGTTATCCATCCATTATCTATACCGCTTCATCCTCACGAGGGTCGCGGGGCGCGCTGGAGCCTATCCCAGCTGTCTTCGGGCAGTAGGCGGGTGACACGCTGAACTGGTTGCCAGCCAATCGCAGGGCACACAGAAACAAACAAACAACCACACACACAGTCACACCAAGGAACAATTTAGAGTGTTCAATTAACCTACTGTGCATGTTTTTGGAACGTGGGAGGAAACCGGAGTACCCGGAGAAAACCCACGCAGGCACGGGGAGAACATGCAAACCCCACACAGGAAGCACCAACCCACGACCTCTGAACTGTGAGGCGGACGACATGCTAACCAGTCGACCACCGTGTCGCCTGCGTGGTTATCGAACAGTGCAAATGGTCTTACAATTTGACCACATGTACTGTAAGTATAAATGGACTCATAAACAACAAGCAAGTCATTGATAGTGTAGTGGTTTAGTTGCCTGACACACGACCCGGTGAAGTGTAGTGAGTTTCATGGCTGGTGAGGCACTGACATGCACAGCAAGGAGATGGAAGATACCGCAGTTCCTTGATAAGAAAGGAGGCGGGAGCAGTCGAATCAATCACCATAGATGAAGCATTTTGGTGTGTTTTTAACTCCATAAAGACTAATAATTAATTACTAGCAACTAATAATTGCTTTACATAATAGAAAACTAAATGACTCGGATTTTCTGAGACGTTGGGTGCCTATGGAAATTTTGGGGCCCCAGGCACTTCCCTGAATTTTCCTAATGCTAATTCCGCCTCTATGACACAAATACTGTTTGTCTCACTTCATGCTTTCAATTGCGGTTTTACGCAATCAACAAAACTAAAAATGTAACAAATGTTAAAGCAGTCAGACTTCACAACTCAATTCATGGTTAGCGCTTTTGAAAATTTTGCTTATCATTGTCATTTACTCAGGGTGTGCACCTGTCGGATTCTCATCATCTCGGGTAATGACAACCTTCTTCCTGCTTTGCAGCCACAGAGGTGAGTAGGGACAGAGTGAGCTTTGTGTGGTCCTGGCTGCAATATGCTCTCACTGCGATGTTGAAAACAGTTTGGCCTTAGCTAAGCAACTTTTCTGAGCCAAGCAGGATTACCTTTTTGTGTTTGAGTCAAACATGAATTTGAATCGTGTGCTCTGTAATTAAAGGCTCAGCCTCTAGGTATTTTGGTCCATTTGTTGTGTGTCAACTGTTAACTCCGATTATTATAGTATATGGCTAGCTAGCTATATCTAGCTGGCTAGAGAGTTATCTACCTAGATCACAGGTGTCAAACTCAAGGCCTGGGGGCCAGATCCGGCCCGCGACATCATTTTATGTGGCCCGCGAAGACAAATCATGAAGTGTTGACTTGACATGTTTTTTTATTTTTTTTTAATTGTCTTCACTGTGAACACAACATATTCAAAATTTCAAGCATTTGCTATAAATCCTTCCTTTAAATACACTGAAAAATAGTTGAATAAACTATTTACTGGCTTCTGATTTAAAAACTAGTGATCCATCGATTAGTTGTGTATAAGGCAATCATACATTTACACGGGTTAACAGTCGTAATGGCCCTCCGAGTGAAATTAGAACTACGATGTGGCCCGCGACAAAAATAAGTTTGACGCCTCTGACCTGGATAGATACATGGATAGATGGATAGCAAAGTTTTAGATGTGATTCACTATTACCCATTTAAGGTGATGGCAATAGTGACACATGCTGACACATGTATCACCAGCAGCTTCTGAACGTACAGTATACGCTCACTAGACAGTTCATGCAAAGTCTAATCCAATGAAAACCAATCTGAGTTGTATCTCCCTTTACACAGAGCTGGGCATTTTACTAAAAATCGAGCGTCCGTCATCCGTCAGCAGTGAGGGTACCCTTCCGTTGTCCGTCATCCGTCATTTTTCCCTGGGGGAAAAAAATATTACCTGTCTATCGGCCGGTCCGCCTCTACTTTTAAACGGCCGTTCGTCGGTGAGTCAGACTAATTTCGCAGAGCGTTATTTATCATCCGTCTGCAGCGTGGGTACCCTTCCGTCATCTGTCATTCGCCTTTTTTTCCGGGGGGGAAAAAATAGTACCCGTCTACAGGCCGGTCATCCAACCACCTCCACCCCTCACTTTTGGTAAAGCTTTAGTCTATCAATCCATCCATCCATCCATCCATCCATCCATCCATCCATCCATCCATCCATCCATCCATCTCTATATATACATATATGACCATTGTCACATCTTTAAACACTTTACATCATCTTTAGCGATAAACAAAACAAATCACGAGAAGAATCACAATTTTAGAAAAGAAAATTACTCTCATTATCCAATTTTCAGTACATTATTTCCTGTAAGTGACAGACTTTTTGGCTTATTACACAGTGAAATGATATATGGAGAAATTTACCGTACCCCAGCCCATAAACTGCTTGAGGTTCATTCAGTTTGCACAATGCTGTTCTATTCTAACGGCACATGGGAGAGCTCCATGACGTGGGAATGGTCTGGTTCTCGTTATCTACCCATTTTCTTGGGTCGTTCTCATTCACTTCCTGCCTGTTTGTTCCTTTGCCATTCTTTCAGTAGAAGTGGTTTGCAAGACGGTGGTGGTCACAGTGATTCAGCTTGCAGGCCTTCCCAAATAATCACCAGAAGAGCTTAAGCAGAGGCAGGGTCGTTTTGGTTAGTAGGCTGAGTCACAGTCACTGGGACCACTCAGTGGGTGCAAGTACATAATCAGCTCTGGTTGTGTGCAGTAATCACTGTCCTAACACATTACTGTATTTATTCCCAGCACAGTGAGCTTCACTAAGATCTATATCTTTATAGTACAGTTCAATTTAGTTTTAAAAGTTGCACATTTTGCACATACATTGCAGACATAAAAGCTACTGGAAGTTCCGATAACATGGCCCTTGTTGTTAATTATCTGAATGGAGGAATCCATCTCAGCTGTGTGAAAGTTGATGCACAGTTGTGGAAATATTCTGCTTTGCTGTGTCTGGGGTGAAAGGCGTAGGTTTTATTGTAGCTACACACTTGTTTGCAGAGCTAGGCATCGCCTAACCGCCACCGCGTTTCGTCCTGCATATTTAATCGACCACAAGGTCCCGGTCCATCCCTCGTCGGCGACAGCCAATCGGCGTAGAAAACGTAATCTTCAAGCAGGTGCTGCACGAGCAGACACACCGACAAAAAAGAAAAAAATATCAAACAAAAATAACAGACACACACACGCACAGCGTGGTGATCGGTGAAATAAAAACAATATGGGCTCGTCTGTGGGACCGCAAGGTACACAACACTTTTATTTTTTCCTTACTCGGCCGCGTGTCAGGAATGCGGCACCTGTGTGTGACATGGTACAGGTTAAGTCCGTTCTCGACGTCGTTTGGCTGACTCGGACCGACTGAGACCACGTGGGTCGATTAAATATGCAGACGGGAAATAGGCGATGCCCATCTCTGCTTATTTGGCAATTTTATGGAAATTGCTTATGGAAAGTGTTTCTTACAGCCATAACCAGAGCTTTCAGTGGAAAATAATAAGTGCCGGTAATGATGATGGTAGAAATGTGATTAATGAGGCGTTTGTGCCATTGTGCGCCATTGTGAAATAGAAGGTAGCCGACTCATGGACAATCGTGGTGGCTCCCCTCATTTGCATGAAACACGGGGTGATCGAAGCGTACACAGGGCTTGACATTGTGGAAGCAGAAATAGACTCGCTGGGTCCGTGCTTGACATTGGGGTGCGTAAAGTGTGGTTATACAGGTAAACTGCAAGCTCTCCAGAGCTGGGCAATCCGTCCCAAGGACGGAACGGTCCGTCCGTCCGAGGTCCATTTTGTGAACGAACAGACGGAGGATGAGAGGTTTTTCAAAAAGGATGGACTGAGTATGGACGGAAGTGGGTTTTCGTCCGTCCCTCTATTTGTCCCTAACCGGGTCATGTACCGTTTGAACGCGTTGTGTTGGATTCTTTTAAAAAGCAAGACCACTGCATGTTCTCTTACTACTACGGTGTCACCTTCATCAATTGCCCGCACAACGCTTTTCATGTGCTTCCCAGTAGTCACATTGCACATGCATATTCTGCCCTCTAGTGGTTCAACACATGTAATACCATGGATAATGCCACAGGGTGCCGTTTCACTGACTGACAGAAACACGCCCAGCCTGTCGTGTGTGTGTAATCCAGGATAGGAATTTTGTTTTTTTTAACTAACTGTTAACATGCAAACGTTTTGCAATAAATATTTATTAATGAAATACGATGACAGCCACCACACACGTCCACACAGATTCTGTCTGCCTGCGCCTCAATCAAGTACTCCAAAATTGCGTTACACCACCTGTGCCACCATTTAGACCTGCTTTTAGGTAGTCTAAAATTTAGTCGACTTTTTGCCATCAAAATGTGAGATGCGCCGGGTCGCGTCGGCCGTGTCAGCCGGAACGTCCAGCAAGCCAAAGTGCATCTACCAATTTCACAAAAATACTAAACTAGTCTTGGCCCGGTACAAAAATGAAGATGCATCCGTTTTTGCGCTAAGCGCATGGGCGCCAGTCTACCAAAACAGCTCCCTATGTTTGACAAGTGCCAGCTAAAATAAAACAAATCCCCCTTTCGGTTTTAATTTATGTCAAAATGGAAATAACATTTTTATTCAATTAACTGTGTGAGAAACATAAAGTTTTTATCCTACAAATCCATCATAAATCAGTTCAAACACTGTACTTGGCTTACATTGCACCACCACTTAATGTAAACACAAAGAAAAGGAAAACATATATTGACCTGATTTTGATTTATGAGAACACAATTAAATTTAGTTCTTGAGCTGCTTACCTCTCTTGGCCTCCAAATAAAGCTTGAGGGATCATCCTCAGTGGTCTGGGCCTCCATGCTGGGCTCCAAAGGATCAAGGTTCACATCTGTCCAGAGGCAACTTCACTTTCCCACAGAACGGATGGCTCATTTGGATAAACACACTTGTTTCTCCTGTACCTGGAGGTTCCAATGTACTGCTTTATGGTTCATTAAACATAGAATTCTCACTTGTAAGTGAGACAGCTATGAATTGAACAAGATGTTTATTTGTGTTGGTTGAAGTTTGCAGGGAGAACTGAGCTGCATCTTATTGTAATATATTGATATCATGTCTAGCTCTCAGTGTGGAGATGATAATAATCATAGTGTAATACAGGGTGAAAAAAAAAAAAAGGGCCCCAAAAGAAGATTTGGAAATTTGCAATTGGATTTGTGAAGAAGAAAAGGCCATTATGTATAATGTTTTAATGCGATGTTCTAAACACAATAAACTAGTTATACCTCAAGTAGCATTTGATTCCATTAAAACATTTAGAAATTATGTCTATTAAAAGTTTCGGACCGTTTTTTGGGGATCACCCTGTACAGTGTAAATCAAAATTGTGCATTACTAGCATAGTAAAGGCAGAATTTTGGATGCCACTCTGAGTGGATACGTATGCCTAATTTAGTTACTAGCCACTTATACTTAAATCATAATTTTGCCTACATTTTCACCATTTGGGGGGGAGTTCCTACAGCCAGTCACTCGCACGATTAGCTTGGCTGTTTTCATCATCGATTTGTTTTCTTTATATTGCCTGGGGACCGGCAGTGACCTGGCCGTCTGTGTTAAAGGCAGCAGACCGCTACACCACCAGTGTGTGTTTGTTGCATATGATTGCAATTCAAAAAAACAAAAAAGAAAGATTTATTTAGGAGATATATTTAATTAAAAAACAGCAATTTACACAGTTCACAACTCTAGGATCCCATGTGGAGTTACTTTCCAAATTCTTCTTTTTTCTATCAACTTGGCCACCCCTGCCCTAAGTGTTCATCAAAAAGGAGACAGAGGTTTTATTGCTAAAAAGTGTATTTGACATTGTCATCCACTGTAACATTGTGCACAGTTTATTTATAATTAGTGATTCAATTAAAATGTATTGCTCATAAATTATTCAATAATTATTAACCCACACAAGCTTGCAGAACACGCAAACTGCGCGTAGGAAGACCAAAGACAGATTCCAACACCAAACGTCAGAACTGTGAGGAAGAGCCCTAACATTTGCTTATTTAGGATTATCATGCGCTGCCTACATTTGCAATAAATTCCCAGGGTAGTTTACAATCTAAGCTTAAGTCATTTTTGCGGGGTGTATATTTGTCATTTTGATGTTTTTATTCATCTGTCTTTTGCTCTTTGAAGGAAGTTTTTATTTGATCTATGAAGGGAACATGTCCTGAGAAAACCTAAGGTTGGCTTGTGTTTGAAACATTAATTTAGACATTTCTCTAAGGAAATCTCAGGAGTTTATTCTTACTAGGGCAGTGTTTTCCACAGAAGTCATATTATACTTTATGGTACGGGAGGGTTCCCGCATGTTCCCTGGGATGTTGCGAACTATTCTAGCAGTGAACTGCAAAACACGCATCCCCCCCAAAAAAACTCTTGCTCCGTTTCAATAAAACAAATCCCTACGGGGTCAGAAAGAAATTTAATGCCGTTTAATGCTGTCTGCGGTGGCATGGGGCCGGAGATGGACCACCTTTATAAGTCATATGATATGTAGGTCAACATGGGGCCCTTGCGGCAGATCCCCAGGATCAAACGCTGATTAGCTCTTTTGCGCTATGATTGATAGTGACTGAAAAGCAACAGATCTTGGCTTACGCATGCAGCTGAACGCAATTTACACGGCAGTGAGTGACTTGCAACTTCACGGCGGTGACTCATTTGAAAAGGTAAAATGATTAAATGATTCCCGTAACCCCAAGCTAAGTGGTCGTTAATTAACGTACGGGTCAGGCGGTAAATTCCATCCAGCATCCAAGTCTAGTAGTCCAAGTACTGCGTCAATCTTTGGAGCAGTGTCATCAGAAGGTCTACAGTATGTCAACTTTTGTCAGGGTGAATATCATTGTGACTTGCCTTCGGTGTCCTTATCATAATGACTGAGTCATTTTGAAAATGTAGCACACTAATGAATAATGGGGCAGATCGACGGAATGTAAGGACGGAAGCGCTTTAAAAGGAACGGGTCGGAGGACGATAATTTTTATGAATAAGGACGGAGGGACGAGGACGGAAGGGTACCCAGGTCGCGGACGGAGGACGGACCGGCAAAAAAGGGTAAAGTTCCCAGCTCTGAAAAATAGTAAATTAACAGAAGTCCCAAAAACAAGATAGAACGTAACAAACCAAAGCCGGGAATATGACAAGACATAGGTACCTAACAACTGACAGGAAGTGCGACAGAAACAACAAGCCAGAAATAAACTGACAAAGACAAAAAAAAATCTAATGAAACTGGGACGTAAATACAAGCAAACTGACGAGACAACAAGGACTACCTGGATAAGGCGCAAATGGCTGATTGGTTAACACAAGGGACAGTGCTGGCAAGAACAGGTGGCCACAAAAACCACGAACCTGGAACGCAAGAAATCAAGACATAACACGAAAGAAAACACAAATCATTACACTGAGTTAAGAAAGAGTTCCAAATATGAGGAACATCTCTTATGATGTTTGCAGGGCCATCATTGGTCATCCGTCAGCAGCCTGGGTACACTTCGGTCACCCGTCAATCCGTCATTTTTTCGAGATGAACCAAACCATCCATCCATCCATTATCTGAACTGATTTTATTATAATTGTAAGTGCATCTAGATTCAAATGATTTTATTTCTTGCAAACACTTGACAAAATAAAGTTGAGTAAATTAACCCCCCAAATATCTGTTATGTCTTTTCACCTTGTTTCATCATCAGCAGAGGTTGAAAGAAATGAGAAGCCTTTTCTCTATCATTCTCATTATTATACTCATTACAGTTTGACAAAGTAGAACGCTTTCAAATGTAAAAATGTAAAAATCTGACTAACCAAGTAGTTGTCCACATCCCAACACTGCTCAAACCAGGAGCATCTGAGAAGACCTCCCCCCCCGCCTCCCCTTACTGACAGAATTGTGTTGCTGGCAACAACATCGAGCTGTGACTCAATTTGAAGCGGAGACATGACTGTACCACCCCATTTCCATTGCACATGCATGGGCAAGTGGTGTGCGCACATCTTGTCCATCAGTGGTACATTTTTTGAGACATTTTATTCGTCACATCATATATTTTACTTTTTGTTTCAACACATACATAGACTCAGACACCTGAACAGAAAAAAAAACAACAACATTAAGTGCAAGAACTCATTGTGCACATTTTTTTCAAACTTTGAATATTATCGGGGTACTATGTTTGTCCTGTACGGCACGGTGGTCGACTGGTCGTGGGTTCGATCCCGGCTCCGGCCTCCCTGTGTGGAGTTTGCATGTTCTCCCCGTGCTTGCGTGGGTTTTCTCCGGGTACCCCGGTTTCCTCCCACATTCCCAAAACATGCTTGGTAGGTTAATTGGACACTCTAAATTGCCCCTAGGTGTGATTGTGAGTGTGGATGTTTGTTTGTCTCTGTGGGCCCTGCGATTGGCTGGCAACCAATTCAGGGTGTCCCCCGCCTCCTGCCCGCAGACAGCTGGGATAGGCTCCAGCACTCCCCACGACCCTTGTGAGGACAAGCGGTATAGATAATGGATGGATGGATGTTTGTCCTGCATATCACTCTAAATCCACAAAAAAATATTAAGCACCTTGTATTTCAGGGCAGTATAAGACCCCGTTTAAGTGCAACTAAAACATGTCTGCCACCTAGTGGTGATTGGTGATGTTACAACTTAAAGCTGCAGTCAACCCCTAAATAAAAGCAGCTCGGGACCGGCAGATTTGCATATTCGCAGAGTTTTTCTTTTCAATATTTTTTTCATATTTTGGATTTTTCCCATTGTTCCAAGCATCCACCACACCCTTGGCCCCGTTTCCCCCGTTTTTCATGGAAAACATATACTGAATGTTCACTGTTTCTTTTTTTGTGTGAATTTTAAAGGGTTTGTAAAAAATAAAAACAAATAAAAGTAGTTTATTTTTTGCCCAAAACAATTTTGCAGTCCGCCAGCTGTACATCCCTGCTCTAGATGCATTAAAAAGGTTTCACTAATGGGATGGCGTTTATGTTGAGGGACAACGCTTCAGAGCAAGAGTAGTTCTGGAAAAAAAAAAAAAAAAAATGTTTTTGAAGTAGCAAGAAAAACATCAACAAAATCACATAAAAAAGCTATTTTATGTGTTATATTTGATGTGTAAGTTTGCCCGCAAGAGGGAAGGAAGGATGAAAAGCATTTTTTTTAGCGGTGCTCATGAGCTATTTGGAACCACTTTTACTGAGGGTTATAGGCTATAATTTAAACAGCACGTGCACATTTCTATATTTTTTGCATGGATTGTTTGAAATTTCATGGAGAAATGATGTGATAGAAAATGTCCCCCAATTCGGGAATGATTTGTGCCACCCATGAAAAGTGGTTACCTGCATGGGTGTTAGAGGGGCTCAGGTGATACCCGGAAAAGCCAAAGTCTGATTGGACGACGATGCCCCTCAAGAGGCGCAGAGCCAAATGAAGTCTCGCCTCCCTCCCTCCCCAAGGTGTCTCATTCACTTTCAGATGGGCATTCCTCGGCCCCACCTCCTCAACACCGAGGAAATAACAGCGTGCGCTCAGCTCAAGTCAACTTGTCGACCGCCGACTGTTCGCCTTTCTGTCGCTCCGGCCGCAACCGTGACCAATCCCGGAGTGGGTCCACGCAGCTCTGTAGCATCAAGGGAGAGAGAAGAAACTGCAGTGCGCTCTTTTGGGACGCTTTTACGCACGCAAGTTACGCACTAGGATTTACCGGATTTAAAGAAATACTTGGGCATTTTATGGAATAATAACAGATTCACCGTAAGTATTTGTGATGCTGTTACTTTGAGTACATTGCAAGTTATTTTTAGAACACGGCACAGACATTATTTTCTGTTTCATTGTTAATGAAAATGAACTGAACAGAACAGTGTTTCTCATGGGTCGATTATTTATATCAATTGTTCATAGGGAACCACCCAACGATGCTGCCTTGTCCTCATATAACCTTAAAACAATGTCGGGACGCGCGTTCCATGTGCGATATTGCGTGTTGATAAATGTTTTGTAATCATGCCAGACTAATTACTTATTCCACTTAGAGCACCAATCTGATTTGTGTACCACTAAGATTTGATTAGACGATTCAGGAAAATATCATTTGTGTCCACCAAAAATGTGGCAGAAAATGTGAACAAACGTTTTTCTTCATCTTTTTTAATCTGTGTTCCTTACTGGATGCAGTGTGATGAGTTAGGTGACATTGGTGCTTAACGATTGTTTAGATCACTTAAGTACATTTTTGCATTCCAATAAACATAAACTATAACTAATTTTAGTATTATTTATTTTGTTCATCTAAGATGATTCATCATCATATGGTGTCCTTAAATGTACCTCAGAATGTCATTTTATTGATACATTTATAGAGAGAAACAATTTACTGCTTCAATTATGCACCACTCTTCTTTAAAGAGTATGAATGAATGTGTGTGTGTGTGTGTGTGTGTGTGCGTGTGTGTGTGCGTTTGTGTGCTGGGGTGGGGGGTGGCTGGTCTTCAGTCCTTATGTGCAGTCTGACCCCACAGGAAGCCTTAGTGCTGCAGTGTCAAACTCATTTTCGTCGCTCGTTATCGTCTCACTCAGAGGGCCACAATGATTGCCAAAAATGGAGAATCGCCTCATCATAGTATTACATTCACACAATTTCACCTACATTGCTTGTTATTTGAATGCAAGTCAATTTATGATCAGAAGTCATGGAAAAAGGTTGCATCTATGCACTATGGTTGGATCTGGTGGAAAAAAAAACGTGTTAAAAGTTTACATTCAATACAAATTTCCTGTCAAAATGAAATGAATAAATCCATTAAAGAAGAAACATAAATGAGACACTCTATTTGCCTTATTGGGTCACAGAAAGGGATGTGGTGGGCCACATCTGGCTCCCGGGCCTTGAATTTGACACTAGTGCCATAATGCATCCATCCTGCAATCGACTGAAAATCGAAATGGTTCATTTTATTGCTCTATACTTACCAAGCTGGTCTGAATATGATTATTTTGAATGAGAATAACGTGTTAAAACCCACATAAACAAGAACAAATGCCTCTGTTTCTAAATGCCCATTTATGTCTTTTTGTCAACAGATGATACTAAATATAAAGCAGATCCTGTGGTTTTATTGTCTCTGTGAAGCAGCAACTGCAAGCGGTAGGTTTCAAACCAGTTTCCTTGAATGCTCCCCTCGGGCACTCCCCTTTCTGCCTTCTCATCCACTGAGCTTTACTCTTGCCTTTGTCTGTCTCTTATTCATGTTGGCAAGGTCACATTTAAATGTGGGCTACTGAGTGACGTGTTGCCAGTGATGCTTCACAGTATTAAAGTTACCCATCCTTTTTCAACTAGGTATATGGCCTGAAAGCCAAAACCGTCTTTCCAGGGGGTTCAAACTGGTCCACGGGATGAATTTGATCATGAAAAAAAAAAAAAATAATAATACTGCAGCACCCCTGCAGTTATGTGGTGTGTTCATAATTATATAATTTCTGCCTCTGTCTGTGAGGCAGTCAATGTGTGTGGCAGAGTCCTGACTTGTGATTGGATGAGAAAGTCAGTACAGTTCATTAAATATAAACGTTTTTTTTAAGATACTTCGCATTAAATCAATGGGAAAACGTCGCCAACCTATTGTTTTTTTATATCAGAACCCTTTGCCTAACGGCTCAACCAATCAGTAGACAGTCTTGCCACAGTTACGTTGAATAAGTAACTGATTTACTTTTCTGATTACTTCATTTTGAAAGTAACTAAGTTAGATTACAAGTTACGTTTTGAGTTATTTTTGGCAGATGCCGAAAACTCCGCGTAACAAAAATATGACAACTGATTTTGCCAATACTTTATTGAAAGTAATGTTTAAGGATCAAGTTTTGCAGCTGCTGACGGCTTGGATGGTCAGGACCGGCCCGGAAATATACCAGTCATTTGGGAAAATTCACATATTTTTCCGAAATTCCCGATGGTCCCTGCCGGCAACATAAGAAAGCAAATAATCATTTATAAGGACCATTGATCAGCCAATACCCAACCATTTAATGGAACATATTTTTAATTGAAGTCACTATGATAATATTTCACATTTACTGCAATATTTCCAATCATTTAAAAATGAGCAATGTATGAAAAAAAATCTTAGAAAGAAATATTCCTATTTTCTGCCCAAAGGAAATATAAAATGGAGGTTGATTATATTATAATTTCTCTGGTCCGGCGCACTTGACATCAAATTAAGCAGTGTGTGACCCTTGAAGTGCAGTACAATTATTTTGACACCCCTGCTATAAACCAACCTGTTGGAGCTTTCTCAAGGTGATAGTGTGTCCGAAGACCTTTGCACCTGGGGAACCCGTTGGCCCCCAAGGCTCTCCTTGGCCCCTGGTCTCTGTCTGTCTCTGAGGATGTAGGGACACCTTTCAATTAAGGCGAGTTCCCAGTCTGGAAATAACAGCTGGTTTCACCTCTTATCCTAATAAGAGCGCACACTCATGCCTCGAAGGCAGTCCCACCGCTGTTTCCAGAGCATTCCCTACATGATTCCTCTCGGCATTCCCCCACTCCCCTTATCCCCATTCGCAACCAATTCTAGAAAAAAAAAAAAAAAAAAAAAGCAAAGTCCCTCTTCACCACATGAGTCAGCGTGATTCAGCCTGTTGCCATGTTGTGTTTGGTTTTCTGTCTGACGTCTCCCTTGCCTCCCAACTCGGAAGTGGACTGACTGACAGTCAGCAGGAGCATATAACAGTCACCATGTCTCTTTCATCAGGACAAGCCTTTTTAAATCCTTAACTATGTGCAGAAATGGATAGAATACAGTCAAGAGTGAAGTACAAGGTCATGCCCATGTATGCTATGTCATTATTTATTTAAAATTGTATTCACATGTTCTAATATAGCCCCTCTCAAACTTTTAACACCAAGTGGTCTCTCCAAATATGACTAGAATGACCAATATTAATTATATACAGTGGCGTAATAGGCCAGAGTGTTTTAATCTTAAAAAGTACATTTAATATCATTGTAAGGCACCGTAAGATTAAGGCCCCATCTATACACAGAGCAACTTGTGTTCTCTTCGCTTGCATTTCAATGTCGTTAACTGTTTCTTTGTAAATGCTTTGAGTTGCCTTGTGTGTGAAATGCGCTACATAAATAAAACTGCTTTACCTTGCCTATTACAGCCTTAAAGCCCTTTCAGCCTTATCTCCACAGGGCACGTTAGCGTGTTGACTGCATATTGAGGGCCAGAAGTCGATTCATACTACACCATATCCCTATTTTTCTTGTATGATGATGAGTGTGCATGAACCCCTTTTCTTTTGTTTTCCCTTCCAGTCGCCAACACATTATCAATCATCAAGCCAGTCACCGGGTCCCTCTCCGGGAAGGTTAACCTCCCGTGTTTCTTCTCAACTATTCCAACCTCGTCACCAGTCAACACCAACGCCACCGTCGTTTTTTCCAAAGACTACTTACGCATCAAATGGAGCAAAATCGAGGGGGATGTTGAGTCAACAGTGTTAGTAGCACAAAATGGCATCATCAAGATAGGCTCCAACTACAGGAACCGGGTAGCTGTGCCCAGTCACCCCGAGGATGTTGGGGATGCCTCGTTGACAATGGTCAAATTGCTCGCTAGCGATGCAGGCACCTATCGCTGTGAGGTCATGTACGGCATTGAGGATACCCACGATACAGTTAACCTCAACGTTGATGGTAAGACGATTCTTTCCTGATATCATAAGCAATAAATGTATGTGCATGCGCATTTTGTCAATCATTGTTTATAATTGTTGGCAACTACCGTAACCACTGCGCAAACTATGGTCCTCTTTTAGCTCGCCATTGATACACTGAGTATAGAGTTCAAATGAGAATTGTACCAAAATAAATGTTTAAATAAAACAAAGTCTTGTTAAAGACTCAATGCATTAAACTTAAATACAACTGAACTGTAGTTTTGCGTAACACTCGAGTGAGTTCCACTTGTGGTACCACAGTTGGAGATCTAAATATTGCCATGTTGTTAGTGTTGCATATACTCACTATCCTCTGAAAAACACGTATGTCCAATTTTGATTCTTTTTTTTATTTTCCCGTTGATGCGATGTCTGTAACACGGGAAATACCATTCACGTAAAAATAAGAAAAATGAAAAGTGTTTATCACAGGACAGCGATATGCTGAAGCTCAATCATTGAACCTGTAATGTTTCATCGCGACACTTCTGAAACATTATCCCTTTCTTTCCATTTATCTATCATCCCGTTCAAATGAGCTTTGAGTTATGATTATGTTATTGGAACATAACACACGACCCAAAAGATATAGTGTATTTGGCCTTTGGTCATTATCTGCAATGTGTTTTCACTTAGAGATATAACTCATGTTTTGAGGATGGAGAAAAAATGGGTGGGATTACTGTACCTTTGTGATTTGTGCTGGTAGACAATCACCACAACCTGTTTTACGGTTGCGAGTCATTTGTGCTTGTTTGTGGTCAAGGTTCTGCCACTCAACACATCAGCTGGAGATTGAAATGAATCGGAACAATCCTGGACCTAGTTCATCATGCTGTGTATTTCGATGAAATGATTTCGTTTTTTGCGTCCAGGTGTCGTCTTTCACTACCGAGCCAACACCAGCAGGTACACATTAGACTACGAGAATGCCGTCCAAGCTTGCCACAGCATCGACGCAACCATCGCCACGTCCGACCAGCTAAAAGCAGCGTACGAGGATGGTTTCGATCAGTGTGATGCTGGCTGGATTGCTGACCAGTCAGTCAGGTACGATGCACTTCCAATCTCTCTGATAATTATAATAATATATCATTGCTTTTGTTCACATATCAGAGAGATGTAAAATGGATCTTCCATCACTTGTTTCGATAGATACCCGATCATAAGACCCAGAAAGGGCTGCTATGGCAACCTGCTGAATAAACCTGGTGTGAGGTCATATGGAATCAGGAAACCCACAGAAACGTATGATGTATACTGTTATGTGGACAAACTTCACGGTAAGACAAAATCAAACTTTTCACATTATGAACGCTTTCATTGACAACTTACTGATAAATCCAACATTCACTTTCACTTTCTGTAGTAGTAATTTAGCCAATAAAAAAAGTGAAAATGGTGTTGTGAAAGTATCTGGCATTGCTTCTGCTGATTTTTGAGCCATGTTTTTCTTATCACTCATGTTCCAGACTGTTAACTGCTGACAAGCTCAATTCAGCTCTCGACAAAGCCTTTTAATGACGGTTTAAATCTTTGCCCAGTCTCCGTTCACTTGTTCATCTCGCTGGTATTTCTTATTATCCAGTAACTGTATTTAACAAATACAAATGCGGTCATTTAGAATGACATTTGCATCATTAGTGTGAACAGATGCACACGGTGGTGTGAGCCAGAGAGCAAAACCCAACCTGAGAGCCAGCTTGCAATTATCTTTGTTTTAACATGTTCACATATTGATTGTTGATATTTATATTTCTTCACCTGTTTTGGAAAAATCAGACATGGCCATTGACTAGCCAATCTGATAATAATCATATTACTGAGCACCTTTAATTTCATTTAATTTTAACCTCGAGTAAACATTTACACAAAATCCAACTTGAAGGATGAAAATGGTGAGGAGAATACAATCTAAAGTTACTAAAAAAACATTGTAACCTTCTCGACTTGCTATGTGTCATGCTTTAAGGATGGGCGACATTCCTTGGGTGGATGTCAATGCCACTGTAAATCAAAGGAATTAATATATACGGTAATAGAATTGGTTGAAATGTTACACCCTAGACTAAATGAAAACATGTTTTCAGCCTGTTGTCCACTTTAGTACTGCACTTTGACGAAGTCCTGGAAGCCAAAGTGTAGGTTTGTCACTAAAAGAGCATAGTTCCGTTGACAATTGTAAACACTGATCCAGCATGTGCAGCAGGATGTTTAGCAAGGATGGCAGTAGATGTCAGCTACAAAAAGAGTGTGAAATCATAGCAGTTCAATAAAATGTAATGCAAAATTGAATAAAAAAAGTAACAGGTACCATGATGCATGCAGGTATTATAGTTTTAATTAATGTTGTGCTGTCCCACCCGCACATTAAATTTCCATTGTTGCACTCTCAGATAAAGTTTACTGTCAAACTAAACATGAGGCAAAGAGAATTACATGTTGTGTATTTAAAACGACCCCATAAGCTTTGTTTTAGGAAAGCCCGTTTAGTTCATTGCTAACAAACAATGCAAAACACAATCGACAAGCTGCGTCACAATGTTATAACCCTTTTAAGCATCAGATATGTAAACACAAACAATGGAGCAACACATGTAACCAAATTATATAACAATACTCACAGACATATATTCTTTATATACTGCGAAGACTACCGTGAAAACAAATATTACTACATCTTACTGAGGAGTTGTATGCATCTCTGTATTATACTGCCCCTCAGTAGCAAAGCCGCAAATATAAAAAAGCAGCAAAATGAATTGAAGCAAATAAATCTGACCAATAAACAGTTGAATATTTTACGTTTATTTGTGTTTTTAGAAAAGTGTGATATTATACTATTTTTCTTGAAAAATAAATAAATAAATAAAAACACACAAAATGTTTTGGGGGGGAGAATCGAATTGCATTTTAGTGGGAAAAGTTGATGTAACTTACAAGCATGGCCCTAAAATGAACCAAAATAATCATCCATTATTGCATCAGTGTTATTTCATGTTATTTGTTAACCCTTTGCTGCAATTCATTTCAGGTGCTGTGTTCTACGCTTCTGTGTCCCAGAAAATGACTTTTGAGGAAGCAAAGGAAGAATGTAAGAAGAGAAATAGCGAGCTGGCAACACCCGGCCAGCTTCACGCTGCGTGGCGACGAGGTCTCGACAGGTGTGACTACGGCTGGCTTTCAGACGGAAGTGCGCGACATCCAGTGTCTGTACCCAAACTTCAGTGCGGCGGAGGCCTGCTGGGGGTCAGAACCATGTACCGCTATCGGAACCAAACCGGATTCCCAGAACCGACAACCCAGCTCGGAGCTTACTGCTTCAAAGGTGAGCCCCTCATGTTGACTGAGTGTGACGAATGTTATGGAACATGGCGTTACCTGTTTGGGGTGGCCCTTGACAACGTCATGTGCTCATATTTGGCTTCACTGAAAACCGGGATTGAAGGCGCAGACGTTTTTTAAAACAGTCCAGACGATGATGTCATTTTCTATTCAGTCCCCACCCTTTCACTTTTTTTCCTATACATTCCCATGTAGGTACAAAACAACACATTTTCCTCTATTTGTTTAACATGCTTTGTCATATTCTGATACTTGAGATTCAGTAAGGCTAATATTAATTAAAAACCTTTAATTAAGAAATTCAAGCATTTATTTTGATGATGTACCAGCCTTAGCCTTTTTAGTACGCAGTGTCCAGTTGACCTCACTGTCTTGAGCTGTTGCTGCAAAAATTAGCCAAGGGGAGGAGTATGGTGACAAACTGTTTACCTAAAAATGATTGGTGCAACCGGCCATTACTTTAATTAGAGGATTAATGGTCAAGATTTTTCCTGAGAGGCTGAATGTTTGTTCCTACGTACTCCTTTGGCCTTATCCTACAACAACCCAATGATTGATCTGAGACGCATTCATACACTCAAGTACTATTCAAACACTGTTCAATTATCTCCAGGCGTAGCTTCCATGTCAGATGAGAGTTAATTCATTTCAATTCTGACATGTCTTACGTGATCTCAGGGCCTGTCCCGTTGAAAAGATTCAAGTATGCGTACAAATACGGCCATTGTTGTGCCTCGGGAAGAGAAGTGACTATGGCAATACTTCTCAACAGGAGTGACACTTTACGGTTCACTGGAAGTTAGCAGACTGGGACAATTCTTAACTAATCAGCATCCCGAGGGCAAAGCAAACAACTGATGATAGGTTCCTTTTGGAGAAGCAGCAGAATCCCTCACCTGTCAGCCCTTTTAGGCTCACTATCTTACTCCCTTTTTGCCTTTCTCCCTTCATTTCCGCTGTCAGCCTTTTTCGCTCCATCATTCTCACTCGTACTTATCAGAGCAGACATTAGGATAATGGACAAAGCTACTGCTGGACTTCTAAATCCAGTCATCCTCGGTGACCCTTGACCTGGCCTTTCCGTCTTTACAAATGAGAGTTTGGGCAGATAAGCCATCCCCTGCCTGGCCATTTAGTGCTCTGAGGAAGCCCAACTCTCGCGGTGATAAGTCCCAACGGAGTTCAGAGGGCACACAAACTGCCCGCCCTCTACTCCCCGCTGTGTGTTCCATGTCTCCTCGCTTAGCCATTTGTATTTACGCCCCCATCTGAGTGCTTTTCAAGTATTCTTCCTTGGTGGGACCCACTGCATCATTTCCTGCCTTCCTTCTCGCAGCCATATGTCACAAGACAAATTATTTACGTAAACAAACCCCCCAAAACAGCTGCAATATAGAGACCAGATAAAAACAAGAGTTCAGGTTGAAGCTTTAAAATACCCCTCCCACAAACAGACATTTTCAGACCCTCTTTTACCCAAAGGTTTGAAAAAAATAGAAAAAAAATATGAATAAATTCCTGGGATTGAATGGCTGGTCTGTGAAAAGACATATAAAAACGTTTTTGGCAGTGAATGAGTTTTAATGGAAAAATCTTAGATGTTTCCATTGGTGTTAATGTTTACAGAAATAATCATGACCTTGTCTCAATTTTCTCAAAAAGAAACTTCCTCAATGTGAAATGTGTGCCTGTTTAGTTTGCCACAAAGCTTGCAGGAAGCCATGACTTATGAATGGCAACAGGTGGATACACAGGTAATAGTACCTTCTGCATTCCAGTGGAAGATGATTTAATTGTTCTGCCTTTCACAATATGTCATTCGTATAGATAGATGGACAAAGTTGTATTTTTAGTCAATATTCCTAAACGCAATGAAGTGAAATGGATTATTTCCTATAGCTAGACTAGAAAGAAAGACAGGATAAATCAGGGCGGTACAGAGGGAAAAGGGTGTAATTGCAATCTGATTGGTTCCTGGATATTCTTGTACAAAGCAAAGGCGTCAGTAATAGCAACAGCTCAAATCTTTCAGTGAGATAATGCTCTCCCTTTGAAAGCTGCCTCTGTTTTCCTGTTTGGAAAAATCGTGTCTTGTACCTTACATCAGAGATAGTTTCATGAGGGAGAGACCAGACTGTATGTGTATGTTAAAAGCTGTGTTTACACAAGTCATGTGTCACTGAGGAAAGCTCTCTTTACTCGACTCCTCGTGTGTGAGGCAATGGGTACGAGTAGTCAATGAGGAACATCTAAAATAGGGGTGGGCACATGAAAAACTGTATGTTTGCCAATTTGTCTCCAGTATATTATGTGTAATGAATAAAGAAAATAAAAAAAAACAGGTTTCTAAATCAATTTAAAGTCAATTTTGCATGTGTGCTGAACACAGCTCACCTTTTTTCAATCATGATGAAGTTGTGATAGTGCACTGGTTCAGTTTATTTGCCTGGTTGTCTTGTTGCTTTGTTGAATAACTTTTACGGTACTAATACATATGCAGTATCATATGAAAGCCTCCTGGTCATTTATAACCAGCGATTTTTTGTTGTGTTTGTATTTGATAACCGTGAAGAAAAGCTGAAAGGTTCAAGCACTAATGAATTGTGTAAAGAGTTTACACAGTAAAGGGCCTGCCTGGGTCTAAATGTTTATATTCTGTTCTTCTACGAATCACATTTGTCGTTTTACGGACTTGAGGAAATGTTTAGAGAATTCTAGTTCCTATTTAAACTGGGTCCATTGCGTATCTGCAGCAATACTATTTTTTTTTTCAATTAATCACAGAAAACCAAAAATATTGAGGTATTACCCATCAGTCCATCAGTTTGATGACCACATTAAGTGAAATATTCTTGAGAGACGGTGTAACCAACAGATTGCACCTTAGAGAGGAAGTCCTTCACTACAGCTAGCTGCATGCAGCTTCATTCCCAGAAACTGTCTCTGTATTGCATACTTATGCCTGCAAATACCTCTGCTGTAATTTTGCCAAAAGATTTGTTGTCTAATATTTATAATGTGTGTATTTTACAGGAAGGAAACTGATGATCAACCAAACTTCTTTTGTGGATGTGTCTGTGATCAATGTCACAAGCACCACCTTCAGTTCCTCCACCATTCCTCTACTTGAGAGTAGCGCGGTTATGCAAACCCAAAATTCTGAAATTGGAACAGAGGCTGAAGTGGACCCAGTTCCCACAGATCCTCCATCTATGTTTTCTACTAGTATGCTTCCACCACGGCCAACTCAACCAGGCAAAGAAGAGCAGTTATTTACCACAATGGCACCGACCATTATGGAAGACCATGAAGACATTGATGATCTAAAACCAGTAGACCCGGACTTCGATGTTGATGACTTTGTACATGAGAATATAACATATCTTGAATCAGTTCCATATCGTGGTGACACATTGCCAGAGTCCGAAGCAACGGAAGAGCCAGACGACCATTCAGTGATTGAAATCAGCACCATTGAAACTGATGTAGTACTACAAGATGCCTCTCCTAACACAGAGCCCATGTTTGCTGAGGGCGAAACAGAGGAAGCCATTGTGAATATTAATCTCACTGACAAAGCCACAGATATTGAAAGTGAAAAAGTTTTCAGTTCATTCAAAACAACACCAACTGACCCAACACCACCGTTCCCATTCTATGATGGAAACACTGATGAGATAGAAACAGATTTACTGGTAGAGGCACTGCCACCCACTGTCACAGAACCGTCACAGGACCTCTTGTTCAGCACAGATGGGACGGACACCCCTCCCACCACTGTCATTCCCACCAGCACCACATTTATGTGTAACACCAAGCCTGCTGGCACTGAGGTGGACATCAGCATCACCACCCCATCACCACTGGAAACAACCGCACAGAACAAAGTCCTAATACAGCATGTCGTGACACCAGAAGAAAGCCTGTTTGCAACCGGGACAGGTGCTCCCATGCTCATCGAAGGTGTGACATCAGATGATGTGTCGACGAGTGTCTTTGACGAGTCCACCGATCAAGTGTCAGACCAACGTGGTGACACCCTCACACCAGTTGATACTACAGCAAACATTGATGCTGAGTTCTTCACAACCGCTCCAGTGCCGTCCATTTCAACAAACAGCAACAGCATCGCCCCGAAAGCAACGGTCACCAAGGAATCATCCATCGAAGAGACCACTGTCATGCAGAAGCAAAGCACATCAGGTAAGACTTACCAAAACGATCTTTGGCCTAAGAGTTGTTAAGTACCACCTGTAATGCTCAACAAATCATTGCAGGATCTCTGCTTTCAACCTTGACTTTGTCTTTTACTTAAATCTCATTGTTGATGTTGTTTTATATGCATTGTTTGGTTGCCCCACAGAAAAAAAATGTTTAATGAATCTGTTTGTAGCTGTCTCAAAACTCAGTGAACAGGTAAGACATTTTCAGAGGGGTGCTTCGCTTTATTTGTGCATAAGTACGATTAGAAACTGTGCACAGTCATCAAACACTATGAAAACTTGTTCTGCTTGCCAAGGGATCTTATCTAAGATTCAAGACTTAAATCTCTGTTTCCTCTTTATGGAGCTTTGGTTTGGTTTGTGTTGAGTTTCAGGACTTATGTGTGCCTGTTGTGTCCTACAGCTCTTCTTTCCAAAGTCTCAGAGAGAACTGTGTGAAAGTGTTTACTAAGGACCTCTCAGCCCAATTCATCACTTTGAAAGAGTATACCATAATTTCCGAACTACTGAGCGCACCTGTATATAAGTCACACCCACTCAATTTAAAACAAACCTGGGCTTTAAGTTGCCCTTGCATGGTGGCCGACTGGTTCGCACATCGGCCTCACAGTACAGAGGTCGAGGGTTCCATTCCGGTCTCCGGCCTTCCTGTGTGGAGTTTGCATGTTCTCCCCGTGCCTGCGTGGGTTTTCCACGGGTACTCCGGTTTCCTCCCACATTCAAAAAACATGCATGGAACGTTAGTTGGACCTCTAAATTGTTCCTTGGTGTGACTGTGAGTGTGGATGGTTGTTTGTCTTTGTGCGCCCTGCAATTGGCTGGCGACCAGTTCAGTGTGTACCTCGCCTACTGCCCGAAGAGAGCTTGGATAGGCTCCAGCACACCCGCGACCCTCTTGAGTAGTAGCGGTTTGGATTATGGATGGATGGATGGAGAAATTCTCACCTTGCTAACAGTTTTAGCTGTTATATTGTTCGCTACACCTAGAGTCATGCTGGCTTGCAAGTGAATTTTTCCTGAAACGTGTAGGTGTAAGGAAACAACCGTAACTAAAAACAGACATCTGCTACCTAATTTGATGATTTGTATAAAAGTGGTTTCCCCAGACGACGATAAGTTTTCTCCAAAGCAAGTTTTGCCACAGCGCCATCTCACAATGCTCTCGCCTTGTACACACCCGGTAAACATCGGGCCTTTTTTGTATGACATTGCATGTCACATGAGAAGGGTTGGACTCCCATCAGGCTGCACCTCACTCGCTCATGGGCTATATCTCGGAGCTGTTGCCATTGCCTAGTGCGTGACCAACCCCTCTGAGTAGGGGACACACCTTTGTTCTTGAGAGCTTGTTAGCCCATAAAAATCCATAATTTAGCTGCACCATTGTTTAAGATGCACAGTTCAAAACATGCAAAATTGGTAGCGACTTGTAGATCAGAAAATATGTTATATAATTTAAAAACTAAGACATGGAGTATGTCGATTATGCTTTTGGTCTTTTCAATTGACAAATGTGTCTTCTCCGCAGCTTTTATGCTCTGTAGATGTTATCCTAAACTCTTGGTTTAAATAGTTAAATATGGATGAAATGTTGCCTTCCACCGTTTCTTCTACATTCAAAATAACTTGGAGATCAGAAGTGCATTTGATTAGAAGCTCACTTCAGAACAGCAGGTGCATCCCTTCTCCCTATTGTAATTCAGATTGATCTAACATTTCCACAGTGACTTCAACAATGACACAATGGATTTCTGGGTTAGAAAAGTCAGTCATCTATGATTTATTCCTTATTTGGCTTCCTTGGAAACTGTAATGGTTCTTCACTCTTGGTATGTTTAATGGAACACAAGCAGTCAGTTTCCAGTTTCTGTATGTACAGTATGTCTGTGTGTACGGAGAAAGTCTTCCTGTATAGACTGTATGACTGCGCTTCAGTGCAATATGTCGGTATTGTTTGTAGAATTTCTTTCCTTGTGTGAGCACTTCCCAGAGACAAGACAAACAGAAAGCACATGTCATAGAGTAAGTGTGTGCTGCTTACAAGCACAAATGCCCTTCTTTAGTTCACGTTGGACCAGAGATCAAGTGGTGATGTCACCTCTAACACAAAGTCTCTGCTCCCTGCCACAACAGCTGGAGGCCACGTGACCAAAGTGGGCGATTATAGCTACTTTTACTTTTACATCATCGCTTTTTGCTCTCTCAGGATTTGTGGGAAACTTTTTGGAAAAATGGCATAGCAGGAGGCATGACTTGTCTGGTTGCATAGTAACGGAGCAAAATAAGCTACTGATATACACTTGATTCTTTGACGTGTGCTGTGTCTGTGAATAATTAAGTACAAAATACCGGTAAGTTCAGAGTTGTACATTTAAAGTGTCTTGTTTACATCAATACTCTATGAGGTATTAAATCCATTTCAAGCTTAGGTCTGTCACAAACCTGGACCGGCCAAAGCATTTTTTTCAAATTCAGAAATGACAAAAATGTTTGTGTGCATGGGTGTTTTATTTCTTGGACTTAGAGGTTTTCCAAGCAAATTTCCAAATTGAGTATCTCAATATCGTAAAATTGCTATAGGCAACAATAACAAAAAGACATCCAAATGGAAATGTTTAGATAAAGCTGTGGTTGTGGTGGCGAATTTGTTGAATCTTTGGCAAATAGCCCATAGTAAGACCAGAGGTGAGACAGCGAAGGAGATTGGTAGTGTGTGTGTGTGTGTGTGTGTGTGTGGGTGCGTGTGTGGGGGTGTGTGGGTGTGTGTGTGCGTGTGTGTGCGTGTACACGTGTATGAGTGTGGCTTAGTCAGGTGGGTCCTCTACATGCGTTCCCAGGCTGGTTTTAACTTTAAACAGGTGGTGCAGGTGGTCTTGGTTGCAACCAATAATCTTTTTCAATCACCATTTACAATCATTTGTGGGAAACATCAAGAGAAACAGGAAGGGCGAGGCAAATACATTTCTACACACACTTTTCACTGCCATGTACAGAACCCGGAAGAAAGTATTGGTTGGTATAATGTCTAATGTCGGCCCCCTGAGAAGGATGAAAATCTGCTTAATTCTTATTCCACCAGTGGAATATGAATTACAATAATGTTTATACAAGTGGGGTCAAATAAAACATACGGTAATATTGCAAAGAAAATTTTGCACTTGAGTTTCCCTGAAAGCCTTACATTCATTCGCCAAGGTTGTCAGCATTTAGTTTAAAGCAATTAGCTTCTGTTTAACCGTTTTTATTAACACTGCAAAGTTGTACCAGTCTCACTTACAATAATAAGTGAAGCTTGAATATGTACCGTGAAGCTTGAATATTGTGAATATTGATTTGGTAGTTTGCATTGGAACTGTTGTTTTATTTGCGTAAACTAGTTCATAGCACTTTTTCTTATCTTGTTTCTTTACCTTCCTCTTTTTGCAGTTGACCAATTCCTTCAGTCACAGAGCTCTCAGTCACCTGTCTTGCCTGACCATTTCATTGCTTCAATGGGAGATGACGAGCCCATCCTCCAGAGTGGACACTCAGACTTGTCCCCTGCCACTGTAACTACCACTCCAATTGTTAGCATTATAAATGGAAAGTATGAAATAACACTTGATCCACTGAGTCCAGAGGACAAAGAAGCCAAGGGTACCCAAATTGTGACAAATATGAAAAGTTTAGGAGGAAATGAAGAAACAACTACAGCGTTTGATTATGGATGGCCCAACTTCCCTGCAGATAACTTCACTGAATCAACAGAAGGGCTCCTCTCAAGCACAGAAAAACTGAACCCAGATGACCCTGACTTTGATATTATCCCTATCGTTGAAACAACCCCCACCCACATTTTTCCTGAAAATGAAGAGGGCTCCACACAGAAAGACAAAACTTCTGCTTCAACTTTGGGTGACACCACATCATTTAAAACCACACAAAATACTAGCTCCGAAACCACAGACGGGATGTTATTTACAGCTGCTTCTGCTCATTTCTTTCCGACTGTATCACCAACTGAGACGCATATGACCAAAATAGTAGAGGACAACCAAACAACTGTATCAGCTAAGGTAACCTCCACTTTCATCACCACAACTGTACAAAAAGAGGGAGACAAGTTAAGGGGCGCTCCCACAACTGTGAGGAGTGACTCACAAGTGACTCAGACAGACAAGACAGAGGATCCATCCCTTTTTACTTTGGCAACAGATCTTCACACAGACAGAAACATAGCTTGGGCAACAGTAGAAATTAAAAGCAGTTCTGCCCCACCAACTGTTGAATATTCCTCTCAAGCTTCTCTACAGACTGTGTACATTCCCCTGTTTAATGATGCTGATGGGAAAACAAGTACAAAAAGCAGCATTACAGAGGGAATGTTAAAGCCTTCCATATTACAAGTGACATCAACAATTTCTTCTGACAACAATCTAATATCAATGCCATCCTCTACATTTAGTTCCACCGCAAGTACAGTTTCTATTTACAGCACCGAGACTTCAACGGCAATCACAGATGGAGCAAAAGTCCATGACTCTAAAACATCCATAGAAGAATCTTCTGTATCTGGCATAGCAATGATGGTCACACAAACACCGCCCATCATGCTCTCCAGTATATTCTCTGTTTCAGAAGCTTCGGATGCAGTTACTTTATCCCTTCTTGAGGAGGAACGTAAAAGTGTAACAGATCAGTCAGAAGAACAATCAGTTCTTACTCATGCTTCTGAGAAGAGAGAGGAGAGTTCCATTCTTGGTGAGGGCTCAGGGGATGAAACACCTGAAATGTTCGTCACAACTTCTTTCGTTTCAGATTTATCTTCTCAGGACAGCACTAAAATAACAAAACCACCAACATTGTTTGTAAGAACAGAAAATTATTTGAAAGATCATACAGATGTACTAATGAATTCACCTATCTATGAGGTTGACAGCATTGATGAGTTTGATGTAGATTCAAATATCATAACAACTACTATCTCTTCAAAGTTTAGTACAGAAACACCAGCAGCAATGACAGTTGCACATGGAAGTGGAACAAGTGTTATTTCGGGGGCATCTGTCACTGCTACAGCTTCCATTTACCACACAGAGAAACAAAACCCAGTGTATCTTGAAATGCAAACTTTAAGTACAGCTAAGGCTGAGGATGTTCAAGATGGTTCAGGTGACCAAACTCCAGACACAATCATTCTGACATCATCTGTGACTGCTGCATCTGCGCTCTCCAGAACAGAAATATCTTCTTCCGAATCTCAGATTCTAACATTGACTACCCCAGAAGTTAAGGTTGAAGATACAAGTAATCCGTACAGTCCATCTGTCAGTGGGTCAAGCTTGACACTTGAAACAGAATCATCATCTGGAGACATGGCCATAGAGTTCATTGGAGAGTCATTCATTTCACCAACTACTTCCATCTCAATAGTTAGCACTAACACCCAAGTAATGAAAGAATCTACCGGGTCCCCAGAAGCAATGTCATATCAAACAACAAAAAGCCATGAAGCAAAAAAATCATCAGTCAAAGAAGAACCTTTAGTTTCTCCGATCTCAGATATGATGAGCACAAGCTCTGTCTCAAGTTTTTCTTCTATGGTACCATCTACAGCTCCAGATATTGAAGAGGAAGGTATGGCCAGTGAGAATATTCCTTCCTTCAATGAATCAACTGTCCAACCTGAAATTGCAACATTTTCCACTTCAACAAACACGAAGAATTCCGCAGACATAGCACACGACTCTATCGGAGACTCAAAAATCACAACACCTACTGTTTCATCCATGTTTAGCACAGGGACGCCAGCAGTGATGGCATCAACTCCAAGGTCTTTTGGACTTCAAACATCATCAAATATGGCTAAGACTGATAGTGTGATATTGACAACAGGTGGAACTTCTTTCATGAGCCTAGCAGATCAAGACAAAGATATTATAGATGTAAACGAGAGCACTAAGTCCATTCCATCTGTCATTGGCTCAGGTATGACACCTGAAACAGAATCATTATCGGTCAGGAACACCTTTCCAGAAGGTTCTGGAGATGAGCTCACTGCGGAGTCTTTAATTTCAGCAACAATTTCCTCTTCATTGTTTAGTACTACTACTCCAAAAATGACAACATCATATGGAATGAGTCAGACTGAGGACTCATCACTTACACCTGAGAAAAGTGTGTATTTTCCAGAAAAACAGGACGAGAGTTCAGGTGAACAAAAGACTGAGGTGTCTCCAAACACTACAATGTTGTTTAGCACAGAACAAACAACAGAAATACCTCTTGAGGATAAAGAAGCATTTACCACTGACTCACATGAAACAATAGAAAGCCATGAACTGGAAACGGAACCAGAAGTAACACATCCAGTGTCAACCATCAGTGGACCAACAATGAGGAGTGAAGTGGCATCAATCTATACTACCATATACACCGAGAGTTCTGGAGAGGGCATTGATGTTTATGGTGGAGTGTCAAAAATTATAATGTCTGTTTCTCCAGTGTTTAACACTGATACTCAGAGAGTGACAACGTCACATGGAGCAAGCCAGACAGGTGATGTATACCTTACACCTGAAAGCGATTCAGTTTTCCCCAAAACAGACAAAGACAACTCAGGTGAACAAATTACTGAGTTGTCCCCAAAACTGCCAGAATCTTCTACCATTTCATCATTGTTAAGCACAAGAAAAACAACAGAACTGCAACCTGAGGCTAAAGAACCTTTTTATACACATTCACCTTTCAAAACGACTGACTTCCAAGAAGAAATATCACATGAAACAACAGAAATTAAAAAATCAGATATGTCATCAGTTACGGAAAAAACAACAGTTTCCCTAGTCTTTAATGTGACAAATCCAATACCAACCATCAGTGGCCCAACCATTAGTCGTGAAGTGGCATCAATATATTCTACCACACATACAGAGAGTTCTGGAGATGACGCTGATGTTTTTACTGGTGAGTCAAAAATCCTACCAACTATTGTTTCCTCAATGTTTAGTACAAAAGCATTAACACTGACAACATCACATGAAGATGCGATGAAAGACAGTTCAAAGAAACCTTTTACTACTGCTTCATCCCTCTACAGTACTGAAAAAACAATACAAGTGGATTCTGAAATGCAAACATCATTAAGTTCAGCTGTGAGTAAGGAAGCTTCGGCTCTGACCCCAGTAGCTACAGATGCTTCAAGTGAACAGACTCAAGAAATGCTCCATCAGACATCTTCTCCAAACACTGAATCTACTCTTTACATCACTGAGGCATTACCAGCAGAATCTTCTGTGAGATTATCCACTATTCCAGACATTCAAGTTGACGTTGTTAGCGCTGAACTAATTCCATCGTCCAGTGAACCTATCATCACACCGGAAAATGAAAACTTTACAGATATTGATGATGGAATTATGGGCAGTGTGCTGGTTGAGTCTTCACCCTTTTTACATGGAACAACCATGATGCCTGGAATGACAACAGACATGGAAAGTTCTGGAGACACCATCAATGAGTTTACTGGAGGATCAAAAGTCAAAACAACCGCTGTCTCTTCTATGTTTAGTACAGGGACACCAGCTGTGACAGCATCACATAAGGATGTTACACATGATGAAAAATCAAGTACGACAACATCATCCCTATACAGTACTACGAAAACAACTCCAATATCTCATCACATTACAAATTCTGCGTTGGCATCAGTAGATCAAGATGGTTCAATTGACATTCAAACATCTTCCATCACTACTGCTACTCTGTCCACCACAGAGGCACTAACAGAAACCCCTACTAGTTCATTTGAAGTTACAAATATTGAGAGTGACGATGTGAGCACTGAGTCCATTTCGTCAGTTATTGGATCAAGTATAACACCTGAAACAGAATCATTATCATTAGTCAGTACCATTTTAAATGAAGGTTCCGGTTCTGTTCCTTCTCTCAGTGGCTCAAGCATCCAACCTGGAATGTCATCATTCTTCACTGTCACAAACATAGATGGTTCTGGGGAGAGCATTGAGGACTTTACTGGAACAACTGTTTCATTGTTTCATACCGATACACTAGCAGCGACAGCATCACATGGAAATGAAACCGATACTTTCTCAAACACCTCTGTTACTGTGTCATCCCTGTACAGTACTGAAGCACCAACAAAAGAACCTCTGATACCATCTACGTCCATACTTGCTTCAAGTATGACACCTGAAACAAGATTATCAGTCAGTACCATTGATGGCTCACCAACACAATTGCCCCTTCAGGAAAAAGATGCTTTTACCAAAGGCAATTCTTTGAACAGTACGAATCTGCTAGAGTCAGTGACAATTAAAACAGCAGAAAGTTATGAAACAAAACTATCATCAGTTGCCACAGAAGACTCTGAGAGTTCTGGAAACGACAGTGATGACTTAACTAGAGAACCAATAATCACAACACCTACACGTTCATCCATGACTGGTACAGGGACATCTGCAGTGAGCACATCAGACGGTGATTCAACTAATGACATTTCAAAGACATCTGTCATTTCTGCATCATCCTTCTTCAGCACTAAGAAACCAACTCCAACTGTATTGTCTGCTCTTTCAGACATTGAGGACATAGATTATGATGGAATTAGCAGTGGCACTATGATGGTTGAGTCTATTCCTTCCCCCATTGGCTCAACCATCAAACTTGGAATTCTACCATCTGTCACTACCACAGATTTTGACAGTTCTGGAGACAGTACAGAAGGCTTTATGAAGAAGCCAACAATAACAACGGTTTCGTCAATGTTCAGTACAGAGACACCAGCAATGACAGCGTCACAAGAAACTCAAAACAGTCAAGCCTCAACAGCATCAGTAACACAATCATCCTTCCACAGTACTGATAAACCTACTTCAATGTCTCCAGAAATGCTCTCTTCTGATCAAATGGAAGGCTTTACTCAAGCAACACCGAGTTCTGATCTCCATGGCCAATCTGCATTACCGGGAATTACTACTACTACTACACTAGCTGCACAATCCACAAACCCACAAGCTAAAATACTACAGACCACTTCAGATATTCCAATCATAAATGAATTTGATGCAGGTTCTGCAATCATTCTTCCTGAACAGGACAGCTCAAATACACAAACAACTGAAATTTTAACTGAAGAGTCATCTAGTTTGGATTTTTTGTCAACTACAGACAGTACAATGGAACACAGCAGACATTCAGCTGTTGTGATTGGCACCTCTCAAGGGACATCTACAAAATCTCAATCCTCCTTAAACCCTACCATTCAAATAATTGACGACACAGAGCTTATTGATCAAAACCCTGCATTTTCAACAAAAGTCATTGGGAAGACATCTGCAACCATCTCATCTATGTATAGCACAGAAACACCAGCACTATCAACAACATCACATTCAACGATATATTCCCCTGTTACACAAAAGAACACAGATAAAAACATGGTTACAGGGATGTTATCCACTACTGATAGGGCATTCACTGAGGAGTCAACACCGCGCCGTGTCACAGATCTTTCATCAACATCTTTGTACAGCCCTGTGGTAGCTGCAATGACAACTAGTTCACTTCCAAGTACTACAGTTTCTGATACAGAAGTTATCAACATTCAGGGCTCTGGAGACCTAATTTCTGCTTTGACAGCATTTACAATTGACAGCACAGAGTTCCCAGCTGCTTCAAAACACAGCATAAGCACAGACGTTAACTCATTAGACTCTGTACCTACCTCAAGGAAAACTATTGCTCCTACTACTAGCACAGCATTTGTCCCATACTCAAAGGCATTAATCACAAATGATGAAGGTTCAGGTGATGTCCCAACAGATCCCATTTCAACCATGTTTAGCACAAAGAAACCATTTTCAACCTTTGCAGAGTTAAATCCTTCCACTGAGGTTCATACAGAGAAGGCAGCAATTAATGTTCTTTCAGAATCTGTCTATCCTACTAGAGAGGAGCCATTAACGCCATCAACTGAAATTCAAACAAGTACTGTTATAAAACAAGTGACTTCGGTGTCTTCTCTGTTCAGTACTAAGAACATTACATCAGTGACTCCCATTGAAGCTAAAAGCGCATCGTCTTTATCTGCTGCAACAGAACAAAGTCGCAATGCAGAGAGGCAGAGTGTTGGAAGCTCAGGAGATGGCATATCTACCGCTACAAGTGATTTCTCCCGAGTAACACCAAAAGAAGAATCATCTACAGAACAGACAACCTTGTCCAAAACCACCATCACACCATTATTTACTGTTAAGAAAGAAAGTTCGGGTGACAGCATATTTGTTGATTCCTCAAGTCCTCATATATTTGAAGGAACTCAACCCATGCAAGTCCCTAGTCACTCTTCTGTGTTCCCCTCAAAAGAAACTTCCACTTATGCCGACATGGAGATCTCTGGGCTTTCTCCTGAAGAGGATGACTTACAGATAAGCGCAGATGGATCCGGTGGAGATATATCCATTGATACAACAGATGAGACAGAAATAGACAAGAGCACATATGATTCGTCAACTCAACCGAGCAGACAGTCCGCGCAGGAATTTATATTATCAACCCAAGTCCCATACAAGACTAGCAATGAAAATTACTTAGCTGAGCATGGGAGTGGTGTCTTCACTGATGATTTAACACCTGAGGATGAGAGTTCGGGAACTGACTTTTTTGACATATCAACAACATCCACACCAATGGCAACATCATCTTTGTTTGATACCACTGCAGCAGCCACTCCTTCACCCAATGCTATTTCTGTCTCTGAGGATATGTCAACTGACAAGGAGTCTACAGAAAAAGCTGTCACACAAAAACCTACGAGCACTGCAGTTTCTTCACTGCACAGCACTGTGAGACCCACGGTGTTTTCACCTGATACAAGGTCAGAAAAGGAAGAAAAGGATGACATTCATGAATATTCTACAAACGCGATAATTTGGACTACCGTGTCAGCATCCCATGAAATGACATCTACTGAAAGTGAAAAAATGATCGCTTCTTCCCACCAAGAGGCAACAGCAGCACCGGAGAATCTGAAAGTTGTTGTTACTGAGGCATCTTCTCCCTTCAGTAAACCAAAGTCTACTGTGACTGACGCTCCTCTCTTTAGCACAGTAAAACCAACCCCCCTAAAATTGTATGTGTTGTCATCCGACCAAATAGTTGTCACACCTGTAATTGATGAATCAACACCAGATTTGATTTCGACAGAAGGCGAGAGTTCTGGTGACCAAACCACAGAGATGTTCACTTCCAATCCACCAGAAGATACAAAAGAAGATGAAGTGTTCTCGCCAGTAACGCAGAGCATACAAAATGAAAGCCCGTCCCCTGAGCTCATCCCTAGTACTGATATTATTATTGATGCTGACACCATTTCCATCATCCCCTCTTCTCCATTTTACCCAAACATTCAGACAGAAGAGGCAGGGGGTCTCACACCAATTACAATGATGCAACAATTTGAGCTGCCAGAGGAACCAGAGGCTTCAGGAACAGGTGCTATAAACTTCTTCACACCTACACATGCATCAGCAGCCTCTTCTGAATACTCTTCACCCATGTCTGAAACATTACCTGTGGAAAGTGTTGTGACCACAGAGACTTATAGTAGACGGACTGAAACATTGTCATCACAAGCCATCCCAGCTTTAACTGTCTCAACCAAACCAAGCCATGGAGCATTATATGATGTAACACCATCACAACCAGTTTTCTCACTTGATACTCATGCAATGCCAGTTCTCAAGCAGGTGGATGGTGAGGAAAAAGATACATTCTTAACCTCACTGCCCACAGCCGTCACAGCCGCAAGTGGGACTGATGAAACATCACATGTATCCTCACACATTTCTGTACATTCAGTCACTGTTACACAACACACACCAGTGTCTACAGCACCTATCAGTCAAGTATCTCATCAAGAGTTAAGTATATATGACTCAGATGAAGGCTCCGGAGGAGAAAATGTGTTCGGTACTGAAACCACGTCAACAATAGAATCCTCTGGGTGGATAGCAGCTGATATAGTAACATTACCAGCTTCTTCCATGTTCAGCACTAAGGAGCCTGTAATTATTAGTGGAGGTAATAATGGTATAAAAACATCAAGCATCTGGTCATCTCTCTACAGTACTGTAAAACCGACGCCCGGTTTTGTACCTGATGTTCCTGGCACTTTAAGTAACGAAAGGCTGACAGCTTCAACAGTGAAGCCTAAAACTATATCACATCTAGATGCGTCGCCTGATCCTGGTAGTGGGGAGGCTGAAATACTTCTATCAAGTGCCGCTTCAAGTCTTTACAGCACTGAGAAGCCAACTGCCACTTCCTTCCCTGATATTTCTAAGACACAATCACATGAACACATTCATGTAACAGAGCGTCCAACACAAACAGCTGCTATTCTTAAGAGACTCTTCACAACGTCATTATATCCTGTACCTATGGAAGGCTCTGCTGATGAGATCTCCGATGGATCAACTGCTTCACCAATCATATTAACATCTGATAGTAAAAATCCTTCTGCAGTACCCACTCTTTTGAGCACAGATAAAGCCATAAGGTCCCAAGATCATGAAACAAATTATGTAACCCTATCAACACCACAACCTAGTCAGTCTGCAAAACCACAAAAAAATACTCAGACAGAATCTGATTCATTGTCATTTGAAACCTCTCCTGAAAGCCCAAGTGAGCACAGCCCACATGGAATAACTGAATCACTTCCACTACAACCAGAAAGTACCCCATCTTCATTGTTAAGCCCTACAACTCCACCAGTAGATGTAATTTTAGATGTTACCGAACAATCCTCTGATGAAACTGTGAATTCAACTACAGGGGCACAAAATACAGCTGGTGAAAGTTCAAGTTTCTCAGAGAGTGAGGAGTCTTCTGTGTCAATAGAGACAAGTCTCATCACTTCAACAGAAAAAGAAGATGGTTCAGGGGTACCAATACCAAGTGTCTACAATGCAGACTTGGCTAGTCCAGCATCACCTCAGACAGGGTCATCTTTATATGAAGAAACATTTGGTTCAACATCTACTAATACCCCCACAACAGAGGCTTATTCAAACCAGTCACCTGGTGTGTCCCAAACATCAACCGAGTCAGTATCGACAGATGTTGAGAATGAGGAGACACAATACATTGACATAACAAGCACACTAGGACCCATTGGTATAACCAATATTGGAGAGAGCTCTACCGACTACCAAGTAGTGGCTACACCAAAACCAGCAGAACACATTTCAGATGTCCCTATTGGAGCAGTACCTTCACAGGAAACTATTTTGGTACATTTTGTCACAACCTTTCCTCCCCAACAAAATCCAACACCCCCCCGAAAATCATTTGAGCAAGCCTGGTCAGAGATTGCTATCATACATCACCCTCACACAGATTACTCCTCTGAAGCTGTATCCCCAACCAGTCCGATGCCTGCAAGTCAGTTTAAGCAACTAACAACTATTGCTACTTCAGTCACTGAGCCTGTGTCTGCTACAGTGGCTCCAGCTTCAATTGACCTTACAGATGAACAAGTTGCAAGTGGGGAAATGACTGGACCAACTCCAGAAACACATGGCAGAGTAACACAGTCTCCATCTGACAGCATTTATGAAAACCTAAGTGAAGAGGCTCCAGATTATGAAGAATCGAATCCCAGCATAGTGGAGAGCATTCCAGAAGACAGTGAAAGTATAAAACCAACAGAAACAACAATGTACACCAGCCAAGCTGGAGAGAGTCAACCTTCCAACTCAGTAAACAGTATTGGAAATGTTCCTGTGCAAAAAGCAACACCCTCTCCAAGATCTGAAGAGGCTTCAGAGGGCACCAGCAGTCTAGAAGATAGCATGAGCACAACTAGCACTCTTAAACACGATCATGGTGAGGATGAGGCAGTGACCTCAAAGCAGCATTATGTTACCACTACGCCATCCTCCATCTTTACGACTGAAGCAGGGAGAGAAACAGTCACTTCTGTGGCACTATCCGGAAAATTGATTACCACAACAAATCCAGGATCAAACGAAATCCAGACAGTCTTCAAGGTAGATGCTACCTCCACTGCATCAAAGGTGGAGTCAACTAAAGTTCATAGCACTGGGATAGAGGAGGATGCAGACAAGACAGCAAGATCTACAATACACCCACAAGACCAAGAGTTCACAGCAATGACACCAGCTGAAACTCAGAGCCAGAATGTACTATCATTGGCTCCCACTCAGTCGTTCTCTGGCAAGGATGACAAACTAGACAGTGACATAACTGCACCTCCATCGCTCACTGGAGGAGAATCACATTACCCAGAGGAGGACCCAACTTTGCTTCCAGAACGTGACCTGGGGCACACCATTGTAGGAGAGACTGTTGAAATTTCTGGTAGGCATCTTAATTTTTTGGATGTTTATGAACAAATACCATTAAACATACCCTCGTTAAACAAATGTTATTTATTTTTTTCAGGAATTGAATCATGTACTGAAAACATTTGTCTGAATGGAGGATCTTGCCTCATGAGTGGCGGCATCCAAGCATGTAGCTGTGCACCGGGTTATAGCGGTGACCACTGTGAAACAGGTAGGAAACTGTCTTAAAAATATCTATCTGTAAAAATCAACTTTTGAAGAGCTCTGTGGTTTCTAAATAATAAATCTCTTTGTGTAGACATTGATGAATGCCAATCCAACCCTTGCCGCAATGGAGGTACATGTGTTGATGGGGTGCCTCACTTCACATGTGTTTGCCTCCCGAGCTACTCTGGGCTGTTTTGTGAGGAGGGTATGTTTTGGCGAACGCACCATTTTTACATTACATTCTAGGGGGGGGGGGGGGGAGTGTCATTGCATGTGTCTTCAAGCAAGTTTCAAGCACAGATTCAAGAAAGACAGTTGTTCTAGTTCAGAGCACAAAATAAAAGTGGCAGCAGAGCAAAGGACTGTTAAGAGATATAGTGAAACCTCAGTTCACAAATGTTCTCAACCAAATCGCTATATTAACCCACTAGAACGCCCAGGGGTTTTTACAACTTTTTTGCAACAACTACTGAACGATAAATCTGGGGGATATTTGACAAACAACTGTGCTGGCTACAAGTAGATAACTTTAATTTGTAAATTGGCCATTCCCTACCAAAATAGCAGGTGATATGGCGGGGAGACATCGTCAAATGTAAAGCATAAGTAGTCAAATGACCGGCTTCTAGTTTAAGGCCGAAAGCGCCTGGCGAAACATCTCTCAAAAACCTAAGGGCGACTTTAGAATCACCCTCTAAAACCTGAAGTCTTCCAGGAAATTCTGACAAAATAATTGATATCTCAGCCCCTGTAGCAGATATACATAATTCCAAAAGAATTTGAGGGCTTGGATGTGGCTTTCACACAGGCCACATCATTATTTACTGTTTCGATCAAATATGTAAAAATAAAGTGTCAGTGCAAGAGAAGCACTATTTTTAATTTCATAAATCGAGTGGTAATTACCATCCTCTATTCTGTTTCAAAGCCGTCGATAGCGTGATTTCTTAACCATATATCACGTTCAACTGGTTCCGCTGTGTGTCCGGGTCTTTAATGTAAAATGCATTTGTTTTTAATTTAATACAATAATCATATATCACAGTCTTTTTGTATCACGTCCAGCTATTCATCAATTTAATGAAGATATCACTTTAACAAGAGTTCGAAGTAGTGTGTAGGCACTTTAGGAGAGTGTCTATTCTCTGCGATGTGTTTTGCAAGATATCACTCATCAGTGAATTGCACTCAGATTGTGTACTCTGTGCAGCTGCTGTCTTAGAAGTGCTTGCTCAAACAGCGGCCCAGAGAGATAGTTGCCTTTGTATTCTTTTTTAATTGCACTGAAATGAAAGGAGTTAAACTAACAATGTGGATTTTATTGATAATATTTAGACACAAGGATCGCCATCAGTCTGATATAAATCAATAGCACTGTGTAGTCAGTTTAGGATGGGCAAAACCTCAAATTTTTGGTCACATACCCTGTTGACCTCACTTTTTCTTACCTACTCAAGCGCTTAACATACTTACAGAGGAACACTCCAACTATCATCCTGATCAGAAGTACGAACTAGAGATACAGAAAGCCTCAAGGGTCAGGCATTATCCCTGGGTGAAGTCAAAGAGATACTTGCATGGATAGGAGTAACTCAAATACTTGTGTATTCCTCAATCCCGTTTGCTTTCTTTCCTTGCAGATACAGAGGCGTGTGAATATGGCTGGCACAAGTTTCAGGGCCAGTGCTACAAGTATTTCCCAAACAGAAGAAATTGGGATACAGCAGAGAGAGATTGTCGCATGCAAGGGGCTCACCTGACCAGCATCCATTCCCATGAGGAGCGACAGTTTGTCAACCGTAAGCCAGAAAGGCACAGTATACTCAGTCAAATCTGAAAATGTAGATTCAGGCCTGAACAATACTGTTGCCCTCCTCCCCCTCAACCCCCTTCTCTTTGGTAGGTCTTGGGCATGACTACCAGTGGATTGGTCTGAATGATAAAATGTTTGAAAGTGACTTCCGCTGGAGTGATGGGAGCACCACGGTAAGATATTTTGTTCTCTCACGCAGTTCTTTTCTCCCCCTCAACAAACATGGCACAGCGACAGTCTAAATATTTGGACGTCATGTCAATGACAGATGCAGTCATGTAGGGAAGAACACCCTTTATTAGGGGGCACTGTTGATTTTCTCATGAAGTTCTCTGCTGTTGAAAGTGTTCCCATGTGAGCTTAACAATATATGAAGAAGGCATTCAGAGTGCGTAAAAAGCAGCAACGCGGGAAAACCAGCTTAATAAGTAGTAAGCATATCGTCGCTGTGCTGTGGAAAAACACTTATCTCCAATTTTGGAAACTTTTTTAATTTTCACATTAATGCGATGTCTGTAACGCAGAAACACCATTCATGTAAAAAAAAAAAGAAAATGAAAAAAAATGGAGATAAGTGTTTTTCACATGAGAGCGACGATATATTTTTTTTAGATATCTCTACTTTATTTGAGTATTAGTTTTTGTTGTAACATTTTACTCCATACAACAGTTGTGCCCCGAGATACGTGTTTAATTTGTTTGATGACAACGCTCAAATCTGAAATCATCTTTCCCTGTTGTGATGAATGGAAATGACCATATTTGCTCTTATCTCAAGACAAGACAAATCGGCCAAAACAGCATAGACCAGTATGGTTTTGTTGAGTTTTTGTGCTGATCTTGCAGTCCCAAAAGAGAAAACAAAACAGCTAAGATTTGAACCTTCTGTCACTGTGAATCCCACTCTCTATGAACTGAGCCACGGCCACCCAGCAGGGCCATCATGTTGCTGATGCATTGCCAAGATCTTGCGATAGCTGGTGACCAGCTGGAGTCTTGCTGGTGTCACCAGCTACCTGCAGGGCAACAACAACATGCTGGGTGGCTGTGGCTCAGTTGGTGAGTGGGTTGCCGAGCGACAAAACATTTGGGTGTTTTAATCGTGGCTGCTTTTGCTGCTGGTCTTGCTAGTGACACAAGCAAGACCAGCATGAAAATACAACAAAACCATGGTGGTCTATACTGTTGTTGTTGTTGTTGTTTTGTGTGGGGTTTTTTTTAGCAGGGTAGCCTAAAAACCATGAACTTCTTATCTGAAAAAACACGTGCACTATAAACTTGGTTTATTTTTTTCAGTTGTTAACTCTATATGAGCTAATTTATCAGTTATTGGTGTGTCAGTCCATGTTAGCATAGCTGCAGCAACATGTTTTAATAGCATAAAAGGTGAACAAACCCTAGCTATCTCTTATTTTTAAAAAAGCAACAACATGCGAAATTTAAGATAATTTTTTTCACTCTTACGAGCACTTAATTGTGTGCAAAGTTTTTCACCATAGTTTCAGGTTTTCAAAATGGGTGTGGCATGTAAATGACGATAAACAATATGTAATTTGGACGTTTTTCATCATAGTTTCAAGTTTTCAAAATGGGTGTGGCATGTAAATGCCGATAAACAATATGTAATTTGGACGCTTTACTGCTGTACAGCATGTAAGTACATTTCTGGTACTCATGTACATCTTAGCAGAGTTTTTTTTCCCTTTTGTATCTGTACTTTTGCTTAACTCATTCACTGCCGGACATTTTCAGACCCTGTTTTACCCTAGTGTTTGAAAAAATGTGAAAAAAATATAAATAAATTCCTGGGATTGAAGGGCTGTGCTGTGTAAAGACAAGTATATACGTCAATGGCAGTGAATGAGTTAAGTACAGAGAGTGAAAACTTTTGCCACTTCTGGTGTGTAACGGAAGCCGTTGGGTATACATGTCACTAGACAAGAAAGTGACTAATTGCCAAGTGCATCAGTGCTGTACGGAATTATGTCAACACTTCAAAGATTATTCAACAGATAGTCTTTAAAGATAATCACGAGCCACCTATTAGACCCTTTCTCAGATGAGGGGTGATGAGGGTATAAATGACACTCTTGTGGGAGGAGATGGAGGGTGCAGTCTGGCAAGCGTAGACAGGTATGGTTTAGTGTCCCACAACCCCCAATCCCTCCCTCCCGGAGCAGGCAGACACTCGCTGGTGGAAGGGCCACCAGACAGTAAGACAGCACAGATGGACAGCACCTGTGCCCGCCTGCAGAAAGATAGAGAAATGGACAAAACAATATGGGGGGTCTGCATGGGTGGTCACACTCACCCATTGGAATCAGATTGGCTAAAAATACTCCACTTGTTTACACTTGTTCTTTTCCAATGTGACCAACATTAAAATACAGTAGCATAGCAGGCTTAAGTGTTAATCAAAAATGTAGCCGTTACTCCTAAAAGTATATCCAATATTATTGTAAGCCAATAATATTATGCACTATTTTAACTGCCACACTTAAATATAGGAAAGTAAATAAATAGATCAATAAAACAGTACTTAAAAAATATTACATACAAATGTATTGCACATCAGTTAAATACAAAAATCAAAATAAATGTTGGAATACAAACAGCAACCGCATTGTACTTAAAAATGTAATATAGCCGACCCGTACTTCACAAACATATTGGACTGGATTAAAACAAATTTTAAGTCACTGTAATAATTCACATTTGGAACATTTAATTCAGTGATTCCTTAGTGTACCACTAGAGGGAGAATGAGTAGCACATACTGTTTTAAGTGAAACTTTTTTTCCAAGAAAAATGCTTTAGACGCTCATGAATAAAGTAAAAAAAGTGGCAATCTTAGAAAAATAAAGTCCTAATATTAGGTCATCATATGGTGCACGATTAATGTAAAGTACATCTGTATTAAGGTAAGGACCGTTGTGGATCCTTGCCTAGTTACTCTTTAGTGTTGACAAACAAATACATTTGTCACATCAACACATTTCTGACGTTTTAAATTGAATGGACATGATTATTCGCAATTTTTTTCTTTGTATTTTTCACACTTTTTATGAAAGCATTTTCAATATGGCCCTAATACTATTTTAGAAGTTTTAAAACAAGGAGAGTAAAGTGTTTTTGGTGCCGTAAACCTGTGTGGCTGATCAGAGTTTGTTTGATTATTTTGAGGAAGATAGCGACCTGCTGTGCACAGTTGTGCAGCTGATGACATTTGTTACCTTTGCAGCGAGGCCAGCAGGAAGTGGCTGTGTTTGTAAAGCCTAATGACAGAGTAGCACGGCCCAGGGACAAGACTTGTAGTAGGGTCGGGGGTTGATGTGTGTGAGGGCATGCATGGGGGGCTAAAGTGTGGAGGGGGGTCTCACCTTTGAAGACGTCGTTTGAACCCACAATGTGCTGAAAGACTGCAGGTCGCATCAATTGCACGTCGAATACCCCACAGCACTACAGCTGTGTGTATGTTGTATGAATGTGTAAATGAGCAGCACATCTGTGGAGTAACATTTGTAATGCTAATTATGCAAACTGTGTGATGTCATGTTATGTCAACGCTTAAGTCTGGCAGCCATTTACATGGATCCCGACTATGTGCAATTGAGGTTTAATTTGAAAATCATGCTCAAAAAGTGTTTTTCAAAATGTGGTCTTGTCTTACGTCTCAGTCTTGAAGCCATGAGTCATTCCAAAATTGGAGGACAACTTAGGCACAAATAATTTTGAATAACTCTTTGTAATTATTACGGAGGCACCTGAAAAACATTGCAAAGGTATTGCTGAATAAATCCTCTACAATTGAATAAAGGCAGTTATATCTTATTTAAATGCAATTTAATTTTAGTTAATGCATGGTGACTCTTCCCTTGCAAGATGATTGCAGTAACAGGGTCACAAATCAATGCTTGTGTTAGAGTTTTTGACAAAGTGCGCATGCTAGCTAGCTGCATTAGCTTCTCTGCTAACAGTCAAGAACAAACTTGGCTCTACTGTATAATTTAAAACATGGGAACCTTTGATACAGGGTTGCGTAACTTTAAGTGAGACACTCCGTTGTGGCTGAAAACATTGACAAAATATGAAAAATAGAAGCAAAGTCTCACCCTAGGCAGGCCTATAACTATGGTCAGAGCCTTGAGCTTGATGATGCCACTTATCTTGAGTCATGTTGCTCACATTTCTTTTCTCCTGGTTGTGTGTATGTTAAGAATTAAAACTTCACAGGTAAATTGCTATTATTTAAAATATGTCAATTTTTTTAAAATAAATACAAGGAAGCTAAACCATACCCCAAAAAGGCAGATTAAAAACGTATTTTATCTGATTGATTTGATACTTGATCATCAAGAGGGCTGGTGACAAGAAAAAAGCCATTTGGCATCCCCCCCCACCAAATAATATTTAGGAATAACTTGTAGGTCATCTACAGTTACATTTTGTCCCAGGGAAGCATAGCTACAACAAGGGCATATTTTTGCCCTTTGTGCATTGGTTATTTAAAAGTGATTTAGGGTTTGTTGGGGTCCCTCAATCAAAAAGTCACCTACCCATCTTTTCAGGCAGAGGCGACCTCTTGTGGGCATTGAGGAAAATCACAACTCAATGAAAAGTATTTTCCTTTGCATGACATCATGCCTTATACGCCCTGTGCTTCTTGAATTGCAGCACTATGAATACTGGAGGCCCAGCCAGCCCGACAGTTTCTTCACTGCAGGAGAGGACTGTGTGGTGATGATATGGCATGAGGACGGCCAGTGGAATGATGTTCCGTGCAACTACCACCTCACCTTCACTTGCAAGAAGGGCACAGGTAAATGTCACACAAAGTCAATGCACAACATCTGATGAAGATCAGTACCAGTTGTTTGTATACCTTTATAAATTATATATTTTACATTTGGAAAAAGAACAATAATAACAGTAGGCCTAGAGTACAATAAATAATGTCACTGATCTTTTCCAAATGTTTTTTTTTAACATTGATCGGTGTTTTTTTTTTTCCACTTGGCATTTCCATTTGTGTTCCCAAAAGTCTGTATCAAACAAATCAAATCAAACACATTCACCTGTCAATAGGGCTGGTATAGTCACATTTTTGGAATCGCTTAAAAAAAAGTAAGGTTATTCCTCCATTCTTGTACCATCTCTTCACAGTAGTGAACATTAACTGGTAGTCTTGCTAATTGACGACATAATTGTGTTAAAACCACAGCTTCCTTTTCCTAAGCAAATACTCTGTTATGATTCTACATTTGTACCACAAATTGCATAAATATTGCAAACTAATCTTACATGTAACTGTATTTATTAGGTGTCATCTGTCATTGTAGGTCATATACATTGTGGTTAATGTTAAGTGTACTATTTGAACTATTTGTATAATTAGGACCACAGCTCATTAGCATTGTGTAGAGACATTGACATGCAACAGCTCATGTTTATTTTATTAGCATTTTGTGTTCTACGGAAACACTGGTTAGAGCGAGGTGCTAATAACGGCAAGGTCGTGGGTTTGATCCGCGTACGGGCCAGTACATTTATTGTATCTATGGAAATTCCACGGAGCACAAATAATATTCGTTATGGCGTCGCAATGTACCCTCGATTTGTGTTTAAATTTTGGGGCAACCGGGAGGTCTGCACGTGGCCGGTTAGCTCAGTTGGTTAGAGCGTGGTGCTAATAACGCCAAGGTCGCGGGTTCGATCCCCGTACGGGCCAGTACATTTACTGCGTCAATGAAATCCCACGAAGCGCAAGTAATATTCTACGGCGTCGCAATGTACTCTCGATTTATGTTTAAGTTTTGGGGCCATCTAAAAAGGGTTAATGTGGCCAGTTCGCTCAGTTGGTTAGAGCGTGATGTTAATGGGGTGGGTTTGATCCCCGCATGGGCCAGTACCTTTGTTGTATCAATCTATCACTAGGCAAGCCTATTTCTATTTTCTGTTTTTTTTCATATTAACAATATCGTGAGCTTTTTATATATCGCCAACCTCCTCACAATATTGTCGTAATATCGCATCTTGTGGTTCATATTATGATCGCATCGTGACATTTGGGTATCGTTACATCCCAAGATAGTCAAACACACTATTACTATTATTATTATTTTTTTCCATTTTCTCATATCACACACACTCCAGAAATGCCACTGAATTTCCCACTGTCACACCTCTGGTCGTGGGCAAGTTTCATATTAAGGTGCTTGCGTTCCTCAGTGGCATGCAGCCAGCCTCCACCGGTGGAAAATGCACGGACCTTTGGTAGACAACGTCAACGCTATGAGGTCAACTCACTGGTGAGGTACCAGTGCAGCATAGGATACATCCAGAGGCACCACCCAACCATCCGTTGTCGTGGCGACGGACATTGGGACATTCCTAAAATCGCCTGCATGAACCGTAAGTAGAGCAAGAATTCATTCACAGTCAATCGGAAGTTCTCTAGCTAACTTTTCACATTTCTTATCGCAGCATCCAACTATCAAAGAAGCTTCTTTCGGAAACATCAGCACACAAGGCTGTACAGCATCAACAACTTTAGGCAATGGCCGGATCAGCAGGCCTTCCGCCTCCACCATCAGCGTTACAGGGGACGGAGAGATAAGCCGGAACACAAACGGAAGAGCATGTGATATGGCTCTTGGACAAATCAATTATTTGTGTGGCAAAAAAAAAAAAGAAAAAGAAAAAAAAAAAAAGGAACCAGCACAAGGGAATACAAACAATCTAAGAGGACCTGCATTCGAGATGACAATGGAATCTTAGGAAGTGACTTTTAAAGAAGATGCCTTTTTCTATCGAGGGACATTATTTTCTAGCCTGTGTGGAGAAATATTTTCAACTGGCTACTGGAAATGCAAAAAAAACCTTTTTTTTAGGTTGTCAAATATCAATATGCAACGATACCAATACATTCTGACATGACTGTTACGCAATTCCACCTGAGCTTTTTAAAGTCGCCATAAGTGGTCCTTACAAATATGTTGTAAATTTCTAGCGCTTACGTTATGTATGCCGTCGTGCTCTTTTACAATGGTTTGTTGACATTTCAGAGCATAGTTAGTGATTAACAGTACAAAGCACAAAGCAGTCGGTGCTGCTGTCATATAACTGTCGACCAGTTAAACATGAAACCTATTTTGAACCAATTATTTCGTGGAGGCAGCTTTCAAAGGTACCAACTTAAACTCAGACCTTGATGTCTTGCTGAGACATTTTTTTATTGAACATAGTTCTATATAGAGAATCAATGCAATTTTATTTTGAAAGTACGGTCCATGCATCCCAGATAGAGATGTTGCACATTAATAAAGCCATCAACCAATGGACATCAAGGCACACCAGTGGCTTTATATAAAGGACGTAGCAAAATATATGCATTTTATGTGCACAACTTATTACTATGGCATGTTTACGATAAACATAACGTTATTTAAATGTATACACCACAGAATTTTGCTGTCATCCGCTGATTCTGAGCTACACTTTGCCTGTTTTTGTGAGAATGTATTTTGTGAAACGCTCCGAAAGACTTGAACGTACCACCTGTTTAAGTTAAGATGCATATAATTTATTTCCCATATGCTGCTTGTCTCCTTCAATGCTTCTATTTTACTTACCTGACAAATCAATGCCAGCCACAATCACACTGATGATGTTGACCAATATGATGCAATCTTTAATACGATCAGCGGACCAAATAATATGGCGGGCCCCATCAGATTCAATAATGCTGTTCTGTACCAAAGACGTAATAATTTACAAGTGGATGCATTTTAAAAAAAAACCGGAAACATGATTTTGTCGTCTGTGAATGTCCTCGTGAGCGTCTCAGCCTTAATGTGCACATACTATCCTTTTATATTTATAACATTTTGTTTCTTGTGGTACACTGTGAATGTCTGGGATGCTTGCGATTTTATTTCTTGAAAAGAGGTCAGCCTGTTCACCTCTCTTTTACTCACCAAAGAAATAAAAAATGAATATATGAATATGCTGTATTTGTAACATTTCATTTTATAAGAGAAAGTGAGCAAATGGCTTCAAGAGCTAGTGTGGTCCTTTAAGTGAGACAATATTGTGCTTGTACCAGCAGGTAGCACTGTTGATCAATCCTTTGCTTCTTTAAAGTGGTGCAAGGTTTTCATTGCTGGCAGGAGGAGACATCAGTTTCTTATTATCGTTTTTTAAATTGGTCAACAAATCCACTCAGAATGTCTTTCAATGTTGTTTTATTGTTCTGGTTCTGAAGAAACACATCAGACAAGCTTGAAAAGGCCCTGAGGAGGTATACTTTACCTTCCGGAATTACAGCAAACATATGGAGTAAGAAGGCTTGCCTCCAGAAGCTGACAACTGATTCACAAAGCTATTGCAGCATAATTGCGTTGCTGAAGATTCGATACTAGTGATGGGGAACGTTTGGAGTCCATGTATGTATGTTTTATCCATACCCCAAAGGGCCAGACTGTGAAATCCCCAAAAGTCAATGTTTTTTTTTTTTTTTCCACACTCACATACTAAAACACTCTCATACACACTACTGAAATGCTCACTTTACATATTTAAAGGGAAGTCAACCCAAACATTTTTTTCAAGAATATGTTTTATGCAGGCCCACTAGCTGAAACAAGGTAATATGATTAATATGAAACACAAGTTAAGCAGGAAAATCTACCCATTTTAGCCATCTTTGGGGGCGGCCATTTAGTCACTTCTATCGACTGAAAATGACATCAACTGCTCAAGGCTGAGGTGACGACCAATCACAGCTCACCTGTTTTCTGAAGCTGAGCTACGATTGGTCGTTATCTGAGCCCTGACCAACTGGGATGTCATTTTCAGTCGACAGAAATTACAAAATGGCCGCCCCCGGAGATGGCTAAAAAACTGGTGGATTTTGTTGCTTGACTCATATTCCACAAGACCCTGTTAAGTGGAATCAGAGTTTTTTTTTTAAGATTAATGCTAGATTTGCATACATTACATTTTGTCACTTCTGTCGACTGAAAATGACATCAAAGTTGCTCAAGGCTCAGATAACGACCAATCACGGCTCACCTGTTTTAGGAAGCTGGGTCATGATTGGTCATTATCTGAGCCCTGAGCATCTGAGCAACCTCAAGCACACTCCACTATGCGAACTTGGTGTTTGTGAAATCGGGAGTTTCATTTGGACAAAAGTAGTGCCTTTCTGCCATCTTGTGGCATCTATAGGTAATTGTATAAAAATGGCAAAGGGCATCAATGACTCACAGATTTTTGAGAATCTAATTGTGAGGGTGCTCTTCTTTTGATGTTGCACTCCTCTTCTGCTTCTATGTGGATGAATCACTTATGATAGAATAGAGCATTCTGGGTACATTGACCTTCACCGGTATTCCTCCATAACCATCTAAGAAAGTTCCCTGATGTTCTTACTAATAGTGCAAAGAGTCAATAGCTGTGCATATAAAAGTTTGTTCTCCAATGCAATTCTTGTGGACCTCGCTGGGGTTTTCTGCTCTGTCATTACGGGTAGACGTAGATGTGATTTAAGCTCCTGGAAGCCCTGACCTGCAATCTCACCTTGTGAAATGCAGACGAAAAACTTTTCCCTCTTGGTCTTCGAGAGATTCAAAGAGGCCCTTTCATTTTTTTTTTTTTCAAGGAAATGCACTTTGGCAAGTCCTGATTGCTCAAGACAGGCGTTGTGGTCTTTGCAGAGTGACAGCATTGATCATTTTTGCCCCGCTTCAACCATTTAAGGTGAAACGTGATATTTTATGCCTTGGGCCTAATGTGCCATTTGAAATAACACCATTGGTTGACTCCAACTGAAATGCATAATCAGTGAAATGCCTCAACATAACAAATGATCACTTAATTTAGCTGTTTTAAATCAATAGTACATCAACAATCCATGCAATTTGGATTGAGACCAACATTTGGGGGAAAATATTCCTCAAACGTGGCATAAAAACTTTCATCATGGCTGACATGCAAGACTACAGCTGAGTGAGCGTCCAGTGGTTGAACAACAGGTATCAAGTTGTTTTTGTGTGTTTTCTTTGGCTTGTTTGTGTTGTGAGGCCACTAAAGAAGGGTACCAAAGATGACAAAAAGTAAAATGTGTTGACTACTGCAATTGCAATCATTCTTTGTATGTAGAATGGCTAAGTGGTTTGTGTCCTACCACGTGTTTTTTTTAAAATAAAACATCAGTGAGTATGCTATATTTCTGGTTAAACCTGTTCTTTCTGTGTCTTACGTAGACTTTGCATCAATGGACCTCTCATCAACATATGTATATTTAGCTGGCATTTCACTGCAGTCGCAACCTAAACCTGACCCCGTTCCCATGCATTGCAACAGACTGCCTTTGAGACAGACGACTGTTCCTTTTGTCTAACTTGAGGGGCTTCCCAGCCAGTCTAGTGCAAATTAAAATAAGCCAAAGAATACATAAGTGCATTGAGGGGTTGCTTGGCGTTAAATCCTTTCAATGAAATGGGTCAATGTGTGGCCTCTAAATTGGCTATTTTAAGAATTGCCTGTTTAGGTTTTTCAACGAACAAATGTTGATTGTGGGAAAAATTCCACAGAGTGAAACATCAGCTGTGTATATGGTTTTTTTTTTTTTTTTTTTTTTTAATGTTATTTCAAAATATTACGCAGTTGTAAAAAAAAAAAAAAAAAAGTAAATGTAAAAAAAAATACAAAAATGGACACATTTATTGTTCTGATTTAGATAAAGTTCTCTGTAAAACACTCATGATGGACCAGAAGAAAATGTGTGTGAGAATACACAGTAAACAGATTGACTCCTGATTCTGGAATGCCAGACTTGTAAAAGGTGAAGTTTGTTAACTGGGATTATTATGATGTTTTTTCACAAAATTTTTTTCCACACACAATTGTCTGAGAAATATTATTAATAACCATGACTACCGGTAATTAGATAGCTCATGACTACATTATTTCCAAGTACTATTGGCAAGTGCAATCAATTGTTATTTTTGGAAGAAAGAACATTTATACAGTATGTAGAGTATGGAGTAATTGTGTTTACAAAAAAAAAAAAAAAAGCACAAGTTGTAAAAAATTTAATTGGTGCTCTCTATTCAGAAGGAATCACAGTCTAAGTTGTTTACATTCATTTTTACCTGTGAAATCAGAAGTTTAACTACTGCACCATCTGGTTGAAGTGAAACAAGATGTTCAGCGTTGAAGATGCAATATAACATGTAAACTGCAGACCAAAAGTTGAAGCCAAGTTTTAGTAAATGTGCAAGTTGAAATTTGCTGAATACATTGCAAAGTATTATCATGTTTTATAAAGAAACCAATGACGGTTTCAATGTTTGCACTGTGATCATAGCAGCGCTAAACCTTGAGCTTTCCATAATTACTCTGTGGAGAAGAATCAATCAACTCCTTGTCGCCGTCAAATCAGTGATATTGCAATACTTGTTATGATAATGGCCTGTAAATGGTTCTTAAAAGTAATCACAGATTCGAAGTGTTCCAATGTTCATTTTTGTCAAGATCCAAAGATTAGGTAATTTTTTTTGTGGATTTTTGGGGGTTCTGGTTGCGACTCTTTGGTGGTCATGGCTTAGGCTGGGCTCCTCAGGGCTCAGGCCTAAAGCAGTAGACACCGTAGAGCTTTTGTTGCTTGTCTGGAAATCCAACGACGCGCACCGCAGCCTCTGTGGGGCTGCAGTTTCTGCGAGGTCTGGAGATCGGGTAGCGGACGCTGCCGTCGGCCAACCAGCCTGCGTCACAACGATCGTAGCCTTCCAACTTCCAAGCGGCGAACATCTGACCCACCTTGGCAATCTCTGCGCCATCATCGAAGCAAGCCTGGACGGCCTCGTCGAAGTTGAGCTTTTCCGGCTGGGTCAGCCAGTAGAAATGTCCTGTGTGGAGCAGACGAATCGGAACATTTGGTCAGGACAAAGTTTCAGTCCCATAAATTAAAGTTAATGTTGGGACTGTCTCGTGACGAATTACACAGAAAACACAAAATGGCCCTTAAATACACTCGGAACAGCAATGAATTATGGTCGACGTGGGCTAAATCTGCCGGCCAGATGTATTTCTCTCATGTCTCCGTTTACTCACTCTCGCCCTCCTATATTCTGTTTTACCTTTCTCCATCAAAGTAATGAAAGTAATAAAGTACAAAACTTTGTACAGTACTTATACAGACTTTTCAGGCTTCTGTACTCAACATTAGTGTTTGTTTTTCTCATGACTTGATTTTTAGTCCCTACATTTGAAAACAGATATCTTTACTTTCAACTCCTTACTGCTGGGTATTGTATTTGTATATACTGTAACGGTAAAAAGCCATTTTTACATTTTTAAAAATACATTTTTAAAGTCTGTGCATTTAAATACTGGAATTGAATTCGTATTTCTGCTTTTACCAGTCTTTTTTATTTATTTATTTATTTTTAAGTGTCTGTTTGCTGAGTGTGACCATTTAAATCAGGGGTGCCCAAGTCCGGTCCTCAAGAGCCCCTATCTAGCCTGTTTTAGATGTCTCCCTCCTCCAACACACCTGATTCAAATGTTCAGGATTGTTATCATGCTTTGACAAAGCTGATCATCTGAATCAGATGTGATGGAGGTGGGAGTCATCTAAAACAGGCTGGACAGGGGCTCTTGAGGACCAGGTTTGGGCACCCTTGTTTAAAAATCATCCAGGACTGTGTATATTGACAGAAACCACACAGAGGGACATGCCAGCCAACCAGAGCAGGACTATCTTACGACAGTGATTCTTGGGTTGGTATCTGGACTACCTTGCGCGGAGTGCGGACCCAATTCATGTTTACTTGCTAAGCCCCCAAAGAAAAAAAAACTAGACCAAATACCCACCCTTCAATGGACGAGCGAAGCAGAACACATCAAAGCGGCTCATGTACTTGTCACGCCTGCCGTAGTTTCTGAGGCCGGGTCCATTGTTGGCACCACCACAGGGTTCTCTAGGCTTTGTTATGGGATACTGCACGGTGCCATCAACCAGCCAGCCAGCGTTGCACCAGTCCAGGCCGCCCTTCCAGGCTTCAAATAGGTGGTCAAAGGTGGCGACCACCGCATCCTGATCGAAACAAGCCTGCACAGCCTCGTCGAAGGTAAAGCTGTAGCGGCCAATGGGCGGAGAGTAGGGGAACACCACACCTGTGGCAGAGGAGATACCATACGGTTCATGAAGTTAAAACGTTCATTTTCAACATCGAGCGAGAGCTCAGGATTTCACCACAGTACGACACTATGTGCTGCGCCGCTGTGGTTGACTTCAGGCACATGGCGCCGCCAGCATCAACAAAAACTGAAACGTTACCCGGTGTTGCTTTAACATATTTGATTTATGGGTGTTACACATCATTTTTGTCATTTGTTTTGATAATGGATTTTTGACTGAGTGATTTCTTGTGGGATGGCTCGACAATTTAAGCAGATGGGAAAGGTGTTATATCGCTTTATCTGAGCAGCCAGTGTGGAATTTGAAGTTTTTCATTCCCTGCTCGGTAGACTTAAAGGTAGCAGTAGATATTTTTCAGTGTGTCATTTTTTTCAGATAAGCAAATCAGAAGTTTTGCATGGATATCCAGAAAGATGCAAATGGGTTTCACCTTCCATTTACAGTACGCTTTGACTACACTAAGCCCTTTTTTTAACTACCAGAGAAAGATATATGAACATGTTCGATAGAAACACTTTGTCTTAGCCTAAACTCATTCAAATTAATTTTAGACATGACAAAAAAAGAAAAAATCAGGATAGAGATCTAAATGAATTTACCATCAGAGAGGCCACTTTGCACCTCCAAGCCAATCTCATGCACGGTGTCTACCATCCCGTTGATGATCTCACAACGGTACGTTCCAGCGTCATCCATGGAAACGTCCGTTATCACCAAGGAAGCGTCGTCACTATCCAGCTCCTGCAGGTAGACGCGATCCTCGAAGCTCCCGTAAGATTTCTTGTGGAAGCCCATGGAAAGCAGCACGTCCTCATTCAGGGCCTCATCCTCCGCTAGCTTGGTCCATTTGACCCGGATGCCCACGCTAAAGAAGCTGAAGCTTTCTTGCGGGAGACGACATGGCAGAGTAACGTTTCCTCCGAGGTGAGCAAACACCTTAACTAGAAAGGAACACAGGACGGTTCAACATTGTAAGAAATGTTTAGTTTGTCAATAAGCATCTGCCAAAATGTGTGAGAGAGAGTTAAAACTACAAACACTTGAGTGAAAACAGATATAAACAAAGCTGATGACAAACACAACACATACAAATAACGAAACAAACGAAATGTCCTCTTCCTGTGCTACAAGCAGTACACCCTCAAAATGGTCGCTCACTTATTCTGCGACGAGGGTTCCCACAACCTCTGTAATCACCATTTTTAGACCTCGCAGGTCTTGGATAAGTGGGCCTGAAGCAGCAAAGCAGCGGAGCCCCCCACCCATCCCCAACCCCCCCCCCCGCCCTTCCACCCCGTAGGCAATAATAAGCACCATATGGACAGATGTACACAACCCCTTGACCCCTGGCTCCACAGGTACAGCCCTTGAACCAGTCTAGTAATTGGAGTCAGGAACTGCTGTGAGTCGGTCTGAAACAGTGTGTCTTAGATTTCTGACATGTTGTGAGGGAAATGACCGAGCTGGAGCTTTGCTTGGAATACTGGATGCATAATGTTTCCTGCACTGGGCAAACAGGGAGTAACTGGGGCCACTAGTATCCTTGAAACCATTTATAAATAATCTGTCCTAATGCATACTGACTTAAAAGGGAAAGCCAACCCAAAATATTTTTTTCAAGAATATGTTCTATGCAAGACCACTAGTTGAAACAAGGCATTCTGATAAATATTGCGTTTGTGGAATAAGAGTTAATCCACCCGTTTTTAGCCATTTCTGGGCGCGGCCATTTTGTCACTTCTGTTGACTGAAGATAACATCAAAGTTGCTCAGGGCTCAGATAACGACCAATCACGGCTGACCTGTTTTCTGAAGCTGAGTCGTGATTGGTCATTACCTGAGCCCTTGAGCAGTTGTGATGTCATTTTCAGTCGACAAAATGGCCACCCCCTGAGATTGCTAAAAAGGGGTGGATTTTGCTGTTTAACTCATATTCCACAAGACCCTATTCAGTGGATTCAGAGATGTTTTTTAAGATAAATGCTAGATTTACATACATTACATGTATATTTTTTGTAGGCATGGCTAAAATGGATCCAGTGACTACTGCTTGAGTCACCACTCCCTGACAATATAAAAACTTGAGCACCTTCGCTTCAGCGTTTACCGGCACATTTGTGACATGCAGTTAACTAGCTAGCTCTGCCTACACCCCCCCAAAAATCAATCTTCCTTCCAGATAGTCCGCTGGTGTGGTTTTTCATTGTCGGCTGTGACTGCGCACGCGTCACACAGAGAAAAACGGATGAGTGAGGAGGAGGGATTTTTTTTTTTTTAACTTGCCAGTCATTTTGTGGACTCGGGCTTCAGACTGGCGTGGTCACTTAAGCGTGTCTCACTGTTGGTTGTGAGTGCGGAGAAAGATGGAAGAACGAGTAGGAGGAATTTAAAATAGAACAAAAAGGTCTTGACTGCAAGCGTGTGGACAAGGACTTCGTGCTGGCGTGGGTGCATTAGAGTGCTTTGTAGTCGTGGGTGGCGTGGAAAAGCCCAGCGACAAACATATGGGATATACTTCAGCTTGAAGTGGCTCAAATATCTACTTATGTGTACGCATAAGAAAGATGCTTGACAAAGTAGCATACATATTTCCAGGTCTTAGAAGTGGTAATTGATTGACAATTGAGCAAGGTGTAGTTACACACCTTCAGCAGACACGCCCAAGGGGTCTGTGAGCAGAAACAATAGTTTTGTTTCCATGATTTTTCATACTACTACTACTACTACTCACCTGTTCATTTATTTTCTTCTTGTTTGGGTTTTTGTGTATCCTCTCACCCATTTGTCCACGTTTTTCATGGAAAATGCATATTGGAGGTTTATTAGCGTTTTTGTGTTTTGTTTTTTAAACGTTGAAATTGCCGTCAGATATACACTGATTTGTGCGATTTGTGGGCCGGCCCGGGTGCTATCGTCTGCGACTAGCGGGGCTCCAGCGGGGTACTTGGTGATTTGTATTTTTTTTTAATCATTTAAATTTGGTAGGGTTGTTAACAACACTATTTCTGTGTGGTGTGTCAAATTTACGAGAGATATTTATTTTCACTTTACAGGTACTTTAAATGATTGACACTGAAAAAGCATCAGCAGGCCGACTTTATTCTGCCACTTTGGAGACATACTGTATCTGGACTTTTTCTTCACTGGGCATACAAGGAATAAATGGAGCCATATGTGTGCTTGAACCCATTTGTAGATAATCTACCCTAATGCACATTTAAACTTAAATGATTAACACTCGAAAAGTATCCAAAGGAGCCCGGTGATTAATTCTGACCACACAGTAGACATATCTGGACTTTGTTCAGCGGCTGTTACATTGTTATTATTGAGCTGTCATGTACACTTCTGCTCCCAGACTAAGTCTGGCTCAAATTGAACCAGAACATGCTTTACAAAACTCCATTTATGTCTAACTTGACTATAGTCACTAAACATGCCAAGTATTAGAACAGCTATAGGAAACACCAACCCCAAGCATCTTTGAGGTTTTTTTTTTTGTCTGTGTTGCCAGGAATGACGGAAAGCTTTGCCAGGCCTCATAAATATTCTTCATGAGTACCCGTTTCATGAGGTGTGCTTAAAACCTGAGGGATACCGATTGACTAACCAGGTTTTGAAAATTCCTGGAACAGATGACGGCGACGTCAAAATGGACTCTCCAGATGTGATTGTCATTCACATGTTTAGGCATGAGGATTTGTAAATCTTATTTGTATGCACAATGTAGACTTTGCAAACTGTAACGCTAATCTTAATCTATTTTGGGGTAACTTAAAAAGTTTTAACTGTTACAAAATATATGCCTAAACCACTTTGAATTCTGATAATATGAACTAACAGGATAGTTTCATATAGTTTAATCTGATCCATTGCAAGTAATTTGAATTTGCTCTATTCACCGCATTGGTCATGATATTGAACAGCTTGAATGTCTAATTAATTCCAATTGAAATTCTCACGAGTACACTGATTAATGACCTTGTAATAAGAGAAAGTAGAAGTTGATTAAACATCAGAACTGAATACGGAAACCTAAATGGCAATCAATGCACATAATAAAGACTTTGAGACTGCAATCATCCCATTAATCCCAAGTGGCACGTTTGCTAGCCTAATATGGAGAGAATTGTCAAACAGTTATAACATAATGACGTCTTGGAAAAACACACCTGTGAAAGAAAATATATCACGTGTCAATAAGAAAACGAAATGTTCAACAGCTGCCGCCAATACCTATTGGAATTTTAAAGCACTCTATTCTCCAGGGATAAAAAAAAAGAATTTGTATTAGAAAGTGATTGGAACCATGTCCTTGTTCTTTGTTACGTAGGTAACAACTTTATCCAACCAACATTCCATTAGTCGAAACCGACCTGGAAATTAAAAATGTAACCCCTACATATGAAGAAGTTCAAAGTTGTACACATGTTATTCATTTTCCATGTCCCCATTGTAAATTTCACCCATAAAAATACACATGACTGGACTCTGACTGTTTCAAGATTTCCCCACACCCTTCAAAAACCAACAGGTGCATGTTTTAGCGGAAAGTTGTGCAACTATGGTGGGAACACAGACAGTTCATGGGATTGTGTCAAGATCCGTGTTGAGCACTGTTATCTCTGTCCCATAAAAAATGCACACATTTAGGGCATCACCACAATTTAAAACGTTTTAGCGAGTCAAATTTGACGCGGAGCGCAAACTTTGTAGCACCTTTAAAAATACTGTCATACATTTTTAGGGGTCTATTTTGGCTCACTTTAGGAAAGATCATCAACACTTTTTAACGTTTATATTTAAAGATACTAACAGTTTCAAATGTATATGTTGTGACGATGTTGCGATGATGGACGACAGTGTCTTTGTAACCAGGCTCCGCCTATTCTTTCAGATGATGCTTGAACACTTCAACTCGCAGCTTTTCTCTCTTTTGGTGCTGGCCTGTTTGTGTCAATATGGCAGAATAATTAACAAGTGTAGCTGGGGCAAACACTGCATGTCGAAATCCCCTCACTAATTACAATACTGCGCACGCTCTCTGTAATGAATAATGAGCACAAATATAGAAAGTGGGTACAGCACAGTGGCATGGGTGCATACATGACAGTATGAGCAATCCCCATGCACACCGACCTGTCATGTTAGATTTACTTCATAATTCATTAAATGTGGCCGCATCACTGCCTGATGTTGTAACCTAAACACTACTTCAGCCCCGGATTTGGATTGAGGGCACTTCCAAGCAAGCAAGCCCTTTCCCCAACACAGCCCCAGACACCAATGAGCAGCACCCACAGCGGGAATCACACTGAACAGACTATTACATCACAGGGAAAGAGTCATTTGGCTGCTGTTCAGTATGTGGTTGTGTGCATTTGGCTGCTGGTCGTTAATCTTAACTCGGCTCCCGTCAGGATGCCCGTTAACCGTGGCAGATTGCCAAAATGCTTTGAGTGCAGGAGTGAGTCACTAAGTGTAGGACAGGCGATAGCCTGTGAGCGCATGGACAATGCACTGTTTACAAGCTTGATAGAGTGCTACCCGTACTGCGCTGCGCTGCACCGGAGGCTCTGCATTAGCGGTAATGGGAGTAGCTCACAAGATGGTGCAGATTTTCTTTGCAAAGTGCATTTTTATTGTATAAAGAGCAGTAATTAAATCGCCTGGTTAATATCAAAATAAATCCTCATAGTGCTTTTGGAGTTTTCTTTCCCTCATTGGTGTATAGCAACAACGGCCCATACACTGTAGGAGAATAAATCAAAATGTCACATTTCAGTTTCAAAATTAAAGCTTAGAGTTTGAATGGATGATTTTTGCGGGTTGCGCCATTTATAGCATTGCTGTAAAATGAGCAAATGTAAATTATATTCACGTCAACATACAAAATGAATTAAAAACAATGAGAAGTAATACACTATTGTAGATCTCCTAAGCTTAGTCTCAGCTGTGCAAACGCGTTCGCACAGTGCAGCCACCACCCCCCACCACACACATTTCACTGGTTGTTGTGGGAACAAGTCCAACGTTCGAACAAAAAAGCTTCACTACTTCCCCGGTGTTGTCGCTCCCACAGGCAACTCTGAATAGCAAAACGTTGGCCGGCTATCCGGCCTGCGACATCTGAGTCAGCATGCTGGGGCTGCTGAAAGTGCATTAAATAAACTTGCTTTTAGTGTGGTATGCTGGCTTCACAATCTTGAACAAACTATTGTTTTTAAATGGATATTTAGGTACTATCGGGCATCAAAATACACCCCTATTGTCTCTAACAGACAATTCTATGAATTGACCGACTAACTAAAAGCTAAAAGACTAAAACTAAAAGCAGACTGTCTATTGAAGAGCTACCAGTAGCCCAACCAGACACATTGGCCCCTGTCAGACGGTTGCACCGAGCAACATAGTAGAGAGAGGTTCTATCTGACTTCAGGATTGCTGGCAACAAGGGTGATTTAGTCCCGAGTCACTCCACAATGTGGTGGTCTGCTGGCAGGAAGTCAATGAGCCAATGTCTGTGTGTTACTACCCCAGAAAGCTCTGGTCCAGTGACCCTCATGCTGCGTGGAAGCACTTTGGCTCATTTACTCATGATTTTAAATCACAAAGTCAACATTTTTAACAGGATAAAAATTGAAATCTTACCTGAAGGTGTTGTGTGAGTGCCTGTCCACTGACTGTAAACACTGCCAGCCAGGGCCAAGGAGAATATCGTGATGCACAGCAGACTCGTCATTTTGTCTTTTTTCACACGAAAGTCCCTCTTCAATAGTAATATGAATTAAAATGATTACAAAAGGTTTTGTTAACAATTTCTTCTCAATCTTTTTTATTTTTATTTTTTTATAAATTATTGCTGTCGCCTCTCTCTTTCGGTGCAGCAAATGCCTTTGATGCTATTAGAAAGATTGGGCTCCTCAGAGGTCCTCACAAGTGGCTTTTATTGAAGCCTTGTATGGTCGAGACCACTCCCCTTACCATCAGCCCATCATCATGCGTGGCTCTATTGGGGCTCCTCTTTGGCACATTCTCTGGAACCCCCCTCCTCCATCTTGGCTGAATGGGAGACTTGGCTTGGCTTGTTCCTAACAGCCAGCACGTAGACAATGTATGTGGTTGTGTGGACTATTAGGTTTTACGCAATTGCAACAGTGATTCAGGTTTATTAAGAAAAATACACAATTTGAATAATACAATTGAGAGTGATTTAAGAGTAATTTACTCACGAGAGGCTAATGAGGGTAAGATAAGACCTTAAATAAAATAGACTTGAACAGTGATTGATTTTCAGTGTGGTACACTTGTACCTTCACTCTACAGCTCAGTTGTATTCAGCTTTTAAGCAGAGACTATTCTAGGCTCTGTTGGGGCCCCAAGTAGAAATTAACTGGGGCCCCTTTCTAACTAGTGTTTGTCATCACTTTAAAGGGGAAGTCAACCCAAACATATTTTTTTCAAGAATATATTTGATGAAGTCCCACTAATTGAAACATATGATTAATATTGCGTTTGTGGAATATAAGTTAAGCATCAAAATCCACTCCCTTTTAGCAATCTCTGGGGGTGGCCATTTTGTCACTTTTGTAGCTTATTTAGCTTATCATTCTTCTGATGTCAGTGGGTGTCGTCTCTACTCCATGTCCGGTCGTTTGGGCACAACGTTTTCATCATCCTGAACATCTGGCTTGTACATTCTACGGTCCAACATGCATTATGCCAACAACCTCCTTTTCCTCTAGCTTTTCAACACCTGGATCCCGTCAGATAAATTCGAAATATCGCTTTCTGAGTCCGTTTCTGAGTGGCTTTGTAGACTTTCCCCATTGAGCATTGCTATGGTTGTTCATCTAATGACATCGCGCTTCCGCTTTCGAGCTCGTCAGCCTCTCACTTTGGAAAAACTGTGATTTTGTCAAATATACAAAATAGGTATTATTTTTTCATGCTTTTGGAGATGCGGCATGGATTAGCAAGTGGTGCATAGAAAAAAGTTGCTTAATTCCACTTTATGTTTTCCCAGCCACCCAGTTTGTCTGTGAGAAATGGCAAAATGCGGGAGTGGAGCAACATGGCGCAGATGCTGTTCTCAGCAAGCCCTCCAGCCCAAATGACCAAATAAGTCATTTGTTACAGCCCACTTGAGTTATCACAGCTGTGATAAGCTAAACTGTTTTGTGTCGCCATCGCTGGCTTCCCTGTCTGCCTGTCAGTCTTTCAAATCCCGCTGAGATGACAGCGTGATGGGCCTCCATTGTATATTCTAGTTCCAACATGCTCCGGTTCTTGGATTCCCCTTATTGCCAAGAGATTGGGGGGAAAGTTGCATAAAATGTGCAAACTGGACATGCATTGAGATCTTAAACTTACATGGTCTCAGTGTGAATATTACTCCTTGTGCTCAGTGAGGAATTAAATCTTTGATGTAATCCCCTTGCTCTTCTTATAGCACTATTTTCTTTTTGGATTTAAACAAAGACGCCAGTTGCATCAGTTCTTGCTCTTTTCCCTCTCCAGTTGCCGTGGTCAGTTTCCCTTGGTACTATTTTGAAGTGGAAAATGTTGTAAATGTTTGTATTTTCAGACACACAAAAATATGTCATTTTTCCGCCCTCACTTTTAAATTGTTTTCTTTTCGGAGTCAGACCATATACGAGAACAGGAGGGAGAGAAAATGAAGATGACAGACAGTTTAAGTACGTGGTAAAATATCCATTCATCCATTATCCAATTCGCTTCTCCTCACAAGGGTCACGGGCGTGCTGGAGCCTATCCCGGCTGTCTTCGGGCAGTAGTTGGGGTACAGCCTGAACTGTTTTCCAGTCAAGAGACAAACAAACATCCGCACCCACAATCACATCTAGGGGCAATTTAGTTTGTCCAATTAACCTACCGTGCATGTGTTTGGAATGTGGGAGGAAACCAAAGTACCTGGAGAAAACCCATGCAGGCACGGGGAGAACATGCAAACTCCACACAGACAGCCCGGGGCGGGTTTGAAACCATGACCTCTGCACTGTGAGGCGGACGTACTAACCAGTCGACCGCCACACCCACATGGTAAAATAAATGTAAGTAAATAAATAAATAGATATGTAATATAGTTGCCATTGATGTCACATTAAAATGTAGGGTATCAACTTTGAAAAAAAAAATCATTAGGAACTTGTGAAGTAGCATCTCAGTTTTTACAGTTAAAAAGTTAATGTGAGAAGAGGACATTGAAGAAATGATCGCTCTCCCTCCTATGATGTAATAATTTACAAGAAAGTTTGAAAAAAGTTACAAAAATTGACAACACGGTTTACCTGTTCTGAGTGAGAAGAAAAATATGACAATTATAGGTTTCCATTACTTCGGCAGGGCACGGAGACAAGTTCTATGTAATGTATGGCTTTATGTGATGAGGCATGAACGAAACCAATACAACAAAAATGTACAAGGTTTTACAAAGCTGGCTAATCATTCAACAGATTTGGAAAGTTGACACGTTTATAGCTGCATAGACACATTAACGGGCCAACAATAGTACGTGCGCTGCTGGAGGTTTTCTCTCAGTCTGTTCCCCCCCCCAGGGGGATATAAGATATTACATAACAGTTACCTTATTTAAACCCTGATGGGAACACCGCCATAACACTGATGTGAAGATATTTCTCCACATAAATCAGCACTGAGTTGACTTGCCATCGTTTTTACTGGAAGCTCAATCACCTCCGTTCACATTACCATTTCATCCAACATATCATATCATAAATTGCTTCTCGTGAAACTGAAAATTTGTACGTGTCAAAATCAACCTCATTAAAATTCATATAGATGATAATAAGCCAAAGAAGCTATCAAATGAATGTTTGAGCTAAACACTAACAAAAGTGTAAAAATACAGTCCACAACATAAATACAGACAAACATCTTCAAGCAAAATCAATGTCCATCATTTGGAGAACTAACAAATTAAACACTGCACATTAAGGAAGAGCAGAATACGTCCAAATTGAAGAAAAAAAAACATACAAGTGCCAACTTTACTGAAATAAACAAGTGGAAAGTACATACAATAACACAGAAGCAAAAATCCTGCTTACAGTATGCCGCAAGAAAATATGAGCGTGTGCGCTTAAGCAAAGCAGATCTTATTACTGATTTCACTGCTTTCATGTGCGAGGATTTAATTTAAACAACGTGAAGAGTTAACACTTCAATTGAAATTCCATAGACATTAACCACTGTTTTTTTTAGTTAAAAACTAGCTACGAATAAAGGATTGGGAAAATCTGCAATGAATCCGCATCTTTGTTAAAGCTACAGGGCTCAAAGCAGGGAGAAAAAAAACAACCGTTATTGACATTTATCCGTGCACATTTAACAGGACAGAATGTACCGGACGGTTTTGATGTATTGCGTATGTCTAAGATTTGGAGCTCCATCCAAAGGGTCTTTCGCAGGTCTACTGAAGCAGAGCCAATTCTCAAGGCCGTGAGTGCATTCACAGATGGCTATCGGGTGATTCAGCTCTCAGCTTTTTGCTGGCTTGTAAAGTTCCTGCGAACAACAAGCAGCTCTCTTGGGTCAGGCCTTCGGGGCACCAGGGAACAGGGACAAGCATGTCCTGTGGGAGTCGCTTATGTAAGTTTCCATGCAGTGAGTTTCAACAGGGAAGGTGCAATCCTGAGTTATAAAGCACTTTCCAAATTTATAACAGCCAGCGCCAAGCATGTGTTTCTCATTATTTTCATCTCCTTTTCCGAAAATGAATAGAGGATAGTGCATTGTTTGCTGCTAATAAGGCAGAGCATCCACGTGAGAGAGCAGCGACTGAAGGGTGTGTGCGGAATAAGACAGTAAATGTGCTGACTGGATACAAACTCGAGCAGACCAGCGTTGTCTTCACACAGCTGGTCTGCGTTTTGCTACGTGTTATGAGAGCTGGGCGGACCAGAAAGTATGGATTTTATTATGTTTTTTAAAGATGACTCATTACATGTTGGTAGCAGGGTTTCTTGGGTCATTCTTGGTGATTATTCTAGCCTGAATATTGGGTACGGTGGATGGGATGAGCAGTAGCGCGAGTGATTAACAATCCATTTTATGTCATTTAACCCATTTAGGGTTGCAAGTATCCCAGCTGACTTTGTGTGAGAGGCTGTGTCCGCTGAACAGGTTCCCAGCCAATCGCAGTGCGTATATGAAGTGTGTCAGAACAGAAACTTCCAGGAATGGTGTCATAAAATATATATTTCAACACCCAACCTAGTTTTCCCCTACATTGTGGGACAGACAACAAACTGGCACATCAATAAAGTTTGCCATGCTTGCTACTTTTAGTGCAGTGGCAGGAGAACTCGTGACAACTTCTTCATAACAAGGCATCTGACACGGCTCCGTGAATTTTATCTTATTTTTTTCTTTCCTGAGCTCAAGCGGGTTTTGAGGACATGGATGACATAAAGATGGCTGCAAGAATCTTTCCAGGGGTGCATGAAGGCTAGAAGAGAATGTTGGGAAATTGTGTTTAATTACTTCAAAGGGGACTATTTTGTTATTGGGCAATTTTGGAGGTCTCAAAATGACTCGATTGATCAACAACTTATCGATAATCAAATGAAACAACAGTAGTTTAGAGTCATTCTTTTAATTACTGCCAGGAATGTTCAGAAACCTCTTTTACGCTAACATTTTTTTTTTTAAATTGAAAAAAATGTAAATTAATTCCTGGGATTAAATGTCTGGACTGTGAAAAGACATATATAAATCTTTTTGGAAGTGAATGAGTTAAAATTGTCCAAATCTTCTGATTTCAGCCATTCAACAGTAATTATTCTCTGATGTCCGTAGTCCTTCATGAAAGCAGACTGATTTTGTGTCATTTGATTTTACTTTGGAAAACAACGACCAAACCAGTTACTGAATCAGTTTGAAAAAAGTTGGTGAGTACAACATAACGCCTGTTGAGTGATATTGCTTAATTGTTTTTGAATCACTAAACATTACCAATTAAGCAACAAGAATTTGGTCTTCAAGGAACGTATCATGCAGAGATTCGAAACCTCAACTTCAGAACTGGTGCTACAAGGCCCCTGTGCTGCCGTTATTTCTTTCAAATTGTACACCTTCATTAGTCTTCTGTATACGGCGATCCTGCAAAATTGCTGAATCTGAGATGGAACAAAAGCTCTGAAATCTCGTAGCCTGGGGGAGAAGGTAGGCCAGAGCCGAAATTGAAATCCTGAGACCCGCGCATGCCAACCGCTAGCTCACAGTGCTACTGTGCTGAGATTTATTGGGAATTCAATGGCTGTCAAGCTCAAGATTCACAAAATTTTCACAGCCTATTTACTAATAGTAAGTAACTGTGGAAATCTTGAACCAGTAATGTTTGACAATGAACACTACCTGAGAAGACAGCATCTTTTGGCAGTCAAACTGAAAATGATGAGGACTAAATATTTTATTCGTACACTACATTTTAAACATGTTGCATCATGAGAAACTAGGGTGAGTATTGCTATGAGTTTATGTCCGAAGCGGACATTGCTTGCCGCTCCTTTGTCTCCCTGCTGGCTTGTTCACTTGTCTTTCTGTTGCCAAGTTCTCACCCGTGAGTGTGTCAGCAACAGCTGCAGAAAAATGTGGGAGAATCGGTGAAACAATTACACCCGTGAATTCCGGTCATGATATCTCACCACGTTGTCAGTAGCATTTTATTCACCGTTGGGATGTATGGCAAGTGAAATTACTGTCAGCTGTCTTCTTATGAAGTCAATAAAATATAATATAGTCTTGGAATTCAGGATACATGAAGCCATAGGAATTTCTTGGGATAGGTTTCACATCTTTTACCGGTCATAAATCTTACTGACAACATCAGCTGAAAATTTTAAGGATTAATAGTAGACATTTAATTGTAATCGATGGGGCAAAACGCGCACACGCGCACACACATGCACCAGACAGATTTATTAAAGGAATTGATCAGTAATACAGATTTAAAAAAATGGTGACTATTAAACCATGACTCAGAACACCACAAGTAGATCTGTGTCGTGCCAAAATGACAACAAAAGTCTATAGTATAAAAGCTCAGTGATGTATTACTGGTGGTTGATTCATCTGACCTGCACTGGAGGTGAGCTAATGGAGTCTGGGTAGCTCTAACAATGAGTCACACAGAATTACCATGGAACATATACAGGTCGTTACTCTAGTTTTTCTCCACACATATGATATATGTGGGCGTTTCTGATATGAGCATGAGTCGAATTTTCCCCTGCAACACTGTGTGTGACAGTGGTTTGGCAAGCAATACAAACTGTGGGGATTAGGCAAATGTTGTTAGTTTGGTGGTCATGGTAACAATAACTTGAATTGGAAACCATAGTCTACAGTTTTACACTGTTCCGCATATCTGTACTCCAGAAATTTGAAACATGTTTAACCGTTACACACTGCACACTTGCCAACAGCCCTGTGATTAATTAAAGTGTTAAGCAGTCAATAAAACGCATCTCGTGCAAGCAGTGGATCAACGCAATTGTCGTTACTTCACTGTTGGCCTCGCTGTTTATCGCTGGCAAAATGGGTGTCCGTCATAGGCGGATAGACGGATCGGTCCGTCGACTAGGCGGAATGACCAGCTCTGGTTAGTTCAAGAGATGGCACTTCAAGTGCACTCAATTTTATAGTCATGCAAAAATTTTGGACTGCTTATTTATTTCTCAAAGTTGCCTCTAAATTGCTAAATATGTAATAACCTAAATCAAAATGATTAGCTTCAACCTGGAACCAAAAAAAACAAAAGCAAAAGACTAACTGTTCACTGTTCTCAGTTAAAAAATAAAATAGAAATGTTTGCTTTTGCATTTCACCTCTTCATTTGACATCAGATTCTTCTACCATCTTTCTTCATATATCGTTCAAAAGGAAGTGTGTATTCTTAGTTATAGGACTGTGACTCCAGAATATAGTCCCCCCTCAAGGCCGAGGCCAAACGTGCTGTGGCTGACCGTTTGACTGATTTCTGTGAAAAGGCTGTTTTCTGTTTTGTGAAAATAATGTTAAACTCTCAAGGACACATTCTTCATCCAGTCTGAGCAGCGTAGAGGTAAAAAGCAAAAGGGAGCCACAAAGCTAATTAACGTTGGTGGACAAATACGACAAGATTAAAAGTTTAAAAAGACCACAGTTTATGGTGCCTTGAGTACAGTAATTAATGTGGGTGAATTGTTTACCTGAAACATTTCGGCATAGAGCTTTTAAGTGTTAAATAACCAGATGTGCACTTTAGCACTTCTCTTCTGTCCTTTTTCTTTTTTTCTTTTTGAGTATGAATAGTACCGTTTACTACATAACAAAATAATACTGTTGTAAGCTATTGAATTAAACCCTGATTTCCAAATGAAATCATGTTGAATTTTTGGTCTTTTATTGCTGTGTCATTATCACCCATTTTATGGTGTACATAAAGAGTCCCCTTGGTTGGTGTTACAGAAAAGCAGACATGTTGAACTTGAACGCTTGAGTATGAAACGTCATCTGAGAGCTTGAGGCGTATAGTGTGGTGACATATCTTTGGGTGGATTTCACACTGAAAAAACACAACTTTGGATCCTTAACAATGTGAGTATTTGAGCACATGTGTTTTGTATTCGGGACTGATTTAAGTGTGTATTAAAAGTCAAGTTCAGGGTTTGGACCAGAGAAGCAGCCAAGTACATGGGTGGGGTCATGCCTTTGAAATTGTGAACAAAAGACATGTCAAACTGCTTGGTGAAATGTTTACAGTTTATTAGAAACCAACCAAACAGCAGATGAATGAAGCGTTGTTGCATGGGGTTGCTGGAAACTGCTTCCAATTGAAAACAAACAAACTGGGCTCCTAACTTGCATTTGCTGATTGCAAACAGAAGGTGTCCAAACTTGAACTTCAGCACAATCACAACTGTCAGATGATTTTTCTTTTTCAATTATGACCTTTTATGAAATGATGAATCTCAAAAGCATGAAACTAGTTTGGAAAGACAGCATATTGATGAAAAAAAAAAAAAAAAATATCTTGTAAACATAATCAGACAATTTGGCAGGATATATTACAGCTGCAATTAATCATACTGCCTAAATTTAATTATTGTATCAAATATTGCTGAATGAAGTAATCAAAATATTACTTTTTTTTTTCTTCGTTAAAATACTAACCTTGTGAGACTAATGTTTTATTTACATTATTACACTGAAAAAATAAAAATAAAGATTTTGTTGTTGGATTTTCTACAGAAGTGATATATTTTTTTAGAACATTGCCGTATTTAAGTAAGATTTAAAGCGGAAATCAACCCAAACATATTTTTTCTCAAGAATATGTTCCCAGCAGGCCCACTAGTTGAAACACTGCCTTCTGATTAATATTGCGTTTGTGGAATATGAGTTAAGCAGCGAAATCCACCTCTTTTTAGGCATCTCAGGGGGCGGCCATTTTGTCACCTCTGTTGACTGAAAATGACATCGCAGTTGCTCAGGGCTAAGATAACGACCAATCGTGGCTCAGTTTCAGAAAACAGGTGAGCTGTGATTGGTCGTTACCTGAGCCCTGAGCAACTTTGATGTAATTTTCAGTCGACAGAGGTGACAAAATGGCCGCCCCCAGAGATGGCGAAAAATTAGTGGATTACTTTATGGATTAAGGTGGGGGTGGAATGTAATGTCTGGAATGTAAACCCTGCAAAAAACGAGGCATTACTGTACACTCTTTTTTAAATTGTGTGTAGTGGACATTGCTCCCAGTGCCTAATTGAGACAGCATCTATTGTAAGCAAATGTTATTTATCATGATTTGACATCTGTATGTGTAGTTATAAATGTTGACTTTCTGTGCATGAAACTGCGTGTAAACTGAGTTCTTACACAGGACCCAAAGAGGTCCAAAGAAGATGAGTGATACATGTGATGGGAATTCCAACTCTGGAAGTCTTTGAAAAAACAACAACAATAAAAAAACATATACAACTAATGATGGCGAAAGGTAGGTGGCCTCCAGATTGGTGCTCGGTGATTGGTCTCGTATCCTTCAGAGAGGACCCAAGCACAATGGTGACTTTAACGCTTTTATGGAAAAAGCAGGCAGCGATGCAAATAACCACGTTGCCCCAACTCCTCCACTGACTGGCACGCACAGTCTCCTCTCACAGTGGATCCTTTGTGTAATAGGCAGCAGTGTGAAAGCGAGAGAAAATGAGAGAGGAATGGATTAGTTCTAACCTTTTCTTCTTTTCAATGATGCTGCAAGACCCATGTTTGGCAGGAAATAATTGAATGAAGTAATGGTTGTAAACGACTTGAATGCCTATTCACTGGGGTAGTGATGAAGCTCAGATAATGACTCAGGAGGGAAATGAGGAAAATAATAATAATTTGTGGGGGTGAAAAAAAAAAAAGTGATCGAGTCCCCACACAACAAATTTCAAGCAAGATGTGTCAAGTCATCACTTGGATTAAGTACTAAATTGAGTCATACTTAGTCACTGTATGAACTGTATGAAAAAAAAATCACTAAAAAGTGTTATGTATTAAGGCTGTACAATATATCGAAAAAAAATATCGATATCGAAAAAATATCTTTGTCGCGATAATGGCCTATGCAGTATGCATATCGCAAAGACATGCAATCATTTTTGTATGGAATTGTATGCTTTTATTTGAGTTCGACCAGTCAGATGCAAACTTAAATGCACATTGCCACCCAACAGTTGGACATGATCTAAGGGAATTACAATTAATTACCGCGGGGCACATTGAGCTTGCTTATTTTGCTGCATTCAAAATGTTACTTCTTTCATTAGATAATAAAAATGCCATTTCTTTTGGTACATGTTAAATATCGCAATAATATCCATATCGCTGTAGTCAACATCCATATCGCATATCGCATGGTTTTCCAATATCTTGCAGCCCTATTATACATAAATATAACATAAACAATAACAGCTGAGAGTACAGTATATTTCTTAAGGCCATCGCCCTAATTGAACTTCTTTTTGTGATTGTAGGTTGTAGTGGTATAGAAGCGGCCTTTCTCATATTTAGACTCTTAACTCTTACAAAATCTGTTAACCACATTACTAGATACAGATGCGGCGCAGGTACACACTACTGCACTTTACAGCCACAATAATAAACACTCTTGTTGAATGAATAGCTCTCTGACAGTGTCAAAAGTGAGTATTATTAGCTTTGGAAAGTGATCTTTCATACACCTCTTGTATTGGATCTCCTTAGAATAACAACATAATGTCAATCAGCAAACTAGACCTTTCATGTTAGATAACATAAAATCTCCAGTTTATGAAGAGTTTTCAAGTATTGTATTGTACCGTAGGAATTAGAAGGGCCACCCAGTCACCACAATGTCCACTTCCCAGACGAGATCAATCTCACTCTGGATTGTTTTCATTTTCTAAATACAAATGCAAATAGAGATGCCTGGAGGGGGTAACATTTGAAGACCACCCGACAATTCTAACGCACAAGCAGGAAGTTCACCCCAAGATCTCAAACAAGGTGACAGCGTTGTGGTACAGCACCCAGCTGTTACTGTTTTTCAGTGGGGTTAACTCGTAAAAAACACATTTAAATGCACTTCTGTCGCAACGACCAACACCTAAAACAAAACGGTCTAGTGTATTTTCACTAGCAAATCACATACGGATACTTAACTCTCCGAATGTGATTGGAAGTTATGATCCAAAAGTTCAGCAGTCAAACACATGCATTCTGCGGGGACACTTTCATACAAGTCCACAGTGTACCGTTATCCCCACTCTAACGCTATTGGTTCTCATCCAACCTCCTCAACCCTTTCTCTCTCCCGGTCATCATAAAAGTCTTGTCTTATGCCAGTCACATAAATATCATTAAACAAACCGTGAATGAAAAAATACACCAACCCCTTTGGAACATGCTGTGTACATTTAAATGGATTGTGATAAAAAGAAGGGGGTGTGAATGGTGCATTCCCAACTACAGGGGAATCATAATCTTCAGCGTCCCTGATAAGATCTATTAAGGGATCCAGGAGGGGAGGGTCCACCCAAAAGTGTAATCTCAGATTCGAGAGGAGCAGTGTGATCTTTGGCCTGGCTGTGGGAAAACAGCTTTAAACCCTTAGGATCAATTAGTGGAACCCAGAGTTCAAGGCAAACATGGTGCATCAGCATTTAGCTGTTATACTGCACGCAAATGGAATGAACTGGCAACAGAACGGACGTTAGTTATGTGTGAATGCTTTAAAAAAGCTTTTTAAATCCATGTTAAAACAGTTTTTTTTCTGCCCACACCTATGATTAAGGTCTTTAAGAGCATTTTATATGAGCAATGTTTTCCAAATCATGATCTTACGCAGTATGTTCTTTTAATAATTTTAGTATACTACTTTTTATTTCTGTACTTTGCTCTTAAATGTCTTAAATCCTTTTTTAAAATGTTTTACATTCGTTTGCCTTAGATTTAGTATTTTTCCTTTAAATGTTGTCTTTAAATCTTCTTTTGTAACTATGTGAAGAACATTGATTATATAAATAAAGTTGCCTTGCCTTGCTTTTACAAGGACCTGGATGGTACATAGAAATTTGCCCAACTAGTCCACATGTGGATTCTGGACTTGGTGTTTGACCGTGTCCCTTGGGGAGTACTACGGGGTACCGTGATAGTGGGGTCCAGACAATTCTAACGTACAAGCAGGAAGTTCACCCCCATATCTCAAACAAGGTAACAGCGTTGGGCTCTTCAGTCCTTGTACGACCAGTGTCAGAGTTTGGTCACCATTGCCGGCAATAAATCGGATTCGTATCCAGAGAGGATTTGAGGCTGCCCTTTGTCACTGATTCTGTTCATAATATTTATGGAAATCATTTCTAGGTGCAGCCAAGGCATTGAGGGGGTCCGGTTTTGCGGTCACAGCATTATGGCTGGCTTTTTGCAGATGATGTGGTTCACTTGGCTTCATCAAGCCATAATCTTAACTCTCGCTGCAACAGTTCATGGCTGAGAGTGAAGCGGTTGGGATGAGAATCAGCACATCCAAATCTGCGGCCATGGTCCTCAGGCGGAAACGTGTGGAATGCCTTCTCCGGGTCGGGGTTGAGATCCTGCCTCAAGTGGATGAGATCAGATATCTTGGGCAGTGACTCTGCATTGGTCTGTTGTGTAGAAGAAGGATCTGAGCTGAAAGGTTAAGCTCTAGATTTACTGGAGGATCTATGGGCAGATCCTCACCTATGATGACCCATAGCTTGTGACCAAAACAAGATCAAGCAAACAATGGAGTGAAGTGAGTTCCTACAACAGTGTACAAAAGTGCGGTTTCAAAGTAGAGCTGCTGCTCCTCTTCATTACCAGGTGTCAGATCAGGGCTCCAGACTAACCTTTTTTTTAGTGGGAGCACAGTGGCCCTTGACCTGAAATTTTAGGGGCCAAGTAGACAATTTAGGAATGCACACTGTAAGTCAACTTGCGAACTCGATATTCGCTCCACTTATTTTCACTATGCTGGTCACATAGGCCCAAGTATAGAAAATGTCTCAAAATTTCAGAGCAAAATGTCATTTAGGGGCAGTCTGGAGCCCTACAAATGAGGTGGCTTGGACACCTTGTTAGGATGACTCCTGGATATCACCCTGGTGAGGTGGTCCGATCTGTCCCATTAGGAAGAGGCGCCAGGGACAACATTATCTTCTGGCTGGCCTGGAAACGCCTTGGAATCCCCCCAGAAGAGCTCGACGAAGTGGCTGGGGAGAGGCAAGTCTGGCTTCCCTGTTTAAGCTGCTGCCCTCGCGACCCGAGTCCAGATAAGCGGAAGTAAATGGATGGATGTTGATATCAGAAACTGTAAAGATGACTCAAGGTTCTTGAATAGCTGTTTGTCATTTTCGTCTTTGATACCCTTGTAATTATTTAATGGAATCTCCGCTGTATCTGTCTTTTAAAAAGTGCAGGGCAATATAAACAGCATCTACCACTAGCCGTTTGGCTTTCCTGGGGTCTGCGAGGCAAACATGACAATAGTTTCCACATGTTTTCCTGCAGAGGAAGGATCTAAGAACATGACTGATAAAGAGTGGAAAGTAGGAAGGGCATAATTTCCCCCCGCATTTGATGACTGTGATACCTATGAGTAAAGTATAAGCTATGCTTTACACTTACACTTCTTCTCCAGAGTGCCCCCTACAGTTCTGACGTCTAAATTACTTTGAAGTAAATATGGAAATTGAAAGCTTTCATACCACATGTGCAGTTTGAATTTCTGTCAACCCTCTGTAAACACTGACTCATTATCAGCCAGAGCTTATTTCCCAGAAAGAAAGTTATATTTGTAGCTTCCAAGGCAACTCAAGATGAAGCCAATCTGGCTTTATCGCACTGCCGCCAACACAGTTGTCCTCCATGTCTTTTCATCCTGAGATTTGCTCTTTCCCTGTTATTGTTTGCTGAGGTAAGTCTTCCGGCAAAATCCACTCTTTTCATAGTTTAACACATAAATGAGATGAAATATGGGTACAGGGATATATTCCAATCACCGGAGGCTTTAGGCAGATATATTTATGCAGCTAAAACATGAATAGGGTTAAAAAAGATTTATTTGACTGATGGTTGAGTATGGTGTGATGATTTTGAAATCTAATTTTATATACTTCAAATTGGGGGGGTTGGTAACAACATTTTTCTCTGTCATGTGTCAAATTTACAAGAGATTTTTATTTTCACTTTAAAGCAACTTTAAAATAAGGTTGGCCATATCTGACAATGATGACTACAGCAGCAAATCTGTTTTCAAACAATTTGCAGTGGAACTACCCCTGCATGAGCCACTTCTAATTTATTATAGTCATTATATTTGTTTAACTGATGTGGAATCCAATACACTCTGGACAGGTTAGAATGAATGCAATTCATTCATTTTCAATTATCACTATGATCCTCATCCTCAGTGTAATCATTTGTATTAATCCCTAATTAAGATTAAGACTAAGACAGTAGCATGGCATCTTTCGTCAATTCTGTTCTTTTGCTTCGGAATTACAGCTCCTTTTAATGAGGTACTGGTTCCATGTACCAGCAATGCGATAGTCAATTCCTTACTTGCCTGACTTGAGATCTCTTCATCTTCTTCTCACTTTTTGGAGTGACTCAACACCACACAAACACATCAAAGGACTCAGTCCAAGACATTGAAGCACGTGTACGTTATAATTCACCACACGTGCATGTGCGAGCGCCATGCTTTGATGCAAACGCACACAATCACGTATACGCACGTACATATACAAAGTCGCACACACAACGTTTTCTGCAGAGTTGGGTGGAGGTCAGGTTTACTCTCACAGCGTTCCTACTAACAATCTTTCATCATACTTGTGTAAGAAACCACATGCTTGCAGCTCAAGACAGCAAAGCAAACTGTCCGTTAAGGCGGCTATAGGATGGAGTGACCTCATGGAATTCTTGCAGATATCCCTGGTGTACTACACACCATGTTTAAAGTAACAACATGAGGTTCTGCACATGACTGTGATCATTGGAGTCGATTCTTCACTCAGACTGGATGGCGGGGCTCCCTAATAGGGAATCATGCACATTGACTAGTGGACGTTAAACTTGATTGAATCTACAACTGTATGATGACAAACGTTAACCAAAATAACTTGAACCAACACCTTCAATCTAGGTCGCATTGATTGGAGTCTCGGTCGGCCGACCCCTGACTCCGATTTGCTCTTGAAGAAGTCTTAGCCTTGAGGTTCACATACTTTGTCCACGCTTCACTGAATGTTTACATGGTGTATCCAATAAATCATATAATTGTCTGTTTGGTAATTATTATTTTAGCGAACTGTATTTGTATATTGTTATTTAGATGACCATGTCACCAATTTATGCAAAAATACACATCATCTTCTTCTAATGTACTCTACAGCGTGAGTGGTTGTATTGTCGTGTTTCGGGCAGATTTTCAACATTTAAATTGTCACCATTTTCCAACCAATTCTGTCAGTAGTAGTAGAAGTACTTGTGTGGTAAGTCAGTAATGAAGCAAAGTTTGTTGTTGAGAGAGATAATTTCACCTTGAGACCCTTGTGTGTTGTTCACCAAATAAATGAAGCCAGTGCTTCAAAGAAATTGGTAAAAGTATGCAAAAAATATGCCCCGTCAGAGAAAAAGTCACATTTCACATTGCTTGAAATGATACTTTTCCAGTCTTTTTCCCCCTCCTCTAGTGTCGCTCTGACGAACTCGGAAGTCTTTATGCAGACACAGCGTGCACACTGAGTACAGAGAAACAACACTAAACTGTCTCTCTCTTTTTGACCGCTGCGCTCAGTGCTTTTCAAGTGTGGAGTGACTGTTCAGTTTGAGGGGAGTGTGTGGTTTTCTTTTTGGGCTAGAAAAGATGTGCACACAAGCTTAAGGTATTGCATCATTCAAAGGTCACCATTCTTCACAAGTTTCTGTCATGAAATACATTAGAGAGGAAGTCAACCCAAACATAGATTTTTTTAACAATGCGTTTTATACAGGCCCACTAGTCAAATCACAGTAACATTGTTTAAATTGCTAATGTAAAAGATTTTGCAAAAAAGCACATGCTATGGCAACTGTGTTAGCTGCTATGTTAACTTGTCAAGAAAAAGCTTAGCTATGTAATAAAAACAGAAAAACTTTGGTATTAGCATCTGAGAAACAGGCTTTTGTTATTTTAAGTGACACGCTGCGTTAAAGGGGGGAAATCAACCCAAACATATTTTTTTCAAGAATATATTCAATGCAGGCCCACTAGTTGAAAAAAGGTATTCTGATTCATAATACGTTTTTGGAATATGTGTTAAGCAACAAAAGCCACCCCTTTTTAGCCATCTCGGGGGCAACCATTGTGTCACTTCTGTCTGAAGTTGATCAGGTCTCAGGTAACGACTAATCACAGGTCACATGTTTTCTGAAGCTGATTGGTCATTACCTGAGCCCTGAGCAACTGTGATGTCATTTTCAGTCGACAGAAAGGGAAAAATGGCCTCCCCATAGGATAGCTAAAAACGGCTGGATTTCTCATATTCCACAAACACAATATTCATCAGAATGCCTTGTTTCAACTAGTGGGCTTACACAGAACAATCTTGAAAAAATATGTTTGAGTTAACTTCCGCTTTATGCATTGAGAAATGTCGAAATGCATACAGAGGAAAGGATTTGAGGACTAATACAGCTTTTCACAAATGAAACAATATGACAAAAATAAATAAAGTACATGTCTATGTTTGACCTTTTTCAGCGATGTCCAAATCTTGCTGTCCAATATCTTTCCTGCATGCGATTCTCGTAGAATTGTCTTGACAGAACATATGAAAATCAAACGTCGAGTTTGTTGACTTCACTTCCTTTATTATAATTCGGAAAGTTGAAGCAAACTCTCTCCTGCAGCCAGCCTCCTGCCTTCACTGTAGGTCATTTGCAGCACACTGGCCCATTGTTGCGTAAACATTTGGTACCACTTATTTCTGAGGGGTCCCATATGCTTCCTCAACTACTTAAGACAGCAGTACAGGACACGTGGGATTTGTATTCATCTGATCATGTTTTGTGGGGACATTTATCTGATTTATGTGTCTCTAAAGAGTAGTTTCTAACAGATTGTCAGGGGACATGAAAATCACTGCTTATTCTCAAGTTTGAAACATTAACATTAACAGAGTGACTATTCTTCAAATTCTACCACCGAAGGGCAGCGTCTCCTGGATCATGTGTGTGTGTTACTGCACAATGAGTTTGTCTTTTGTAACAGCACAATGCCACATCACATGTACACTTGGGGCAAATTTATTAGGCGTGTACGGCATGCATGATTTAACCCTTACAGTACGTACTGTTAATTTTCCTGGCGCACATAGTATGTTTGGGGTTAATTTTGTTGCGGGTCATGAGTATGCTCCCCAAAAAAGTCAACTGATCTTTTCTAAATGTATTAACTCATTCACTGTAATTGACAAATTTACTTTTCACAGTCCATTCAATCCCAAGAAGGTATTTATATTTTCTTATAATTAAAAACATTTTTTAATGAAGTTTTTTCAAACGTTAGGGTGGCAGTTTAATAACCTGTCTGACATGATGATTAATACTTAATCAATGTTGAAGAGAAACGTGAACATGTTTTTTGCAGGTACTTGTTTTTGCAGATGTGTTAAGGCAACCGCTGACCACTGACCACGATCATGATGATCATTCATATGCTAGTTTCCTCTTTCACTGTTTCAAGATGACCCCATGACCCTTCAAAGAGCAGCAGGTGCACGTTTCCATCGGAACCTGTGCAAATGTGGTGGGGGACACGAATAGTTCCTGTGAACGCGGTCGCCACGGTTCCATAAAAATAAACAAATTGTACATGCCCGGATCCTTGTACAGATTCCTCCGTGATCCCTGAAATATTTGAAAATATTTGATTTTTTTCGTGTATTTTGGAACATTTAAGGAAATGTTATAACATTTCATAGTGAAAGAATAACCTTATTTTTGCTGCTGTGAAATATCAAAACGGCTCAAATTTGACCAGACAATATGTAAGACTTAATAAGACTGGTATCATGAGACCATCTGATGATCACTTCAGAGGTGTGATAAAACTGCATAATAGTGCATCACGGAGAAATGAAATCCAGCAGTGTAGTGAAACTGAGACGGAAGGGAATCCGCTTGTATTGGCATGCAGAGCACCGCTGTTGAGAGATCCATTCGTTTTTATCTCATGACAGCCTTCAAGTGTCCTGCTGTGGGCTACGGTGAGGCATTGTTGGAATTGTCAATACTTAGTTGCTCATTTCCATTGTCTGCCCTTACTGTTTTTTCCCCCTTGTAAACATAAACAATTATGACAATAAATGGTCCCTTTAAAAAAACATTTTGGTGCCAAAGTTGTTCTCTAATTCTTGAATTACCTTATGGACCTTATCTGTATTGAGGTGCTTGTTATATATATTATATACATTATATAAGGAGCCACAGAGACCATCGCTTCCCGTAATATGTGTCAACCCCAAAATTTTCTTGACTATAATATGTCCGATGCAAGCCCACTGGTATAAACATGGCATTCTAATTAGTATTGTGTTGGTGGAGTATGAGTATGAGGATAATTTTCCCATTTTTAGCCATCTCAGTGGGCGGCCATTTTCACTTTCTGTCGACTGAAAATGACATCACAGTTGCTCAGGGCTCAGATAATGACCAACGACGGCTCAGCTTCAGAAAAAAGATGAGCCGTGATTGGTCGTCACCTGAGCACTGAGCAACTGCGATGTCATTTTAAGTCGACAGAAGTGACAAAATGGCCGCCTACTGAGATGGCTAAAAACGTGCGGATTTTGCTGCATAACTCATATTCCACAAACGCAATATTAATCACAATGCCATGTTTAGACGACTGAGGGCGCATTGGAACATATTATTGCCAAGATTTTTGGGGGGTTGACTTCCGCTTTAAGGCACCGCATGAGTCATTCCAACACACAGTTTGATGGGACTGGCTGCCCTTTCAATCTGAGGCAGTGACACTGCCTTAAACTCATTTTCCATTTGAGGTGATCAGCCCGGGAGAGAGGTGCAAGCAATTCAGTTGAAAAGACGCAATCCCTTGAAAGTGTTACAGTCGAGCTTGTCGCACCCACACACACAACACACACAAATCCTTGCAAACTTCTTTCATGTGCTCAAATCTTTCAAAATAGAACAATAGATTCTTTCATTGTGTCCTTTTATCATGTCTGAGGTCAATGGTGAGTGACATCAGACTGAAGTGATGATGAGTAGAAGTGTGATGGGGAAAAAAAAAGATCTTTTGGAGAACCAGCCATTTGATTACTAGGAATTGTTTGTTTGCTTGCCTTAGGATTCTGGTTATTGATTCAGCTTTGACTGAGGCCCAGATGCTGCGAGGCCGCTTAAAGTATCTCATTTACGGGTGTGACTTATCGGGGGGGGGGAAGCAGGAAGTGGGAGGGTGCAGATGGGGGAAGGTTCTTGGGGTGTGTGGCCATAATTGAATTGGAATTGCAAAATTAGTTTCAATTCCCATTCCTGCTGATAAGTAATGATCTCTTGTAGTACATCCTAAAGTTGTTTGGGTGAGCATGAGGTTAGCGTTCTGTTTTACACACTCACACACACAGTCACTCTTAAAAGAGGAAGGTACCCACAAAGTTTGAAGCTTAAAATTGTCTGTCAAAAATATTGGGGTTCTAATCCAACTTTTCGATTGATTATTAATTGATTAATAATTGTGTCTGGATACTTATGTCTATAGAGTGTAGTTTAAATATTGTAGCATTTTAATGAATGATATATGCTAACGTTAGGCACCGCCATACGCTTTTCTTAGTCTGAGTCAGAAATGTCCGACTTCTGATCCACAGAGGTACCGTACTTTGCTTCTAGATCACATTAGAAAATTGGATTCCTTTAGAGAATGTTTTTAAGCCTTTAAAAATGTAATTGTACCAGTGCATGTGTCAAAAGGACTAATCCAATCATTGCTTTGCCAACTCACACCATCGTGATGCATTCATAACATTTTCAGCATTGTTTCTCTAAATGAAGACAAAAACAAAGAATTCACCAAGAAAAGACATCCATCAAGGCCAACGAGTTTAAAAAAAAAAGTGAAAAATTCAATTATGCACACATCTGATGAGGTCAAACCGTTAACAAAAATGAAAACACATGAAAATACATTTTGCTCTTCCTTGGCACGTGCCTTACATACCCACACAGTTAGTGCAAGTGATTTGCCGTGGGTAGTGACCAATTCTTCAACAAAGAGATTTCAAGCTCTTTAATGCCATGCTCAGTTGAGGTTTAGCGTCAAGCTTAACATAAAACGACAATAATTTTAAAAAAAGACAGAGAATTACACAGTGCATGTTTAACTCATTTGGATTATTGCTAACAAACATGCAAAATTCCATAGATGAGCCAACAGATAACAACAGTGTTGCGTTGTCTTTAACTCATTCTATCCCAATGACATATTTATATGTCATTTCACAATGGGTCTGAAAAAGTCTCAGACTGAATAGATTAAGCAATGGTGATTTAAACACATGTGGGCAGACAGTATAACACAGATGCAGATGCATATATTCTTTATCCTCTCTGAATATGACTAATATAACCGTGGCTTACTGACGTCTTCTTGTGTTTATATCCATAAGTGTGAACGTTAGTTTGAATGCTTATTTGTCTGTGTCTTATGTGGCCTGTGATGGAGACCAACACACCCGTGAACCTGAACTGGATAAGTAATGTAAAATGGATGGAAACAAATCTTTTTTATGCAAACACATAGAGACACAAATAATACACACATTTGACAACATTACCTTGTGGTGAGAGATATAGCTATCAATTTGCTCTAGTTTGATCATAAGTATGGTGACTTTGGCTGATATACAGGGTGACCCCTCCCCTTAAAACGGGCCCCCGAAAGAAGATTTGGAAATATGGAAATTTTAAATAGATTTCTGAAGTAGAAAAAGCCAATGTACCTGAAGTTGCATTTGATTCCATATTTTTATTTTTTTTTATTTAAGAAATGATGTCTTTTGAAAGTTTGGGCCTGTTTTTTTGGGTCACTGTACAGCGAGCTTGCTAACACCGCGAGCGACATTACAGCAACAAGGCAGAAGCAATTTAATTGCCTTGCAGCATTAGCAAGGTGTTGCGTGATGCCAAGCACCATTTATCCCCTCTGGCGAATAACTACTTGTTATTTTGGTAGATTCTTGGAAATATAATTCGTTTCTTGGATACAAACATTTTCATACAGCATAATTTGGTTTGGTACACTGCTGTTAAAAAAAACAGGGATGCAAATAACTTTGCTAAATGAACATCTGATGTTAAAGTTTTTGGCACATTGGCATTTCCTGTTTCATCTCTTTTGTGGAAGCATGTGATGTTTTGGAATGGTCCAATGTGGAATATTTTTTTAATGGTGCCAACATTCCTAAATAACCTTTTCCCCTGAATTCCATACCAGGCCGCGAGTGTCATCAAGCCTGGCATTACTACTATAAATAAATAAATAAATAGTTTTATTTCAGCCAGCTCCAAAAAGCACAAACAAAATTAAAGCCAGAACAAATGAGAATCGGTTTCCAATGTGGGTGTTCGACATGTTCACATGCCCTTCCAAATGTTAGCCCGAGGAAGTGACTTGGTCACATTAATTGGAAGCAAACTTCAAAACAAATGCAGCGTTCAAAAAGAGACCCTTCACTGCATCCCCTGGGCTTATAATGACATTCTGATTCGACTCTCACAAAAGCGTTCTTGCATCATTCATTTTTTGCTCTTGCTTGTCAGTTATTAAAATGGCAGATTAATGTAATACAATATGCCCCCTGAAAAACAGAAGAGCATCAATATTTCGTTTGTCCCTTAAATCGTGTATTGTCGCAAGTCAAACTAAGTGCTTTGTAAAACACTCCAAAAGGTTACAAGGTTGTTTCTCAACGTGACAATGAAAAACAGCTTGAATAGGAACAGTTCATAGTGCACCATCGAAGACTAAAAAAAAAAAAAAAAAAAAAAAAAGAGGAGCATGTGCAGTAGACGTCTGACAAATGAGGGACACTGAGCGGAATCCAGGTGACATTCTGTGGCTCGCTGCCTGTTTTCTGTACTCCCTGGGGAGTAATTTCACACTCTTGAGAGGCTCCTGCACACATTTTTCAAAAGGGAAACAGGACTGCGCCGGAAAGGATGAGAGTATTTGATTTCCCTTGTGCGCGCCCGATGATAGGTCTGCTTTTGTAGAAGTTTGGCGCCCTGTAGAATTCTCGGCATTCTGTGAAAACGTCTTTCACAAAGGTGAACATCTGGCGTCTTTGATGAAAAAAAAAACATCACCTATTGTCTGTTTGTGTTTCTTGCACGTCTCCCTCCAGATGGGACGAAGATGGACGGGCACATACACAGCAGATGCAGCCGGAGGCTCTAATATTAAGGCGACAATGGAGCTACTTATTTTGGGGGGAAATTCTTAGGGCATTGCTTCTCAAATATTTTCCACCAAGTCCCACCGAAAGACGGCTCATCTCTTAGAGTAACGCCATCACTAAAATAAAATAGTGTCGTAAGCCCACACGCTCCTCAAAAATGAGACAGGGGATCCATCCCTAAAAAGTATATTTCATTTTTATTGTGTTATACACAGCTTTGTCAATATAAGATCATAGTAGGGCATGAGTGATATCATGTGGAAGATCAGACCTCTCTGGCCCCACCTTGTGCCTGTTGATTATTCTAAGAAGCCATCACACTCAAGGGAATGAAAACAATCACACTGGTCAACATATTTTTGTGACATATTTCTATCAGAGGTGAAGTGAGGCTATGTTCAAATCTTGCTAGGAGTTTTCTGCAAATTCCCCATTCAAATGCAAATGTATTTAACTTCAAAGTTACATACAACTGAACTGTATAGTGATGCTTTCACATACCATTACATGGAGCTCTCACATTTGGAGAATCTTAATTATCGGAGTTATGTATTCTCAGCTTTTACTTCCCATTTCTCACTGTAGATGGAAACACGCTAGTTCTTTTCCCTCTCCTCATATAGGACTCAGAGCAATAACAATGTTTCTTTCATCTGAGGCCGCTATAGTCCTTGCTGTGGAGAGCTCTCTACATTTTGGCAAAAAAAAACCATGCGGACAACAGATGAAAGTAAAGAGGAACGGAAAAAACACCTTTTATGTGCTTACTCTTCTTCAAATATACATCGAGTACCACAGGGCGTCCAACTTCAAAGCTGTTTCAATATATATTCTAACAAAACAAATTCTGCTGACCACAGCAAAACTATCTTAAAACTATCGTAAAAAATTGTAAGCTCTGAGGTCTGAGCAAAGACGTCATAGACAATCAGCCTGACATTTTTTTTTTTAAAAGCTCCTCTCCACTGCTCCAAGTTTTCACTCCGACGATAATTTACTTCTGTCAGCGGAAGAGAGGACAAACGCCAGCTGTACGACGTGAGACGACGTCAGTGAAAGAGTCCATTATGCTCATTCGGGGGTCAGAAGTCAAGCAGAAATATTTGGGATGTTCATCCTGTATGAAAGTAACGTTGTGTGTGAATGACAAGAACTAGCACTAATGACTCAATGCTAAAAACATCAGCAATAATTCACAACCAAGCTGTAATTGAGTATTTATCATCTACTAGCACGGACACATGCGGCGAGCATTACCCGGATGTGGCTATTTGTGAAAGGGCAAAGGTGCTCGCTATTATTCTGGGAAGGCGACAAGGCAGGAGACTTGGTTCAATATTGACTGTCTCTGTGTACTTATTTACATTCTTCCTGCTGGGAAACCTGACAATGGAAAGGCAACAATTAATCGCCTTGTTGAAAACAACCTTGATGAAAGGCTTACTATGATATTTTCCCACGCCACTGCTGTTGTGCTTCCAAATGTTGTCAGAAACCATTTATGGTGGATATATGTCGAACAAGACAAACAACAATAATAATGTTGAATGAAGGTGCCATGTAATTTGCAATTTGGGTATTTCAGCAAGGAACATGAAGTCGATGCACATAATTTGCTTTCGCGGGCCGCATAAAATGTTGTCGCTGGCCATATCTGTCCCTCGGGCCTAAAGTTTGACACCTCTGGCATAGATGGTCTGGAAACGTAACCCCCCGCGATGGAGGGAGGATTACTACATACACGTTTTAGTGTTATGAATTTGTTTCCAGAGGAGACTGTGGGAAGAACTTCTGCAACAAAGTAGAGACTGTGAAATATAAAAATGGAGCGTCCAGAGTTAAGGCACAGAATCAGGGTAAGCTCACATTAAGAATATGCGTGGTTTTTGTAAATTCTTGCCATTTACCCGCAACTGTTACAAAGGCGGGGCAAACCCGCTCAACCAATGAGTGACAAGCAGTGGTTTATGTCATCTGTATGCTATAAGCGTGATACATTTGGCAACTCAAATGACCAGGTGCTTGCTGTGCAGTGGTTCTCTTTTGTCATGGTGAGCTGAGTACATACCGTGTCATGGTAGAGTGGCAATATTGGTCTGCTATACACATTAAAACCAAGCGGGAGTGTTTTAAATGCCACGTATAAAGAGATAAAGACTACCGGTAGGAAATAAAGACAAGATGCAAGGAAAGTGTCAGCAGAAGCTAATCAGCCAGGACCAGCTAAATTCCTGTCTCGCATCTGCATGCAGACACGTGTTCCACCCTAGCCAGCATCTGCTTGGGCGTCTCAACAGACCAGTGACAGTAAAAGGAAATTACAGACATCCTGGAGGCTTACAGGCCACACACCAGCAGGACTCAAACAGCTGTGTCAATGCCCCCTCGCAGCAACAAAAGCCAAATCATGGTTCGAGATTCTTACATAATCTTTAATTGGGCTGTTGCCATTTTACATTGTTCGAATTGGAGGAAAATTTAAGCACCACCATTTTTGAGAATGCAACTATTTATTTTTGAAGTTTTATTACCGGTATGTTTTCAAGAAAAACTGATAATAAGTCATCATATAATTTGATTCATCCAGCTCAACCATCAGTGGTACATTTTTTAAGAGATATTTAATTTGTCATGTTTCACTGTTTGGCACGATCCCGTTTACAGATACTCAAGGACCTGAAACACATATTTAAAAAGTAATACTGAATAAGTCATTTAAATTCAGATGAAGAACGTACATTTTTATTTGAACGCTAATTCAATTTAGTATTAATCAAATCACAGTAACATTGTTTAAAATGCTAATGTAAGAGATTTTGCAAAAAAGCACATGCTATAGCAGCTGTTTTAGCTGCTATGTTAACTTGTCAAGAAAAAGCTTAGCTATGTAATAAAAACAGAAAAACTTTGATATTAGCATGTGAGAAACAGGCTTTTGTTGTTTTAAGTGACTCGCTGCGTTAAAGTAGAAATGAACCCAAACATATTTTTTTCAAGAATATGTTCGATGCAGGCCCACTAGTTGAAACACGGCATTCTGATTAATATGAAATATGAGTTAAGCAGCAAAATCCACCCCTTTTTAGCCATCTCAGGGGGCGGCCATTTTGTCACTTGCGTCGACTGAAAATGCTCAGGGCTCAGATAACAACCAATCACGGCCCAGGTTCAGAAAACAGGTGAGCTTTGATTGGTCCTTACCTGACCCCTGAGTAGTTGTGATGTCATTTTCAGTCAACAGAAGTGACAAAATGGCTGCCCCCAGAGATGGCTAAAAACAAGTAGATTAACTCTTATTCCACAAACGCAATATTTATCAGAATGTCTTGTCAACTTGCTTGCTTTGCTGCGCTAACTAACCTAGTAGATGTCAGTAATTGTTATTCTTAATTTGCTGTTTTAGTCCCAAAAACAAGTGAAGCTTGAGACTTCCCTGCTCAGTAAGGGCTTTATTGAGCTGTGATTGGCTGCTCACATTGACCTGAACACATCATCAATCACAGCCGTCCCCCAGGTGCCCCACTTCTTGCCCCCCTCCCTCTATATTAGTCTCTGAAGGGCCAACAGCCTGATGGATATCGCCGAGGGATATCGTTCATCTCTGCGGGGGCCGGTAACTAGAGGTGGTGCAGAAAAGGGACCCACCCCTGCAGTCTGGCACCGAGATGAAGGGAACACGAAGGTTAAACAACACAGCATTTAGGCCTTTATGCGCTATGATACATCAAGGCGACGGATGCTATTTTACCAAGACGTTTTCTCGATTACTGCACCTAGCATTGTTATCCATCCATGGATTGATATGTTTAAAGGGAATGGGAAAAGAGACAAACAATGATAGATTTATCCAGGGAAACTTATATATTCAGCGCCATTAGCCATGCGGCTTGCAACTAACAGAGATGCTGTGACAAACTGTAGTATACAAAAGCTAAAGAGCAGGTATGGTTAATGGAACCACAACACGGCCTCTTGTTCTTGCTATGAAGTAGATAAGTTACAATGGAGTACCCCTAGCTGAGCTCAACTGTATCTATTAAGGGACGCCAAACACACATATATTCTCAGTTGCTGATATTGTCAGTGGTGGGAAATAAAAGTACAAATGCTATGTTTCTGTGTACTGTCACTTTACCTTTTATTTCATTTCAGCAGTTGTTATATCTGTGCTTTTGTTCTCCTTACTTTGTCAAAATAGACTACTTTTTTTTTTTTTAAAGCTCTGCGGAAGAACACTTCAGATGCTGAACTTTTCTTACTATCAGTTAAGTACAGAAATACCGAATCAGTACTTCTTTTACCTTACCCGTTTCATACAAATTGCCGTACTTCTTCTTAAAAGTGCGAGTGCTTTCCACCTCTGGATATTGTATTGTGGAGTTGTGATATCATATAGCTGTACCACCCTGAGCATCTTGCATAAAGCAAACAACCAATATTATTATGAGTTGTATAAAATTACAAAATACAATTGTGAAGTCTTGCAGCATTATGAAAAGTCCTATATAAAGGTGATACATTATTATTGTTATTATTAACACATAATCAGCATTGAAAGCTATGCTGCAGCTTACAGTAGATGAAAGGATCAGTAAATGAAGTTAAGTGCAGTATGAGGTATTGACCACTAGATAGCACCATTGGTCACGCATTTCACTTTCCTCCCTACTAAAATGTGTTCAGGTTAAGGTAGGGTGCAGTGAGGTTGGATGCTGCCACTGCACTCTGTAAAGTGTCAAATGAACTCATTTCACTTCTGACCCATTACACCCCACCGTTTGAATGACTGAAAAGTCATTCATTTGAAATTTAAAACCCAAATACCTGCAGCGGTACTAAAACTGTTTCATAAATGTGATTTCAAATACCTAACAATCTTTGAGCACTCTCTAAGGTGTCTTTTTTCTCTTGTCACTCACTCTTGATTACCAACTCACATACCAAGCACAAGTTAGGTTAAAGTTTGAAATCAGCTTTTTTTTTGAAGGATTTTCCTTATAATTGTTCAAACATTTTACATGATCACAGACACATTTTGAACAGTATTAATTATGCTGTGATGCTTTGTCCCCCAACATACATGCAACCCTGATACTAAAAGATTTTTAGGCACCTAAAGGAAGAGGAAAAAAGTGAGCTACGACACAGCAGAAAATGACATCACCAATTGCATTGGTAACACTCTTCTATTTATTTTTTCATGTTTTCAGCTGGAGTGGAGTGTGTCACTCAAACGTATGGAAGGAACACTGCTAGTACTCAACAGTTAGCATAGCAGCTAACACAACTTGGACTCCCAAGCAAAAAACGTTAACATTAGCATTAATTTGCACCCATGCTACTGTAATTAGGATAACAATAAAATCGACTTAGCATTAAAAAAAAGGAATTTAATTGTAAAGTATTTATTCAAAAACACATTTCACATAACATGAAACAAATAAAACACTGGTGTGAGTTACTTTGTGCACTAGGCTAGCCCATGGAGGGAGAGGGAGAGAGAGCGCAAGAGAAAGATTTTTTTTTTTTTTTTTACGTATTGCTAGTAATATTTTTTAACACAAGTATATGTATATCAGGTGTTACATTTTTTTAAGATTTACACTTATAATCTGTGAGAAATATTTTGGGTCAAAGCGATCTTGTACTGTGAACACACTGCAACTTGTGAGATGTCAGCAAATCCTGAGAGCAGTCATGTCATTTTATTTGCCCCATTTCTTCTTTTCCTTTTTCCCCGAAAATATATACCGCAATTGTTTTGAAAATTTTGATGAATTTGTGATTTGTGAATTTTTTTTCATTTTTGCTAGAATATCAATTTTATAATAGGGCACTCGGACATACAGTACATGAATGTCAGCTTTCCACTGTTTTTTTTTTTAATTAATTTTTTTACCTCCATTGTTTCTCTCCCTTAGAGAGAGTCTGCTCCGCCGCATTGAGAGGAGCCAGATGAGCTGGCTCGGGTCTCTAGTTAGGAAGCCTCCTGAACGCCTCCCTGCTGATGTGTTCCAGGCGACCTCCCACCGGGAGGAGACTGGACTGGAAATGCCTCGGGATCCCCCTGGAAGTGCCGGACAAAGTGGCTTCAGCTGTTGCTCCTGCAAGTGCATAAGTGGAAGAAGATGGATGGATGGACCTGGATTTCAAAACTAATTGTCCATTAATTTGTTGGTTAGAAAAAAAGGGAGGGATAACAATAGATTATGCAATAGATAAGGAGGGACATATTTGTATATTTTCACAGTAAAACCGACACTCTAAGCGCAAGTATAATTCTGACGGAAATAAATGAGTAAAATCCACTCCCTAATCTAAAGGATAAACCCCACAACTGTATTATTATTATCTATATTATTATATATTTTTTTAATGAGAGTCATATCACGATGGGGCTGTAAGGGACAAAATTCACGATTACGTCAGACACACACAACTGAAAGACTCTCATCCGGACTAATGAAACTCAGACACTACTGAAACGCTCACACTACTCAAACACTTTCGGGCACATCATTTGGACACACATCGGACACACTCTCAAACACTATGTAAACATGATCACACACACACTGCTGAAAGGCTCTCACACCCAGTACTGAAACACTCATTCAAACTACTGAAAGGCTCTCATGTTTCATACACTATACTGAAACATTCACGCACACACGCACACACACGCCCACACACTACTGAAATGCTCTCTCACACACACAGCACTAAAACATATTCATACACGCTACAGTCACATTCATACAACTGAAATGCTCTCATACACAAACTGAAACTCTCACACAGAGTACTACGAAAACATGATCATATACATTGCTGAAACGCTTTCACATATACTATGGAAACACTCATATAAACAGCTGAAATGCCCTCATACAAACTACGGAAACACTCACACATTTGTGAAATATTGTGATATACACTACTGAAATGCTTTTGAAATATTGAAACACTCATAAACAACTAAAACACTCTCAAACCCAACTGAAGCATTCTCATACAAACTACAGAAACACTCATACGAGCAACTGAAATACTCCCAAAGGGAAACACTTTAACAAACTCCTGAAACACTCTCACACATGCTCTCATACACACCACTGTAATGTTCTCAAGTCTTCTCATATCCATAGCACTGAAACTTATTTACAACCGAAACACGTTCACACACTAATAAAACACTCTCAAACATTATGGATTTTTTTTCACCCACATACACCACTGAAATGCTCTCACACAAACAAATGAGAACCATCCAATAGAAATTATGTCACACACATACAGCTGAAACAGTTCCACACACGACTGAAACTCTCACCCTCGATACTTCAATACAATCATATAATATAATGAAATGCACTCTAAACTATACTAACATGTTTTAGGAGTCTGTACACGATTTGGACAATTTCTGTAGTGTGCAAAAGAGCGTTTTAATTGTGCATGTGAGAGCGGTAATACAAAATGATGTCCCTGACAGCCCCTCATAGTCACACGTTCACGACGTGCCATCAAAGTTAATGATGTACTCCCAACAGTTCGTTCAGTTTAACAGTAGAAAGGTTAACCATGTTATGAAGCTTTTAGGCTGTTAGCCTTTTGTCTTTTCTGGAATGCTTTTGGTGGTGCAAGTAAAGGTTATTCCAGAGCCGTTGCATACTGCGCTTGGACAACATTCCAACGTTCTCTTCTCTGTTGGAGTGTGTGAAAATGTTCATTTTCTTACCTGGCCCTTTCACCTTTCCCTGTTTGTTGGGGAATGAGTGAAGTGGTATTGAAGAACGCTCTTAAAGCACCTCCACCAGCAACTTCTCTACCACCCCAGCCTGCATTATTGAACATTTTGCAGCACGGCCAGAAGCAAAGACACCAGGTCAATGTGAAAGAATCCGATCAGGTGTAGTGGACATGTTCTATTCAAATAAAGGTCAAACCTGTTCTCAGACAAGCATGCCATGCATTTGGGAATGGCCTTTGGGTAAAGCCAGGTTAACATTATTGACGTTCACTTTCAGCAACAGTGAATTAGTGGGTAATTGCACTGCGAAATGCTGGGATTCACACCCGGCGTAAAATGTTTTTTCTTATAGAGTGAACTGGAAAGTCAAGTGAGGTTAGAGGTCGCCGACACATCCAAGCATCCCTCTGTGGACCTTGCTTGGCACGCTGGAAGAATAAAAGCATAAAAGTGTCAATTTGTGTTGGTAAGATTAGGAATTGCGACTCAGGTGCCTTGTCCAATCTGTGATTGAATTGTTCAATAAAATCAATTGTCTCTCCAGACACCTTTGGCCACATAAGGAAGCCCAATTAAATAAAGCAGAAAGGAATACAATCCCAATGCAGAATAAAAATGTGTCTTTAAATGCAGAAAAGGATGACATCATTGAAGCAGAAATCATTGGGAGGGGGCGCTGCAGCAGATTGAAGCGTGAAGGATGATTTAGCTATTTTTGGCCGCACTAAGAGAATAACCATGCAGCTTGTTTCACATGACCTGAGGTGTCCTGCTGCTTAATAGCTTAGAGGCATCTCAGGAAGGCCATGGGGGGGACCACAAATAAAAGGTTTCCCTCTTAAAATCAATTGGTGATTCCTACAAGAAGTTACTAATGTAATCATGGTCCTAAAATTGAGTTTGAATTGGAATCAAATTGATGTAAAGAAAATAACGAGCAAGAACCACAATCAGTCTGTGTCAAAATTCGTTCTTGATAGCTTTGATGAAAGGAACGTCTCCACAATAGGAGGAATGCTATTTAATGAAAACTACTATTATGGTTAATTCTGTCAAGGATTTTTGAGGGCAGAGTATGAAATTAAAAATTGATCACCCATCATTTCCTCACTTTAAAGGTGACTTTTGACCATGGTTACTCACTGTCATGTCTACAGACACAAAACATTGTCACAAAATAATAGGGTTGCTAACCAATCAACTACTGTATATCTTTTTAAATGTTTATTTATTTATTTATTTATTTATTTATTTATTTATTCATTTATTTACTTACTTACATTAATAGAAGCAACTAGCATCAAATTTGATTTGTTAACGTACAAACTGTATCATTATTTTTGTACTAGGGTTGTCTTGGAAACTTTAGCTGTAAAAAAAAGAAAGAAAAGAAAAAAGAGAGGCACAGCTCTAAATGTCTTTTGTCGGAGAGTAAAACGAAATACATCAGCCTGAACAAGAAAGTATTTACATATGAGTCATTATCCATTTATTGTCACAGTTGACTGCACTGGAAGATGAGCGACTTAATGGGATGCATTAGGGGACACTGAGCCAGAAAGTGGGGGTGATGAGTGGAAAAAATAGGGCCACAGGGAACCAATAGGAGCAGCATCTTTATGACAAATGGACCTGTAGGAGTTTAGAATATTTCTTGGTGTTTATTTCAACTCCCGGCGTATCTATCTATCTATCTATCTATCTATCTATCTATCTATCTATCTATCTATCTATCTATCTATCTATCTATCTATCTATCTATCTAGCTAGCTAGCTGGCTAGCTAGCTAGCTAGCTGGCTAGCTAGCTAGCTATCCGGCTGTCTGGCTGGCTAGGTAGCTAATTTCGCTTCATAAAATAACACTCAATGGAAGAGAATAAACCTGTCTGTGAGGCAAAAATGGCTTGCTCCACTTTCCAATCTGTGTCAGATATCACATATCACATTAATTAGATAGATACAAACACTGCTTTGAATGTAATCAGCTTACTACAGACCACTTTATCACCAAATAAGAACCAAATTGTTCTTGGGTATCACCGTTTATTTCAGTTGCTATGGTACACATCAGATCAGAATTTCTCAAAACTACTTGTTCAATCTTCACATCATTGGGTCACTTGTACACAAAAACATCTAATTTCTTTGAAAAAGTGTCAAGTGCTTTGCTACATGCATGCAAATGATTAGGTACAATTGTCTGTTGTTTCCTACATTATCAGGTGCTTATGTCATGTTCATGTTTATCAAAATGTATTATAATGAGTTTCTGTTGAATTGTCTCACACCCCAAACCATTTTGGCATTAGTTCATCGTAAACAAGTTGTCATAATAAGTCCAGCATATTTCTATACATTTCCATTAGATTTTTTTTCCCAGGCGAATCTTAACTTTTTCTAATGAAGGGACATGTGTGAAACAGTAGACCAACCAATGATCAACCAGTTTTCTGTAATTGCTCACAGCAAGTGAAGAGAATTGCTGTGATGTGGAGGAGAATTTGTGACCCAAAAGGTGTAGGACACTGTAATTCCTAAAGCATTGGATGTACAATTTTCCCTAAAGAGATTGTCCTATCTTCACATTTCTACTTTTTTTAAATTAGTTCTTTCTTTGTGCTCTGCAGTGATGTCTTTTCCTTTCTGTATTCCAATGAGATGATTTGTCACCAAATTATAGTGCAAATAGAGAGAGTAAAATGTGTAGGTGCTTAGTCTCTTGGAAACGACTGATTGGCGCTTAACCTATTCGACGAAGGTGTATTTTTCAATTTTGAATAATTGTCATCAAAACTGAAGCGGCAGTTTACATCAGAAGATACCTCTATTATATTGACAACGTGACTAAGGAATTTGATTGTCCTATCTGTACTCAATGACACAAAGAGTTACATACTGTTGGCACTGACATGTTCAATGATGCAGATATTTACTTTTGAGAGCTGTATTGAGGATTTGAGAAAGAAAATGGCTTTTGCAAGGTAACCATGATGTTTTGATTTTGTACAAATTGTTTTGAGGAATGCACTTATTGTTTTGAAAACTTCAATTCTGATGTGAGAAATGTACCAAAGCAATTGAGAAAAACAAAAACACATGATTCTGTGGAATTGTAAAGCTCATCTAAAACTCGTTTGTAATGAGTTTTACAACAAAGCCACATAAAGCCGAAGAAAAGATTAAATCTTTTGATGCTGGCTGAACCGAGGTCTCATAAGATTTACTCAGTCTTGCATGTGTCATTTAGTTTCCAACTTCAAAAGTTTCACTGTATCTATGGAATTTTCAAACACAGTAAAAGTAAAAGTAGAAGACACCGTTAGTTTCAATCACAATTGAATTAAACAGATTCAGAAAATGACGACTGTAAGGATGTAACAATTAATTAATCGACTTAAAATCGATTTAAACTACTCAAAATGAAAAAATGAAAAAACAATAAATGAAAATATTTTTCCACACCCCACAAATGAAAAAATGTTTAAATCGATGAATCGATCAGGTCAAGACTCAGAGAATGTTTGGTTTATGAACTCGGACATCTCAGCACTCACAAGCCCTGAACCGAAAAACAAAACAAATGACATAACATACCTAGGTCATTAGAATATGCAAAATTAGAGTGCTAAAAAATGATGTTCCTCCTAGTCTTGAAAGTTTTTTCCATTCCAGATGCATAGCACATTTTGAATGTGTAGATCAAATTATGCGCTTGCGCCAAACATCATTGTGTATTGCGTTTGTGGATGCTGAAGCATCACACTTGCGCACAGAGACAAGCATGGTAGCGACTTAAAAAAACAATCGAAAATCGGGAACTGAAAATCGAAATAGGATCGAAGTGAGGCTTGAGTGAATCTTTACATCCCTACTCGACTGCGATTCCTGCATATTTCCCACGATGTCTTGTGTTATGATAGCACCTTAATGTATCTTAGCTTTTCTGTCTGTGAGAGCACTGAGAAAGAAATGGATTGTATGTTGGTGCGAGCTAATCCGTCAGTCATGCGTGAAGACTGAGCATTAGTCGGTTAATAAGGAAAACAAGCAAATCGGTAAAATAAATAAAGCATTCTACCAAAGCATAAGGTATCATATGCATGTGAAATAAGTGGACTGAAGATTTTAATAGCCCAGATGATGAGTGCTGTAATAAGATTCTTTCTTCAGAGGCTCATTTGTTGAGAAACGCAATTCATGGCTGGAGGCTGTGAGATTTTACCAATTATCCATGTGTGCCATTGAGCATCCCTGCTTGAGCTGCATACAATAATGCATGTGTTTGGCTCCACAGCACCCACTGGAAAGACCATTCGGAGCGTTCAGCCAGCACTGAGGCTAGCAGGGAACCTATCATTTAAATCAGTATGTGCCTAATAAAGCAGCAATTGAAAAGACATTAAAACATGTTATTTCTTGGTGCTGTTGAAACAGCTTGATGGTGGATATTTTACAAAGTGTTTCCATATATACAGAAAAGAACATAACAAATCTATGTTTACTTTCTTTTAGTTCAGTGATTCTCAAACTGTGGTACTCTGTAGGGGTGCGTAAAAAAAAAAAAAAAACTGACCAAAAAAACCAACAAAAAAAATCAATCTGTACTCACTGCTACAGTGGCCTTCCAATCCAGCACAGCACATTTGTTGAGTACAGTTCAGCTGCATTTAACTCAACTCATTCACTGCCATTGATGGATTTTTCACAATTTAGCCATTCAATCCCAGGAACATTTTTCATTTTTTTTCATACATTAGGGTACAATAGGGTCTGAAAATGTCTCGCCATGAATGAGTTTTAAAGTGCAATACATAATCATTTAATTATTTGATCACTATTTTCCTTCAGGTACTTTTTTTTAAATGGAATCATTATCTAAGGACACTTGTATTATTTTCTCATATTTAAGCACAGTGTTAAGCTCCAAACTGGTCATAATGTTAGACTGGTTTACAAAAATATTAAATATACTGTTTTCTTTTCGGAATAAAAGCTCCGTTTTAGTTTTGGTAATATATTTGAAGAGCTTTTATTTTATTTATTTATATATTTTTTTTTAAGGTGGTACCATACCTGGTATAAAAAGTTTGAGCGTGTCTGTTTATTACAGGTTATTAGGGTTCATTTCATTCATCAGAGTTTTATTTTCACAGCATCACCACCAAAAGTCATGCTTGGAGTCTGTGAGTGTTCTGTTCTTTTGATGCTTTAGCACATGCCAAACAAGCTAATTTGCATGTGGTATGAATTATACAACAAAATCAGTCTTGCATCAGTTAACATGTAGGGGAAAACAAAGTGTCACTTAGAATTCAGGGAGTAAAACCAGTGTACATATTGAAGAGATTTCTTGACACAACCTGGTGTATTTGTCTTTTCTGACCAATGGGACCAATTAAGAGTAGTTATAATAAGGTCAAGTACTGTAGAAATTAGAATTTCAGACACATGGTTGGTTGCGCATGAATCAGCAGTGTAAGTAAAAAAAAAAAAGAGAGAGCTAAAACAACAAACACAAAACGACATGAATAATTTCAAGCAGTCGTCAGACTATCGTGTATCTGTGTGCGGTTTTATATTGTGTGACTATGTATCCAGCTTGGATGAGAAATTCTCTGAAGGTCAGAAGACTCTTTGACGCAGAGTTGGCTGCAAAGACAGAGCACAGGTGACAGCCATGCATTATGTAGAAGACAGGAAGGGACAACTGGATGGAACATTAAGACATTCACACGCGAGAAAAGAGAGGCATGGTTGACTTTGAAATTATCACACTGACATGAACATGCCAGGGGGTGGGGGGGGTGAAAACATATGCAGAAGAAAGGTTGCAGCTACTGTTAGGTCCAGACACGTATGGGAGTTGGGTGGTGGTGTGGTGGGGTGGGGTGGGGCTTTGTGGATGGTGGTTATGGTTAGGACTGGTGAACTTTTTTCACTATGGGCTATCAACCCTGGCTTGGTTGCCCGCCGTCAGCGCCCACTTGCCCCCCCCCCCCCTTTGCACAACACTGACATGAATTTGGAGCCCTTGGCGGTCAACAAATTATGAGTTTCCTCCTTGGGGATATATTAGGTTGGTATCAAGCCACTTACTTGACAGGTGAATATTTTCAACAACAACATTTTCTTCTTTCTGAAAGTCTTGAGTTGCTTTTGCAGTATTTTGCACTAAGATAAACGAATAATTTTCCTTTACAAAGAAAAAAAAAATCATCACAGCATCAGCAGAAGCCAGGAATCCTCTGTAGAAGATCGATATTATTTCTCCTTTTCTGAGAACAGCTCGTCTTGCGTCAAACAGCGGAAACAAGGTCACGGCAGGGGCATGCACAACTGCTAATGGAACAGGCTCGCTTGTGTTTATTGATGATGTGACGGTTGATAAAAGTAACACGATGAATTGTGAGGTGTATAGCAATGTAAAAAGGAAACCGATGAGACTTGTGTGCAGATGGAGAAGAACCTGAAGCTTTTTGAGATTATGAAAGCAGCTGAAGACCTTTTGAGGCCAAATGAAAGGAATATATTTAAATGGTTCTAATCTGACGTCAATAGAGCAGTGGCTTTCAAACGTTTTACACTAAGTGCCACTTAAAAATATATACTTTACTCTCCGGGTATCCCTATAATAAATGACATTATAATACAATAATGTAAAAAGCCCAAGTGTTTATCAAAAATGTGAAAGCTGTTTTATTTTTTTATCCCTTATTTATTCCGTTATTATCGTAAGCAACTGTATTTAAGGCTTTACTCGGAGGGCCGTTATGATGGTGAAACCAAATCAATGTTTAATCGTTTCATCGTATGGTGAAATGTCAGGTTTTCAAGGGTGACTCCAAAGACGACCGTAGGTTTTAGACTTCCTGTCTCACGAGGGGCTTCAGGCTTCAATGGGTTGAAGTGAAAAAAGTCAACCCCAAGAATGTCTTTACAATATTACACTCTAAAAACAATTGGGTTAAAAATGACACAATTTTGCTTGCTGTCCACTGAAAATGACATCACAGTTGCTCACGGCCCAAGAAACAACCAATCATGACTCGGCTTCAGAAAGCAGGTGAGCAGTGATTGGGCGTTACCTGAGCCCTGAGCAACTTTGATGTCATTTTCAGTCGACAGAAAGTGGCAAAATGGCCGCCCCCTGAGACGGCTAAAAATAGGTGCATTTAGCCGCATAACTCGTATTCCACAAATGCAATATTAATAACGTAACAAACAGCAATTGAATATGGCCATAAAAGAAACCTGGCAAATCAGCTCCAGGGAGAAAACAACACATTTAAGTGACGTCCATGAACTCTCCACTTCAGGCAGTCCATGACTGCTTGCTAGCACCTTGCTAGCATATCGTCGCTGTCCTGTGAAAAACACTCATCTCCATTTTTCTTTTTTCATTTTTCTTAGTTTTACATGAATGGTGTTTCCGCGTTACAGTCGTCACTTTAATGTGAAAATAAAAAAAATAAAAACAAGTGGACATACGTGTTTGTCACAGGACAGCGATGATATGCAAGTCTCCCTCTCTCTCGGGTCCAACCAGCTCCTCACAGACCAGCCGCAGTGATCCACTCAAGACACTCAGAATATCAGAACCCAGCACAACAGAACAAGACAGGCTCGTTATAAACCCTCCAAGAAAAACAATAACATAATGCAGTTCATTACAGTATTATACGATATTATAAAGTAAACCCATAACACAAGGCACTACAGAATTGCTCACTAAGTCCACAGTGGGAGCTTACCACCCACCATAAGCTGCAACTCCCTCAGCCTTTGCTGCACCATGATGGCTCCTTTGCAATTAAAAAAAAAAACAAACTCAGACGGCTGTTCTACAAACGGTAACACAAGCGTTTATGTTTTAAAGAACTTGGTTGTATAATGTTTTCACCAGCCCGTTGACTAAAGATCCCCCTCGGAGAACTCATCGCAGGGTCACATCTGTCCTCCACTGTGGTTGGGAGAGACGCCTCAAGTAAAGTACATTCATCATCTTCAAAGTTGTTGATGATAGTCTTTATTAACTGCGAAAGATTAATGCTTCAGATTAGGTCACTGCAGGAACTGGCATCTCGTTCACTGTTCACGGTTGGTTTTACAGGAATAATGGTGATATATTTTAATTTGCAGTCAAACGGAGATATCAGATCGGCCAAATGTCGTTTGGGCTTATTACTCCCAGCGGTAGAGGGAAGAGTGCCACACCAGATCGAGCAGTCTGAACTGTTTTCAGCATGTATTTTTTTTTATTTTATTTTTTTACATACAGAGTGCCAAAATGTATTAATGGGATTGTCTTATTATATTGTTTTGGGTGCAATTTTCTTAGTGACTGGCATATGAAATACCTGTATTTTTTCTTCATTGACTTATGAGTGAAGCTCACAAAAATCGTAGCAACTCTGCGCACAGCAAAAAGTCCTGTGTTGAACTGACTCGCGCAGTTCATTTGAACACTTTTACAGAGTTTATATAGCTACAAACTCCATCCTTCCATCCATTATCCAAAGTGCTTATCCTCACAAGGGTCGCGGGCGGGCGGGTGCCTATCAGCTGTCTATGGGCAATAGGCGGGGTACACCCTGAATTGTTTGCTAGCCATTCGCATAGCACACAAAGACAAACAACCTAGGGACAATTCAGAGCCAAACACGGTTCACCTGTTTTCTAAAACTGAGCCATGATTGGTCGTAATCTGAGTCCTGAACAACTTCAATGTCATCTTCAGTCGACAGAAGTGACAAAACGGCCACCCCCTGAGCTAGCTATAAACGGGTGGATTTCTCATATTCCACAAACGCAATATTAATCCAAATGCCGTGTTTGGACTAGTGAGCCAGCATAGAACATATTCTGAAAAAATATATACGTTTGGCTTGAGTTGCGCTTTAAATAAGAGAGCTAATGAATGTAAACAGAGAATCTCGGGAAGCTCGAGGCTGAGGTAAGACCTATAAAGAGACAGTCTCTATAAGAGTAATAAAAAAAGGCAGAATATTAGCTCATGCATGCACACAAATATACGACACACAAGAGGGATGTACTGCACCGGCTTCAAAAGGCTCTTGTAGCAACTACTGACATTAGGAAGTGTGCACGGTGTCTCTTGATTAGTCTTTCAACAGGCTGCAAGTTCTTAATCTTAATCAGTCTCTTATCTCTGGCGCCAGTTGAGGTGAATTGGTGGCCTTCACCCCCCCCACTTGGCTTCTCCTCATAACTCGGCCATTTCTCCTCATTACTGCTTCAAAGGATGCTGTGGCTTGGCATGCTAATGCAGCACAGGCTAGCGCTGTTCGCTTGTTAGCGTTTTTCTCATTTTGTGCACTATGAACGACGTGTGTCCTCTGTGCTGTCGCCCACACCGATTTAGCAACTCCTGTTAAAATCGGAAGAGTGCGTATTGAAGTATTCAACTGTAGGTGAGAATGAATGTATTACCGCATTTGCTTGGGAAAATGAACGCGCGCACAGATTGGTGCAAAAGAAAACTTTCATCCATACTGCGTCCTTTGTTCTGCACTCCCAATATTCCATAATAAGATAAGATAAGATAAGATAAGAATGCCTTTATTGATCCCACAGTGGGGAAATTTTCGTTGTTGCAGCATTTTAAAGTTTTACAATACATTTGATTCATCATCGTATTGTTTTCAGTTATCGTTTGCACTTGGCCCACTCAACAACCATACAGATCAAACAAATTATAGTACTACGTCGTGTGAAGTACTTCTGCCAACGTACTTTCAAGGAGACAAGCTACTTTTTCTTCCAGCGAGAACTAGCCAACTGGGACACACATGCTGAAACCGGCCTCCAGCTTTTTGGTAAATTGTGATCATTCGACACAAGCTCATAGTTATTCCAAATGCATCACTCTAATTCCAGAGCAGCGCTGGCCAAAAACAAGATGTAAATAAGTGATGAAAAAGTGTATGGAAAAAAACGAAAAAAAAAAAAACACGAGCAAAATTGAAAGACAGCACTCAAAAAATGTGCAACTTATCTATGATGTTTTTTTCCTAGATCATCTCCCTTTTCAATTAAAATTATAACCCCTGCGTTGTCTTAAAGGAATGACATTTTGCGGATTGCTTTGCTCGATCAGATTGTGTTTTCACAAGCATTATTTTCACGCAAATGTGGTTTCCGTCTCATCTTGTTTTTTCATGTGCAAATGAAACAACTTGCTCTGCTGACAGCTTGGACCTCCTTGGCCACATTTGCCGTATCAGTAGCTAGATGCCGCAACACTTCTAAGCGTTGCTTTCCTCTCAGTGATGCTGAAAGGGAGATGAGCGAAATGTTTTCAGGTTAAGGAAAATGATAATGAACAGATAAGAGGCAATCCAACACCCAATGCAGTAATGTGGACCTGGGAATCTAATTCCAAATGTAACAACAGTAACACTACATCTAGTGTTGTCTCACAAGCAACATACCCAATAGCCTGTAACTCATCATCCGAGCGTGACATCAACATATACTGTTGCCTGTATCATAGTGAGACATGAACATGTAATTGTCATTTAATTTTAAGGGGACATTTTTGAAATGCCAGAAAGAAAAGCTGTCGCAAATGAGTGCCAGTTTGGAGCTTTGTAAGGAATTATTCATCATCATTATTTAATTGTCATATCCCCTATGACAAAACTCTTGAGCCCTGCATTTCCTTTTGTCAGGGTCATTTCAATGCAGTACGACAATTTAACAACTGACCGCAGACTGTCAGGATCCACATAATTTCCTCCTCCGTCATAACTCTCAACAGTGGCTCTCCTCAGGGCTGTGCGTTGAGCCCCATTCGCTTCATTATGTTGACTTATGACTGCTCAGCCCAAAACGTAAATCATTAAATCAGAGGTCAACCCCAAATTTTTATTTAGAGCAATATGTTCTATGCAGCCCGACTAGTCTAAACACTGCATTCTGATTGATATTGTGTTTGTGGAATATGAGTTATGTAGTAAAATGGGAAATAAAAATAAATAAATAAAATGCATAAAAGCTCTGCCACAGTTTGTCTTGAGTCACAGGTGCTTCTTCTTCTACTAAACAGAACTCATTCAACTGCCCGTTGAGTAGAAGCAGCTGTGGCTAAAGCCAAACGTAGAAGGTTTTTTTACCTTCTGGACCTGGAGTTTACATCTCTGCTGTTGACTGAAAATGACATCACAGTTGCTCTGATAATTATGGCTGCGCTTCAGAAAACAGGTGAGCTGCGATTGGTTGTTACCTGAGCCCTGAGCAACTGTGATGTCATTTTCAGTTGACAGAAAGTGGCAAAATGGCTAAAAATGGGTGGATTTTGCTGCTTAACTCATATTCCACAAATGCAATATTAATCAGAATGCCATTTTTAGACTAGTGGAGGCGCATAGAACATATTATTGTAAAGTGGGTTAGGGATAGGCTTGGACTTCAGGAGGAACAAACGTCCTCACAGGGTTAGGGTTAGTGGAGTGGTTGTGGAAGAGGCTTCCCATTTTAATCAAGCACCTGAGCATCAACCTCAACCAAAACCTGCGGTCTGATTAGGCAGGCATGCCAACGCCTCCACATCCGGAGGAAACTACTGTCACTGTAACAAGTGTGCCACTTGCATAAGGAAGGATTCCGCACATTACACAGACTGCTTCCCACTCTTCCTCTGGGAAAGAGGATGCGGAGCAGTCAGAACAGGACAACGCACCTGAGGAATAGTTTCTTCCCCATAGCCGTGAGATGGCTCTGGAATCTGGGGATGCTCCCTTAAGAACAAACAAACAAACTAACTAACACACACACACACAGCCAAAAACTGCATATCCCAGTTCCTTGTGTTAACTAATCAGCTCCATACAGCCACTCGCGTCTTGCAAGGTATACCTCGTTGTCAGTTCTCTTTGTATTTATTTCCCTGGTTTCTTACAGCCTTTGTCAGTTCATTGTTGATGTTGATGTTGCATGTTATTGTCAAGTTAATCAAATCATGTTACAGTCTAATTTAGTATTTTGCTAATTCCATGTGCCTTGTTTGTTTGTTTTTTGAGTGGATATATTTGTTTTGGAGTACCCGTTACCCTTCACCTGCCCGTTGGCCTCTCAAAGACTGTGACAGAACGCAGTGGCTATTAAAGGATCATGTGGAATGACAAAGAACTGAATATGTTGTTATTGCTAAAACATGCACATTAGCAAATTGTTTAAAAGTTACTTTTTGATATAAATTCAGTAGGCCTATCAAAATTAAAGCATTAACGAAGGAGATTAATTTAAATGTTATAACGCATTAAAAAAATTAACTCAGTTAACTCAGTTTTATTGACTTCCTATGGCAGCTGACCTCTGCTCACTTTGCAGCTAAACTTCGAGAGTCACTGTCGAAAGACAGACCTTTACGTAGTTTTACTTTAAAATTTACTCGACGGCTCTTTGGAGAAATCCAAAATGATTTGTACACTTTGCAAAGTCAAATTCAAATACCATATTAGTTGTACGTCTTTGGTGTATCGTTCAACAGTTGTATTTCACAGAAAAATAATTGTATTCAAGGATCAAAAACGCTATTAGAACAGTCTTTGAATCAAAATATACTTTTTTTTTTCCAGATTAATTCCAAGATTTTACTCACCTAAATATCGGTTCCAAGCTTTGTAAAAAATTGTTGTTGAAAAATACGATCAATCGCGATCAATTATGGAACATTTTGCGATTAATTCGTTTAAAATGTTTAATTACTTGATAGCACTAAAATTAAACTAAGATGTTGATAGAAATTAAAGTCTTTTAATAGACAATACCCAAAGATGTGAAAGTGCACTAACTGCTGTTTTCACCGAAGACAGACAAGCCAAATGTCTCATTAATTAAAATGTCATTAATCCGTAGAAACATTATCAGACCTCAGAGGAGGCTCTTATTGCATGCCTGCTAAGGAAATCGGAGCCCACAATTTTCAGGCTACTTCAGCAGCAACCATCAGAGTAATGAGATATATGTGAGCGCATGGCGTTTTGACAATTAGCTAACGGCAATGGTGTTGGTAATACTGGGATCGGTTTGTGGAGCTGCTCGCCTCATGCAAATATCTCATTAAAAACTAAATGAGGTTTCATGACGACCAGTTTTCATGCTTCATAATATTTCCTCTCACATCATGGATATGTGTTTATGCATGAACTAGAGAATGACTTTGTGTAGAAATGTGTATTACAAACCTCTCAGGTCAGCGGGTCAGGACTGCATGTTAGTCAGAATGAGACTTAAAGCAGTAGTCAACCCAAACATAGATTTTTAAGATTATGTTCTATGCAGGCCCACTAGTTGAAACAGCATTCTGATTAATATTGTGCTTGTGAAATATACAATACAATACAATATAATACAATTTTATTTATATAGCGCATTTCATAACAGCTACAGGTGAGTTAAGTAACAAAATCCACCCGTTTCTAGTCATCACTGGGGACGGCCATTTTGTCACTTCAGTCGACTGAAGCTCAGCTCAGTTAAGCTTCAGAAAACAGGTGAGCCATGATCGGTTGTTATCTGAGCCTTGAGGGTCTGGATGTCATTTTTAGTCGGCAGAAGTGACAAAATGGCCCCTCCTTGATATGGCTAAAAACGGTTGGATTTTGCTGCTTAACTCATATTTCATATTAATCATAGTGCCTTGTTTGAACTAGTGGGCCTGCATAGACAATATTCTTGAAAAAAAATATGTTTGGGTTGACTTCCCTTCAATGATATGTACAGATGACTTTCGCTGATTAATTACAGTCATTTAAAATGATGTTCTGCAGCAAATATTAATTAAGTTTTGACTTCAGAGCATGCATTAATGCATAAAAACGGGATGAGAAAAATGTTGACTAAATTATGTTGTTGAACAAGATGTATCACACGTAGCAGCAGGGCAGCAAAAAGGTTCTCTGTTTGAGCCCTCCAGCATGAAACATAAAACAGTGAGCGATGTGGCGTCATACTCTTTGTATCCACTCTAAGCCCAGAGTGAAATACAAAAAAATGTTTACATGCTTTTGTAAACATGTCGCGAAAGCAAAGGACAGCAATACAGCTTAGTCAAACACCAGGAGTCACAGTAGGAACCTGGTCCCTTCATTGTGAAAAGCATACAACAAACAAATAAAGCAAAACATTCACATAGGAATACAGAATACGACAGATACAGTTTCTATTTGTATGTCCTACTATCTTACAGTTTCTTCACATTATGGCTGCTTATCACATTAAAATGCATCATGAAAACGTAGCAGAATAATGAAACCTAGAAGTCTTATTTTAAGTGGACGAACACTTATACACATACCAATATAATAGTTTTTTCAACACATTAGCTATGAAATTCTGACATAATGGGAAGGGGGGGGGGGGTGAACGGGTCAGATTATACAGGCCTGTTCGTGTGCGTATATGACCTTGCTTAAGGAGAACAATTCTTAGCAGTATCCATCCTGGTTATAATTGAACGCCGCCTTGTCTGCAGGTTTTTAATCAATTCTATTCTCAAAGTGATTGTCCTCTCTCTCGACTGCTACATGTTTACCCGTTTTCCCAATAAAGAGGTTGAAATTGGCAGACAGCCATTGAGTGGAAACTGAACCCGCCCTGCCTCGACACCAGTCGGGCCAGTGAACCACTACACTGCCAGTGAAACTGTTTGTTGGAAAGATTCTCATCAAACATACTGTTTCTGATTATGTTTCTGATTGAACTTTAAGTTCCGCGTGATTTAGAGCCCAGCGCTAAACCAAAAAGTGCAGTCTTACCAACAGGAAGATGGAAATCCTTCAGTTTAATGACTCCATGGGTGCAGCCAAGAGAGCTCACCTGTCCAAGCGAAACTACTGGCATCATCGTTCCTGTGGATGTTTGAGCCTCAAGCCAACATAAAGTGGTTATGGTAGATGTCCCGACCTCAGCAGATGAGAGCCAGCAAGGATAGCTACAGGGGACATATGCCACCATTTCAGGATTTATAGTGGATTTCGGCTCTCCGAATATTATTAGGCTGCGCTTTTGCGGAGGCCCCTCCAATGATCTGATTCACTCTGCAGGAGTGATTCCTCAATCCAAGTGAACATTCATCTCAAGACAAATCAGTCATATCAGGTATCCTGTACATCGAGAGTAGGGTTGAATACAGCGTGGAGACTCCTCATTAGTGTCGAATGCGGGCGGAACACGCTGAGGTTAGGTTGGTGGTATCAAAATGATTTCTTTTTCCAAGTCACAACCTGCCGTACGTGTCCTTCCTTATCATCCACCTGCTTTCACTTTATGAGCTCAGGCTTCGTTTATATGTGTTGAGTTTCACTTTGCCAGTTCCAGATTTTTGATTGGAAGAGAGGGACAAGGAAAGGTGCCAAGCTGTTTTCTCCATCATTTTTTTTTTTTTATTTACTATGGAGACATGCGGTTGGATGTATTCACATTGACTAAAAAAAGCTCACTCAGAAGAGAGCACATATCCGCTGATGCCGAAAGTGAAGGATTGTCATATTGATGATTTGGTTTCTCTTATCACAGGCTAGCAACAAGTTCATCAATGAGCAGAAAGTGCAAATGTGTAAACGAAATGGGGCCATGTCTTTGGTGAATCAAATTGAAAAAAGAAACATCAATTCCTCATCTGGGTCAATATCACTCTAAAGCAATGTTTCTCAACCTATATTGAGCCAAGGCACATATTTCACATTGGAAAAAAAATCTCACGGCACACCACTTAGCATAACGATTCACAAAAAGTGTCATTATGTTCCTTCTGTCATCTAGTGGAAGAACATTGTATTGCTGTGCCTGGTACTGTACTGTATGATACATAAATATCTTAACAAAACTTTTTTTAAAATTAGAAATATATATTTTTGGACAAAATAATTGACATTGGATAATTTACCACGGCACACCTGATGATCACACTAATGTGCCACGGCACACTGGTTGAGAATCACTGCTCTAAAGTGCCTTTGGTAACCTCATCAGAACCACTCACTCATTGTCAAAATGTGGTATTTGTACACATACTAGTAAAATGCTAGCCTCTTCAAATGTGTTTTCTTCAATTTATACCATTTTATTCATTTGTAATTTTGTCTCGAAAAATGATCTGCTATTTACAGGGTGTGTAATAATAAATTAGATGGTTAATAAACAATAATAAAAAAAAGACATTCATAGTCCACAGCGTGTTATTTGATAAAATTTGTCTTTGTGATCATGTGTATTCTATCTTTCATAATCATATTTACCATTTTGCTCAGTGTTGATATTTGACTTTGATTTAATCCCACTTGATATAGAATAAAGAGGCCATTTGTGGTGATAGTTTTCACAGTCACATTTGTGACATGCGTCAATGACGTGACGTCAACTTTTTAAAATCAAAATACACCAAATGTTGGTTTGGAGTTGGTATTTTCTGAAGCAACTTTCCATCAAATCTGTGAAAACAGCAATATAGCTGTTGTTTACCCTAATCCAGGGACCACATCTCAGTAAAATGAAAATTTCAAGAAAGCTTTTCCTTTTTGATAAAGCTACTGAGTCACCTGCTTTGACTGTAATGCAGCACAACATTTGTGTAGAGAGATGGAAGGCGGTGGGTATGAAAGGCTCTCTCAAGTGAAACGTTGCACCCAAATGGCTCATCGGCTTCCCACACCTTCTCATATTGATTAAAAAAAAAAATAGAAAAAAGATCATGCAAATGGTTTTGTGAGAGGTTATGAGATGTGTTTAGCTGTCTCTCACTTAGGGTTGTGGGCTCATTTGCATATAATAATAACAACAACAATGATAATAATAATAATAATAATAATAATAATAATAATAATGGGTTGAAAAGAAACAACTCAACCAAAACTTGTGACAGTGTCACATTATTTAGTGCCGGAAATTCCACATTTTCATACATCAGGAAAGCACATTAGGAATGATTGAAATAGACATATTTTGTGTAATTATAAATATCTTCTAAATATCGAAATATCTTAATAGGAGATGCAGATAAGAGCAATATAGTAATACAAGTGTGTGTTATCAGTAAATGAGCTACAGACTCCATTGCAGTGACCCTGCAATTCAATCTCTCACACACCAAAATGCCCTTGAGGTGGTGATCATGAATTAGATAGCATGTTTGTCCTCTAGATCAGCGATTGCCGTCCAGTGTGCTTTGAAACATTATCAAGTGTGCCAGGCTAGATTACCACTATAATTTCACTTAAATGCTCAGAAACGTATTCCATTACAACATAATGTTGCTTTGTTCAACTTTCCGGGGCCAACGACGTATTAGTGGTATCACGGACACGGCCAACGACCTCGCCGTGTCGACGCATGGCGATGACGAGCAGCTTCAGATTGTGATGTTGATCCCTAGGAGGAGGTCAAAGTGTTGACAGTCGGAGCTTGCCAAAATGATCTTTGAGATTGTACTAAAGCTCTCAAATGAAATGAAACGTTGCTCTTTTTAAATCTCTTTTTAAATCTCTATCTACACTACACTCTTACTACCTGAGGGGGATTTGCTTGTAGTATTTGAGTTTAATTGGGTCCAAAGAGGTTTGGTAACATTACGCATTTTTATGTGACCAGTTAAAGATTTAACATACATGACTGGAATTCAGACGCCTCCGGGATCAACAAAAGACAACAGACGAGATTTGTTTCTTTTCAAAGGTTGTGGAAACCACTGAATAAAATATTGGATCATCAGAGCATTGAATTATTATTATTATTATTAATATTATTATTTTAGTTTTTGGGGCCTCATAGGAGAATAAGTAGGAAAACAAGTTGTTGTTGTTTTTTTTAATGTAGAAACTTCATACAATTTTATACCCAATGGCAGAATGAGTTAAGTTAGTTCTTTGATTGCACATTTATGCTGTGGGGGAAAAAAAATAACTTTAATTATTTTCTGTCGACAATTGACCCGCCTCAAAGAGGAAGTCAAGTAAAAAATGTTCTTTACAATTTGTTCTATACGCCCCCACAAACCTATACATGGTGTTCTGGTTAATAATACACTTAATAATGAAATGTGAACTAAGCAGAAAAATCCATCCGTTTTTATCCATCTCAGGGTGCTGCCATTTTGACGCAACTGAAAATAACATCAGAGTGCCTCAGAGGGCTCATTACATGACCAAACCTGGAATCTGTGGCCATGATGTTTGCAACCTGGGCCCTTTGGCACTGTATGTCATTTTCAGTCGACAGCAAGTGACAAAATCCCCCTGAGTTGGATAAAAACAGGTGTATTTACTTTAGTTCTTTTATTAATTAATATTCGTTATACGCAATATTGATCCGAATATCGTGTTTAGTTCATGGGGGTGCATAAGATATAATACTATAAAGATTTTTTTTAATTTGATTCCCGCATAAACAACTATGTTTGGGTTGCTGGGACACTGATCCGGGACCTTCACCTTGCACTTGACACTCAGTAAAACTCATGCATCTTTCCTACATTCTACAGCAATGTTTTTACCACCTTTAAATCCCATCAGTGAGGAGCTATAACATCATCTGCAGACTCTCATCCATCTCAGCCTGCCTTGAAGCACAGACATCCTATCAAGTGTCACACTTGACGTCTCCTTCATACAGCTTTGATTGTCACAATTGTACTACAGAATTGAGGTCCTAATTCAGAACATGACATGATAAGTACAACAAAGAGTTGCTGATGTGGACATTATATGGAGCTGGTGGATAAAAGAGCATAATCAAGAAGGAATATGGAGGCCACCCCTAAAGAACATAAATCAGGACAATGGCCAAGCAAAGATATCTTTTCAACAATTGACAATTAAAATGAATAACGAATATCTTACCTACCAGCACTGAATGGAAGCTTTGTTTTCAGCCAACTGAACCTAGAAAAAAACAATGCAAAGCAAGAACTTGAAGACAACAAGCCTTCTCGTAGTGGTCCCTTTTAGGGAAATTCTCGACATGTCATTACCGTGTCTAAGGGGGAGTTTTCAGTTGTGTGGTTAATATGGGCTAATATCCATCATTTCTCCAAATCATGTTTCTAAGTCTCACTGAGGACTCTAAATTTATTGTCCATTGGTATGAATAGTTTTTTGTTTACATACTCTTTGATTGATGACCAGTCCAGGGTGTCCACCACACAATTCAGGGACGGTTCCAGTGCTACAGAAAATACTTGTGAAAGACTGGATATTAGAGATTTATTCTTATTTTTTATTTTTTTGGCTTGACTTGGGCCAGAACGTGGCTAATGTATGGGCCTGGAAAAACCAAGGTGGGCCTGAATATTTCTCTCAATGAGCACGATGTGTCCTGTCCCGACACATCGTGTATTCAAATAAAGCTTCCTTAGACAACCAAAATTATGCCATTCTTAATATTCTAAAAAAAAAAGAAAAAAAACCACAAATTAGAAAATTAATAATCCTAATAATACAAACAATTTAAAAGTATATATTTTTTGATGAATCGCACTGGGTCTATCAATCTTGGTGCGCCTGTGCACACCCGGGCCCATGGCTCCTCCCCTGTTTCATACATCTAACCATTAACTGGTTAAATTTAAGTCGAGATAACCGAGGCCGCAGTGCTCACTAAGCCCTTAAAGGTATTTATTATGAGCTGATTGGCAGAGATTCTCACAGAAATTGCGACTTATCTTGGAGACATCAGGGAAAAGATGTAGTCTAAATTACCTTGCAGAGTATGGACGTGCTGTGCAGTGAAGGTTACTTGAAATAATGCATAAAACCCACTGATTCTGCCCAAGATGCCCTTGATAGTTCCTTCCCCGAACAAGGGTTTTCTTAATGTGTGCACTTCAATTGTGCTCTATTTTATCACTGCATTGGCATTCTGTTGAAGAACCCATTTGTACTGCGACTGTCAAGATCACCTCAGTAATGAATGAAGAGGGACTTTAACAGTCTCTGGTGGCTTTCATGGTAATTTTCGTCCCCATTTGAATGCGCTATATGTCTGACAAGTAAACCCAAAATAACATTTGCAGCGTTTTCATTAGGTGAGCAGAAGGCACAAGATTGGCCCAGTTCTGCCAAAAAAAACACCTCCCCATAGACGACACAAACAAGATAAGCAGCGATATCACACAAAACTTGCTTGCCCTCAATACTGATTGTGACAAAGCGCCATGAAGACAAATTTAGTCCATATGATAAGTGACACTAAATTTAGCGCAAATGCTGAGTGTTATTGTGATGTTCCAGATTTCAACTGTTTGTGGAAAATGAATGTTGTCATCACAGATTTTGAAATGTGTTCAAGTTTAGAGCATTACTGGATGTGCTCTGCTTTGTCCCAGACAAGCTTTAAGAAGCATTAATTAAGGAGCATTTGTAGATGAGTCCGTTAAAAGTTACAGTGCTAATTATTGTCTGCATTCCCACAGAAGATTGAGTTGCTGAAATATGTGAAAATACTTGAAGTACAGTGAATTCAGAGATTTGGTTCTAAATACACTTCTTGGATACATGTTTGAAAATAATGAGTCGTATGAGTCGCTCCTCCCCCAACTAAATAAGCGCCTTTGTTTATATTCGTGGTTTATTGTTCTCTATTTGCACAATCAGCGGACATGCCCACGGAATCGGAGAGCAGAGAGAATAGCTTGATTTCTTATGATTATTGAAGTCTTATTTCATATACTTAAAAAAAATCATTTGAATTTGACAAAGTTAATAACAACACTCTTTTCTGTTTTGTGTCTAATTTACAAGACATTTTAAACCTTACAGGGACTGTATTTGTTGTCCCCTAGGTTTTAGTCAGATGTCAAGTAAAATTCGCCGTTAAGCAAAGCCTCACCCACCGCTAAACATGCATTTGCTGAAAAGCCGACTGAAACGAATTCAAAGAAAACCTCTGCTGAATGTCCAAAATCCGAGTAACTGAAGGGAAGTAAAAAGGTTATTTGTAGTGAAAGATATCAAAGAACTGATTCATTGAGAGACGCCCTGGCCGGTCCACCCGTGCCTGAAGTAACAAAACAAAACAACGATTACCCGACTTAATCCATCTTTTAATTGCTACCACTATTATGTTGCGATTATAGAAACCATCAATACTGTGCGAAAGCACAATATAAAAGGAAAGCACACGTGGAGCAATCATCCGGAGCAATTCAGAATTAACATTTGATAAAATGACAAAAGCAAAAACTTTCAATAAAATACATCATACTCACCAACGATGCTGATTAATCATTGTATTCATTGGTGCAGGTTACAACAGATGTGTTTTGCTAGTCAGGTTTCTCTGAATACGTTTCGCTCTGACTACCCAATCAGAGGACAGAGAACGCAAAGTGATTAACCACATACAGTGCGTGAGGCTGTCGATGCGATGGCTCTCCTATCTAGGTCGTTGCTTCACTGCAGAGCAACAATTGGCAGATTCCCGCCTCACGCAGACAGCAGATGTTGCACATAAAAAGACTGTGACTGCGGGGTTAGGGGAAGGGAATAAACACTATTTCAAAATGCACAACAAAGTGGCTGCTGCAATGCACTTGTGGAAACAATAGAGTACAATTTTCACTGTAGGAGAAGCCTTATGATCCAACGTGTGTGATGCTTGACATGGCTGTGAAGGCAACACTGAAACGTGAGGAGCACAGACACGCCAAGTGCGTCGTGTTTTAATAACACAAAAATATTGTGCAAACAGCAAAAATGTTAGATGGATCATCCCTCTCCCACTGTAGCCTCTATTAACTACAGAAAACGGACATTTGCTATCACATGAAAGATTTTTTAGTTGAGGCAAAACTACTGGCATAATATTTAGAGGCAAACAACAATCACCCAATAAAAACAGGAAAGTGTCTTCAAAAGACCTTGTGTATTGTGATGGTGTATTTTTCAAACCATGTGCAACCTTTTGATATTTGATCCTGTTTTTGATACTATAGCATGACAGATAATAACTTTATAAAATGCTCGAAAGTACACATTACATTTTTGTTTTGGTCCCAACCTTTAGCGATGTCCAAACGTTAGGCGTTTGAAATGCACATCTGGTTTTGCTGAGTCAATTCTGTATTTCTGTGCCCATTCCCTCATCAATCTTAACAATGTTCTTCTGTTGTTGTTACCGGTGCAGGACCCCGGGCACTAAAGAGATCGATCGATTCAATGCCCTGAAAATGAAATGTTTGGTATAATGACAAGATTTACAGGCTTGTCTCTACCAGCCCGGCAGAACATGCTAAGTGCATTTCAAGTGGGGCTTATACTGCCACATAGATGCCTTGTGTTAGCCCTCTGAGACGTTTCCCATATTTCAAATGTTGGGGCCACTCATATCTCATGGTATCACTGTATTCATCATGAATGTTTATTTATTTACGTTTTTTATTGCTACATATAATGCAATCAGGCTTGCTTATAGTTTCAGTAACTATATACTTGTATTTTAGTTGTGCAAGATTGTACACTAGAGTAAATTATTTATCTGCAGGGCAGGGATGTGTGATTTAAATAAGCAGCTTGACATTCTGGGAGAGTATGGAAGGTAAACATGAAACTGCTGCCTAGAGTCAGTCAGCTTAGATCATCAGGACCTGCAGTGACTTCCCAGAGTTGCAGCTGCTTGCCTGCAGCCTTGCAAAGCTGAGGTGATTAATTCACAATATGTGTATATATATATATTTAGACATGTGTCTCAAGCGATTAAAATATTTAATCGCAGTTAATCGCATTTTTTCATAGTTAACTTGTAGTTAATCGCATATTTTATATATTGTAAAAAAAATCCTTTGATTTTTCTGTCCCAAACAAAACATATTGATTTTTAAGAATATGCTCCATGCAAGCCCACTAGTTGAAAGGCATTTGTTTGTGGAATAAGAGTTAATCCACCTGTGGGGGGGGGGCAGCCATTTTGTCACGTCTTTCGACTGAAAATGATATCACAGTTAACGATCTCAGCTCACCTGTTTTCTGAAACGGAGCCATGATTGGTCGTTATTTGAGCCCTCAGGGCATCTGTGATATCATTTTCAGTCGACAGAAGTGATAAAATGGCCAACCTCTGAGATACAATACAATACAATACAATTTTATTTACATAGCGCATGTCATAACAGCTAGAGCTGTAACAAAGCACTTTACAAACAATACTATACGTTTAAAAAAATAAAAATAAAAGGCTGTGATACACGTATTCATAAATATAGATATAAATAAATAATATATAAAATATAAATAAAAATATAAATAAATAAAGCCAATAATTTAACATAAAAAACTATGTACAATTGACAACGGAAAAGAGCCGAAAATTTCAGGTCCGACCAAAAGCCAGAGAAAAGAAATGTGTCTTCAACCGGGTTTTAAAAATGGACAGAGAGGGAGCTTGCCTAATAACCAATGGGAGGTCATTCCAGAGGGAAGGACCAGCACCAGAAAAGGCTCGAACCCCTCTGAGGTTCCGCTTGGTCCTTGTTTTAACTAGGGGGTCTGCATAGAACATATTTAGGAAAAAAATGTGTTTGGGTTGACTTCCTCTTAAATTGAAAAAACAAGCATTGGATTCAACTCAGGCAAACAGCCCCCCAGCCATTTCAAACACACACACATTCACCCCCACACACCCACACAATCGGGCGACTTGTTGCTTAATCTCCGCTTAGTTTTAGAACGACTAAAAAGATTATTACTCGCTGCTCGAGTGTCTAATAAAGGTATTTTGTTTATTAAAATCCTGTTGTAGGTATATTTTAATGTCGCTTTTTACAAGGTAGACTGACTTGAAGAAAACACAACGACAACATGTTCACAGATATGGTTTTATTTGTCAAACTGAACTGAATTCTGAAGTTGAAGCATCTTTTTAATTTGTTTTCTTTTTTTTTTAGCTGTACACATGTGGTGTCCTTCAGCTGGCTTGAACCTAACCAGCATTATTCTTAATTACATTTTCTAGTTGGACAGATAAAATGACATACAAAGACAAGATGAGCTTCTCTTCAGTTTCTCCCTCTTGAGATGCGCTTGTACAACACACAAGACAATCAATGGTGAGTAAAAAGAAAAACCTGTGTGAAACACAACAACTTCATGTACCGGTGAACATCATTATACTATACAGTTCAAACTCATCATGCAAATCCGCCCGCTCTTGTGCTCGCAGGTGACAAGGACCAGATGCCGGCTGAAGGGATTCGGCAGTAAACAACTTTTGTCTAAATAAAATTGAATATTTCTCTATGCGTGCCTTGCATCCATGAACGTGAATAAGGCTAGTCACTGATTGATGTTTTAGTCACCTACAACATACTTTTTGTGTGTAAATACGGTATTTACACACAATACAATGTTTGCACAGCTAAAGATGTCTATAGATATTTTTTTTTTTGCAGTGCTTTATCTCATTTGGACAAAGACTTCCTTGATGTTTTGCTTCCCTAAATTTGAATACTAAGTGAATGGAACAACCGCTGCCATTTGGCGAGCTTGGAGCATTAAATGAAATTGTTTACTTTCTCTTAATACAGTTTCATTTTCTATTTCAGGCTCTACTGCAATCTAAGATTGGATGTGCTGCAGTTGTACAATATGAAATAAAATGGATAAATTCCATTGAGTTCATCAGTAATGCGATACAACAGAGCTTCCCCTTCAACTTTCCTCAACACGGTAAAGTTTGGAACAAATACAGAATCACAATAGTAATTCGAGACCATTATAAAGAACATCCATTTAATTGGGCAGACTAACACCGTTTTGTATCCATTCAAGCCAACTACAATATCCTGAATGTGATTGCTACACAGATATCTTAATTACTTTCCCCCACGTTTTCACAGCACTCTACATACTTGTCATCAGAGCTCAAACAGGAATTAACACTTTTCCATCGACAGACACTGGTAGTACCAGGTACTATGTCTACCTCATCTGCGGGGGTTCCAAGCAGGCCAAACCTATATCATACTGTATTTCCAAGTAATGTAAACCACTCGTAGTTACTCGTTGATGGCTCGTCATTGTCATTTTGAGGATGCATGGCTAGAAATAACCAAAACAATAACACATGCTTAAGTTCTGGACACATCTGTATTTTTTTCTTTGCCCGAGCACACGAAACCACAGCAACTGAGCTGGCCTAAAGTGGTGCCTGTGTGCGTTGGAAATATTGTGACAAATGCGTCAAAAGCACAAAACGTCTCACTTTAAGATTGTAATTGCTTTGCCGGTTTAAAAGAAACTATCCCATTGAGTTGAAGACACAATCCTTATTCAGTTTGAAGAGTGTTTGGTGAACTGTTACCATTGTTATTGCAAGTGTGTGAGATCATTGCTTACGCCTGCTGTATAATTCATCGAGCAATTGTCAATTTAAACGCAATAAAAGTAAATGGTTCACTTCTTGACTTACGCTTACTCACTAACCATTGTGGTTAAATAATAATGCACGGATTGTGTACAAGGTTGTGGGTTTTATGAGCGACTTACAGTATATCCTGAGCTTTTTAATAAATTCAGCTTACATATCGACAACACTGAACACAGATTAATAAAACGTGGAAAAAAAAACAAATCAAACAAAAAAAAATTGAATAAATACAAAACGCACAAACATTAAACACACGTGTACGAAATAATAGCAATGAACGCTGAGACAAGTCAACATCTGTGTCAGTGCTGCAATACAAATGAATGAATCGTCAAGAATCAACTTCACTTAGCTATTTTGTTGCCGAACAATTTGAAAATGTATGGAAAAAAACCTCCCTCAAAGTGAAGCCATTAAGTTCACGGCTGGAGGTTTTGACTGATTTGTCGTATTAAGCAGTCTTTTTCTTCACGCACCATGCAATTTCCTAGTCTTTTACATATAATACAAGAGCTTTTAATAATGTTTTGTTTGATTCAATAATGCAAGTGCCCATTAAGGTGAAAGCGTGGCCTGACATAGTTAAAGTAAAAATATATTTGACAATATCGTGTGTGTGTATGTGTGTGTGCGTGTGTGGGGGTGTATGTGCGCATGTGTATGAGGGTGCTAATGCAACACGTTTGACGTATACTTTGTTTAAAAAGTGACTCTTTACAATAGTTTGTATGGCAAATCCACAGTGAGACCCCAGCCTCAGACAGCCCACCCCCCTCCCCAGAACCCATAAATGTATATTACAGTTCTCGAGAACAATAAAAAGGCAAGAATCACACTGTAAAGAAAACAAACTTGACATAGGAATACAACAGAGCATTAAATTATCGTACAAATAATAGATCAAAAGTGGTGACTCTTCACAAATTCTTGGGGGAAAAAAAACTACTGGAAATCAACTTGTTTTTTTGTTTTTACAGATTGCACAGTTTGTTTTCCCACTACTGGGTGACATACGCCAGTATACCGTTAGGACGGGAGGGATGTTGAAGCAAAGGAGGGAAGGACATCATTCTTCCACAGTGCAGCCGAGTACCTCTGCACGCAAAGTGATCCTTCCGTACCACGACCACGGAAGGATCCGGATGAGCCGAGCGTAGATGGGTGGATCGATCACGTTCTTTCTGTGGGTTTCGTTGTCAAAGTTCCCCTGAAAGACCTGCAAACACAGAAACACACTGGAACTTTTGTTCTTTTGGTTCATGTGCAGACCCATTCTTTTTCTATATTTTCCGTCACTTTAGTAGAGGTACATCTTCGTCTTAGCAGTCCATAAATCTTTGTTCCAAAACTTTTGTGGCTCATCTCTAATCTGGTCCAAAACACACAAATTCATCTGTGAAGCATGATTGATGGAGGTAATGTCATGGCTTGGGCTTGCATGGCTGCTTCTGGAAAAGTCTTTATTGATGATGTAACTCATGATGGTAGCAGCTGAATGGATTCGGAAGCCTACAAAACCATTTTGGCTGGCAATTTACTGAAAAAAAATATCCAAACCAATTGGGAGAAGCTTCACCATGCAACAAAATAATGAGGCAAAACACAGTGCCAACACAACTAGCCTCTAACCAGACCTGAAAGCGGAAGACAACCCAAACATATTTTTTTCAAGAATATGTTCTATGCAAGCCCTAGTTGAAACAAGACATTCTGATAAATATTGCATTTTTGGAATAAGAGTTAATCCACCCGTTTTTAGCCATGTCTGGGGGCGGCCATTTTGTCACTTCTGTCGACTGAAAATGACATTACAACCGCTCAGGGCTCAGGTAACGACCAATCACGGCTGACCCGTTTTCTGAAGCTGAGCCGTGATTGGTCGCTACCTGAGTAACTGTGATGTCATTTTCAGTTGACAGAAAGTGACAAAATGGCTGGATGCAGTTGTTGCAGGCAAGGATTACGCCACCAAATATGAAATGTTATTCACTTTCAGTCAATTTAATAATGTCCTTTCCAATACTTTTGCTCATGTGAAAAATGGGTGGCTTCAAACAAAAAGTGATCTGTCCTGAGTTGTTAAATTATTGTAGTTTTTAGACACCTTCTTTGGTTTTTGTTCAACGTGACAAGATTTGCTAAAAATGACCAATCTGTCAAAATGTTAAGTCTGCTAACAATGACCAGCTCAACCTGAGAGAAACACACCAAGACTTTTAAAAAAAACATATGATGGGTACAAATTGAGTATTTTGAGTTGCGGAAAAATTGATTTTTGAGGAACATTTTTGTGCAGTATTAAAAAAAAAAAAAAAACACCTTCAAATTACAGTAAACCTGTATAACTTCATTATTTTCAACATAACTCCTCCTTGACCGTTTTGTTTTCTGCTATTGTGGGAACCCTTCTCCGAATGGCTGACATATTCCAGTTAAAAATATTAACCAAAAAGCCAGTACGAGCCGAAATTGCAACAATTTCTCCAAGTCAACAAATCAAAATGACGGTGATGTTTCAAATGGCACCACTTGCCCTAAAAAACTTTCCTTCAATAGTCCAAACGGAAAATTATTCATGAGAAGAGCAGCGTGGGCAGTGTAATTGTGTACATGTATATAATAATTGTTTATTTGTTAGGTGGACTTTATGGGTGTTGGAAATGCTGATTCCATTTATTTATTTATCTATTGAATCCCACAAAGATGCCGGCCACGTGTCACGTTGGTTGTTCAGAGTATGAATAATTTCAGCCTTAACTGGAGAGATTCAGCCCTTTGATTCTCATTCATCTCACTGTCTAAATTTACACCATCTCTTGTTGGGATCAATCAAGACCAAGTTATTGATTTATCCGTCACACTGTTTCCACTCAGGTGGTCAGGAGGTTAATTATCCATCAGATCCTTCATTCGCTTATAGATAACAAAATGTGGTTGCTGTCAAAACAATTGCAAACAACTTGTTCATTCTACCACTTGTCTGCCAGCTTGGGGAAAAATCGGTATCAGTCATCAATAATTAATAGCAGTTTTGGGGGACAACTTGTACACTGTGTCCATGCAATGTGCACTGATGTTTCAGTGAGAATACTTCTGAATTTGCAGTGTCTCTCAAGGATAATAAGAGCAAAGAGCAAATAAATGTGGGCGACCTGGACTCTTAACCTAACCAGCAGGTTTAAATAAGACACACATTAGTATTTCCCAAGGCGCACAAGTCCTCCGCTGGCATTGAGAAGCACCCGCTTTACCAGACACCACAATCAATAGTTGGAAGCAAAGTTTGCAGTTCCAGAGACAGTTTCGAGTAAGAATTTTGAGTTGCATTATTGTGTCTATTTTTAAATCATCCATCCAGTCCTGATTACTGGAGATTGCAGCTCCCCGGAGAAGAGATGGCAAATTGGTTTGCAATTAGGGATTAAATTCAGTCTTCCCTCAGGCTGATTAAAGATACCTACCGGGCGGATACGCAGCTTCATTAGGCACATTTCATAATGCACATTAAGCTACAAACTTTGCGCTATTAATAATAAAGTATAAGTCACAACCAACAGTAACCCCCTTCTGAGGTCAATATACCAATCGATCCAAGTCAGGATCGACAAACTCTTCCATGAACATTGTTGTATTAAAGATGAGTTGAAATGTGGTAATAAAATTGTGACAGACATCACGGGAAAAGTGCTGATATACCGCATATAGGATATAAAGTTGTTTGCTTGTCCACCGCTCCAAACCCTGCCTTCCTACACAGATAAGAGTGACACGTAAGAAAAAAAGGTTTCACTAGAGGAGCGAAATGATGAAACAGAATGTGTGAGGAAAGTGACAGTTCGTATTTATTAGAATATCAATATGGGGAAAATAATGAAAGACTACAACTGGCACATGATCAAAACACTAAGATGTAAACACACTAAATATGGCAGTACGTCACAAAAACAAACAGGATGAATGAAGAACTGTATTACATGAATATGTTATCACATATTTGCTTATTGATCAATGACTACAATATGTAATTGGGCCAATAAATGCTGGAATCGTCTTTCGGGGTTTTATTTGTACTTCATTTACAATAAACAACACTCGGAGTTTAAATACAAGGTAATTTTCTCAACACCCATGTGACTAACATAACCCTAGACAATGTATAGATGATTAATTCAGGATAATTAATACATAGATTTGTTAATGGGTCCATATTTTTGTCAAGGGAATCATTTCTCGACAGAATTAAAATTAATGTTGGATTCGTTGCAGTAAGTGTTCATTTCTTTCCACTTTTGGCCCACAACAGTAATTGAATCCTTCTCTTTGAACGTGTCAGGAAAAACTTTGCTGAATCAATGACAGAAGGAGCCTGGTGTATAAAACTAAAAATAGATATTCCAATTTGATTTCAATCAGCCATTTGAGCATTCAATTAAATCCCAAACACAATGAGTTATAAGTTGCTATCATCCATTTGTCATTATTGCTATAGAGGTTTGCAGTTTAGAACCATTTTTCCAGTTATGTAAGAGATGCTTGAAATGTAACAGGCACACATTGTATACTAAAATTGAGCAAGACTTATTTTAGGAGAATGAAATGAAACCCCAAATGATATTTGTATTCAAAAATGCAAAAAAAATATATATATATATGAAAATGAGTTGAAGAATGTCCCATTGTTCATCGGTTGCTTGGATTGTGCCCACTGATTTTTCCATTTTGCACAACAGTGAGTCCCATTACATTCCAATTACATGTGCATAATCATGTGTTTTTAATTGGACTGATCATATCCTTCAATGAAGCTACCCCCGTAGATTAATTTCCTTTTAATAAACTTCATTCTACTGTCAATTAAGCACTTACAAACGCAATGCTGCATCCTGCGTGTTTGTAGCCATTAGTTGGGCCCTGCACTGTTGTTTAAAGGTTTATTGCAAGCAAAGTGATTCATAAATTAATTATCAGACTTCATTTAGCCTCCATTTGTTGCTTGGGTAGTTCAGTGGCAGGACTGCGGTGTAGATGTGATGACAATTCCTATCAGCATGCGGCACAATGTGTTACGTTGATTATATTTTACAGTGCCAAGCCAACGACAGAGAAACAGAGCTTCTGAAATATTGTTGGCAGACACCAAAGTGTTTGTTTCATTTCTGGGGATGTCAAAAAAAAAAGTCAACGCACAGAAACATCACCACCCCACTCAAAGTGAGATCTACAACTGCCGGGCCATAGCAACGTACTGCTGTAAAATTGACTTGAATGACACTCAGTATCAGCATATTGATGTCAAGGCCAAAAGTTACAGTATACACAAGTGAAAAAAACATTTAGTGGGTGCATTCTAATTGTTATTATACAGTCCGCTCCAAAGGTATTAGAACAGCAAGGTCAATTCTTTTGGTTTAAAGACATATGTGTTTCAGATCAAAAGATGAACATGAGACAAACGTTTTGCATTCCAGGTTTTATTTCGTGGTATTTTCATCTAGATGTGTTAAGATTATCTGATACTAATCAGCAAATCATTTCCCAAAAAAAAAAATAATATTTGTCATTTAAATCTGAACATAACGTATTAAAGTGCATTGTCCTGTTCATGTGTCATCTCCAGCCATACCAATTCCTTTGAACTAAAACTAACTAACTACATTGTGGGATTAATTTATGACTTGCCTGCAGATGAGAACCTGGCAGGAAGTAAAAATATATACTGTAGTTGACCTCTCTATTGCGGTGTTGGAACAAAACAGGGCCTTGCCCGAAAATTCTCAGAAATGTCTTGGTTGGAATTAGGATTCAGGTAGAACGCCCCATTGATGAACACATTGATTAAGTTATGAGAGCATACAGTGTATCGTTAAGGAAAGGTCACCATGTGGCACGTCTCTTGTGAAGAAAAGGCAAACATGGTGTCCTGAAGACTCTGTAAAGAGATCCTGATATGAGAGCCAGTGAGCTGCTGCCTGCGATATCTGTATTCTGACAGAGGCTCCTCTCTAAATCTCCATCTAACCGCCTTTAGCCGCTGCCACACAAGAGCTGAAGGCAGCAGCTGAGAAGAATACTTAGAAGCATCGGACACCGTGCCCAAACCAAACAGCCAGGCACACGTGCACACGCACGCACACACACACACACACACACACACACACAATCACACACACTATCTATATATCCCTGTCAAGTCCACTATTGTGGTGTGGCAGGAGGAGCCACACGAGTCCAGCAGTCAAATGTGTCCTCTGGCATTAATAGCAACTTGAGCCGTCTGAGGGGGGAAGCACCTTGAAGAATCATACTTGTGAAAGGTCCCCTGGCTCACTCTGAGAACAAACTGATTGACATTCTCCGCAGCCCTGCTAAACAAGCCGTCTTCTTCTAATACACAGCACACACTCCGGCTGACTGGCTGTCCTTGTTTTGCTCTGAAGTATATTGCCAAAACAACAAGGGGGAGGTGGATTATACACTGAAAGAAATTGCTTTTATCTGTTTTTAAAATCCGAGCGAGATAAAAACATTATTGCGTAGATCAACGTGAAGGTCAAAAGTGGGAAGTCGGCCTAAAGTCGGTAGACAGATGAAGGTGGAAGGAATTCCTAGACGAGGCCCAGGGACTGGCCTGCAGGCTCGTCAGGATAAAAAGTATCCTCAATGGAGTTCCTTCACCCTGATTCTTGTGATGTTGTATCCAAATGACATTCCAATACACCAAACTTGTCTTTGAGTATTTGATACAACAAATACAGGACAAACATTACGGTCAAGTAGGAACATCAATGCTGGGTCGTACCTCCGTATCTCGTGAGAGCAGGAAGTCAGGAGACCCCCCACCCTCATGAGATAATGGCTTATATAAATCAGTGCAAGTCCCTCATTGCCAGGAAGAGATCTCTTTCCTAAGATTTACGTGGCCTAATGTGATTACGTTATTTATTGTCATCAGTTTTATCAAATCAGTTTATGTGTGTGCGTGTATGTCCTACTGTGTAGTGAAAGCTGCAGCATAAGAATATATCTCATAACGTCATACATCTTTGGCACAGTTAATATAAGTCCAGTCTATTTGCACTAGGGTATTTGGTTCTGATTCCTAGTTTTTGGGGGACTTTTGTGTGCATGTTAGTGGTAATAAATATTCATTTATTTAATAATAAAATCTCAAAATGTTTTAAAGTAACATTTGTTTCTCAAAATATAACATTTGACAAATAATAACAACAAAAAAAAACCCATCATGAATTTATAGCAAATGAGCCAAAGAGGATAGAAAGAGGATAAAGCATAAATAATACAAACACTGAATCGAGCAGAGCGTGGCCATTTTACGAAAAATTCCCGGTCAGTTTATCGCCGGTCCATTTATCACCCTTCCGGTGTCCGTATGTCCGCGTTTTGTGAGGCCAGACCAAACAGTAATCGCCTATAGGCTAGTCCGCCTATCATTTTAAACATGCTTCCGCGAGCGTTTCCGTCTATCAACTTCGACTGGAAAATATACCGCATATTGCACCGCTCATCTGAATTAAAAAAAATGAAGCAATTAAGATACTGTAATGTTCCAAGGAGAGCATTCTATTTTACCTGGATGTCTGCTTACGACAAAAGAAAATGTTTATATTCTTTTTATTTGAACTACAGTACTTCCAGACTTCCCCAACTTAAATTTACCGGAAACTTTCACACCTTTGCACCCCAAATGATAACACATACTAATTTCAATTTGCTCAATGTGGTAAGGTCTTCAAAAGGCTCCAGATTTTCTATCGCCACAGTGTCCCCCAGCCACAAATAATCAGAAGAGGCAGTGTTTATCTGTCAGTAACAGGGAGAGTGAGAAAAGTAAACAGTGGCCTACTTGCCGACAGCAAGTGAAAGACAAAGGTTTTTAGTTCCGGCTGCAGCTCTCCTCATATCAACAGAGAGGCGATTGCAGCCCCCACTGCCTCTGATGTCGAGGCCGATTGGAGGGGACATGTGTACTCTGCTGAAGGGCCGTAAACAAGATTTTCTGAACAGAACTGTTCAAGCTTGGTTGACACAACAGTCTTATCTGATCCTAAAGCAGAGAGGCAATCCGAGCTAGGTCAGTCTGAGGCCTGGAAGACGAGATGTCGAAGTGGGAAGGAGACTCAGGCAAGGTCCAAAATTGATATTTGGCATTTTAATCAGCTTCACACTTCTTTTTTTCTGTTTTATTTTTCAGGCTTTTTCTCTTCATCTGGAATGGAACCATCTTTAATGATGTAATAAAAAAAAAAATAATAATAAAAAAAAAAAAAAAATATATATATATATATACATATATATATATATATATATATATATATATATATATATATATATATATATATACACATATATATATATATATATATATATATATATATATATATATATATATATATATATGGGGGTCACGGTTCGGTATGGGTTCGGTACAGCAATAAGTCAATAAGTGAATGCAGCATCAGGCGTTGACCTTTTTTTTTTTTTTACCCCCATCGTCGCATGACTGCATGCACTGAACCGTGAAACCCGCAACGAAACGGTTCGGGATGAATACAAAAACCGTTACACCCCTAATACATACGTATGCGCATAAACATACATATAAGTATATGCACATATGTATGCATATGACTTTTTCCCTATGTATGTGTGCGTTATGCACAAGATGGGGCATCTTGGGGGTTAACGCTACATACCTTGTCCTTTCCTTGCTTCTCATCTTGGTATATTTTCCACCGCTCTCCATCATTACTGTATGCCAATTTGTACGAGCCGACAAACTGCACGTGGCCGAAGTCTTTAGCTCCCTGGGTAATGATACCCGTGATCTTGGTAGGCACCAGCAAGTCCACCTGAAAAATGCCAAGTAAGAGAGTGGGAAAAGAAGAGCCAGGAAATAAGTTTGCAAATGAATCAGAGTTGAAAAATGCTGACAAGATTAGATGAATATAATTCTAGCATGTCCGAGTGTCATTTTTTTTTCACGCAATGACAGAAAGTATTGAATAGAAACCTGGGCGCGGGGAGTTGCTTTCATTATTCACAGATATTGAAAAGCAGGGGCAAGTTCACAAGCTTGACTAAGCAGTCAAGCTTGTGATTTGGGCTTCATTTCAAATAGTAGGTTCTTATTTGTTACAACCAACTGAAATGTTACCGTGCTTATGGCTTGAAAGTAAAAACATTATTTTATTGACGACTGAGTGTTCGTTAGCCTACAATGATCACTTATGTTACTTTTACTAATGTAATTTAGTATTTTGGAAAAAAGTACTTTGAGGCATACATTCAGAATTACATAAAGACTCCAATTTCAAGTGTGATTTAATACAGCGTTATCCTAAAAAAAATACCAATTTTTTTTCTCTGATCACACAGAAGTTGCAACTCAGCAATTGATGTCACATGGGACGAAGCTGACAAATTTAGAAACTCAGAGAGTAGAAGCGCTACAAAGGTGAGCAGTCCTTTTGCTGAATATACACAGTGAGGAAACATACATCAAACTAATTGTCTTAGCCTACATAATCCGGATCACAGCACGCTGACAGGACTAAACCACACCCAGTGTATATTAAAAATAAAGCCTTTTCATAATATATTAAGAGAGGCTCCGCCTCCTGGCGTTACACTGAACACCACGGTAACTATTCGAACACCACACTGCATTTTCTTTTCCCAAAATAGCCTACATAATATGAAATATATATTTATAAAATATGCAGTGCAGTGAATGAGCCAAGTCCCGCTGTTTTCCTCTCAAGACTTTTGAACACTTGCTTAAGAGACTCCCTCTCGCCCCCTCGACTGTGAGGTGAATTTTAGAGCTTACTTAAACACAGCCGGTGAAAACAAAAAGGAAAAGACCTTGGTCCCGACAGACATGTATACACAGGCCCGGTTCATGCCATCAACCTATCACTCTGAGCAATACCAGTAACCTAAATCCTAGATTGATAACATCAGTAGGAATAACACTTTTTCAGACTGAGCATGAGCTTTACATGATGAAAAATACAACATTTCAAAACATTTAAAGGGCATTACTATGAAGCTTACTAAAATGACCGTGACAAAACACCTCCAATTCAAGTACTCGGCAATACTGAGATCTCGTATGTCATAATGCCATTGTCTTACAATTGTGATGAAAATGCCCAAAAAAAAAAAAAAAAACTTTTCTTGAACATGGCATACATTTTACTGAAACGTGACTTTTTAGAGTAACAACTTGTCACTACTGACATCTGTAACATAGGGCATTTTATTGATGTTGCGTCTCAGTCCGAAGACTAGGAAGCACTATGTAAAAGGAGCATATAAGTAGATGAGAGATGAAGAAGAAACGCGGGGCGGCAGCCTCCGTTGCCACCCGAGCGGAGTTCATCCATTTCGCAGAACATTTATAATCGGCTAACAAAGTGTTCTTACACGTGTTTACCTTAAATAATCAATGTTGTAGTATCTAAACGTTACAACAGTCGGAGCAAGATATTACGGGTAGTCTGTCTTCTTGAGCAACAACATTTGGCTTGCAACATTACAATATTGCCTATTTTGCATTTTCTTCATTCAATTTCCATCTGATCTTTATAAATACAAATATTAATTTGAATTCAGAAAGCAGCTCACAGGGCTGAGATTGATTTGACAGGCTGGACGTTTTTCAGCCTCTCCTCAATTAAAAATGACAGTGCATTTGATCTTTGCAAACAATGTTTGTATTTATTTGTATGCAGAGCAAGAGAGTGGATCCAAGCCCAAAACGTCAGACGTCAAACGTCAGTAGAGCGTGGAGACGCATTCCAACACAGAGCTGTTCTCTTGGCATCTGATCACCCAGATGTAAGTTGAAATCCAAACATCTGAACAGACTTACTGAACACAAATAGCGGGGACGCTCACTTTGCTTCAGTTTCAGTCACACCCGTTGATCTGATGTTATTCTAACCAAACAATCGAAACTGGCGTTCAAACAAAGCCGCGCTTGAATTAGAACGTGTAATTGTTGTCAGAGTTAGTGGTCAGATAATCCAAAGCACCTTTTGCAACAGTAGCGCTCGGCCCTTTGATGGCAAAACTCCATTTGTGAGCGAGATAAGATTGTTAGAGCAAGGCTGTTGCTCCCTCCTCCTCAGTCTTCATTCAACCTAATAACCTGTGTTGGGTAGAGCTTGTAGAAATCACTAAATACAGTCGAGAGGAATCCATTTCATGTTTCCCGCATGAGTGAAAAATGAGAAAATATGATCCGTGCGCTTTGAATGTTTGTTACCAACATTGTTACAAAAGCAGAAATGACAGTAATTTTACTGGCAGAAGGAAAAGAATCAACATTTGTACACTTGAACCGAAGAATGCTCATCTGCTCATTAGCATGAGATTTGGTGGGCTTTGTGTCCCTATTAGAAGTAGCTTTGCCGCTGCAAAATAGATTAATGCAGTGAGGGCAGTCAGAGCAGCCTGCTTTTCCCTATCTTAAAAATACAGCACATGCATACATGCAGAGCATATTGCTGACAGCATCTCTCCAGCTATGCTGCTTAAACTTTATGTGGTGGAGCTTCACTTCAGTCTTCTTAGCCTGCGGCTAAATGTGTGCGTGTGTGTGCAAGAGATGCATGTTCTCCACAAAGTCACAGTGCAAAGTTCAGAGTTGTCTGCGCACTAAAGTCAGTGTAGCATGAAAGAGATGATGCTATGGACCATCAACTCCACAAACAGGGTATAAACATTGCTTAAAACTGACAAGGACTTGTAAAAAAAAAAAAAAAAAAAAAATTCTCATGATTTATCGAAACAGGCAGCCTGGAAAACGGCATCCATACGTACAGTGCAACCATGGGCTCCCCCAGCTGACTTAGAGTGAGATGGAGTAAGTGAAGTTTATTTATAGAGCACGTTTAAACACAGCTTGCACCAAACCAAAGTGTTGTACATAATTCATTTGTTAAGAAAAAAAGCAGTTCAAGATAAAAGTGAATAGACATAACAGATACAGTAGCAAATCAGAGGTTGAAACTAAAATGGCACCAAGAGACTAACATTTAAATTCAGATGAACGAAGGTTAAGACATTCAAAACACCACCAAAGTACTTACAGTTACAATAGTCTGGATGCGATGTTATGATGTCATGAATGTTTTTTATTTTCCAGATCATTGTCGAACAGAACAGATCTGGCAAGTCTGGCAAGGGTACACTATGGTGTAATTAGACTCTAAAAACAGTTGGGTTAAAAATAACACAATTTTGGGTCAAAAATAGTCTGATTCATAACTTGGATCAATTTGACCCAACTTTCTTGGTTGTTTTTGCAGAAAACAACCCCAAAACTGGATAGTTTTGTACATAACAACCCGGAAAAATGGGCTGTTTTGTACAAAACAATGCAAGAAAGTGGGTCAAACTCACCCAAGTTGTGTATCCGTCCATTTTGTGCCAAAATTGTGTTATTTTTAACCCAACTGTTTTAGAGTGTATATGCCTGACAATGATACAGAAAACAAAGAACACACAAATTCATGCATATGAGCAATTTAGAGTCTTGTTAACCTCACGTACATGTTGTCAGGCCGAACGGCCGGTCCATTTCAGGGCCGGTGGAACCCACGGACGATGATTATATTTCGGCGCACCACCGTCTGCCGTACGCACCCCCAACAACTCCCCATCGTACGAATGTTCCCGGCCTAAATTTTGGTCCCCGTACGTCCCCGCATGTTGTCGGCTCTTCATCTTTATACTGCTGGAGGATACCTCGGTGTGAAAATATAATTGCTTTAAGATAGAAGAAAATAAAATAAAATACACAATCCTAAAACTGCAAGACATCGAGGAATCATTAATTTCCTAATTGTCTGTATTGCTCAACGTGCAGTTTGATCAATCAAATCAACTGAAACAGATTAGCCAGAAACATAATGAATGGATTTTGTCTGCCTTAGTGCTGTGGCAAACAAGCAGTCTGTGCTCCTTCATTAGTTCAGCCCATGGTGGACAAAAAGCATAATAACGAATCAAACCGAAAAGCAGGGAAGGTCATGATTAATAGCTATTGAAAAAAACAAAACATGTTCTCTAAACAGCTAACGACCTGATCACCACCACACTGAAATATCATTTTTAAAGAGGGTACACCGTTTGTGGCTTCTTTTGGGATAATTTCTCATTTACATGCACAGGGAGAAAATCACAACGATGGAAAAATGATAAGTTATTTAATTGATCTCGGCAATAGCACAAAGCGTTGAGGAATACACTTAAATTGGGGAGGATTTCAGAGAATCAAATTAGATAAGGGAGACAGGAGCTTGATGTCACACTTTTTACACTCATACATATTTCTTGGAATCAATACATCATATGTTAACGAAATGTGCACCAGATAAAAACCAAAGTCTCAGGTACTGGTATATATTTTGTGTTCATGTCATTTTTATACTTTGTGTCCGTGCAGAGTTGTAAACAATCAAAGACAGAATTTAAACAAACTACAATTGTGTAAGTTGTCTCAGTAAACGGGATAAAATGTCATACTGTATTTTACAACTAATAAAACAAAAAACAAAAGCTGTTCAACCCAAACATGTGTCATGTGTCATCTTCCACATCGCTTATCCTGTACAGGGCCGCGGGGAGGTGTTGGAGCCTATCCCAGCTGACTATGGGCGAAAGGCAAACTACACCCTGAACTGGTCGCCAGCCAGTCGCAGGGCATACACACAGACACCCTCACTGAGCGGGAACCGATCCCATGCTGCCCGCATACAACTCAGGCGAGTGTACCACTACACCATCAGCCCAACCCAAACATTCTTTTCAAGAATATGTTCTATGCAAGCCCACTAGTTGAAACAAGGCATTCCGATAAATATTTGCGTTTGTAGAATAAGAGTTATTAATCCACCCATTTTTAGCCAACTCTGGGGGCGGCCATTTTGACACTTCTGTTGACTGAAAATGACATCACCACTGCTCAGGGCTCAGGTAACAACCAATCACGGATCACCAGTTTTTTGAAGCTGAGCCGTGATTGGTCGTTACCTGAGCCCTGAGCAGTCGTGATGTCATTTTCAGTCAATGGAAGAGACAAAATGGCGGCCCCCAGAGATAGCTAAAAAGGGGTGTATTTTCTGCTTAACTCATATACCACAAACACAATATTAATCAGAATGCCGTGTTTCAACTAGTGGGCCTGCTGGGAACATATTTCTTGAAAACAATGTGTTTGGGTTAATTTCCCACTTTATAAGTGAACTTTGAATCCAGGCACAGAAAATGCCCAAACTGATTTTTACAGCATGTCATTTCACATCCTCATTGGTAAGACTGTCATAAGTTGTTGGACAGTTCTCGAAGATGTATTTTGCACTGGATAACTAGCTTTTATTCCTTTTTTATTTTTAAGTACATACAAAATAAACAATTGAATTGTTTTAAAGGTTTTTAGCACTTGTTGTATGCGTCTTAATTACAATCCACATATAGCAACACTAAGCACCACTGTGACCAGCCTGACCACGTCTGAAATACTGTCTTTGAAAAATGTGACATCGGAACGACAGCCAAATGTGGAATGTGACTACAAGGAAGATCTCAATATAGAATGAGCGGTACTGACAAGAGGGTGGAAGTATGTTACAAACTGTAGCAGCATGACTCGTTTTGGCAGTACATTACAATGAAGTCAGCTGGTTGGTTGGCCAAGAGGCACATCTCATAGCCAAAATTGTAAAGGGATAAAACATGAGGGGGAAAGCACAGTGGCGAATGGTGGCAAGCACACAAACAGTTTTACATGGCACGGACATCACTATGCATTAGGCAGCAGCTCCCTCATCCTCTCCAACCCGACCGATCCCTCTTATATGCCACTACAATGGATGGAGCAATTCTGCAGTTGGCATTATTTCGGAGTATCTGTTATTCAGACCACACGTATTTTTCTTCACTGTGTGCCTAGAATTTTTTAAATAGCCATTAATTACTGATAAGCTAAATGATTTTAAAATGGCTTCCTTCCAACAATCATGGTAAAATTGACAATCAGAACTGGTTGACTGGTTGGTCGCAGCAGGTTTTCTTGATAGTGTTTTCGATTCTGCATAAACAGTCACAGTTCTAATCCAGATTATACATTTTACTGTTCACGTTATGGGATGTCTGTAACGCGGAAACCCCATTAACATAAAAAGAAAAAGAAAAACATGGACATAAGTGTTTTTAACAGGACAGCGACAATATGTTGAATAATTAGATCCGTTGATATATTTGTGTATTACTTCCCATCATTATACGCTACGTATGTAAAACCATTCACGTCTGATTAGCTGGGATAAATCACATGGTTCTATTTCTTGACAGTGTGGCGCATGATATGCATTTTGCCTGACGTTTAATTTACCATACGCTCGATAAAGAGCTTCAATTAAAATTGTGACTCACTGCATATTTAGTCAAGCGTCATCATCACGCCGATCTGTTTAGTGTGTCATGTTACGCATACCATAATGTTGCATCCACAACTGTTAGTGTTGCCTTGGCAATACAAAGTGACATGGAAGGTGGATAGCGTCTACAAAGGAGCATTAGTAAGACTCATATTGTTTCAAAATGCAAAGCACCCCATGAAGGACATCTTTAGTTATTTCCACATTAATTGCATTAAAAGACTCATATTTGTAGGGAAAATGAACAGTACAGTGTATGCTTGTTCTTGGTCACAACTCTTTTGATAAGCAGGCTTTTTGCCATCGATTAATGTTTTGTATTACATGATGTGTCATTATAATTTGGATAAGACTTACAACAACAACATTAAGACCATGCAATTACTGTCCTCCTAGTTTTCCCTTTTGTGACCAGACCAAAAATAATACAACATGCACACTCTTCTAAAATTGAATTTAGATTTTTTTCAACAACACTTTTCAGCACTTTGATATTGCTAGCCACTTTAAGATGACTGCGGCAACACAGATGGAGCCTCAGTTCAGCTTGTCAAGTTTACTCGAAATGGCTGCAGGAACAGATGAAGGGAATTGGCCATGGCAACACCAACAGGAAGGAAATCAACCATGATGCCGTGGGTCATTTAAAGCTCTCACAGGCAAGGAGAACAACATCTGTGACTTTCATAGTGTGTCAGTATGAGTGAAGATGAAAAATAGCATTGATCTTGCCTGTGAGCAAGACCCGGTAGGTTTCACTCTTTTCCAAATGTTTAGTGTGACTGAGCATGTGATGGACACAGTGACGGTATTAGCAATAAGGAGTCTGTCCCAATGTGTGTCCTTGTCTAGAATCTAATCTGTACCACACACAACCACACATAGCCTACTACACTCGCAAAGAAAGGTGTGCTGCAAATACATTTAAAATATCTCTGCAGTCGGCATGGATTCGGATCATTATGGATATTGGATAAGTAGCTGTATCTGTCGCATGTACAGTGAAAACGCACATTTGCATTCACAAAGTCACCTAATTGTGTTACTTGCATTTCATCTGCTTTTGAGATGTCCTGTTTTGTTGGTGGTCTTTGAATGTTTTTGCTTTCCTCCCGATGCCGCTAATAGTCAATGACGTCTACGTTGCTGTTACTTTGCTGTCAGCCTAAAAGTGAGTTGAATGATTTATACTGTTTGAGTGAAATGTTACTGTGCATTTATTTACCCATGTGTAGAGCTAGCATTTTATTTAGGCTAGCATGCTAACTAATAATATTGATGAGCCTCATGTGAGGCTGGTTTATTTGTGTTGAATGACTACATTTTGCTGGTCCGTCACTCGTCATCCGTCAGGGGCCTGGGTATCCATCTGTCATTTGTAAGTCTGTTATTTTTCGTGACGAACCGAATTGCATTTGACAGTTGGTCAGTTCGTCCGTCAGTTAAGTGCATCAGAAGTCTGTCGGTCCGTCAGTGCGTTGCCCCCAATCCCCCAAAAAGTCAGCAAAACGGTCATCCGTCAGTCACGGTCCATCAGTCCGTCACTGACTGACGCGGTTAGTGATGATTACACTGACGGACGAAAATCCACTTCCGTCAGTCATTTTTAAGAAGTCAGTCAGTCTGACGGAATGTCCACCTCTGTTTTAACTACTGAATTCAGTCATTTGTGTAAACATGGTTTAATAGTTGTGTGCATGCCACATGCAAGGTGTTGTTGCTTTGCCGATCATTCTTTATCTATGTTGTCACAATAAATAAACCAATCCAAACAGAATGTTTGTGTGTTCTTCTTTTCTGATCCTCTCTGTTTTAAGTGCTCGAATATATTTACTATGGCATCTATAAGGAATTATTCCCATCCCTAGAGTTATAGCTGGAGTTCACTGTAGCATGTTTTATGCATGATACACAAGGATGTTGAAATGTACAAAGGTGAATGGTGGGTAGAGTCATTAACCACTTAAAGGACAAAATTCACTTGCAAAATTAATTTGAGTTCAGGTCACTGCACTCTACAGTTCTGGCAGATTCCGCACTTACAGCAAGAGCTGCTGAAGAATCCATCATCACAAGATAAAACAGATACGTGCATACGAAGTTCGTTGGGAGTCGGCAAAGGGAAGGTAGAGAGCGAGTGTGGGATGGAGGCATGCAATGGATGTGTTGTGGGAAGATAAGATGGCGTCCACCGATAATGAGAAGGTACACAGGCGCCAGCAGCGACATACAGAATGTTTAATTGGAGGCAGGGGATGCTTAAAACCTCCTCCCGTAAGTGAGTCAAGGAAGCAGATGGAGTCACCATATATTTGGTAATTTAATTTGGTAGCTAATTGAATCAACATACTAGCTGCAGAGAAATTGAATATAACAGAAGAGAAAAAAAGTATAATGAAGAGGATTATACAATACGGCAATAATACCATAATATAATAAAACGTACAACGTGCATGTTTAGATTCTTCAAACACAGGCAGCAATACCAAGGGCAGTTAAAACACCAATTTATATTCTATGCTAAACATATTTCCCTAAAAATATTCCTTTGTAGCACCACTTTGCCAAATTGCATAACATTTGTCACTGCAAATTTGTATTATGTTTACAGAACATGGTCAAAATAAATCAGCACCTGACTAATGGTAAAGTCTCTACGTGGGTAACATGCTTTCAAGTGTTGCTTTTCATCCCATCTGTACTTTAATGATAACGACCACAATACCAGTCCACGGAGCCTAATAATAATGGACACATACATTGCATGTGTACGTTGGTACGCAAAAAAACCCCAAAACATTCACTGTGTAACACTTGCAAACCTTCTCCGCTCAGTCTGATACGAACTTTGTGCTTCCTGTTCTAAGTCAGATGAAATTAACGTTAAATATAAAGTCAACACTATTACTTTAAACAACATTGCAGGTTCACGGATAATCGTCAGTAGTCTCCCAAGCACTATCCCTGCCCACACTGAGGGCATATTGGGCTTTTTATAACTTATAGGTTGGATGTGTATGGATGAGTGTTCATACGGCAGACACATTTGCTACATATCCAATTTATATGCACATATGAAAGAGGCCTAGGCAAGGCAGTTTTTTATATATATATATATATATATATATATATATATATATATATATATATATATATATATATCACATTTCATACATGAGGCAACTCAATGTGCTTCACACATGCAAAAACACCTAAAAGCATTTAGTTAACGACATTCAGAAGCAAAGCAGAGAAAACAAAAGTATCTTACAAAAATGAACAAAAGAACGTTCATTGACACCATTTAATTAAACACATTGACAGAAAACGTAAAAAGCATAATTAGAGCTGTTCCTGCACAGTTGTCGCAATCCTGATCGGAATTGATCAAAAAGTCAGTTTGAGTTCAAGAACTTGGTGAGTTGATTAAAAACCACTTTCTCGACAATCTTGGTTAAGAAGGGAAGCTTTGAAATGGGCCTATAATATGCTAACAAGGAGAAATCCAGCGCTGTCTGTTTTAGAAGGGGCTTGACGGCGGCTACTTTCAGGGGTTTAGGAAACTTGTCTGACTGAAGTGAGCAGTTGATTATATGCTGTCAAGCCACACATTGTTTTGTTCACAGATGCTGCATAAATCAATAAAACAATTATAAAAATATATATTATTTCCATCCTGTTCAGATAAAGTCATAAAAAGACATAAAACAAGGAGCGCAACAACAGCTTCCACTAATGAAGCTATCTAAATATTGATTTCATTCCAGTGCAAGATTGGGAGTTATTTCTTACACCACACAAAGGACTGCTTTAGCAAAATTAGTCGTTAGTGTTTAATGTTGTATGAATATGTGGAGTTGCCATGGGCCACTTTCCCCAGTTTTTTTGTTTGCCATTCGCTAATGAATAATTTTGCTCAAAAATGTTGTTTTGGGTTCAGGCCTACTACAAAGATAAATAAACAAATAGATGCAACTGAAGTGTATCTTGTCATCTGCAAATCAGGCACATGATTACATAGAACTGAATTCATGACAAAACAATCATGACTTAATAGTATATGATTTGCAATAAAACAGAATGAGAAAGGTGTAATGAGACAAATACAAACAATGGTAAAATAATGAGCAGCCAGTAGAATACAAAAATGCATTGACTGTAATATGATGAGAATGTTGGCGAGGCAGATCAGAAGGGAAAAATACCTTTATCTCTGTCCAACTAGATCAATAAATGCAAGGTTTTTTTTTTAATTTTCTTTTTTTTTGGGGGGGGTGCAGAATCAAGCTTGAAGTCAGACAACGGCTCAGTAAGATGATATTTGCTTATGAGTCTACAAAGAAGTAGGCTCTTGTTCTCGAACGATATCACATGATCATTGCTATTTAACTTAATCAGAATCCACTTTAATTTTTGATATCCTTCCTCAGTGGATGGATGAAACAAACATCTGTCTAAGTCTAACTAATTGAACGAAATACAATCCAATACAATACAATTTTATTTATATAGCGCATTTCATAACAGCTAGAGCTGTAACGAAGCACTTTACAAACAATACAATAAATTAAAAAAAAACAATAAAAGGCTGTGATACACATATTCATAAATATAGATATAAATAAATAATACATACAATATAAATACAAATATAAATAATGAAGCCAATAAATTGACATAAAACACTATATACAATTGACACCGGAAAAGAGACGAAAATATCAGGTCTGATCAAAAGCCCGAGAAAGGAAATGTGTCTTCAACCGGGTTTTAAAAATGGACAGAGAGGGGGCTTGCCTAACAACCAATGGGAGGTCATTCCAGAGGGAAGGACCAGCAACAGAAAAGGCTCGATCCCCTCTGAGGCTCTGCTTGGCTGCTGCTTTAGAGACTACTTACACACAGATTTTATTTTTTTATTTTTTTATTTTAAGTTTTAGAGTATGTCAAGTCACGCATATTGCAAAGTGCATTCGGAATTTCATCATTATAGGGACATATTTGGGATGAACAGAATTAACCTAATGATTATATTAGGTCATACAACTACAAAGCAACACTTATGGTTATATTTTCCGCCTGGTCTTATTTAAATTGACCTTTCTTCAAATTCTTTATTTGCGATTTTTGGTGATTCGTCGTTATCTGAGCCCTGAGCATCTGTGATGTCATTTTCAGTCAACAGAAGTGACAAAATGGCTGCCCCCTGAGATGGCTAAAACGGGTGGGTTTTGCTGATTAGCTCATATTCCACAAACGCAACATAAATCAGAATGCCGTGTTTCAACTAGTGGGCCTGCATAGAAAATATTCTTGAAAAAAATATGTTTGGGTTGACTTCCACTTTAAAGTGTAAACCCCTTTCTCTACCACTTTTACACATGTTGCCACCAGCATGTGTAATCTTTTACAGTGAGCAAACATGCAGTTTAGCTATATTCAGAGGACAATTAATACTCACTCATTGTGAAATCTGGGCCTGTTTAGTTGAACACAGAACTACTATTCTGTTGTGCGAATGGCAACGGGTAGATACGCAGGTTAATTGTATCGTCAGCCATTTAGTGGACGAGCATGTAATGGTTCTGCCTGAGGATGCCAAGGATAGATGGATAGATACCTTATTAACGAATTAAGTGGAATTAGATAACCTCCCGCAGCATGCCTGGCGGTCTCTGAGCAATCACTGGTATATGCCGTGATATATGCCCTTATTGCTGCAGCAGAGAAGAGGTGTTCAAGATTTTCAATAAAGAAACAAAATTTCTGTGTGAACAGCAGATGTTAATGACACTGAAAACTGCAAACGCACAGCAGATCTGCTTTAAATGGTTCAGTTTATTGTTGTTTACAAAGTTTAAACATGGCAATTAACCACTCTTAGACTTTATCTTTCTTTTGATGTTTCCACATGGGATTCGTAAGAATGTGAGAAGACGTGCTTAACTTTTATACAGCTGAATATAATGAAAGTGGCTGGATCTGTGAGGGTGCTAACATTCCCTTCTAGCAATCTGGCCTAACAAGTGCCTACTGACAAAGCTACTTTAAAAAACAAAGATGATAGATGTTGGATGTAAAAGATGATAAAGTGGGTGTAAAAAAAAGTTGTTTCATAGCACAAGACTGTAAAACAGGGAACACATAACAGGGACACTAAGAAAGTTGAAAGCAGTAAAGAGGTGTTCGAGTGGATAATAAACTAATCTGCTCAGACCAGCTGGAGCATTTGGCAGCTCAGTCTGACAAGCTTCAGCTTCCCTCTTTAAAACATCTTGAACGATGATTTCTTTTCCTCGCAGCCTGAAATAATTCCACCTTGGACAAATCCCAAACAGGCATGCTTCTTCACGTCTGTTGAACGTTTTAGAGCTTCTTGGCACCGTCAATTTTAACACTGTTTTCGTTCACCGAAAGGCGAGATCAGCGTTTCACCAAATGATTATGTTCAAATATCTAATCACATGTATGAAGTCTCCGTTAACCATCATGGACAAAAATAAGGTGCAGGATTTCATTGTTGTTTACGCTATGAGACGTTTTTGCTGAGAATACTATTCTATTTGATCTAGTTGTCATAATCAGGATAAATATATCGTTAACTCCCACTATAATCATCAGGTCACCTCAGATATCTTTTACACTTGTAATCAAATTATTCATTCAACTGGGAGAACAGAACTTTGACCAAAGATCACTGAAATGTAATCGCAGCTCAAGTGAATTTCCGCAAATTTAGAGTGGCTCCAACCCTGCAATTGTCTTTGTTTGGTGTATTGCTATTTCAATGAGTACATGTTGAAGGTATGCATGAATTATATAGTACAAATTAATATTTGGTTGTTCAAAGCGGAAGTCAACCCAAACATATTGTTTTTAAGAATATGCTCTATGCAGGCCCACTAGTTGAAACACAGCATTCTGATTAATATTGTGTTTCTTTTTGGCCATCAATGGGGCGGCCATTTTGTCACTTGAAAATGACATCACAGTTGCTCAGTGCTCAGGTGAACCAATCAAAGTTCACTTGTTTTCTGAAGCTGAGCCATTATTGGTCGTTGAGCAGTTGTGATTTCATTTTCAGTCGACAGAAGTGACAAAATAGTGACAAAATATTAAAGGACCACTACCCTATTACGAATATAAATATCATCAGCGTGTGACACAAAAGCTAACACCGCACCTCCAAAGTCAACTCCCTAAAAGTCCTCTGATTTGGTATTCAACCAAATTTAAAGGAAAAAGTGCCTAAAGCGTCTAGCAAAAGCTATAATCATGGAAGACATCATACAAGATGTCACAAGACCTTTTGCATAAGTCACATGAAACCCAAGTTCAGTGCCCATCTAAACATGATGATCAATGATGGTAAAATGACGGCAAAGAGGGGCTATACGAGCAAAGCCATAGACGTGCACCTGGACACAGAATGTAAAGAAACTATAGATATGTTTTTAAAAATTTCAAAGCAAAAACATGTCTTTTTTTCTCGCATTAAAGTTAAACTGAATGCATCAAGGAATACGGTTTGCTATTTAGTGCTGGATCAGTTACCCCACAGTGCACAGCAGGGAAAGCACTGGGTGCCTTGATTAATTGGAATACTTAACTTGTCATTAAGGATGATTTATTTCATTAATTTGTAAGGTTGAAACGAATTTCGTAACGTGCCTAAGAATCAATTATTTGCAACGGTAGCACAACAAAGATAACTCATGGGTTGAGGTTGAATAATGAATACATACAGGAGTGATAACTACTTGATTAGTCAGGTTCAATAGCAGTAGAAGTAGGAATGTGAAGCCTGATGTTGTGTATTTGTGTGCAAAAAGGGCCCTTGTCAGTGACTATCGATTTTCTCAGTGCAACTATATAGTGTCTAAAGATTCCTGTAGGCACAGCATGTAATATGAGGCAAGTTTTCTTTTACCCACAACAATCAATTTTGCTCAGCCGAGCTCTCTAGTCAGGATGAGGCCAGCCTAAGTACTCGTTTCTCCGGCGCACACCCTTACATAACCTCAAACCTTAACAAAAGCTTCCAGTGTAATCAAAAACATATCGGACTAGAGCCCAACCAATCTAATAACGTCCAGATAAGTCGGTGTGACAACCCAACAGTGCCATCCATGGGCAGGCTGTATGCATGGAGCGGCAGTCACAGCAGAAAGGCCAATATATCAAAGAAATCACTCTGATCTTCAATTCCCTAGGAGGATGATCCACATTGCCATTCCTTCGGCGCTATCGGTTTTACAGATTGAACTTGGAGCAGGGGGCTCACTTGAAAGGAAGTCAGCGTTTTCTGCCTTCTAAAAGGGATAACGGCAACACAACAGATCATATAAATGAAGGCATGCTGCTAAATTGACAATAATCCTAAAACGTATCGTCTCAGCTTGTTAAACAGAAAGCGCGGGGCGCAATGGTTCACTTAGAGGCATATCGCTCCCATTTTAGGAGACATTTCCAGCCATCACTTATTGTAATGAAAACAAATGAATGGCTGCTTTGATGGAGATAATAGACCTCAGCTGAAGCCCAAGATAACACTGGCTGAAGGATGGGAAGGTCCATCAAGACGACTCAATCCAAAGACTTGTTTAAGTGCATATATATTTACAGCGAGCAAATATGAACCCCAATTCCAATGAAGTTGGATACACTAAAAAGACATATACTATTTTAGTGCCCAGTGCAAGTTTAGCATAAAGCACAGTCTAACTGTGCGCATGGGTGGAGTTGTCTACCTTTTGGTATTTTGCTGGACTTATGCAAGTAGAAGAGGGCGTTTGCGCCATTGTGGGAGGGCCGAAACGGCTCCCCTCATTCCCTTTGAATTCAGCACAGAGAAAGCTGCATGGTCTACATGGCATGTAAAGTACATTTGAAAGGAACTGCAAGAAGATTTCCACTTGCGGATTATATAAATTTGGATGGGCACCTGAAGACCACCTTCCACCCCAAATCGTGGGTCCGTTTGTGACCCCCGCGTCCCACTACCACCTACAGTTGTGCTGCACAGTCAGTGTGGTGCTATTTAAAATATTTTCAAGATGCTAATGGTAATAGTTCGCTCAATGAATTGATTTCTACAGTGATTCAGAGGGATTGTCCCATGTCGTATTCAGGAATGATATACGATGACATGCATCACATACGTCCGAAGAGCTCAATCTGTCTGCATGCGCCTCGATCAAATCCACCAAGATTGTGTTGCACCACCTTTGCCACAACTTAGACTTGCTTTTTGGTAATCTAAAATCTGGTCTACTTTTGATCACATAATTGCGTGCTATACAATACGCTGGAACGCCTATCGAGGCGTAGTGCGGTCTACCATATTCACAAATATGCTAAACTAGATATATGCTCCCATTTTTACGCTGAAAATCGGGCCCTTGATGTTCAAACTGATGAATGTTTTCTTTTTTTTGTTATGCTAATATTATCTCATTTTGAAACCGACGCCTGCAACATGTCCCAAAAAGCTATAACAAGGGCAATGGAAGACTGGGAGCATTGAAGAATGCTCAAAAAACATAGATTTGGAACATTGTTTAATACATTTGCATCCTTTGATTTTTCTGTATACGGCCTCCGGAGCAAAACATTTTGGACATTGCTGCATTAGGTGATGCATTGCACCTAATGTTGTGGCTCCAAGCGAATGTTTTCAAAAATGTGTGTCTGTATTTCATTCCTTTGCTGTTAGACATACTTAAGTGTTAGTGCAGTTTCAATTGAGCTCTGGTCATTCCTTACCTGCAGCCACTGTGACTGGTCACTGCGTCCTGCAGTCCAAGCATTAACTTTGCCCTGCTTGTCCAAACGGGCTTTTCCAGGCTCCCAAGTGAACATGTCCATGTTGAGCGTCCTGAAGATGGAGGAAGCTGTGATCTGGTAGTCCTGGACGTGACCCGACTTCATTCCCAGTGGTTCAGAGCAACCTGAAGACAACAATAACTGATTTCCTCTGCTTTGTGTTGGCCAAAATGTATATTACACATTGTAAATACCAAATAAAGGAGCTGAGTTTGTGATCAGCCCACTCACCTGTTACCTCACATCCAAGCAGTTCCATGCGTAAGGTACAGTGCCTTCTGCACACTTGGGGATAAATGCGCACAAACTGGGCTTCAATGGGTGGGGTGAAGGAGTTGGCCGATGGAGCGTTGTTGTCGACATTTCCTCTGAAAATCTGTCGCGGGGGATGAAAACACATACGGAGGTGACGAGGGTGCTGGAACAGATCGGTTTTACCATTATGTAGTAGTCTGGCATCATGCGTGTCTCTGGTGTCTACTCCACACTCAGCAAATTGCTCTCCTTCAAGGTCAATGAGCTCCAAGTGCGGCAAAAATAGACAATTTCTTGCACCATTTGAGCCGGTAATTCATAAGAACAGTAGTGTATTTTAAATTAGTGCTCCAATTATATAACTATTCCTTCTGATAGTCTGACAACACTCCCTTATCGAAGGACTCATGCACTGTGAAATGGTACATTTACCGAACCTTCACATTCACTGTAATGCATTTTTAGTTGATGAGAAAATGTGCTTGAAAACATGACTTGGTGATCAGCTATGATTATACATTATTTACAGACAGAGTAAACCCTCGCTTATTTGCAGTTCAGCATTTGCAGATTTGCTATGTTGCCATCTTGTACAATCCCGGAATTGTTTGTTGTTAGTTTTAAATCATTCATTGATGGTGGTTTTTCACCTGCACTGGGGTCGTCCTGTTTTGTTGGTGGTCCTTGAATGCAGGATGTGTGAGGAAACGGTGAAATTGACACTATTTTTTTGTTTCTCTCCTTATGCGGCTATAAATAGCCAGTGTAGTTGAAGTTGTTATTACAATTTGCCTGGTCTGCGGACCAGGCGCTGGTCGAGGTGCCGAGGACCGAGCGGAGCCTCAGAGGGGATCAAGCCTTTTCTATCGCTGGTCCTTCCCACTGGAATGACCTCCCGTTGGTTGTTAGGCAAGCGACCTCTCTGTCCATTTTTAAAACCCGGTTAAAGACATATTTCTTTTCTCTGGCTTTTGATGTATGTATGTATAACATGAATTATTGTGTAAAAATGTCAAAAGGTGAATTGAATGACTTAAACCATTGGTTTAAAGTTCTAATGCATATCGCTGGCATCGGGCCAAAATCTCATCAGTCACATTTTGGTGAATTTCATATTTTTTCAAAAATCTATACTATTGGTCTTTCCACATGCGTAGGTGTTATTTTTACACATTACTGACCAATCTAAAGTGTTGAAAATGGATTGCTCTCTTTCACGATGCAATGCCAATGGTTGAATAATTTTGGGGGTCTCCTGAAAAGTGACTATTTTGGAGGAACACAATTTTGGCCTGATGCCAGCGATATATTTGTTTGCACGTCTGTGATATTTGATCACTTTATGCAAGCATGTTATTTAGGCTAGTATGCCATCTAATACTCTTGATAAGGCTCATGTGAAGGTGATTTTTTTTTTTATCTGACTTTTAAATAAAACCATTTTGTGTAACACGGATTGATGAATGTGTAGATGAGAAATGCATGGCCTTGATGCTCTGCTGATTTTTCTTTGTCTGTGTTCTTACAGTCCACAGTAACTAAGTCTAGTATGTGTCCAGACTTTTTGCCCAGAAGTCTTAATTTTAAAAGTTTTGGAGGTCAGGGTTATCGGGAGCATGGCCCAATGGAGGACAGGGGTTGTGTGCTGTCAGGAATGACAGAGTGCTTTGTGACCTATATGGTTTCTCTTCATCCACAAATAGTATAAAAAAGGTCTATTAAAAAAATCATAAAAGTGAAGAGGGTAAGGGGTAGCAAGATAAGCGTAGTGTGTGCTAGCTAATTAGACAGCAATCTCAGCTTGTCCTCTGCCCTGCCCTTGACTGAGTGAACAGCCTCTTTCTTACTGATGCGTGGAGCCTCAACAACGGAGACACTATACTGTACATAGTTGTCTACAGTTGTGTTTTGTGTTGATGTGTGTTTCTCACCATGTCCTCATCTTTGCCCTTGACTTTGTATGTTCTCCATGTCTTCCCATCCTCACTGTAAGCCACTTTGTATGACTTAACATACTCTGGGCTGCCAATTCGCTTTGCACCTTGGGTAATTAGGCCCGTGACCCTCATTCGCCTCTGCAGGTTAATCTGTGGGAATGACAAAAAAAAGAAATGGCAAATCATGCAAATGCCAGAATTGTCAGGGTTCGCAGGGATTGTGCATGCCTGCTCAGTGCACCAATTTAAGTCATAGAAATCAATTTGGCCTCTTGAATCTCGCTTGTCAGGGCCATCTATCTTTTTCAGAAAGTCTGTGATCGGATAGAACATTTAATCAATCCTCCCATTCCAAAGCCAATCTGCCATCTCTGTCGGCTGCCAATATGGTGCCATGTATAACGCCAAAGAAGAAGAGTTAAAGAGAAGAAAGTGATAAATGCCTCAATATACTGTGTTAGGAGCACACAAATCAAGATCAGTGCATAACATATGTATTGCACACATGTTTTTTCTTTGGCGTAGCTTTTTGAAAATTCACTGGTAATTTACATGTTTGAATTTACTGAAAATGGCTAAATGATTTTCTTTTAATTTTCCATTTATTGGTACCTGAATACAAGCCATACCAACTATATTTAAAAAACAGGGGAAAAAAATCCATGTACAGTATAGGTCACACTTGTCTAGATGCCGCAGTTGGCCATATTGTAACATGGGATATTTACACAGTACTATGTTTTGAATTTTTAATTAACACGCACTTGTGTGTATTACAACCCCACAAAATCGCCCTCAAAAATATTTTTTCCTCTGTACTCATGTATTATGTGGCCCCCAATTTGCTGATATGCACGCTCAAAAAGTAGCATCTGCATAGTAAATTGATAGAGTGTGATTTCTTGTGTTCAGAAATGTATATTTAGTGTTAAGAGAAGTTCCTTCACCCTGCCATCAGTAGAGATGATCTTTTGTGACGTCACAGGAGAGGGCTTGGTCACACATCAGGCGGCACCCCTCTCGCTCATAGGATACCTCTTGGAGCTGTTGCCGCTTCCTGATATGAGACCAAGACCTCTGAAAATTGGGAAACCCCTTAGTTCTCCCTAAGGGATGAAGTGCTAAAACATAGAATTAGAATTGGCCCTTAATGTCCTGATGGCATAAAGCTCGTTAGCCCATACAATCCCATAAATTAGCCACATCATTGGTTATGCCGTATGGTTCAAAGAGTGTGAAAAACGTGGCGGCTAACAGTCCGAAAATTATTGTATATGGGTCAAGGGCAAGCTAAACGGGTTTTGACCTTTACTGTACTGATACATATACAGTAATTGAACCTTATACATAACTAAAAACTACAGTAAAAATGCATATACAGTCATTGAACCTTGTACATGACTAAAAAATACAGTAAAAATGCAAAAAATTCATTACTTATAATGAATTGCGCCTGCATCTGAAGATTACGTTCTCGACGTCAATTTGCTGTCGCCGACGAGGGACGGACTGGGACCACGTGGGTCAATTAAATATTCAGGACGGAACGCGGTGGCGGTTAGGCGATGCCCAGCTCAGCTCTCTAGTTTATATCACTCGAGACATAAAGCCCCCACAAAGTTCATTGATATGTTGATTTTCACTTGCAAAAAAGAGACCTAAGGTCTTGGCAGAATTCAGAGCTCTGTCGCTGAGTTGCTTATTTGAAAACCAAAATGAAAAATGCCTTTCAGAGCAAATCAGGTGATGAAATTGAGGTATTAAAGGTTCTGATAATAAAATCAGAAATGTACACTTATACATAGAAGAGCTGCAACAAACTGAGTTAGTCCATTGTTCATTTAATAAAGCATTGGCTTATACAGTGCATTAGTGTGTTTTCTCTTTCCATTTAAACTAATGCTATGTATCCTGATACTCAGATTTGCAGTCAATAATAGATGAACCCATCCCAAACAATTCCCACTCACCTTCTGGTTCCAGTTACTTACAATATCAATCAGCTTCAAACTCATATATTGTAATTGCACTCAAAATGAGTAAATTTCTAAGATCCCATTCACAAAGCTTGAGATCATATCTAGAACAGGTAGCAATACCACAGAATTAAACTGTTTCCAAATATAATTTGGTGCAAAAGGCCCAATGTGTAAAGATAGCTTGCCCATTCAGTCAATGCAAAACGCAAAGATAAGAGTAACAAATCATTTTATTCCTTTATCACCATCCTTGTCTGCACTGTGAATGTGGTATTATATTGTGAGCTCCAATGGTTCTATTGTGCGTGGCTTGCTTGCAGTTTTAACAGAGGACTCAAAAACACTTTTCCCCCGCTACAAACTTAAAGCAACTTATAAAGTTAATTATATATAAGGACACCACTTAGAGCCGCAGAGCTGCAGTGACCCACTCTTTCCCATTCAGGGTATTTCTCTTTTCACTCCTTCTCCACAGAGACATATACTTCTTTCACTAATTAGAAGCTCTGTTACTAAAAGGCCACTGCCAAGGTAATTGGGGTGATCCTTCACATTTTTAATGAGCACTCAGTAACACACCTCTGACACTTCAGTGCTAATAGTGATGCATATATTTGTTTGAGTGAGGCATCTTGAGGCATGCATGACCCAGTTTGAAGGAAACATTTGTCACATTGAGGAACAATTAACCTAAATCTGTCAGATTTTTTTAGCATTACTTCAATGTAATATTTTCTTGATTTATCAAACAAATGTATCCAAATTTAACAAGTTAAAAAAACACAGCAATAAATTACATACTTCAGCGTGCAATTTATACATTTCAAAGATGTAGGAGAAATAAAAACTTTGTTCTACCAGGTACTCTCTAAGTAGTTTTTATCATATCATATGAATACAACAATAGGATATTATCCACGTGTACAATATACTCTGTATGAATGTATCCAATTGACCCATGATTATTCCTAGGGTGTGTATTCAACAAATGTAGCATTCCCAAATGTTCTGTCTAGACTCTAGTGTTGTACAATGCAGCCCTACGGGGGACACGAGCCAGTGTAAATTGTAGACGTAAACGATTATGAGAGTTCGTTTTAAGATGTACATGCCAAATCTGTGGTGGAAATTCAACTACTGTAGGTTGACCACAGATGAGATGTGGAAAGCAGGTTTTTAGACAGAAAGAGAAGAGGAACGCACAGAGCCTAGATCTGAAAGTGGGGACTTTGAATGTTGGTACTATGACAGGTAAAGCTAGGTAGTTGGTTGACGTGACGATTAGGAGAAGGGTAGATATATTATTTCCTCAGGAGACCAGATGAAGAGGAAGTAAGGCTGGAAGCTTAGGGGCAGGGTTCAACATGTTTTACATGCTCCAGGTCGGAAGTTAAATGGAGTAGGGGTTACCTTAAAGTAAGATTTAGTTAAAGCGGAAGTCAACCCAAACATGTTTACTCAAGAACATGTTCTATGCAGTCCAACTAGTTGAAACACAGCATTCTGATGACAAATGTGTTTGTGGAATATGAGTAAAGCAACAAAATCAACGCGTTTTTAGCCATCTCTGGGGGCTGCCATTTTGTCACTTCTGTTGACTGAAAATGACATCACAGACCCTCAGGACTCAGATAAGAACCAATTATAGCTCAGCTTCAGAAAACAGGTGTGCCGTGATTTGTCGTGAAAATAGTCATATGTGCGCCAGACTCGATTGCCTCAGTGCACATTTGTGTTCCAAGCATACTGCAACACAGTCAGTCAGCGTGACTGTCAGCAGGCCAGCCTGGACTCAAAAAGTCAAAGTCAAGTCAGCAGCAACAACGATTGCTTCCTAAAGCTAACTTCAGTGTCGGTGTCGTTGCGCCAAGGCTTTGATGGTCAATGTTGATGTGTGTCTATTATTAAAATAACTGCTTAACATCTTTTCAATTATGTATGGACTTTCACGGGTGCTTTGGGCTTTTTCATTCCCCCAACAGTGCCGGTTGAAACCATAATTTGCTGATATTGGTCAGACCTGCAGTATATTTCCCTGGAGTGTTCAAATGCATTTTTATGTGTGAGCTAGTTGTAGAAAAGACTGTTGAGAGAAAGAAATGACACTCACACTGCATAGATGTGTGAAGAGAAACAAGTGCATGAACCAACACAAACAAACATAGTGCATGCGAGCTTGTAGGCAACGCTGTGATGTATTATTCAAAGTCTGTTGCCATTGTGATTCATTTGTCGAGGTTCAGAGGAAAAAGCTCCACTGACTGGCTCCCAAAGATGCACACTACACCAGAACAACACTTCCCGATAGCCGGAAGAAGCTGATCCTTCCAGTCTGTGGACGGTTGTCATCTGTCACTATTACCTGTCACGTACAAACCAAATTGTTTTATAATACAAAAGCAGCCCCAGAATAATCCCAAATCACTGATGTGACTGTACATATCTGCTCATGTCCCAATTATCTGAACCCACATGTAGAAACACACAATGCCTACAGCATCCTGCTCTACATCCCACATGACATCATTAAAGCCCAACAAACTGCCTGAATGTTTGATGTCCTGTTCTCCTCAATCTCTGAATGTGCCAAGCACCTCGTCTCTCGTTAATGTTGCCTTTGCCTCATGGGTTTCTTCGACAAATCCCTTTTTGTTGTGTCTCATTTGTACACTAAAGGTACCATTTCTGTTTCTCCGTTGCATACTCTGGATGAGAGTTATGCTAAATTACTTTTTGTACTAAATGGTTTTAGGTATATGGGAGTTGAGAGAAACTGTAGACACAGTATATTGGACTAAACGTGCTGTAAGGGAAACAAAATGAGTTGATTTTCTCATGGAATTAATACATATCCCCAGTTCTGATCAAACTGCTGCCATAGCACGGTTAGCATGTGAATCAAATCTTGCAATCGCTTAAGATCATCAAAGCTTATCAAAACAAACTAAAACCCAAAGCTGGAGCCTCTGTCTCCTCAAAGGATGCTGACTGGCTATCTTCTGATTTGACTACAACATGATCAATATCAGGTTTGGTAAATCAATAAGAGAAGTCCGTTTGATTCTCCAGAGGCGTATCCATCCATGATGGATGCCCGTTTTGCTGACGTTAGATGATAGACGTGAAACTTGAACGAAAAATAGATGGACTAAGCATCGACAAAAGTGGATTTTCGTCTGTTTGTGTAATCATAACTAACCTGGTCAAGTCTAAATGGACCTCACAGTCCATTATTGACGGACGCCAGTTTTGCGGAAAAGCAACCCAGACTGCATTGCCTGTATATGTATATCAGGTAGCAGTATGCAAGAGAGAGTAATTAGTTTCTCAGGCCATTTTCTAGCCGACTTTATAAGAAGTAATGTCATACCAGCAGTTTTGAATACAGACAGTGTTTACTTTGATGTTTACTGACGGAAGCGCGGTTAAAATAACATGAAAGACTGACCGACAGACGATTACAGTTTGCTTCGACTTGAAAAATAGACAGATAGATGGATGACGGACCGGCAAACTTTAGTAAAATGCCCACCTCTGATATTCTCACTGATGAAGCAATATCGCAGGGTAAGCCTTTCACTGGCCTAGGTGTTGCAATGGTGAATATTTTGGGGGGTTGGACGATACCTTTAACAATGCATTTATTTATTTTCAATGTGCAATTTAATGGGGTAACTGTAGTGGCATTTAATGTTGCTGGCCCAGATTCAACTCAATTTATAATGTGTGTAATCAGTCCAGGAGGTAGCTTGTCTCTCAAAGTTAAATTCAGATGGGAGAACCACTCCCTGGGATACTGAATTGGATAAGTACCGGTACTATAGAAAATGGATGGACAGATAGACATTTAAGGATAAATCAACTGATACTATCATTATTACTTGCATCATGCTGTGTAAAGAATGATCTGAAACTTGATAAATGCCATAGCTTTTCCAGTCCCAACAAGCGTCAAGATTTTCATATTACAATGATTGGGTATTGGGATTGGATGCAACTGCCTCACTGCAACCATTCTGCATAGGTCCCTAAACGGTACATAAACAAAAGTGTCGTTGTTCATCCGGGATAAATAATGCTGTAGTCCGATGGCAGATTTATTCACAACAAATGTGGAAAAAAATATGAATAATCTAATTTAGCCTCATTTTATAAGAGCATTTTGGATGATGTGCCAAGTAAGACTTTGGGATATATGTCGGGACAAGAATGGGGTATAAGCTGACGTCAAACTGTTTTATTGATGAGAGGGAAATGGCTACCATTATAGTATAAGCATCACACTGCGTTTGCCAGTCCAGATCAGGTCTGATACTACTGCCAAATGAAAGACAAAATGGAATACAATGAAAGTATATCATGACTGGTACTGACTTTGCTTCTCTTACATACAGTATAGTAGTTATCTAGACAATAGGCAAAAGTAAAGTATGTCCTGCAAAAGAAAATGACCCACTTCTATGCCAAGGCATAAAAAAAAGAAGATAAAGATTGGGAATGTCAAACAAAAGTAATCTTGCTCTATTGGGCAAAAGATATCTCGCACAAGAAGCTTCAGTTACAGAGACGGCAGCTACCGAAGAGTCGCTTTAGTTAACCACCACATTGATTTACGACTTAAAAGTGGGAAGTAAACGCTGCTGTAAATCTGTGCAGTGGCACAAGATGGAGACCAAAAGCCCAGCCTCCCGCTTTAGCTGAATTTGCATATAGTTGTTTGTATATCCATTTTTTCTCATGGGATGAGTAAGTCTGACAGCATTTGATAAAACAGAACAGAAATCAACCTGGAATCTCACAAAAGAAATATTTCACATCCAAACAAACTATTAAGTTTTCCCCTTGGAAGTAATCGACTTAAGAGTCTAATGCACTTTCCCAGCCTTTTCTGTGTGGCCTTCACGCATTCCTGAAATGATTCTTCCTAGAGCCTCAGCAGCTCCATTGTCATGGTCACCTTGATGTACCTCCCCTCTTCAAAACAGGCATTCTTTTTATGAACGCATTGAGCTTGGGAATGAGGAAAAAAAAATCACCCCAAGCGAGATCGAGTGAGAAGGGAGATTTGTCCAGCACGGTGATGTTTTTCCCGGCCAGGAACTGTCAGATGCTCAGGGCATTGTGAGCACTGCCATGAATCAGCCACGAGTTGTCCAGCCACGACTCTCGCCTTTTCACCGCAATGAATGAAGACATTTCCACTGGATCTCTTTGTAGCTATAACTCATATTCTGGGTTTGAAATACTGCATATCCTTTGTGACACCAGTCCTGTAACATCTTCTGATATATTAAAATCTGAATTGACCACTGACCATTTTTATATACAGTGTACCTACACAGCTCTTTTAAAAGCACATCTTTGTCAGCTCAGCTTTTTCAGCTGTTTGGAAGACCAAAGCCACCCATGGTGAGTTTGCATGTACCACTGCTGTTTGCATGTACAACCCAGGTGAATCCAATAAATGGATTTCCGCACATCAAGGTGCAAAAAGAATTGATGCTTCAACAAACAAATAAGAATTCCCTTTTTATCATGAAAACATTGTCATTTCAAATAAACAATGCTTCAGCCTAGCGCAGACACCATGGACAATTAAACTGCTTGTTGACTCATCTTTTATTGGCCTTGACTTATCTTTGTGTTTGGCCTTCCGAGTGTAATGTGCAGAGCTGGGCAGTCCGTCCCTGGGCCGGACCCTCTGGCCCAGCCGATGCCCATTTTTGGGGCGGAGGGGTGGGGGGTGACACATTGGCTGGACTAAGTATGGCTGGAAGTGGATTTTAGTCCGGCCCACTAATTGGCCCTCATGCGTGTGACATGCTCGCGAGGCGGCCAAATTTCATCTCAGCCTCGGTGAAAGGCTTCTTTCTAGGCTTCTTTCAAAACAACTTGTGTCCGGGAGTATAGCCAAGCTGCATCATGCACTTTCCTACTTCCGGAAATACGCCGTAGCAAAACTGCTGTGAAGTGGTTTGCTGGTATGCTTTTATTTTGAAGGCCGGGAAGTGTGAAAGAGGGGGAGTGTGGAAAATAAGTAACTTGTTGAATGCTTGCAGATTTGTCATCTGTTGGACCCAAATAATTATACAATACGACAAAACCAACCCCAGGGCTCACAATGGAAGTACGTACACACAGCTGGGTAAGTACGTGAGTAAGCGGCGCATTTGAAGCGTGTCCACAGCGGGTTTAAATAGTAAGTTAGCCAGCTAAATGTTTTTAAATAAACCTCTTCCGTTAGCATCTCCCCGTTGGGGCATCATGTAGTTTTTTTTTTTTTTTTTTGGGGGGGTGGGGGTGGGGGGGGCGCGACAATGTTTATGAATATGGCCGGGGGGGTCGCGGGCTGAAGGGCAAAAAAGGGTCAATGCCCAGCTCTGGTAATGTGTATTTACCTGAATCCACGGCCATCTGTCATTTTCAGCTGCAGTCCATGCGTTCACCAAACCCTTCTTGTTGAGGCGTGCAAAATACGGGTACCACTTCTGCAAGCCAAATAAAGCCCGGTGGGTGGAGGAGGCTGTTATCTGCTGGTTGGAGATTATGCCGCCTTCCATGCCCAGTGGTCCAGAGCATTCTGAGCAAAGAACACACAGTAGAGCATTTGTCATATTGTCGCTCTCAAAGTACAGCATGTACAGCTGCAGCAAACAAAGTCATGTTGATCTTAGAAGTACATAAGACAAAATGATCCATTTGTAAAGACACCATTTTCTGTACTTACTACCTGTTGGATAAACCACCCGTTGATTTCTTTTCTTTGCGATATTCTCAGGCCGCCTTAAACATTTTGGCCTCTATTTTCATACAAAGCGCGCGTGCGCTCAGCATAAAAATTGGCACAGCTTGATTTTCATGCAGGTGCAAGACTCATTTAGCTTATTTGGGAATTTGGCAGACTGCGCTTACGACAGGACGCACCTGACAATTTAGAAATCAATTAATTGAACATATTAGGATCATACTTTTGAAATCACCCCCCTGGCCGCGGCAAAGCTATTGGGTGGGTGTTTCACACATGGACATGAACGATCGTGGTGGACGCCGGTCTCCAAATACCAACTTTGCAGTGGTGATCTGTGATCGCCCTGACTACGTTTACATCATCCGCAAGTGGAGATCTTGCAGTTCACAATTAACATACATTGCGGGCATCAATCTCTGCATGGACAGTCAGTCAGTTAAGGGTTCCACCATGTAAACTGTGTGGCTTCACTGCGCTAAATTTAATCAAAGGGAATGAGAGGACCCGTTTCCATTAGGCCGGAGAGAAAGTCGGCTGTGTTCAAGCTCACAACGGTGCAAACACCCGTCTGCGAAATAAATCAAAAGAAAGAAAACTCCACCCATGTGCACAATTAGATCACGCTTTGCTCTAGACTTGCGCTGAGCATGAGAATAGAGCTCTCTGTCTCAATGTGTTATCCAGACAAAATGCCGCATTTTACAATTCCAATTCAAGGTTTCGCTTACAACTTTATAATCAATAGGAGACAGTCAGACTTTGTCCAAAGGAAAAACAAATATTTCATGACAGCATCTCTTCAACACATGTTTCAGGCTTTTAAAGACATAGTAGGCAACAGCAGAAGTGAGTGCAAAGCACAACATCCAGTTTCCAAGATACAGCTTTGTGAGCAGTTTTTTTTCCTCCTCAATTACATCCATTTAAGAATCATACCTGTACTTTGGTTTAAAAGGCTTTAAGCTACAGATCAATAAAATATTGAGCAGTAGACCATTTAATTACATGTGCAAGTGCATTTCAGAGTGTATTATTATCAAGAAACCAGGGAGTAACAAACATAAAGAAAGAACTGAGAAGGAACATGACAATGTCTTTAAAAAGGTGGGAAAATCCTAACACTTCCCTAAATATCACACACTGGGGTTTCTAACACTTTGAATCCTCACTCACTCACATTTTAAAAACGTTGGGTCATATTCACACTTTTGCGTCTCGCCTCCAAATATTAACCCAATCGTGTATTAGTAAATGATCACAGCTAAGACTTTAGGCTGCTGCACATTACGGCTGTGCAATTAATCGAAATTTAATTACAATTACGATTATCACACTCAGGTCCGCTGATAGTGTAGTGGTACACACGCCTGAGTTGTGTGCGGGCAGCGTGGGATCGATTCCCGCTCAGTGACAGTCTCTATGTGTGCCCTGCGACTGGCTGGCGACCAGTTCGGGGTGTAGTCTGCCTTCGCCCATTGACGGCTGGGATAGGCTCCAGCAACTCCCTGCGACCCTATATAGGATAAGCGGTTTGGAAGATGACATGACATGACATTATCACGCTCCACGATTACAAAATGTAAAAAAACGATTATTAATATGTATTTAGATCCAACGCACTGTTTGTTTACACAAGGAAATCTCACTTGAATTTATACATTTTCACCTTTTTAAAAATTTTACAATAACTCATTTTATACATTTGATTTGGCCCAAAAGGAACTTACTTACATTTATTTGTATTTATATTTTTTACATTTAAACATTTTCTTGTACCAAAAAATAAATGATTGTTTGAATAATCGTGATTTCAATTATTGCCAAAATAATCATGTTGAATATATTTTTTCATAATCGAGCAGCCCTACTGTACATGTCTTTCAACATTATCTAAATAAATACATACATACATACATAAAAATCCAACATCAGATGTACATGACATGTTCATCTCTCCACTTTCTATACTGCTTATCTTCCGTTGGCAGGCGAGCTGAAGCCTATATTATCGCAACTGACTGGGCGAAAGGCGGAGAGTTCACCCCTGACTGGTTGCTTGTCAGCCACAGGGCACAGGTAGAGACATACAAGCATTCACTCATTGTATTTTGGACTTGCGGTCCACGACCAATTCAGAAAGCGTCCTGCCCATTGGTAGATAATCACTGCTACAGATAAATACAGAAATCGATTATTTTGTTCCAAAATAATGTCAACAAATCAAGGGCCTGGGCTGTTAACTCGAACATCATTAGTAGACTTTCCACCGATCTGATCGGCTATAGCGAATTGGTTGATATTTTTTTTGTGTGATCGGTAAGCATTTTTTAATTCGCCCGTCCAATCGATGACATCATTGATCGGAGCAAGTCATTACAGCAGCAGTGTTTCCCACATTTATCTGTGGCAGGCCGCCACAAATTAATTTTGAACGCCACTGATAGATGATTTTTACATTCAAATCACACACTTTGTTTTGTTATTCAGTCGTTCCTTGGTATGGAAATGTCAAAGATTGTTAAACATAGGCAAAAGTGCTTTAGAATACTTTTGTTGAAACTCCATAACAGTACACAATTATACACAGTAAATAAGTATTTAGTATTTAAGTATTACTCAATTTTGTGATCGGGTCGGTGATCAGGATTGGTTTATTCAAACTCAATGATCTGTGATTGCCCCTAAAAATCCTGACTGTAAAGTCTAATCATTAAGAACCAAAGTCAGCCATGTCACCCAGTGTGTCAATTCACAGTAAGAGAAAGCTTTATCTTCACAAGGTTATGATGCTGTTCACACATTTAATTACCAGGACTGACACACGCACACACACACACCCACACATACACACACGCACACACACAAATCATGCTTGCATCCTATGACAGATCTGCCATCTTACAGCTGTGAGAAGATTTTGCCGCAGGAGGAAGTGTTAAGGAAGAATGACCCAATGAAAACAATTCATGCACATCATGTCCGGGTGGTTGAACCATTTTTTAAACAATTTATTTCAAAAGTGAATAAACATAAAAGTACAGTGCGGAAAAAAATATGGCTATCAAAAAAATAGTATGCTTCAAAAGCAACATGCAGCAGAATGGAGATACAAGGAAAAACTGAAACCCCTTTTTTTCTTTTTAAAAAAAATAATTCCATGGTTAGTCCATCTCACCTCAGACAACCTTTCTTGTGTGCGCATATGTGTGCGTGAGAGGAACTCAATAGTTCCAGACGGATGATGAGGGAATGTCGGCGGTGAATGTGGAATTCCACTGTTCATCTAAACTTCCAAGTCAAGTCATTTGACCCTCTCGACAATCTGGGGGACTCACATTTCATTACATGGTGTTGTTGTAAAGCTTCTAAAAAAAAAAAGGAAAAGACGCACATGCCTCAAGCCAGTGATCAATTAATTAAATTCAATTAATTCATGAAGCCATAACTAATCAAAAGTAGAACATTTGATTAGAAAATGTTCAAGCTAAATTTGCTTTCAGCAATCAATTCCCCTTCAGAAAGTAGTGATGTGTCTCGAGATGGAACAGCAAGCTAAAGGAATGGCACTATACATACAGTATACCGGTATATACAAACATATAGTAATGCAAATGTATGAATGTGGGCTTCATTGTTTCATCTGCTAAATATATGTGCAGCTGCACTAATTAGTGAACGGGTAGACCAACCTTGATAAATATGTTAAATGGGCGGCGTGTTGCCTCACGTGATTATGGCATATGGCCACAGAAGGAAACTAACTGGCTCATTCACACATACTTAGGATGCAGCGACAAGAGAATCTCAACTCACTCAGTATCCCGCTCAAATTACTGAGGTACAAATGGGGAATAAACCTGCACCTTTCCAGTTGCAACACAGCCACTCATCTACCCATTGAGGGTTGAACCAATTAGTTGACTAGTCAACGAGCCGACTTTACTACTCCGCACCAACGTTTAAAACTTGACGCCAACTAATCGTGACAAATGTTTTTTGGCATCTTGGCTTCTGGTCAGCCATATTTACAGAGGACTGTCGACTAACCCATCTGCTGCTGTCGCTGGACCAAGAAACTCTGTGAAGCAGCGAAACGTCTGCCCAACAAGGCGTCATAGTACGAGAATACGAAAATAAGCTGGTTGTGGACGAGAATAGCGGTTAGCCTCACTAGCATTCCAATCGTTGCTAGTCTTAAAATATTCATACCAGCGGGACTAAGGGGAACGAGGGTGGCGCAACAAAGTGAAGCACCCAAAAATGTCGTGTCAAACAAGGGTGGGCACCAACTGTGTGATAACAAGACGTTTTTCATTCATAACATGCACCAACATCACGATTATGTTGCCGTGCGACACTGTGTTGAAACACAGCTTAGGGTTAGGCTAACCGGTTGTGGGCCTAAGAGAAGTTGATCTGAAATAATATTAATGACATCATCGATTAATTGAATTCAACTTGTCTTTCATCAAAATCTGATGGACTAGAAACAATCTTGAGTCAATCACCACCTAAAAAGCATTCAAACTGATTTTGCCATTTCATGTCATTTCACTTCCACTTTTGCTCCAGCAATGTATTGCATCCGCTTCAATGTTGTACCCATTGGGCAGCGGACAAGCCATCAACCAACAACATGCTGTCACAAAGCCATGGTCCTTCTCACCTTGCAGACATGAGTGGGCACTCTTAATGATCTGTCTGCCAGTCGTCTATCAGAGCGGCAGAGGCAGCAAGCCCCTGAGCCTTGGCCTGCTGGCCCCTGTGCATACATCAGCGCTGCGACAGGCCCCATCACTAACGGCAGCACCACCATGCCGTGGCAGCTGAATCCATCTCGCACAAGCCCTACCTACAGCCTAAATAAATTAGCACGGCAATACTAATGAGCGCGCAGCAGATGGGGAGATGAATAAAATAATAATAACCATATCTACCAGGCAGCAGGTGTCAACAGGGGATTCAACATGTGACGAACGAGGCCGGATGAAAAACACCTGTATGTTTATGGTATGTTAAAAGGTGTTAAAAGTTGCAGGGACACGGCGCACAGTCCCCCTACATGGATTTTGTATAATGATATAATAATCAATGCAATATCTTTCCTCCCTGGAACTTGGGTGTACACCATTCCTCCCATCATCAACCATCATCATTATTGATCCTTTTTGAGTATTTTTCTTTATGGAAATGATTCAAAAGAAGACAGCCTTATCGTGTTCAAGAAGCAACATCATGTTAGTTTGTGGAACTTGGGCAAAACTGGACATTTACAGTGCCTGGAAGCTTAATGCAAACAACACTTAGATGTAAAAATGACAGTGGTCTGTATCTTGATTAGAGTACAACTGCAACTATTTCCACTCTTATGGGTTTTTTTTTTGCCGTCCCAAAAAAATACATAATTTGCAACCAGGTTGACCACCCCACTCACCACCACCACAATATACCTCTAATGGGGTAAGTACTGTTGCTTAGTGTTCGAACAGTAGGAGACTTGCGTGCAATAGCGGTCTAAACTTGAATGGTACCATAAATGGAGATCCGACTTTTAGTTTAAACATGCCGTAGAACAGACAGTTCATTTAAATACACACGAAGTACTTCAGGAGATCTACACTATACTTATACCGCTGACTTTTCTCTAAGAATATTAGCTTACTTATACTTTGAAATGTGACGAGCACATCACAAATCGGCGATTGTTGTCCTTCGTCCGACCGTCGTCGCTGGTTGGCTTGCATAGTTATTTAACCACTTGGCAAAGCAATAACATACAACCTCCCCAAATACAGAGATGATCAAACAAAGAAGACGTCATTCTTCCTTTACATCATAAATTCTCACTTCAAATGTTACTAGCAAAATCCACGAAGACCACTTATACAACGTACCCTCAGATATTTGGGGGTTCGGCATTCACAGATATGGAACCTACCCTCTGTTATTCGCTGCACAATCCCTCGCTTATTTGTGTTTTTTCTTTTTTTTTTTTTTTTTTTACACTATCCCCTACTTGTTCATGTTTTTTTTTTTTTCACAAAGAAAAAATAAACAAATTCATGGCAATTATTATGAGCAGCAACTATTTGCACGATTGGGGTGCTGCCCTGTGCGGCCACACATACTAGAAAACGCCACTGCTTCCGTGTCATATTTACTGTACTTCAAACATGAAATATATGATTTGGCAACTATAGAGATACATTAGAAAAGTGAAATGGAAGCCCTTGAAGAAAGCTCTATGTATTCTAATACAGTCGAAGCATATCTTCTCCTCCAGACAAGCGACACCTGCAAAATAGACCGGGAATGCTTTCCGTGAACTGCAGACATGCTGTGAGATAGAAAAGCAGATGAATACATTTGTGAGTCACAGTGCGGTGGAGGCTCACGGTTCCGAGTCTACTGGAACATTAATCCTAATCTGCTCCTATAGTGAGCAGGCAAAATCCTCAGAAGAAGCATAATCAACACACAAAGTTCCTTTTGAGCTACTGAGCATTTTGTAAGAGAAAGCCACTTGTGATAAGACAGAAGCTCGCTTTCATTCTCTGTACAGCCAAGGGGGAGCACTTTAGTAAAAAAAATACAAATTGGTTGTGAGTCACCAGCATTGTAATGTTTGAACATATTATATCATTAATTTATGCTTTGGGGCTTAATGTGTTTTTTTATAAACATGTTGTGTTTTGGCTTCCTAGGTTTTTTTGTATTAAATGTATTCATGATAACGTGAACTAAATTAAAATGAAGGAAGCTGACTGCGTGTTACATGGGATGAAAACTGTAATTAGCGGCAACATCAGATGTGCTGTGTGAAGTGGGTGGATGTAAGGCATTTAAAAAACATAACAAAGCATGTACATACTATGTTGACAGTTCCTTCCCATGTACTCCCCGGGGCATTCGCAGGAGTAGTTTGCAACGAGGTCGGTGCAAAGGCCCCCATTCTTGCAAGGTTCTTTTTCACATTCATTAATATCTGAAAACACAAACACATACAACCACAGATTAGCAGAAATAACATTTACATTTAAATTAGAGCCAATGAAAAGTCCTGTAGATGGGTATTCTGGGCAAACTATGGGCACTAACTCTGAATGTAAAAATACTGTCATGAAAACAGAGAGTGGGATCCCCAAAAAATAAGGTTAAAAATTAAATCTTACAGATGAAATTGATGACAGGTACAGTTGCTACATCATATACAAAGGATGGGTGTTGATGACCCAGCTATGAAAACTGCTTTGAAAATATTAAAATCAAACCATGTTATTACTCTGACTTGCTCATATGTTGGGATTGCGAATGCTTATTTAGGAGACGTTTCCCATTATTTTCCTGTATGATTGTTTTGCCTTTAATTGTGCTTAAAGGGGAAGTCAACCCAAACATATTTTTTTCAAGAATATGTTCTATGCAGACCCACTAGTTGAAACACTGCATTTTGATTAATGTGCTTGTGGAATATGAGTTAAGAAGCAAAATTCACCATTTCATTCCAGGTTAAAAGAAAGAAAGAAAGAAAGAAAGAAAGAAAGAAAGAAAGAAAGAAAGAAAGAAAGAAAGAAAGAAAGAAAAAAAAAGAAAGAAAGAAAAAAAAAAGAAAGGAAAAAGAAAAAGAACCAACCTATTATCTACCAGTATGTTCACTACAGAGTAATTTGTACTGGGGCTTTTGGTCGATCTAATTGGAACCCCCATGTGGAATCTGATTAAGAAGTATCTTGAATGTGCTGATTTCACTGTATTGTTGGTCAGTGACTATTTTTCATTTCATTTCATTTGATTCATGTATGCCATTTATGTCAATTTATATAAAAACTGTTTCTAACTTTAGAAATAAATTACCGACTAAAATTGTTTCACATTTTACCAAATTTAAATGAATCCATGTACACACTGTAGTCAATACTTGAAAGAAACACCAGCGTTAGTGTTTAGCCTTGGTGTAAAAAAACAAAATGCAAAGCAAAATGCGGTGACTTTTTAGTCTAATGTCACTCACGTTGTTAATTTCATTGCAGCTAAATGAGGTTGTCAACCACCTGACCGACCATCGGTCCAATTAAAACCTACATGAAAGGTACAACTCACGAGCGACATCATAATACTGATGCACAGTGTATTGTAACAGCAGTGAGCTGTATTGATTTTACTCGGGCCTTCGTCCTTGGTATGTAGAAGAAAAATGAAAACGGCGCCCACCCACAGTGACAGAATTATTTCACCACAGCACCAAAACAATACTGTAGTTACTCCTTCAAGTTCATAACACACATTTTTTTTTTATCACTAGGTTCAAACACGGAGGTTATAGGCAAGCCATTAAAATAGCCTGCAGCCCAACACACAACAGAGGAAAGCACAGTGAGTACTTGTACCATTTACCTCCATTTTATGAGCAGTCATAAGCCCCGAAGGAGATCAGGACCAGGACTTCACTACCGCAAAATCATAAGGGGGAGGATGATTGCCTCAAGGAATGTAGTAAAAGCAGTGAATGAAAAGGAGACGGTAAAAGAGTGACAGCATGACAGACCGAGAATCTATACAGGTATGACGCAAGGTAAGGCGCTCACCGAGTGATCGGCTAAATAAACCAGTTCAGCAGACTTCTCAAACACAATTGTGTTTGCAGTCTTACATAATAAAATGTGTTGTCACTATAATCTATTGTACCGTACAATCAATTACAACTGTACAACAAAAACACCAAATCCAGAGCATGCTGCAAGGTTTCAACAATGAATTGAGATAAAACTATCCATCCATTTTTTAAAAAATATATATAAACAGTAGTCTATCGTTTATTGCAGTGGTTATATTCCATAAAAGTAGAATCATATATTTAACATCTCGATATATTTGTAAGTGTTATGCATAATAACCAATACAAAATATGCATGTGAGGTGCAGGTATTATTTTTGTCCACTTGGGGTAACCATCCTCACGTTCTATATTGTAGTATCTGTGAATTTGAATGTGTGTGGATTTACATAATAGTCAGGGCCTAGCTCTGAGTGACAAGGAAGTCTTTAAATGATAGTGTAGTTGGCTGTTGTTAGCTCAGGTTAGACAGTCTGGGTATTGAGTTCCTGCATCACATGTGGCCACACCAACGAGTGTATGCATGTGCTTCATCTGTTCATTTTGTTACCGTTCATTTTGTTTGCATGTGATGTTCTAGAAACAATAGACTAGTTATACCTTAAATTGCATTTGATTCTGTAAAAAAATAAAAAATAAAAACAATACAAATTTATGTTTATTGAAAGTTGGGGCTAGTTTTATTTTATTTTTTGGGCTCACCCTGTAGTAGTGCGTGTAAAAGGTGGAGCGCAATATGATGCGGGACGAGTGTACTGCTTATCCTGACATGGATCTTAGGTGATCTGGGGATTATTCTAACTGACTTGGAGCGAGAGTCGGGGTACACCCTGGACTGGTTGCCAGCTAATTGCAAGACATACAGACAAACAAACGTGTAAATGTGATGCTGTTTGCATTATACTGTATACAGAAAACAGGCAAGATCCTTGCTAAGAAGCACTATTTTGGTCAAGGTTATGACTGGAGGGAAAGCAAATGGAACAGCTGCGTATAGTTTCACACTGCTCTCTGGGTCTCCGGTTTGACTCTCAAACAGCTCTCATCAGTTCATCGGAATGTCTTTTTCTTTGCCTCACCTCCTATTATTCTCGGGGAAAGTGTCTCCGTTGGACAATAATGAGAGCAATGAATAGTGCTATATGTCAGGAACCAAGGCTGGCCGTGAGTATAAATTGGCTGTAGTGTGTCCAGGGAGCAGGAACATGCCTTCAGGTCTGCAACGGTATGGGTCAGTGGTGACCTTTCCACTGGGTTGCAATGACCTCCACAGTGCCTGAAACTGCTGTGGACGCATGGCCAGAGGAAACGTGTCTTCTAGTTCATTCATGCTACTGTTGAAAAGTACCATTTTGAGATTAGCATATAGATGGAACTGGGAACCCAACCAAAGTAAAACAATGCAATGATTTTTATTTACAGAGAACAAGTCAAACATTTTAATTGTATTCCATTGAGATACATTGAATTCATAGCATGCGGTCACAGTTTTATTTATGTACAAATCATGTCTATAAAATTACATTAGATCTTAACATGAGCTAAAAATTTTATTTTTTTCAATCCTCAAAATTTAATAAAATTCTGATTCACCAACTTTACCACTAGGTAGAGTAACTACACTAAATAGTGATTTGTTTGCATAGGTTGTGTACTGTTTTTCATCAACCCCAAAACCATTTACATATTGCTTATCCTGTTGGGGATCTTGAGCATATCCTATTTGCCACCCAATCGCGCATGAAGAGAGATAACGATTCACATACATTTTCACCAAGTCAGTGAGCGGGAATCAAACCCGCGCAAGTGAAACACAACACCATCAGTGGCCTGGCGTGTACTGTGTTTCCCCCTCCCATAAGCAAATACGTACGGTGGATTTATACTGCTCCTTGGTCTTGGGCAAAATAAAGACAACTTATTCATTCATTTTCTAAAAATCCTTCCAGTCACTGTTTTCCAGGAAGGTAAAAACACGTCCGACCCTCCGCATTAACAGTGTCTTCAGATAAAGAACATAGCATACATAAGTGGAGGCCACCCACAGCAGCGACTTCTCAGTTTCATAACAAGCAAGCAGATCCTTTTGACCTTCAGGCTTCGAACGTTGGTTTGACCTCTTTGTTCAGTGACTGTCATGAATAAAGTAGACAATATAATTAGCCTCTGACCCTGAATACTTAAACCTTGTTTGAAGTAATCATCCCACTTCCTTAAACAGTGAGGCTTTAGCCTGGAAAAGCCTCCCTGCTGATGGGCTTCATGGTGGTCCAGCAGTCAGACGTTGGATTTGATACAGAAAAGCTCGCGATTCTCTAGATAACAGCATGAATTCATTAAGGGCGGATTTGAAAAACAGACGTCCAATGATTTTACTTTGTTTGGTTTGCTAGGCTGGGTGGACTTAATGCACTGTATGTCTTTGGCTTATAAGCGCAATGACAGAACATTGTATGAAATAAGAGGATTCATGTCTATGTCTGAGATTGAAGGTCATTTAATATTTTTATATGGAGCCCACATAAAAGTCATTGTATGATTTCGGTATTGGGTTAGTGTGACTCAATAAAAGTCTTTCACTAAGTAAGTACCTTAGCAACTGAGACGTAACTGATTCAATTGACTAAGCTGAACAACACAACTATGTCCCAAGATCCTTGTAAAGCAGCTTATTTTTTGACCACAATTCATTACTATGCACATCTTCATTGGGACACAAATCCTATATGCTCATTTCATACTTTCCACTGACTATATTTCTCTCCTCCATGTTTTTGAGCAGGTTCTAATACCGAGCGGAGGTAAAAGATCTGCTCACATTTCAGCACAAATGAAATGAATGAGTGCCTCATGGTCACGGTGAAGCTGGAGGATAGAAACATAATGATTATTTGCATCTGCATTTAAAGTTACAGTGATTTCATCCTTTTTGTCTGCAGCTCAGTTTTCACCCCCCACAAATGCAACCAAACTAGTATATTATGGACAGTAGCAAACATGTGGGACTTCTACAGTGACACACATCAGCAACATAGGGCCAAATCTAAAGTGGCATATTTTTACGAGTTGATGTGTCTGAAGAAGTGTGTCACCCTTCACGTTTGTGTCATGCAGCAGAAACATTCGCCGAATGAGGAGAAAAAGAGCGTATTTTTTGAGTGTGCAATATAATGTCAATGGGCTGAGTGAGGACATTACAAACATTATCTTTTGTCTGATCGGAAAATATTTGTCAAAAGGAAACATCTAGTTCTGGAGGCACACCCCTCCCCAGATCTCAGACTTAAAGGGGGCACATAAAATACATTTGGTGGGGATTATTATTAATACCCAAGAGACAGTAGTTACTATGCTCCATATATTATGATGCTACCATACTGTATTCACGCGGCACTTATCATAGTCTTGGATGGCGCTAGTTGCAACAATAGCTGACATATATTACCATAGACAAAAATTGACAGAACATATACTCAGTGTAACTCAATTTTACAAATATTATTTGCCAAATTTTTGGCTAATAGGAATGCCACATCCAATATGGCGAACTCGAATATTGCCGGTTCAACGAGTGTCTGCAGCAGAAATTTAAAAAAAAGAAAGGAAAAGAAAATCAATCTTAATTTTAAATGTCCTAAGAGTTTGTGACTTCCTTGGTGCCTTTGAGAAAATGGCTCGTTAGTTGCTGACCCCAATGTAACCAATCGCAGAGCTGGGCATTTCACAAAAATTTGTCAGTCCGTGTATCGCCTTCCGCCGTATGTCTAGCCGCCTTTTTAACACGCCGGACCAAATAGTAATCGCCTATAGGTCAGTCCGTCTATCATTTTAAACAGGCTTCCATTAGCATTTCCGTCAACCAACTTCAGCTTCCACCGCCGACACCTCCCCGCTAACCCCAATAAGTGAAATTTGGAACGAAAGACTCACCGTGGCATGGAAGTCTCACCGTGGCTGGACTAAATGTGTCTTCTTTTAGGAACCAGAAGCTGTCAAAAAGCCTCACCATTGTCCAACGGTAAATGGAAGTCTCACTGCAGCCATAGACGATTACATACGGAAAAATTTTGTTTCCGCCTATGCTTAGTCCATCCATTTTTTTAAGTATCACTTACAAAATGGGCGTCCCTCATAGGCGGATAGACTGACCGGTCCGTCAGATAGGCGGAATGCCCAGCTCTGTTCTTTGAAGGGAAGCAAAAATATACCGGGTATTAAAACCTATTTTTCCAAATTCAGTTGAGAATGAAAACCACCTGACTCAGCAACTATATTATCGATGTAAAACAATTCTTGATTAAGGTCGGCGTCCAGATGACTTTGCTGTCAAATTAAGATGCTTCAGCAGTTTCAACTGACTAAATTCACTTAGATTTTGATTATTCATTTCCTCGCTGACCTTATCTACTAAAGTATTCGACTTATGACCAGAGGAGGAAGTATTGGGAATGTATTTTAGAAGAAGTACTGATTATTAACAAAAATGTTCTCTGCTTCCTTAAAGCATGTGATAATGGAGCAGATGTACGTTTACAAATTGCCCAATCTCAATAACATCTGTCACCTCTTTTCTGTGAGCACCTCAATATTTGATTGTCGAGATTTGATGCAGCTATGTTTGGTCGAGCTTTTATCAATGTGTCACTGTGGCTGCTAGTGCCAGAAAAAGCCTAGGGCAGGATTGAGTGTGAGAGTTTAGAAATGCCTCTCGGATGATGCTGTCACCATCTTCCAAGTTCTACAGGTCCTTCGCTCCTGGAGAGGCCAATAGGTCACAGTGTAGCTGAATTACAGCCAAGGGAGGTTTAAACACATTGGCCGAACCTCTTCACATAAAGGTATAAAGTAGAGGAAAAGTTGAAGAAATGCATCATTTTAATGGGTTCTTTAAAAGGGACGAGTTGGTTTACTGAATTTCTATGTCAATTACCTTGTTGTTTTTTTGACAGCAAATGTGAAACCAAATGGCTGCATTTGATTTTGAAGAGAACGACGTTTCCGGACTAGGTTATTGAAGCAAGCATATTTTCCAATCATTTTATAATGGGCAGGACTTGCAAAACCAAGGGCCACATGTGGAACACAAAACATCTCATTCTATAAATTATTAGCGATGAAAAGGAACTTGTGAAAACTTGCATCAGGCCAACAGCCATGAGATCAGTGAAAACAGCTTGACACAATAACAATGATCTGGTGCTGTTCTGTGTTGGAACAAGGAAAAAACAGACAGTTTTCAACTCTAAAGATAAAGGCTCCATTCTAAAAGGTTAAATAACGTATCAATGTCATGTGCTCAGCCAAAAGAGGTCCCTAACACCTTGATCCTACCTTTTTATCCTCAGTTTGTTATCCAAAGTGCCCTCTGACGAGGATGAGATAGCTTTGTCTTTACCCAGGACGAAGCAACGACAACACGCATTTCCCCATCCCGTCGCATACACACGCACACAATATCGAGGTTGGGTGAAATGTAATTGCATATGCATATACAGCATACGGTATTATGATACGACGTTCACAGGCACACACTACTTTATCTACTACCTGGTGTACAGTACAGTATCTAAACAAAAACGACAGTGAAATTTTACTTGTTATCATATACTGTGTACTAAATATGGCTGTGGATCAGACCCAGCGGCATGGGTGGGCATTAGGGGTTTGTGCCCGGCCTGAGAGCAGGTCGTGCCCACCCTGGATAGGAAGCTTTTCAGAGAGGCAAAGCCACAGAGTCACTCATCCGGACATGGTTGTCTGCAGGAATGGTGAGTGGCTCCGTTGCTCATTTATCATGGACATTGAGATTTTTTTTCAAAATAACAGGACAACAAAACGCAATGTGAACGAGAGCCAGCAGAAAGTATTCGCGCTGCCATCCCTTCCTATAAACCAGGGGTCTTCAATCCTGTTCATCGAGGGCCAATGTCCTGCCTGTTTTCCATCTCTCCCTGCTGCAACACGCTTAATTCAAATGGTCAGATAATCAGTAAGGTCTGCAGAAACTGGATAACGATCCTCATCATTTGAATCAGTTGTGTGTTGCAGCAGGGAGAGATGGAAAACAGGTAAGACGCCGGCCAAAGGAACAGGATTGAAGACCCCTGCTATAAACATCGATGTCGAGCTGAACACTGAAGTAAGCATTCATGCTAGGAGGGTTAGCTAGGTAGATAGGTGGGTAACCCTGCAAGGCCTGCATTATGCTCTTTAGCTGCTCTAGTTACCGCTCCAAGCATGAATTTTTTACTTCACTGCTCAGCTTGACGTTAGAGGTCATATTTATCAGTGGATTTGATCAAGCATAACTTTTGAGTTGAATAAATGCACACAGAACTACACCATTCTTTTGCATCTGTCTTTTAGATTTTAGGATGACAGGTGACAGATAATATTTCTGAGCACTGTTGTAGTCACGCCTGAAGCACATCAAATTTAGGTTGAAGACCGCCCCCTCCCCCCACTCCCCCCCCAAAATGTAATTTTCCCCTTGTAATTTCTTTCTGCAGCCAGATCTGCTGTGGATTCACCAAATACTTATCATCTCAAAGACATCCGATCAGACAATAGCTGGAGGCTAAAAGCAGTGCTATTCACACTAAGGAGAACGGTGACGAACAGGAAAGAACCGGAGGCAGAAGCGATGCTAACAGATCAGCTTGCTAACCAGGCTAAAGGTCACCAAAACAGCATTTGGCATCTGTATTCCAGTTTAGTGTTCAGCCACAACAAGATAATTGGGACGGCACTCTGAATTAGCAGCCCATAAGGCATGAGAAACTACTGTGAAAATTTCTGTCAGAAAAATTTTACCGTGGCCGATTAAAAATGAGAGTGCTAATGCTAGTGACCATGTATGTGACTCCCAGAAGCCGGAACCGTGTTTGGGTTATTGCCACTACTTCCAGTTATCACAGGTCTGTTAGCAATACTTCTGTCTATTTGAGCATTCTCTAAAATGCAATTTGTAAATGCGTGTAGGTGTTGCGTCTTTGCTTGTGTGAAGCATATTGAGTTGAATTGTGTATGAAATGTGCTATGAAAACAAAATTGCCTTTCCTTGCCTTGCCAGTGTGTCACTATTATCCAATTAATATTATTAGTTCACCCCACTATTTTCCGCCTATTTTCCACCAAAAGGTATCAGTAATTTGACGCTTGCATGCGGGACCTTAGAATGTATTGGACTACTGCATGTGTATTCAGAATTATTGTGATCATAAATATTACTACAACATACAGTACATGCACGGTCAGCATTCGTAAATTCACAGATTTGCCAATTTGGGGGGGAACTTATCCTCATTTATTCACTGAAAAACCCACCTATTCTCTGTTGGTGTACTCAGGCCAAAGCAAAAGAAGCATTACTTTAATATGTTGATTTATTACTTTAACATATTGTAATGCTGGTATTTCTGTTAGGTTTAAGTCATTGAAGTTGTTTTTTCTTTTTTAATTTGCGTTTGAGATGTGTCCTGTTGGGGTCCTTGAATGCACCTGGTGCACAGACAAAGTGAAACTGAAAATACGGTTTTGCTTCTCTCACGATGCAGCCACTGATTGACAGTGTAGTCTACTTTGTTGTTACAATTTGCCTGTATTCCCTATCATTTATTATTCCGTGTAAATGCCAAAAGGTGAGTTTAATGACTTGTACCATTTGTGTATAGTGTTGCTCAAAATTGTTTGCTGATGTGTAATGTCACATAAGTTTGACCTAGCATGTTATTTAGGCTAGTATGCTAGCTAATAAGATTGATGAGCCTCATGTGAAGGCGGTTTGTTTGTGTTGAATAATATAACTGCTCAAGTACAGTTGTTTATGTTACGTGGGTTCATGATCTGATTACATGAACCTGAAATATTCATGTGCAAATTTACGGGGACGTTTTCAGAAATGTTCCACTTCTTGGCACCCACAATTACATTTCAACCAAGTGATATGCTCATTGAAAGCCATAAACAGGCTAACCTTAACTATATTTCCGTATTGGAGTTCAGAGACCATTAACAGCCGATCTGTGAGCTATTGTTCAATGATGTCTGGAGGTCTGACTGTGGTCACCTCTTGAAATATTTGGTCAACTGTGGAACTTTTCACCCGGTAGACTTTCATCTCTTGCTGTAAATGTATCTGGCTACAGATTGAAAAGAGTAAAAACAGTGGGTGGGCTAAAGCAGTATGTGAAAAAGCCATGTCCTCCATACAGATCTGTAGCACAGTAATTGAGCACAGTGGAAAGCCTGTGTGTTCACTACGATCAGAAGAAGAAATCTTCACTGAAGTGCTTACACTCCCAAACACTCTACAGCACTTTATTTAATGGTTGTTGGATATAATTAAAACATATTTCACGTGATTATTAGTGTCATCTACAACCTTGTTTACCGTGACAAAAATAATATTCAGTGATCCATTCACTGATCAAAATAAGCTGCCAGGAAAACAGATCACCCGCTGTACTTTAAAATAACAGCTATAAGAGTCTACAGTGTATGTCTCATTAATGCATTGAATTTGGTGTTTAATAGCAGTTAGCAAGAGAAATACCATTAAGACTCAAGACTTATTGACTAGAAAGAAGAATACACATTTCTTGGTTCTAGTGCTGGCCTTAATAAAACCTATTTATTTATTTGTTTGTTTTCTGAAAAATCATGTTTAATGTTCAGTGTAATTGACTCTGTAAGTGCTTTCCACTAGCTTCTTTCCTGTCATATGTAAAACAATGCAAAAATGATACTGCATCTCTATTTCGTAGTCAGAATTAAAGTCACTGGTTGCCTTTTTGCAAAAATAATCCCTAGATGAGATTTAAAACTCACTAATTTGGCAACACAAAATCTGCTTTAGTAAACTCTCTCTTCTCTGCATGCAGCCATGTTGCATGTTTCAGTCATGTCGCGTGTTTAAAAAGAAAAACAAGAAATCATCCTGAGCAATAAACGATAAAATCGATGAAACATCAACCTATACTGGCTTCTAACAACTTTGCATCGTTTAAGAAACAAGGACAATGAGGTAATATGTGTGCTTTTGGTCACTGTTGCACACAGGGCATCTATAAACTAAGAGCATGGAACAGCAGCAGAAAAAATAACTTCAACAAAGAATTAGAGATATATTTACATTATTGGATTTGCTTTGAGAGAGAATGCCTCCAGCCACAGCTGTCACCAAAAGCAGAGGCAGAACAAAACTGGTGTGCAGATTACCATAATATTCATTATCCTTCACAACTTTTGTGACCCAAAGTCAGATTTAAAAAAAAAAAAAAAAACAGACCCAAGGCACCCTGACTGAAACTTTTTCTGGACAAGTATTCCTTCAGTCTGCTTACATAGGAACTTTTTTTCCTTGAGCAAACATTTCTGCAAACGTTTAGCTGTATATCTTAATCAATTTAGCTAAGCCATCCCCACAGCATAATTTTTGAAGGATGAGGTTAAAATCTTCCCTAAAAATGAGTTCAGCTTTGCTGCTTAAATAAATGATGGCTTTGAGCACCTCAGATGAATAGCAAACAGATTTTGTGGACACACTGGCACATTATAGTATATTTCTTTGAATTACTCCTATGAATTAACATTCAATTTCCTGATGGAAAAGCAGCTAATGGAGTGACGGCTACTTTACCCTCATATGTGTGACAATTGATTTTATCCTTGTAACGTTTGTGGTTCTGGTTTGAAATGTTCACATTTCCAAAACCTAAGCTTGTGCTGGTTTAAGAGCATGTTAGATACAAGAATTACAGATTTATACTCACTGTTTATATTGACTGAACTCATGAAACAAAACATTTTGCAATTCAAAATAAAGGTGTGAAATTGTTGTACATCAACTTCTTGATGCAAAAGAGATCGGGAAAAAGGGATCCAGATCAGCTGACTAGTCAGTAAGTACATGTAGATGATGACGTTTAGGATCATAGTTTATTATTATAATTTATTTGCACATGTACTGAAATTGAATAGGTAGCTTTTCATTGATGAACATTTACAAAAGCTCTCGGAATTGACAATAACGTTTCTGGCAAATTTGCACCGTCTTTAAGAGTGAAAATACCTTGTAGACAAAGGCAGATGTGATGTTCAGTTTTTACCACAACCTGCTCTCCATGGAAATTGGTGTGAAGAAATAGAGTATGCCTTTTCTATCCAACGCTATAGCCAACACACTGCAATGTGATCTGCCATAAATTGTTTCCTTCGTCATCTCCAAGTACAGTATTTTCCGGACTATAAGTCGCTACTTTTTTCCTAGGTTTTGAACCATGCATCTTGTACAAAAGGTGCGGCTAGTCTGTGGATTTTTCTTCCACTGCTTGGGGTGCTCCAACCGGAATTACAATACAATACAATACAATACAATACAATACCATTGCCATTAACAGAATGTGACTGCAGGTGGAGGAGTTCAACAGGCGTGGGCGCTATGCACTAAATTGAGCTCTAGGCGTTGCATTGGGTGGTATGCGGAAAGTACAGCAATAAACAACATTAATTTACAAACTGGAGTGGCAGCGGGCAGTGAAATGAAGATAAGTACTTATTTTCTATTTGTTCTGTTCCGTTTTAATCAGCAAAGTTGCTGGCATATTTAAAATGATCTGTTCAGGTACATACATGGAAATTGACAGTTCAAAATCATTCTGTAAATGCAGTAAATATCTAATGTTTCACCATAGATAGATGCGGCTTATATATGTTTTTTCATTATCTTTTTTAAAATGGAGTGGGTACCGCTGATATAAAAGTGTGCCTTACAGTCCGGAAAATACGGTATTTCCTTCCGCCTTCCCAGAAGCCTGAAATGCAGCATTTACATGGTTATCATTATGACTTACCATGCACAATGTGAGCAGAAAGTTAAGTTGACTGGCTTTTACCAGACTTAAAATTCAAGTAGAGGCAAGATGTCAGCAGTGCGGTGAACGATATAGCAGATATAAATGAACATAAAAAGAAAAACTACAGGTACATCAGCACAGATTGATGAAAGGTAGCCTGTGATCTGTGGCAAGAGAATTGATTAAAAGTCATGGCGCACAGCAGATTTAACTCGGACCGATTGTCCTGTGGCAAGAGCCGAGATAACGACTGTCGATGAACAAAATACGCTGTCTGTCTTATTCACGTTTCCTACATTTAGTCCTTATCAGTTCGGCCCGACTGCTGCGTGCCAAGAGGAATGGCAAAAAGTACGTAGTCAGCACCCGCCATCAAAACGACAACCATCAGCAATTCAGGTTGCACTGTTCATCTCTTTTGTTCAACAGGCCACTTCCATGTTGAGCGTGACTTACGGTTTGTGGTGAGAGGAGGAAAAAAAAATCATACACTTGCCGGGGAAAAATCTCCAACGTTCAATGCTTCATTTGTCCTTGATAAACTTAGAGCATGCACCCTTAAAATGATTTGGCACCACATGACAAGCGAGGCAATCAGTTGCTATCTTTACGCTGTGACAGTTCATTACGATGTTTGACTCCTTTCCCAATATCAGTGCGCTAGCTCTGTTGTCACGGTGGTTCATGACACACACTATTACAAAAGAGGAACAATTGTGAGAATGACGGCTGAAACAATCAAATCAGGTACACTAAAGCCGACCTTGAATTGGGATGGCCAATTAAGCTTGGGAACACTCATTTCATACTAATACACAACATAAAATAAGGTAATGGGCTGTCTTTTTTTTCTTAATGGAAAAATATTGGAAATTTTTCCAAGTCTTTCTAATTTGAAGCAAATCTGCAGAGAATACGACCTGTCATTCACTTCAGAGAATGAGTTATAAACTGTCAACATTTAAACCTACAGTTGTCAGTGACATTGGTTCTCGCAATACAAGTAAACTAAAATAGGTACACAGACAAGCAATCAAGCAAAAATGTATTTGATGATTCACTCGAATTGTCAGATGGATACTCAAATACTCAAATATTCAATTGCTGCATCCACACAACTCCCCCTTTAAATTGTTACATTTTTATTGTTTAATTAAACCCTTGCTTTAGGTCGCCGGCATTAACCCGAAAAAATATTGCTCTTGAAGTCCTTGATTGGAAAAAATGCTCCTCAAAGAAGAAAAAAAAAAACATTTCAATCCTTGAACTACAATACAGTCCATTTAGGAAACTCAAGAACTTCAAGTTATTCTTCTTGTCCACGTATGACACATTTGTAGCAGAGCTTCATAAAACAGCTCTAACAAGCAGGATGTGTAATGCACATATTAAGGATAATGTTCAAAGGTGTGAAATTGGATTTGGCTCTGACAGAGCAATAAAGCAAATGCAGTAAAAGCCAGAAGATAGTCTGTTAAAGCTCAGATGGTCCACAGAACTGCTTTTAAAACTCTGGATTTGTCTTTGGTGTAATGTTTGACTACTAGTACTTCTAAGTAGTATTCATTGCCTGGTACAGAAACTATAACCCTATTAACTCATTCACCGCAATAAATCTTCAGACCAGACCCTAACGTTTGAAATACTTGGAAAATATGTAAATACATTCCTGGATTTGAATGGCTGGACTGTTAAGACAAGTAAATCCGTCAATGGCAGTGAATGAGTTAAACAGAAAGCTAGTCCGTGCAGATACACTCAGGGTTGAACCGACTAGTCGACTTTTCTCTCTCAATGATGGTTATAGCTTGAGGTCGATTGAGCATGTTTTAGCAACAAGATGGATGCCTCGCTGAAATCAACTGGTGGTGGGTCTATCCTCAAGTGTGTGGCTATATTTCATGAAAAAATTTGATTTGAGAAATGTGCAAGTCTATCTTCCAGACAACATACATTAATGTAAATAATGAAACAGAGACAAGCAGTGGTTGAACAATGACTTCTGATGTCAAAATGAACAGTTAATGTCACTAAAGAAGACATCCAACTAGCGTTTCTCGCATTTTTGGCTCGCAAATCCGTTTTCTCCTTCTACTGGCTCCACCCCCTGACTCACTCATCCAATCACAACTTATTGTTTAAAAGTTGGAACATTTTATAGAATTTACATTTTACAGCTGTTAACTTTTGCACTTCTCTCGACCCTTGTGGGGATAAGCGCTTTGGATGATGAATGAATGAATGAACCTTTGCACTTGATGCATTTGCTAAGTGAATTTGACTACACTCCTGTCATTCACTATTAAAGTGTTATTAAACTTGTTTTTGTTGTATGAAAACTGCACACATGTATGTTATCAAGAATGTAAAAATGTGATTAAATCATTGCCATACAGTTGATTCGAATTTATAATGGATCTATAATGGATTAATTTAATTCCAATTGATTTAAAGTGTGCATTTTTTTATTTCCAAACAATGATGTAATAAAATTTTGCAGCAAAAAACAGAATCCAAGAATCTGGTCTGTCTTGTTTGTAGTCAGTCTCCAAGTTCAAGCTGTGTGAGATGATAATTTTCCTTAGCACCAAGTAAGGCCTACCATTCTAAAGTAGCCATTATTTATGTCTGTTTATCATTTAATTTGATTATTTGTCTCCCCAGATGAAGAATTGTCAATCTCGCTTTCTCTCGCTCGCTCATTTTCTCACATTGAACTGTAATGACTGTGAGGAAAATTGGCAGACATTAGTGCATTCAGCCCATTTCAAATCAGCTTCAGCCTGAGGGCTTAAAAAAGAAACAATAACTGAATTATGACGAGTATGCTTGCCAGCAGTGCACTGTTTTGGCTGGAGACAAATATAATAACGTGAGACTGATATGCGGACTTTTTCCATTTCCCTTTGTGTTATGTCCTTTAATAAAAACGGGATTACATGTTAGCAAACAACTCATCTGATATCAGTGTTGCGGGGAACAGCATCATTAGTGTAAGGGTCAGGCGGGGCAAGCAGGCGCTTGCTAATTGACATATTACAGGGACACCTGCAATGAGACATTCAGAAAAAAATTGCCTGGCTAAAGTGTGTAGAGTGAGAGCTGAGGCAAAATGTTTTTTTTATACATCCAGTATTTACTAAACGTTTTGGCTAAGGTTAATAAATGCGTCAAGGTATTTTTAATTCCCAACAAAAAGTTGGGGTGCAACTTACTGTGTTGGCAGTGAACCCCACTGAAGCCAGGAGGACACTTGCAGACATATCCAATGAAGGTGTCTCCCCTGTAGGTCTCACTGATCTCACATGCCCCTCTGTTGTGGCAAGGGTTTGGGTGGCAAGGCCCTACAAGCAAAGAGAAAATAAAACATGGTAAGAATTTGGGGCAGCTAGTAAACACAAACCAAAAACCTCCTGGAACAAAGATATACAAGACTCACAAATTTCAGGATGAACCTGAAATACACGATAAGCTCTACAAGTTGAATTAATTTGGCCTTCTGCAAAACATTTGAATGCACATGTACAAATGTTCAGAGTATCAGTAGCCTACTTTTTGCACAACTTGCCTTTCTGTGACCCTTCCAGTTTCTCTGTTGCAACCTACTGATGACACTTTGACACATAACAGGAAGTTAGTGGCCACTTTTTGTTTTTAAAGCCTGGCAATGTGGATGTATTTTGATCAATTGTTCGGTTCCTTGTTGATGTCAAAATGTGAACAGCATTTTGAAGGGGGCTGTTCGTACCAATTCTAATTGAACCAGAAAATGTATTGGTCCATTCATGGATCAAACAAATTGTATGTGTTTTGAGGTCCAGTTCCTTGTTGAAGTACAGAAAAATTGTGCATCCAGTTCCACATTTAGCACTACCATTGTTTCCATTCACAATTTTCAGTGTAGCGAACACTAGAAAGCATTTAATCATCAGTGCTTTGGAGAGTTAGAAACAAAGGGACATTTCGGTTTAAAAAGAAAGGCTCAAGTTGATTAATAACTCTGCTTGAGAGTGATAATTAATAATTAACACCTCCTCCACCCTCTTATCACTAATGGTGATGATCAAGGCTCTGACACTTTTTACAACTTATTAAAACCAGAGCATATGACACATGAATCAGATTCAATGGCATAGCTCAGAGCTAGTGTATATTGCTACTCATGGAAACGTGCAGCAATGTGCTTTATGACAAGGTCTTGAGGCAGGGTTATTAGCTTTATAAATCAATGGGATGCAAATGGCGGCTCTCTCATATATGAAATACTGAGTTAAAAAGCTACTCTGAGGCTAACCAAACTTCAAAAAGAAAAAGAAACCTTTTGGTTTATGACGGGAAGTTATAGCAAAAAAGAATGAAAATCGGCATAATGTAAAAAAAAAAAATGCATCGTAAAGTAATTCTGTATGTAAATACGTTGGTCAAAAGGTTATACTCCTCAAGGGAGAATCAACCTCAGAACTATGAGGTAGACGTGCAAACTAATAGGACACTGAAAATTACAAAATCAAATTAAGACATTAAAAAAAAAATCAAATACAATAAAATAAATAAATAAATAAAAACATTATCTATTCATGTTAAACAGTCAAAAAATGGAGCAAATACTCCATTTTGATCCGCCTGGTCATAAAGATATCCTTGAAGGTTTCTCTTTCGGGATCAGAAAACAAAAACTTAAATATGGGCTAGTTGTCTATAATATATCTACCGCCGAAAGAAGAAAATAACCCGTCCTCATGGGGGCCAACTTCAAAATAAAAGCCTACTAAGGCAATGGACTATATGCATGCACCATTTCCGCATTTGGTCCACGGAGGCGTACTAACTGGTCGCTAGTCTAACGCATAGTGATTGCATCAAACTTTTTAAAATACTTTCAATCTGCTGAAATGACATCAAGTTAACATAAATTACGTATTATCGTATTATTTGCTGAAGTTATCCAAGAGTTGGCGAAGCGATCACAGCATCAGGGTTAGGATTAGGGGTAGGGTAACTGCAGGATGAGAATAAATTAAGATGTATGACATCGCCGGCGAGCCGATCAAGGAGAAACAAAGAGAAAGCCCGGCAAACTACCTTGGTTGATTCGATGTTGTAATAATTAAATTGTCTCGCCGAATGTAGAAACTTGATATCTTATTTGTAGTACCAGAGTTCTGCTCATGTCCTACCTGTGTGAAACTTCCTACTGTAGGCTGATTTGACAAGTTAACCGTAACCCTGACCTGAACGCTAACCCACCTCACTATCGAAGTGAGTGGTAGGATGTCTCGACGGGTAGGAAGGAATTTCAGGACACCTGCTCACTGGTAAATTTGCTAAAATAAAAAGACGAACATAATGGCCGGCACACCACAGAGTTGGCTGGAAGAGCTATTCCTTCGTTTTTAAAAGTCAACTTGATAAGCACCAGCTCCGAACTATTGAACATACCTCTTACAAAAAAACACTTTAACGCAATTTTAAGAATGAGGTTATATTTTCCCCAGATGGCGTCTCGTTAGCTTGGACTGAACATAAATCGGAAGCTTGTACGCCTTCGTATTTTCCATCGGAAATACGCCATGAGCTGCTCCGCATAGAGTACATTGCATTGGCATCAATGTTTTATTTGGTAATCTTTTATTTTGAAGTTAGCTTTTGCGTTGGCGGCATGTTACATTATGAGTGTGTTTGCAGCTTCCTTTTTCCTGGAGACGGGAAAAAAATCCTTTATCATCCTTTTTTTAAGAAAGATTTTGGCAGTACTCAAATTACTGAAGGAGTCGTATGAGTATCATCATGTGCAAGAGAGAAATAGAACAAAGAGAGGATACTGTAGGCTCATGTCAAGTCCCGGTACGCTAGAGGCTAGAGGGTAAAAGTGAGAAGTGCTGGTACTCCGTATCGCTGTGTACAGGCCTATCTAAAGCACTGGTCATGTAAACAACTCTGTTTTAATACTTCTGTCCAAGACTAACTATAACACAGAGCATGTTTTGCTAAAAGTAAAAATATAAATACAAGCACTCTGGGAAAAAAAGAGAAGTACACATCACAAGTATAAACAGATTATTGTTCCCCTGTAGGAATTAGCCCCTGAACGAGAATTACAAACAAGGTAATCCCATCTAAGTGGTGCCATACTAGTAATGAGAGTGGCAGCAAATCAGCTGTGCAGAACAATGTGTAAGAGCCTTCACAGAGGATAGGCCTGTTGAGGGAGTCCGGGTGACAGGTCGCTGGGATGTTTTGACGTGACTATCTATAGTGGCACCAAAGCGTGCTGACACCTCGCTAATGGAGAATGCATAAAGCAGAAAAAATGGGAAAAGGGTTGGGGGGGGGGTGTTGAATGGGGCATTGGTGTCTGACAGATACCGAGACATTGTGCTCTGAATGGCAGTGGCTTGAAGGTTTAAAACAAACACAAAAAAATCAATATGAAAGACAGTAAATAGCAACATTTTAAAAAGACTGATCTATGGACACTTTGAGTTATAGAAGTGGATGGCAACATGAGCCAAATCGAAAAGAAAACATGAAAATATTATAAAATACAGATTTTATAAAAGAAAATGAAAAACGTAACAATAATTCAACTCCTCTCTAAACATGAGTAGGCATCTATGATCAAGAATAATTCTGGCCTCACCTTCGCTGCATTGCTTTAATGCAGTCACTGGTCCAACATTAATAGTATGAATCGTAGAGTTTCACCTCAAAATGTCCAACAACAAATTTCAGGCACCATTCATCAGACTGTAATGACAAGAAACCCTGCACCAACTTTCCATGATTGGAAAAACACAAAAGTTCACTTGTGTCACTGTAGTACTGCCTTTTTCCAGTAATTATAACCAACAGACATGACATATTTTCTCTTTATGGTTTATATTTTGTGGTGATATTTTTTCAGACACTGGCTCCCATACCCAACGGTCACCAATGACAATGGCATTTCATACTCAAACTGCACATGCGCGAAGGCATATTCCATGCAGTTAGGCACTTCCTCCTCAGCATAGTAAGATCAAGTGTTTATCTAAAATGAGAAAGATGTTGTTTTTTTGCCAAAAATTAATTAGTAAATGTTCTCGTTATTGTCGCTTGTTATTGCAATACTAGGATGGTTCATACTACTGGAGACAAATTCCTTGTGTGTGTTTACAAATTTGGCCAATGAAGATGCATCTTATTCTAATTATAAATATTATTGTAAACTGCTGCAGCATGCAGTTTGAACTTTAAAGCTGTTCTTAAATATAAGATATAATGTAATTTAACAATGTATTGCACATTAAAACTAATGAATAAAAAATGAATTTAAGTGTTTAAAAATGCAAGAAAAGATTAAAAAAAGATTAAGAAAAATAAAAGATCAGCTGTAAAAATGTTGTAATTAAATGTTAAATAAAACAGACCCCTACTGAACAAATGTATTGTACAGTTTGGATTTTAATTCTATGATTTTTCACATACCAGTGAAAGGAATCTGTGTTCCACTACCAACTAAATGTATACACCAATACACAGACCAATTTTAGTTACTTTAAAATGCTGTGAATAAAAATTTTTTTTAAAGGTCCCAAACAGAGCGCTGGTATTATACAGGGGTCTTATTAAGAAAATAAAATTTATCACACTGTTCAGACATTTGCCAGTACCAAGGAAGTACCTATGGGTTGTAAAAATAATAATAGTAATACAAAAAATAGAATCACTGATTCATAGTGCATTTAATACACAACATAACTCACTATGCTTCACATACTATAATTCAAAGCACATTTAAAAGCAAAGTAAGGGGAAAAAAAGGTTACGGCACTGAAATGACTAAAAGTGCATGTAGTGCACAAGATTTTTAAAAACATGATTTTTTTTTTTTTTTAAAGAGTGTAGCATTTATACTTTATTGGTATGTTTTCAATATTTATTCATATTATTCACTCTGATAAATGATACCAGCAAATCAGGGGACCGAATTATTCACAAGTACAGAGAAAAAACAACTTTTTTATGGTGATGTTGTGTGGGTGGGTGGTGAGGGGGGAACTATTATACAGGCGTCTGTGTTATTCATGGGATTTTATGGTACATGCGCATCACAGGTGTAAATGACAGGCACTCTGAAAGCAGGCATAAAGCGGGCAACAGATAACCCTGCTTCTCCAACAAGCAACTTTTGGACCATGTACAGTATGCCGACTCAGAACATCTCCACAGGATGTCACGTATCACTCCCTTCACTGCTCTGTTTTCGTTGTGTGATGTCTGACTGTGGGATTCATGTCTGCAGGCAAACAGAAGCAGCTTTCCTGCCTGAATGTCAGCTGCTCAAGCCATCGCTCGCCCTCTGATTGATGTGAGTCGGCGCACAGTCCAGCAGGAGCACCGTGATTTCTTTTCATGGCTGAAAAGAAAGTTCAATCAATCAGGCGCTGAAACATGTCTGGTGGTTTAATACGGGAAAGTAATATTTGTTTCCTTTTGGAGATCTGCCACAGGACGCCTTCAGTTTCAAAGCTACGGGTTTTGTGCTGCTGCATCTTAGCTGACAGCTTTAATGGACATGTGTTTATTTCTCATAACTGCATTGCTAATTTAATTATACTGCACTTTACCTCTTAACTATACATTATATAAAAAAAACTAGCACTATATAAAGGCAACTATTGAGCTTTAGATAGTAATGTACTTATGACCTATTAAAAGTCCATTTGAAAAAAATAATCTACTGTATGTGAAAACTATCAATTGATTATTTTATTTAGTATTATTTTTTTAGGTCTATACTTTGTTTAATTTGATGCCGTATTGAGTAAAAGAATGCAGCATGGGGAAATTGCCAGAGAAGAGCTGCATTTATTAAATTCAACTACCCTGATATCATGTTGGCCTTAGACAGCAGAGACGGAACCACATGTGCATTCCATTTGACCTCATTTGCTTAAAAAATAAGTCCTCACCAATTGATTCAGCACAATTGAGATAATTACTAACAACCATTTCAGCTACAGTATTATGATTTGAATTCACTATAGAATGTAGTGTTTAGCTTTTTTTGTTCTTTATGTTATTCTGTTATACCTCTACATAGAATTGTGGGATGCATTCACATAAACAGGAAGGGAAGGGAGCTGGCTCGTGTTTTATATGCTGGCAGAAGGGTTAAGGTTGATATTATTGTTACAAAAACTACTGATCTACCACATCACGGTCATCCCGCTGCGTTCTATTAAGACTTGGTGTAAAAGTCCCAACGAACGTGAAAACAGCTTTTATGATGATGAATGAAGTCCAAGACAATGTTCCAATTCCTGTAAATTTACATCATTATGGTGGGTCACAAAGCGGTCAGACATAGCATTACTGACTGGGAGGGTGATTTTCTCCTGATCCTAGTGAAATAGGTCAAGTTGTGGAGCTAGAGGAACAAATACACAAACAGTGTGTTTAATCGAATGCTTGACTGCATCTCACATGGCTTCAATTTCACTGACCGTAAGAACCGTCATGACACACACACACACTTCCATTGTCAGATCAGCTGTCATTTCGTAGGGCTGAGTTAAAGTGACAGCAGCCTATCGTCACCTTGTTACACTATGAATTTGGCCATGCGAAAGTGCAATTTACATTGGAGCCCCTCAAATGCAGACGTGCAGCCGGCCTAGTCTCGGTCAAATGCGACCAATTGTGTCAAATCTTGTTTAACCCTGCCTTCCTCTACAGATGGGCCTGTACAGTTCACAGGCTCTTGGTCACTGAACCCATCCCTCACCTCCACTGATCAACGTTGGCATTGAAGCACCATAATGACATCAGTACTCCCAGCAGGGGCTGCAAAGTGCTCGAGCTGGAAGCGTCTCCCGTACCACTTGCGCTCTTGCAATTTTGTCATTTCAGCCCATCAACATTTGACAAAGTCAGACAAATGCACTTAGAGTTTAACGGATTAAGAACCATGCAGAAGCAAAATGGCTTGGAATATGTCAAACAGTAATGAAAGCCAAGGGTCACATTGAAGATCGACATCTTCCTGGAAGTCTTGTCAGAGACTAAATGTCACCAAAATGTCACAGCGCCACCCTTAAAGGTCTCCTCCAAACAAGGTGGGTTTTTTCCTTGATTCTGACTATGAGCAACAGAAAATTGTTGATAATAAGATCAATTATCATGTGTGATTTTTTTTTTTTCAAATAATCAGAGTCAGCCTGTATGGAGATAAATCCATCCATCCATCCATCCATCCATTATCGATACCGCTTATCCTCACAAGGGTCGCGGGGCATGCTGGAGCCTATCCCAGCTGTCTTCGGGCAGTAGGCGGGGGACACCCTGAATTGGTTTCCAGCCAATCGCAGGGCACACAGAGACAAACATCCGCAATCACACCTAGGGGCAATTTAGAGAGTCCAATCAACTTACCATGCATGTTTTTGGAATGTGGGAGGAAACCGGAGTACCCGGAGAAAACCCATGGAGATAAATTGTGAGGATAATTTAAGTTGATTACAGCATAGTGCAAATTTAAAAGATGCTGATCACAGTTTCATTCACCTAATTCTTCTAATAAGGATTATCGTGTCTGTCATTGTAATGGCGCCAATCTTTGTTGGCAATCGTTGACTTGATTCTTTAAGCTTTCAATTCTTTGTTGATGAACAAATATATGACTATGTTTACATGCAGTCAATACTTGGGTTAAGGTCAAAATTCTGATTTCTGAGCCATTCGGAATAACCCATCTACATGGCTTGAGCGTAGAGAGTTACTCCCCACATTTAAATAACCCGATAAAAACGGTGACGCACATATGTCATGATGCAATTATACGTCATCGCCGCTTGTATAAGGGCATATTCGGGTTATCACGAGCGTTTATGTGGCTTTTAAAAACCTGAATACTGCCAATAATCAGGTTTTAAAAGGTTTATCGGCTGCATGTAAACATAGTCAATGATGCTCAAAAGTAAAGTGGTACCTCGCTTTACAAGTGTCTCAACTTTCAGGTTCTGAGTACTATAAAGTCATTCACTGCCGTGGACGTTTATATTGGTCAACTGGAATCCAACCATGTACTGCCGCCGATTGATGTATTTGTCAACTACATTCTTCTACGGGCAGGCATGGAGGAGGCAAGGAAAATTAAGATTATGTGTTGCGATCGCATGAAAAGATGAGTGAAATGAGTTAATGGAGGTAATTGTGAATACCATACAAAGACATTTGAGTCATTGTCACTCATGGCACATTTATTCATTAAGATTTTATAAATAATAATAAAATAAAATAATAAAAATAATTTAATGAAATAAAACATTTCATTAAAATCCCTTTTCTTAATCTTGTTTTTGTTTTATAGTTTCATGCGTCACAAAAAAAAAAATCAAAATTATAATATGTAGCACTGGAATCGGGCCATAACCTCATAAGTCACATTTTGGTGAATTTCATTTTTTTTAAAATCCATACTATTGTTCCGTCCACACGCGTGGGTGTTATTTTTACACATTATTGACCAACCTAAAGTGTTGAAAATGGCTTGCTCTCTTTCATGATGCAATGCTAATTTGCTGAACAAACTTAAAATGTTGGGGGTCTCCTGAAAAGTGACTATTTTGGAGGTACAAGGTTTTGGCCCGACACGAGTGATATTTTTTGCTTTTTACTCACTGGGAGATATTTGCAATGTGCATTAACACTCAGATATATGATCATGTACTGTATGGGGTTTTCATTCAAAGTTAAGATGCTATTTGAAATGCGATTTATGTGACGATGGAAGACAAAAGAACACATTTTAACAGTACTGTATTTCACAAAGTAAAATTTGACTTCTTAGATGAATAAGAAACAGTAAGTAAATGACTCACCCTGTGTTCTTTTTTAAGATTCTCTTATGCATCAGATTGGCAACCATGAGAACATGTAATAAGTTACACTTCAGTAGAGGCTCTTGATACATGATGGAAGACTGGCATCTTTTATAATCAGAGGTTATTAACCCAAGATGGGTTTTATTTTACTTATACAGATTTCATTTTGTGCAAAATTAGACCGTCTTCAGTAGTCACATTGAATTCACCTATTAAACTAACACTGTGAATTCAACAGAAAAAGGTGAGTGACACTTGTTCTCATTATATTCATGCGCCATATTAGCCATTTTTCCTTCAGGTTTTGCAGCTAATTCAAAGTGGGTCACAGTAGTAAGGAATCTTCTATTTGTAAGATGGTGAATAGGCATTCTAACATAAAGAAAAGTTCCATTGATTGCTCAGCAAGATGAAATAGAGTCAATTTATCAGTTGCATTACTCTAGATTGACAACAAAATGAAAGGTGATGCTTTGCCATGTTTAGCAGACTAAGCACATTTTCGTCCCGCTACACTCGAATTTCCATGCAAATGTGAATGTGGTTTGGATGGCGGAGGATGAGACATGCACACCATATGCGGGCTCAGGTACAAAGTGCCTAAGGAAACTAACAAATCTGTTCTGACGAATATTCCTTTCACCGAGATAAAAGGACAAGAATATGCAGATTAAATACATTATGACAGATAATATGCAAAATTGTGTCATGAGCAATGACAAGCTGTGCGGTCTCATGTGTGACTTTCCTCATCATACTGTCCTATTTTCTCTTTAAGTCCAGTTCCAGGTCAGTGGTCACCAGTCACACCTAATTTGGGTCGATATGAAGTCTGATAATTGTTTCGCTGCCTGTTCCCCTCATTCTGCCTGTCATGTGAAATGTGGAAACCTTTAGCCATTGCTTGTGGTATTGACTGCTATCAGACAAAAAAGTAGCAAATGTATTTATCCTTCAAAATATATGGTTATTTCTATTGATTTGTTCAGATTTCAAAATAAAGTTCGAATTGAGGTCAGTATATTAAACAGCGATGCCTTGCTATATGAGTGACCCGAACGACGAACGCGTATGCTGTATGGTGGTAGTAAACTCAGCTCAGCACACTTCACAGCAAGCAACGATTTGGCAGATAGTAAACAATTCTTCAAAAAAGACGCTTCAAGCTGTTTAATACCACTCCACTCCTGTTTACTGCCAAACTTATCATAAAACATGTAGAATTACACATCGTGTATTTAAAAGAACCACAAAACAACCAAGTCTTTAAATCTGCTAGCTTCATGCTAACACACAATTGGTTGTAGACAGGCTAACAAACAGCATCTATGTGTTATAGCGCTTGAAGGAATGCATATTTGAACACAAACAGAGGAACAACACATGTAGCCGTGGGAGAGAGGCTAAGAGTAAAGGTTTCATAATTCATAAACATTATTTAGAGCTCATTAGCTGGCTAATTTCCTATTCACATCCACTTACCGGCTGGGAGTATCATGCGTGGATTGAATTGTTTACAACTGTTTAAGTGTCAACCAAGATAGCACTTCCAACACAACCACTGTCAGTCACGAGACTGACTGGCCATGTGTAACCTCTTTTTAACAGAGAACGAGTTCTCCTCCTCTAACCCCAAACCCTCTTGTCCACTTGAAGTAAAGTGAAGTCACTCCCTCCCGCATAAGAACAGGTACGTGACAAGCGGCGCCCCGTGATATTTCACATTCGGAGTGGCTGGGCGTTTTTCTGTCAGTCGCCAGTGAACTGGGCGTCCCGTGGTGTAATGTTATTAATGGTATTACATGTGTTGAACCACTAGAGGGCAGACTAGGCCTGTGAGTACAATGTTACTGCAGGGACCGAACATGAAAAAGAAAAAAACAAAAAGGACAGTGTTGTTGCGGCCTGTTAATAAAGGTGGCTCCGTGGTAACACAGAAGAGCACAGTGGTCTTACTTTTCAAAAGAACCCAATGCATCACGCCTGTCCTTGACCCGGTTAGGGATGATTACAGCGACAGATGAAAACCCACTTCCGCCCTTGCTTAGTCTGTCCTTTTTAAAAAACTTCTGGTACTCCATCCCCAAAATGGGGATGTGAGTTAGGGGTGTGATCCTGGACAAAACTAAACTTGTATCTCAAGGCAATTCTGTATTTTGAAATAGAGTTCCAGAGTCCCCAAAAAAGTCAAGGGCAATGTTTTAAGTAGCATTTTAAATATTCGTAATAGTCACAGAAGCATAGCAAGATGTTAACAATTCTAATATTGACATGTTTTTAACAGTACAACTAAACGAGAATATTATCATTATTCACAATTTGTTTATTTGTTGTATACGCTTAGTCTAAGTCAATGTGTACTGATGGATGTGCTAACTTTAATTGCTTTTATATACATTATAACAGAGGGAGTTTGTATAATTGCTTTCTTAAGACAGAACCTGAACTAGTTCTTGCTGTGTCGAGATAATGAGCTGCATTTTAAAGCACCATGCTCTCGAGATACATGAATAAATGATAACTGAGGTTATAAGTTGGTGAACTATTTTTTTTCTCGATTTTAAGACGCCATTTACACACCAACAATGTAGAAAACAAGATAGCCTTCAAAACATTAAAATAGTCAAGACATATTGTAATGTCTTAAACAGATAAATGAATAGCTACAATATAAGTGTATAATTTAAAGCGGAAGACATCCCAAACTTATTTTTTTCCGGAATATGTTCACTGCCGGCCCACTAGTTGAAACAAGGCATTCTGAATAATATTGTGTTTGTGGAATATGAGAAATCCACCCCTTTTTTAACAATATCACTGCTACTCAGGTAGCGACCAATTACAGCTCACCTGTTTAATGAAGCTGGGCCGTGTTTGGTCGTTATCTAAGCCCTGAGCAACTGTGATGTCATTTTCAGTCAACAGAAGTGACAAAATGGCCACCCCCTGATGTGGCCAAATAACGGGTGTATTTTGCTGCTTAACTCATACTCCACAAACACAATATTAATCAGAATGTCTTGTTTCAACTAGTGGTCCCGCATAGAACTGCATGGAAAAATGTTTGTTTTGACTTAAGCTTTAAGAAGGAAGGACGAAGCTCAGCCGAGACTAAGAAATTCACTGTAAATCATTGTTGTTCATGCCCACAAGACACAAATCAATGGAAATCATGTTATCAAGCATAAAAATCTCCCACCTGCTGAAGTTGGTTCCTCGCCATCTGCTGCTGCGAAGAGGGGAAGGTGGGAGGAGGGTAAGAAGGAAAATCCCGCATCTCAGCTATGTTACAGTATGCACTGAACTGACTGCTATTGAGCCAACATTAATTGCAATATGCACTCACATATGGGTAGTAACAGTTTGCATGTAATCTGAGAACGCACATAGTTTAAAAAGAAGGCCACATCTGCTTCCTGCCGGGTTAAGAATCCTGCCAAACTGCCCACCCCCCACTTACACCAAGCAATTATCCGATGTCCTGGTTGGAGGCCTTGGACTAATATGCATCCATCATTCTGGACCAATGTCAGATTAACCCCCGTGACACATGAGCTGGCTGGGTGTACCCGCTTACTGGCTAGGCACCACTCCAGCACAGTGGCTGAGATTTGGCTCGTCTACAATCATTGCCACAGTCCTCTATCTCCATCATCACTTGTAAAATTGCCCCGAAATGGGCCAGAAAACTGGACGCTCATGTGAAAGAACAAGGGAGTCTGACAAATGGGATGACAGATAGGATTGCCGTCACTGATGGCGGTGCTGAGCCAAAACCCACATGAGATCTCTGTTTGAAAAAAATGAAACTCTATATGTATGTCTGGATAACGCAAGCTGCACTTTCATGCGGTAATATAAATTATGCACGTTAAGCATTTATCACTGACTAATGCAAGTGCTAATGATACAGTCTACAAATAGGCATGCGTGTATTATTAAAATAAGATTCAATGTCAGTCCCATGTTTCCACCCAGAGCATTGACTACTAACCAGGAATCTTATAGATAGCCTGAACACAACATGGTAGAAGGCTGGGAGATAATTACACAGGTCAACAGATTTTTATATATTTTTTTAAATCAGGGATTCAAGTATAAACATTTCTAGATGATTTTTTTTGTGCTGATTCCGAATCTGCCCTCGTTTAGTAATATCTATGAATAAAGGGTTGGATTCAGCAACGCAAGGTAAAATCCGTATTACATAGGCTTTTATAGGTCAAACAAAGACAAAAAAAATGAAATAGCCACATCCAAATCACAACTTTACTTTTTTTTTAAATTCTAATCAGCATCAAAAATATATTTAGGGAAACATAAAGTAATCATTGATTAAAATTTGCCTTTGACCCGTGTTTTTAATGTTGACAGCTAAAGCCGCCAGAACCATCCATCCATCTTCTGTAGCTCTTTTCCCCACTGCAGAAAAATCCAATCGCATTCCCAATCAGATGCCAAAATAGTAACATTACTCCTCTTGACAATCCAAACAGGAGCCAGCTTGTTTAGCATAATGTTGTCCAAGGGCTTTAATATCATGTATATTGCCAATCCAATCTTGGTGAACTGGTTGTATCAGTGGATAACAAACATCTTAAGTCCATCACATTTATCTGATCAGTTCTCAATCTCAAAGAAAAAAATTGTCAAGTAGAAGCCTTACGCAGTGCTTTCAATTTGAGAGAATTCTTGAATTGAAGTCATACGGAGCTAAAAGCTGCGCCAAAGGCTCCTATTTGTATTTTCCAGGAAAAAAATCCACAATTTCCTTCATGCGGGTTTCTCTCTGACATTTCCTCTCTTCTCTTTCCATTGGGGTCAAGAGGATGCGCATACGCAACATTGTGCAGCTACTGTACATGCTTGTGAAGATGAAACAAATATAAATGCACCTCGGAGTGCAAATGACTTATTCACACCCACACATAAATGGAAAGACTGAGGAGAGACAAATACAGTACATGTGTGCATAATCCTTTTAACTGACTGAAGTCGTAATCACAAGAACATACATTTTCACACAGCGGACTCATTATTTGGCTTGAAATCTAGATTTTTTTGTGATAGTTGCACTGCATGTCTTAGTTTACATTACCAATAAAATTGAATGACCCAAACGCAAGGAAATGCAGAGCTGAAGGCAGGTTTGTCATACGTGGTGTGGCATGACTCCTTCTTGTCACACGCTCCAACTCAGCCCTTATCATTCAGAAGCTCCAAAATTGCACAGCTAAATAGATTACACTTGACAATACTTTTTGTTTCTGGCATTTCAAAAATGTTTACAAAAGCGGATATGGTCCGGTCTTTTTTTTTGCCTAACCTCCTCGCCACAATGTCTTCAGTCATCGTTACGCAGTGCTGCCGGTTTACATCTGCCCTTCAGACACTAATCTCTTTGCATGTACTCTCAGTATTTCGAGCGGAAACGCACAAAATGAACCACGCTGCATCTGTTTGGCAGGCACAATCCATGGCCGCGCTCGGTTACCAGATCATCTTATTTCAAAGCTAGAGTGCATCAAGTGACATGCATTACCAATAGCTCAATTGCGTAAACCACATGAACAAACATTGTGCTTAATAAATAAATGAAACAAAGAAGGAGATGAATTAAATGAGTAGTCCACTTTCTCTGAAGGAGATCCATTTTCAAGCATGATAAGAGTCCATCCTGGGACATATTGGCTTAACCTGAATGATAGCCAGAAGAGACTAACAACATCCATAATCTAAATGGGACAGGCCACTCCGTCCAGCATGGTCCTGATATGTCTTCCAATGTGTTCAGTGGAGATAGGAAGGTCTGTGTGCAGGGTACGCGATAGACAACCTGACAAAATGGCACATTTGCATGACTTGATGCGGGGAAGGGAAACACGTGTCTGTAGTAAAACGTGCAGGGGTTGAAAGACACTTGCATCAAGGTTTCAGCCTGTTCAGGTAAAGCTTAATCACACATAATTTTAAACTCCAGTGGAACTTGCAAGGTCTACTACATTCCGTCCCAAGTTGACTCAATTATATTTATAATGTATTGTACATCCAAATAACCATTACCATAGGATATAATTGATTGTGGCCCGGTAACATACTTCGGCGCCAAACAACTGAAAAAATAATCGCCATTACAAATAAGACATAATAAAATGCGCACTCCTTTGAACGCAATGAAAGCAGAGAGAGAAAAGAAGGATGCAAGTCATATCACAGAAGCGGAAACATCAATAAATCAACAACCAATCGATTATCAAATTTGATCATCAATAAATCATTTTGAGACTTTGATAAATCTAAAATTGTCCAAATCTTCATAATTTTAGTTTCTCGATAGTAATTATTCTCAGATTTCCGCAGTTCCGTATGATAGCAGATTAATCATCTTTGTGTTGAATCTAAATAAAACATTTGCAAACATATGCTTTTACTTTGGAAAACAATGATTTTGGCTTAATTTTTGACATGATATGACACAAACCTACAGAGTTCCTAAGATGACATGGGAGGAAAAAAAAATCTTTACGTTCCCTCGGAAAAACTTTGCGAGATAACGCAACGTTTTTTGCAAGGGAACGCATTTTGTTTTAAATGCGTGTTTATGTACTTCCGGGTCAGTTTGTCAGCTAGCCTAGCCTAGCCTCTAATGCACGGCTGTTTGAGAGATGACAGTATGTCGGAGACGGCAAGAATAATGGAGGAGGACTTGGAATGCTCCTTGCGGTCAAGAGATGCCCTCTATTGTTTAGCACTCGCTTCAGATGTCTTTTGGTTATTTGGAAACGGTTATTTGCAAAACGTGCTTAGTATCAAAAACTGATTTTATGTCTTTGTATTTCAAGCAAAACGCTTCCTTTGTTGCTTTTATTTACCCGGAAAATGACCCGTAAGTACATAAACACACATTTTAAAAAAACATAAAAAAATGTTTACTTGCAGAAAAAATCTTTGCGTTATCTCACAATCTTTGCCAGGGAACGCAAAGGTTTTTTTTTTTTACTTCCATATCACCTTAGGGTCTCCGCACAAACTAGCTATTGAATTATAATCACTAAGTTTGTGCATTTTCTCCCCTGTCAAGTTGAAATAATGCCCTGTTTTTGAATATGGTGATGGAAATTAAAACCTTTTTCTTTTTAACTCTGATTCGATTAATCAACAACAACAAAAAATCGACAGATTAATCGATCGGGGCAACTGAAAGACAAGCCACATTGCTAATTTCCAAAACTGAATGCTCCATAACTACAGGCCAGGGGGGACTGGCAACTCTGAGATTTATTTGACTTCCGAATAAGTTCTTATTCACAAAAACTACATACAACCACAAGGCTATTCAACTTTCAAGGTTTCACTGTAGTTGGGATAAAAGTGATGAACCCATCACTGATTGCTGGATTGCAGGCATTTTGATGTCCACTTGATGCAAAGACTCCATAAAGCTCATCACTTGCATCTTCATGGCCAGTCAGCACATGTCAAAAACAATCCGGGTAATGGATTGTACCCCTATTTAGCAGTGTGGCACGAAGACTGACAGTCGGCTGTCAGTGCTAATGCTGGCAGCCCAGACGGCCCTCACTGGGGCTGACGAATCCTGTTTGTGTCTGTCAAGTCTCTCTTGTTCTGAATCTAAAGCAGTAAAACTTTTGTCAGAGTTTCACCAATTTATTTGGCTCTTGTGTGAGCCAAATGAGGGAGTATGTCGAAGTATGTCTTTTATCAATTCCAAAAGTCAAATCTAATTTGAACACATACGTATCTCTGCTTTGATATGTAATGGACTTAAAATTACTTTTATATTGCCACTTACAAATACTGTAAGATAACTAGAGAGTACTTCAACATTTTAGAATTATGATCCTACATATGGTGTTAAATCATTTAACTGTAAAAGCAATTAACTGTAATTACCGTATTTTCCGCACTATAAGCTGCTACTTTATTCCTAGGCTTTGAACCATGTAGCTTATATAAGGTGCGGCTATTCTGTGGATTTTTCTTCCACCGCTAGGTGAGGTCTAACCAGAATTACAATACAATACAACACAATTGCCATTAACAGGGTGTGACTGCAGGTGGAGGAGTTCAACAGGCGAGGACGGTATGCACTAGGTTATGAATTATGTAGTATGCGGAAGTACAGCAATAAAGGTGGATGTTAACAGACAAACTGGAGTGGCAGCAGGCAGTTAAATGAAGATAAGTACTTTATTTTCTCTTGGTTCTGTTCCATTTTAATCAGCAAAGTTGCTGCCGTGTTAAAAGGCACTGTTAGGAAAGAATTTGTTCAGGTACATACATGTACATTTACAGTTCAAAATCGTTCTGTAAATGCAGTAAATATCAACATTTTCAACATAGATAGGTGCCGCTTATATAAAGGTGTCATGTGTCATCTTCCAAACCGCTTATCCTGTACAGGGTCGCGGGGAGGTGCCGGAGCCTATCCCAGCCGACAATGGGCGAAAGGCAGACTACACCCCGAACTGGTCGCCAGCCAGTCGCAGGGGACACACACACAGACAACGTCACTGAGCGGGAACCGATCGCACACTGCCCGCACACAACTCAGGCGTGTGTACCACTACACCATCAGTGACCCCTCTTATATAAAAGGTGCGGCTCATATATGTTTTTTTTCATGATGTATATTTTTTAAATAGAGTGGGTGCGGCTTATATAAGGGTGCGGCTCATGTATGTTTTTTTTTTTTTTTTTTTTTTTTTTTCCATTATATATATTTTTTAAATATAGTGGGTGCGGCTTATATAAAGGTGCGGCTTATAGTCCAGAAAATACGGTCTCTATATTTGAGAATGTATGTACTGGATCAAGTTTTACTATGTCACATCAATTACCCTTTCATAAATGAAAGGCAACTGCAGTGTCAGAATGACAATAAATGGTACACTATCACAAAAAAGGTCATGTTAAAAACGCAAGATCATCAATTGATTGTGGCGACAGTTAAGCATCTGCTTATACTCAAGTCTGGAATATCACTGAGCAGTACCTCATCTGCATGCATGTAAAAAAAAAAAAAAAAAACGAGAGAAACTGCATCGATTAAGGATTGAGTTAACTGCTATGGCGCACATATGGCAATGTGTGCATGTGCCATATTGCAGCAACAATTGTCACTTTTATGTCCAGAACCAACACACACACACACGCACACCCACACACACAAACAACTCAATCCCCAGCAGATGCTCAGTGTGCATCCATCTCCCACATAATGTCACCCTTAGAGGTGTTTGTTCCATCATGGCAGTGCTTATTAACATTAAATCTCCTTGGTTTGGCTGGTGGGTGGCTGACTGTGAAATGACTCACACACACAAACAATACCAACAATAATTTGAAATACATTGTTGATGCTTCTCTAAGTGAAAGAAGCACAGTACACATTTTCGTCAACACCATCTTGAATCTGAATAGCACATCCATCCATGTCAACAGAGAGGAATTCAAGGGTAACATGATGTCTGAAACCGTTTTTCAGCTTTTAATAGAAGTTGTGTCAGGGTTTAGCGTGGAGGAGGACCCAAATGCAGGGAGGCGAAGCAGGAGTTTATGGGATTTTAATGAAAAGAAAAGGAATACAATTGACCAGTTGCTTGGCGTGGTGACGAGACTTGACTTGGCAAGAGGTAACTCAGTTCAAAAACAATTGAAATGACTGACAAGGACTGGGAGAATAGCGACTACACGACAGCGACTACACGACAATGACAGGACAAGAACTGAACAAAAATTTGCAACTTAAATACAAGCACACTGACAAGACAACGAGAAACACCTGGACAAGAGACGCAAGGTTGGAGGGAGCTGATTGGCCAACACTAGTGAGTGGAAGGCACACAGGTGGACACAATAATCATGACGAGACAGACACAGAACACTGAGCAAAACATGAAACTAAAGAAAGCCCAAAACCAAAACAAACCAAACATGACAAGTTGCCTGCACTTCAAAAATGCATGCATTTTTCCGCCAGTTGACAGACATACAAAGGCACTGGGAATCATTCGAGTACCAACAATGCAGACACTTTCTGGAGAGGTCCATTGCCCCACAAGTACAGTACAAGTACATCATAATCATCATCATCATCATCATCATCATCATCATCACCACCACCACCATCATCAGCATTGGCCTTAAAATTAAAAGGGATACAGATTAGTTTATTTAAAAATAAATAAATAAATGTCACACGTGGTGTGGTTCACTGCATTCAATGACCCTAACATGCACGTCTTTTTAAATGTGGGACAAAGCCCACCAGTACCCAGACAAAAAGCCACAGACACATAAGCGTTTTCCACGCAGAAAAGGCCCGAGCCTGAATTTCAACAACAAACCTCAAAACTGCATGGCAGACGTACAAAGCACTCATCCACCGTGCAGTTGGCCAAACCCATTTTTCCTTTTTTTTTTTTTAATCAAAACTATTTGATCTGACTTGAAACAATATGGTTTTTGGAGCATGGTTTGCTTTTGAATGCTTTTGCTGGGTTAAAGTGTGAATATAAATCCATAACATCACATAGTTTGTGAGTGTTGTACGTACGGTACGTCAAGAAAAAGAATAAGAAAAACAATTGGTAGACACTGAGATCAAACCTGTTGTAATGTACTGATGTAGCCAAAGACAAACAATCATGTTCTCAAATGTTTTCAAGTCCTCCTTAAAAGCTCCATACCATGCTTGTGAACAATACACTGCATCTATTTGGAATAGTATTGATTGAACATACTATATCCTACGAAAGGCTACATCAAGAATACACAAATGGAAACATTGGAAAAAACATTCTCACAAATGTCAAAGAAATGCAATTTCCGATGTGGGTAACTGGAGTTGCATGAGGTGACTTATTGATCCTCAAAGAACTCAAGCAAGTTGCATTACATCCATCAGGATACAAAATGTTTGAATTACGAAGCAACAAAATGTAACCTGTCAACAGCACTTCAAATTACCAAAGAGATGTTGGATGGCAAGGCCAGAAGATTGAAATGGTTAGTGTGGGAGCGCAACCAGAGTCTAATCTGGTTACTTCCAAATTCTCCGTACATTTTGGATGCATTAAAAAGTCTGATGAGACATGCATTCTTTTCTTGAAATTAATGTATATGTTAGTATTTTTTATACCATTGGCAAACGGTTTAAATCAAAAGCAAAAACAAGTCACACTGAACAAGTGCGTTTTCCAATTGAGAGTGTTGATCATCACAGGGCAAAGAGTCCAAACTTGAAAACAAAGCATCTTTGTTTCGTTGCCAAATATGTATTGTGATTTCCCACACTTAAGAATAGAAGAAAAATCCCTGACATGCTTCCATGCATTCCACATTGTTAGTGTTAGAAGAAGCAGGAGGGGCGAAACTCTCAGTCTTCGTAATTGAATGTAGTAGCTCAGGGGGGACGTGTTTGCTTTCATTTAGAGGGGGAGTGAGAATGTTTGAAGACTACAAAAAAATACCTAACATTTATTTTGGTAACCAAGTCTTCGGAAAATGAACTATGTGAAGAACAGCTTGATTAAAGATGAAATGATTGAACATGTTTAATTTACAATGACATTTTTTTTAAAAGGCCCATGTTGCCATAAGAGCTAAGGTCAGGTTAAAAAGGCAATTTATGAAAAAGGTGAACGAATCATTAAGAACAGAGAACACTGAGGCCATTAAGAAGCTTTTGAAAGAGACAACCAGGTCTCCATTAAAAGTAAAGTCGAAGATGAAAGACAGCTCAGATGCCGAAGCAAGTCCTTCCTTTAAATGATTGCCCTAATTTCTACAGAAGGTGGAGGTTGACTGACAATTACTGTCCATTAATGATGTATGTATTTGAAACATTATCAGTTATATGGTGAAACGATCTCACTGCATCAACAGTTACACCATCCCGATCCAAAATGGGGATACCTTGTGCTAGCCATGTAACATAATTTAATTATCCTTCTGAGAGTGTACAACGTGTTCCTCCAGAACTGAGACTGACTGATTTGTTGCAATAATGAACTGTGATAACTTATTGATCAGTGGTCCGCAGCCCACATTGCAATTATACCCGAGTGAGTCCAAAAATTCCTTGCAGGGACACTAAACTAGATTTCTCACCGGCATTTTCTGGCTGGACTAAAACATGCTAATCTTCTTCGTATAAGTTCTGCTTCAACCATCACACACTAAAACGTATGCTCTGGATATGTTGAGAAAAAAAACTTTTGTAGCCTGTGGCACATACATAATCAGTTCCCATAATCACCATGCCATGGTTCAGCTTTGACCACTTTGTATTCAGTGATCGTCCCTTGCGTCATCCTCACCTCATAAGCTTCCTCAAACAAACACTCTGTCTGGAGTGGAGTGTCTGTCATGAAAAGGAGTTCTGTGGCCAAAAAGCCACAAACCACAGCCTTCAAAGAATCATTCTCCCCAGCGTGAGGTATTCTTCTCTCAATGTCCTGCTGAAGCTTAACACACTCATTCAAAGAAATATTTAATGAATTAAACTATTGAACCATTTAAGACCACCTCCACTGCATTTTGGACAGTGAACTTTGAGGGTACCATCTGAATCTGTAATCTATACTATAAGTTGCTTTTGAGACTTCCTTATTTCAGTCCCCAGAAAGACTTTCCATTGAACTTCCTATTCACCATATTAAGCAGATGTTTTGCTGTTTGAAGTGCATATCGTTCAAGCTTTACAATTAAATAAAAGGCTTACTAAGTGTGACTGGTACAGTGAATTTAATACAATAATATGCCACATTCAAAACCTAATAATGAAATCAAATAGACATCCGGCCTCAATTTTTAAACAGAAGTGATGTAATTCCCCCTGGTGCCATTCTCCGACGTCAAGTTAGGTACGCCTGAAAAGGGAAAACGATGACGGTCAATGACTTCCTATCCCTCACAAGATTAAGATTGCAACTAAAAATACATCACAAAGTGAGTCTGAATCCTGGCGCTTTGCAAATCACATGCTAACAGAAATTTGCATTAAAACTCTTTGATGTTAACATGAGCTTTTGTAACATTACATTTGCACTGACAGCATGGTACTGCATATTACGTGTGAAGCATCTGGATAATATTGTACTGTTTTAGACCATGATTCCCATTCCTTGTAGAATGACAATTGACTAACACTGATCAGTGGAAAATGTTAAGAGAAGAAATGGTACTATTGCTTTTCCAAATGACTCTAGTTCAACGGGAGATTTAGTTACCAGTGATACTTCATTGATTATATGTTGGTAAATTGTATTGACAGACTGGTGCCCATTCTGTGCCCATTCAGGTTCACAGTTATCCGCAACCTTAATGAGGACAATCATTTTTTTTTTTTTTTAAATGGCTGGATATTAAAAACAAATTGAAAGACACATTCCTACTTGTACAGCTTCTTCTTTCTCTCCCTCAATGTGTTGTAGAGTCGCAGCTTGTGGCAATGTTCAGGTTCACAACACGTCTCTCTACCTTTAAGCCCCCCAAAACCACCCCCAAAGCTCATTACAGATGCCCTAGTTTGCTTGTGAGCCAGGAGAGCCTTTTTAGCCTCATTATAAACTTGGACACCTCCCATCGTTTGTACCTTTCTACCAGACAAGATCTCCCACATGTACTGCAGTTTCCCAGAAGAAGCTTAAGGAGACTGGGATGGAAGCGCTGCTCCAAATGACCACATAAAGTAAAACGGGGCAAAGAACGAACTGAAAACCGTACCACAAATTCACTGTCACATGAATGAATACCGTGACTGAACTATACATTGGAATGAAATGCAAAGAGCGTATGCAAGTTTGTGCATGTGTGACAACTAGGCAGAACCCTTTTACAGATGCCCGCAAGATAGACAACTCAGTTGTAACAGATCGTGCAATGCTTTTTACAAAGAACCAAGAGGGTGTGGAATACTGTCTCAACTAAGTTGCACAGCTACTCGGTATTTTGCTATCAGACCATTAGTATGTTGTAGGGATGTCACAATATTGGCAATATCGTGATATTGCAATATTAAAATTCTCACGATATATCGTCGTCGTCATGTCACGACATTAATAGCAGCAAATCTGTTTAAAAGCCCAAGCTGTTTTCTAGCTGTGCAGTTCCAGCACCCTTTGGTGGTTAGTCTATTAGTGCAGTTTAATTTGACGCCACCTTCAATATGTTTAAGACTAATTGCATGACTGGCCAAGCCTGTTTCTTTGGGAATGCTGTTATTATGTAGCAAAAAAAAACAGAATCTTGCATATCTGTCAAATTGTACACTTTCGGTGTAATTTGTACAGGTGGAGACACGTTTTCAAACTTGTACGCCGTGCATTGCGAATCTGTACGGCCCAACTTCTTTGCTAACAGCACTCTAATTTTCAACAGGCGTCCGTTAGCGATTCCGACTGCAAACTATGGCCGACTTTCACGAGGTAAGGCGATAGATACTGTGTCAGATTATATACAGATACTGTGTAAGATTATAAACAGCAATTTACAGGCAAAATACAACTTTTGTAAGATTCAGGCCTGCCAGGCTGACAGGTATGATATTGTGATGTTTTTTTTTTTTTTTTTAATATGAGCTTCTTTTTATTTGATTTTTTACAATATCGTGAGCTTTTATACAGTATTGTGAGCTTTTTATAGATCGCCAACCTCCCCACAATACTGTGATAATCATCATGTTGTGAGGATCATATCGTGATATTATCATATCGTGACATCCCTACTATATTGCTTTCATAACTGGACTTTCACTGCAGTTGCCTGAGCTCCATTCAGGTGTTGAAATATGAGCAACAGCGCATTTCAAAAGTTTACATGGTGCTATTATACTGAATTTTCCACAAAAAGTGGCCAGTGGTTTTCACAGCATTCAAAACTCCAAAATACATACAATTTATACTAACTACACTGAATTAATCTTCAATGACATCCTTCAACTTTCCAACGGGAACACATTAAGCAAGTTTGACAAGAGGCGCAAGGAGGAGAAAGAACTGCATTGAACCGTTTTAAACTTTTGCTGCTCAATTAACATGTCACACACTTGTCAGCTTCAAAGTTAGTCAGAAGATGAAGCAAGTCATTCACCACATCCTTCAGTAAGGTTCTGCTAGTGTCTGCAGAATCCGAGACACCACAGGTGCATTAGGGAAAATATTTCATACACCTCAATGTGGTTAATAATAGTCTGAACTGTAAAATTAGCTGGTCGGGATAAATTTTGCATGAAAAATGTCAAATTAGGGCGGATCCTTCTCAATCTTTAAATGCTTTCATGACAACCATGACTGACTATGAAATGTGTGTGAACAATGTTGGTAATGTATATATTTTTAGTTTGGACAGCAAGTGACAATGTGTGTTTATAAAAAGTGGAGGAGGAATGTGAAGTTTCTCGCATTCAGTGGACAATGTTAGCTTTTGTCGTCACACGGTGTCATCATCTGCACGTCTGGATTTCTTTGTGTACGTGTGTGTTTTTTTCAGGATAACTCAAAAAGTAACACGCATTGATAACATTTGGTGTGTCACTTTTGTATGAGCGAGTGACAAACGGGATTATGATCAACTGAAACTGGATCCAGACTTCTGGTGCTGATCCAAATATGAATTGTTGGCCAAGTGGTTAGTGTGTTTGCCACATGGTCAATGGTGTTGTCTTCATCCCTAAGACACATAAGAGAATGAGCAACAGAAAATGGATGGATGTCCTGGGCAGAGGTTTGCACTCCAGCAATCGCCATGAATGTGATGTAATTGAATACAATACGCATTGAACATGTCAATACTTCTTCTGATTCTATGTGAATACAGACAGCACCAGATACATTCACAAGTACCAAATGTGTTTGTGAATGCTGAAAACCCGCTTATTTGTGCCTGAACTCCCTGTCCTTCTGACAGCCAACAATGTCATTTTCTCCCATCTCTTTTCACCAAGACTCTCCTATGGGAAGCTTTAAAAACTTTAAAAATGTTTATCCATTCAGTGAGAGGTAGAAATTTTGGTGCGTTAAACATTGTAGCACTAAACGCAATATCGCTTTTGTTGTCAGTTGTTCAAAAACAACCTGGTTACAATAATCTGACTTCAATGACACATTTAAAACTTGGTAAAGTGATGGTATATTTCCAGGTATCAGATGTTCTGTAAAAAAATATGGCCATGGAATCTAAAAAAAAAAAGAATCTAAAGCAATTGTAAACATTAGACTATTAGTAATTGAGCGCTAAGGATTTTATGCAGTCACGTCCTTATAGTCTCAGCATCTTTTCACTGCAAATGATTTTTGCCACAATCCGAAAAACAAATAGAACATTCATTTCAACAGAGGATACAATCTTTTTGTGGAGAGAGACCAGTCCGCCTGAGGAAGTCCTGCCCTCCTCACCTTACTTCACTTCGGTGTGTGTTTTAATAGTTTTAATAGAGCGGAAGTTACTATGTGATAGTCCAATTAGTTTATTTTATACCATGTGTTTAACAATTCCCTCGGCTTGTTAGAACCCTTCCCCTTTTACGTGATAATAGAGTGTAATAACTCAGTGGGCATGATGATTCTTTCCCTTGATTTTTTTTTTAAGCTTTATAAGCATAGTTGTCGTTCGTTGAAAATGACTTTTCAAGATCACTTCCTCTCTTTGTCCTTGTAATTATTTTTGCAATCCAAGGGTGATCTGTGACATCTGTGCTGGAGATAGCCTGAATTACATGTCAAATTGCAATGAACGACATGCTTTATGCCATTACCCCAAATAACCCTTTTGTAAAACACACTTTTTTCATGATTGAACAGGCCTCTGCTCTGTCTATCCGCCTTTTTGTCCAGTCGGACCAAATAGTAATCGCCTATGAACCGGTCCGCCTATCGTTTTAAACGTGCTTCCGTTAGCATTTCCATCTACCACCTTCAACCAACTTACACTAGCACCCACTCACCCCCTACTCCGCCCCACTGAGCGATACTTGAAACGAAAGACTCACCATGGCATGGAAGCCTCACCGCAGCCGGACTAAATATGTCTCCTTTTAGGACCCGGGAGTTCTCAAAAAGCCTGGGCCGCGGCCAACGGGAAATGGAAGCCACGCCATGGCCACTGAAGCTTCACCGCGAAAATAGACGATAGACGATTACATAGACAAAAAAATACGGGCTTCCGGCTATGGTTATCGCGGCTATTTTTTTTAAGTTTCCCGTCTTTTGTTTATCACCTAACAAATGGTCGTCCGTCGCATAGGCGGAATGCCCAGCTCTGCAATTAAGTATAAGAAAAGGCTAGCACGATACATGAAGCAACATTGTTTCATCTTTGGCAAATGAGGCAAATTGTAGACATGCTGGTTGATCGTACGGCCCCAATCAAGGAGGAAACCCATAGTTTGAGTTTGAAATGTATCTTTTGTGACACAAGCCCTGTAACTTCTCTCACACACCTCATATATGGTCAAGCTTACTGCAAATAGTATTCTCTCTATATACTCACAGAGCTAATGCAAAATGCAGAGTAGATGAGGCTGAAAATGAAATAAAATGTAGAGCAATACACAGACATGCTTAAATAGCTTCGCTCATCGGGAGAAAGAGATGATTTGGTCAAACAATTGTGGTACAGCAACAGGTGCAGTATGTTGTAGTGCAAAACATTAACAAAAAATAATGAGAAAATATCAGAAGAATCACAACTATGTAAAAAAAAATGTCTGTCTTCCTTTTTGTGTGACAATCCACCAATCCATCCATTTTTTTTCTGTACTGCTCATCCTGTTCGGGGTCTCGGGTTCGCTGGAGCATATCTCAGCTGTCTTTGGGCAAAAGGCAGACAACAACCAGGATGGACTGTCAGTCATTCGCAAGGCACATACACAGACTGACAAGCGTTCACACCATCACTGAGTGGGAACTGATGCCACGTTGCCTGCACCAAAATCAGGTAAATGTACCGCTTCACAGTGACCTGCGCGAAGATCACTCAACAAGTCAACGTGTTATTCGTCGAAGCATGTAATAGCATTAACTCTTGAAATGCATCACAGCACCACTGCTTGTCCCTTGATTTACAAGCTGCCACAGTTTTACACATTATCCGAAGTCATTTTGTCTTCATTGAATTTCTGTAGAGCCACGCGTAGCTGACAGTGATCGGTGATGTTTGATGCTGCTGTGACACCTCGGCAAACTGCACCCATTACAACTGGAAAGCTGTATTTGGCTCACGTAAAGATTGCGAAAATCATCCATCCATAATAACTGTCTCTGAACTTTGAGTTGAAACCCCCTACATGTGTATACAATGACACACGCAGTGTATAAAATACAAACATACTTTAAGGGTTGAATATACCTTGTTAACCAATTTAAAAGTACAATGTCCAACCAGACAGATTTTTTTTTCATCACACTGCATTTTTTTCTACTTAGTGGAATGTAAACCAACTAAAATGAATTTCAGCTGAAGAGTCACTGAGCAAGTGAGTTAACATGTAAACAAGGAGAAGTACAGCAGCTTTGCACTGATATTTTTTTCAGATTGGAAGTTTGGTATATGGAATGATGAATAGAGTGTTTCTTAACTTGTATTTAGACAGGGCACCCAATTTACATTACAGTAAAATCAAACAGCATACACCACCAAACAACAATGTACAGAAAGTGTGAATAGTGAAGTAATCAGAGCTGGGGATTCCGTCCCAGGGACGGAACGGTCCTATGGTGTTGAATTAACACCAGCAGATTTGCAGTGTAGGCATCCATGCATCGTCGTACATTAATTTAATTGTTCCATTTTCTTTTGAGTCAAAGAACTTCTGGTTGTTTTAGCCAGGATTGTACCAAAATATATTTTTCTCAACTATATTAAAGTTCGAAACTTGGAAATTGTTGAAGTCCTACTTAATTCCTATAAATCCTCATTCATTCCGACTGACAATTTCCTACTTTGAAAATTCCCACAATTTTGCTAACCCGGTGTTACTTTATTATACCCGTGCTTCTCTCAGGTCCTACTAAAGTTCTTTGATAAGCACTGCCTCAGCATGTGTCCTTGCAGTCTCCATAAATGTCCCTCTACTGTCCTTCTAATCAGTCAAGCTTGAAATGTGGGCAGCACAACACAGACCCGAGCGGCACGAAGACAAATGGCACTGTATCCATTAACTTGTCAGCATCACAGACAAATAAAATGACTTTCAAATCCTTATGGGAATCAAGTTCTATGATCAAAAGTGAAGCCACTCACCAGTGATGAGGGAGGGCGTTATTAGATTGACTCATAAATCCTGATCCACCATTTTGTACGACTTGTCCTCCAATGAGTGACTTTGACTCCCTTTGATCGTCATTGCACGGGATCTTGACGGTGGCATGACCTCTCTCGACTGATTGAAGACCACGACTTTTAAAAGCAGAGTGAAGGACACTGTAGAGGTCGGCCACAAGCCATTGTTATTCAAAGTCACCTGGATTTAAACTACAACTTTCGCCATCTTAAATATAAGGAGCTTTTCAAACGATTGTTATCATCCGCATCCATTTAATCCGTAAGACTGCTGTTTTTGTTCATTGTGGCAAACCATAGACTAACCTTGGGCCAGTTACTAATTTTACGGTTATGCATGGTTTTGAAAGAAATCATTGTTTTGAAAACGCTAAAATGTTCCGATTTTTCTTTTTAATCCGTCATTGGAGGCAAAGTGACACGGCGCCGCCCGCCTCTCGTCGTTGGTGCAAGTAGCAAGTGAGACGACAGCTTTTCCCCTTTTTGAAAAAGTCTATTTTTGGGGGTAATTTTTGGGGAGTACCACCTCTTGCTTCCCAAGAGTTGTTGTTGGACAGAGCAATTATTTCAATATTCTATCACTTTTAGGAGAAGGCCCACCCATCACTCCTAGACAAATTCAAGTTAACGTAAATATATATCTACAGTACAACTCTATCTTGAAATGAACATTTGCAACCAACTACGAGATGTCTACAATTGGTGAAATAAATACCCTCGACTCGCTACTTTGGCAGATAATTAGCTAACTGGCTCGGCTAACATCTGTTCGTTGCCGCTCAGATGTTACTTCACAAAGCAGAGAAAAACAGAGAAGTAGATGATTTTCTGAAAATAAGTAATTTTCTGGTTGTATTAAATAATTGTATTTCCAAAAATTCAACTGTTTCTTTTCTTGTCTACTACTCTAGTAACAGAGTGTGGGGGGGGGGGAAAGCTATTAATTCAAACATTTCAAAATGATTTCAGATCTGTGATTGCAATACTGAGAAACCATTATATTTTGATCATGCAGGCAGAATAAAATACTGGCCTATTCCTACGATGAACCAAATAAATATGTATGCCCCATTTCCACAAGTTCTGCCATATTTGAACACTTTTCCAGCTGGGGTTTTAAGCAAGAATTGTGGCTACCATATGGGTGAATGTATTTTGTGTGGTACTGCTAGCCATAGAAAAATCCTTGTCTGTTTCTCCGAGATTTAAAATCTGAGGAAGATAAACAAATTTTGCCCATGCATCTAAAACCCCAACCATCATAAAACAACATGTTAATCAAACTTCTAATGTGTAAAGGTTTCATTAGCAACATGAACAGTGACCAACAGTACAATACTTGTCATGACTCATCAATAACAAACAACCACAGCATCGCCTTTCCAGATGGCCGTCCAGATTTGCCTAAGAGACTCTAATTTCACAGCCATTATGAAAGGACAGAACCCGGAAACAAGATGCATAATATTCATTAAAGCTGCCGTTCTGAACAAGCACAAAAGCATCTTTCCGTTCACATAGCTGGGGCCCACGGGAGCAGTCATGTGCTGCCTTGCGCAGCTGGACAGCCGGGGTCCTAAACAATGTGTGCGACTCAGCGCCAGTCACCAAGCAGAGAAAGAGATGTATTGCGATGCTCCCTTAAAACAATGCAGTCTGTTTTACCTGAAGGCGAACGCTTCCACCCCATCAATTTGTTCTGGAGGACAAAGACACTCTATGATATCCTCCAAAGGGTGTTTGCTAGCATCTGTCTCTCAGAGGACACTTGCCACCTCAAGCAAAGAATAAAGCCTGTGCAGGGTGTCAACAAAGAGAATCCCCAATGAGCCCAAGTTCCATGTGGTTGGATTCTGGTCGTAACTCAAAAATAAAAGACAGCATTCTGTCAACCTTTTATATTATCCGCCAACTCCTCAAGATAGCTCCTGCCTATGGATTACTCAGATTTGGCGCAAGACAACGATAATTCATTGGGCTGGTATTTTTGCTGAAATAAGTCAACATCGCTGCCTTCATTACAGGAGTCGACCACACATTTGACACCGACAGGCTTAGGGCGCCTCCGGAACTCAGTCTGTATGACATGTGTGACTCCCGAGGCGTGCATGTTACTAAATGTGCGCAGACAGGGAGGCTGTCATGACCCACTTCCATGGAGAGCTACGCTGCTTTCTGCAGAAATCCCACAGGTAAGCTTGCCCTGACTCTGACTGAAAAATATACACTATAGAAAGGCTTACCATCGTCCTGTCACCACACAACTGGAGGGCAAAGATGGAGGAGGATGTTTAATCAGGAGCTCAAGCAACCAGCTGAATACTGTAAAACTGACTAGAGAATGTTGTTTCTGTAGAAACTGCATGCTGACGCTGAAAAGCAGATTTAATGGAGATGTTGAAATAGTATGATGTGCGACTTGAATTTGGTGATTTTTTTTGGTTGTTTTATCATGATAATGTGGGAATTCTGGGAAAGGGTACAGTTCCTAAAATGCCATGAATGACCAAAACAGTTTGAAGTTGGAATGGTACTTTGAATAAGTCTAGAATTGTTGAAGGAGGGAGTAATGTAAAATAGCTCTGAACATTTGTTTATTATGAACAGTTGAGAATCTGGGAATGGGAATAACTGCCAAGATTTACTGCTTCACCATTTTAGGTTGGAATGGTGTGAATCAGTCAAGAAATGTGGCAGAAAGAGATATGTCTGTAAAATATCTTTAATTTGTGAATTTTATGATGAAAAGTGTGGCATTTGTGAAAGTGTGAATTTTTGGAATGTGAAAAATATTTCCCAAAACGTCCTGAATGAGCCTAAAGGTTTGAACTTTCAAGAAGAAATGTTGACTGTCTCATTCACCTGAGTTTTTTGGGAAAAAAATAGGCATTGGGGAAATGTGGAAAATTTGTGCCTAGATGTCCTGAAAGAGACGTATATGCTGAATTGGTGGAGAAATGTTGAAGAACAACGGATTTTGGTGAAACCTTAAAAACGACACAATATTTCCGATGTAAAATAACACTAGTGTGAATCTGCAGCAGCCACACATTGAATGAGCCCAATTTTAAGTATTTCACTTGTCCTCAAGTCATTCCAAAAGGCAACACGCTAAATAAAAGTCTCAGTCTAATATTATGGCAAACAACCCTTATCTTTTTGCCCTCGACTAATTCAGTTTGAGGGGAATTAAAAGTCACGGCTCTTTGTCTGATCAGCTTGTTATCCAGTGGCACCAAACCTACCTCATGATGAGAGTGCATTATACATGACTTTCCGAAAGCCCCTTAATTGGCAGAGGAATAACAAACGTGATGGTGTAAATTGCTACAATGACGAGATGCGTTTTTTAATCATAAATATGGGAAATATGTCAGCGCGGTCTAATTCCAATAACGCACGGGATACAAACACAACTATAGTAATGTTTACGCACAAAACACAACTGGTTATTTTAAACAAATAATCACTTCGTGCGGTAACAAGTGGAAGGCTTTTCCCACTCACCCATCACATGCTGCGGGACAGCGACGCTCACGCACAGGGCGATGGAGAGGAGGAGCGGTCCCATCCTCTCAGAACGGGAAGAGACGTGCTTCTTCAGCAAAGATGGAAGAGAAGGAGGGGGGGCGTGGGAATCACAACGAGATCAACTAAAAGTTGTCCCTCCGTCACCTCCAGGAGAGCACTGGAACGGATAAATATGTCCTGTTTGATGAAGTCCTCCTCTGTGCTGTAGCGGAGTGGAGAGACACGCCGGAACAAGTGGAGAGAGGTTGCCTGGTGCCCGTTACTACCGCAGTGAGTGGAGACAGAGCTGCATGCGTGCGCGCAACTCGTCAGGACCACCGTTCAAGTTAGGCAAGATACAGTGACAAGCATTTCCGGTTGTGTCCTACAAAATAAAATCCGCTCGCACTATCGGTGGAGAAAGACCCAAACTGTGACCGAGGGCACATTTGTTTGATTATATCATCAGTCTTTTACTTTCATTGACATTTAGAAGTATTTATTTTATATTGCTGTCCCATGACATATTTTATTTTGTCATATATATGTTGATATTTTTGACACAATCCTTACGAATGTATACCCTAATTACAATAACACGGTTGCAAATAACTGCTAATGTTAGAGTTTGTGCTCAAGTAGGCTACATGCTAGCCGTGTTAGCTGCGATGGTAATTGGTCAAGAACAAACATAGCTATATATATATATATATATATATATATATTTTTTTTTTTTTTTAAAACGTTGATATTAATGTCTTCATGATAATGAGGAACAGGGTTGTGTTGGTTTAAGTGACACACTACATTAAGGCTGAAAATATTGAAGAAAATATGACAGAGGAGAGGACTCACCTTATATCTGCAGTGGGCAACTGCAGTTCTTCAGGGCCACTATCCAGTAATGTTTTAAATGGCTTCCAACACACCTCATTCAAATGATCAGGATCTCATAAGCAAGCTCTGCAAAAGCTTGATAACGATCCAATTTTGGAATAACCCTGATATTGACCCCTGTAGTTGAGTCTGTGGTTTAAAACAATTTATTTTAAAGGTACATATACGACATTTAACTTCAACTGTCAAGTATGTGTAGATCCAGCCTCCATCTCAGTCAGTTTGTTATGAAATTTTCACCTGTGGACTTTCACCCTTGACAAGAAAAAGTCACCATAATGGCAGCTGGAAACAAATACCTAATACTGTACTGAATATCTCTCTGTATTGTATGCATTACCACATATACAGTAATAGTTTGGAGTCAGGGGTGCACATAATGTTTTTTGGTCTGGTTCACAAATAAGGACCAGAGGTTGTTGCTTGGTTCTCTTTTGTTTTATTTAATTTATTTATTTATAACCACCCACCAACGTCACTGGACGAACTTAAAGATATACAGTTTTCCCAAGCCCGATTTGCTGGTTGAAGACACTAAAATGGACGACATTATCATTGAAGGCAGTGAGCTGGCATTCTTTCAATGTTGAGATGTTAACCACCTGTACTGCCTTCTCACTTTCACGACATTCAACTGCACGGTTCCATCTCTGCTCAGTCCATACATCATGGTGAGACCAAACAGTGGCTCTGTACCACCCAGGGGGGAAACATCAGTGTAGAAGGGGTAAATGTCTCAATGATGGAGACGGCTCCACTCTTTCCTCTTCGGAAGCACACACAATGGAAGATGCCGAATCTGTCCCCGCAAATTTGCTTTTTGATTGAATCTTTTCAGCCTTGCTCTAACCTGCTGTAACAAGTTCAAGCCTGAGAAGCCTGGATCAGTGGATTTGTGAAGAAATCGGGAGCAACTTAGTTTTCCAGAAATTACATGATGATCTTGGAAGGGTTCAAATTAATGATGTATTGTGAAATGTGTCTCGTTGTGTGAACTAATGCATGCACATAAGCTAAGCTTTCATTATCATGTTCATTTGCACAAGGTGTTTCTTTACGGGCCATTGTATTACTTTAGAACCAGGGGTTAAATGATTCTGACAATTGCACTTTCGCTGTTCCAAATTTACACAGCCATTAACCCACAACGGGCACTGTAATTAACTGTTTAGATCGCGCACAGCAATTACACATAGAGTTCTTATGTATCTATTATTATTCATTACCTTTCAGATGTGTTATTTACAATAATAGCTGCAAAAGAGCATGCAAGAGAAATTAGTTCTGCAAAGGTATAAACTCAAACTCTTTCTTTTTCCACAGGCGTTTGACCGCGGAGGACATCATCACCCAACATCGCATAGTTATCAGTCTGACCTTGAGTTATTCGCAACCTCGGCTTCATGAATCATGAAAGCTATCGGGTGTCCTTTTGTTTAATGCAGATATAGACCTCTAACTTTATGCACTTAGTCAAGTCTCATAAATCATCCCAGTTGGTCAGTTACGTTCCCTCGCACCTCCATGCGATACCACCTTCAATCCTAACGTTCCTACAATCATATTTGCACTTTTTTTTTTTTTTTGCACTTTTCGTATTGTCAGCTTTTGCTTTCACAGAAAACAGGGTCTCAGTTACTCTCACTAATTACAAATCATTTTCCTAAAACATTTAAATGGGATTGATCACAATCCATGGATCCACTGAGAAATTAACTAAACATGGGGGAGTATTTCTTCAGAGCGCCTCTTCTTTGTTAAGACTCGGATTAAGGATGTATTGTTTAGCCGGCATAAACATTTGTGGACTCTGCAGTTTCAAGGAATAAAATAATCCTCGTTGGACGTTTGCTTCCACACGAGCCACAAGGATGACCGTTAACCTCCTTCCACTCTACAGACCGAATATAGTCCCTCAGCTAGGCACACTAAATCCTTCACGGTCGTTTATCTGAAACATCAGTCCTGCCTCTAAACTCAACTTTCCTTGTCTTGCTTGCCCTTCGCTTGCTTTTTTTTGAGTGGCTGAACTCAGACCACTGAGTCCTGCAGAGCTCACATCCATCCTCATTAAGATCCACGGGGACCCGCTTAGGATGAGCAACGGGCTGGAAAACACAGTGACCTTCTCATATTTGATTCATTTACTACTTTTCCCCCCCTATTATTTTATCCACTGAGATGTGGCCATGTTTTCATTGCTTCCAAAGTTTGAGAGTTGACGGGGCAGCCCGCCTGACACTAATGCTCTCCTTGAAGGATACAAAGACTTTTTTTCGATCAACCGGGTCGAGACAGGGGTTAACCATCTATGAGGCAGAAATAGTCTCAAATTAAAACTTGACGATGACCCGAGTACGCATTCCATCCGAGTGTGTACCATTAGCACGAGGCTTTATTACATGTCATGCCCTCAACATTTCCATAGCCGCAAAATTAATGAGGTTAACCTCTTCAAAACAGCCAGTAAGGGGATAAGCACTTTCTCCCCCGTTTTCCTGTCAATGATTCTATTGGCTTTTCACTCCTCCCCTCCACAACTCACTGGACCTGATTTTTTTTTTTTTCTCACTCACTCTCATCTCATCCCAAGTCTCCAGATTCTCGTCCGTCCCAATCAAACTTCTAGGCTAGAGTCTTGTTTCGCCCTCTCTTTACACTCGCCACAAACGTAGTCTCCCAAAAGCCTAAGGCAAAGGGAAAGTGCACTGCTTCTGCTGCTGCTACTGCTTCTGGTGGCGGTAGAGGGAAGGAAAAGGATGGAAACAGAACAGACGGATGAAGAAAGTGGGAGAGGCAGAGAGAGAGTGTGGGATGTGGTAAGGAAGGAAAGCTACACTCAAATTGACGCTCTTGGAGAAAAGACATTGAATTAATTCCAAAGAGAATATTGCATTGTATCATATTTTCCTCAGCACTGGGACACACAATGGAGTTATGTTACCCACTGTAAGCATCTATATTTCTCCCCTCCCCTCATCACAGACATCTGAGCTGTCTGGCTTCAGCGTAGATGTCTCACATTTTCATCAGCAAACATCTTGCTACCATGTCAGTGCTGTCATTACACAACCACTGGCTGCATTTTCGTCTTTGAAGGCAGATATGATGACATTTGATCATCTAATAAGATTTTGAGATATTGCATTGAATCTAAAGTATTATTTTTGTTTCAAAGACATTCAGCGGATTTGACTGGATCATTTTCCAGGATCTGGTCCCAGTGTGCAACTATAATCATGATGGTATGTGCCGGTGGAATCCATAGACCACCACCACCGTGACTAAATCAAGAATTTGTTGGTCACCTCACACTCTGGAAACTTTTAATAATTGTCTGGGAATGCCGAGTAGTTAATTTTACTGTTCTGGAGTTCCATTTCGTAGTATTGTGTCAATTCAGCTAACAAAAAACACCATACCAACTTGTATTCAACTTAATGAAGTAAAGCGGCAGTGAACCTCAAAAGTCATTTTGAGGCACCACTATTTTTAGGCAGGCATTTCACCAGTGCACCTCAGACTATAACTCCACATTGTCACACTGCTAAAATGTTTTTTTTTCTCTGTCTTTTTCAGTAATTTCACTTATAACAATGGCTCACATTTTTGTTGTTTGCTTTCTTCTTCTAGGGTTGGACTTAGGTTTCTCTTTAGACTGTGGAAATAGCTAAGTAGATCAAAGATCTCGTAAAAATTTAGTTGCAAGAGTACTGCACTATTCAAATCATTTGCTTTTTAACCTGGTTTTAGGGGCTAATAAAGTGGCACAATCACATATTTGTTTTTAAAGGTATCAAACCATACAACATTAACTCATTCTCAAAATCCAAAAAGGCTTTCACATATTCTTTCTGTGGTGCTCCAAAGCCAACAATAAACAGTTCATGAGTGACCTTCAGCTTTTTTAAAGCAAGAAACAACTGGATTACCTACCTACACTGTGTGTCATAAATTTACAGCGAATTTAAACCATTTACTCAATGTGTGAAGAAATGTTCCACTGCCGAGCAGTGTTTCCACCGTGTCAACACAAGGATGATGGATCAAAACCAAGACTCCCACAGACACTGCAAGGGTGGAAAAGGAGCAGATTAAAAGAGGGAAGTGACCCTTTACGCCAAGTTTCCGTGCATAGAAAGTAAACCACAGCCGTGTACTGTTTTCTGGTTTGAAACTTGCACTTAAATTAGTCTTAACGACTGTAATGATGGAAAATTACATTCAATTAACTATTTTTTTCACTCTGCTCTGCAGTTGTGTGAGGTGATAAAACTGCTGGTCTTCAAAGGTTCATATGGGAATTTCTAAACACTGACAAAGTAAACCAGCATAAGAATCACCATTTTTCTTTTCTTCATTGATCCGTCTCTCTCTCACTCTCTCACTCTCTCACTCACCCCTGATATATAAAATGATTATAAAGATACTCATGGCATAGTTCAACATTGACCAGGAAGATACTGTGTGCATGGAAAATGAAACGTGTAGAGGGTTAAAAAAACAACAACAAATGTCTCAAAAATAAATGCCACTTAAATCAAGTGAGAGGGGATTTAGCCAGACCCTTGATTCTGAATGAAGCATTTTGAAAATGGATGGTTGACTGCCGGAAAACGATTCTCACATTGATATGTAACAACGGCAAGGATGATGTTTGTTAAAGACGGTGATGTTAAAGTTAAAAATCTTTCTTGTCATTGCCTGTCATAAGCACAGTTAGCTGCTCACATTCCATGTGAATTATTCACATATTCCAGCGGGTGTTCTTAAATATTACTGTTACATGTCAGTCTGGATAAGAATGGAGCAAAAACGCACACTGACAGCTATCATATTCCACTCACACTGTGTACTGGTTGAAGAACCCACTGAGAATTTTCACTATGTCAATATATTGACCCCAACCAAAGATCCAGTGAAACTGACATTTCAATGGCCAACTTAGCTCTGCTAAACCTTCGATTGCTTAGTAGTTTTGCCCAGGCCTTTAATAATGAGAAAAAGAAAAAAAAGACGAATCTGACTAGCTACCTTTCTACTTTCTACAGCAGGGGTCACCAAGTCCGGTCCTCAAGGGCACCTATCCTGCATGTTTTCCATCTCTCCCTGCTACAACACACCTGTTTCAAATGATCTGTATCATTATCAGGCTTCTGAAAAGCTTGCTGATGAGCTGATCATTTCAATCAGGTGTGTTGCAGCGGGGAGAGATGGAAAACATGCAGGATAGGTGCCCCTGAGGACCGAACTTGGTGACCCCTGTTCTACAGGATTTAATGAATATTCTATTTCCGTGAGGTGCTTTCACCCATGAAGTTAAACTGAAAAGCAACTGCGTTGTATTAATTCTGCTTCAGCTGCTATTAGCTTCGATGAAAAGGCAACTTCTCACAAAGACTTCTTTCCAGGGAAACATGCTCATCAATACTTTGTAATTAAAGTGATACTTCTGCATTGTTCAAATACAAGGGCATTGGATTGTAATATAATTGTAATAAAAGCAGTGACGGACCGACGGACCGGTCCATCAGTCTGACGGAATGTCCAGCTCTGTAAATATGTTTGCATGCTCTCAGCTCGTAGACAACAGATTTGACAGACTTGAACAGTCTGCTTGATTTCAATATTTTGATTTCAATATTATCTTCAATGTAATTAAACAATCCCGACAACTATCTTGTTTGAATTATAACAAGTATCCAAGACTTTTTTTTCTGTATGGAAATAATTAACTGTCAACACCTCCCTTTTCAAGATTAATCATTTTTGATTAATCCGTTTTGCCAGATATGCGCGACAGATTTCTTTTGGACTGGCTTTTATTGAAAGATTTTTGTTCATGACATTCCAACAACTAATACTCCTCGTGTTTGTCTGTATTTGTCTATATTTGTTTGTCTGTATTGATCATCTGTCTCTCCTTTCCTCTCTCACATAAGGACAATCCTTCAAGGTCCTGTCATGGATGCGTTATGGTTTCTCAGTGAAGCGCTTATTTTTATTAATCGAGGAGAACATTCTCTGCTCCTGTTTTGGGTTAGTGTAATCACATTTTTTAAATGATTTACTCGTGTTGACCACCCAACAGCACCCAGGATTATATATTAATATAATCTTGTTGAGGGTAAAAATACTTATGTGACTGGTAATTGTCCTTCATTGAAAGCAGATTATGTTAAAACTCCTGGTTTGTGTAAGCGACAAACAAAAAAATATTTAGTGGAAGCCAAATAATATAAGCAAATTTCGAAAAGGCCTGGACGTGTGACTGGTGTTCATGATAAAGAAGTAGCCTTGTTTAAGTTCCTTTATTGTAAATTCCCACGACGTTAGCAGCAAATGACACACAACGTTAAATAGTCCAGATAAAAGAAATGTTGTGTTTTCTAGCGCCATGAAAATTACTGTAGCGCACAAGCAACACCACAGACGCCGCACTACAGGAAATTTTCAGATGTCCAGTACAAAAAAAATGTTTTCCTCGTAAATACTTTATACATGGCCAAGGGATAAGGTGTTGATCTTTTTTTTCTTTTAAATACAACAACAGCTATTTCCACATGACCCCATAATATGTCAGTTTCTCTAAGTCTACAGTGTCTGCAGTGGATATGCAAACTCTTACAAGATTCTCTGAGGAACAGGTTCCAATAGATTCTGGATTGAAACCAAAACACATGCCTGATGTCTGGGTTAACGGCAACATTTGTAATCCACATCTCAGAAGGATGTGAACCGCTGATAAACCCCAGAGCGCTGTGTTTCTTGGCCTGTTCATCTTCACAATGTGTGGCCTGTTTCCAGTGGGAGCTACATTTAGCATAGCGTGTCATAAGCACAGAATCCTTTAGAATTTCTAGCTGTGCATTATTGGCTCTGGCACATATGTGCGGATATGAAAAGTCTACTTTGCAAATATTGGTCTAATGTCCTGAAAGCAAATTGCTAATAGTGGTTAACACCAACTTTGAAAGGTGGACATGGCAGTCATTCAGTGGAAATAAAGAGAAAACATTCACCTCGTATGCTTATCAATGAACAGCTTGGTCATTGTTAATTCAGAACAGGGTGTTTTAGTCACAGTTTTTTTCTCTCTTGATACCAGGCATGCATCGGGGGTCCTCCTGGCCTAAAAGGCGGCTCACACATCACTTGGTTTCATACTGTGAGCATGTTGGGAGCACTTGACAGCCTGAAACGAAGCAGCCTTAAAGGCTTAGTTCCTGAAAACGCCCCATGGCTGGAAAATGTATGCCGGATAGGCAAAAATACTGACGCTTAAAAATAGAATAAATACTACTTATTTTGAGAAACTTCAACATTTTTGTTCAGTAGCAAATTGGTGTTAAGATGAAAAGACATCATTTGTGAAATTACACAAACAAAAAAGAAGATGGGACATATTGGACACAGTGAAGGGATGTACTGTATTTTTAAAGATTCAAATTCAAGGTTCATGTCGCTGGCGTCGGGTTGAAATGTGCAATGTCCAAATTTAGCCAATTTTAGATTTTTGGACAAATCAATACTGTTGGTAAATCCCCACATGGATTTGTCAGTTTTCAATATTATTGGCTAATAACAATAATATGGCTAAAAAGTTTAAAATGGCTTGGTGTCTTTGACAATTCAATGTTGATTTTGACTATTCTATAAGGAAGCTCTCCTGCCTTACTCCTGGTTACATCTTCATGCAGAATGTGTGTGGGTGTGTGTGTGTGCGGGTGTGCGCGCGTGTGTGTGCGGGTGCGTGTGTGTAAGTGCGTGAACATGAGCGTGCGTGCATGTGCTTGTTGCTCTGGGATGCGGTTGCAGTATCTTGCTTTCGCATGTGGGGGTTGTTGATAAACACCACAGAGAATGTCTGAGAAAAGCCTGCAGAAGTGTTCCGGCGTATATAACTCCCAATGGTAGCGCAGCCAATCCTGATTTTGCCGCAATAATGAATGCTGAGCACAAGCCAACGTGACCTATGGTTGATCACTGTGTTGGGGTTTGTTGGGACTGCTTGAAATGCTCTGACCATGTTAGGTCGCCTGTTTATGATTCAGTGGTGGCGTCGTGTTACATTTAATCACTTGTATGCATTTCAATGACATTGGACTAGAGACAGGGGTGTGAGTGCCCATCCAAAAATTCACAGCCATCTGCTGATGTGCAGTACTTCGGTTCATACAGCTTTCTAGAGTCTACAAACCATATCGTTGCTCCTTTGTTTTATTTTTTTTCAGAAGCATCATTAAACAGCTTGTATTTCATAAAAACAAACCACAAACGGCTGCTATAAGAAACAAGCACTTTTTAAGAACAGGAATAGATTTTATTTCAGTGCTTTGTTCTGTGTTGTGCTATATTTTTGATACATTTACGTTGATGTACTCAGAACCAGAGTTGAGCACTTTACCCTTTTTTGCCGGTCCGTCCACGACCTGGGTACCATCCCGTCCTTGTGACTGCTATCTTATTCATAAAAATAATCATCCTTCGACCCCGTCCGTCCTCATCCTTTTAAATCGCTTCTGCCTTTACTTTCCGTCGATCCACCAACCCCCCCCAAAAAAAATGGTGCCACCATAAAATGTCCGAAAAACGGGCGTCCAGTGACGGACCGTTAGTTTGTCAATGTCGGACTGACGGTCACGGTTAGTGACAATTACACTGACGGATTAAAATCCACTTCTGTCATTCTTCAGTCCGTCATTTTTAAAAGGTGTCCCGTCTTTCGTCAATCTTCAACAAAACAGGCATCCGTCAGTGGCGGACCGACGGGCCGGTCTATCAGTCTGACGGAATGCCCACGTCTTTTCATTTGTGTGAGTCAATTTGTTTTCCTCACATTGTCATTTGCAAACGTATCTCTCTGTCCCACACTAACAGTATACCGTAGAATGCAGCACATCAGCCGTAGTCAAAGCGCTGAGTCTCAGACACCTGCTTTGCCTTTTTCTGCTTACGATCACACTTTATCTGCACGCAATATTTACACCGGAATCAGGCCTTCAAAATGCAGACAAGGGATGCAGTCCCTTATTTCTGATTTCTGCTGGATGTACGCTTGATTAAAATCACTCACCTATTAAAAAAATGGCGAGGTTGTCTTTAATGATGAATGAGAGTCATGCAAACAGGAGATGTGGGACATGCAAATGAGTCATTCTGCATAGTGCTGTGAGGTCCCCAGATATCACATGGAAAGATGCTTCATGTGTTGGATAAAGAAGAGAGGGGTCCTCATATGAAAGGGCTTCCTTGGGGTTGCTGCTCATACAAGTATGTTTCAGGGGAATTCGCTTGCCAACTGGCACGGGCACTTCTATTGAGAGAGACTTAAAAATTATACCGTTAAATGGTACAACTGCAGCATCATGTTCTGATTTTGAGCAGAAAGTGGTTTTCATTTCAACTAATAATAATCTGATATCTTTGGGGCTTCATGCATCATTTGGTAATAAATGAGGGATCATAATATGAACTATTAAGGAATGCCCCAAATAACGTCCATGTTGCCTGATGGTGTCAAAATTGGAATACAGCGGCACCTTGAAATACGAGATGAATTCATCAGTGGACCGCAGAATCTGCAGGCGCTTTGATCAACTCCACCAAAATCTCGTTACACTAGACCAACTAAAAGCAGGTCTAAGTTATGGCGCATGGGGTGTAACATGCACGGACAGTAACGCAAGTCCTAGTCCTACTGCTTGTTTGTTTTTTTTATCTGTGGTTTTGGAATTATCCCAGTGCCTTGTTTGCCTTTTTATTTTCTTTGAATTAAATACTTTATAAAGGACTTCATTTGCACCTCCCTGTTTTTGGGTCCTCCTCCTTGTCACTCATGACAGTTTTAATGTTCATTCACTAAGCCTGTTTGGGTTCCTCTCATTTCTTCAGTTATTTGTCATAGCACTGTCTAGCAGATGCATTTTATTAATATCATATTGTAGCTTTGTTTATATGTTTACTTGTAAAGATGACATACTGATGCCACATATTTACAGCAGGTTAAAGCCCTCTGAAAAATAATAAAATCCCACTGCATATAGGAACATGCAGTACATGTATCTTCTCTGTAACGTGGTACCGACTATGATTGACTGGAAGGTGTCATGCGGTCAAGATGAAAAAGAGTCCAGATGGGGGAATGAGCTGAGTTGCTAAAACTGGCACGAAAACTAAATGTTTTATGTACCATACTCTACATGCTTCTGCAGGGTACCTGGACGTACTGTATATCAAAAGAAACTGCAAAGGGGAAGCAACATATATTTGACAACTATGCCTTGCTTTAAAGTCACACAACTGCAGGGTCAGATACTATACATTTTTCTTGCAGTGATTCAAATGAAGGATGCGAGTCCGGACATTAAATGTGATTAATTTAAATATGTGAAAAATGAAAGCATCTTTATGCATTTGTTAGAGCAGGGGTTCCCAAACAGAGGCGGATTAAGTAATTGCTGTCCTATGTACAAATGCTACAAATTGTTAGTATTGACATATATTAGTTAGGATTGTTATGTGATGCACTGAAATGCTTGTATGCACAATTTAAGCACGGACTTGTGTCTACTACACACTGAGTATGAGGCCCAGTGAGATTATGTTGGGATATGGCTGTAACGTTTTCACTGAAAAAAGATGTGTGTGTGTGTGTGTGTGTGTGTGTGTGTGTGTGTGTTTGTGTTGCGCGTTTGTGTACCCTATATATAAATAAATATATAGTCTTTTATGATTTATTCATTCTCCTTCTCTGACTTAGCATGCCATGGGCAGATTTTTTTCTTCGTTTTTTTTTCTGAGACATGTGAGGGTGTTTTTCATTCAGCGAGAGAGAAAAAAAACCCAGTAAAAGCAACAAGACAAGTAAAGTCTTCTGTTGTTAGTATGTGACCCAAATGTTACCACATTCACTCTGGACAGACACTATATGCAGCATAGCCTCCCATTTGCAATTCAATTCAGTTCAATTATATTTATACAGAAGCAAAGGACTACACGACTTGCCTGGTGGTCCTTTACAGAAGGAGACACTCTTGCAAAAAAAACCTCTTGTTATACTTTGTATTTACAGCAACAGCCAATCCTCCCCAGTGGCGAGGAAAGACTCCCTTGTTGACTGCAGAAGCTTCAAGGCTAAATATAGCCCATAGTAGTGCAGGTACATTATGGCTGAAGATTGGCCACATGGGCAGCAAGAAGAAGAAGAAGCGGGTATTGAGTAGCCCCACTGTCTCAGGTGACAGGAGTTCTATTTTACTGTTAAAAAAGCTACTTTGAAAGCTAAAGTCACACATTTGGTAGTCTATCATCCATAACCCTAACCACTGTTATACATTGTGGCCCTACTTTGTAACCACAGCACAGTTTAAAACCCTATTTTGAGTTCGTACGTCTTTCAACCCTAATTTGAGCACCATAACGCTCCCGTTGAATGACCTTCCATTAAACGTTAGACTCGGCTTAAAACACATTTTTACTCTCGGCATTGTCTGAGTCCTCTGTTGTGTTTAATGTTTTATGTTATTAAAGTTGTTTTGACTTCCTTTGTGGGCGGCAAGGTTTTCAACTGGTTAGCAGTAAAGTTCAGTTGAGTTTAAAACCCTACTTTGTAACTTTAACCTTAGTGTAAAACACTAATATGGGGCCTTAGATTGAATTTAAAACCCAACTTTGAAACCCTAGCCCAAGTTTAAAACCAGAATTTGAAACCCTAACACTAGTTTAAAGCCCTACTTTGAAACCCTAACCCTTTTTAAAACCCTACTTTGAAACCCTAACCCTAGTTTAAAACACTAATTTGACACCCTATGTGTTGCTTAAAACTCTATTTTGAAACCCTAACTAACCCTTATTTAAAATCCTGATTGAAACCCTAAACTTAGGTTGAAACCCTACTTTTTTGTTGAATCATACTTTGAAACTAATTTGCCTAACCCTAGTTTAAAAGCCGTATTTGAAGCCCTAACTTTATTTTCAAATCCTACTTTAAAACCCGAATTCTAGTTTAAATACCAAGTTTAAAATTGAACGGCAACAAACCTGTTTTATTAAAAAGGAACGATTGCAGGCAGTCTTTAGCCACAGACTTCTCTATTACTGTAGAGGAGAAACTGGATCACCTCAGAATAATTCTGAATAAACTGCACTTCTGCTAGAGTACCAGGAAACGTTTTACATAATATGTACTGTGACCAGAAACTCACTTTAACCAACTGTTCTTACTTTTTGAAGCAACAAAATGCGGTCAATGGGATTGGAAAAATCATCCTCAATCTGCCAAATTTAGTGAATTTATGAATAAACAAAGTCAGATTGTATAATGCAACGGGGAATACTTCTGTCTACTTGTTTTCACTAATTGCGCTTCTGTGTCCTGTCTTCCTGTACAGTTATTGGCCATTTTTTAGGTACTAGTCGTGCAGTACAGGATTCTAATTCAAATTCATTTTTCATTGGTCAAGCATAAAATTGCTGACGTTCTTTTATTTGTATGTGTAGTTTTTATACCACATGTTACTATTTGAGTTGGTTTGAGCTCTGGAGCACTTGAAAAAAAAAATCAATGCTATTATGTTAAAGTTGTGTCACAGTTTGGTTGTGATATCACTCTGTGTGTATGAGTACTGTGGTGAGTACCCGGCAGGTGACCTGCAAAAAAAACAACAACAAAAAAACAGTAAATGTCCCACAGTGTCGACAATAATTGGATTACAATGGTAAACCATTTCAAACTAAAATTAATTATCAGAGAATAAAATGAGACAAATTAATATACTTGCTGGATGTGATTTATATTAACCATTATAAAGTCATGAAGTAAGACTATTAAAATTATGTTCTAACAAAAAAATACACCACCAAACAACAATTGTTTCATTGTTATGCTTTTGTGTTCCTTTGTTGTTCGTAACTGTCCATCTGACTGTGAATCTTCCCACTTGAAGGCTTCCTTCTACTAGCAGCTACCATTAATATTTCTTGCCTCACTTTTTACAGCAGCCTATTTGTCTTATGTCATGGAACTGCAGACACTCTCATATTTTCAATGCCGATACAATACGTCAACAGAAGCTGGCCTTCACCGAGACCATTTAAATATTCATCTTGCTGGCTTGTCTTACTATGAATACACATATGTCTGTGTAAATACTGTGTTGTTGGGATTTTAGTATATTCATCTTTAATAAACAGAGATTTGCCCGATGGTACAGTAAATTTACAGTGGATTATATCTAAAGATATGCTATAACGACCGCATGAACGATTTTTTGTCCACAGTACATGTGCACTGCCCTTGACTAGCAAACAGTTCTGGTTGAACCCCACTTCTCTCCCCAAGTCAGTGACTTCAAGTGGAAATCAACTCAAATATGTTCCCAGCAGGCCCACTAGTTGAAACATATTCTGATTAAGATTGTGTTCGAGGAATGAATGTGCGTTAAGCAGCAAAATTCACCCCTTTTTAGCCATCTCAGGGGGCGGCCATTTTGCCACTTCTGTCGACTGAAATTAAGAAAGTAAAAAAGGATGGATGGAAAGATTTATTGAGTATGAGATACACTACAATGTCACTTCAAGAAGGGCAACACAAATAGTCAGATATTGTAATTATTCACGTGCATGTGGGACCTGCATTAATGCTTTATGACTTCTAACAAATTAGTCAACATTACTTCTATGCGTTGATTACATCTAAATTCTCAAGGGTCATTGTCATTGTAGAAAACACATTTCCCATTAAGATATATCAATTAACGCATGCCAGCATAACATTACAGCAGCATTGCAAAATCACCAGAGGCGTTTACTGACAGGAAAATGCATACTAATCACCAAAGACAATATCGTAGCATTACAATAGATGAAAATCTTGTGTCAGTTGTAATGACTGGAATTAGGTTGAGCTTTTCCTCATTATAAACCAAGCCTAAAGTTGTACATGTAATAAGAACGTTTCTTATTTTAGAAACCCCTGCCTTCCTTAATGATTTTCACCCACATCCAAAAATTCATAGGCTAATTATTGAGGATCGCAATGTCATTATTTTTCGATTGAAAACCTTTCACATCATATACAGCACAACTTCACTTCTGGCTTCCAACACAGACATAGACGGCTCGAGGCTGTAATACACACCACTGCCTTCAAGCAGTGGCATTATAACATGACAGCAAACACTTTATATGTAAATGCTCGAAGTGAGTGTTATTGTAATCAAAAAACACTTTTAATATTTTATAAGTTGTGGGTGGAAGCGGGCATATAAACTGCGGTTGCAGCACTCAGTCTCATTGTTTAAACGCCTGCCGCAACTACTCTGCTGCAGCGGTGGGCATATTATAAGCCACTCACTTGCCTTTGGTTCCATATAATTGTCAGTTACCCTATCCTGAATTAGCATGTTTATTGCTTACTGTTGAATGGTCACACATGTTTGCATATTAAGACTTCAGTCCATACTGTTTGTCTATCCATTACGCTCACCTTGCTTCAAGCGTGACGATTGTTCTTCCCTGAATTCAAAGCCTGATATTACGAACTATTCGTTTTCCCATTTTTCTTCTCCATGCCTAATTACAACAATTTTTAATTAGCTCCAACTTGAGGTCTGACTGTAATGTGTTTGAATTCAAATGTTTGCTTGTTGATTGGGGAGTTTCTTGGGGAATAATAGTTAGGCAGAAATTGAACTTTTTCAGCAAGGCAAAAGACATTTTGTTAAAATGCTAAAGTCACCATATTTTAAAGAGAAAGATTGTAAAATTCAGATGCTGGTCAGCCAGCAGTTATTCATAAATCCCTACGGGGCTATAAAAGAAGAAGAAGAAGAAGAAGCATAGCTGTGGCTATTTGCCTAGCTGTCACTTCCATAAATGTCTTGGCTCCAGGATACTAAGTGGCACAGCCACACAAAAAAAATCAACGTGAAAGTGTTTCTTTCCTGACTACTTTCCAACAATAACCACTCCATTCCACTCAAATGGTGTGGCTATGGCAGGGAGTGGAATTCAGGGTGCAGGAGCTGAATACTTTTCTACTGTGAACTCACACTATGAGCATCATTTATTGTTATTATTTGACCAGTTACACTATGACCTACCCTACCCGCAAAATACTATCTTTTGAATCAACAAAATCAAGAGTGAACTTCCTTGTGCTTTTTTGAATCATTGTAACAGTGTTGTTTTTTTCTTCTCTTAAGATAATGGGAAAAAGATACATTCTTCTCTGTAAAGTGTAGCATCTGAATTGCCCTCTTTGTTAGTTTTGCTGATTGGTCAACCACTCCTGGATTTGATCCCTTTGTGGTTCTAATCTATCGTCTTGTGTGACCTCTGAAACCACATCTACTTGCTCCTAATAAAATGGCTTAAGCCATAATGAGTCTGTAGAGAAATAACAGCGGATCAGCTACCTGTGTCCCCACAGGGCCAACCACCGAAATGTTGTTAGGGTTCAGAGCCAACATGGAGGAAAATGGAATTGGAAAAAGTGGGGCCGCTGACTGTAACGATACTCGGGCTCTCTAACGAGACCGCAGGGAAAGCCTGTCACACCACAATTGTGCAATACGCACTCATTTGATCAGAGAACATCATTTTGGCAGGCTGTATCATGCTGAGTGGTCCAGCGGACTTTTCCTTTACATCCCCTGGCACACCTGACAACTTGGTGACTAAAAGTAGACGAGACTTTAAACCAGCTCGGAGCCGGTCTAAGTTGTGGTGCAGGTGGTCTAATGCGATTTTGGTGAATTTGATCAAGGTGCAGACAGACAGATTCTGCACTCCGCTGATGTCTGGTGGAAGTCATCGTATTTCATTCATAAATATGACAACATCATGCATGGAACCCTCTGAATGAGTGTAGAAATCATTTCATAGAACAAAGTATTATTATCAGAGATGGGCGCGTCAGTAAATTTTGCCATTCCGTCATTTGTCATTCACCAGTGGCCGGGCCCACCTGTCCATCGATATTTCAAGACGGACCAAAATTGTCATCGTCAGTTCATCACGCCGTCATCATTATTTTAAGGCCGCTCCTGTCTCTCTTGCTCCTGTCTCTGCTAAATTTATCCGTGATCTATAATGTTGTGGTTGGACTGAACGCGAGCTTTCTCGTTTTCCTTCTCCTCCTCTTCTTCTTCTTCTTGTCTTTGTTGGCGGACTACATGTCTTTGGTTTATACTGCCACCTACTGCACAGTAGTCTGTTTGAAGCAACACCGGTGTATATCCATCCCCGCTAACAAACACGTGAGACACGCGACGCGTGTTTCCGTCAAACGTCAGCGTAGCGGAAGTCCATCAGTGACGGACTGAGAAGGTCCGTTGGTACTGACCTGGTTAGTGATGATTCAGGTGACGGATGAAAACCCACTTCCGTCTGAACTTAATCCGTCAGGTTTTTGGAGTTTCCCGTAGTCATTCACGGATCTTCCGTCAGTACTGAAGGAATACCCACTTCTGGTTATTATCATCATCTTCTTTATTATATTTTTTTAAAACACCCCCTGGCCCCCGGCAGTAATGAGTGGTCGGTATCACACATGGACACGTGCGATCGGGGTGCAAGACGGTTGGACACGTAGGATCGGGGTGGAAGGCGGTCTCCAAGTTCTCACTTCAGAGCGGTGATCTGTGATCGCGCTGGCCAATTTTACATCATGGAGTTCTTCTCGCAATTCCTTAGAAATGTACTTTGCAGAGGTGGGAGTAAGTCACATATGTGCAAGTCACAAGTAAGTCTCGAGTCGTCCCCATCAAGTCTCAAGCTAATTATAATGTCTAATTCACAGAATCTTCTGAAGAGGATACCTCATCAGACACATTTGGATCACTACTGACCTGCCTTTTACCTTGTATTCTCAATGTGCTCTGCCGCAGTGTGTTCCTTTCCTTCACACGGATGTTGAAATATGACATTGGAGGGGGAGGGGGTTGTTAAAGATGCTGGCAAATCCCCTACGTATAAAAAATTAGGTCATGTTATTGAGAGAAATGAAGAGGCTTGGCTGTACAACGCACTGTAGTAATTTATGCAGAATCTCAGCGCCTCTCTCCCCACAGACTTGGGTGTTCTATCTGAAGATCCTTTTTTGGCAGAGCTGTGATACAGTTAATTAGAGCACAGAAACAATTCTTTCTCACAGTTAGTCACACAGGTAAGAAACACGTTCATTTCTACAGGGCTTAGTTCCTGTGACAATCGTGCATTATTCATTACGACTGTATGAAATGTCTTGTTGTAAAATTTAAGAAGAAAAATATCGACAACATAAAGTTAATGTTATCATTGCTTTTTCATTTTTGGAGAATACCAGCAACCAAACAATAATATTAGAAGTTGTTCAGTATTAGTTAATCATTTATTTATTGCTCTTTAGTTGACTCCAGCATGACGAAAAAAGAGAAAGACAAAGAGGCAACTGAATAGCAACTGGAGAGTAGTAGTGGGGGAAATTCGGACAACGGCAGGTATTTATGACATAGGTGGAGTGGGCCAAAGCTGTAGCATGGCAAAGGTTATATTCTTTTCTCTTCTGTTATTTCCAATGGCCTATAAGTAACATGACGTTTGGGAAGGCTGACAGATTAACACTTCACAAAAGAAAATACAGCCTCTCTATTGGCATTGTCTAACACTACAAAGAAAAGTCAAAGGGTCAAGCAGCCAATTTCTAGCTCACAATGGATCCCTTCACTAGTTTTGGTCACCTGGCAGGCACACTTTCTTAAGATGAAAACATTGCAGTAGGAAGGCTATTGCCTTGCATGTCTTTGTATTCTTGGTCAAAGATTTTGTACTTCCCTCCCGTCAGAAGGGTTTTGAACTGCACTCTGTCAAATCAGCATGCTTCATTGTGGAACGCCGTCTGCAGAACCATGCATGCAAAATACTTCTTAACTTTAGAATATACAGAGGAACGTCCAAGGTGAACACATCCAGTGCGGGATGCGGAAATTCACTGTTCCTGTGTCAAGATGTCAACAACAAAAACAGATCCAGTCATATCATTTCTATTAAAATGTCTGTTTTCAATTTCAGAGAAAATGACTTTTTGTCATATTTGTTTAAACTGTCACGATGACCTCACATATTCTGTGAAAAAAAAAATGCCCTCCCTGGCTTTTTTTTACTTTCAAGAAATCACTGCGACCAAGGATAAACAAATTTCCAGGGACAAAAGAAATAAGACAGGCATGACTTCTGCCATTGATTGGTTGTTTTTCTTTGGGCATGGTGGTTTCTAGAAAATCAACTTGGAGGCACATGATGGGGCCAGAGTTAGATGACTTTTTTTCATGAATCATTTTACTCATGCACGACTGTCAGGTCATACTGACAGTTTTAATAAATATGACAAAAATGTTGTTTTTTTAATTGCAAACTCCCCCTTTAAAACTGGTAATATTCAAACAACCAAATAAGCTAGTCTTAAAATGAACAACAAAAGCATTAAACTGGTGAGTCGGTCCCTAACGGATCTCTTTTTTTTTTTTTTTTCCAACACGTCTTAATTGTTACAGAAGTGTTAATTCCGTTGATACAGTGTGAAAACAACACGAATGCTAAAGTAATCTGCAAACGAAGGTGTATGCTTCACTTCTTACTTTCTTCTTAACCAGAGCTGGGCAGCCCGTCCCTGGGCCGGACCGGTTGGACCCTGTGGCCCGGCCGGATGCCCATTTTTGGGACGGAGGGGTGGGGGGCGACTAATTTTAAAAAATGGCTGGACTATGCATGGCCGGAAGTGGATTTTAGTCCAGCCCACTAATCGGCCGTCATGCGTGTGACGCGCTCGCCCACTAATCGGCCGTCATGCGTGTGACGCGCTCGCGAGGCGGCCAAATTTAATCTCATCCTACTTTGTGAAAGGCTTCTTTTTAGGCTTCTTTCAAAACAACTTGTGTCCGGGAGTATATTCAAGCTGCGCGCAGCACTCAAGTATGGCACATCATGCACTTTCCTACTTCCGGAAATACGCCGTAGTAAAACTGCTGTGTTCTGGTTTGCTGGCATGCTTTTATTTTGAAGGCCGGGAAGTGTGAAGGAGGGGAAGTGTGGAAAATAAGTAACTTGTTGAATGCTTGCAGGCATGTCGTCTGTTGGACCCAAATAATTACACAATACGACAAAACCAACCCCAGAGCTCGCAATGGAAATAAGTACAGTGCACGCAGCTGGATAAGTACGTGAGTAAGTGGTGCGTTGGAAGCGTGTCCACAGCGGGTTTGCATAGTAAGTTAGCCAGCTAATTGTCTTTAAATAAACATCTTCCGTTAGCATCTCTCCCGCGGGGGCATCATGCACATTTTTTTTTTTTGGGTTCAAACGGAGCGGTGGCCAAACAATGTTTATGAATATGGCCGGGGGGTTACGGCCGAAAGGGTACCCAGGTCAAGGGTGGAGGGTCGGGGCCAGACGGGCAAAAAAGGGTCAAGTGCCCAGCTCTGTTCTTAACACTCCTTGTTGAAGGTGTGGTGACAACGCTACAGAACTAATCCCTAAAAAGCAAAACGCAAACAGAGTTAATTCATTGACTCTGCGTGACCTGACCTACAGTACAATGGTGGCTCAGTTATACAGAGATGTTGTGTGGGAATGTTTCGACTGTGTGACTTATGGTCCCTAGGATGATCTAATTCAAAGTTGTACAACCTCACAGGTGTTTGACTATCATGGATACACTCGTACTTGCTCCCTCCACCTTGAAATAAGATAAACTGTTTACACTTGGTGACATGCAACAATTCCTCAATGCAGCTTTAAAAAAAAAAAGCATGTACAGGTTGAATCTTGACTAAAATGCAGAACACCTGCGATCTGAAGAATGGTTGCTGTTGGCATGAATTCTTTACGAGGATGACTTGACTGTGGCTTCGCTGAACTACTGTCGTCTCCATGATGAACTCAGAAATTTATGACAAACCTGAAACTTTGTTCCTGATTGAAAAGATAACAATAGCCATGTATGAGTTAGAATGTGCTGCACCACACAAACATGACTTCACGCTGTTACACACATTTTGGAGGTCTTACTTACTGTAGATGTACAGTAGTACTACTCCTGCATAACTCAGTCCCCTCAGGCAAATCATGTGTTCCGAGCCAGCCATCCCTGAAATTGCTCAAGATCTCACAGACAAAGAATGGAAAAAGCAAATCCACGATCTGGATGACGTAGTCCAATAGGTTCAGTGAATGATAAATGATTGTACTCATGCAGTTTTGCAGTGGAAGCAGTTGCTTGGTAGCTAAACATTTCAATCTTTTCAGCATCAGGGCAGGAGCTATTTAGTATCTCCCATAAATAATAGTGTCTCCTTTTTTATAGCAAAGCATACATTTGACAGAAGTAATGACAATCATAATAATAATGGTAATTATAATAATATGTATATTGTATATCAGGGAAACTGGAACCGCACTCTGAGTGTACCCTTTATATTTAATCTAATTTAATTTAATTAGCATTTGATACACGTACGTGAAACAAGGGGAAATGGGGAACAATTTCCAGAAAAAATGGGAAAAATTTGAAATATGAAAATAAAACATTGAGATGAAGAAAGATGGGGGTGGGGGGGAATCTGCAAATATGTGAATCCGCGGGTAATGAACTGCAAATATGTAGGGGTCTACTGTAGTTGTAATATCACCAATCACCACTAGATGGCAGATGTATCTTAATTGTGCTTACACTGGAGCTTATGCTGCCCTACACCATGGCGTGAGTAGGCTCAATATTTTTGGGGGGTTTGGAACGATATGCAGGACATAGTACCCCAATAATATTAAAACGTTGAGTGAATTGATTTTTATGCAGAAAAAAAACCCCAAATTAGTTCTTAAGCTTAATGTTGGTTTCTTGTTCAGCATTTATGTGCCATCCTTGAATGTACTTTTTTTTTATGCAAGAGAGCCCCTTGCACTGAATAAAAATGACAGTATGTGGTTATTTTGTTGTTTGCTGCAAACACTTTGTTGTTGGGAAGATCCAGTTATGAAAGAAAATGCAGAATGTGATTTTGCAAATCCAGCCCACTTACATCTGCATACTTTTCCAAGACCTCAAAAACAGTCAACCTGGCTTTCTGATCACCCTTGGTGTTTGTGCATTAGCATTTTGTGTTTTGTCATATTGTAAGGGCTGTGTTTTTGTACTGGCATCAGTTCTAACTTCTAAAACTATTTTCCAGGTTATAATGAAGAGGACGCACAGGAAGAAGTTGTATTCTTTATTACTTTACAGTATGTAATTTGAAACACTGAATATTCCATTTCTCTGGTGTTGGCTTATTAGTGGCGGAGCTATGTTAGAAGAGTTAATTGGCAAAGTTGTTGGTAATGTATCCCTTGTAATTCTCAAACATAATGAACTGCAGTTATTTTTTTAAATTCATTCTCTAAAAAAGGGGGGCAGGGGGTGTGGGGGTGTTTTTTAGACACCTCAGTTCCCATTGGCAATTCCATGCCCAACTCATCTGGGAACTACCGGCTTGTTTCAATGAACGGAGCTAAAATTAACTCAAATGCTAAATGAAGTCCAGTCATACAAATGTGGTAAGAGAAGAGCACTTTTATATCTAAAAATAATGACTTCCAGTCTCAGTAAATATATTGTACGCAGTTGTCTTTAAACAATCTTAGCAACAGTGTTTTCAGTGCTGCCATGTCGACAATCCTCCCAATAACACCAAAAGACACCAGGAAGCAAAACTGCAAAGCTGCATGGCGACTGTTGGCCGCTCTTCAGAAGCTGAGGGTTGTATTTGAAGCTCAAGGGCATCTCTGTAGTAGTCTGTGATCCAGGGGAGCCTGCGATTTATTTTCCAAGATCGGAGTCTCAAAAACTGCAGGGATTCCAAACAACAGCCACCAGGAGGAGGAACAAAGCGATATACTTCTTTGTTTGGGTCAAAATGATTTTGATACTTGTAAAATGCACGTCATATGTCCAGCCAGTTCATATTGGCAATAAATTCCTACTTTTACATAGTATCTACCTCCTGATGCAAACATCCTCAAGTGACAAAATACAGTATAGTGGGAAACGGGGGACTCATGACTCCAAGCATGTCAGTGGGCTCAAAAAGGGGAATTGAAATGGTGAAAAATGTTTAGTATGTCCATCACTGAGTAGTACATAGTTCTTTGCACCTACGTTTATACAGTACATACATGTACAACATAGTGTAACGTCCAAGTCTGAGTACATGAACCAATCTTCAGCCGGCAGTAGTTAGAAACTCTAAGATCTCTAAAGTTACTTTACAAGGTCTTAACAACTTAACTTTTCGCTCCATCCATTTTCTACTGCCAATCATATACAAATCCATTCATGTGAGGTTCATTCAAGAAAAAAAAAACTATGTTCAGTAGTGTGTGTTTGAATTTTTGCTCTCAATTTGGAAAGAACACAAGCGATTTCCTGTGGATCCAATTCTCATGTTCCAAATTCCAGCAATAACTGTTAGATGTACTTTTTGGGCATTTCTATTTTACGCGAATCATCACCACCAAATGACGGGTTGGGGTATAGTGGGAGATGAAATTCCTATTAGCTCTAATTAAGTCTCTCTTTTATCCTTGGCAATGGCATGAAGATTAATGACACCCTCCACTGTTTTGAGCAAGGTTATTTAAATGGGCAATTTTACTTTCCTTACATATCATTGCATTAAAGTTAGGCACAAGCCAGCCTGCTTTTCATTTTATTCGACTTGCCTCCAGGACATTTTTACGATGACCTTTAAAGAGCATTTGTACAAAAATAAAGTTGGGGACTGAAGTGGTCATTAATTGTGTGTTGGGGTATGTGCCAACTCAGAACATGAACTACCAACCAGAGAGAACACTCCGAAGTAGATGTGTTTAACAGACAAAAGAAATGCATTGCAGTGTTCATTCTCAAAAACTTCATTTTATATTTAGTGTTCATTCTCAATATAACTTCAAAAATGACAAATTATACAATAAAATGGGAATCACAGTTATGTCATGGTTGATACAATGCAAAATAGTAAGTAAAGCCACAGAGTTGACTTCATGGTGTGCCGAACTAACCAAAAGCATGAATGGACGTATTCTCTGTTCTCTCATCTAATCTCTGATTCAGTCGCACATTTCATGACCTTTGACCTCATTGTGATTGTCACCAAATATCTACCTCCTGATGCAAACGTGCGCAAAGAGAAAACAATGTATTGGATGCAGTGTAATGCAGCAGAGGAGGTAGCGAACGTGCTAACTGTCCTGCACAATAACATTTTCCTGTTGGCACTGGCCCACAACTCGTTGAACCTGGAACTCTGTTGAAGAGCAGCCAAAGCGCTAATGGTGTTTATCTAGAAAGAGCGGTTGTCCGGATATCATATCATCACCGGCCCTCAAATGAAGGGTGTTCTCTGAGGTACTTGTAATCTAGGTGTCAAGTCTCAATTCTTTGACTTTCACAACTTCAGAGCATAATTACTATGATTACAAAATGCCTGTGACTGTGTATGCATGTAAAACAAAACGTTTGAAGCGTTACAAAACACATCAGCAAAATTATACCTACAAAGCTGATTCACAACCAATTTCATCTGTTAAATGTATTTTATATGGAAGGGGAAAACAATATTTCTGAGGGTGCTCAAGAGTTATTTGCTGATTTAATATTATTTACAAATCACTTCAACTAAAACTACAGTTATATTTTGACTTGGGATCGTTTTAACAGCAAGCATGTTTTTGTATTTTGTGAATGGATTGTTTGAAATTCAATGGAGAGGACAAAAAAAATGTCCTCCAATTCTGGAGTGACCATACTATGATCTTTTATAGTCGAGTGCTCTGACAATACTGATTCATGAAATGAAGATGAGTTTCTATAATACAGAATTATGCAGACCCAAGTGTTGCGCTTATTTGTCAGCTTGCAAGAGTAGCAATTGAAAAAGCTTTTTTTTTTTTTTTTTTTATGGATGATGCAGCCATACATTTTATGTAAAAGCTACTATAACTGGCAACCATTATCTGCCACTGAATACGTAGAGACCACTTTTTGAATTGTACCTTAGTGGATGACACCTGAATCATCACTTGAACAATTTACCAACCAGATCTTTTAGAGGCAATGTACAAAAGCGGCTTTAAAACAACTTTTTGTACTTTTGTGTAGATTATAGCATTTTGGGGGGCCAACAGCCCAATGTGATTTTTTTTTTTTAACATTGAGCATGTCTGTTATTGTGTAAACGGTTGAAATGAAAGTCAGTAGAAATAAAGTGCAACCAAATCCGTGTTAAGTGTTCAGTCTGGGTATGCACAGCTATTTCACATTTACATCCGTAATGGCATAACACAGCACTGTGAAGCATTTTTGATGGTAATGCTTCTCTAGTGTGCAATTTTATAACACCCAGTTGAGTCGTTTTTACTTATCAAACTAGTGCGTATCACTTATAGGAGATGTTGAAAAGACAAATTCTCGGAGGACAAGCGATCTGGTGCAATCTTTGAAAAGTATTTCTTTTCAAACTTGTATTGCATCAAGTCTGGCATGCTTACAGGTTGCAGAATTTTTCATGTGAAAGATGACCGTTTTGATAGTGCTGTCTCATCAGTTACACACACACACCCACACGCGCACATAAAGCCAAGTTTTAAGTGGCTGTTGTCTAAATTGACACTTATAGGGGTGAATATATAGTGCAGTCGAATATGTTGACTGTGCACACAACAGCAATAAAGTCATTAAAATGTGGATGTCGCAGTTATAGACTGAACTGTTATACCCAAGTGCTGCAAAGTCCTGACTCGGTAAATGAAAGTGTGATACCACATTTTGCCTGGCTGGATTCATGTCCATGTTGCTATCCGAGTGAAAGTCCTCAGTTTGTTTATTAAAAAAAACAAAACAAAAAAAACAAGAGGGATAAGGGAGTTATGGATTTTCTTCTTTCTTTTTTTTATTTATCAATAGGAGGCAGTTGGGAGTACAAGAGTTAGAGTGAAACTATTCTTCTTGCACTCACACAACCACAACAATACACGAGTGTCCTACAGGTATCAGATTGATGTGTCAATCCACAAAGAAGAAAATAAGATGGTAAAAAAGAAAGAAAGTAAATAAAGTGCCTTGTACTTCTTCTCAGTTTAGCTGGTGAATGCTGCTTGTAACGCATATGCATGAATTTTTTATTTTAGTTTATTTAACCTTTATTTATCTACATTATCAGTTGCAATGCTGAACTGACAGCAGACAGGGTAAAACAAAACCAATCAAAAGCAAATTGAAATACATACGTAACATGTATGACAATCAGGAGAGGTTGAACTGTTGATAAAAACGAAAAACATTTTTTTTCTCCGTTCATATTTTCACCATTCTCTGCTAAACAATATCTTTCGTAGGGCTTGAATACGTATATTAAACGTCACAAATGGACAGATGGGTTCATACCAATTTTTATCAATGACCGTGTAACACGTTTTTGTCTGTGTGTGTGTGTGTGTGTGTGTGTGTGCTTTCGGGTGGTGTCATGTTGATGTTGTGGCCGCAACATTAAATCATATCGTCGCTGTCCTGTGAAAAACACTTATTTTTTCACATTAATGTGATGTCTGTAACATAGAAACACTATTCACGTGAAAATAAAAAAAGTGAAAAAAATAGACATAAGTGTTTTTCACAGGACAGCGACGATAAAAGATATAAGAACGACTTGAATGATGCAGTGTCTGGTAACTCAAGCATAACGGATTTTTCTTTTTTTTAAATTTTATGTCCAGTAACGCAGTCGTTTTGGAGATGCAAGGATTCCGCCCGATAGCAGCGATATGCAACATTCCTGAATATTTTGAACTAAAGCGTTTGTATGACAAACTAAATACCAATCCCTAACGAAGATAGGCAAACCTGATTTTGAGGTAAAAAAAACGACCAGTAGAAGACGTGGCAATGTGCTGTTATGTATGCAAACGTGTCATTCTTTTTTATGTTTGCTTTGTAGCCAACTATTTTAATAAGACGCGCATAGATTTGCCCTTACACTAGAAGTAGGCGATGGCATCAGTGAAACATTGTCTCCTGAGGGACAGATGGATTCATGCATATAAAGAACAAAGCCCATTTAGGACAAACAGATTATAGGGATTTGTGTAATCTGCATATAATGCATTCTATCCCCCTTCTTTATTTCCACCATAATCCGCAACAATCCCATTTAATTTCATTGGCCAACAGATTACTCTGTTTTTAAGAAATGTAATTATCTGAGTTTGACACAGCAGAATACATTACGTACTGTATGTTTCAGTTATAAATCATAAATCATTGCTGCAATTTTTATGTATCAACACAAATGTATTTGTGTTTTCCAAATAAAACAAGCACGCAATTAAATTGGAATGGTGAACAGAATAGCGGCATATTCCAGTGTTATCCATTTTATTCCGAGCAGAAAACAGAGCTATTGATGTCAATATTAACAGAGTAGTGCACAATATGGTCTGATTCAACTACTAATTCCATCAGTCAGACACAATCATTAGGCATAGCAGAATTTTGATTTATTGTCATTGCGGTGCAATAGAGATGTGTCGCCCTCGTCATTTAATTCAATTTAGTCCAGCTCGCTGTCCTTTAGAAATGAGAGCATTGCTTGGTTACCCACTTTTAGTGGAGTAAATGTTCTAGCAGACACAATGATAATAGTAAAAGTGACAAACACTGCAGCAAAACTAAAAATTTTCCACCCAAAAATACTGTATGCCGCATTCATTATATTCTATTTGACCATTTTAAGACAAAGAATCATTTTTTGTGACGGACACATGCATATTCATGAAATGTGTCCTTTGCATTTAACCCATCACAGTAATGAACATAAGGAACACATACTGTTAGTGACAGACACTGCATGGAGCAGGGGGTGGCAGTTCTAAGTGTCTTGCTCAAGGACACGGGTCTAAGGGGTGGATGTGGGGGGAGGATTGTTTATTACCGCATCTCCTTCAGTTTTGTCTGTCCACAGCTTTACTAGTCAAGATGTGCGAAGATCTCAAATGTATTATATTGATTTTTCCTCTTCATGGAGAAACTGTAGCTGAAGTTAAAAAAAATGAAAAAAAATGCATGTCATACACATTAAAAGGCGGCCCATTCGTCTGTATGCTTAGACCTGCAAAGTGCAGAATTATTAATGGTCTAAATTGAAGGGGAGAACAACAGTTTTAGGTTAATTTTGGTCCAGCAAAACCAAAGCTAATAATCATTTCAAAATTGTAGCGTATTCCATACATTTTGGAGATTGAGACGTTTTAATTGTCAGCCCGGTTACATAAATTGCTCGGCATATAAAACGATCCCTGAAATGTCACGCACAATTTCATCCTTGTGTTAATGTGCCACTATCTTGTAATTCTCCCATTGAGTTCATTTATGTGAGCTGCAATTGAGATATGTTACATTTTCAAATATTAAGGAAGATGAAAAAAATTACTGAGTGACACTAATCATTTAAACGGCGGCATATGACAAATAAACAAAGTAGTAGTTGATGAGATGATGTTCAAGTTGTTATTGACCCCGTTCCAACTCCATTAGAACTCTGTACCATCTATCAATTCCAAATGATGCTATTACAACAAACTGAGGCCCTGCAAATGTCAACACTGCATCCATTCATCTCCCAGGTGCGAATATAAGTCCTATTCATTAAACAAATATTTAAATGGTGTCTTAAGCTTTAAAATAAATCATTGTGACCTTCATAAAAAAATATTTTCAAAGCAAATTTACTCTGCCATGTAGACAAATCTTCATAAATATCTTGGATATGAATTCTAATGAAAAACGTATCAGTCTAGAGTAGATACATCTTTACAGATTGCCCGTATAAAAAACACATCATTGACTGCATCTACACTAGATGTTAGTGAAGTGGCTTATAAATAATATGAAAATTCACTTCTGAAAAAAAAACTAAAGCTTGCCGAAAACAGGCTGACTCCAGGTTACTGTAAAGTGCAGGCAATTTATATTTTGAACTTCGTACTTTGTCAGTCTTACAAAATCGTATTAATAATGTGTACACAACGTATGATTAAATAATGTACCGAATGACATCCTAGTCATAATACACGGTTACTTCTGAGTATCTCTGACAAGGGATGGTGGTCAACCTCAGCTCTGTTTAGATTGTATACATTTTGTCACATAATAAAGAAAATAGTAGCAATTCTAATTAATTCTAGGGGGAAACTGTCCCCATTATGAAAATGCACAGAGAGTGTTTTAAGTATAATGTAAATGTGTTAAAAAAAAAAAAAACACAATGACGAACGAAAAAGGTGTAATGCAAAAAGTGATGCAATGGTTACCTTGAAAAAGTAACGTGGTTACTTTACTGACTGCTGACAGTGTCATTGAAGCTACAAAACCTCTTTCAGCAAAACAGACATGTCAATCACCCTTAACATATTTAGTTTTAGGTGAAAATGATAGCTGTACTTTCATCTTGAAAAGTAACGGTAGTCTGATTACTTGGGGGGGGGAATAGCGTGTTAGATTAGTAGTTACTTCAAAATGTGCATATTTTGGACTAATGTGCTATCTTGTAACGCATTACTGGCAGATCTGAGCATTACGCTCATTTTGCTGACGGTTGACGGGAAAAAAAATATAAACACTATATATATATATATATATATATATATATATATATATATATATATATATATATATATATATATATATATATATATATATTAGAAACGCTGACGGGAGCCCGTTTAAAATCAGAGGCTTACCAGCCTATAGGCGGATACTAGTTTTTTTACCCCCCGAAAAAAAAAAGCCGAAATGACGGACGATGGAAATGTACCCATGCTGCAGACAGATGACGAATAAAGTACACTCAATTTTTTGTAAAACTCCCAGTTCTGGTTACTGGCATCACTGAATGCGAAGGTGACATATAGTGCCACGAATGTAAGGTAACTACTATAAAGCACTAAAGTAATGTTACACTCTCATAACCTTGATAAGTTTTTGAAGTCACACCTTTGCTGTTGAGTCTGACAGCTTTTGCTATCTTATTTTATGTTATGTTGTGTTTCTCACCACTGACAAAAATATACCAAATAAAAATGTCATCTAGTTGTTGGAGAGATTTTAGTCTGCTTCCTGGCTACTGTTGAGTGCCAACATGTGTGGTTTGCAACACCGAGTCTACATGTACTTCAGAGTGCGAGTTTAATTTCCCCATTAGGGACACCAATCAGTATTATAAAAAATGCCATGTCATTGTCATCAGTATTCTCGTACCAAATTATACAAAGTTGACTTTTGAAATGTTTAGCGACAGTAGAGACAGAATACTGTATGTAAGTTGTATGACATCTGGAAATTAGTATTACAAAACCATAATGGCGAGATGAGTAACACTGAAAATTAAATATGGACACAGTACCTGGGAAAGACCTTCACAAAATATCTGATAGAGCGTTAAGTGTTAGACAGCATTACACTGGACCGATTACTGCACTAAAGCCTCCATCTTCCCCTTGACATTAAACTTGAGTGTTTTACACGGTCTGGTTCAGCTGAGTCGGTGTTAGGCAGCTGGATTCCCTTCACCTAATTACACCAGTCAGTTGCAAACGCAGGGTGTATTGCGACAATGTGGAATTATCTTTTGAAGTATTTTCTGAAGAGATTTGTTCTTCTGCACGAATGAGTCCGACAGAGATGGAATGTATGTGCTGACAAATCACCGGCAATGTGATGTGAGGAAAGAAAATGTTGACTATGGGCCAATTTTCTAAATTCGCACATTGGATTCATTCTACACCTGCTTCTTTGAACCTTTTTATCGATGGATACTAAGCATTTCAAACATCTCATGATAACTGGCTGCAAGTGAAATTCTCATGTGTCCCAAGTCTAATTCTGGTAACTGCTATTTTATTGCTGTCAAAGATATCTGCCACGAATATGGGTGCATGTCATGCAAATCTGTGTAACTTTACGTCAAACAACAGGTGGGATACTGTGGTGCCTTGATTTACGAATTTAATTTACTTTGTGACCACGTTTGTGACTCAAAACACTAGTTAATAGGAACAATCATCTTTCCCCATTAAAAAAAAAGAAAAGAAAAAAACCAAACATTTAATGCACATTCCTATAAAAGTTTGTTGAGTGTAGATGTTCTCTATTTCACTATTACTGCCAAATATCGTTCACTTGTGGATTAATTAATCCTTGTGACTCAGTCTTATTAAGGGGAGCCCATAAATCAATATTCTGTATTTGTATTGCTTGTTTAGCCAATTTCATCTGCTCGTATGTTCCCCTCTACACCAACAAACTCAACTCAAACCGCACCAAAAGAAAACGTGTACTTACAGTATAGGCCATTGGATTTCTGACCAAGGTGCAGTTGTATTTCACCTTCCTTGTATTGATTTATACATTTCACACTGCCTTCACCTCTAATACATTTTTGTTTAATTATTCAGGAAAAGTCTATAATTTATCATACATGTTTTTATGCATGAATTGGTGCCCACGGGCGTTGTTGTTTTTGTTTTTCTTTCCAGTACGGGCTACTCGAGACAAACTGTTGGCTGGTGGCTTAGGGTGTAGTTAATGTTAAATGGAGCAACTTTAATGTTTGAAAATGAATAAACTGAAAAACACTGTATTGATTCCCAGTCTTCGTACACATATTCACATTTACTGATTAATTCTATCGATTTGTCGAAAATGGTGGACATGTCACAGCACTATTTACCACAGGGAATAACCTACCAACGATTATATTTCTATTCCCTTGCTTTACTGCTGTCACAACAACTTATGATAAACGTCAATTTGAGCTTCAACAATAAACATTCAAACAAATGTAGTTCAAACTCATATCATAATGGCTTTAACCTCTCATCATCATATGTCCAAGTCAGCTGAATTAAGTGTGAAAGAATGAACTCAACCTCCTCTGGGAAATCAGTTATTGATCGAAAAACACTCAACTTCTCTGACCTGTGACTTTGGTGTGGATTTTACTGCATTAGAGGTTGTGATCTTACAATATAACACTCCAAGTTGTCAATAAGTATGGATGGTGGGGGTTTTAGGTGGTGGGGGTTGCCTGCAGCTCTTAAAGGTAGCATGAGTGCTTACTCATTTAATCCGGCAGTGGCTCATAATTCCATTTTAGATTTTTTTTTTAATCGAATGACTGTTTGGGACGTTTTTTTTGCAGATATCTTTGGTGGGAAAAATCCACTGAGAAAATTCATTATTTGTGGGTTTTTTTATGGTTTATTATTTACGTGACCGAAGTCACGGAGCGCTCATGATTCCTCGCTTGGGGCAATTTGGATTTGAAAGAAACGGAGAGTATGCATCCTCATCACACAAAAGCCTAAGGGAAAAACTTCTACATGACATTTTTGTGGGAAAATATTTTCATTTGACAACACCAGTGAGATGTGAACTGTGCACTTGGCACATTTGAAAAAAGAAAATGCTACCTCACTATTATCGACTCCTCTGTGGTTTGATTATGTGCAACTGTGGATTTTTTTTTAAAGAGATGCTTGTTTTTTGTAACGGTTGTCGAAATGTCGTTGTAATCATACATTTTGAAGATCGCAAATCTCAAACCATCACAGCAAGCATCAAAGGATTACTTGTGGCCTTGTGTTGCTGCTTTAAGGCAGCACGGTAGCCAGGTGGTTAGCACGTTCGGGGTTTAGAGTTTGCATGTTTTCCCCGTGATTAAAAAAAAACAACATGCATGTTAGGTTGATTAATGAGCATTAAAAGTAGTTAGGGTGGCACGGTGACTGACTGGTTACCACGTCTGCCTCACAGTGTAGTGGTCGTGGGTTAGAATCCGGCACTAGCCTTATTGTGTGGAGTTTGCATGTTCTCCCCGTGCCTGTGTGGGTTTCCCCCAGGTACTCCGGTTTAACTCCCACATTCCAAAAACATACATGGTAGCTTAATTGAACACTCTAGTGTGAATGTTTGTCTGTGTGTGCCCGACGACTGGCTGGCAACCAATTCGGGGTGTACCCCGCCTACTGCCCGAAGACATCTGAGGATAAGCGGTTTAGATAATGGATGGATAAAAGTTATTTATTTTTTATTTTTTTAAACTTTTTATGACATTTAAGTTACAAAACCGCCTCTATCATTAACGATGATTTCATGATGCGACAATTTAAATCACACCGAGGCTATCATTAAATATTCAAATGCAACTTGCCAATATAAAATAAGTGAAGAAAATGCTAGCGGGAATCAATTTGTCATAGAAATGGCATGAGGCTGGTATTATCTCCCCTTACCTGAGTTTTGTAATATTGCCATTGCCAGCGGACTAGCACAATCTGTGATCGATCTGCTCTGGGAAGCAGGGACACAGTGCAGCTGGCAGCTCTGGGGTGTCAGCCATCGCTCAAATGTGAGCTCAGGGTCTGCACTCTGTCACTGAGTCTGGCCTCTGTCCCATAACATGGGGCTGTGCCGTTTGAAATATTAAGCAGAAGCATGAAGGGGAAAGAGCACAGAGTTTCACCATTCACGCATGTCAAATAAATTCACTGAATGGTTCATACCTGCGCCATGTGTCGACCGTCTTCAGTGACGCTAAGAGGCAAACACTTCCTGTGGCTTTTAGTCCAATAATGCATGAGGTCCGACTAAAGGGAGACAGCTGAACAATGCACATACAACGCTGGAAGTTACTAAATATAAACCATTGCATTGTTCACAATTGCATGCATTAGCTAACACAAGAGCTTTTGTGAAGCCACGTCCATTTGTGTTTCTTTCACGTGTGTGTTTTTTTCTTGAGCAGAGTGGACTACGGTAACAGTGTTTTAACTGGACCTGCCAGAAAGAAAAACAGCTTTAGCTCACCCAGGGAGCTGTTGCAAGAGTTTTTACAAGGACAAAGACAATTGCGCACATTACTCCACTTTCAATGGCTTCTTGCGCAGGATAAATTTTGAACTTGTGCAAGTAGTCCTGATATGGGCCCATGTCATGGTCCTTTTGGGAGTATTGATTTTTTGAGGCGTAGACTTTGTATTTCTTAGTGAAGTTTTGAGTGCTCCTCTGCTCATGCTTTTTTTCCCCAACTGTTTGTTTCATCTCAGCCAATCAGCTAACAGGCTTCTCTTGCGTCTTTCTCAGCTGTCTCTCATGTTTAGTCTATTCTTCTGTTTCCGATGAACTGTTATGAGCTTATTTCGTACCCCCAGAGCTTTTAACTGTTTTACTTTTGGCCTTCTGTGGTTTTTGGTTTCTTTAATAATGACATGTTTTGAGTCCGTGCCTGGATCCATGGTTGTTGTTTCACTGCACTGAGGACAACCCGTCTGTGTCATTTCCTCCCCCTTTTCTCAACTACCAAACTGGCACTATGATTAAAAAGAAACATCATGAAGAACTCTTAAATAGGCATATGAGATAACAAAGCCCACAGTAAAAAGTGTGAAGGAGCAAATTGAAACAAAATGGTCACCAAAGCTTTGATTTTCCCAAAAAGTAAACATTTTCCAAAATTCTTAATTTGGTCATGTCACTTTACACCACATAGATAATATCTCTGGTTACTTAAAAGACTCTTTCTACAACGATTTGCGTATACTGTGCGCTGACTACTGTGTTCAGGTTGAAAAAAAATATTAACTTCTCATTATTATTATGAAAAGTGATATACACAGTAAATATAGTTGCCTTGACTTGTATATGTGCCATTCAGTAGGTGCTAGATAAACCTCAACGATCTATTTGTGCAAGCCGCAAGCTATGACGCCTTTTCCTACCCACGCGTTCCAAGTTGTGCTAAGACTGTGACGCTCCAGGTGCGCTAAACTACTGATAGCACAAAGCTTATAATCCATAAAAGGAGCTTGCGGGACCAAGAGGTCTGTTTAAAGGCCTTTGGCAAATTAGACATGTACCTTATCGAAACCTTCTGTATATAAACACAGAGGTGGGATGACAAAACTGTGTCATAGCCATTGGGTTCTTTAAATTATCCTGTTGTAATAAAGTAAGAAGTATTACAATTTAAGATGAAGCTGTCATACACTTATTAAATCCATATTACATATACCGTGATGTCATATAAATAGTAACCGGATGTCAGATTTCCAACTAAATGAGGTATAACGCAGCCCTCAAGGTGACAATATTGTTGTCTGCAGATAAACGAAAAGTGGCAAGGAACTGTTCCAAGACCCAGTGAGAAGTGAATTCAGATGTTGTGTTTGTTTCTAAATACATTTTACAGTATGTGTTTTTTTAATGGAGATGTAGCCTTAAACTTATTTTACCATTTGAATTTTCCTGATTTTTTTGTTAGGAGCCGCGGCTAAAAACCGTAATGTGACGCACTTTGAATTATGGCCTGAGTTGCCCCTACCCCACTACATATGTATAAACTTAAATGCTGAAAATGCATCTTCCCATTGGATAGTCCGAAGGTGTGGCCACTTTAGTGTTCCTCATTGTCAGTAATGAGTGCACATATGTCACAGAGAGAAGCCCAAAGAGCGACGGGGTAAAGAACATATCACCTCTGAACTGGCATGGCGGCTTTAGAACGCCTTGTTGTCACGGCATGGAAAAGCCACGACACCTGGTGGGATATATTCCAGCCATTGGAGCCTTTAAGTGTATATATTTTCTCAAGCATGTATTGGTGTGTAGGTACAAGAAAGATGCCAAATGAAGTAGCATTCATTTTTCCTTATTGTAATGAGGGATCTGGTTGACAGCAGAGCTTGTTTTTTGTGTGTGTGTGCGTATGTTTGCGTGTAAGTGTGGAGTGAGGGGTAAATAAAAGACTGGGTGTAGGTTTTTTGTTGAATTTCCAGTCCAGGGTGTATCTCGCCTCTCATACAGTCAGATGGGGTAGATTCCAGCCCACTCAGGTTGCTTAGGACAAGCACTATGGAAAGTGGATAGATGAATGTTTCAATTACATGCTAAACTCACCTTTGAAACTCTTGACTGTTTTAAAACCTGAGGTCACACATTCTTACATTTGAATTTTTACCAAATTGTATAACCACTGTTGAAAATCAGGTCACTGTGTGAAAGCCAAACGCTTCTTTGAATCCCTGACTGCTTTCAAACCAGAGCTCACGCATGCTGACAGCTGAATACAGCTTCAACAGAATATTGGGAGAATTGTCAAAAATCGTGACTTTGAGATTATCACCTTTGAAACCTTAAATGCTCATTTGAAAGCCTGACTGAAAACTCCTGAGGTCTATCTGGCTCAGTGGGTTGCGCCCCTGACTTTGGACATGGGGTTTTGGGATCAAATTCTGTGCTAGGACATTCTCAGGACTGAAGAGTTCAACTCAATTTTATAGACCACTGTTTTAAATTAGCATACTGCTTGGAAGCCAAACTCACCTTTTAAACCCTACTTTGAAACACAGACTGTTTTAAAACCCAAGGTCACACATCCTGACTATTGAATTTCTCAACTGAATTTTGGTACAGGTGTCAAAAATCATGACTGCTTAAAAAAAAAAAAAAAAAAAACCTCTGAGATTCAGTCTATGTGGCTCAGTGGGTTGGACCCCTGACCTTGGACGGGATTTGGGGGATCAAGTCCTGTGCTGGGTCAATCCCAAAATGAAGTTTTTGACTCAATTTTATAGCACACTTTAAAAATGGGCACACTGCTTGGAAGGCTAACTCACGTTTGAAACCCTACTATGAAACTTTGTTTTAAAACCCGAGATCACACATTTTTAAATTTGAATTTTTACTCAATTTTATGACCACTGTTAAAAATCAGTTCTTGTGTGAAAGCCAAACCCTCCTTTGAATCCCTGGCTACTTTAAAACCCGTAGTCACACATCCTGACAGCATAATTTTTCAACTGAATTTTGAAACAGCAGTCAAAAATCGTGATCGCTTGGAGATTTATCCTTTGGAACTTGAAACGCTCCTTTGAAAGTCTAACTGTTTTGAAACTCTAGCTGTGTATGTGGGTAGCAACTCTGACTTTGAACACGGGGGTTTTGGGATCAAGTATGGTGCTGGGACATTCACAGCGCAGGACTCAGGTTTTTGACTGAATTTTATAGCCACTGTTAAAAATGGTGACACTGCTTAAAAGCCAAACTGACCTTTTAAATCGTACTTTGAAACACTGACTGTTTTAAAATCCGAGGTCACACATTTTTACGTTTGGATTTTTACTCAATTTAATAACAACCCTCCTCTGAATCCCTAACTCATCACTGAGTTAACCTGGCTGCAACACTGCTCCACTGTCAAGCCAAATTATAGCTATGACAAGGAAAAATGGCTTGACAAATTGTTCCCAGGCCACCTAACAGGAAGGCAAGAGATGAGACGGGCCCTAAGGAGATCTTCTGCAGTCTGGCCCAGCTTGGAGATGCGGTAGACAGATGTTTCTATTTTTGTCTCTGTTGTTTTTGTTCGTCAGGACTCCTTAGAAGTTTTACTTCCAAAATTTCACAGGTGAAAACCCAGGAGAAGCAGTACATTATTAGTTTGCTTTTCCAACTGTGAGAAAAATCATTCAACTTTGCCCACAGATATTTGCCCTATTATTTCACACTACAACAATGATCAATTTTGAGGAACTGTCTATCAGGGTAACCTTTATGAATCCATCCAACCGTCAGTTTATTGGCGCCTTGATGAAATGCTCTCTGTCGCTCTGGTACGCAATAGGGTTGTTTTCAGAAAATATGGTCCAGGAGTGTGACATGTGTGCCAAAAATTGAACTTGTGCAAAACCGGTTAAAGTGTTATATGCTTTAAATCGAACCTTCCTGCAGTGTGCTATATGAATGAATAAAGATAGTTTACTCAGTCCTTTGTTGGCAGGATATTGTTGAATGTCATGTTCTACTCGGCTGTTACATAGACACGAAATCAAGTACTAATAGTTATTAGTAGTAATTAATTTTCCAATTAATTATTTTTAAACTTGAACAGCTTCACTACCTCTGTACAAAGATATTCAGTTGAAAAACAGGTACAAATCACCAATTAACATGAAATTTACCTCTGATTGGTCAACACATGGAAACAATGGCTGTCATTTACGGTCTTGGCTTTGTATTTGTATATATATTTGTATTATATATATATATATATATATAATTTTTTTCCCCCCCCCCATTTAGACCCAATATGTTCACTTTCCTCTGGACACGCTGTAACGGTCTAAGGTTGGTGGTGCGGGGAGCCAGTTAGTAGATCAGCACGGTTGTTGTGACCTAGGGCTGTGTGACTCATTCCACGTAGGTTTTCTTTCCTTTTTGCTCCTGTATCATTTTTCTGTCCGAGTCTTGTCACAAGCCTGCGTGATGTGGTTGCACAAAGTGAAGTAACCTGTTGTTGTTTTTTTCTTTGAAAAAAATGTCACTCAGGGCACATTTGTTCTTTTGAAATGTATGATGACCAGAGCACTCACTCCACCTTATCATCCTTATTCTTACTTGAGTAATATTGCATCTACAACAGCTGTAAATTTAAAGAATAGTATTATAAAGTGCTCCTTAAATGTATTCTGTCATTTTTCCTTTTATACTTATAACCTGTTTTAGCCTACATCACCACTCATCTACAATTAATGTCGGATGCTGTTTTTGTTTTATGATTTTGGGAAAAATTTAGAGAAAAATTCTAAGAGCAATGCCTGACTGGGGTGGCATGTTTGGTGTTAATAAGCCAGAGGTAAATTCTTCAGGCAATGTACTTTATTGTTTCATCTAATGTAAGTGGTTTATAAAATAATTGTAGACACTGTGTATGATTAATACTGCAAAAACAAATAGTTTATACACTATATAAGGATTTATGCTGCAATCCAGTAAATTGGAACGTTGGACCCCTGAGTGAAATATTGTCGATTTATTCATTTGAGTTAACATTATCTAAACATTGAGAAGAAAAACAATAATAATAATCACATACTCTGCAAACTTTAGTTTTTACAGAGTGTGTGAAATTCTTGCACTGCTCTGGTGAAGCACACCTTGATTATTATCACTGAATATATAAATTGAGTCTGATTGAATTTTTCTCAATATCAGTCCTTCCTATTATTCCCCCAAATTCCAAACTATTTGGACAGTCATAGTCAGTGTTTAAAGGTGTCTGCTCTGTGTTCTGTGCTGTGTAAAGAAAAATGAAATTTAATGAGTTGGTTAAAATAGTTGCTTTAATAGCTAAACGGAAAAAGGAAGGGGGTTGATGATCCACATTCATAGCACAGTCACAGGCCAAGTGATTATGCTGAAGGAACTATTTTAGCTGCACATGAAATCATTCTGCTTCATCACACAGGGTCAGACAGTGGAAAAAGACTATTTCTGTAGCACAATATAAGTGATGAATGCGAATGTTCGAGTCAGTCTGAAAAATGAGCATAGAGGACACGAGCGATTTCAATTATTTAGAGTTCCTAGTTTTGCAACCGTCTGACCCCATCGTCCCCCATATTTTTTTATTATTATGAAATTGAACGGATGGACAGACAGACAGACACCTGATTGACACCTGTGGGGGATAGTGATGGCCATTTGATCACATTTTCTTAAAGAAGAAGTCAGCCCAAACATATTTTTTTCAAAAATATATTCTCTGCAGGCCCACTATTCTGATAAATATTGCGTTTTTGGACTAAGAGTTAAGCCACCCATTTTTAGCCATATCTAGGGACGTCCATTTTGTCACTTCTGTCCACTAAAAATTACATCACAGTTGCTCAGGGCTCAGGTAACATTCCCAACCTGTCCCACCACAAGTCAATAACAACACAGTTGTACTGGAATAACAAAAAGCCCCAAATCTCCCTCAAGACGTTTCAAACGGCACAATTACTCATTGGACAAACTTTCCTCTATTATTCCTTATCAAACCAACTGTACTATTTACTGAAATGGACTCAAAAGAAAACACAAAAACTATTGGTTAGCAGTAGAGCAGATGCAGCAATCTGGCAGTCTTACCACAATCAATAAAAAAGGGAAAAAAAATACGATAAAACATCACTTAACTCTGACAGCCTAGTGGAAAACAGAATAAGATTAGTTGAGAAGAGGAATACACCTTGAGAGATGTTTTTCCCCGGACGGAACATTTCAAAGGTTTTTCAAATTCACCAGAAATCTCTCTCACAACATTTGTCCAAGATAGCACCAACCTTACTTCAACATCTTTAGTAATAACAGAAACAGTTTAACAACCAATCAGAGGTGCTCTCTATAGTGACCTGGAGCAAAACAGAAGTAAGAAAATCCCACCTGCATTTCAAAGAATGTATTTCAAATGCAGATTTTGCAGGGTGCCATTTGTAAGTGGTGCTAATGTGTTAACCTTGGGTCAAGAGAAATCCCAACCGCACTTAATGAAAGGAGAATAAAATCCGTCCCCTCTTTGTTTCCTTCTCTTAGGAAATAAGCGGTGACAACACTGCAGCGACTATGAACTAATGCTTATCAAGAAACAGAGGCTTAGTCCTTGACAAGATCTTAATGACAGTGCACCACGCTGCCATTTTATCTCTCATGACCCCAGCTGTGCTCATCATCCAAGCAATGATCTCTCTTCTGTGGGGGGAAAACAACAACACTTTGACATAGTGGTATACTGTATGTAAATTGGCTTACATGCTCTCATTCACAAATACAACAAAAGAATAACGGTTAAATACAATGCCACATGCAGCATTAGATTCTTTCTCAACAATTGCTGCGATAATACATTTGACGAGATGCAAATTTATAGTAGCCAGTTGAATTCCAGAGAGGGCCTATTAGCTAAATCCATAGAATAGACCTGCTTTTTGCTCACGCAACTGAAGGAACTTACCCCTGTGTGGTTATCGCCTATACAGCATCAAACAGTATGGCATGCTGACAAATGTACTCATTATTTTTACATCAGCGGCGCAGAGAAATCACTTGAATTATGAATGCGAGTCTTGGAATAGCTGTGATTTGTATATTTATTTAATATATCTTTTTAATTATCACACACACACACACACTCGCACATTCTTCTTCTCTTCACACCCTATAACCATAGTTAGTCATACGATATCTCGATCTGTTTTTGTTCATTTTTTTCCCCGACAATTTTGGTCCAGTTCTAAACTGTACGTCTTCAGCGACATTACACTTTGGTTCGATAGCATCATGACATGTTGCAGTTTTGATCAAATACCACTCATTCATGTTTCAAAGCGCAAATGTAAACATTTGTGATTGTCGGTTTGATTAAAGCCTCTGAAAATGAAAAGTTTTTTTTTTTTTTAATCAACCTTGCCTCTACTGCATTCTTTTCCGTTGTTGTCAGACTAATGATGAATTATCGGTACACTGCTACGGTTTGCAGTCTCAGTTATCCATTCACAGGCTATTTGAAACATGTAGGCTATGTGTATGCTCGAATAAATCATTACTTATCGGGTGTATCGCAGAAAGCGCTCATGTGAACTTAGTTTTAAAATACGTTCTTAAAAAGGAGTTTCACACCCTTGAACAAGATAAATGTACCACTATTAGGACTCACAAAGTTTCTGGAAAGTTGAAGGTCCAGGTTTGAGTAGTTTCAATAGGAAAAAAAAGTTGCAAACAAATCCATTGTGTCCAGGAACATAATTGTTCCGGATTCCAAATTGTGGTGCAGAGAGTGAATAGAAGATGGGCTTTGACTCACCAACATCCAGCAAAAACAAAATATATCCCTTGCAAGAGCCTAAGTAAACAGCGGCATTTGTTTTAGCGGAATTATGAATAATGCATGTTTTTTGCTTGACAACTCGAGATTTTTTTTCTTTCACCCAAACAGTAATTATGCTTTTGAATGTGTTTGAGAGAGACAGTTTATGAGCTCGCCATATCAATTAACTGACATTGAAACATTTTGTTAATTGTAAATGGTGTGGATAAGTGGTATGCAGAACGATTGGATGGAAAAGCACGCAAGGGCCATTTTTGCGTGCCATGCCTGCTGATTTGTTATCAGTTCAAAATTTACATTGCGTTCGTTTTATTTATCAGAGTCAAACTGGCCTATTATTTTGGTCACAAAATCACCTTGTGGAAAAGCAACCAAGGTCCAAATAAACAACACCGCATGTGATATCAAATCTAAGGTTATTCTTTTAATAGGATGTTTGTAAAATGATACTATCTGCGGTGCCTATATGCTAATCACAAGATGTAGCCTTACATCATCTAAAAACAAACGATAGCGACATGCAGAGAGAGTTAATGAGTCTCGGGGCTTTTATTGTATACTGCTCTCTATTCTCATGTGGAATACATAAATATGTCTGTGTATCTTAACAGGCTCAAGTGTGTCGATCATTTCTTCGCCAGGGTGCTTGTTTTAGCCCTGTGCAGCCACCTCTTGGCATCTGTGATAATGTTTGGGATGGATTGACGGCAACACGCTGCTCAGCCCCAATGACCTGAGCCACATCCCATTCTTGATGTTCAAACATTGACACAGCGCAAACCCTGACCACAATCTCAAAGATAACTACATAAAAAAATTAACTCCACAATGATGGCACAACGGTTGGAGAAATTAAAAAAAAAATAAACAGACAGAAAGCATTACTATGTGAGAGTAAGAGGAACTGTTTTGATAGGTGTTGGTTGTTTTGTTAAGTGTTTTGTTAAGTGACAGGATTATTTATTTCCTTGACATTGAGAATGTACCTGTCAGATTTTGGTCCAGATTAAAATTGATGAATACATGATTTTTGTTGTTGTTGTTCCATAATGTAAATGGTGTAAATGAGTCCCATCTGCCAAGTGAAATACATGTACAATGTTTTGTGTTATTTTGTTAGAGGAATTTATTTTCAAATTTTGCCATTTGAATTCAAATGGAACACCCTATGGTATTTCCGCTTGCCCTAAAAATTTTTTTAAAAAGCTTAAAGTGCTGTAGCAAAGCAATGGTGCTATAAAGGCCCATGACGGAAAGAAAGTAATACATTTGGACCTGTTTTTCTCTGATAGAAATGATTCTGTATGCCCTTCCTGTCTCTGAGCTCCCACTGAAATGTCCCAAAGGAGTGAGGTAGCTAGATGGCTAGTGAACAGGATTACGAAGACTGTTATGGCTTCAGAGGGCTATCTCTTCGAACAGCAATGCTTCAATACCTACAAAAGATCCTCACGGCCCCAAGGAGAGAGTCCCTTTCCAGGTCATGATCCTAAAGAGCAGGGTTTCCGTCACTGATCTGCAAGACTGGCAAACTGCATAGCTGAAGATGTCTATCCACAGCACATTTGTTTCACGTTTGTTTTGTTTTTTGCTTTTTTTAAAAAATAATATTATTATTTATTTATTTTAGCAGTTTTCTGAAACTTGCGGTTGTCTTAAAACGGATTAACTGTATGTTTAAATGATTGCGCAGAACTGTTTTTAAGTCCATCTTTCCAATATAGAATTGGAAAAACAATATCTCTGAATGCCTTTTTCTTTTCTTTTTTCAGTAATGAGTAATTTAATGTGTTACTGTTTACAAACTAATGTTTTTGGTTTGTTTTTCCCATTTGAATTTAATCCTTTCCCATCATCTCATACTCCCATTACATTTTTTGAAAGGAAATCAACCTAAACCATTTTTTTCAAGAATATGTTCCATGCAGGCCCACTAGTTAAAACACGGCATTCTGATTAATATCGTGTTTATGGAATATGAGTCAAGCAGCAAAATCCACCCGTTTTTAGCCATCTAAGGAGGCAGCCATTTTCACAGTTGCTCATGGCTCACATAACAACCAATCATGGCTCAGCTTAATTTAAAAAGACAGGTGAGATGTGGTTGGTCATTAGTTGACCTTGAGCAACTGTGATGTCATCTTCATTCGACAGAAGTGACAAAATGGCAGCCCCCAGAGATGGCTAAAAACGGGTGGATTAAATCTTATTCCACAAATGCAATATTTATCAGACACTCGTTTCACCTAGTGGACCTGCATAGAACATATTCTTGAAAAAATGTGTTTGGGTTGACTTCCCCTTTGAAGAATATATCTCTTTGGAAGGTTTACATTTATGGTTTTAGTGCATTAGTGTGTTGCTACCAACATTATACATTTAATTTTCTAACTCATTTTTAGTGGGTAAGGTGACTTTCTCCGTTATGTTATTTCGTTAACACACTTATTTTACACATTTACCTGCTTTCATCGACTCAGAAAAATAGAATGTTATTATTCAATGCATTAATAAGGTCTGTTTTTCCTTCTGAATGCAGCGCAGGTAACATATAGTGCTATACTCACCTGTTGCCTATTTTTTTGTACTCACACGAACCTATTTCTTTTCATATTGATGTTTTTCCCCCATGGATGGTTGTATTTGATCATATTCAATCCAAAATCCATTTAATAGTTTTCATATTTTGAATAGGTAAAAACACAATCTATATTCATCAATCTCAGCTGATATGAAATACTGTACTTTTCAGCCTGTGCTTTTTACATGTACTATTGGTATTTCACAGTTCTGTTATTGTGCTCACCACTAATGTGAAAGTAGCACAGGAGTCTTAGGTGCACACCAATAAACCACAGCAGTAGTCCATAAACCAATATTATGACATTCCACAGTGATTAGGAAGTAGAGGTTGTTAATGTGCACAGTTAAACTGGCAATTGTTCCCCGACAAAAAAAAAATACATCCAAACCAACAAAGTGTAGTATCACTGCAAGGCCCGTCTGCAGACTCCCTTTATGGCGGCAGAGTCTTTATTTGCTTGTATTTTAGAACAAAATCTCCTTGTTTTGAGACCTTCTCCTGTTTGTTGAAAGCAACAACACCAAAAAGCACAAGAGGATTCCTGGCACAACACCACTGTACTGTTTGTAATCACAGATTGGAATGGCATCAAGCTTGCTTTAGTTCTCTGGATAAAAACAAAGTGGTATCATTGGGGAGGTCTTTATGACAGTAGTGAGCAACGTATAAAGAAGAGTCCAACAGAGAGTCAGCTTTAAGTGTAAATTCAAACCGTAAAAGTATATCACTATGCAGCTTGTTTTAATTGCTCTAATTGCGCTGTCGTTAGGTTTTGTACTGGTTAGGATTACCTCGCACCAGGGGCGTGGTAGCCATTGGGAATTGCGGGAGAATTTTGTGATTTTCCCGAATGGCAGGTCTATTTCTGTATTTATTATTTCAATATCTCTGGGGAAAATATATTCTCAATTCGAGCTAATCAGAGTTTGACCAGTGTCCTTTCAAGCTTTAGCAACGCTGCTGCACGGGAGACACATTCACAGTGCATAACAGTGAGGAAATGTCCAGTGACCTAACCATTAACATCACATCTATTTTTATGCTAAGTAGAATGGCCTACATGTGTGATTGTAAAATGTTAAATTGTAGCGATTAATAGCTGATCCCGGGAAGACGATAGCATATAAACACTACTTTGGCACTGCATTGAGTGTTCAGACATTCAGACAATTTGTGACTGGATGCAGGTCAGACCCTGCGGAGGTCTAGATTGAATGAATGAATACATGAAAGGGTATAGGGTGCTATTGTATGTTAATGACTTGACATCCCTCGTGGAAGCCTGAAACAACAAATGGAAAAAGGTTACGGCACGGAATAAGGCTTTGATGACAGCGAGATACTCATATGATGATTTCCTATAGGCCTAAGGAAAAACAAAGCATGATTTGTACTAAAAAAAAAACAATAATCATGCCGGATGACCTTTTACCTATTTCTCCAATGCATCTTTTGCTGCAGGGGAATGAAGCAAATGCTAGAATATTTTGCTCTGTTGTTCCGAATTAAGACATTGTTCTACAGCTGCCCGCAAAAGCCAATTGACCCACTCATGTTTTATTAATAAGGCGGATGAAGTGTGTTGATTTGGATAAAAAGATCGAGGGTTCGAGGCCCACATAAAACATAAGTAAAATTCTCTTTGATGTTGTGTAGGGAACTTGTTTACAACATCTGCTGAAATGCCACACTAATCCAAAATGGTGTTTAAGGGCTTTGGTGCTGCTGGTTTGGTGAGTAACAATGTTCAATTGGGCTTCACAGTTAACTCTTTAATGACCTGTGTGAGTGAGAGCATATGGACTAAGGCGATTACTTTTAAAACATGTGGTGCCCAGAGATATAAATGAGCCAATGTAAGAGATTTATAAGATGCGATCCGTCGTCCGGATATGTATTTTTTTACTTTGACTTGTGAGCAAAATATTGGGAGCCACAAAAATAACAAAATAAAAAAATAAAATAACTGAGACACAGCCGCCCAAAACAACATTTTGGTTGGTTAAGGTTTGCTTTAAGTCCATGTAGCTCAATGCTATCAACAATGTTAAATGCCATAGATGGGCTAGTGAATAGCATGTTGCAGTGTTATGACACTATAAGCAATTATAATAAATATATAGCTCTTTAAACTGCTCTTTAATTATGTTATTACAATAAGTTTTCATAAATTCAAAACATTATGTATTGTAAAGATATATTGTAAAAAAACATTAATAGAAACATCTTGTTTTTTCAAGGGAGGCTGAAATTGAATATTCATTCCAAAGGGAAAGATTATTTGAAAAAGGCTTCCATGTGGTTTGATCACATACGAATTAAACTCTTATCTCAAGGAGGCACTCCTGTGTATTTACATATTTATCTAATACACTAATACACACATCTAGAAAATGTTCCTGTTTGGACCACATTTCAAGTGTGCATACAATTTGCTGCACTTGTAAGCTCTTCCTGGCTAACTCATTAAAAATACATCAGTCATAACATCAATGATTAGTGACAAGAACAGGCACAGGTCAACTAATGGAACCTGTGTTGCATTGCCCTGTAAATATCAGCTACGATACTGGAAGGCAAGTGAGCATTGTTGAAACAATATGCCTGAGGTTATATTAAAAGCTATTTATGCATAAATAAACATGTGCATACAGCGGCATATTTATACATTTTAATGTCGATGAGAAAATGTATCCCTGTAAGGTAGTTAGACTCGGGCAATTATTCAAATTGATCATCCGAACGTTTTGATAGCTCCTATTAATTATCTACTATCAGTATATGAATACCAGTCAACTGAAGGGCAAAGTTTAAATAAGGCACATTTGAATTCACTTGTAAAACTTAAAGGGAAGTCAACCCAAACATATTTTATTCAAGAATATGTTCTACGCAGGCCCACTTTTTGAAACAAGGCATTCTGATAAATATTGCATTTGTGGAATAAGAGTTAATCCATCCGTTTATAGCCATCTCTGGGGGCTGCCATTTTGTCACTTTTGTCGACTGAAAATGACATCACAACTGCTCAGGGCTCAGGTAACGACCAATCGCAACTCACCTGTTTTCTGAAGATGAGCCATGATTGGCTGTTACCTGAGCCCTGAGCATCTGTGATGTCATCTTCAGTCAACAGAAGTGACAAAATGACCGCCCCCTGAGATGGCCTAAAATCGGGTGGATTTTGCTACTTAACTCATATTCCACAAACGCAATATTCATCAGAATGCTGTGTTTTAACTAGTTGGCCTGCATAGAACATATTCTTGAAAAAAAAATGTTTGGTTGACTCCCGCTTTAAGGAATCCACTTATTTCCCCTTCCAACTTTCCCTGTGTGAAGACAGAGTGAAGAAAGGTATCAATCTGTGGTTAACATTCTGCCGCTGAGAAAGACCTTTGAAAGCAATTCAAATGTGTGCTCATGACAGTACTCACAAGTCTGTCTTTAAAGCCCAAACAGCTTGTCAGAAAAAATCACATTCAGAAAACTTTATTTAAACCTTAGTGGAAAATATAAAACGCATGAGTCACTAAAACTTTTAAAGCGCAGATGCCAGGGCTCATTTATAACCTACACATGGGTTTCTTGCCAAGTACCTATATTGTTCAGATAGCCAATGTGCCCATCTGTGCACCCATATGCACTGGTTATTTTAACTGGGGCAATCACTTGGTTGGCTCATTCCAATCTTTATGTAGTGCAAAGCATTTGCTCCGTTGACCAACAACACACCTCTACAGTTTATGATGCATTATATTACGAGTACATCAGGAAAAAAGCGTCTAAAAGCCTCCCACTCCATGACACATCGAGTGTCATCAGAGGTTGACTACTTCTATTTTGTTTACATTTTAGTTTGTTCTATTACGCAACAGATGCAGTAAAAGGATATTCACCCGTGTATGGCAATTAAAAATGTTAAAAGTTTTGCTAAAATAATCACATGCATAGTTGATAAAGGTTTTATGAGGACAACAGTTTGACTCTGGATTACTGTATATCACACAAAGTCAAGGCCCGCGGGAAGGTTTTCTATTATCACGTTTGTATTAGTCCAACCGGCTACTGTGGGCCGCAGCCGACGCCAATACAGTACGACAACGGTTCAGCCACGTTTGTTGTTGTGTGTTAATCATTTAGGTTCGTGTCAGGTAACTGCTGTACAGAATAGCCTTGATATGTTCTTGTGAGTGTTGTCACGTTGATGAACACTAGTTAGTTATTTCGGGTAGTATGCTAACTATTCTAGTGATGAAACGTGTGAATGTGTATTGTATGTATTGTTTGGCTGTTTAATTGCGTAATACAGTAAACTGTAATGTGTGGCATATTGTTAACTAATGGATGTGCATTGGATGATATTGCTAGGTTATTCTTTGTCTGTGTTGTTGCAGACCACAATAAATAGACGTGTCAAGTGGAATACGGGCCGGTGTTTTCTGACAGGAGCACCGACATGCATACCTTGCCACCCTAAAATAGAGTCGGCTGGAGACATCATACCAATCACATGATCCTCTCCGTTCTACTTGACATTATGTACACTTCATACAATCTTGCAGACCGAGTCAACCAGAAAATTGTTTCCAGTTTGGCAGGAGAAACGCAAACGTTCCACTGATCTTGTTTCACAAGACGGGCAGCGGCTTCTTCTCGGGTCATAAGCGGAAGTGACGTACGAGCTGCTTCGCAAAAGTAGCAGTAATGTACTTTATTCAATTTTTTTTATTTAGTAACTACGAACATAAAAACACAAGAGCCAGGGGGGTGACAAACATAGAGGCAAAGAAATATATTACAGAAATATAAAGCGTGACATCAGCAGCCCTGAGCAGTTGTGATGTCATTTTCAGTTGACAGAAGTGACAAAATGGCCGCCCCCAGAGATGGTTAAAAACGGGTGGATTAACTCTCATTCCACAAATGCAATATTTATCAGAACACCTTGTTTCAACTAGTCGGCTTGCATATTACAGCCAATTTTACTTAGACATGTAAAATTACTCATTTATTAGAAATGTACCATATATTTGTTCATCCATTTATTCCGGTGACTGACAGTGTCATGCAGAACATCCATCCATCCATTATCGATACCGCTTATCCTCACAAGGGTCGCGGTTGCTGGTGCCTATCCCAGCTGTCTTCGGACAGTAGGCGGGGAACACCCTGAATTGGTTGCCAGCCAATCGCAGGGCACACAGAGACAAACATCCGCACTCACAATCACACCTAGGGGCAATTTAGACAGTCCAATCAACTTACCATGCATGTTTTTGGAATGCGGGAGGAAACCGGAGTACCCGGAGAAAACCCACGCAGGCACGGGGAGAACATGCAAACTCCACACAGGGAGGCCGGAGCCGGGATCAAACCCACGACCTCTGAACTGTGCGGCGGACGTGCTAACCAGTCGACCACCGTGCCGCCCACATGCAAAACATGTCATGTCATGTCATCTTCCAAACCGCTTATCCTATATAGGGTCGCGGGGAGTTGCTGGAGCCTATCCCAGCCGTCAATGGGCGAAGGCAGACTACACCCCGAACTGGTCGCCAGCCAGTCGCGGGGCACACATAGACACTGTCACTGAGCGGGAATCGATCCCACGCTGCCCGCACACAACTCAGGCGTGTGTACCACTACACTATCAGCGGACTACATGCAAAACAATTAAACACAATTTCACTTAGATGGCAACGGGTGCAAATAACCTGTGTATCCACCTCTTGACGTTCATATCCAGAATAATAGCTTTATGTTCAATTAAACAGGACCAGCTTTCACACCATGTAAACTCATCAGTATTTCTGCATACACACAAAAATATAAACGCAAAACTTGCTTTTGCTTCTACTTTAATAAGCTCAAACATCTAGGAACTTTTTCTATCTGTTCTACACAAAAGGCCTACAGTATGTCTCTATTTCACAAATCTATGGAAATTAGTGAGCACTTCTCCTTTGCCGAAATAATCCACCCACCTCAGAGATGTGACATACTAAGATGCTTATTAGAAAGCATGATCGTTGCAAATGTGTGCCTGACGCTGTCTATGCTAAAATGCTCTAAAACATGTAGTTTTAGAGTGCATGTTCTCTACCCGTACGCATGGACAGTAGAATGACAGTATATCTGTTTACCGGGGAGTCATTGGCACCACGCTGATTACGCGACATCACGCAACATGTCTCTAACTCTCTCCAGCATCTGGCAGTAACAGAGACTGATAGTGTAAGTTACAACAGTCATTTGGACCCTGATCTATAGCAAGGTGTCTCGAGGGATGAAGCCATCACGCCTACTCTCAGCCTCATGCTCAAAGAGAATGGTCACCGCAATCACTGGGAGATGTATTTATAAAGTGCTCTGCTCAGCAACCCCCTCTCCAGTCCACTAAATCTGAGAGGGAACTAAAATGGGAAAATGTCACAACCCAAGGACACTACAAGGATCTTGGCCTGACACTGCCGGTAGGTAATTGGGGTGTGAGTGAGTCAAGGAAAGCTCACACCTTCTGTTTTTTTTTTTTTTTTTTCGTACAAATGAGAAAAAGGAGATAGGCAAAAATAGAACAGCAGATTCATGGTGACAGAAAAACAGACTGCATGCAATATTTGTGGTAGAGTTGGTAATACTGTAACAAAGTAACTCCAGACAATGGCACAATATTTTGCCAATGATATCAAAATACAGTAACATCATTTATATAAAGTATTTATGAAAATCATCAGGCTTGTACTTAGTTTTCAAAGTGTGCGTAGAACAGGCCCTAAATTTGTTTGTACAGCTGAAATTTTGACTGTGCATAAGTACAAAAAAAATCTGTATTTATCAAACATGCAGACACCCACCCAGAAGGACTGTGTGTGGAGAACACCCAACCACCACCACCACCCCCCATTGTATAAACTGCCGCACTCACGCACCTCTAGCCGTATATGCATTGAGAAACGTCTCCCATTGACCATATATAGTACCAGCAATCCCTTTAAGAAATCTAAAACCATGCAAAGAGGGCGGAGACAGATGAGGTACTTGGCTGAGACGTGGAAACAAATAGATACTGTTCCGAACAATAAATGCAAGTATTAAGAAAAAAAATATGGGTTGACAAAGCCAAATATTAAAACACGTTGATTTTCATAGGTTGTTCACAAAGTATCAATATGTTGGGTATCACGAGACAACATTCACTGCTCAGTCTATTACTGTATTAAAAACATCCACGAACTGTTCTCCTTCCTGTTTAGGCTACTTCCCGTTTCAATTTTCATTACGTTTAGGATTTCAACAAATTGCACTTGCTTGTTGTTGCCCAGTAGTAAAATCTTCAGTGCTTCAAGACGGAGAACATTTCCTTGCTGATACAACTTTACAAATTAATTGATCTATGAAATGCTTAAATATTCAATTTATCATAGCTATCCCTCATCCATATGGCTTGTTTATGGAATGAAATTTGTTACGTGTGTATACAAATATTTAGTCAAATATACTTCAATATTTTATTTGAATATTTGTATGTATTCATTTCTTTGGAAGCATTTCATTTTCTCTGCAGATGACAAAACTCAAGCAGCAAGCACAACATTTACATGAAGGTATTGATTTTGCTTTATGACAAAATCTATTCAAAAGGAGAGCTGGGGAAAAGAAAGCCAATGACCTGTTGTATCGAAGGTAATATAATCTAGTGCGTACAGATGCTGAGTGGCTGTGTGGTTGAGGTTTGTACAGTCACGGGATGAAGACATTTTCATGGACTGCAAATTATGAGGGTGTATCGTGAAATTAAGAGCCCGTGTGTGCAGTAATTGCTCAAGGGGAGCTAAAATGAGCTTAGAAAATTCCCCTGGGAAGCACGATGTGTTGAGGATGTTACATGGATGTCCTCTCAATTAACTAATTAGAAGGACGGAGCAGTATAATGATGTATTGCTGAATGTGCTTGATGCATCAATGTATGTTTGACACTGGTACAAAAGCAGGGCCACTTTTAACATGCTTGTCTGAAGTAGATCAAACAGATACGCATGCGTAAAATCTGAATCTACCATGTAAATGTTGACTGCTCACTGTGAAGATAGTGTTACCATCCCACCAACCTCAATGCTGTGAAGGCCTTTCAGACTGTTTTTTTTTCCTTCAAAGGAGCATTTTTGCATATATCCCATCAAACCTGTTTTTTTTCCCCATTTGAGGCAATTAGAAGCCGTCCAAGTCTGCTTTAAGCTTGTGCTCTGAAATAAGATAGTGTTGTCTAAAATTTAGACCTTTGCACTTAGTGGTATACACTTTATATTTTACTGCATGTACCCAGCTAGTTTTTTTAGAACCCTCAACACAACAGAAGGCCGTAGCAGAGAAGATTTCTAATGTGGACATTTGTCACGGATCAGTTTCCTTCCCTATTTGGAGCTAAATCATGTCAATCTCACACAGTTCTGACCATCAGAGAACCACTATCTCTTAACCCTTTCCCACTATTCATTTTTCACACATACTATGTTCAATTCAATTTGGAATCAGGCCAAGACGGTTGTCATTCTAAATATCTATATCAAATTTGAATCTTTTCAAATTCTTTTATTAGCCTGCCTTACATGTATAAATGGATAATCCTTAATCAATGTTTCAGAGAAAAGGCAAAGTGCAGTTCTTGCACCTGTGTCAAGGCATGCTCTGACCTATATGACTTGTGCTCATTATGTTTTAGTATATGTATGTTTTATGGGTTTAGTGTTTTGAGCGTCCCTCCCATAACCCTTCAATCACCAAAAAGTGCATATATCTGTGAGAACATACACAAATGTGGTGGGTCAACAGACAGTTCTCAGGACTGTTTCAAGCTCCCCCATGAACACTGTCCCCATATGTTGTCATGCAAAGTGTAAACTGCTTTTTCCAGTCAAATCCAAACACAACCTCTGGCTCAGTGCCTGCAGAACTCATTGTTATAGTCAAGGCTAAAGTCATTCTGAAATAGTGCTTGCATATAGTGTACGCCAGTGGCCCCAATATACCCCAGGTTATTATTCCTTCTTAATTCATGCACCCATCATGATTCACCTAGCTGGGGAAAAAGGATAAACTCTCTATGTTCAGAAGGTAGGAAATGTATTAAAGCAAGGGTGCTTGTCAAATATAGGCCCCGTGTGATTGCTATAAGTGGTAGAGTAGATGGGTATCAATCTCATTGGAGTCGCTCTATCAAGCACAAAGAGCAGGAGACTCAGCCTCCCGATCGTTTCTTGGTTGGATCATTAAATTCTCCTTTGGTCATGGTAAGAGGGCTTTATTCCTCCCCAGGCTCTAACTTATCCTTCGACTCCTGCTGATTGGCAAAGTGACAAGTCAAATCATTGCGCAGAGCAGCATGCTGTTCTGGACGGATGTACTGTTGTCGGAAGTCATTTTGGGATCTCCTCATGAATGACTTTATATCTAAAACATCTTGGAAGAGAAGTTCTTAATCTCATCAAATGTTTTAGTTTTGGTTAAATACAATGAATCGATCAAATGGTTAAATTATTTAGAGTACAAAGCAAAGTCTTGCTATATAATAGGAGATAATTGTTTTTAAGCGCATTAGTAGTAAGAGCACTCCGAGGAGAAATGAAGCAAATGAAAGTCCACATAAATTGCTACTTGCCAGTAAAATAAATAAAGGAAAAGTGTGTCCTTCAAAAAGAACTTAACTGAAATCTGGTTTGAGACTTCTGTTTCCTTCATTGAATATTGATTTTGTAGAAAACGAGCCACTACTGGTCCTTGAGGAGAAGATATTTGTGGAACTGATGAAGGACAGACACGAGTACACCGAACAATGAGCGTCAAAATACAAGGTCGAGGAAGCAGAAAGAACTTGGAGAAACTTAACTCAACTTCTACTTTCTCAAAGTTTACTTCAATGAGGTTGTGTTACACAGTTGAATAAAGTAGGATTTTAAAGTATATTCTCTTTGGTGCCTTAAATAAGTTGTAAATTGTTATCATAAAATAATCCACAGTACATTTTTGGTAGGGTTAACTGTATACTGAAACATGGTGGTACCTGAAGATAGATTATGGCTAATGTGCGGTGGTTTAGGGCTTGATTCGGAAATATACATTCGATACTGACATTGGTATTGATATTAATCTATAAGAATAAAATGTGATCAATACTTGAGTTTCTATTTCACACCTGCATACACGGCTGCAGTTTTAGCAAAGAGGTAGGTGACCATTTGTTATTCAGAATTATTTCAATTCAAAAAGTATCAAATGTGCTTGGACGTTGATGCAATACATTACCCAATACAAATGTATTAGTAACATTCCGTCAGACTGACAGACCGGTCCATCACTGACGGACACCTGTTTTGCTGACAATTAACGAATGATGGGACACATTTTAAAATAGACGGACTGACTTACGATGGAAGTTTTCATCCATTAATGTAATTGTCACTAACCGCTAGGGGTGTAACGTTACACCTGGGCGTATTAATACGTTTCAGCATAGCATGTTCGGCTCGATCCACTTGCGTTCAGTTCGGTCCACTTATTAGCGTGTGCTTACGCACGGGCGCTACTGACTTTTGCACGCGGGAGAGGAGGGTAGCGGCACAAAAGAGAGAGCCAGAAAAGAGCCAGAGCTTGAAGGTGCCCCCGTACACTGCAGTCTCCTGTTTGGTAACATTCTGGCTTTCCTGATAAAATCACCGATGGGGAAAGGTATGTGGAGGAGTCCCAAAGTTGTGTGCCAACATTGTTACATGAGATTGGCGGCTATGTTGCAGATAACGCGTCTAACATGCACGGCATCATCCGACTGTGAATGTTTCTTAAATGAGGGAGCAAAAACGTCAAATTTAAATAGCGAGATTTATCATATTGTAGCGTCTTCCAGGAACACGCCGTCAGACGTAGTTTAATTATCACGTTTTTATTAATCGAAGTACAACTGCTCGCGCTCTTCTTTCTCCGCTGCTCCACTCGCTTGCCGTACGATACATTCATGAACCTCGGAAACATCGCAACTCAGCAACACACAAATCCGACCACAACACATACAACCCAATTCGTTACAATATGCTGTTCAACATTCAAAGATTTCAATGCCTAAAAAGTGTATACAATTTCATAAAGACTTTTTAAAGTTACTGCACTTGTTTCATTATAAAAAGACTTTTAATATAGTTAGCAATAAGTAGCATTCGTAAATGTAGAAAATTACCATCCAACTATGAACCTGTCTACAAAGTCTTATTAAAAGGGCATACACAGATGAGTAATGTTCCAACGCTTGCATTCAGGAGTATGAATTTTAACACCACAATTTTGGGGGTAGTGTGTGAAAAAAAAATGCAGGTTCTCCTCGAGTTATATTCATGCAACGTCTCCACAGGTATGACATAAAACTGGGCTGACTTCCCCTCTCAGAGCCTCGTCGGCGCCACAGAGGAATATGTGAAAAGGGAGCATTATATTGAGCTGCAGGTGCCGAACTGTAGAAACAGTTTCTGAACTGAGGCTGTGCTAGAAATCCACGCAGTCATCCCAGCTCTATTTTTCCACTCTGTGAAAATATTCTGCTTAAGAAAGATACTTTTTCACATGTCATTCATTGTAATGTGTTTATCTTGCTTCCACTGTAAGCGAAAACTATATTTGACATATTAAAATTCATGTTTATGAAGAGACACACACAAATCTACAATGCAGATGCTTATATTTTGATGAACAATGCAAAATTAGTACCTCCTGCAGATTTTTCAATTCATATGCAGTGATGAAAAATAGCATCGTATTAATGGTATTTGCGTAGATGGCTTTGTATTTCAATCAAAGTGCACATCAAAAGACAGTTTCACTGCTTTTTTGCATTTGTCTTACCAAGAGTCGGAAAAGCCACTTAGCACTTTAATGAGATCAGAAGAGCTTAGAGGAAGCACTTTCCTAAAAAATTCAAATCCTCACTGAGGTGATAACACCTATGTTTTGCTACTTATGTATCAGAAAGGATGAACGTATGCATTTTGACTGGGGATTTAAAAGTAAAATTAAAAGATGGTGACTCACGATGACGTTGAAAGGTTAAAGCTAAATTTACTAACATGAATTCCTTAGATCTTACAAACATCCAATACTCTGCAGTTGAGTTAAAAAACAACAACAACAACATTCTTAGCCACTGCTTGAAGAAATATGGTAACTGATACTCAATTCCAACACGCAAATGCAGAAACAGGACAGGTTCAAAAAAACAATTAGTTTATAAATGAATAGAAATAAAAAATTGATAGTAGTAATTTATCAACACATTTTACTCATGTAACAGGGTGATGATAAGGTTTTTGATTAGTGGAAAACAGTAGCTTGAATGCCTGATTACTGATAATCACATGGGACTGTTCACTAATTGCCTCATTATGTTTTCTACTTGGTTCTATGTAGTTTCTATCCTCTGGCAGAGCATTTCATATTCTCAACGCTCCCTCTATATTGACAAAAAAAAAAAAAATCTCCCGCAGGCATTACTCTTGTGTGAGCAATTTGAACAAGAAATAACAAAAAAAAGTCTTGTTGTAATATGCACACACTTATCAGTCATTCATTGCTTTCCTGGGGTGTACTCAATGATTTATTCAAACTTGTCTGGCAGCGGTGGGTGATGCCACGAAAAGCAATGGCAACTTCCCAAAAAGGAACCACTCTAAGAAACAGAAAGCAGGATGAGTAAAAATGTTGCAGTCAAACCCATGGATGATGATTTGCTTACGTCCCAATTGGTTTTGATTATTTAAAATCTTGAGCGTCATGCTTGAACTGCCTGTGTTGTTTACAGAGCCCAGGATGAAGGCACTGATACAACAGGATTAATAATGGAGACTCTTCCTCTGCTTCTGTTGTCTATCTTATCTCAGTTGTTTTTATTTCTATAAATGAAATACTAATCATCACAATACAAAATTGATTTGGATCTAAGAACTACAGTATATTGTGGTTGGTCGTCATTCTTGCTGTGCGTTATCAATGCCAATCAAGGCATCACAATAGTGGATGTCACAGTCCCAAGTATTTGCAGTGATATTCTTATTTGAATATTTATTCTAATTTTAATATGATGACTGGGCAAGATAACAATATCACAATAAATTGTATAGTCTCTAAGTAACCGCATCAAACTGTGATATTGAAAACAACAGGAAAGGCAATGTGGCCAATGAAGTTTTTCAAGCCTCTTATATTTTTTTGTCTTGAGTTACGAGCAAAAGTTATGCTCAAACGAAGTTATGAGTACTAGCTATGAGGCAGTAAACACCAAGCAGCAGTTCGGCAGAAGAACACCCCTTTATAAGAGTCCAAGTGCTTGCTTCAAGCTGTTTATTGATGCTTATTGTCAAACTAAACATAAAACAAAGACAATTACATGTTGTGTATTTAACCAAAACAGATGAACTTTCTCTGATGTTCACTGATACACAGTGCAAAATTCGACAGAGAGGCAAGCAAAAACTAGCATCCATGTTAGAGTAATTACAAACCTTTAAACATGCCAAATTGTAACGAAAGCAGATGCCAACAGAACATATACTATACTCACAGGCATGTAGATGTTATTCTCTGTTAAAAATGACTAATATTGTAGCGCAGTTGAAACAGGCTTCTTCTGTGTTTCATCATCAATTCTTCTTGCTGTTTGTCTGTATGTATTACACTGCGCCCCCGTGGCCAGCATGTGTACACCACAATGAGCAGCACAATGCCCATTGAATCATCATGATGCGCCAAGAGTTTAATTATTTACCCTCTCTTTGTCTCTCTTTGACTGTTCCTGTTTTTAATGTATATATATATATATATATATATATATATATATATATATATATGTATATGTATATATAGATATAGATATCGTATATGTAATTTACATACTGTATATTACCATGAGTGTGTTTTTTAATCACCAGCGCATAAACATGCAAACACCTGTGCTTTCATCAACTGAGAAAATTCAAAGAAAGGATGAAAAATGTGATTACCACCAACACCACTTTAAATGAATCACTTTGATTCTCACCTCACCAAAGATTTCAAGAAAGCTTTGGCAACATTTTGATGTGATTCATCTAACTCCTCCACAATGTCCACCTCCCTGAAAAATGGCAACCTTATCCTCGGTGGCTTTTCAAATGCAGCCCATAATTTACTGCCCATTAATTCAGGCAACCACTGACTTGTCCCCATTGTTTTTGTTTTATGTTCACTGGCAGGCTAACATTTAGTTTAATGTTGCATTGCAAACACAGCGAGGGAGGATGAGGATGTTTGGGGACAAAGATACAAGAAAGGCAGTTCGTAAGGACAACAAATGACTTCCGAAATGTTATTACTAGTTACACTCAAAAACAATAATATTGTATGTTTTAGGAAGTGATTGTACAGTATTACTCAGAGCTGGGAACTTGAGCCTGTCCGGCTGCGACCCTCCACCCATGACCTGGGTACCCTTCCAGCCGCGATCCCCCGCCCTTATTAATAAAAATGATCACCCCCCCCGGCCCAAAAAAAAAAAAAAAAAAAGTCTACCTGATTGACGCCGCCACGGGAGAGATGCTAACTGCAGAGGCTTTTTAAGGATCATTAGCTGGCTAATTTACTATTCGAACCCGCTGTGGACGTGCTTCAAAATGCTCCACTAGTATTTTACTACTTACCCAACTGCGCGTGCTTACTTCCATTGCGAGCCCCGGGGTTGGTTTTGTCGTATTGTATAATTATTTGGGTCCAACAGACGGCCAGAAGTCGCATTCAACAAGTTATTTATTTTCCACACTTCCCTTCGTTCATGACCTTCAAAATAAAAGCATACCAGCAAACCACTATACACAGCAGGTTTGCTACGGCGTATTTCCGGAAGTAGAAGACGCCAGAAGAAGTGAATGAACTCCACCTAGATGTGGAAGCGGGGGGGGCGGGGCCGTGGGGGGCGAGGGCCTCAAAAAGACAGCGACAACAATGGATATCGTGCCTGCTACAACCATAAAGGGACCGAGATGACTAGACAATGCATTTAATTTTATTGCCAAACTAGTTTGCTTTTGCAGCAGCAACGAACGAGCTGCATGCTGCATCCTCTCTCTCCTCTCCGTGTGGGAAACTGTATGCCATCGCAGCATGTGACATAATGGACCGATCAGAGCAGCAACAATTCCTGATGGGTGCATGGCATGTGTTGCAGACCAGTCGCCAATAGCAAAATGCGTTGGTCACGTGAATCAATGCGGCAGTTGTCGCTCGCACCGACGCGGGAGTAGAAAGAAGCCTAAAAAGAAGCCTGTCACTGAGTAGGCTGAGATGAAATTTGGCCGCCTCGCGACCACGTCAAACGCATGAGGGCCGATTAGTGGGCCGGACTAAAATCCACTTCCGGCCATGCTTAGTCCAGCCATTTTTTAAAAATTTGTCACCTTGTACAGTTCCACTAGGACAACTGCAGAACAAGTGTGACATTTAACTTAATAATATGCTGGTGGCCTTCAACAAGACAACGCAAACACAATGCATACAAATTATCGTCGCTCTCCTGTGAATCCCATTTCTGTCATTTTTTTAAATGTTCACATCAGTGGGACACCTGTACAAGGTATTTCGTTTGACCGTTACGCTGTTGAATTATTGAACTGATTCCAATTGATTAAATTTCCAATTTCTTATATATTTTAATTGGGTAGCAAGTGTGCGAGTCTCTCCAAGCTTACCAGCAGATGAGATTAATTGAAAGAGGGCGCACAAAAAAATGTGATGGATGTGATGGATGAAAATAATTGGAAGGCATGGATGATATATTTATGTATGTATGTATGTATTTATTTATTTATTTATTTATCTCTTCCCAGACTGCGTTGTCACTGACAGGGCGGTTTCTCAGGTGGGTGAATACCCACGCAAGGGAATGACAGAGGCAGACAGCCAAACAGAGGGATAGAAAAATAATGATGGGATGAATAATTGATGACACCAAATTTTCCAAGAGAGTAATCAAAAATAAGCATATTGAGCAAAAGCACCCATATCCATATGCATAAAAATACTTCTGAGCTATTGTGATGAATCTTTATCAGTCTTTTAAGATGGTAAATGTGAAGCCCAACAATTTTCAATGGAATGATTCGGTGTGCACCAAACATAAATACAAATAATAATTCAGGCAATCGAGGTGAAACACGCATGGGATGCATACATGATAATTTGGGGGAATTTTATAAAATACCAAAGATGCTCTAATCTGCCTTATGCAAACTGCCAGTATGACAATGAGTTGATTGATTGAGCCCACACATTTTAAAATACGATGAATACTGAAAACAGGAGAACTGACCAAGCTGTGTTCATCATCTATACAGAAATAATATCTTCAATATGAAGTCCATGAAAAAGTAGAGTTTTCTCTTTTTTTATTTGTATTTTTTTATTTTATTCTAAATATTCATCCCTTATAAAGATTTGGAAAGTTACCCAGCTCTCTTGTCTGGCAGTTCCATTTTCTATAATGCTTGTCCTCGTTAGAGTCATGGGTGAGCTGGAGTCTATCCCAGCTGACTTTGGGTGAGAGGTGGGGTACCACCTGGACTGACTGCCAATCATAGGGCACATAAAAAACAAGAAATCATTCACACACACATTCACACATTTGGATGACTTCATTTTCTATTTACCTAATATGCATGTTTTTGGGACATGGGAGGACGCTGGAGGACCCGGAATATGGAAATTCCACAAAGGAAGTCTGGAGATGAGATTTGAACCTCAAATTATGAGGCGGTCAACCATTAGGCCGCCACGCTGTCCACAGCTCCATAAACCCAATGTTTGATCAAGTCCACTTGACAAACCAGAAGCTGGTGAAAAATTAGACAACTAAGATTGATTTTTGTTCTCCTTTGATGGTCTAAGGCTCCCTCACCCCTGCTGTAGGTTAAGAAGGTTTCTCAACCCACCTGGCTGATATATCCAGGTTTGTTTTTTCCCGGATGCAAACCTTATTTCAAGTCCACCCAAGGACACTTCAAAATGTCCAAACATAAAACTGGCATGGAAAAGGTATTAGAAGATATTAACCAGCACCTCATCTCCAATGAAAGAAGCAATATTCTCACACAAGCTAATGCACTCCACGTGCACATGGATTGTAGGGTGGATGGATAAGACCAGTGGCCATGTTGGCATGCTGACCGCTGGCTTGCTCAGGATATGAGAGTTTTGCTATAGTGATCCATCAATGTAAAATATACACATATTCTGACCTTGGTGTGGATGCATCAATAAGTCAGAGAAGGAGAAGAAAAACATAGCGGTCTCTCTGCTCGCTCTATTCATAAATTTCTCACAGAGCCACAGGACGAGCATCAATTATTTACCTTTCCAGACACGGCAAAGATGGAAAGGAAACAAAAGGAAAGCTAAAGGCCAGCAGAGAACAAGAATGAGGTTGATTGAGTCATTAAAATCTTCAATTAGGATTCTGATAAAAGAGGCAACAACATTGATGTTGACATTTTGATTTTTGTTCTCCAGATATTGATTGCATTGTGTATATTTATCTTCCCAAGATCTTATTGATGGTTTTGGGGTTGCAAGAGTGTCGGAGTTGCAAGAAAAGTATGTGAACTCTTTCGGATGATATGGATTCCTGCATTGCTTGGTCGTGAAATGTGATCTGATTTTCATCCAAGTCGCAGCAATGGACAAAACAGTCTTCTTTAACTAATGCCGGACAAAAAATTATGTATTCATCTTCGACTGTCAGGCTTGTCAGGAGTTAGCTAACCTTGAGTCCAATGAATGTGACAAAATTGGATGTGTTGGTTCAATCTGCCGTGCCCTCTAAAACGCAGCCAGTTTGTTGTGTTTTGTTCTCAAAACGTATTGCCCGATGTGAACCATGTCTCGCACTAAAGAGCTCGCAGGATGCCTACAATCAAGAGCTGTTAACTTCCACAAAGATGGAAAGAGTCAGAAAATGATCCCTTAATTTGCTTCAGTCCATGGTAAGGCAGATTGTCTATAAACGTAAAAAAGTTCCTACCCTCCGAGTGGCCGTCCTGTAAAGATGATTCCAAGAGCGCAGTGCAGAATGCTCAATAAAGTGAAGAAAATTAATTGAGTGCTAAAATTTAAATTCTTGGGCTCATCATGCATAATTTCCATTTACTGCCATTTGCCTTCTTGCCTGCCATTGACAACAACAGACAATAATGCCACTACAGTGAGGCAGTATATGGAATGGATGGATGGGAGATTCACTCGTTTCTGAAGTAATATTAGTCATATTGCTTGTAGGTTACATCACTAGTGTAAAAAATTGAATAACATATGTACTGCTATTGAAGTGCCTCATTTTATCCACATCCTCAACCCTCTGACTCATCTGCCATTGGGCAAAACCCAATTTGACACTGGTCTGAAGAACTAGAGCACTTTTTTCTTTTAATAAAATGAAATGGCAAGTTTGGAAGAACCCATGTTTATAATTCTGCTTTAGAACTGCTTTTCTTCTGTCATTACCTTGCAAAGGTTTGCACTCATTTACTTTGAAACCCTTGTAGAGAGTAGAGACTTAGCATTCTGCCAGTTGCTTGCATTCCCCTGACAACTTTGAGCCACTCAAATTTTTCCTGAGGTGTGTAATTTAACCCCTACTGAAACTAAAGAGGCCTAAGGAGGCCTACTGATCAGGTAATAAAGTCAAACCCGGGACTGAATTGACGTGTTTGATAGAATGCAATTCATCCCCTTTCCTTAAAGCGGAAGTCAATCCAAACATATTTTTTTCAAGACTATGTTCTATGCGGGCCCACTAGTTGAAAGAGGGCATTCTGATTCATGTTGCGTTTGTGGAATATGAGTTAAGCAGCAAAATCCACCTGTTTTTAGCTAGCTCAGGGGGCAGGCATTTTGTCACATCTGTCGACTAAAAATGACATCACAGATGCTCAGGGCTCAGATAACGACCAATCATAGCTCAGCTTCAAAACCCAGGTGAGCTGTGATTGGTCGTTACCTGAGCCCTGAGCAACTGTGATGTCATTGTCATTCAACAGAAGTGACAAAATGGCCGCCCCAGAGATGTCTAAAAATGGGTGGATTAACTCTTATTCCACAAACGCAATATTTATCAGAATGCCTTGTTTTAACTAGTGGGCCTGCATAGAACATATGCTTGCAAAAAATATGTTTGGGTTGACTTCCCTTTAAGTGTGGAATTATTGTGGTTGTGCCTTGCCCCAAAATAAAAATGGTAGCAAATCATGTCCTATATGGTGTCAGCTCACACCTGTTGTTGCTGCTTAAACCACCTCGTTGCTTTTGATTAAGGTCCTTGGGTTAAGAAAATGCCATGCACCCACAAGGTAGCCCGTCGGGACACCCTTTTAACAATTAATTCTCACTGTGCTTCTGACACTGACAAAACACCGACCGAGCCCACTAATAACTCGGAGCTCATTTGGTATGAGGATATGCACCACCCTCATCTGTTACGGAGATAAATTACTCTGTGATAGCGCATGTCTTTCCTCCCTTGTTCTCCTTCCCCATAGAGCAAGGTCTTTGGGAAATGGGTTATATGACAGAATCACTTTCCAAGGAAACAGATTTCTAAGACGGCTCGTGAGACCGGATCGAGCGCCCCTGAGGTGGCTCTGACAGCGAGATTGGGCAAAGGCGCTGTGGTTAATGACATCACCTGGAGTAATTGCAATTAATTCACCTATAAGGTCGCATGTCATCCCATCAGTTGATTGATGTTTCTCATCTTCCCCCTTCGGACTTGACTCATTTTGTCAATGACAGTCAAATCAACACGGTGACATAAATAGCTGCACAAACCACGGCTGTTTATCAAAGTAGTAAAGTAGGTTGAAATTAAAGTGCCTGTTTCGAATGGTTATGAGAGATGTTATCAAGCTTGCTAGTCCCCTAATTTCCGTTGCCTGTCTGCATTTTATGGTACGACCACCCCTGTTTCATTGTTATTCACCCGGCACTGTACGGCACACATACAGTATTTATGCTGTGTATGAGGTGACAAGACAGTGACAGTTTTATTACCATGTTTAGATAAGCCAGGCAAATAAAGCTGGCAGATAGCTCAGCATTCATCCTGCATTTACTTGTAATTGCCTCTTATAAAGTCACACACTCAGTCGGTCTCCAAAACCTATGGCGGGAAAATGAGATAAAAAAAAAGAAATCCATAAACATTATCTGTACATACATTTTCAATAGCGCTTTGATAATTAGCTTCCTCTTTAGGGTTAATTAATCCTAACTGACTTTGGTCGAGAGGTGGGGCACAACCTGGACTGGTTGACAGTCAATCGCAGGGCAAATATAGACAAACAACATTCACAGCCACATCACACCTACGGGCAATTTAGAGTTGTCATTTAAAATAACATGCATATTTTTGGGCTGTGGGAGAACAACTTCAGTACACGAAGAAAACTCACACAAGTAGAGTGATAACACACAGGGTGACCGGAGCGTATATTCAAACCAGAAATCTCTGACCTATAGACATGATAACCAGAGCCCACTGTTACACTGGCATAACACTACGATAAATAGTATACTTTTAAAAATGTTCCGGGACAGACGGACAGACCGTTCCATCCCTGGGACGGAATTACTTTTATTGGATTTATCCCATACTGAATGAAAAAAAAAAAAAGTTCTCCTTCAAATTGCAAGTCTAGCGGAGTCGGTTTGCACATCCCGACTACACTGCATTCACTCCACAGGGCCTTTCAAATTTAAAGTGTGTTTTATCTTTTTCATGGATTTCAATGGCATTCACAAACCTCGGGAAACTTACATGCTCCATGATTTCCAGACAGCCTTCAATGTCAATGAATCACACAATTTAGGTGCGGTGGGTGTGTCAGAAGGTTCTTAAATCTTATCTTATTATAAAATCTTATCTTTGTATTTTCTAACAATGTAATGTAGTCTTCTCGCCGGACATACGGACACACTGCTTGATTTATACACCTTGTGTTGTAAAGGCACTGTTTGTAATTCATCTTCATGCTCTGTGCTCACAGATGCAAAATCACCTCTCTCACCTCTCTTGTATCGCACTTAATTCAAATGCCAATTCCAGTGTTTGGGACATTCCCCACTGGCCTGCACAGCAACAAAATGACACAATAGATTCTGGCCCCCATTCTCTCCTGGCCTCTTCTCCCCTCATCCTGTCGACCGCAACTACCGCCACAAACACACACATGCACACACACTATCGCTCTCATTTCCTGGAAGTCTGGAAAGAGTAGATTTTCTCTCTTCTGTCCCCCGTCCTGTTATCCCCCCCTTCTGCCAGCAGCCTTGCAAACAGATTGCCAATAAGTTTGGTGGCAGGCCCCACCAACTTGCCTACCCCTTCATCCCTCCCCCAGTAATGGCCTTCCTCGAGGGAGGGAACTCCTACCTGTCACTGATCCGCCTGCCCTCATAACCCTGCCCTGCGCCAATCTGCCTTCCCGTTTCTTCCTCTCCTTTTCCTGTCACACCATTTACCTGCTGGGAGGCAATTTCATTCCAACTTGTTGAACTAGCCTCTTGCGGGCTCACATTTATTTGGTAATTCCACATGGCCATCACATAATTATGATGAATTCCGTCACGTTTGCATAAATGTGCAAAATGATATTTCGATATCAACCTAGTAGAAACGGAAGATGTAAAAACTGATGTTACGGATCTGACAGTAGTGCTTTAAGTGTGAAGTAGCTTCCAGACTCTAAAGCCCTTTTCGCACTGTACTTTCTCAGTGCGAAAGGGTCGCGCGGCAACACAGAAAGAGGTTAGCATGCCCATTTTTGGAAGTGCTGACGTAGCAGCCTACCTTGAAGTAAAAACAGAGAGTTCGTATGTATGGATGTATGGATGTATGGATGAATGGATGGATGGATGGATGGGTAACCTCTGTATAGAGAACTCATAACAAAATAAACGCTGACTTTCAGCGATTTGGCAGTGTTCCATCCATATATTTTGTACCACTTACGCTCTTCAGCGTCACACTCACCCTAAATGGAAGTACTGAGCCATAAGTCATCCAAAACCAGCTATGCTATGTGAACCATTCTACTACTTAGAACTAAAGCATTCAATCGGTCCTGCATGCCATTATTTTTCCTAAATTGGGATATCTTGGGAATTAATGACTTATTTTTCCCAATGTGGGGGATCATATACTGTACATTTTATATAAATATATGAATACATTTGGAGGGTATTTCACATAATTCCCAGCAATGTTAAAATAAGTGAAGAATGTGTATATTTTATGTGGTGCATATCGACTCCGTTTCCAGGTCAGTGGATTCAAAAGGTTCCGTTTATGGTGTCACATTTCGATATTGATTTCACAGCTGTGTGTGTGTGTGGGTGGGTGGGGGTGCGTGTGTGTGTGTTACAGTGAAATGCACTTCAATGTCCTGTGTAACCTTTCACATACTGTCTGCCTCTCACTTGCACTTGTCAATAGCGATTTAATGATCCCGATTACCCTTTTTCCAGAAAGCGTCAGAAACCAGCATGGGCTGCGTGTGTGAGAGAAGGTTAATTTTCGAAGAGCGACACACTCAGTCCTGAAATACACAGTATGAATTGGCCTTATGTAGTTTCATTACATGATTTGAGCTCTGAGAGAGGATTTCTACTTCACGGTGCATTATGAAATGCATCCAGTCGTGACTTGTGACATGTTTTGAGCATTTTGCGGTGAAACCATTGAATGTCTTTTGGCTGTTGCTGTTGTCACCATCTCCAAACAAATCAACATCAAACTGCTGGGCTTTCTCTCCCTCGCATCAATGAAGCAGCCTAGCGTCTGACGTCTACAGCGGTATTAAAGGGCAAGTGTTCATTTATGTTTCGGCAGTAAATCTATTATTGCCTCAGTGAGCGGTGCGCGCGCGTGTGTGTGCAGTTGTGCTAGTGTGCTTAGGTGTGTGCATTTTTCATGGATCGCTGTACATTTGTAAATCCATCAAGGGGACAGGTGCGCTGCAGCGCCTGGCCTACTTCTGCATGGGATCTATGACTAATTCAATGCTCAACGTGCCGTAATACAAAGAAAATGCAATGGAAACTTTTTTTAGTGCACAACCACAATGAAGAAATGGGAAATGTGGTACCTGGTTAGGCCTTTTTATGCTCAGATACATGCAGGCAATCCTCAACCGGATGTACCTCTCATCCCTTGACTGCTTTTCTCCAACTCCCACTCATAGCCTATTTTTCACCATTGCATCACTTGTTTTTCCAGTTCTCCCCCTGCTCACATAATTGGTGCAATTAACCAGAAATATCTTGAAATGGCAGGTGGCTCACCAACATAAGAGAGGAGCAGTTCCTCCCCCTGAAGACAAAGAAGTAATTGCCATAGAAAACTAAAATTTACTGAATTCCTATGCCAGCATAAAAAAAATAAGCAAGTTTTACTTTCCTTAAATGAGGAAGTCAACGCAAACATAATTTTTTCAAGAATATGTTCTATTCAGGCCCAATAGTTGAAACAAGGCAATATGATTAATATGAAATATGAGTTAAGCAGTTTTGTCGGCCATTTTGTCGACTGCAAATGACATCACAGACCCTCAAGGATCATAAAACGAACAATCACGCCTAACCCGTTTTCTGAAGCTGAGCTATGATTGGTCGTTATTTGTTGTTTGTGACCTCAAATCCTCATATCGCCAAACTGTCGTAAACTGACCCGCTACATATTGGAGCCATGCATAGGGGTTTGAATGCCAAAGTTTTGGGAAACTGTAGAGCCGTAGGCTCCTTGTAAATGGTCAAATTCCAAAACGGAAGACCTCAGGGGCATTTGATTAGGACATTTTGTGCAACTCGCGGCCTTTAGTGTGGGTGATTGGAAGCTTCATTTCCGTCTTTGGCATTTTCCCTCCTACATCATTTAATAACTTATAATTGCCAGGGTGGTTTCAATTTCCAATCAAATTCTGAAAGGTCTCAGGTCATAGTGAATTGACGACCATGTCGGGATTAAAAAGTAAACATCAGTATTTTAATGACTTATGCATTATATGCTGCCCATAATTAACAATTTATATTTAATGGTTTCACAAAATGATTTTCTATTATTCCCCAAACCTCTCGTCTCCTTAGTAGCACAAACCGGCCCTTGAGGCATCTCAATTCCCTCCACTCATCCTTTATTCCCGATTATAGCGTCAACCACCAAGGTCTTCATGACCTCAGGAGGGCTCTCAGGATCAGACAGCTCCTGCTTCGCTTGCATTTCAGCCACAGTAACTCGGAGGGCTTATCTGTTTCATTTTTATTGAATGGGTGAAGGTTTCCTCACACCCTTGGGCTCCAAGGGGGAATGTTCACATGCTGGTGTTTGGGAGCTTTTTATGCTGACTGAAGGAACATGTTAGATCCCTTACAGTGGGAGGGATGACATGGCCACATGCGGTACCTGCAGAAAAGCACATTATATATTTGTCACAGGCCCCATTGGAGCTTTGTACGAACAAGGAAGCCCTGGTAAGATGTATTGTGGTCCAGAAGTATTTAGAAAGAGCAAAGGTTTTTAGGATTTGGTCTCCATACACTACCAAGATAGCTTCATACTGTAAATCAGTGAATCACAATCAAGATGTGGTTGAAGTGTAGACTTGAAGTTTAAACCAACTTTGAGATTTTTCACAAAATTATGTCAGCTCTCATTGAATGATATTAATGTGGGTGTTCTGCAACTTGTGGTAAAATTCAAGAACACAAAATCCAGATTAATCTGTTTGCCCACTCGGCATCCATTACAGCGTGATCGTCCTGGAAGGGGGATTTCCCCACCTATGGTCCCTTCTCATGGTTTCTCACTTTTCCCCAGATGTTTTTTTTTTTTTTTTCCTTGCCCTCCTGGGGGTTAAGATCAGGGGATGCCGTGTATATGATCTGGTGCATATGTTACGCCCTTTGAGATTTTCCTGTGATTAAGGGCTATATAAATAAAGTTGACTTAACTTGCCAGAAAACACCTTGCATGTTCTGAAATTATATTGCTTGGGTAGATAAAAACCATCTCAACCTGGACAAGAAAGTTGGATTTGCACTGCAAACTCAGCTATTGCAATCAAATCAACCCCTGTTTTATGCAAATGCACACCTTTGGTCTATTACATGCCCCCATTGCACCTGACAATTTGGTGACAGAATGTAGGTTAGACTTTAGACCAGCTGAAGGCAATTCTGAGTTGTGGCGCCGTTGATGTCACACGATTTTGGTGGATTTGACTCAGGCGCAGGCAGAGAGATTCTGCGTTCTGCTGATATGTGTGGTGTATGTCATCATATTTCATATACTGTATGACATCTGTGTGTATAGATCCCTCGGAATCATTGTGAAAATGAATTCATGGCAGGGGGTTGGGGGGATGTTGTGACACACAGACACACTATTTGGGGTTGAAGGCAGTTTCCAAGTGGACACTTTGCAACGGCCAACTTTACATCATTCACAAGTGGATTTCTTCTTGCAGTTCCTTAAAAGCATACATAGCGTAAGCCAATCTCCTGCACGGACTCTAGCGTGTCAATTATACTTTCGCCATGTAGACCACACGTCTCTCATGCCCTGAATTAAAAGCGAATGAGCGGAGCCGCTTCGATTGGCCGGGAATGTTCTATCCCACAACGGCACAAACACCCATTTCTATCTTTCACGCTTCTATGAAAATACAAAATAAGACTTCACCAATGCACACAGTTAGACCATGCTTTTGATAGACTTGCACTGGGCATGAAAATAAGACCTCAAGTGTGATAGAGGACCATCATAAAATGCATGTAAAAAGGTAATCCTCTGTCATCCTTTTGGCTTACTTTTTTAAAAATATACTGTATAGTATTCCATAGTTTATTCTGCAGTGAACTTCTGTTCTCATTAAACATGTAACCGTGTCACCGACCTGTTATTTCTCATGCAACCCAGGCAGTATGTGTCTTCACACTCTCAAACCATAATTTTATGTAGAGTATGGTTTGGCGTAATAGTTATTTAATTGATTGGATCATTTACATTATGCTCTCCAACTTGTGCTCTCTCCAGCTTCTCATCTAAATTATTACACAAGTTGACAAAGGTGAGGCATTTTGCTCCAGAGCCATCTCTTACAGGTTGATACTGGTACAAATTGTCATCATTCCTTACATAATGATACTAAACTATTGACAGGAGAAAAATAAAAGATGGATATTAATCTTAGTAAGGATTTGTCTACTTTTTCTGTGTTTTATAGGATTGCCACACCTCAGCAAATCGACAGCATCATAAACAGTAGCATCTTTAATGGTCCAACGCCACTGTTAAAATGTCTGGCTAACAATAAAACTTTGCAGGCGCATGTAAGGCTAACGCTCGGAGCGCTGTGCTTACATTAATCAACACAGACGTGACTAAATGGACCATGATACCATTTCTTGAATGGAGGTGCAAACAAATCTATGTTACAAAATGCCTGCAGCTGGTGACCTGATCTGAGGTGGCAGAGCGGTGAGAAGAAAATGAAGAGGCAAAGCTTGTATCACGTGACAAATTTAGACATCAATGCAGTGGAGATGGGAACACACACAAACACTAATGCAATAATATATACAATATATCAGACTACATACTGCACTGTGTGTCAGGGGTGGCTCCAGTGAAGCTCATGTGTCATATCAAGTCAATCAACCGTAGCACAGTTTTGTGGGGACTTTGGGAAAACTCTAACTAAGCTAATTACTAAGTAGACTACTAAGTAGATTACAATTACTAGGTAGAATCAGATGGCAGACAGTCGTTTAAGACCTCAAATATCTATTCTAATTTGCTAACCACCTTAAAGTGGCTTCAGCAACCTAGGCAAGTTGAGTTGTAATAATTAAAACGTATGCATTTCAAGTCATTTCCTCCATTCTCAAACAATGAGTATGTGCCTGGTAAATGCACTGAAATGGCATCTGGCTCATCTGTCGGTCAACGCTACAGAAAAATGGATAGTACTTCATCGAACATTTTTTCTTGTCTACAAATAACTTCATGTTCGAGCCACGAAAATATGTCTGCCTAAATAAAGCCTCTGTTGCTTAGAATATGTCCTAAGGGGTTATCTGCTTTTCCATGCTGAGAGAACGAGACGTTCTAAAAGCAGCTTTGCCAGCACAAAGACTCGGTCCACACACTGGTTGTCACATCACTCTTTCTATGAATTATTTTTACCTCACTCCTCTGCCCTCTCTCGGTGACTTGTGCATACTCACAGCCAACAATGAGGCGCTCTAAAGCGGCCATGCCATTGGACTATCTGAAGGGAATACACATTTTAGGTCTATATGCATAGTTAGCTATCTCACTGTATATTGTAATTGCCTCGGATAGTCACTGATGGGAATGAATGGAGGGCAGGCTCATACCGGACTCCAAACAGCATCACCTTAAACATCAGGAAAACTAAAAACACTTGGACGCTATATCTCTAACGTTCGGTACAACTTAGTTCTCGGGCTTTGCACAATTATCTCCAAATATGTATATCATACAAACAAATCTCTGACTTTAAATCCCTCACTGTACAAGCTCAATAATAACGCAACACAACAGCACACCTAACCCAGTAACACCATTCACATTGCATTGTGTCCAACTATGTATATCGCAAAGAAGAAGGCTGCATGTTAGAGAATGACTGTATTCGTTCATTTGTGAGGTCAGAATTCACTGATGTTAGCCCTGCTTTAAATGTCCTGGCACACAGTGTGCATGTGGGAAGGAAGTTCCTGACAATACTTAAATGTACAGTATCTAAATGCTGCAACCTGCTCCCACCACAGTAAAGGCTCTTTTGGGGCCTCAGCAATTTAAGCGGCACAACACTGTTGACCTCTTAGCTAATGATGCACTATGTAATATGTGCATGTCTAGAGCGAGGGGTTCAAAGCGCTGCATAAATGCTCAATTGACTATTCCTTAACGATAACTAATGACACCAAAGGAGGCGATTACACTAAAGGGGGGGAAGAGTCCAAGGGCATTTTTCAGACCGAATGGTTAATAATTAGCGTACGTAATATTTTCACGAATATCAGATACAGTTGTCAGCTCGGCCCCAAAGAAGGGAGTTTAATAATAGCCGCATTAAAACACCCCATTGGCAAGATTGTATGGTACTGTCATAACATTTATGTTGTCAAATTTGCGAGTGTGTTTTCGGCTTTGGTGAACCAAGCTCCAATGTCATTTATTAACGTACAAATACTTTAACTACAGAAAGATTAATGATGCTCCCCGACCAATTTGCTTTGCACTGAAGCTCTTAATAGTACACAAATATTCTCTAATGTTTCTTTTATAGCAAAATAATGGAATGAAAAGCAAACAAAATGAAAAAGAATGAAGTCAAAATATTACAAGGATGAAGTTGGCATTTTACCAGAGCTGGGCATACCGTCCCGGGGGCGGAACGGTCCGTCCCTCCGTCCCGGACAGACGCCCATTTTTGGGATGGAGGACAACAACTTTTTAAAAAGAGACAGACTAAGCAAGGGCAGAGGTGGACTTTAGTCGTCCCACTAATCATCGCTCATGCATGTGACGTGGTCGCGAGGCGGCCAAAGTTCATCTCAACCCAGGGGCGGAGCTATGTGTGGGACTCGGTGTGCACAGGCCCACCTAGACTGAGAGGCTGCCCATCTAGTGAGATAAATGAAAAAAATATATACTTTTAGATTTTTAGAAAATTATCTTTTAATTTGTGTTTCGTTGTTTTTTATTTTATTGAATATTAAGAATGGCATAATTGTGGTTGTCTAAGGAAGATCTGAACTTTAAATAAACCTCCGCGCTTTAAATAAACCTCTGCCGTTAGTATCTCTCCTGCGGCGTCATGCGCGGTTGTTTTTTTTGGGTAGGTGGGGGTGGACGTAAGGACGGAACTGCTTCAAAAGTATGAGGACGGACGGGGTTGGAGGACGATAATTTTTATGAACATGGAGGGACGAGGACAGAAGGGTACTCAGGTTGCGGACGGACGACGGACCGGTAAAAAAGGGTAAAAAAAGTTGCATTATTACAAAACTCGAGTTTGTCTGAAGGAGTCCCTGAAGCGTGATCGCTAACGAGCTAGCCGCTGGCTAGCGTCTCTCGTTGCAGCATGGATTACCCCAACCATGACCCATTGGGATATATTCCAAGCCCGGGAGGATTTATGATGATATATTTTCACGGCTCAAACATGTGTACGCATGACAGATGCTGCACAAAGTAGCATCCCATTTTACGCATTCAGTGGACATACCCGTAGCGTTTGACAGAGACAAGGACTTTATTTTTTACAATTTTGAAGCCTCATTTTATATACCGCTATCCCTGAAGATTTCTTTTTTCAGTATTCAAATTTTGAAGGTCTGTTAACAACTCGCTTCTCTATTGTGTGTCAAGTTAAGCAGAAATGTTTATTTTCAATTTACAGGGACTAGGTTGCTCCACTGCCTTTATGAACACACAAGCTGCCTTAATGCAAGATAAAAATGCTTTTACTGCCACGTTTAACCAGACAACTTTAAATGGGACTTTGGTTCATTTTGCTGCAAGCTGCTGTTTGTTCTGTGTGAAGCAGATGTCTGCCTGCCAGTTAGATGTGATGAAATCATGTGGCTGTGTCTGATAATCACTCAGTCAGCCTGAAACATGAACAGAGATGAGCAGAGCTCGAAAAGGTCACAAGTAATTAATAGCTTACGTGAGAGGTCTGAACTTTCCAACACATCCTTTTTTATTTTTTTGTATTATGGTTTGTTTTTTTTCCGGATAAGTTTGCGCATGAAGGCAGTCACATTTCATCAGAGGATGTCTCTCAGATGCCTCCATTCTCCACGGAGACATTGACCTGCACTATGACAAACAAGTGTTTCATTACAATACATCACATACAGTAACTTAATCAGCGATATTCCCAAAACAGAATTGAGACAATCATGCAGAAGACAAGATGAATGTTAGACAGCTAGGATCCATGGCACAAGGTCATAAAGCCACCTGATAGTGGAGTACAAGTGATTATGATCCTGTTCCAATCCACTTAACTTGATTGCTACATTCTCAATTATTTTGATTCCTCAGAGGTGCAACTCATGCACACATGTGGTGAATGTCATTTTCTATTTTCATTGTGATCAGGCTGCACACATGGCCAAACATATGTCATCATCATCATCATAGAAAATCCCCTGGGCGCATCTTTTCTTTCTTTCCTCGGGCACATGCATGACAAAGAAGACGGCAACAATGCAACAATTCCCCCACTGCCACATTTATTAGCATGTAAAATGTGTGTACATGAAGAAAGTTAATGGAATATTCTAAAACCTCCGACGAGACTGTGGATTGACTTATGTGAAGCTGAGTTACCACTGATTGTTTTTATAATAGGCATAGGATATTCGCAAGATTGCGTTAACCCCCCGTGTGTTCACAAAATAGATTATTTTAATGGTACATGAAAACCATGTCAATAAAACAGTTATATCTGCATTTTCAAAAATGGCAACCGAGTATTGACTTTGGCATGCATATATTCACGAAGTGGTTTCATAAATGAGCCCTCTGGTGGATGGATACAACAATATTGATTATGTATTATTTTGTCAGTGGGACCTGTATGATATTTGCCATTATCAATGTAATGGGTTAGAGGTGAACCAATCCAGATGGCGGTATCATTGACTTTGCTTTATGTCTGTACTTGTACTCGTTAACGGAGATGTATCATACTATTTTAAGCTTTCCACAGGTTAAGTATAGACATATATACATGATGATATATTATCGGTATCGGGCATCACTATAGGCCTAGCTAGACCAAAACGACGTTGGCCAAAAGTGACAGACGCTTACCCCCTGTGGTGTCCGGCCGGCTGGAAAAATACACCGCAACGACAGACAGCGTCGCTGACCATTAAATTACCTTCTGCGCATGCATAAGATGTAATACCCTTCCATACCATCGGCGGCAGTAGTCACTATTTCTCATTGTTAGAAAAATCCAACCGGAAAACTGTTGGTCGGGGGCGGATTATGAAAACGTAAACAATGTATTCAGCTATATTCTTCGCTCTGTATGAACTCCCACACAGAGTAAACCATCACGTTCTTGACACGGTATTGTGAAATACTTAAATTGTCAACCCATGCTCTTGTTTAGGAACTTTGGAACTCATTGAGTAGTTTATTCAAGTGAAGCCTGCATGGGACTATTTTTTCTACTTTGACTATATTCTGAACCATGCAATGTTTAGGTGGCATGTTATTTATTTGACTTTTTGGATAATTAAGTCTTTTGAGACTGCTGATTATTTTGATCTGTTAAAAACTGTGTTACTGTGGTAAATTTAAGTTTTTCAGTTATCTTTGTGACTGAGTAATTGTTGTATTGTGCCAGCAGTATTTCTCCATGCTTTTGAAAATATATATACGCCATACGGCAATAATATGGCTGGGTTTGTTTTCAGATAATATTGCATAATAGCGGTCACCATAAATAAATGTAAAAATAAACAGATATTCCATGTGATCGGAATCGGTATCGGTCGATCTCACTCATCTCATCTCATCTCAGTCATAAAACCTGATCGGAACATCCCTAATAATTATGCAAATGATAGTTCTCCAATTGTCTGTTAATCCATCTTTTCATGAAAGGGCAAGTTGGATTTGGAACTGATGCAAAAAAAAAAAAATTGCAAGCTTGGATTTTGTAAAGTAACAATGACTCCCAGTGGATAACTCGACTCTTGGGATTTCTTTGGTTGCCTTTTATGCTGCTTCTTGACAGTAGATATAAAGATCCCAAAATACTCCTCATATTGGGACTCTGTAAAATGCATTATATGGTTGTTTTTTTTCATCCCTATTAATGCCATATGTTGTTGTTTTTTTATTCATAGTACATCCATCCATTAGTTAATTAAACTATAATCTGATTCTTAGATGAATCAAATACTCTAAACTTTAGGTGTCCACGTGAGTATGAATGCTTGTTTGTAAACATGTTCCCTCCGATTGACTGGCAACCAATCCAGCATGTGTCACGCCTCTCGCTCAAAGTCAACTGGACCGACCGACACCCTAACGAGCAGCTTTGAAAGGGAATGGACGAATGCCCGTAATGACTCAGTGGTCAATATCTTAATGTCTTACCGTGTGCCATGCGGAAATCAATCATTTGAAATATGGTTTCTTAAGTGTAACTGCGGTAACAAAAGTATTCCAATTGTTTTCATTCAAACATTCCAACACTTAAAAAGATTAAGCTCAACCATATCAGCATAATATATCAACCTTTAGTTTTTATTATCAGACAGGAGATCATTTAAGGAGAGCTGAAAGCTAACAGAAAGTACATCAAAAGGTGTGGCTATTATTAGGATATGTATGCATATGTATTAGGATATACATGTGATGTTGAGCCGTGGCAGAACTGTACACAGTAATGATATTCTGTGCTTAAGGAACTCCATTATTTGAATTCGAATGTCTGGTCTTTGCAATATTTTTTGTTGTTGTTAAAATATGATTAACATTATAATATGTTTTTCTTTGCAGGTAAAATGAGGTTGAAAGGATTTTATGGTGCATATGTCGACAATGAAAGAAGTTTTTGTTGAATTTGCAGTGCAAGCTAAATGATGTAATAAATACAAGAGAAATCAGTCCTTGATTAAAATTGGGTATTGAGATGGGGTTTCATGTCTCAGAATGTAAATGTAAAGTTGCAAATGAAAACTACTTGACGCAGCATGATGCCTGCTAGATGATATTTAGTCACTAATTATTTTGTATCTACAGTAAGTGTGGGTCATTACATTTGACAGCTAAATTACAATTATGAGCAGAAAAATAAGGATATGTTGCAATCAAATGCAATCAGGATTGCGATGCACTAAGTCACAATCAGCTCAAGTTGCAAAGTAAAAACTGCGACGCCACACTTTGAACAATAAACTGCGCTAGACACTCATTTAGATGACCAGCTGTGCATCTGATTGTAGCTGGTGAAGTAATGAGGCTGATTGCTTAGCGTGCTGAGAGCCACCTGCAGCACAAATGAATTTAAGAACAGGTCTTATGCACAAACAACCATTACCTTTGGAGGAATATAAACCAGTCTGTTTTATGTGGGGGGGTTGGTTAGTGACAGTATGGGAAATATTCATCGATTTCTAAGCTTCATAGTAGAGCAGAAAAATCCATAACACATGAGGAGGGGTTGTGAATGTGCTTGTGTGTGCATGCGTGAATTTGGTCATATGTTCATGGATTTATTATATTTTCCAAGTCATGTGGGTCCGGTTGATGGGGAGAATCTACTGACGGCAACATTGTGATAGCTCTAGTCCAATAGTGTTTTTTTGCTTTGTTTTGTTCCCTGGCTATAGGATGCAGACCGCTGATTCCGACTCACTCATACATTCTGGTAAGCATGAATCAGTAAAAGGCTCTTTCCGGAATCTCTCACCAGTAGTGACAAGGCTTTTATTGAGAGAGAAACACAAACTTTTTTTGATGCATTGCCTGCGTGCCCTCCATGGTGGAGGGCTCGCAGCGGGGTAGGGCAGGTGGTCACCTGTCAAATGTCACCAGGCAGGCAGTTAGAAGCAGCAGGCACACAACGTGGTACAATGCACATTTAAGGGCAAAACGCACACAGTGATTTTAAAAATGCCACATGTGATGCACATAAGGAAAAAATCAGCAAATGTGTGCTTATTGTTCTTACAGGGTGTTGTGTTCTCGTGATAACCAACACTGCACACCACGCACATAACAAAAAGGCCACCCACAATCACAAATATCCTCCTCCAAACCAGATGGATGACAGTACTAAGACTGACCTCGAAATGGAAATAAAGGGAAAAAAATAGTAGTAGACAACAACTAGATTGCAGCAGCAAACACTATTTTTTTCATTGTGGTAAATACCTTGCAAAACAGGTTGTACAAACACTCAACTCAACCTACAGTATTCATGTCCGGCAACAGCGCAACCTTCAGTTCATTTTCTCAATGCGGATTGAACAGACTAGTTGGAGAGTGGACTTTACTCCTCCGCATTGACATTTAAAGCTACAGCTTGAAGTTAACTAATCGCTGATCATGTTTTTGATTCGGCCAGTTTTGGAGACTTTTGACCCGTCTGTTGCCGTTATGGGGTTGTAACGCTCCAGCAGAAAAATGTCTGGTCGATAAGGTGACACAGTCTTCATCTGTACGGTATGAGAGTACGGAAAAAAATAAGATGGTGATGGATCAGCATTGCAGTTAACCCGTCCAATCAAAACTAGTCTTAACAGATTAATTACCAGCGGTTTTGGGAGTGCGGGACTGGCAGCGGCGCAAGTATATCATCTTTGTTGCCAATGTGTTATATCCAACGTACGTACGTACTATGATATAGTTTGCCAAAACTGACATTGCTAGCAAAATATGCTAGTCTGTTCAAACTACTCAATACAACAAAAGTGAAAGCGTTTGGTATCTGGCTACGATGCCGTGTCTTAAAACAAGATAAGACCGACCAATTTGTTAAAGCGGACCATGTGCATGGCTCCCACTAATTACAACTACATTTAGCGTAACGTTTGAATCATTTGTTTATATTTGTTTTTTGTGCCAGTACGTCAAAGTATGACATTATGTGAAACCGATCAGTGGTGCAAAAAAAAGGCTGGGGAGTCAGGGATCGCTGCACTGTACTAAAAATAGATCGATGACATCATCAACTTCAAATCGACTTTCAACACAATGATGTCGGCTACAAAAAAAAATCTTTAGTCATTCAACCCCTAGTGCACGCATACCAATAATCGGCAGAATTATCGATACGGATTTGAGCACAAATGGTCCCATTCTCGGATGGCGATAATGATGGCATGTTACCCGCAAACATGGTAAACCAAAAATGTGTTTAATATAGGCAAATGACTGCCTCTGTTTGGATGCTACCTGTCGCTCCAGTGTCATCATTTCGTTTCAGTTGAAGCGAACCAAAGTTTGTTTGGAATGGTATTCTTGCGAAAACAGTCTTAAAGTACTTTTGCATTATGTTTGAAACCATCTACAGCATGGTTCTTCAATCCTGTTCCACGAGGGCCGCTGTCCTGCCTGTTTTCCATCCCTCCATGCTGCGACACACCTGATTCAAATCATCTACATTGTTATCCAGCTTCTGCAGACCATGCTTATTATCCGATTATTTGAATCAGTGAGAGATGAAAAACAGGCAGGATAGGGGCCCGTGAGGAACAGGGTTGAAGACTCCTGATATACACCATTCTCCATCTTTATGAATACCTAAACCCAAATTGATTTTTTTTTTACACTTTGAAGTTTTCATTTCGTACAACTCCTATGTGGTGGGACCTCTGCTCTTCATGCAAGGTTTGGTTTTCTTCTCAGGAGCTTTGGCAAGGCTGCTTGAAGAAACATAAAGGTCTTCAACCTTACAGCATCCTGAGGCCTCACAAAGAATCACACATCACGCATCGTTAAAGGTAAAGCCAAAAACTATGACATTGGGAATCAGCATGATCAGTAAGTCTGTATCATCCATTCCATGCCGTGCGAAACCTTGTTGGTCTTTTTCCATTAGAAAGCTCTTGTGTGACAAGCTAAGGTGACAACCTACCCAAGGGTCAGTATGAGACACAAACACAGAAGGCAGCAGTGACTCAAAAAATGAGTAGCAAAGTATTTCTTTTGCAAATTAAAGGCTGTTGACACTTGGCGTACTGTGCATCGCTTGCAGAGTCAATTAAACACTAAGGAGCATTTAGGGAGAGAATATTACTTGTATAAAACTCCATAATGAGTGCTCTTTTCAGACATAAACCCTGGAGTGCCGTACCATCATCTCTAAGGCTTGCCGAATCAGTGGACTGTTTCCAAAGGGCCTTTTTAATAAGTTTATTAACGTGCTGCTATGTTTTTTATCAATTGTTTGATTGCTCCGTATTGGTTGCCATAACATTGTTACGTTGTTTTGAATCTGCTACCTGTGTATAAATCCCTGAATGGTTTAAGCCCTGAATATGTCATAGAAATGCAGATTGAATATAAACACAGAAGGGCTCTGAGGTCTGCAGACTTGGGTCAATTAGTGGAGGCTAGAGTTTCAAGTGAACATGCTGAAGCTAAATTTATCATGTCTTCTAATCATTTCTAAAATGATTTATTTTCTTTTAGTGTGTTTAAATGTTTACAATGTAACTTTTTGAACATTTCCTGTTAGCGTGTTTAAAGATTGTCATTGAACGTTTCTTAGTAATTCTGCTAAGCTTCCTTGCTCTGCTTCTGAATTTGTTAATTGTTCTGTTTATAAATGCTTTTAGGTGTTGGAACTTTGCTTGTGTGAAGCACATTGAGTTGCCTTGTTGTATGAAATGTGCTATAAAAATAAAGCTGCCTTGCTTTGCCATGCCTTGTTCACTTCGTTTTTACAGTCAGTGTTACCGTTGTACCCATGTATTTTATTTATTTAGCTGTAAGGTTTGTGTGCTCAATTTCAACATTGCAATAGCCTTGGAAATGCATCAGCAAGGGTAAATAAAAAGGGTAGAGTCAATAAATGTCTTCGTAATTCAATACAAATCTAATAATTTAGTTAAAAAGACAGCTGAATGATGTTGTTAATGAACGTAATGATGATTACATGCTCCAATACTTGTCTCGCACAGGGCGCCATTCAAGATAGTAAAGCAAGTGACTGAAAAACAGACTTGACTCAAGACACGGACAGTAGACTACTCTGTATTTATTTTTCCTTTCCTCTTCCTTTAGGGCAAAAGAGTCAATAATCCACACCTCATTCCTGCTTCCAACGCCTTCCGACCAAACACTTGTACAGTAAGTACGAGGAAATCACATTACCTCAACTCAGCCTCCCTGGCAAGCTGCTTCTTCCAGTGTAATTGCCCTGGTTTGATTGACAGGACCACTGACCCAACTTTCCCATTGATCAGATCGCCTTTGCTGCAATTTTACACTATGGAATCCCAGCAGGGATAGAAGTTACACATTTTATTTCAGTTTCTTGTGTGACTCTCACAGGAATGGAGAAATCTGCCACAGGCAATTCCCCCCAAACCTTGGCCGGTTTCCTTTTTTCATTGACCTTGATAGTGCTCTCTAAAGCTTAAGACTTCCATAGCCTTCATCAGCACCAAGTTAAAAGCTATACTTTAAGTAAAGGCACAATTTTTGACTAAGGCTTGCTGTTTACGCTGGAATAGAATGTTTCTGCTTTCAGCACATAAGAATGGTAAAATCTACAAAACAGATGCAAGTAAGCAGATAACTAGCATGCTAAATCAGGCAAAACTGTACAAAAACATACAAAATATCTAAATGCCTAATGACAGCCCTTTTATTTCCTACTATTTCCCATTCATATATTGCCTTTCAAAAATATCTGTTGTTTTTTAAGTGTTGAGCTTCTATAGATGGTCAGAGGGTGTACAAAAGATACTAATAAATGACTAGTCCATGCCTCATTTTACATTGGCACACTACATTGCCGAAAAAATAAAATCAGTCAGGAAATCAATAGGAAATGTAACAGTTTACTACGCAAGAGTGCTATTGCATTTTGAAAGGCAGCATAAAATAGTCATCAGTCACACACCAGTATCGAACAGGTGCCGAGGACTAAGCGGAGCGTCAGACTGGATCGAGCCTTTTCGGCTGCTGGTCCTTCCCTTTGGAATGACCTCCCATTGGATGTTAGGCAAGCCCCCTCTCTGTCCAGTTTTAAAACCCGGTTGAAGACACATTTCTATTCTCTGGCTTTTGATCCGGCCTGAAATTTTCAGCTCTTTTCTAGTGTCTATTATACATAGTGTTTCATATTAATTTATTGATTCCATTTTGTTGTATTATGGCTATTTTGTTGTTTGTATGTAAAGCGCTTTGTTACAGCTCTAGCTGAAATGAAATGAAATGCGCTGTAAAAATAAAATTGTATTGTATTGTATTGTATTGGATCAGGAATATTAAGCAGACAACTGCAAGTTTGCTGAACAAGGACCACATTTTTTAGTATTTTTTTTTTTACACAAAGAAATTTCATAAGCAACTTGATTGTTTGAAGTTTATCAGGCATGGAAAAACTTTCTCCGAAAGTGATTTTATGTGACCATCTACTATTACACAACTATTTGACTTGACTCCTCTATAAGAGAAAGCCGTGATGTTGATTGTTTTCTTAATGAAATACATTTGCTCAAATAGCAGCCACTTAAGAAAAATAAATGCCTCCCTTTTTCCACCACAAACGGGTTGTGCCTGTGATTATCTCAGTTCGTTGACAGTACTGTATAATCAACATACAGGCATAGAGTTAACTGTTGAGCCCATTAGAACTCTGTTGCTAACCAAAAGAGCGGCACATAAGCATGAATACAATCGCTTACTACTTGTCGCATATGGTAAATTAGTTCCCTGCGCAGTAATATAGAATTAGTCTAGCAAATGAGGGAGAAGGGCAAATGCAAGGAGGCAATAAGATTTTTGTTAAAAATGAATTGATGGTTGGACCAGGAAAACGCAACTATGTGGTGTGCTTAAATTATTCGATCTGTTTGTATTTAGGCTCCTAAATAGATAATATTCATCGAGTCTTCCACTTAATCCACTCCTGGTGCTTTCACGGAAACCACAACAAAAACTCATTCGCTCACACTGTGTGATGCAACCAACATCCCAAAAAAGCTTTTTAATTCCCCGAGGCCACCTGAGGAATAAGATCAGACATGAAAATGATCCTACATCATTTAGGCCGAGCAATGATCTTATCATTCTTTTTATAGACTGAAGTGCACGCCCCATTAGATGAAGGGCACTTCCCCCTTTGCAGGCTGGTGCACAGGGTCCCTGAACAGTAAGAACATCATTAATGATTCTGTTCATAGCACCGGGGCTACTTAGCAGCACTTTGTTGGTTAAGCATCTCTACTTGTCTGCCTGGTTGCTTTTGGACATTCTAAATGGTTTGATTTTTTTTTTTTACTAGAGACTGACATTGTTAGTCTTACAGAGAGTCGCACCCTCCATTTACCAAGACAATCAGATTATCCTTATCTTGGCATGGAACAAGAAAAGAAAAAGGCTTAAACAGCTACTGCACCTACTTAATTCCATCATGCAAATTATTTTTCTTTGGTCTTTGCTGTGCACGTACAGTATGATGCAACAATGAGTTTACACAACAGCACACTCTTAGGGAAAGTAGCAGCAGTGCTGAACTTTCTCCATTAATAGACAATGTATCTTCCCATGAATTGATAACCATGAAGGCTTTTATAGATATTTTTGTAATCTTTTCATGTTTATTGCAAGTCAGTGATTCTTAATTGTGAGCCCTCTGAGAGCTTTTTTGCAGGGCACGGTTGACGCCAGGCACGGTTCAAACCAAACAATTATTTGCATATTATTGTGACTTAGATGAAGATCAGATCACATTTAATTACCAATTTATGCAGAAACCAGTGCCCGAGGCGAGACATTAATAAACATTCATCAATTCATTTCCTGTTCCACTTCTTCTCACTAGGGCCACAGGTGAGCAGAAGCCAATCCCATCTGATTTTGAGTGAGACTTTAGGCACACCCTGGACAGATTGCCAGCCAAGCACAGGGCCAGATTAAACATACAAATCAAAGATGCGAAATAATTTATTGCAAAAATCACATCGTATAAAAAAGTGAAACTTGTCACTGAGTGTGGAACAGCACACAGACGTCGGACAATACCTGATGTATCGATACCATTCATGATAAGTATTTGCCAAGGGACTTTCAGGGGAAGTTTAACCGGAGTAATGGAAATAAAAATGGAGGTCCATGACATTTTGACACCAACTCTCCTGGCGCACTTGTGTAGCAGCATGTGTAACTATAATGAGCGGTGGCTAACCTGAGTTCTTTAATTCTATAAAGAATATGACATTTTTTTAACAACCAAAGTCCCTGTGATTATAGTATGTGTATCTATTTAAGGTTTGTCAAAACGTACTGAATTCAACAATTGATCATCTGTGCCATCTACCTCTCACAAAGTACAACTCCAATAATGCCTCTAGAACTACTCTTACTCTTTGAGGACACTAATATCTTTGATAAAATTATTGGACTTCACAATTATCAATATTACATATAACCACAATTTCCAAGTAGGAAATAAACACACTTATCTAAAAACACAGAACGTAATTATAGAAATAGAAAAATGTAGAAAATAAATTGTTCTCTCAAGTTGTTTTGTTTCACAAATAAATCCATTTTATCTAATCCAATATTTAACACAAAATGTCCACATACACAATATTAATGTAACATCCCAATAAATTTTCCCTACAGCTGGCAACCACTAAAGTCACATACCCCAGTGTCACGTAACCTTGCTTTGGCCAGATTGATGCTTGAGTACGTACTAGTCTACAACAAACTGGCTCCTTCACCCAAAGGCAAAAATAAGCAAAGGTACCTTTTAATGAAACAGGTTCACTCCTGTGGGACTCCACACGGCAGGAATGAGGAAAGCAAGAGATGAGATTCCACGTCCAACATGCGATGTCAGTCAAGTCTTCCCAGTCCACAACACTGTACGGCTCCGGCCAGGACCCTGTCGTCCTCCGCAACGTCCTATATTAATCCACACAGGTCTCACTTGTTGCGTTAGCTTGTGGCTAATGGCGTAGCAAAGTCCATGTGCACTGATTAGCCTCTGTGTTAGCGGCTAATTCCACGATCGGAAGTCTTCTACTGAGTAATCCACTCAAACTGATCAACTCTATTACTGCCAACGTTGTGAAAGAGTCCCGGTCAAACACTTTGGCCAACAGTGATAGAAGTCCACTTTTCTGTACACTTCTAAACGACTCGACTCATCGGCCGTTGTTGGCTCTCTCTCTCTCTTTTTCTCGATCTCTCCCTCCTTCGCGATCTCCGTCCGAAAATATTTGCTATTTAATAACATTATCCAACATACAACCTTCCAATATTGAGAAACCTCAAAACCTGATTGCTGGTAGACATATTTTGACTTTATATTCAATTTCTATTAATTAAACTATGAACTTATGAATCCACATTGGCTTGAAACAAGTCAGTTTTAACTTGGTTACACTTGCACCATCTGCGGTTCAAATCAGTTCATGTGGAAATGGCGGTTACGGTAGTGTTAACCCAAGGGATCTGTTGAGGACCTCTGAATCATTAATGGAGAGAAAAAAGACTTGAAACATTAAATCAAAAGCAAGCTGAACTTCACATGAACCAGACGGGTTGCGTTTCACAAAGTCTCTGACAGGCGGCAGGTGACACGGGAGAAGGTGTTTCATAGGGCATATTACAAAGGAATGCGCCAGACAGATAGTTGATGCACTGCGTCGCCGTTGAGTAGATTTTGCCCGACAACAATGGTGGAAAAGGCAAGACGATTGTGTCAGTCGAAGGTTGGTCTCGTTGGACTGTAAGGAAACATAAAGAGACCTCTCAACATTTGTCTCCCTGTGAGCTCAACTTCATGTTCCTCCTTAGTCTGTGAAATGAAGAGGTTTGACAACAACTTTACATTTCATAGAAGCAGTGTCACAAATCAAGTGGAAAAAAAATGAAAATGAACATAGCATTCGACATCTGTGGCTGTTCGCATCTCCTGTGTTTATTAATGTGTCTGTCAGATTGAATTCAATGGGAAAAGACGGATTAAAATTCCCACTATTATCATAGCAACAAGCACAGATGATGTCATATTCTAAAGATAGCTTATTACTTTCCTCCCTGAAGTCTAAACCCTATTTATATTTGTGCAAATAAGCATTTAAATAAAATGATGGTATCGTTCAGTAATAAAAATTGTGTTTTTCCTCCCACAGCATCAGTGATAAATCTAATTCCACCAACCATGCATTTTATTGCAAGCAGTAGCTAGGTTTTATTTTCCACCTTGATGGTGGGCTGCAGCGAATATTGGCTTGGGCATAATGATTAAATGAGTGAAAAAGGTTTGTGCATCCATTACAAAGTTCAGCTATAGGCTATATGCACAGCACCAACATATAGTTATTACTTAAATGGAAAACGCAGGACCCTGTGATTTAAAAAAAAAAAAAAACAGCTCTTTATTTCTTCACATCTTAATGGCTCTTTGTGCTAAAAACGAATAGATAGCACCTGTTTTGAAACTAGATATTTCCATGCTCGGTTGCATAAATGACTCATACTTAGCTGCAGGCCCATTAATCTTTGATCAGAAAGAAAATTAAGTTCAGGATACTCTTGATCCCCAAATGACACAAAATAATCACAATAAATAATCAATTGGCATTTTTCCCTAATGGAAAAAAAAAAAAAAAAAACATGTACATAAAAACATGCCACCAAATTTGTCAGTGCCAGTTTGTTCAGCCCTCCATCCCATACATTACATTTCCATACCGAAGATCTCAGTTACAGTTTCTTCTGGTGTACATAGTAAATCAAACAATAATGCAACAACAATAAATGTTTCTTAATGATCACGAAATCGGCTTGTGTAAAAATAGAACAAGTATCCCCAAATGAGTTTTTTTTGCAAAAGATTTCAAATTAATCCTCTTTTTTCTTTCAAAAATACAACTATCATCTAAGAAATTATTCATTGAGCATGTCATCTTTAAGAAAAAAAAATCTTCCACTTGAGAGACAAGCCATGTGCCATTGTTGTTTTTTGGACTTATTAATATTCAAATTGCACTCTTTACATAATTTGTTCCTGGAAATGATCTTATCTATTGCCCCAAACCTGAAAGAATTTAATCATGCACAGAAAGCCACTCATTAAAGATTTAGACATAAAAATGTTCAGCGGCCCTCAATTGAGACAGAAATTATCATTGTTATTTTCTGCTTTCAAAATCAGTCTGGTTCCACATGATTGGATTGCACAGTTAAGGTACAGCTTGTCGTCTAACTGCCAAGTATAAATTAGGATGGCGAAGAAAAACTGCCCCATTTTCTAATCAGAATTTTTCACAGTGGTTGAAAAAAAAGGGCCTCTATTGCTCCAGGGAATGATTTTTCACTTTGAATTACTCACTGTGTCCATTCATCTCCCGGCCAATAAAGTCCAGGATCCTGCACACACCTTGTCATCTTGGAGATTTGCTGTCAGTACAGATGAATTACATTTGATATCCGCTCTACTGTGCTCCTACTGGCCATAGCAGGCTAAAGCCTATTGCTAAGTGACACCAAAAGTGCTTTGCAAATTCATTCAAAACATTATATTCAAAGGAGGAGCAGGACAAATTATGCATTAGATTTCAAAACAGAACTATTCCTCTGCAAAAAAAATTAAAAGACTTTTCAAATAAAAAGTTGTAAGAAATCCTTCATAATGAAAGTGACAATCAATATTAACAATTATGTATTTTCATCCTAAACCCCAAAGCGATAACTATTTCAAAAGAAATGTGTACAATGTGCAAATGACAATCTGTAGAATTGTTGAACAAAAACCTGTATTTATACAAACTTTGAAACCATCTTACATGATTTATCTCAGGTCAGATGTCATTAATAGAATCAGTTGGGGTGTTGTTTTTGTGGCACAGATCCCTAAAAACAGTGCTGTCAAGTTAAAGTTTTTCAACAATTTAATCGCAACATTTCCCATAATTGATCACGATTAATTTTATTTTTCAACTACAATTTTTTTACGAAGCTTGGAACCGATATTTACTTAAGTAAAATTTGGGAATTCATGTAGAAAAAAATTAAAAGAATATTTTGATTCAAAGACGGTTCTAATAGCTTTTTTTTATCATTGGATACGATTTTTTTCCTGTAAAATACAACTGTTGAACTGTACACCAAAGACGTACAAATAAACATGGTATTTGAATTTGCCTTTGCAAAGTGCGCAAATTACTTTGGATTCCTCCCATGAGCCATCGGGCAACTTTTTAAAGTAAAAGTCCATCTTTGCGACAGTGACTCTCATCTAAGTTTGACTACAAAGTGAGCAGAGGTCAGCTGCCACAGGAAGTAAATAAAACTAAAACCGTAAATAAAACTGAGTTAACTGAATTTTTTAAAATGTGTTATGAAATTTAAATTAATCTCCATAGTTAACGATTTAACTTTGACAGCCCTACTAAAAACACAAAACAATTCACCATCCCAAGACTTACATTCACCTCTTGCTGGTCTTTTAGTGACACAAAAAGCTACAAAAAAAAAAAAAAGTCAACAGGTTCTAAAGCATTCTCTATTCCGACTCCAATACTCCGGAATACTCTACCCACGGAAATGAGAGTGGCTATAAATATTTAAATCTCGACGTAAGACTTATTTCTACTCTCTCCCATTTGGTCAAACCACACCGAGTATGCAAATAGCCTCTCACCTTGCCTCACCCCTCTGACGTCTGAACTCTGGCCTGTCTAAATGCCACTTCACTCCCCTGAACTCCACCCCGGATTGCTCAATCACAGGGCACCCAAAGAGGTAGACAACCTTTGACTCTGATTTTCACAATTATGGTCACTGAGTGAGAACCAGTCCTTTGAACCGCTACAATACCGATTACTGTCATGCATGTGGTGGATGGACACCATTCAAAATATCTACGGTTCTCATGTTGAGAATTTTCCTCTGTCCCATTTATCTCTTTATCATGTGACAACGCAACCCCCAGCACCCCCCCCCCCCCCAACCCACCAAGCAGCCATAATCTGAGCTCAGTGCTCAAATTGTCAATAAATGTCAAGGCCAGCCGTTTTGTACAGTAAATGCTTGTCGTCCTCCGGCTAGCGTCAGCTCACCATCATGCTGATTATTTTTATTTGTTTCTCTCAAGTTCTCTTTTGCATTCCCAGGTGATATCAGTATTAAATTGCTTTTTAGGTCCAGAAGCTTCTCAAATGCATTAGAACTTGTAATGGACTTTGCCTTGGTGAAGGCGTCACACGCTTTATTGATCGTGCCTGTTGGGTAAGGCTGAAACGTCTTCACACTGATGAATAATTCATTGCTGCATTACATTTATTGTCCTAATTGTTCCAATGTTTTGATGGCAAACTGCTCGGGAGGAAACAAGGCTGACTGTGTCTCTCGCTGTAGAATTTCAAAATCGGAATTGTATAATGTGATCATTTTTCAAACGACATATTTGTATGTATGCATTATGAAGATGATAACTTGTGCTGGCTGAAAGGCAAACAAAGTTTCAGAAGGGTGACGCCTCTTAGTTTTAATTAAAAACCACAGACAGCTTAATTGTTGTGCAGTTGTGCACTGGTGGCCCGTGATTGCTTCAGACAGAGAAAATGAGATGGCAAGAGGTGTTGCTGCAGATATTGCTTTCCAGTTTGTGCCCCATGGTGTCAGCATCATGTCTGGACTATAACCAATTTATCTCGGAAACTTTGTTTTGGAGTAATGAAGTGCCCTCAGATTTGTTCATTTGTTTGTAGATAGGTGAACACCTCAGGGATAAAATGTCACTTGAACTCGTACTTTATGTGCATATGAAAGTCAAGTGAGGCAATTAAGTAGTTTTCCTTATTTGCATCTCATAAAGTAAGTCACTTTTGAAAACTACTGTGGTGGAATCTACTTGGTCTAAAGAGTTAAATATGGGATGTAATTCAGGACAGGTTTTTAGAAATATGTAAGATAGCATGCATATTTATGAAAATGTCAGCTATTGGCATATATTTAGCTGATTGTGCATCTCCACGAGCAGCCTGATTTAGCCATAATCCATCATTATGCCATGAAGTAGCGCTTGTCCCAACATCTCACTTTGTTGTCTGTCAATGAAATTATTCCCAAACACAAAAAGTAAGAGGTAGCGTCAAAGTCATTTGTGGGTCTTGAGCTTACTGTATGTCAGAAATGTCAAACTCTAAAATCTATCATACAGATATTAATGTCATTTCACCAGCATCTGAATGCAACAACCTTCAAAAAGTAGATGATCTCACATTTAAATCAAATAATGCAACATACAAGTGCACCTTACATTGTCATTGATTGTTGTGTGAGCGCCTGTGAATCGGCAGCCCAGAAAACCCATATGCAAATTAGCTCAGACTTGGCGCTCAAATTTGATCAAATGCTTGTCAGACATCTCAGTCAATATGGCCAAGCACATTAGCTCAGTGACACCTGACATGCCTGCTTATCCCTCCTCGGGGTGAGTGCAGAAGTTAAATTATAAAACTTTGCCCAAGGCCATTGCAAAGTGGCTAAAATTGGTGTGAGTCAGCTGTTTGACTTCATCGAAAAATGCTGCCTAGAAACTTTGGCTTTAACCCTAAATGAATTCCATTTGAATGAATTTGTATGAACACAAGGTAAAGTAGATGCAGATAAGATTTAGAGTGCCACTCTATGTTAACAAGATAAAGTCGCTTACCAACAAGTTCTTATGAAAACGTATTAGGAGCACAGTTGTCAAACATTATTCATGTGAAGTACTAATTTTAAACTGAAAGTCAATCCAAACATATTTTCTTCCAGAATATGTTCTATGCAGGCCCACTACTTCAAATACGGCATTCTGATTAATATTGCGTTTTTGGATTATAAATTAAGCAGCAAAATGCACCCACTTTTAGCTACCTCAGGGGGCGGCCATTTTGTTACTTCTGTCGATGGAAGATGACATTGAAGTTGCTCCGGGCTTGGATAACAATTAATCACAGCTCACTTGTTTTCTGACACTGAGCTATGATTGGTCGTTATCTGAGCCCGGAGCATCTGTGATGTCATTTTCAGTCGACAGAAGTGACAAAATGGCCGCCTCCTGTGCTAGCTAAAAACAGGTGGATTTCTCATATTCCTTAAACGTAATATTAATCAGAATGCCGTGTTTAGACTAGTGGGTCGGCATAAAACATATTCTGGAAAAAAAATATGGCTGAGTTGAATTTCGCTTTAACTCATTCACTGCCATTGACGTATTTATTTATCTTTTCACAGTCCAGCCACTCAATCCCAGGAATTTATTTATATTTTTTTCAAATTTTTTCAAACATTAGGGTAAAAGAGGGTCTGAAAATGTCTGGCAGTGAATGAGTTAATGAAGTTTCTCTGACAAGATCAAAAGTTAGGTTGCAAACACATGCCCATGAGCAAGGGATGTTTAAAAGGTAATGTCAGCCACGTGTTTTCTCAAAGTGTAAGTGCACGTGGCAAACCCGCTGTGTTGGGAGCGCTGAATTGTCATTGCGAGGATTAATAAAGAATGAGCTTCTTTAATGTTTCGCCTGAGTGAGCTCATAAAAGCTGACGTGGCAAAGTCAGAGATGTCAGAGATGGAATACAAATAACACCAGGAGCAATAAATGTCACTGCGTTATTTTTGTGTTTGCAAGGCATGCAGGAAATGGGAGCGTTGGGTGGTTTGTGATTTTTACTCATCAGAGGGAGCTTTGTTGTCATGTGAGATCCGTCCTTCATCTTATTGTGACAGTAGAATTTCTTCAATGACCTTTTGCAAATGTGTTCCTCCAGGCATCATGTCACCCTTTCCTTGTGGCTTTCCTTCATCATCTACCCAATTACACATTCAGAATCATTTAAATGGCTGATTTGCCATCTCAGTTCAATCTGGAAGATTTTAGCCTCACAACAAGCTGTTGCCCTTGTTTGGATGGGCATCTAATTGAACATCAGCTATTTTTGTGGGCCTCCAATTCTTATTTTGGTCAGAGGGCAGCCCATTTGTAAAACGGTGTTATTATGTGTAATGAATGTTAAGTTACTGAATAACATTTGTCGATAATGTAGTTCCCTGGGTCAGACATATGGAGCTTGTTTGTCTAGTACGGTTTGACATTGCAAAGCCAAATGCACTTTTATTGAAATGCACAAAATTTCTCTCACTGAGCACAATGACAATCTTCCTGTGCCGACACATTGTATATTCACATAAAATGTTAAACTGAATAATATGATGTTCAATATGAAGTAATTGAATAATAATATATATATTTTTTTTGTCATGATCCAAGATGGGTGGGCAATCTCTCAATCTGGGTGGGCCTGTGCATACCCAGGCCCACCCATGGCTCCGCCCCAGGTTGGAGGCATGCTTCTATGTATTACAGTCACAATGCAGCTGAAGCATACAAGCCTGGCGCTATATATTTGAGTTTGCGCTTTCTGTATTTTGTTCGTCTTTTTTTTTTTTTTAAATAATGTGAGTTGTTTATTTTTCATCCTGTTCTCCAAAATGGTTTGCGTGAAGAATAAAGGAATGTTTTTGGCTGTGTGTGCTACTTGGGGACGCTCACAGAATTGGAGGAAAGCAAAAGTTGTTTGAAACATGCAGTGGGTTACAACACAGACGGAATTCAAAGTTTGTGTTTCTTTTTGAATTTATTGTCCTGCAGCTGTGATGTCACATTATGTACAGAGCTCATTCAGCCTTCTGCTGTGCTTCGCAGATATACACACTTGCAGTGGAAATGCTAACCAAATCATGGAGTAGTTACAGCACCCATTCGGTTGAAACATTGCAATAGGTAAGGTAATTACAGCTAACTGCGGTGAAAAAAGGAGGTGTCTATTTGGGGAGAGGCATTTATTTGTTCAAGTGTGTGTGCCTTTTAAAGGGTTGATCAATGTTAATGGGTAAGCAATTTATCACTAACATTTTGATTCTGTTCCCATGTAGCACGGGCTGTAAACTGAAAATAATTCATAAGTAATGATGTTCTCCAACGACCTCCGTGAATTCAGACACAATTAGTCAACATAAAGTAAAACATTCAAGACCCACACACACAATAAAAGCTAGAATGCTACATTATAAGGCACACACACACACTGGCAAATGCACACACATTCATTGTGTCTGGGCCTTAAACTATGATCCACCAGAGACACAGAAAACGCAGACAGAGCCCTTGGGCTAGAAGGGCCTTAGGCAAAAAAGAAACTTAAATCAATTTCATTTGATTAGGTGCCTCGGTATACACTACATCATTAGAATTCTATTAACGCAGGCATGGATTTTCCAATGAATTTAACTGCAGGCAAATGGTTGGGCATAATTGTATGAAATGAAATCAAACTCGGTTCAAAATACAAGTGTGAATTTCTTCACTTCTCCGCCCTTTGCAGATAAGGACTTTGGCTCATCCTTATCCGGCATGCTTGATCTTTTCCCTTTTGCAATGCTACATCGTGATATGCTACTAGAATGCAAATTTTTTTTCTCTCACTTTCCATCATATCAGTTTCGACTCAGCGGGTTTGTGTTCGCAGGGCAAAACAGTCGTGCTGTTGCATAATTCTGTTGCGATAAACAGATTGTATGCATGGCATTAATTACAGCTCAAAGAGGTTAAGCGCTCCAACAATGCTTATAATTATTATTCCCCTACTTTTATGTAGTATTTTTATATCAGTCACATAACGGCTGAAAGGCCTAGGCCAAGCTGAGAGGTGGTTTAAGAAGATTCATTGACAAGACAAATGTGGGCTACCAGACAGAAGATGATTCTGAATGGAGGTAATGAGAAAACAGACTTGGGCTTGGACTCGGCCTTGACTTGGACTCAGATCTCTGTGACTCAAACTTGACTTGGACTGAATAAAGATGGACTTGACTACAGCCCCGATGAGCACTTCTCCTTTGCCGAGATAGTCCCTCATAGGTGTGGTCTATCAAGATGCTAATGGATGCCCACAATTAAAGGCCACACTAAAATGTTCCATTTTACTGTATTTTGGGGGTTAATATGTGGTGTGACCAACATTTGTCTTATGAATTGCCACACATTTTCTTTGCATAGAGTTGATCATATCGTCGATTGTGGCCTGTGGAATACATGCACCGCTCCTCTTCAATGGCTGCGCGAAGTTGCTGGCTAACATGTCAATGAGTAACATGTCCGGCGGTTATGCTGGCCATCCAAGAAGTGGGATGTTTTCCAATGAAGGTGGATGGATTATCGCAGCAAAAGTGAAGTGCTCACTAACACAAATTTCGACAGATTTGTGAGCAATTGGCACATTCAGGGTAGGCGTGCATTTGAACACCTCTAAAAACACTCACGCTAGCAAAACAATCTGGTCTTTAGGTGTCAACTGTGCAATACTAATGACCTAATTTGAGTGTACTGTACCCTCTACAAAAAAACAAGCCAAATCATGATGCTGGCAGTATCATGATTCACCCTGGGCATGGTGTTCTTCTGGTGATGCGCAGCGCTGAACTTTTCTGTCTTTGATTTCTCTGTGAATACTTAGCCTACTTTTTTTTTCTTTTTAGAACATTGATCACAGTAAAACACTCCGTGAGCAACACTGGCACAATGCGTTGCAACTTTAATGCAGTATACTCATGAAATATTTGTGCCTCTCAGCCCAGCAACACAGCACTGACTGATTGCCCGCTTGCACCATCTCGGAAGGTTTCCCTGTGCTGAACGGACGCTGCATATATCCACAGAAATGCAAAGTCACCGGTGAAGGTCACAGTCCATTAGGCTGCGAGGATGGAGGACAACGTCTGGACAACTGAATCGACAATTGAAATGAATGATTTTCTGGATCGGATTAATTTAATTTCAATGTTATAGTGGTATGGGTAGTGTTAGTGTTTTAATGAGTGATTTCACAACACCTTTGCAAGATTTAATTTAGGGATTTGTAATCTTACAGCTAGGTTTTAAAGATACACTGTGTTTAAAAAACAAAAAAGAGAGCAGTATATTTTGGGTTATAAATAACAAAATGTGGGGTCAAAAATGGAACGATCCACTAATTACGTCAATTTGACCCACCTTATTACGTTGTTTTGTACAAAACAGCCCCATTTTTTAAGGTTGTTTTGGACAAAACTACCCATATTTGGGAAGTTGGGTCAAATTGACCCAAGTAGTGGATCGGTCCATTTTTGACTCGAAATTGTGTTCTTTTTCAACCAACTGTTTTTTGAGTGCAGGGTTAACTGTGCCAGTGGTAGCCAAATCCATTTCACTGTCCTCTATCTTTGTGTTCCTAATGGTGATCACATGGCACAAGTGTGTCAGACTCGTATGTCCATTCCCCAGACCTGAATCCAATCGAACACCTCTGGGACATTAGGTCTCATTCAAATTACAGCTGCCATGTCACACAATGGACTACTCCGGGAGTTGGCTGATGCCCTGATTCAGGTTTGGAAGGAGATCCCTCAGGAGGACATCCGTCATCTCACCATAAGCAAGCCTTGACATTGTAGGGCAGGGGTCTTCAATCCTGTTCCTCGAGGGCCGGTGTCCTACCTGCTTTCCATTTGTCCCTGCTGCAACACACACCTGATTCAAATTATCAGGAGCGTTATCCAGATTTTGTAGACCTTCGGTGAATATCTGTCGCAGGGAGAGATGGAAAACAGGCAGGACACCGGCCCTCGAGGAACAGGATTGAAATCTCCTGTTGTAGGGTGTGCATACAGGCATATGGAGGCCACACACACTACTGAGCCCCATTTTGAATTGCCTTGCACAGAAGTTTCCACTTATATTGAGTATTATTCTGAATTCACACTGCCATGGTGTCATGTTTGGGTTTTTTTGTTTTATTTTCTCAGCTTTTGTCTGTTTTGTCATTTTGAATTGTCTTGCACAGAGGTTTCCACTTATATTGAGTATTATTCTGAATTCCCACTGCCATGGTGTCATGTTTGGGTTTTTTTGTTTTATTTTCTCAGCATTTGTCTGTTTTGTCAATGATTGTGTCCACCTGTCTGCATTCCACCCCCTAGTGTTAGCCAATCAGCTCCCTCCTACCTTGTGTGTCTCATCCAGGTGTTTCTCGTTGTCTCATCAGTATGCTTGTATTTAAGTTAGTAGTTTTTGTTCAGTTCTTGTCGGATCGTTGTTGCTGTCATGTTGTTTTGATTGTCAGTGGTTCTTTGCTACTTTGAGTTTTGGACTTTTCTAGATTTGTTCGTGGTGGTGTTTTGTTAATAAATATTTTCAACTGTACGCCCTGCTTCTCCTGCCTCCCTGCATTTGGATCCATCCATGACATATGGGTTCTTTTTTTTTTTTATTTCCAAGGGTCAATATTGTTTTTTTCTACTATGTAATGAAATAAGATTTTCACTTTGAATATTTCATTCAATGAGACCGTTATTCAACAGTGTACAGTCACTGACATTGCCTTTACATATTACACACTTCACAACCATGGGAAGAGCATTGCTACTTTATAAACTGAAACAGACTAAATTGACAGTCAAAGTAAATAAAAACATTTATTCTGCTGGTAAACTTCAAGTTTGATTACTGCACTCGCCTTTAAACTGGATAGGTCAAAACATATGTATTTGTAAACGATTTCCAGCTGAGGTTTGTTTTTCAGCTATATCAACATTCCACCCTTCCATGACCTTGTCTCAAGGTCCCCAGTGGGCAACAGGATAAACCTCCAAGTCCACTTGTGTACATAATCATGTTTTCCACAGCGATACATCTGCTGCAGTCACAGATGAGAACAACTTTACTCCAATGGTTGCACATTTCTCCGTGAGCCAAAAGCACATAGCCAATACCAGCGAAGAGAAACGCCGCAAATGTGCCAGTTTATTCCGAGCGAGGGGAAATCAAGAAAAGATTTATGGGCATAATAATGAATTGCGTGTCTGCTTTAATTACAACAATCCTTGGCTCTTTGAAGTATGCTGCAAACCTCTTGCCTTATGTCTTAGCCCTTAACACTGAATAGATAAGCATGCATCAAATATTGGATTTGCATGTTGAGATGTGGTTAACAAACTGTAGCAAAAGAGGCTTAATTGCCAGTTCTGCCTGCATAAGTATTTCATGTGTATTGTCGTGAACATTTAGGATGACATTTCGTTGTCCATTAATGAAATAAAAGCCAAACAAAGCTGCCAACATTCAGGGTTTGTGAAATCTATCCCACTGGAAGCCACTCGTGAGTCATGAGTACCTCTGATGTCATCCAAACATCATTAGAGGGGCATAGAGGTGCCAACACAGATGCCTTTCACTTACATGGCCTCTGCTGCACCTGTCCCTGCCGTATGTTAAGAGCTTTGACCATTCCAAATCAGGCTGAACAATGTGAGTGGGTCAAAATGACCTGCCAAAACAGGTGTGTGACAGTGCCACCTGTGTCTCAGTGGGCATTAGCTTCATCCCCTCTCTTACACTGATAACGAGTTATTTCTCTGCTGGTTTAGAGAGAAAAAAAAAAGATCTGTCGGTTGCTGGCAGGCTGGAGGTCTCCAAAGAACCAAACCTTCCAAATACCCACCTGCTCTCATCATGGGATGCTGACAACCCAGTGGCACATCCGGGACTTCATACATTTGCTTTGCATATTGTTAATTTTACTCTTTCTTTGTGGCCTCATTCACTTATTGACTGCACTTGTGCATTTTGGCGACATAGACTCTCCTGATGCTTCATTTTTTAGCCACAGGTACAAAATTATAAACGCAGTTAGAGAGGAAGTCATCCCATAATATGCAAGATTATGTTATATACAGGCCCACACGTGGAAACAAGGCATTCTGATTAATATTGAGTTTGTGGAATATGAGTTAATAGAAAAATTCACTCGTTTTTATCCAATTCAGGGGGCGGCCATTTTGTTTGTTGCTCAGGGCTCGGATAACAATCATGGCTCAGCTTCAGAAAACAGGTGAACCGTGGTTGGTCGTTACCTGCAACTGTGATGTCGTTTTCAGTCGACACAAGTGACAAAAACGGGTGGATTTTGCTGCTTAATTCATATTCCACAAACGCAATATTAATCAGAAGGCCTTGTTTCAACAAGCGGGCCTGCATAGAACATATTCTTTAAGAAAAATGTTTGGGTTGACTTCCATTTGAGATCAGATCATTTTTCAGATTTCAATTTCTGAGGTTCACAAACAAACGACAGTTACATTTGGGAAACAAACAGACCGGCAACATTCTTTTCAGTACGTGCTGTATACAAACAGTAGTCATGTATCATTACTGTGGGAAATGTTGGCTTTTCACCTTAAACTGCACCACTGTGTTTGTCAACTAGACCCTCTGAGCTTTGTGTTTACAGCTGCCTGCTGTGCTGTGTGAGACTGGACCGTGAAACAGCAAGTCGCAAGTTTGGGTTGCACGGCCAAACAGCAATTGAACTTATAAAACAAAACCAACAAAACAAGCTGTGTGAAGTCAAGGGAAGCCAAAGTGTTGGGGGACAGTTGTTTCATCTCTTTGACTTTTATATGGTCATTCATCTCTGCCTATTTTAAACTGCCATAATCAACACGGACTTCCTTTTGCTGCTTGCAGAGCATGAGATGGCTTTTAACTAAAGCTAATTAAACCTTTTGATACTATACTGAGAGAAGTTGCCATTAGTTTCTGAAGTGCCCCACATACGTATTACTGAGTTGTCCTTTACGAAAACATCGCGCCATGAGCGACGTGATCCCAATAGGAATGAGTGTTGGTGCCTTTGGTGAGCTCACTGAGACTGATGTAGTGCTAATATGCATATTTTGCCCGCAAATACTTTCCATGCAAATTGACTTTGAAGCGTTGGCGTTAAAGCAATTAGTCGGCTAGGACATTGGAATGTAATTGTGTTTTTTCCTCATCTTATTTTCCTAAATGGAAAAAGTACTTCCGACTGCATCGTATATACAGAGAGTTTACAGGGAGCATTTCAGCCTGCACCCTCAAGCCTGTTTGCCCAACCTTCAATTTCTCTGTTTCCAGTTTTTTTTTGGGGGGGGGGTTGTTTATAACACAGTAAAACAAGGTCAGAGCCCAGGATACTGCAGGGGGAGAGCATGTAAAGTGAGATGAGAGGAGGCGGAGTGTGTTTGATGGACGCTTGGAAGCTTGACAGTGAAGCATCCTCGCAAAGTGTTGGCCTCTTACTGGTGTGCGCTGCTCTTTTTATGGGGTAGTGGAGGAGGCGCAGTTTGGCAGATGGCATCAATGGAGTGTTCATTTGAAATTTTCTCTTTCAGTTGGAGATAACATTCTCTTTCTTCTCTCTTATTTCCCGAATCTGTCGACATGCAGCGGTGCCTTCACTTACAGTTTGTGTGCTTCTCTGCATCTCAAATAATCATTCCCATTTGAAATTGATGGAAATGCCATTAATCTGTTCCAGCCACTGAAAAAAAAAATACACCAACTGTTTTATTTAACTTGTTCTTTAATGTGAAAAATAGAACTCTAAAGTATTGTACTTTTATAAAAACAAGCAACAATAGCATAATTCCTAAATGCTTGCTAAACAATTCATAGAAACACATGACAAAAAATAGAATAGTCAAATGATGTTAAATCGCATAATCCCGACTGACAATAATGTTATTTTCAAGCATTCACATTTATCTCCCAAGATATTTGTGTGCTTTGTTCGAAACAGACGGCTGTTGTTTTTTTTTTATTTCTCTCAAGCCACATCGCATACTCTGAAGTCTTCTGGCTACTCTCAGTGGAAAGTAGCGTCATACTTTGAAACCCGTTGCTGGACTGAACAACAAGGATCGTAATTTCACAATGAAAGCAACTCTCTATCATCTCTGTTTTTTTATTTAGTGTGTGTGCTATTTTAATGTGCTTGTCAGCATTTTGTTGGCACATGCCTGTTTCCTTGTGGCTGCGTGTTTTTTCAATGTCACTCGCGACAGCCAAACGGAAGGAGCCACGGTTAGCGCCGGAGAGCGACGGCAGCGAGTACGACAGCTTGACAGCTCTCATTAGCGTATTAGACACAAACAGTGGCACAGATGCTCCCGGTCAGTCCTTGGTCAGCCTGGAGCTTTGCATAACGGCCTACTGACAGGTGGCTTTGTGGCCCTGTCTCATGGTTGACAGGGTGGTAAAGCAGCAGCTCATCTTCAATGGACTACTGGGATCAACAAATACAAGAGCTGTTTTACACACGTTAAGCACACACAAATCCTTATGTCGCAGTAAATTAATGTAGGGCCAAATCAAAAGACTTCACATGATATTAATAGCAGATAATTACTATGTTCAGTTACCCTTTACTATTTTTCATATAAAACTAGGAAATTACAAGTAATGTCAAGCTATGCTCCCATACTGAGTATTTTGCTTCAGTGATTAAAATCAAATCATATTTATTTGTTTATTTATTTATAGCCCTTAATCACAAGAAGGTCTGAAATGTCTTCACATGCACATAGTTGACAAATATTAATGACATCCCCTGATCTTAATCCGCGGGAGGGCAAGTAAAAACGCCACAAAAAATAAAAAACATCTGGGGAAAAATGAGAAACGTTGAGAAGGGACCACAGATGGGGTAATCCCCCTTCCAGGATGATCAGGCTGCAATGGATTTCACACATACTGTATTATGACGCTATACAATGTTATGCAGTGCAGTGCGCTGCAACGATACTATTTCTCAGCTCATCAAGGGTTCCAGGAAGTAAGGGTACATAAAGCTTGCTCTATAAAGAAAGAAGTCACACGCAATTAGGTTTCGGTGACGCTGCAGGCCGCTTGCGGAACACCCGATCATCTTATCTAGCACGGCCCATCAAACTGTTGGGCAGTTACTCATTGAGCAATCTCTAGACAGCAAGATGTCAGTGTGGCAGTGCACCATCTTGCTGAAAAAAACACTATCAGCAGCGAGTTGTGGGAACATCCAAAATATTAGCATCAAGTAATTTTGACCAGTTCCCTCAAAGAAGAGGAGGCTTTAAAGTGGCTTAAGAGCAATGTATCCAAGGCAGTATATTTAAATTGGTTTAGATATTATAACATCATGAAACAAATGAGTGATTTTGTGGTGGTCCACTTCAGAGAAGGTAATCAATATTTGACATTTCTGAGACTTTGATAGGTCACCTTGACTTTGAAGCTTGGGCTGAATGTATGAGAAAAAGCAAATGTTTTAATTTAAGATTTTGTGAGCATGAAAATTAAGCAGACAATCTGACATCACTTGCGCTTTGGCACGGCAAATATCAATGTTATGACTACTTGCACAATCGAATGAGTTCCAACACAAAACTCGTTTCAAAAATCCCCAAAAATGTCCTGTAGCTTGACATAAGTAGGTTTGGGGTTTGAATCTTGGCCAGACTCACATGTAGATTTTGCAATATTCTGGCATGGATTAATTTTCTGGACGGATGGATAGACAGTTATAATTGTGGGGTGCCATGTTGGGTGGCATGGCTCAGTGGTAGAGTGGCTGTTTCTCAACCCGGAGGTTGGGGTTCGATTCCCGGCCATGGTGACCATGTCGAAGTATCCTTGAGCAAGATACTGAACCCCCAGTTGCTCCTGATGCTGCATCATCAGTAGGTAGATGAGGTACAGTGTAAAGCGCTTAGAGTACCCGAGGTAGAAAAGCGCTATATAAGTGACAGCCCATTTACAGCCCATAATGTTGTGGCCAGTCACTGGTAGATAAAATAACTGAAATGTGGGCCAAAAATTTAAGCAAGCACACAAAGTCAGGCCAAGACACATTTATTCTGCTCCAGTGGTTCCCTTTACAGAAATGTTGCCTTTACTGTAACTATTGTCATTTGTCACAGAACAGAGATCAAAAGTTCACTTCTCACTTTCACACTACTAGTTGAAAAAACGAACAAGGAATGCTCGAGGCACCACTGTTTTCTAAAACTCAGTACAAAAAATTACATTCTTTTTCCATCACACCTTTTTGAAGTTTTGGAAAGCCTCAAGGGTGAAGCAGAATGAGTCGAACATGTAATAGAGTCGGAAGACTGAAGTTTTTGAGAGGAAAAAGTGGGACAGCTTAAACAAAGAAAGACACTGAAGACTGAGTGACCGTTGTAACAGAAGTTTAATTTGCTTAGCTAGAGGTTTTTGTCACAGAATAGGCACTGTATGACGCTTATGATGTTCTCAGTCAGCTCAGAGGAATGAGTCAGCATGACAGAATGCTTTGGCAAACTCACAGTTTAGAATTTCCACCCAAAAAAATTGGTTTTGAGTTCATTATGCTTTTTGTGGCCTTTTATGTAGAAAGCTTGTCATTGTACGCCGAGGAGCGCGTGGTAATCATCCGCAGCGGATCCTGGTAAAGCCTTGCGCAAAACTAGCGATGTGGACAACCACAACTGAAATAGACCATCTTTTTTACAAAAGGCTTGTTCTCTCTGTTTTTTGGGTGATACCAACCCATGTTCTTCTGCTGATTACTAAAAAAAACAACAACAACAAAAATGTTTTTTTTTTCTGGTGATAGAAGAGAATCTACTCTTTCTTTTGGGAGGTCATAGAAAACAATATTCTGTGGATCTTGGAAAATTCATTCAAAATGTTCTCAAACACCTGGCAATATGGGGAACTCCGTTTTGAAAATGGCCAGCAGTGAATGATATAAGGAGGATTAGTGGTAAAGAAATATATTTCAATGTGTGTCCAAATAATTTAGTACAATTGAAAGCACTGCGTGTTCAAGTAGGGCTCCAATATGAACCTGCTGTCCATAAAGGGTTAATGGAGAATGCAGTGATTAGTGTCCACGCCTTCCCTGAAGAAGAGTCATTGTGAGGACAATCAAGTGATTTGACACACTGAGCCTCTATTGAAAAAAACGATGTGCTCTGGAAGACTGCACAGGGCATGAACTTCAATTGAGGTGAGGAGTTCTGCTATTTTAAGAAGCCTAACCCGGAATATAAGAGGACATAGGGTTGGTCACCCCAAAAGGGCTCGGTCATCTGCAATCCCCCTTGTTAATCCACAATAAAGATTCGTGTCAGAATCACAGTGCGGTGTGCATGCAATGAACTCCCATGGTGATTTAGCTGCCGGCTGGGAGGTTGTCAGTGCTTCTGTGACTAGATTTTGCATGCTCATTCCATCATCCATCCATTATCCAATCCGCTTGTCCTCACAAGGGTCGCAGGCGTGCTGGAGCTGTCTCCGGGCAGTAGGTGGGGTACACCCTGAACTGGTTGCCAGCCAATCGCAGGGCACATAGAGACAAACAAACATGCACACTCACAATCGCATTTAGGGGAAATTTAGAGCGTCCAATTAACCTACAGTGCATGTTTTTGGAATGTGGGAGGAAACCGGAGTACCCGGAGAAAACCCACACAGGCACGGGGAGAACATGCAAACTCCACAAAGGCAGGCCCGAGGCCGGATTTGAACCCACAACCTCTGCACTGTGAGGCGGACGTGCTAACCATTCAGCCACCGTGCCACTTCACTTCTGGCTAAAACGTCAGAAAACACTCTAACCTTCTGAGGAAAACAACCTCAAACTACCTTGACAGAGGATTTATCCCTTCTTTGGCACCGCAAACTCAACCACGCGAGAAAATCCTGATTGTAATTCTTTTTTTGTACCTGAGACACTGTAATTGTCTAAGTCAGGCCCCATCAGTGGCACTTAGGAAAAACACCTTCAACCCACGCGCAAAATGAACTGTCCTCACTGTCGTCCTCATTGATTATCATTATCCATCTCATTGTTTGAACGAGGTTGTTTACCTTGGCAGTTCAAACTGCTATTTATCACAGCCGCAGTCTGAATAGCAAATTCCAATTAAAGTAGAAGCCAGTATTGTATATCATTGTATATGGTGATATCGTTTTGTTTTCTAATGACTGTGTGAATCAAAGTAGTAATTTTACATGCACTGTGATTATGAATGCAGCCCACAAAATCATTATGCACTGTGGATGCCTCATTATAGGTTTGTTTACAGATGTGACAGGATCAAGGTAATGTCAGTTCGATGCTAATTGGTAGTCCTAAATGATGACGCAGGTTATTATTTCATGAGAGAGATTTGTTTAATTATTTGCATGAGGTGTTTTTTTTCACAACTTCTTTCCGCCCACATGACCACTGACAAAGCACATACACAGCATACAAATCCAACAAAAGTCAACAATAAAACTAGAACTGAATGGCTTTCTGTAAAGAGCCAGGTAAATTGACTAACTGACCAATAACTTCCCCCCACAGTTAATTAGTTACGAAATGTAGTCAAATGACCATCCTGACAATTGAGTGAAAAATCTAACATGATGGAGGCAACAGCACACGTTTTTGGGTTTTTAGCTCATCTGGACATTACAGTATTTGAGATGTCCTTGAGTCCGTTTCTATTAAATGCATTATGATGTGCATTTTTAAATGGTTGGCAGGTTTCTGCAAATTTAGTTCAAATATTTTCATTCTTGCTTGAGGTGGTTTTTGCTCTTTTCCATAATGGGAAGCACCTTTTGAAAACTTTCACAAGTGGTGTTTAACTATAAAATAGAAATGAGAACAAAAAGCATGTTTTTTTTTAATGCATAATTTAAAAATTGGGGGGAAAGACTTTTGAATATCAAAGCATTAACTGTAGGCTAATGTGAAATTCTGACAGAAAACCTCTTCTATTCAATATGCTTCAAAATGAGCTTCAATGTGAACGAAATGTATGCGTTAATGGAGATTTGGTGGCTCTATACAGTGACAAGAGACAGGGAAGCTTGTCTCAATGAAAATCTCTCAATTGACAGAAATAGGCACTGATTAGCATTTTTTTCTGATAAGCATCCCATCTTACAGTTATTGCGAAGCAGCGGTGGCTCAGTTGGAAGGATCTGGTTTGGGGACGTGGTGGTTGCTGGAGACCTTACCCTTGGGCAAGGTTGCTCATGTGAGTGTATACAAGTATGCATGTGGTACAAAGCAAAATATACATAAATAAATAGAGGAGTCTTCTTCTTAAGAACTGATTAATATGACCTGACGTCTGATTCAGACAAAAAGGAAGTACACTTTGTGGTGGTACAAGCATGTAATGGTTTATAGATACTCATTGAAATCATGGTTTGTTATTAAACACGCCACATCAAAATATTGACAAAAGAAAATGGAAGATTGCAACAAGTTGTTGGCGAGATGAGCAGTCTGCATCCTGATTGCTGTCGAGGTGCCCATTTTGCAATGTTTTTTTAAATAAGAAAATTAGTCCTCTACAGACTTGTGTTTAAAAAAAAAAAACATACAGTATTAACATTGAAAATAAAGTAGCAAACAGTTCATGCATCGTGAGTTCATACATTCATTGTGCCGCTGGAGTGCGCACATTGGCCACTAGTGGGCAGTAGGGATGTCACAGCGTTTTGTCAGTGGTGCGTGAGAGTATATGTTTGTCATGTGTATGCTTCAAACTATAGTGAATACACGCACTACTGAAACTGTAAGTGGAGTGGGAAATGGGGTGGGTCCTGTTTGTAGATTCAACTGGGGTGGAAATAAAGGAATGAGTCTAGAAATGTAATGTGTACGCGTGGTCCGCGCTAGCGTCACTGTGTGCGCTGAGCGAGTGAGAGCAGTACGCAATTGCTCACGCGCGCGGCTTAGAGGGAACATTGGTCAAAGCTGCTCAGTAAGCTCCAGTAAATCGTTTTTCATAGCCGACAAAGATTATATGCCTGTGAGTATTGTTATATTGTCCATCAGGATGTACTCAAATATCTTCTTTTTTTTTTTTACGTTTTATAACAACACGACATCAATGCTATTTTTTGCCTGTCTATGGCATTTTGCTTTGGTGTGAGCATTAAGAAATTTGACGGGCAAAAGTTATGCTGTGTTTGGCTCCATACGTAATTAAAAATATATAGTTATGTTAAGGTTAATATGATTCATATAACATAACATTATGGAGATTATTGTAGTGCATTATTTGATTGTGTTTTTTATTTTGTTATAGTTTTGTTGTTTTTTTCCTCAATAGTTTTGTGTTTTACGTTTTAATTGTATTTATGTACAGCACTTTGCTTCAGCTTCTTGTTTCTTAATGAATACAGTTCAGTTAAGGTGAGTATATACAAGGTATACAATTCTCTTCGTTTTATGATAGTTTTCCAGTAAACTTCAACTACGAGTGGCGAGGAACAACTGTAAGCAAGCACTTAATTGGCCTTTATTTCTTTTTTTTCTTTTTTTTAGAATTGTTGACTATCTGCCAAACTGCTGCCAGTTGTTGCATTTTTTTCTTTCAAATCAAAACAGTAATAACATTTTTTTTAAATATACTTATATATTTTTAGTTGTTAAATATAGTTAGCCGTAAGTAGTTAGAAATGTTACATCCAAAGGGAAGATTATGCTTATCCTTATTTGAACTACATTTCCCATGAGCGGCATTGTTTTTCCCAGCATCCTTTGCTCCACGCACGCGCTATCTCACAGAAACAAGAAGGTCGCTCTGAGCATAGCACAGAAATCAACACCTCACCATGTTGGGACAAGCTGTAAGGCGATTCACGACGTCCGCTGTTCGTTCTTCGCATTATGCTGAAGGACCAGGGAAGGTAAAAGAAATAACTGATTAGAAATAGAAAGTTAAATGTGGTCATTTTCAACCGCGGCCTAGTGTTTGTGCGTACCTTGGTAGCTAAGGTAACCTGGAGGTCATGTCGTAAACTGTTCAACATTATTACTGCAAAATCTCTTGAAACAGAATAGACTTCAAAGGAGGTCGTGTGAATTACTGTTACTATTTGGGCAAGTATTAACGTAATATCTGACGTTGTTATAGTTATGAAGGGGGTGAACGATTCTTCTTGCAGTTAGCATAAGCTTCGTGGCTAAGCTAGCTGGTCAAGCCTGTTTGTAATTTTGGAGCACACTACAAAATTGTCAGTGTCATGGACAAGACTTCAACAAGCAAGTTTGTAAATGTTATTCCATACGTTTATGTTTACTAGTGTGGTGTGGTCTTATTTAGTTAACAACATATCATTAGCATGATATGCTATCAGGGGCTGTGCTGTAAATGACGTTTGCATCCAATTTAATAAGTGCCCTTTTTTATAATGTCAATGATAATTTAGAATTATTTTTACGCTCTCAATTATTGGAATTGATTGTGGCACTGATATGTTGAAATAAAAGTAATTTGTAACAGAAATGTTGAGATTGTCTGATTTTTAGCTAGTAAGTGATCATGTAGTGTGTGTGTGTGGCAGCACAGCCTGCTAAAGAACGGTTTAATGTATTTGTTTTGCAGCTGTCATGTCATGGCAATGTATGACTGACTTCTATTGAATACCCTTGTGTTTGTATAGAACCTTCCATTTTCCGTGGATAACAAGTGGCGTCTGCTGGGCATGATGGTGGTGTTCTTCGGCAGCGGCTTTGCGTTTCCCTTTATTGTGGTCAGACATCAGATCCTGAAGAAGTAAAATCTCTTCAAAGGTAACTCTTATTGGTTATTCCTGAGATAAAATAATTTATAATCCAAAATGTATTTATTTACAAGCAGTCTCATGTTTTTTTTTCTTCTAATTGCAGGCCATCAGCAGGAATATATCGTCATCAGACTTCTACATGTGTAGAGCATGTATGCATACATCTCTTAACAATCTTTGTAAATAAAATTACTCTCAAATATGACCATGTCTTTTCTTTTTTTTCTTCTTCTTTTTTGTTTTTTACAAAATTGCAATGTTGTTCAATTATATCTGAAAATAATCCCCATTATGCATTTGGTGTGAAAGTAAATCATTTTAAATCTGAATGTTAACTGTTTTAAAAGTCTTCTCCAGACTTTTTGTGTGCCACAATATTTTGATGGGCCCACAAAAAAGAAAAAAAATATTAAAAATGCAACTCACTATTACACTGAAAGTAATTATTAGTGGGAGTGCTGCGCATGTTACTTTAAAGCAGTTGTGTCAAACAATTTTTTTGTCGGCGGCCATATTGTAGTTATGGTGTCCCTCAGAGGGCCATCATGACTGAACCCATTTTAATCTATGGTCGCCTTATGAGATCATATATACACAACAAATTGAAGGATAGCTTGTTTCGAAATTAGAAGCCGTAAGTGGCTTTAGTTGGTAGCAAATAACACATTTCAGTATCTCATATCTCAGTGCTGTTAAAAGTGAAAACAATTTGCAAGAAACGTAAAGTTGACGCATATGATTTGTGGGCTGCATTAAATGAAGTTGCGGGCCAGATCTGGCCCCCGGGCCCTGACTTTGACACCTGTGCTCTAAAGTGAGCCTTAACAATGCACTTAGCCTCAAGTATAATCCTCTTGGGGTGGTGGGGAAATAAACTGCTAATGAATATTCGCAGCCAGGTGATCATATTTGGGGCATATACAGGGTGATCCATTTAAAAAAAAAAAGAACGGGCCCGAAATAGGATTTCGATTTGGAAATTTAAATGGATCTCTGAAGAAAGGCCAATGACTATAATATAATGTCTTAATGTGATGTAAGAAATTGTCTACTTAAAATAGGGGCCTGTTTTTTGTTTTTTTTTTGTGGTCACCCTGTTTGTATGCATGGATCAAACGAGAGCTTGTCATAGTCCATCTTAAAATGGAAATTTCATAGTAGTGACTTTTGACAGGAATACTTGCCGATGATGGTTAAGGTAAAGTGGATTTGAATTTACTTAAAGATGAAGTCAACCCCCCAAAATTCTTTACAATAAAATGTTCTATGCATCCCCACTAGTCTAAACTTGATTTTCTGATTAATATTGTGTTTGAGGAATATGAAATAAGCAGCACAATCCACCTGTTTTTATCCATCTCAGGGGGTGGCCATTTTATCACTTACTATCAACTGAAAATGACACCGCAGTTGCTCAGGGATCAGGTAACAACCAGTCATGGCTCATCTTCAGGAAACAGGTGAGCTGTGATTGGTCATTACCTGTGCCTTGAGCAACTGTAGTGTCATTTTCAGTCAACAGCAAGTTAAAAAAAAAACGGGTGCATTTTGCTTCTTAACTCATATTCCACAAATGCAATCGTAATCAGAATGCTGTGTTTAGACTATCGGGAGTGCAAAAGAAAATGTGGGGATTGACTTCCCCTTTAAACAGCATCTTCCCATTTTGGAAAGTAAATACCTTTCCGTGTTAGCTTCATGTGATGATGCTTTTCAACAAGGCTAAAGGTGGTTTAAATGTAAGATTTGACTTTCCACTGTCTTATTAAATACAGGTTTCCTTTCTTTTAAGCTGTAGACTCTTTTTGACCTTTTCAAAGAAGTGTTCCTAGGAACCCCTATTTTACTTTTATTTTTTTTCGAGGGGTGTGGGGGTTGGTACTAACAGTACTTGAAATCCAAACCGAGGTCAAGAACTGTTAACAGGATTTTGCTTGACTTGATTTGGAGGAAAATGAGTTTACAGGGCACGGTGGTCTCACGGTTTGCGCGTCTGCCTCTGTTCTGTGGTTCAAGGATTTAGATCTCTGCTTAGCCTTCCAGTGTGGAGTGTGCATGCATGTGCTCCCTGTGCTTGCATGGATTTTTTGGATTGTTTAATTGAAGACACAAGTGCATTTCTAAAGCCTGTATGAAGACTGCGTTGCCTGCACTGGTCTCTGTGGTTCGGCCTTCTGCGTACAGGAAGTTAAATACACCACAAAACCTCATGCATATTGTAATGTTTTGAACTAGAATCTGCATTAATCAAGTCCTGCATAACACTGCTCTAAACTACCTTTAAACATTAAAAATGTAAGCCGTATGGGGAATTGTAGTCTTCATGCCTCCTGATGGCTTCTTTCAGTTGAACTCTTGGTAACTTATTTCCATTCAATTAACCTTGTGCTCTTGGCGGTAATTATCCAAGGACAAAGTATTCAAAAGCTCGGCAGTAATGTGATTTTTTTTTTTTGTTCACCGTGCAGTGCCTGAGTTGGCACGAATCCACGAGAGGCACACGATCCGACGTGAGCATGAAAAACACCCTGACAGACCTTTTTGTGTCTCACAAACACATCCCTAATTGTGACTTGTAAGGCTGCCAGGTACTCGTGCGTGTGTCTGGAATCTTCAATATATTGTATCGTGTGTGCCTTTGGCCTGCTGAATGGTCGAGCAAGCATGCTGCACCACTCTTGGTTGTCTCTGATGAAATATCAGACATGTAATCGGGTCAACGAGTAGAGAGTGTTTTATATATGTTTCACTTCGAATAGGTTGTCCTCTGTGTATCGCTCAAGGGGAGAGAGGATGTGGTCTTAATGCACATTGTCGCAGCATTCTAAATCTCCAAAGACTTTTCACTTAAGGCCACATTTAACTCTTGTAGCAACCTTTAATTTCTCCTGTTTCCACACGTAAGGAAACAACATCAGCGTCTCAGGAGAAATTGTCAACACTGCATAATGCATGACATTGAAATTCTGCTCTCTGTGATCTCGCCATATCTTTCTCTGCTTATACAGACGGCAGCGCTGAGCCCGCCGTCGCCGCCAACAACAATCTCTTTTCAGGATGTTCCCTCATATCAGCGTGTAATGAGCCATCCTTCATGTCGCTCATTCTTTTTGCAGACACCTCTTAAGAGCTCTCGAGGCATCAGAGACAAATACGTGTCTCTGAAGCGATGTTTCATCCCAGCGCCCTCCACTGAGTACTACACAAGAGGCCGTGAATATGCGACTTTTCATGATGCCATTTGTCAGACAAGAAACGCAGCAGCTTGTAGATTTTCCCTCTCCGCGTTTGGAATCTTCGAAAGATGAACTTTTCTTCTCTGAACTTTGACAATGTGTCACTGTGAAAGAACAAAAACACCAGCAGATATGCTTGCCTTCACATGGCATTTTCTGTGGCATTTGACCAAATGTCCTTGATTGGCTGTAAGGAAAATTTATGATCAGTTAATTGAATAATTGACCTTTTTTGCATAAAATTTTAATATGCGGCCACTTATAGGCAGACTGATCGCATGCACCATCTTGTGTTTCATCACCAAATGTACTTTTAGAATGTATGCAATCATGCCTCAGTGTCTCCGTCTTGGCTCAAGAGAAAACGGGTCAATTTCAATGGGCATCGAAGTATTAAAAATCATAAATCATCAAACGGTTCAATTCTTTATGTTATATTTACTTATGTGAGTGACTAAGCTATTGTGACTGTCTCCTTGAAAGATATCTATAATTCTGTTGTATTCTGTCAGCTGGCCAAGACGCACACACCAGAAGGTACAGCACAATGCCCAATGAATTGAAGCAAAAATGTGACCGAAACCTTTTAATTGATTACATTCTATTTAATATGCAGTTATTGTATGTATATTAATATTGCACAATTCTAATTGCAAATCACAGTACCAAAACGTTTGTGTATTTTGGTGGGCGGGGGTTGGCTGAAACAAATTAATGGCATTTCCATTCATGTCAATGGGGAGAGATGATTGGGGATATGAATGTTTTGATTTACGAGCATGGTCACGGACAATTTTAACTCGCATCTCAAGACACCACTGTATTAGTAACCAATATTTTCCAAAATATCATGAATATCATCATGTAACATTGTTTAGTAGATGTTTGTCAAAACATTACCTATAGATATAGTTTTATAATGATATTTTGACCTAGTCAAGCATTGTCTTGACTGTGTTGGACTTCCTGTATGTCTGCCAGTTCAAAAGTATTTCCATATTTGGACCCTCTTTGCTTGGAAATAAATGACATGGAATGTGGATTTGCGCCTTGAGAAAGTACAAATTTTGGATTAAATAGAGTGGAAAATCACATTATTTGGCCGTCTCGGAGAGACAAGTGCACTCTTTGGGCATTTATGGTATAAATGTTTGATCTATTATCTACCATTATGCTTCTGAGTGGGGCTTTTAAGAACCCTCGGTGATGCCCCACTCCATCAACGTGGACAAATTAGACACAGTGGTGTTATCCAGTATATACGGCGGCCAAGCTGCAGTGCTATTCAGGCGACTTCGCAAAAGTCTCTGCTGGATGAGGGCACGTTGCAGCAGGGGTCCTGTAGTGCTCACAAATAGCCCACATGACACATTTCAGCTGGGCTCGTCATGTCTACCCGGCGTGGAGAAGCTGGGGGAGGGAAGCACAGAGTAGCATGCGGGAGGATGACACCAGCATGCCAAGTCTATTGCATGAGTTTGTCATGGTACATTCCGCATGCCAGCGGAATGGAATATGCTATACGTTTCTGCTGTTTTTGCCTGGTTATGCCAGCGTTTGCATCTTCATTAAAGCAAGACAACTCATTATTGTAATTGTTGTGCCGAATGCTTTGCATTCCCGGGCATACAGGCTCTAATTAAAACAAAGTGTAGTCATTAAAGATCAATTCCATGCCAGTTTATCCACATTCAGCGATTGCTTAGCGCCATGCATGCTAATAAAATAAGTAGGTTATCCTCATTACTGCTGCAACTAAAATGGTATGTCCTCACATGTAATCTCTGTTGCAGCAATTACTGTACTTTGAGACCGGGTCCGAGTGGCTAAATGCTGTTTTATGTGCCCTCCCTGATAAGTCACCATATTTGAAGCATCTGTGGCTATTCATTGCGGCCTCTGTGGAGGGTTCAATACTCGCCTTTTCCACATCGCACACGTGGAATCTAATTATAGGACTCATTTGCACTTCAGAGCAGAATATACTGGGCTTGGCTTGGTGCAGCTATCTAATAGAAAGACTCGATATTTTACAATTCTCCTCCTCTCTCATGTAGATGGATGGATTATAGTCGAACATTAAGTCTGTGATGTTTGTGACTGAAGGTAGAAACATTGACATTAGCCTAAATGAGAGTGGGTGTCTGACAAATACTCGGCAGATTAAATTTACTTTATGGGTGATTTGGAAGAGCTCTAATAAGCACTTTGTTGTCATCTTGCACAGCAACGATTGTGGCAATCAATTGATTGTGTTATGGTTTATGTCATGATGGCAGCACACTTATCACACGGATGCCGCCAGGAGGTGGAAGCGGGAGAGGGCTACAGTGTCTCAACAGCAGCCTCACAAGACTCTCTGTCAGTCCTTCCGAGTTTCAAGGACACACTCAAGTTTCCTGCTAATCGCATCCACTTATCCGCTACTGTCTCTGTTTACCGCACCGCGCTCTAGCTCAAAGATGCTGACTCAAGGGGAAGTGCAGAACTGCCCATGCAGAAAGATGAAGCTACCTGCACCTTCTACCTTGCCAGAGAAGCCTCAGCCATGCAGAAACACTTCACTGTCAAGGTACATCAAGACACTCTTTGGAAAATGTGCCCTAAGTCACATAGTGTTTGATGGTCTAAATCAGTGGTTGTCAAACTTTTTACACACACACACACGCACACACACACACGCCTACACCCACAAACACAATACTTGGCTCTCTAGGTACCACCATCATCATAGTAGGTTTAAAGTGGAAATCAACCCAAAGAATTTTTTTTCAAGAATATGTTCCCAGCAGGCCCACGAGTTGAAACATCTGAGTAACATTCTGATTAATATTGCGTTTGTGGAATATGAGTTAAGCAGCAAAATCCATCCATTTTTAGCCATCTCAGGGGGCGGCCATTTTGTCATTTCTGTCGACTGAAAATGACATCACAAATGCTCAGGGCTCAGGTTAAAGGTCGACAGAAGTGACAAAATGGCCGCCCCAGAGATGGCTAAAAAAGGGTGGATTAACTCTTATTCCACAAACGCAATATTTATCAGAGTGCCGTGTTTCAACTAGTGGGCTTGCATAGAACATCCATCCATCCATTATCTATAATTCTTGAAAAAAAATATGTTTGGGTTGACTTCCTCTACTTAGATGCGTCTTTGAATAAGTGAATAAGTGAATAAGTGAATAAATGAGGCAAGCGCTTTGGTGTAGATAAAGCGCTATACTGTATTAAGTTCACTCCATTTACCATTTTGATTAAATTAGATTTTCCATTTGTTGGCCTATGAAGCGTAACTAACCAATCCAAGTTCATTAACGCGAAAATAAATTATTATGTTGCCGTCAAAAGATCTTTCTCAGACTTTTTTTTTGGGGTGGGTGTGGTTGACACTTTGAGGTGTCATCAAAAAAAAAAAGACTAGTCAAAATCACCAATTCTTGTCACAAAAACCTGAAGTGCTCAAAAATTAGTATATACCTGGACATGAGTTAGGACAGTCAGTCTAATGGGAGTATACTATAGGTGTGTGTAAAAAAAAATGAAGCCCCACCAGGAATGTGCTGTTCAACTTCCACGGGATCAACACAGACTACGAAAACCCAGCAGTGAATGATATTATTTTCTCAAGTGAACCATCCCTTCAGATATGCTCGAACACCATGCATGCAGTGTGGGAATGAGGTCTAACAATGTGAGGTCACACCAGATGGCGAGTGAGAATAAAAGGCTGAAAAGCTGAACAGTTGTTATTGTTTTCGCTGCCACGGATTTCTTTTCACCGGCATTTAGAGAGAAAATATTTGAAGATTTTCCGTAAACTGTCCAATGTTATCCCTCCCTCGTTCCCGCAGCCCACAGTCTTGTTGCACTCTGTGAGAGCTTGTTGCCACACACCTCCCTATTCTCATCTGTGTTTGCACATATTTAAGCCTCCAAACAGATGTACAAACACTGCTCGAGTACATCCACATGCACGCCACTCAAACAGTGTGTGTTTTGTGTGCTGAAACAAACAGACAGACAGCCCACTATAATCTGTCACATTTATGCCAAGGCCGCCTGTTTGTGAGGACATCAATTTATGCATATTTGCATAAATTAAACAGAGTCACTCAGGTGTTGTCAGCAATCAGCATTTCCCATTGAATTGGTGCACAGGTGCCACATTTGCAGAGGTGGCAAAAGTACTTAGTACACAACTCCAACTAAATAGCAGCTCTAGCAATACTATAGTAAGATAGTATTAGCACATTAACCAAGCCTTGACTGCTACAATGGCAGTGTGACTTATTCAAAATGGAGTGTTACTACTGTATCACTAAATGTGATTAGTATAAAGTTTTTTTTTCTGAATGTACAAGCAATTACAAATTTTAAAAAAGGTGGTAATTTACCTATCATGTAGAAATGTTGCTAATTCGGCATCACTTCAGAAGCCTCTCAGCTGCCCGAGGTCCCTCAAAATCTAAAAAGTAACTCCTGTTTGCACTTTATTATTTTCCAGAGGTAGATATTCTGCCATAGTTTCAGCAAAGCTCCCGAATCCCAAGGTTTCATTAATCAGGCCTTCTTTCTCTGATTGGTTGTCTTCCCTCAGGCACAGTGGTTTCTTGCATATCAAACTTGTGGCAGAAGATGGCTCCAGTGAAGGATGGATTTTTTAAAAAATTATTATTCTTTGTTTTTCACAGATTATTTTACTTATGCACTACTGCCTGGTTCATGTTGTCAGTTTTAACAAATATGACAAAAACTGATTTGGGGGATGGAAATTGCAAACTTCCCCTTTAAGTAGAAGTACAAATACTTTTAGAAAATGTTAAAATAAAAAAGACTGGTATAAGTTGAAGTACTCATCCAACTTCTTTAGTAAAACTACAAAAGTACATACTGTGTTATGACTTACAAAATTCAGAAATAGTTTGTGGTAACAACTGAAAAAAAACACACTTTACCTATATGTTTTTAGATTAGACAGAGAATGCTAGAAGCTAGTGGTTTTAGGCTTGCTCAAGACAAAACATGAATCATTCCTGGAGCGGTCAACATTAAACAATTCTCTTATAAAAGGCCATGGATGAGGAATATCTTGCTACTCGAATTTATTGCCTTCATGGTGAATAATCATGGTTCAGTCCCAGAGATCATTCTCAGTCGATCAATATCTCAACTGTGGCTGAATTAACTTCTTTTAGCATGGTCATCCACAGAGATTGAAAAAAGGTAACCAGTCTATATTGCCAAAGTCGGGAGTAGAAGTACTGTTTTCAAATGCAGAGAGTAAAAATTGGTCAGAACAGCAAAATGCCTACTTGAGCCAAGCACAGATACCTAAAAAATCTACTATAGAACAGTGTCATTGCCCCCTATTTGAGCACATCATTCTGAAGTGTGAGTCAGCACTTTTGTGATTGTTGCAAGTGTGTTTGCCATCTTTTCAGGGTCTTTAGTGGAGCTCTACTGCGGTGTCTCAGGAGCCAGAGAGGTCAAAAGCCTTCCTTTGCTTCTGCGGAACAGCTCAATAACGCCCCCATTTGGACAAATGTGGCTCTACAATGTACAGCACATGAAACATTTTTCATTCATCCATCCATCCATTATCTATACCGCTTATCCTCACAAGGGTCGCGGGGAGTGCTAGGGCCTAACCCAGCAGTCTTCGGGCATTAGGCGGGGGACACCCTGAATTGGTTGCCAGCCAATCGCAGGGCACACAGAGACAAACAAACATCCGGACTCACAATCACACCTAGGAGCAATTTCGAGTGATCAATCAACATACCATGCATGTTTTTGGAATGTGGGAGGAAACCGGAGTACCCAGAGAAAACCCACGCAGGCACGGGAAGAACATGCAAACTCCACACAGGGAGGCCGGAGCCGGGATCGAACCCACGGCCTCTGAACTGTGAGGCGAACGTGCAAACCAGTCGTCCACCGTGCCGCCCCATTTTTCATTCATTGAACACAAAATATAATTGGGCATAGAGCTGAATGAAAAGGAGCAGAAGAAAACTTCACCAGTTTTTTTCACCATTAAAACTTTCATATCAGTGTGAAGAGTTATCTGGATTTCTCACAGTTATAGATAAGATGAGGCACCAGATAAAGAGCATTTCTATTGTTAGTACCGTGCTTTATTTGAAAGTGTACAGCTTTGTTTTAGTGCCCACTTTGTGGCCCACAAGATGAAATAGCAGTTTGGGAATTGATGTCAAGGATGGTATGGAATTTGTTCAGAGCGTGTCACAGGGTTGTGATGGTTATAATGTCAGTGATGTGTCTTATACCGTCTAAATGGGCGTGTGCATGTGTGTGTGTGTGTGTGTGTGTGTGTGGGAGCTTGTGTGTATGCATCCACGCTATCTGCTGGAAACACGCTTTACTCTCATAGAAGAGGTTGTGATATCCAATTAATAAGCAAGGTTAAAGTTGACTTTCCACTGGCTGATCCCAATCACAGTAGGTGCCCAAGTTAATTTGGTGAACAAAGTCATGGCAGGGGTGGGCGGCCACTCAGGGAAAAGTGAAGCAAAGAGAAAGGGATGGATGAGAGGAAGCACGATAAGGACTGAAGGAAAGATTGCGGGCCTCCTCCTGACAGCTCAGCTTGCATGGCAAATGAGGAAGCTGAGTGAAGAGAAACATCTGCTGAATGTGTAATGGGAATGCTGAGAGCGCTCCAAGTGAGAGTGATGTTGGAAAACAAAGGCCCAAACCCAATCCTCAAAGACATGATCATGAATTTTCTTGAATTAAATTTCATCGTACGATTTTTAATTGTATTGCATGACGATGTCACAAAACAGATGTTCCATGTTCACACCATATATGATGTCTCTGCAATTTCATTTATTCACAGTTTGGAATACGAAGAAAGTGGTGACCGACATAAACCGGTCACAACTTTAGGTACACCCGCACAATGTAATTTACCGGCAATCCAATATGAACGCCGTATTAGTAGTTCTGCCTTTACAAAGATTAGACTGGGATGCATTGACTACAAAACTAATTTTGATACTTCAGTGTGGTTAAAAATAAGAAATAACAATGTACACATTGTTAAATAGCCTGTAAAGTGAATTCATAATGTGTTTGTTGCTTTTTAATAGAGTAAGAGTCATTCAAGACTGAGCTTTCTTTTGTATGAAATATATTTGGGGTGTTTTTCTTTCTTTTCTTTTCTTTTTTTTGATGCACCAACTGTTGGAGCTCAGTAAAACTTCTTAGGTGAAACACAACTGCATGGAATCTGATTGATGCATGTTGTTAGACTCATTTTCAGCTATTAGCAGGCAACAACACCATCTGCACAAACTGTCTGACATACACTGATTGCAGTTTAGCAGATTAAAGCGGAAGTCAACCCCCAAATGTTCTTTCCTATAATATGTTCTATTACAATACAATACAATACAATACAATACAATACAACGTTATTGATATAGCCCATTTCATAACAGTTTAACTCATATTCCACAAACGCATTTGTATTCAGAATTCCACGTTTGGACTAGTGGGGGCGAATAAGAACATTTTGGGGTTGACTTCTCCTTTAAATCAGGAAGGGAGCAAAATATTCATTTCTAGGAATTCCTTAGCCCAATGTTACCAGAATTACACGATTGTTTCATCATTTTTAGTATTATCTCAGTTCAATCTCATCATACAGTGCAGTCCCTTTAATGTGAGTAATTATTTTCCATCCATCCTTCAAAAGCTCCCCCACTGCCTATATCAAAAGTGTTTCAGTCATTTTCACTGGAATACGTTCAAACAAGTGAGCAGACTTAATTTGATGCAGCTTTGCTCTTTTAGACTTTGAAATTGGATTTCACCTATACTTCAAAGTTGGGCTAATGCAATTAAGCAGAGTTCTTAGACTTTAAATGTGATTTTGGTCTGAAGTGTCTTTGTTCTTAATGTCTATTCTCATAAGGTAATTTATTTCTCAGCGGGTGTTGTTCAGCAGTACATAATGGGCATTTATGGGACTAAGCGTATATTGCTATTCATTGCTATTCTGTTGTCAAATACCTTTGCTGCAAGGTGAAATTAATTCTTACTACTTTGCGAGGAAGCTATTATTTTGGTTTCTTTCATGAATTGGTCTTGGACTAGCATTCAAACTCATATGTATAATCTTCATTATAACATTAAAGAGTGAAATGAGATTGGTCTTTATACTTACTCTCCCTTCCTACCTGCCATCACTTTATGGGACATTTTCCTGCCTTTTGGTTGGACAGTCCCACAGAACTGTACTGTTTCAATCCCATCATCTGCACCGCAATCATGAAAAATGTAGGACGCCGCATGAAGAGAACGTGTCTGTGCCACTAATATGAGCAAGTAAAAAGTCAAGTACTTAGCCACTCCCTCAATGATCATGTCAACTATAGGATGTGTAAATTTCCACCACATCTATTTTTTAATTAACGAACTTGTTCAAATGTAAATTACGGCCGAACATAAAAACTTGATTTGATTGATTTGATTTGACTACTGGGAAACTGCCAAATCAAGTCAAGTATATTTGTATTGCCGTAAGTCACAAAACAGTCTCAAAGTTGACTAATACAGTCAGGGGCAGGGGCACGGTGGAAATTTTCAGGAAAATATGTGAATTTTTCCAAGGGGCCGTTGTATTTCCGTGCCGGTCCTGGTCAACGTCAATGTGACAGCCGGACCCCGTTGCCGACTCCATTTCGGCGCATGATGGCCCATTAATGACAACTTTTCAGAGCATGACGGACGGACGCACGCCAAACGATGTCGACGATTCGTTTTCGCCGCAAGACAGCTGCACGTCAAACCCCCAACCGGGCTTTTGATGCTGCTGGGACCCATTGCAGTCCTCAACTTTTCCTGGCTTTGAGCGAATAACTGCTCTAAGAGTTTGCTGTTTTTGTCATTGGTGGCAGTGGCACACCTTACGCTGCGTGCTTTGCTAAAAACGGATCCGTTTCGAGAAACTTCACATGAATAGTGTAAACTATGCATTACAGCAGTGTGGCGGCTCTAAAGCTTCTGGAACGGTCTCTGAACTGCAGTTAAAGAAAGAAAGGCTTCTTGCCAGGGAGCAATTTTGCAACACTGCTCCAATGTCAATTGGCAAGCCATAGGCAAGGGCATGTTCTTAGAAAAACTGCAACGCTTTAACTGTCAAATGCTGATAGCCTCATGTCTGTCTGGATAGTACCTGAAATGACACAGACAAAAGTTGATAGTGACTTTTGGAACCCCCTGTAGACATACCCTGTACATGTGTTTGTAGTACATACATGCTGAATATTTTTCTTTCATTGTGTTTAAAGGAGAGGTCAACCCCAAAAATTTTTTTTCCAATAATATGTTGTATGCGCTCTGACCAGTCTAAACAGGGCATTCTGATTAATATAGTGGTACCTCTACTTAATTAATTGGTTCTGGAAGAAATTTCTTAAGTAGAAAATTTTGTAAGTAGACGTGTTTTCCATGTAAATGCCCTTATCCATTGCAAGAACCCCAATATTCAGACATAAATGTTTTATAAAGCATAAAAATGCATCAAAACATGTAACAAATCCAAACATGTTACAATTAGATTATTGCACAATAAACGAGAGCTGTGCATAATGTAAAAAACAAAGAATAGAGTAAAGAATAAAAATGATGGTCGTTTATCTTTTAATTGCTGTCCTCGTCGCCTTTTGCCCTCTTTGGTTCATGTTCTCTCTCAGAAGTGGTTTTTGCCCGGCATTTTGTAAAGAACTGATTTAATAACGTGGCGACTGTCGATACATTACGGTCATATTCTTTGGCGAGATAAACCAAACGCATCCCTTTTTCATACCTTACTACTACCTCTTGCTTTGTTTGTATGGACAAAAAAAACGATTTTCTCATTTTTTCTTTTCCTCGTTTCTAATTCACTTAAAACTATCGGAACACCTCATGGCCCGAGGGGCGAATGATGAGGACGCTGCATCGACATATCTATCACATATATATCTATCTACCTGTCTATCAACACACATAGACACATACGGTAGAGGTCCCTTTTAGCCAATTGGATGCCAGGGAGATGCTAGGTAATAGCCAATGGCAGAGCAGCTATGAGTATGTTGCGTTCAGGAAACTCCGGAGCTGTGAGTAGCAGCCCATACTGTATTTTTACCTTTCGTATCTTGACATTTCTTTCGTATCAAGGGGCAATATTTTTCTGTTGAGGCGTTTCATAACTTGAAAATTTCGTATGATGAGACGTTTGTAAGTAGAGGTACCACTGTTTTGGGTTTGTGGAATATGAGTTAAGCAGCAAAATCTACCCGTTTTTGTACATCTCAGGGGGTAGCCATTTTGCCACTTTCTGTCGACTGAAAATGACATCACAGCTGCTCAGGGCTCAGGTAACGACCAATCATGACTCAGCTTCAGAAAACAGGTAAGCTGTGATTGGTCCTTACCTGAGCCCTGAGCAACTGTGAGGTAATTTTTAGTTGACAGAAAGTGGCAAAATGAGTAAAAAGCATGAGTATTTTGCTGCTTAGCTCATATTCCGTAAATACATTATTAATCTGAATGTCGTGTTTCGACTTGTGGTGGCACATAGAACATATTATTGTAAGGAACATTTTTGGGTTGACTTCAACTTTAAATGCAGTATAATATTTATATTATTGGCATGACCTTTCTTTTCTGATTGGCTTGGCCAGATGGTATGGTTCTAATTGCCTCATAGTTACAGTAGGTGCGTGGCGTCCATTTCAACTTCTGTGAAGAAATATACCAAACGTGGTTCCTTGCCCTATAAAGGGTTAGGCAAAGAGGATACAAACAAAGCTATGGGGAATGTATTGTGTTGGAAGTACGGTACTTACAGTAGCAGAGGATGAAACCCTGCAAAGATTCCCTGGCTTTGGGTTCCTTTCAGCTGCCTTCTTTGAAGGAAGCAGGGAAGGTTGAGCATTTGGGGATTTTGGAACCCTGCAAATGTTGAATGCAATCTGTGGCAGCAGCTGCAAACAACAAAAAGAAATATGGTGGCTAGGGAGCAAAGCAAATAAAAGAATAGTGCAAGTAGAGGAGAAAACTTTCTTTCAATACACTGGAAGAAAATATAATAAGCCTCAGACAAACGTTGGCTCCTTTCCAGGGGTAATGCGACAACACAAACACTTGGGAACAGTGCCATCAACTGAAGAGCAAATTCAAACAAAACACATATAAACACACATTTTTGCTTTATGACTTGACATTATTTGGATGAGGAGAAATTGAATGACAGAAAAAGAGGAAGAGGGGCAACAGACTACTCTATCATTCCTGCTCAGACGCCGCTGGGATTCGGAGTGGGAGAGAGACTAATCGCCTCTCTTGACCTTTGAGAGAATAGCGACATACAATCATAATCCACTGCAAGGGGAAGCTGAGCAGGTCTTAATATTGAGGGTTTGCACTGAAGTGAACAGAATGCTGAGGAAGATAAGCCTGGGAAGGATGTAGGCCTCATCACCCCTATGGAGTTGTGCTCTTGTACACGTTGTATCTCTAGTTTTAGAGCTCTGGCGATTATGTCGGAATTCATTTATTTTCACTCTTAAAAAGGAACCAGGATGCCTCGGCTCACCAAGAATGCTTGAATCAGTTTAAAGATTTGTTCCGGCTTCTTTGCTTTGGGCAGCACTTTTTCTCTCCCAGCCAGCAGTGCACTGAGGTTTTCCAATGCAGCGATTCCCACTTTACTTGCCCTCATTAAATTTACACTTTTAATTCCTCCCCACCTGCCAACCCCCTTGATTCAAAAGCTCTCATTGCACTTTTTTTGGATCACACTATGCATGTGCGATATAGCCCGCAGTGATGTGAAAGCATTGTTGGAGAGCTTTCATCGGCTACAGTAAAGACAGAGGACTGGTAACTGTGCCCACCTGTCACTGTAGTGTGCATTGAACTCTGATCTACATTGTTCTGGACTTTAGGTATTAGTTCTTACCACACGCTATTATACAAGAAAGCCAAAGATGAAATAAGACTAGGGAACAGTACTACTTCTGAATGTGAATTACTCGACGTTTACATCATCTAAATACTTTACTGGACCAACTTTAACCTTCTACATGTTTTTTTTTTATAAAAGCACACTGGAAAACAACCATTTTTGCTTTCACAGATATGTAGTAGGTCATGTTTGGAGTCAGGTGTCAAAAGTATAATTCAGACAGAAAAGCAAGAGGGTTTTTTTTTTGCGTTCGTTCATTCATTTTATTCTCTTCGGGGTCACAGCAAGGTTACACACGATTTTCTCTATTCAGCCACCAACCATAACATTAGGTTTATTAGGTACACTGGGGTAATCTAGTATGATTCCAAATGCCTTTAAAAGGGTCATACTGCTCAAAGATGTAGTCATTTTACAATATGATAATGACTGTGGCTGTATTTTGCAATGATCTGCAGTGCACCATGCTGAAACGACTTCTGGAAGGTGACCAAAGCATGACTGATAAGTACAAGAAATATTCAAGTTCAACACCACTGTAAACTGCAACCATAATAAAACACAGTTAAGTCCAAAATAAATAACACCGTGACCACGTTTTGAATTCATTCAATATTTCCATGATTGTGTTTACATTTGAAAAAATGTTCTATGTCCAAAATCATTCATAGACTTTCTCAAGGCAGGTATATCAATTGATCTAAATCTATAGTTGATTATAATGTTCTGGATCAGTGAGTCTCCCAGTGTGGTACACAATAGTCGAACAAATTTCAATACTCACAGGAATATATTCTTTAACCTCTGCAAAGAGTGACTGAAATTACTACAGCATACTGAGGAGCTGTGATCGTCTCCATGTACATTTATATGTCTGTATTATATTTCGCTCAGTTGGCCAAGGCACACTCACCAGAAAGAGCAGCACAATGTCAATTGAATTGAAGCAAAATTAATTGCTGAACTTTATTTAATTATGTCATTATTGTATTGTTTATAGGAAGAAGTTTTATATTTCTCATTAAAAAACATTACAACATTTTTTCGTGGTTGGATGGGACGGATTAATAGTATTTCAATTCAATTTAATTAAAAGGGTTAAGGTGAGTTTGAGATTACAAGCATGGTAATGGAATGGATTAAACTCATCTCTCAAGGCACCACTATGGCATTCTTGTAATTGAAAAAAATATACGGTATATGAAACCAAAATAAGTTATTTTTTATAGGGCAGTGATTCTCAAAGGGTGGCGCTACGTAGCGTCCCTTCAATGGTAACTCCTACATACTACCCACCCTGACGAAGAATGTGTATGTGCTGTATCACATAATCAATTATCAGACAAGTACAAATATACGGCATCTTATTATGACAAATAACAAAGGAACATCAGACAGCTGGTAATGCAACCAATTTGTCTTTGTGAGAGTCGCTAATGAAGCAAAACAGTACTGCATGAGCTCACTACACGTAAACTTTAGATTGTTATAGCACTTTTCATTAAAAATTGAAGCCCAATCAGTATCGTAATGGTCTTTAAACAACACTCTAATCTATCATCTAATCATCTAATTTCACTAAATCATTAGAGGTGTTGAGTGGAGAAAATGCTGAGATGTAGATTGTATGTGAAAGTACTGTTTTGCTGAACAATGCTATACAGTATTAATTGCCTTTTGCATTTGCTCAGCAGGTTTTGGGACTTCTCGTGTGGTCACAAGGTCATGATGACTAGTAGTCATAAAAGCTCAACACAAATACCCTCGGCCATGATAAAACCTATGAAAGAATCTTACTGGCTATAGTGTGAAAGCATGTCTAAAGCAGCAGGAGGGAAGTTGATGCATAAATGCGCACACATTGCAAGTTACCCACCCCACGATTTATGGCTCACTAAATTACCAACATTGTAAAGAGAATTTATGCCATTTAATTAAGGTTTTGCACAATTATCTTTATTTACAGCTACCTACAGAAGGCAATGAGGGAAACTGTGGCAGTGTAAGCCAAATGGAGAGGTTGTTATTCGCATCATATTTTCTTGTTCTCAAAACATCAGAACAGCATTGGTGAGTAGCCGGTATAGAACTAACTTTTTGACTTGGTTGAGTCACAATTTTACCTTCATAGGAAGTAATCCCAATCCGATATATAATTGTATTGGCTCCGGAAACTCATTTCTGTTTTGGATATACAGTAAAATATATGATCAATTAATTTTTATGGTATGATGTCTATTTCTGTTATCATCCAATCTGCTCTCCTAATTTAAGAGAAGATTGGCTATGTCTGGTCTGCCCTATAATGAGATGTGGTAATGTGTTTCACTACTGTACATCATCTTGGCATTGGGGCGTGAGATAATTGCATCATCTGTGCTACAGCAGCGCCGTCTACTGGACAATTTAAAATGTGATCACAGTAGTTACATAAATGACTTTTAATGTTTGCAATTTAACATCGTTCCGTGTCATTTTTTAAACATTGTTTAAATAAAAAAAAAAAAAAATTAAAAAATGAAATCATTCTTTTTTTTGTCTTATTTAAAAAAAAATAATGTATACTTTCATCAATGAGTAAATGATTAAATAAAATTAATTTGATAATTTGGGATGAAAAGAAAATATAATATAATTGTATTTTATTTTAATTAAGTCATTATTATCATCAATGGAAATGTAACACTACTTCCAGTACTGTATTACTGCAAAGTATACTGCATAGTATTTGTCGCCAACTCTGTCCAGGAGAGGACGCTTTATCTCCAGTTTTCCTTTTTTCTTCTTCTAGAGGGCACTTTTTTGTGTTTGATTGTTTTTTGTTGTTTTTTTTAAAACTAGCCACTACTATCTGTACCACCTTCTCATTTCCCCACCTCAGAATTTCATCAGAAATTAATGCATGGTTCAGCAATACACTTGTCATATAAGTGCCAGTTATTAGTGAAAATCACAATTTCAATTGTTCTCTCCCTAGAAATATCAAGAGGTTATATGTATCCTTAGAGGGGCTGACTTTTATTTTTTTCTTTTGCTGTTGTTATTGTTGATGTTAGTGGTGTACATCAACATTTATTGTGAAAGAGATGGGACATGAAACAGTGGCCAGAAATCCCTGAGGCATTTTGACTTAATGGAGAAGAGATTTACTTTTCATTATGTTCCTTATGAAGAGTTTTTGTTTGTTTTGGGTGCGGCTGGCTTGTCGCAGAGGGACCCGGGGAGATGTTTTAAAGATTAAAAAGCAATTTAAGGTAAGTAGAGAAATGAACAAAACGGAGGTGTTTGGATTTGTCACATGTTGACTCCAGCAAACAGGAATGGCATAACAAACTGTCAGACTTGGTCTTTATAGGTTCAGCTGGTCATATATTCAACACAGATCCATAATCCAACATATATATATAGAGAAAAATGAAAACAGAGCACAGGAATAAAGTCCTCATTATCAATCTGTTCAATTCAAATCCTCTTCTCGAGGTACTCTGAGGATAATTCTGTGGGTAAAAATATAAGCGGCATTGCTCATCTGAAAGCATGGCCTAGATTTCTCCACCTGCGGTGATCTTCTTTTTCACTCATCATTTCTCCTCCTAACATAAGGCAAAACAAAAGCTTCCTATGGAGATGTTTTACATCTCATGCGTGTTTATTGTAAAATCAAACAAAGGAGCCATTGATATGGTCCTATCCTGTCCTTGACCCAGTTTTTTTAAGAAGGGCATATCATGCAGTAAACAACATACACAGCAGGGTTGAACAGTGGGGGGGGTTTGCACAGGTGATTGTAAAGCGCAGTCGACCTAAGTGATGTATTTGCTGAAAGGCTCCACTGATCAATAGACATTAAGCTGTGTTGAACAGGTTGCTACTCCCTAAGGAGTGTTGATCATCAAACACGTATAGATAACACATGAACATGTAAAACACAAAATGCTGCTATCGGTTTTAAAGGGTATTCATTCACACAAAAAGTAATTGTACTAAAACCCAATGACAACATATATTTGCATATCCTGTTTGAAAAATGCAGCTATCACAAAATATATTATTTATATTTTATTTATAGTATATTTATATTAGATACATAGTGCGTACAAAGAACCCTTTTCAAGGCTCTAGTAGCTTGACTTTTCTATCTTGCACGTCCTCTTTCTTTGCTGACATATGCACAACACACAATACCGACAAATATATTTGGACAGATTGCCACATACAACAGATTAAACTCACAAACAACAGCTGTTTTTTAAAATGACTGTGATAACTTCAACAAAGCACCAGTCTGTATAGTCCATAACAATGTTTTATGTCTTGGTGTTTTCGGCTGATGGGGAATAATTGTTGCTTTTAATTTTGAAGTCAAATTCAATTGTCCCCATGTCTAACCTACAAGCAGTTTGTCTTGATACTTGTTTTTCATCTATATAGACCATGTAAAAAACAACAATAGTCAGACTACAAGCTTTCTTGCCACAGCCGCAATTTCCCATTTCTTTCTCACAAAAATAGCAATACTTTCAGCATCCTATCGAGTTGTTGTGGATTTAGGGAGAGATTTAATTGATTCCACCTGTGCTGTGAATGGCGCAAATAAAAGCCGGGGAATTATGTTTGTGAACATACTATTTACACATAACTACCTTCGCAGTGCTTTGCGGGTCTCACATGAGATCATGTTTTGAGCATGACATATGTGTGAAGGTAAGTAAGGCAACTCAGAGGTACATGTCCTCTCCTTGGGAGCACATGGTGCAGCTGTGACTGTCAGCACGTCTTTGGGGACGCTACATTATTTACACTGTGTCTTCCTGTGACCCCGATGAGACATGACAGGAGCTACAGGAAGCTCATAAATTAAACAGAGGGGTCTAAAAGCACAAGAGGGGGAAGCTACCTAGAGGTGGCTAGGCCTGGCAGGGACGGCAGAGAAGCGGGACTGTAGATTGCAACACGCATATCGCACGGCCTGAGGGGCGAAGGGGAGGTGAGGCAGGAAGGAAGGGATGTAGGGACAGGAGGAAGATGAGGGGGCTGTGAAAAAAAGCTTCTCAAAAATAAGTAGTTAGAGGATGTGAGAGAAATGGGGTTGGGGGCTTGGGGGTTAAGACATGCAATAAAGCAACATACTGTAACACACTCGAGCAGGAATGCTATTCGGAGGCTACAATGAGGCAGACAGGGAAGAGTAATGGGCGAACCGGCAACAGCAGCCTTAATTTAGCCGGAGAAACATTAATCCCTTCCTGATGCACATAAAACACAGCAGCAAAGATGATGTCATACATTGAGCGGACAGTCAGCGGGGAGTGTGATGTCTCAGCTGTTGCTCAAATAGGTCGGCCACGAGCGGCTTCTGGTGTCATCCATGCAGCATGCTCAGACGGGATGGATGGGATAACCTCATTTAGACACTTACTCACTCATCCAACAAACCAGCATGCAGAAGCTGAAGCCCGTAGAAAAGGGGGGGGGGGGGTAGCACATCAATCGTATGAGTGAAGTAATACAATTTGACTAATGGGTATTGAGGTCACATGCAATTTAATGGAAGCTGATTTTTTTCCCCCACTTTGTGTATATACACCAGTGGGTTTTTACGCGAAGGTTTTGCGAATGAGTGTCTATATATCAAGCTGAATGTTTCTTTTGTGGCGAACCCACATGATGCACATTAATATCATGCAAAGTCTATTTGCTTGGGCGATTTCTTTGTATTGGTTTAACAAACTTATGAAGGGAAACAGTCATCGCAGGCAATACCTAGTTATAGAAGCAACAAAAAATAAATAAACAAAATGTGGGGGATGATGAAATTAGTTGGTGCACTAATAAAAAATACATATTATTGTACATGCAAAAATTCTAACCACCCCTGTTCAAGTGCCGGAATTTTGTTAAGAGGAAAAAAAGAGACAGATAAATGATTACCAGTTTTTTAACCATCAACATGACCTATAGCCTCAACAGCTGTACTGATTTTTCAAGAATTATTTTCGAGGTGATATGTAAAAACAAGCAACTGGGTTGCACAATTGTGCACATGCTATGTAACTTATATAATGGTTGTGTTCAGAAAAAACAGTCATATTCAAACTCATTTTGAATGGAAATCACCACATACCAGCCACCATTCAAGTGCCTCCGATTAACTTCAAATCCATTTCAGATGTTCTAGTAGGCTTTTTTTGCTTTCTCACAATCCTGAACATTTTGCGATAAAACTGACTGCTGTTTTGAACTGTTCATAATTCCATCCGCCTTGACTAACGCCTGAGTTCCACCTAAAGGAAAATAGCCCCAAATATGTTCCCGTGGGGTTTGAGTCACCTGTTTTCTGAAGCTGAGCCATGATTGGTTCTTACCTGAGCCCTGAGCAACTGTGATGTCATTTTCAGTCGACAGAAAGTGGCAAAATGGCCGCCCCCTGAGATGTACATACACAGGTGGATTTTACTGCATAACTTATACGCCGCAAACACAATATTACCGGTAATCAGAATGCCATGTTTCGACTTGTGGGGCATTCCATCCTTTAAATAAAGGAAGGCATGCAGGATGGGCTGGGAGTTGTGGATTTTTGTTCTCTCATACTCAAAGATGCACACACACCATTTTTGTGTTTTATGATATTTGAGTGTAACATTTTACAAGAATCGCTTCTAATGTCCACCCGATTCATTGGGCCTGTGAGAGCGTCTTTACTTCACATCACTGATGGCAGACGAGGAACCGCCCAGACCGTTGGTGCCAGGGTGATATCATCCAATCATGTACCTAAAGCATGGGCACTGAGCCACACAGTACATTTTCATATAGAGGAAAGACCTCATCCCAGAATTTCCACTCATATAATCAGGACATTTTTTTCCCTCAAATATTGATCCAGGCAGCGCGGTGGATGACTGGTTAGCATGTCCGCCTCACAGTTCAGAGGTCGTGTGTGGAGTTTGCATGTTCTCCCCATGCCTGCGTGGGTTTTCTCCGGGTACTCTGGTTTCCTCCCACATTCCAAAAACATGCATGGTGAGTTGATTGGACACTCTAAATTGCCCCTAGGTGTGATTGTGAGTGCGGTTGTTTGTTTGTCTCTGTGTGTGCCCTGCGATTGGCTGGCAACCAATTCAGGGTGTCCCCCGCCTACTGCCCAAAGACTGCTGGGATAGGCTCCAGCACGCCCGCAACCCTTGTGAGGAGAAGCGGTACAGATAATGGATGGATGGATGGATATTGATCCATAGGACGGGTCAGTTTAGATAGGTCTTATAGAATGGGAATTTATGAGCGTTATAGATCTGAAAGTAAATTAGCCTTATCAACTTTGAATAGTAAAATATTACTCCAACCCTCTGAAGCTTAACAGAGCTTGTCTTATTGATGTTGTCCATCAGTTGTAATTGTAGTCGCTCTTTGGAGTATCACTTGTCCATCTACGTGTACTTGAGTGCGCTTAATCCCCCCTGGGGTCCATCTGGACAAGACTCTTTCCGAGCAGTATGACAAAGCACAAATGTGTAAATGCAGACCCAAGCTGTATGTTCATCATATAAACTGCATAAAGATACTAGTCCATTATTAGGTTCTTACTAAGACATTATTGTTAATACTCAAGATTTGTGAGAAGAATTCTAGTGGGAGGAAGGAGAGATATACATTTCGACATAATATGATTTCAGTGTCATTAATTATTTCATCATCAAACGCCTGTGCGACTGTGAACTATATTGTTATCAGCAAGGACAGAAACCACAATGACATTTAGACGCCTTTGTAAATGTTGCAAAATAAAATATGAATAATGGTGAAAATGAGAAGCAACAAAAACAAATGTAGAAGCTCCAAAGTCGAATGCCCCTAATGTCATGCCGTTTGGATACTGGTCCTCATGCATGACATCATGCGAGTCTTCTTTAAAGAGGGAAATCAACCCAAACACATTGTTTTCAAGAATATATTCCCAGCAGGCCCCCTATTTGAAACACGACATTCTGATTAATATTGTGTTTGTGGAATATGAGTTAAGCAGCAAAATCCACCCTTTTTTAGTCATGTCACTGAAAATGACATCACAACTGCTCAGAGCTCAGGTAACGACCAATCACGGCTCAGCTTCCGAAAACAGGTGAGCCGTTATTTGTCGTTACCTGAGCCCTGAGCAGTTGTGATGTATTTCAGTCGACAGGAGTAACAAAATGGCCGCCCCCAGAGATGGCTAAAAACGGGTGGATTAACTCTTATTCCACAAACGCAATATTTATCAGAATGCCTTGTTTGACCTAGTGGGCTTGCATAGAACATATTCTTCAAAAAAATATGTTTGGGTTGACTTCCGCTTTAAGGGTTTTGCGACCCAAAAGAAACCGTCTTAGAGCTTGTTTTGGGCAAGGCTTTTGCAGTAGAGAACATTTCCACTGAGTGATTCCTGGCATTCTCTAGTGCCGAGTCACTCTCCTTTGACAAAGTTATGCTTGGACAGAGCTGACACCATCCCTCTCTAAGTGTGACTGAGCAGGACATATGCTTGGCCAATACCCCACCCCCAACTACCACATCACCACTTTGCCCATATGCGCACTCAAGTGGCAGCTGCAAGCTTCCTCACTTGCCCTTTGAAAAAGAATGCTGAGAAAAAAAAGCCATCTTTTGCTGTCTGTTGTATAAAAGGTTTATCAGTATTACACCCATGATCAATAGTCCACCTAAAAAAAATAAAAAAACATAGGTCCCCAAGAACACCATTTTGACAAACATTAACACAGACGGCAGCGTAGTCAGCACAAGTGTTCATCAAACGAGACAGAGGTTTCATTTCTATAAAAAAAAAAAAGAAAAGTAACATTATTGTAAACCACTGAAACATTATCCACAATTTGAATGAAATGCAAACTTTCCTCCAGAATAAAATGAGGAACTTGTCTGTATCTATGTAATCTGAATATTTTGGTATATTGCAAAGCAGCAGCAAGCAACTCCTATACATGATTGTTGGGATAATTAATGGCCTCTATACAGTACATGTAAGTCACAGAATCCTATTTAACGTGAAATAAAGATACTCCTTTCATGGTTCCGAACATTAAACTAATTGTGTTTTTTAGAGGATTTCTTAAAATGGCGTGTCCCATTAGAATGATCCAAGATGACATATTAAAGTTTAATCACCTGCTTGACATTGTATAGTGCATGGCATGGGCATAAATCATCATCATTTCATAAATCCCATGTTGAAAAAGCACACCCCTAATCCCAAGGACCTTTGCTCATGCTATTCATGCATTTGTCACTCACTGCCTTTTTTAAAACTTTTATGTCAATGCTGTGAATTATTCACTCATAATCCTGACGTGACCACAAGTATCCTTGGATTGCTTTGCGCAGAGGAGATCGAGTAGACTCATCAATATGGATAGTTAGCTGACACACGCTGTTAAAATGTAATTAAAGCGTCTATATGCTTATCAGCCACTGCATTAGGTACGCTTAATATCTTATCAGGGGATCCAATGCAGGATCTGTATTAATAATGCAATCTTTCAAAAAGATAATAATGTTTGATTTTGACTGAGACTGCCATTTAACAACATGTTTGTTTCCTAATGTGGTTGCAGTTTGTACACGTGTGGAATTGCACTGCATCATACTGATGGTGTTTCTCATAAATTGTCCTTGATGTTGTTGATTATTCAGATCAAAATATTACTTTTTTTTTTCAGTGTGATGCATAGGGAATATGTTTCCTGAAAACAAGCTAAGGAGCAGATTTTTGCAAGATCTCTATCTGTTTTATATGTGATTATAATAACAACTCTGAGGCAAATCGAGGACTGATTCGGGACTAGTTTCATTCTGTTTATTAACTGTTAATTACAGTGGACAGTAACATGAAAGAATCGAAATGTGAAATGTCTCAGTTACGTTGAAACAGACAAAAACAGAGCTGGACAGCTGTTCTTCTAAACATGTTTTTCATTCTTTGGCAGTAAGTCAACACAAAGGCTCTTCATTTGAGCATGCTTGTTGAGAACAAAGATGCACACAAACAGACAATATCACAGGCAGACCATACTAAACATAAAGCAAAACAAACAATGTGTGTTTACCTCCAGGATTTGAGAATAGAAAAAATGCCACCCAACAAGTCTGACCTAGAGCCAACTGCGTGGAATAAGCTTGGGCATCCTGTTTGTGCTCGGGTGAGCAACACAACCACATTGGCTCACTTACTGTGACTCCCGATTGAGGACTGAGTGGAATGCGACCCAGAGTAGTGTGTGACCAGGTTGGTGACCAGCATGATGAGGAGGCGTCCGTCTGCTGTGTAGGGTTCTTCCATGTACCACTGAGGTACCTGACGTTTGTAAAAGAATAAATAGTAAATTGGCCTATACATCTTATTTCCTAGTCTTCAAGCATCCAGTCCACCAAAGAACACTAAACAAGAGTCAATTGGAAAGGCAGAATATGTGCTCACCACTGAAAGGGGGAAATCAACCCAAACACATTTTTTTCAAGAATATGTTCCCAGCAGGCCCACGAGTTGAAACACGGCATTCTGATTAATACTGCGTTTGTGGAATATGAGTTAAACAGCTAAATCTACCCCTTTTTAGCCATCTCAGGGGGTGGCCATTTTGTCACTTCTGTTGACTGAAAATGACATCACAACTGCTCAAGGGCTCAGGTAATTATTTTTAGGTGACAGAAGTGACAAAATGGCCGCCCCCGGAGATGGACAAAAACGGGTGGATTAACTCTTATTCCACAAACGCAATATTTATCAGTATGCCTTGTTTCAACTTGTAGGCTTACATAGAACATATTCTGGAAAAAAATATGTTTGGGTTGACTTCCACTTTAAGTCCATAAACAGGCCATCCAAGAATAAAGCATTTGGTGTCAAGATGCATGATTACAGCAGAGAAATTATTTCAAAACTTTATAAATGCTTTTGTTTTATTCAAGGTTTGAGTCTGGAAAGGTCATGGTATCTGGGTCAAACATGACATTTTTCATTTTCATTTTCATTCTCATGTGAAGCTCACTCTCTAGACTAGATTCTTTGCTCAGTCAGGGGAAACCAATTATCCGCATCCTGTCCAAAATCTTATTACCTTCAGTTTGAGGATCCACAGCACACTGTCACATTCAGACTGAAGATGGTGACTAACAGGCCAAGCAGCTGTAGGCCTAAACTCCATAAAAATGGTAGACCTACATTGTTTGTATGTTTGAAAGTCACTATTCTGCCCGTGTAAGTCGAGATGGAGGGTACATAATGCCTTGGGGAAAAACAAAACACATCAACTCTCTGAATGACCCAAGGCTATTTCACTTTCATGCCCGCGTCCACCTTCGTCACGTCACACATTTTGAGCTATTGCCCACAAACTGGGTTGATCGATTGACATTGACATTAACGCAGAGACCACTGCAAATAAGTACAGGTTTGAATGCACAGAGTGGGGTGACAGCATTTTTTTTGTGTGTGTTTGATATAGCCTACCGTATCTATATATGATATATATATATAGTATATCTATCTATCTATCTATCTATCTATCTATCTATCTATCTATCTATCTATCTATCTATCTATCTATCTATCCATCTATCCATCTATCATCTCTCTCTCTCTCTCTCTCTCTCTCTCTCTCTCTCTCTCTCTCTCTCTCTCTCTATATATATATATATATATATATATATATATATATATATATAATGGTATATATACATGTATGTATGGTGTATGTCTTAAAAGGTTTCCCTTGAATGTTTGAATGTTGAAAGAGAATGGAGGGTCCACACATATGTAACACCGACAGGAGAAGGTGAAATTCAAATGTGCAAATGTCAACAAGGAGCCATTTTTGTATACAACTTGTTTTAAGATTGGAGAATGGTGATGGCAGCTGCCCTCTGGGCAGAGATGATGGGTGGAGATGGAGAGTGGCCCACAAGACCACGTACAGTACCGTAAGCTTTGGGTCAAGGCTTATCCTGGAAGGATCTCTGCAAGTGAACAAATTACTACTGAAACCAATATTTAATTGGCATTTTGGACCTTAAAATATAGGACAGATTTGTGGGCTTCTGTTTATTTGTGCAATCTGCAATCTCTCAGTGGTGGTGCTGGAAAATAAGAATCAGGGCCAGTTGAAGGGCAGTGTGGAAGCTATCTGTTGTTCAAATTATTTTCCAGAGATGGGAAATTCAGGTCCAGAAAGTAAAAACCCTGCCTGTCTTGAGCCACAGGTGCTTCTACTCAACTGAGCTTGTTTACCTGCTGCCTGTGGCTAAAACCAAACCGTGTCAGGGTTGTTACTCTCTGGACCTGGATTTCCCATTTCTGTTATCTTCATTTGTAGTACAGGAAAGAACAGTAGGGAAATATCGACAACTTTGTATTTGTTACACATGCTGTAGTCTTTGATCCAGCAAATTTGTGATCGATTGATTTGTCTCATTCGGTTATCCACAGCAGAAAGATGGCTGCGAAACATGTCCGCCTACTGTAAAATGGGGGATGACACAAGAAATATAATTAGCGATTACTAGACCTACGATTATATTAAAAATATATGTTGCTGTAATAGTTTTGTTTTGCACATTATTGAAATTAATAGTGGGTTTAGAAAAAGTGAAAAATTCTGCAAATACACACGGTCCGTCTAAATGTTATGAGGGGGAAAAAAATCTTAAATCTTGCTATATTGTTAAATTATGTCTTCTTCAGCCCGTCCATTTATTTTCAAATGAGCCATCCACCAAAATTTGCGAGAGAAATGCGGCCCCGTCAGTGATTGCAGGTGTCTTGGATTGAAGGGGAGTGGGGTCGCTCTGAGCTCGCTTGGTTTTGTCTGCTCACTCAGTGTCTAGAGGGGAGTGGGCGAGTGAGGAGAGAGCGAGAAAGCGAGCGAGCGGGTAAGCCACCAGCAGCGCAGAAACCTGGAAATCAACGTCAACTTAGCTCCCAGCACGCAAGAAATGTCGACTTTGACATAGCGATATGCTCGGTGTCGCCGAAGAACGCACCGCGCCGTGGGTTTAGGCGACTGGAGCGCGTCGCTTGTGGACAACATTTGCGACGACCGGACCCCGGACGCAAGAAAACAACAGTGGTTTAAAAAAAGACAGCGAGAGAGACGAGAATTACACACACACACCAGTGACAATAAAACAACACAACAATAGTGCAGAAGGTGAGATCCGAGCACAGAAGCAACAACGAGACTTGATATGCTGTTTGAATGTTCAACATGTGCTTTTCCGGTGTGAACTTTCATCTCAGGAAACAATGAAGACGTAGCGAAGAAAGAAGTCATCAAGTGTCTGGTCGGACTTGCTAGCCATCCTGCTTGAGAGCGAATGCGAGGTAAAGCTAACGCGTGCTAGTTGCAGCCCATAAGCAGAGTTAGCTTGTGGGCTAACGCTAGCTTGACAGGCTCAAACGCGTTTTGGTCAACTTTTGCTGTTGTTTGCCGGGAGCCCAAACACTGACGGAGTGTGCTAACAAAAGAGGGGAAGGGCGGGCTCCCTTCTGGACTTGTTCCCCTCTACACATTTTCCCGGATCAATGGCAGCGGAGGTCAGTAGTGAGGAGACGGGCTCGGTCACGACGGGGACAGGCGGAGGAGGCCCGGAGACGGCCCCGTTCCCTTGCTATCCCAGGCCGACCAGAGTAAGGGTGGCGGATTTGGGACCTGCGCCAGCCCTACGTCAACTCTCAAACACATCTCCGGACTCGCTCCCCGACATGAGTATGATCTATCCCACGTCTAGTGGGGATATAAGCGGATCTGCCCTGTGCACAGCAGGGAGTGGCGGAGGTGGACATTCGGTTTTCCAAGGAACGAGCTCAGGGAACGTGAGCGACATGTGCGGCTCGCCCACTTCAGAGGCACCGGCCTGTCGGATTTCACCCACATCTTCAGATGCGGACGGGGTGACCGACTTCCCCCCACTACCGCTCCCTCCTCCTCCTCCTCCTGCTCCGCCTCCGCCTCCAAGTTGTGGGGGCACGATGGATGAAAGCGACCTGCAAGATGGGCCGGAATACGAGGAGGAAGAGGTGGTGTTCCCCCTCTCTGCACCGCCCACAAACCAGTGAGTACAATAACATTGACAACCAAGTTTTGCCCAGTGATGCATGCAAATAAACACAGTTTTACTTGGCATAAATTGGGTTGGAAAATTTGGGGGATTTTCAAAGTTGGAAACGTTACATGGGAATTCAAAAGGCATTGGAATAAACCTGGATTTTACATTCTTGTGGATGTTTTCATTCATCCAGATAATTTCTTTCTCAGGGCATTGTATTGATCCTAAGTGGACTGCTCTGTTTTGTCTTAGATGTTTCGCCTCTCATCCGAGAAGGCTTCATCAGTTTTTACGTTAAGACTTTGTTAGTCTGAGTTTATGTGGAAAACTGAACTGTTTATGCTCTCAGTTGGAAGAGCACCACAACACCGGAAATGGTCTCATCATTCATTTGTGATGCAACTGACTCTCATTAAGATGCCTTGCAGAGAATATTCTGTTCAGTTGTCAAAAGGTAGGGTGCTACCTCTGCAGTCCCCCATGACTTGGAGCATAAATAGAGTTTTCCACACCAACTAAGGCTGGTCTGTCCTCACCAAGCCTTGTGCATGAACTGAAGGTGAATTTAAATACACACATATATATATAAAATATAAGTATACTGTGGAATCTCGATTTAACAATTTAACAGACTAATTGGGGGAAGGGGTTTATTCATTAGAACCAACATTGAATTTTTTGATGGCACAGAGGAGAGCACACTTTCCAAAAAATTACCCTCAAATCCTTGTAGATTCTCATGGAAAGTTTTTAATTCATTTTTTTTTTCTAAAATACATTTTAACATCCGATTGAAATTTATGGGTCAACCCCATGCTCAAAACACAGCCCAGTGCTTTTAGAGTTGAAATCAAACTAAATATCTTTTATTTTATGTTTTGTAGTCAAATAGAGAGCATATTAGAGGCTGAAATTAAGAAGTTATATTTTGATGCAGTGTCTTGACCATGGAATTTGAAAAACAAATGTTAATCTTAACAATTTGCCATGTGAGATCGTAATCTAGGCATTGGTTAATGAAACGGTAGCAGGTTTGCAAGTGACTTGCTTGCATCATTCTGGGCGAAATCAAAGTTTGCCATGCGAGAACGCATTATGCTTTTATTATAAAGCGTCATGATCGTAATTTCTGGCGGTTAGCAGCTCCTGATGTAAAGATTTGCTCAGAAAGATTGTTTTGTTCAAACACTATTGCAAAAGTGTTAATGAAATTAGGATTTATTTTTGATCCATTGAGGATTATTTAAATGCATTGATCTAACATTACTATTATCCTTTTTAGATTTATTAGAAAAGCGATGCATATCATCACGGTCCTGTGAAAAACACTTGTGTCCAATTTTTGGCGCCTGACCGCACAAACTGCATTAACTACATATGGAAACGCAGTGCCAGAAACGCTCAACTCGTGTTTGGTCTGACCGCAGCATTATTGAAGGTGAAAGCATAGGCCAACACCAATTCCATGATCTTCTGGAGGAAGATCCAGTTTGTTTTTTCAAATCCCCAATTCTTTATTTGGACACTGTTGATTGAAATATTTAACAGACTTGACTCAACACTTAATCGTTAAATTCCACCATGAGCTTCAGCTATAGAGATGCAATCTCTGTAAATTACGTCACGCGACACCCGGTGGAAGCAGTTATTTTCATAAAGGTAATTACAGCCACATTACTTTTTTGTAGAATGGAACAAGGTGGCGTTTACTCGTTCCTATTTGTTCAAGTGGAAAATGCACAATTCATCCTTTATTATATTCATCCATGAATCAAATTGTCAGAAAATAGTTTTGCATAAAAAAATCAGTATTTGTTGTTATACAGTAAGAGTAGTTGTAGCAATAGATTTACATACAGAGGAGGGATTTTAAGACCTGACAAGAGGCTGTCTGAGTGTTTTGCTTTGCCCCAGAATTGTCTTAAATAGTTTAATGCTGCAGCGGGATACTTTATGTAATCTTTGCTAGCGCCACTTTGCACTGCTCAGTCTCTTAAGCGATATCATGGAAAGATGACATCATGCACTAAATCATTTTGAGGATGATTGTAATTGTAATTGCTTTTCATGACTAAACTTCACTTTGTCATCCATTGCCTTATCCGCTTAAATGATCAATATTTTTGACGATTGTGATTCATTTCAGAATTATTTACACCTGCATTGCAATGATGTTGGTCCATCTTGACTGTAGATTCTGTTAAGACACCATAACATTTATACAGCCTTCCCATTTGTTATATGCTCATTAGCGAAGTGCAACACTTGGTCATTTTTGGCCCTCATGCTATCAGATATGGAAAGGCCGGCGTGTGGATTCATCTTTTATTTTAGGTGCCACTCTATATCTCCCTGTCGATTAGACGAGCAAGCAGGCGTCCAGTGTAAAACTGTTTTGATTGTGCTGCAAAGTCTAGAATAGAATTTAAACTACATTTCAGACATCTCACAGCTGTTAATCTTTTTACCAGTTTATAATATAATTGATTTATACAGGTCAGGTACACTTGTTTCTTCACCTATACGCTTATGGACTATTGTTTTCTTGTTCATTGAAGTTAGTGTGAGAGAAGTTGAATCGTCCATTTCAACCACGACTGTATCCACCTGATGTGGGTACATTTATCATGCATGTTACACTCACAACAACCTGCCGAGAATTGTTCTCTCACCCTCTTAGCGGCACCATTTCTCACCATGGACTGTAGGTTTTTCTCTAATTGGGACCAAATCTGATGTTCAATTCGTTTGAGTTAGCAGCTCGTGAAGTGTATTTGATAAGAGCGGACAGTGGAAAATATTTGCCCTGATAGAAGTGGTCTTCGCTGCATGTTGCACACTGACCGTGAAAGCTTAACTCGGCACATTGAACAGAGAGCCTCTAGTGAAAATATGAGCGAGAGAGAGACAGAGACAGACAGACATTCATAAACACCTTCTACAACCGACGTGCCATTCAGGAACTTAGTGTATGCAATAAGAATGTGACACTGATGGTTAACAAAGTCAAGCTACATTTGGCTGCACAAGAGTTCATTGCTACTGCCTGCAAAACGTGCGAGCTTAATGCCTGAGCTTAAACAAACAACCCTGGGAAATGAGTCGTAGATTTTCAAGTTTCCACGAAGATTAGAGACTGCCTAAGTCGGAAAGGGTTTCCCAGAGTTGTTGGTCAAGAAGAAAAGGAGGGTGGATTTAGAGATGATTGCCACAAGTGTGAATGAGTTACCGGATTTCCTAACTAGGTGGAAATGTGCTTTTCACCACATACATGCATGTTGCACAGTGCGACAAAGAGAATATGATTCCTAAATGTCTCAAGCAAATGTCAGATATGATTTCAAGGTTGCTGATGCTGACTGTAATATTCCCATCATTGGCTATGGTTACATGGATGCTTTTATTTGGATTAAAAACCTGATCGGAATAAAAATTCTTCATGTACACACCCCATTCGGAATATTCTGATCCTGTCAAGCCCATTCCGATCAAAATTTTATTCCAAACGAGAGGGGTGGTTTATGTCAATTGATAAGCCGATTGGCGCTCATGAAAATATGAATTATTATGATTTACTAATTATTATTCCAAAATTTCATAACTGTCTTTACCGCGCATGTCTGTGATGTCCGTATACGGGTCTCTGTCGTTCCCGGAAGCTAGTAGAAGCAGAGCGAGCGAAAGACAGCGGCGCAAGACTGAACTGGTGCATTTGCAGCTCCATTAGGAAGTGTTAACGCAAGGTCACAGCGCAAATGGGAAAAATATGCAAAATACAGATAAAATTTAAAGTAGAAATGGATGGAGTAATGTTTTGATGACACGGAAGTCGGTACAGCTTCTTCTTCTACTACGATTTCCGGTATATTTGGTCAATCTGCCCATGTCAAAATAATTTGTTCCAATCAAAAGTGTGATGCATGAACACAAAGTCCTATTCGGATCAATATTTTTACTGTCTATGAAAACAGTGCATTCAATCATAAATTTAATCCGAACTCTGATCGGATTGAAGACATTTTGTCCATATAAACGTAGCCATTGTACTCTGGTTCAAAAGAGCAGAGTTGTATTCATGGACTGATGACTTAATCGTCATTATGTCGATTATGTGACTTTTTCATACAACTGACCCACCTGTCTCCTTTTTGAGAAATATGTTGTGCGTTGCTTGACTTGAGCTATATTGCACGTTTGCAACACCTGTCCCATATTTGAAACTTTATGCTACACATTTATTTTCTTCTATTTTTTTAAATGACTCAAGGGTCTAGTGCACCTGCTCTTTTTATTTTTTTGTTTAAAATATGTTTAATATTTTGCTGCTGTTTACATTGATGTGTGAAACACAATGTTAAATAATATGTTACAGAGACATGACCGCTGTGATCCCTTTTATATACAGCAATCAGCAATTCACAGATGAACTCCCTTAGTCTAGATTAAATTATATTATATGATTAAAATGATGTCATGGTGAGTTAACCAAATTATTCCCAAACAAATCTATTCACGTCATCTGGTGAAAATTCTATTTTTAACATCGCAATATATATCGCAAACCCCCCAAAAATCGCAATCTAATTTTTTTCCAACATCGTGCAGCCCTAATAGAGACCATCCAGTATATAACGTATGGATGTTCAGATTACGTTGTTGTGCAGTCACTTGTGTTTGAGTATTGGTCGATCAGAGCTAAATCCAGTACATCGGCACTGCGTTAAACAAAAAGTATATGATTGAATGCATATTATTTGTTGCCATGTGGTGCTTATTTAAAAGTGTGTGTCTTAAAGGGGAAGTCTACCAAACCATATTTGTGTCAAGAATATGTCCTATGTTGAAACAAGGCATTCTGACAAATATTGCGTTTGTGGAATAAAGGTTAATCCACCTGTTTTTAGCCATCTCTGGGGGCGGCCATTTTGTCACTTCTGTCAACTGAAAATGGCATCACAGTTGCTCAAGGCTCAGGTAACAACCAATCACAGCTCACCTGATTTCTGAAGCTGAGCCATGGTTGGTCGTTATCTGAGCACTGAGCATCTGTGATGTCATTTTCTGTGGACAGAAGTGACAAAATGGCTGCTCCCTGAAATGGCAAAATGGGTTCATGACTCTGCTAATCTACAAACAACACCATTGCCTCATCAAATGCAACCAGTGGGGCACAAGTTTGCTTGCGCAATAAACACTCATTAGACTTCTGTCCTGTTCTGTCCTGACTGCCGGCTCTGTAAGCAAAACCTGTGGACATACTGTACCTTTATCTCTCCGAACACAAGCCTTCTGGAGAAAGGTGCCGATGTGGAATGTCTTGTGAATTTGCATTTGTTTTTCGTAGTTGCTATGTCCCTCTTGCTTTCGAGACTGCGAGTGTGCGGGGATGTAACACTACAGTCTACAGCAACGTACTTCACTGTCATTAGTTATATCTGCAAATGCATGTTTTGCAGTGTGAAACTGGCTCTGTTAAAATAATACCATTTATTTAAGGAAAGAAAAAAAAAGTGAATCTTGACCTAGTGATACCGATCATCTGAAAATGACGTGAGCAGCCCAGATTTCCGATCACAAGATGAGATCGGGACATCGCAAACCGAAAGCTTTTTCCCCTCCTGTACATTCAAACTGAACAGATTAAAACATATCTTTTAAACACTTTTTAAACATTTGAATGAATACACGCAAACAACTGGAAGCATAACATCTAAAATACTACAGCCTACAAATGATAGGTAATGAGAAAAATAATAAAAACATTTTAAGACAAGTATGGGTACTTACCACAACTTAAATAATGATAAATTTGCAGTGAGTATACATGCTGTAACTTCCACGATGGTAATAATAATGAGAATGAATTACCATTAAAGAGTTTCATCTTCTCCTGATCTTCCTCTGGTGCTTTGTCTTACTACCAGAAAACTTCAAATATGCAGGATGGTTAAAACGAAACATAGAGTGCGATTGATAAGTATGTTTCCCCAAAAATATATATATGTATTTTTTTTTTTTAAACGTGCAACATCCCAGTGTGGTGAAGACATAAGCCGATCAAAATGACGTTTTAATAAACCAAGAACTGACAATCTTGGAAAACGAATGCCATGTTTGAACAGGCAACTGAAAACAAAGGACTAATGCATGCAGATCAGAATTACACTGATTTCAACATGGATAATTTCAAGTATCCGTTTTTCATATAATAGCCATTATTATTGATCCTTGCTCAGACACGTTTACTTATCGTCGCTGTCCTGTGAAAAACACTTATCTCCAATTTTGGAGACTTTTTTCAATTTTCACTTTAATGCGATGTCTGTAACGCGGAAACATGATTCATGTAAAAATAAGAAAATTTTTAAAAATGAGGATAAGTGTCTTTCACATGACAGTGGCGATATACAAGTTAATTATTAATAATTTACTATAAAACTGTTTCATTTGTTTTTTTTTTGTTTTGTTTTGGTTTGGTTAAGTTATCGGTCCCGGAACAGAAAACAACGATGGCATGAGTGGTTCTCATTAACAAGCCATTCATTCAGACTATAATCAAAGTATGTGGTCAGTAGTCTGGTTATTGCTATCCATGTCATTTTAATTGTGTTCTCTTTAGATGTTTGGGGCAAGGCTGGGGCCAAGCTTATATTAATTACTGTCTTAGGACCTCTGAGCGTCACTGAATGATGAGTATCATCCAAATGTCTGAGTGCAAAATTGCCACTCCCTACCATTTCTGTCCCACTGAGTCAGAAACCAATCGGCTGCATGCTCATGGTTTTTATGAGGGAGAACAAGGGAAGAGGAGTAGGCAGAAAGTCAGAGGAGGATAAGTAACAGCAACAACTGCAGGGCTACACTTTACTTCACTCTCCTTCATAAGAACGATTCGCCCCATTTTGCTGCTAATGGATCACAGACATCGTTAGTAAAAATAAATACACGAGCAGCGTTCGTCTGAGTCTTTGCGCCCTCGTCCTATTTCCGTGGATGTTGACGGGGATGAATGCATCAAGGCGACAGCAGCATCGCATCATTATGGCTTATTTGGATTTCAAGCTGCCTGGGCTCAGCTTCCCACGTCAAAGCTCACAGTTGGCCACGCGGTAGCCGCATCAGTGGAGCGGGTGCAGCTTTTGAGACCACGGGACACAGTGGAGGGAGATGCAGCAGAGGGTGAATTCGTCGTAAGTGGGGCGTCCATTAAATCAACAACCCATACCTCAATTCCCAAGCAGCTGCCTGACGGCGCCTGCTGATTTGGTCCAGATTCAAATTCTTGTGTTTAAAATGATACACGGATGCACTGCATTCGGTGCGTTGACCTAATAATATGCTTTGTACATTATTCAAGTCCAACTTATCAGTTCATGGGCTCATTTGTGTTAAAATTCTGACTTAACGTTTTGTGTGTCCCCCAATACATTTTGTTAGCGCCAGTGAGCTAACACTGTCAAACGAGGCAGTCTTTCATTTCTTTTTGATGTTGATGAGGTGTGTGTCTGCATGTTTCTTGTGAAATTGGGCTATTTACGCTAATTAAATAGGCAGTGAGTTTTCTGATGATCTAAAATAATGAAGACTACCTGAGTACATCACAGCATTTTTTTTTTTGTTTCACTATGTAGGTAGACTATTACGTTTTTAGTTAATCCATTCATTGACGATTGCCAAATCACTTTTAGGGGTAGCATGCAACTTGTCGGTAATCTCTAAAATACCCATTAATGAGTGGTGTGCAGATTTAATGCTCACACCGTGAAAATTGCCTATTGTATTTGATACATTTGTCACACTGCTTGAAGGAGAATGAAGTGGCATGCTACAGAAAGTGGGCCAGGTTTGGTTTAATATAATGTAAAATAGAATAATACTTAAAGTATTGCAAGACTGAGACAGTTGTATATTTTCTAGGTCAAGTCTACTTTCAGACAGCATTTTCTACGAAATTATTATTATTAATTCATGTTGAGTTCCTTTTTACCACCCAGTGTGGGAACACATCTTGGTCACCATTTTGTGTCCCTAGATCTGGAGGTCGTAAAACTTGCTAAATCTGGGCCGAGGCTACTGTCTTATTATTTAGACATATTCAGTTTCAACACTCTTGAGTGATATGTTACTTGACAGCCGAGAGTCAGTCGAACATGCTGACAGGAAACGCTAAAATTATCTGCCTTTTCATCTTGCCTCATGATAACATGACACTGTGGGCTACTCCACATATTTTGGTGCTGTGGTGACTTGATATCCGGGGAAAACGTTGCCTTTTCCAGTATTATGCATGACCTTATTGCGTTGTTTTTAAAAATGCCCTTTTGGGGCTTTTATGTGAGTGAGGGATAATGCAGAGAATGAGTGCCTTCCCTTGAGTGAGGTGTCACTCATGTAGAGAAACAGGACGTCACTGTGTTGCTCTGTGTTCATGTTCAGACATGACGGGGCATTCTTCAAGTTGGTAGTGGCGCCTGTTCCTATAACCCCTACATGGCCGATGCTTCATTTAATGTGTTCCTGCCATATCATATTAAAGTGAATTTTGAAGTTTGTTTAAAATGAAATGTTTATTCATCACTTATTTTGCCCACACCTTAACTGTAATTACGCCTTAATCTATGCTTGGGCATTAGATGAAATCATCACATTCCCCCAAATAATACATCCCGTGCTTACAGACTTGCTCACTTTGCTAGCCTGTGTGCTAACTTGGCTAGACTAGAAATTCTTTCTATTGACAGTGTAGGGTTAGGATTGAAGCATGTGAAAAATGTTCTTGATTGCTTTGAACTCCTGTGCCCATGCCAATAGCCTATTGAGCTGCAGCATCATGTGCTGACTGGAGTTGCGCCTTCGTAGAAGTCTGTGAATGTGAATCTTCTTCATGCCTCGATTCAAATCAGCGGCACCTCTAAGGGTTGCAGCCGAGTGGTGCACTCCATTGGGCTTTTATTTCTTCAAGACTCGATTAATCAACAATCCAGTCAACGCAGTTGAAAAATTCTCAACATGAATGAATCGATTCCACCCATCCCCAATAGAATCTCTTCATTGCTGGCCAAAGAAAGGCATTTATTAAATATAATCTGAAACAATAAGCATTCGGAATATTTTTTCTGATAAAATTGTACAATATTTGGAGATTAATGCTTTTCATTGGAACGCAATGTTTTTTTTTTTTTGTGTGTAACATTACCGAGGACATCTATATGCTCCCACACTACTGATGCTGTAGCACCATCGGCCCTGCAGCACACTCAGCGAAGAGACTGAATGCGACTGAACCGTCGTGCAGTATGTTGGTTTCTGCAACTACCGTAGTGTTCATGAGTGGCCGGCAGTCGGCAACTAGTTTTTCTGCGATCCGAAATTTGAAATGTAAATGAACGACATTGCAATGTCGCAGATCTAACGGAAATGCCATGTATCGTCGCATGAGCTTTCACAACGTTTACGTTTTTGAGTACGGAGCGAGACCCAGCCAGTTGCCAGCAACCCATACAATTTTCAATGATACTTACTCTTACTTATTTCATGTGTACCTGCGGCAAAAAAAAAATGAAGCATGGAGACAGATGACATGACAATGTACAAACAATGTACACAGAGTGTACTATATTTCAGTCCCAGAGAGCAGCCACGCTCACGTGCAGATGATTTTTAACATGTATTGTAGCTGGCATGATGGAGTTTTCACAGTGATTGGCTTGTTTGGTTATGCTGTTTTTTCTATTGGCTTTTTTTGGAGTGACAATTATAAAGCTTATGGGTGTCACGTTTTACAATTACAATTTGTCGCAGGATGCAATGCTTTCTGCAGTTTGAATTTTAGTGCATCACTGACCATTTTTATTTTATTTAAATGTAATTTTTTTAATGGTGACAGTATCCACTTGTATTTTTGATTAATGTACAATAAATTGCATTTTTTATGTTCATGATAGTAACAGACATTTTTGGATTCACAGGATTAAGAACATTAAACAGAACAGAAAGTTTCCAATAGGATATGTTGGTTTTTACATTGCAGTGCGGTTCTACCATTAAATGAGCCTTACGTGTAGAGTGTATAATTTGTGTATAATTAATAGTGGGCAGTGTGTGCACAATTTTGGGATGGCAAGTGCTTCAACCTTGTAATGCGGTCATAATTGGAGCCAAACTAGTTGGGCTTGTAAAATGGTGTGCTGAGCTATGCTTTCGGACACTTTTTTTTTTTTTTGTCTTTCCCTCTTCACTTGTACATCTTTCCTCAGCGCTATTTCCCACCGTTGTCTTGGCTCCTTGCTGCGGTTTGGACCAACTCTCCAGCTGCACTCAATTGCCCTCTTCAGTACTCTTATCACACAAATCCGTCCAAAGCCCCCCTCACAGACACTTCACTTTCCTGCTCCTGGCTTCCTCTCTGTACTCGGTAGCAGACTTCATCACACCTCTTTCCAAAAAGATACACGCAGGTTCATACACGGGAGACCTTTTAGCTCTCCTGTTACAAGAAGTACTGCTGCACTGCCAAGCCCCCCACACCACCTCCCACCCCCCAAGTCCCACCATCCTCCCCAAGTGGCTGCCCTTTTGAGGCACTTGTTGTGGCCTAAATTTGGATAAAGCATGTTAATTGTTTACCTCTGTTGGGAAAGTACTACAATATTCAGCCTCAACTGATGAAAAATTTAAAAAGAGTTCCAAAAACAAGTAAGCAAGAGAGCAAGCCGTCATTTGAAATCCTAGAATTTCATCAAAACTAAATATTATGCCAAGGTATTTTCATACACTGGTTATTTCTTTCGTTATTAATTTTGTCTTTCATGATTTCTTTACAGAACACAGATTTTAGGGATTGCTGCTCAAGTAATTGCTTGGTAAAATGTGGTGGAAGCCCTTGGCAGCCTACAGTGTGTGATTTTGTGTTCTGGTTGTGAACTCTGTGGAAGCACAGAGGTCTAATATGTGCAAGGACAAGACTGCACATACAGTAAGCACAATCTAATTGCATCCATGGCCTCTAAATCGCCTTGCGTGTTTGTCCCAGGTGGTACCATGGCAAGCTAGACCGAACCATTGCTGAGGAGCGGCTGCGCCAGGCTCGGACCCACGGCAGCTACCTCATCAGGGAGAGTGACCGCCGGCCCGGTTCCTTTGTCCTGTCTTTCCTCAGCATGACCAATGTGGTCAACCACTTCAGGTAAGTTTCCACACATGCAGAATGGACACTGTGTGGCACTTTCTCTTTCTATATTTTTTTTTCTAAAAGATGTATTCCTATACCGTATTCCAAAAAACACGCTATTCAGAACAACATTATTTAAAATTACCAGAAATAGTCTAGGTCTACATTAGTATCTGTCACAGTAATAAACCAAACTACCAAATAACTTAAAATTCAGCTAAATAAGAATCCATTCAAGTGAAGCAAATTACTACTGTAAACAAATGTTTTTGCCACATATTAATCATGCAAGTTTTTAAGCATCCCACGTAGTGGGTGGCAATATACGTACATGCAATAGATGTCTCACGATGTAAATAGCAAGTCTGAACAATAAAGGTCATACTATATTTATCTGTGGACCATATTTTTCACCAGTCATTTTGGCAACCACAAGTGACACCGGTTTAAATCCAATTCATAAACCCCGTCATGTAGTTGGCTAGTTCTACTTCATATACTGCACTTCATTTTGCTGCATTTAATCATATAGTTGTCTTTAAGAAAACCACAGAAACTGAAGTGACGATACGGCACGGAGTTATAGTTTCCGGTGGACTATAGCTATTTTTGTCTAGCTGACAGTAACTTTGTCTGTGCCATAAAAATGGCATCACCAGCTATTTCCAATAACAGAAAATGCATAAAAAATATTTTCTTTGACACATGTGAACAAAAAGTAAATGAGGAAGGTGAACCTCTGTTGGCTTTCATCCGTGAGCTTTTATTTAGTGAAAGGCCGATTTTTGTGAGGGACCGAGCCCTGCCGCGGATAACGAAAATCATAATTTTGTGGAGGTTTTCTGTATGTTTTCCCAATTTAGAGAGATTACAGTGTGTGCTTTAAAGTAAGCATGCTCTTCTAATTAGGTATCAATGTTTGAGGCCATGATATAAGTATGGCGGGAAGGAGCCGAAAGACCCCTCTAAAGGAATTATGAAAATCAGGTTAATTGTATGACACTTCAAATGGTTGATGTGCTTGGATGGCCCATGAATCAAACTGGTAATTGCAGTTTATTTAAAACACAATCAAATAATTACTACTAATCTGTGATGATGAAATAATGTATAACTGACAGTTCTCATTTTTTTTGTTTTTATTTCAGGATAATTGCCATGTGTGGGGACTATTACATAGGCGGGAGGCGGTTCTCTTCCTTGTCAGACCTAATTGGTTACTACAGCTATGTGTCTTGCCTGCTCAAAGGAGAAAAGCTGCAGTGGCCTGTGGCCCCTCCAGAGGTTAGATGAAAGTCTAGCACTGAAATATTGTTGACATTGTACAAGAATATGAGAAGACAGCTAAACTGCATTCAGACAGTTGACATTCAGTAGAGCAATTTGAGTAATTTGCATAATGATAAAGGATAAAATTTAACATACTGTACCAGTAAATGTCACATTGAGAAGGTGAGAATTTTTTCTGTTTTTTTTGTTTTTTTTATCTCTTTGCTTAGCCTGTAGAAGACAGGAGGAGAGTAAGGGCCATACTGCCATACACCAAAGTGCCAGATACTGATGAGATCAGGTAAGCGTTCATATTTGTATTGTCATGTAGCATAAACATGTGAAATGCAGTTTAAGCAATGTAGCTGAAGCCCGACCCCTGCTGGTTAGTTCATGTTACATCAAAAATACCAGGAAGTGAATCGTGGTTAGTGGGGGTGATTCTGTTAAAATAGTGCAACCCACACAATTTTGTCCCAACAAGAAACTTATCAAATGCATTTCCAGCTTCCTGAAGGGAGACATGTTCATCGTTCACAATGAACTGGATGACGGCTGGATGTGGGTGACGAACGTTCGTACGGAGGAGCAGGGCCTCATCGTGGAGGATCTGGTGGAGGAGGTGGTAAGCGGATCCTACATTGACTTTGTTTACCGTATTTCATTTCATTGCAACTGTAACAATAATAGAACAATAGTCCATTTCAGCGGTTCTTAAGTGTTTACACCAAGCATCACCTCCAAAAAAAAGTACTTGGCTCTCACTGTAGCACCATATTGACCAACATTAAAATACATTGATATAGTAAGCTTAAGCGTTCCTCAACACAAACGGATACTGTGTGTTTATGATTGTAAGTTACTCACAGCATGCTACCACTTGTGTTTAAATGTAAGAAAATAAAGTGACTACCTAAATGAGAATTATCCATCCATCCATTTTCAATACTGCTTATGAATAAAATATTAAATACAAACTGTTATGAATGCAAAGGTAATGTGCTTGAAAGTTAAATACGACCAACTGTATTTATATAATATAATGTACCGTACATGAAAAGTAAAAGTTTAAACGGGCACTATGTAAAGCTTCAAGCTTCTTTCAAATATATGTAATCGTATTTCATGTTTTAAATGTTGTAAATAGCATTTGTATTTAACTCACGGATTACTTTGTATACCACTAAAAGGAGCCTGCGTACCACTAGTGGTATTTGCACCACGCTTTGAGAATTATTGGTCTGTTCTATTCTCAATATTGTAATTATTATTTTTATCCTGCATCATAAGTAAGACAGCAACAACCACGGGCCTAAAACTAATTGCAAAAGTAACTTGGTGGTGTTGGCCGATCAAAACATACAAGCAGATATAATGTGCCAGTTGCAAAGAAAATGCATCTTGACAACTTTCTATTCATACGTTTCTAGTGCCGTGAAGAGGATCCACATGAGGGAAAAATGTAGGTGTTTTAATTATTTTTATGGTTAGCATTTATGTCTGAATGTTAAGAAATTGACTAATGCTATTCACGTTGGCTCCTCCACAGCTGGTATCATGGAAAGATCACAAAACAAGAGGCCTACAACCTGCTGATGACGGGTAACACTCTTCTTTCACTCTCACATGCCAAAGTTATTGAATAAAAAAAAAAGTGTAATTGCAGTCTAATCAACTTTGAGATCAATATATCATGATAGACTTTAACACAAAATGTCCTTACTCTCCCCGCACATGCATAGTTGGCCAGGTGTGCAGTTTCCTCGTGCGTCCGTCGGACAACACACCCGGGGACTACTCCCTTTTTTTTCGCACCAATGAAAACATCCAAAGGTTTAAGATCTCTCCCACCCCCAACAACCAGTACATGATGGGAGGGAGGTACTATAACAGGTTAGTGTTAACATATGCTCACCATCGTCCTCTACTGTAAACGTGTGTCTCACTTGCGCTCTCGTTCGCCAGTGTTGACGACATCATCGATCATTACAAGAAAGAGCAGATTGTCGAGGGTTACAACTTGAAAGATCCAGTTTCAGTACAGGTAGACGCATGGATTTAGAATGTTTCAAACAATAACGTAACTCTCTTTTCCTCCATACCTTGCTTCTTTAAAATAAAGATCTTTGCATTACTTTGTATACAGATTAAAAGTGAAGCCGTATCTTGACATCATTTATCCAAGCTGTATTAAAAAATTTGTTAAGTGTGTGGTTGTAACGGCACACCTTGTGTTTGTGTTTAATTAGCACCAGGAACAAGTCATCACTGACACGGTGGACGGCAGAGAAATTTACAACACAATCAGACGAAAACCAAAAGATGCGTTCTACAAAAATATTGTCAAGAAAGGCTACCTCCTCTTCAACAAAGGTGTGTTGCACAAATAGTATTTTGACGGCACAAAGGTTATATCTCACCGCTGTTCTGATTAAATTGTCTCTCATTTTAACGTTTGCAGGTAAAGGCAAACGGTGGAAGAACCTCTACTTTATCCTGGAGGGTAACGACGCCCAGCTAATCTACTTTGAGAGTGAGAAAAGGGCCACCAAACCCAAAGGGCTGATCGATCTAAGTGTGTGCTCCGTGTATGGTGTTCACGACAGCCTTTTTGGCAGGTGAGGCGTTATCATATTTTTCTTTGGCATGATTTAGTGAGGCTGTTTGGAGAAGGTATCGGGGTAATAAAATTGTCTTTTTTTTTTTTTTTTTTTTTTTTTTTTTTATTGGTCATTTTCAGGCCAAACTGTTTCCAGATTGTTGTCCAGCACTTTAGCGAGGAACAATACATTTTCTACTTTGCCGGGGAGGCTCCAGAGCAGGCGCAGGTAATAAAAGGCTGTGACATAAACTTCAAGTCGGCCATGTCTTCAAGGACATGTTGTGCTAAAATGCAGTATTCTATTACTTTCCTGCGACAACATTTCCTGATTTGTTTGAATGTTTGTTGTTCTTCCTTCTTCTTTCCAGGATTGGATGAAATGCCTTCAAACATTCTGCAGTAATTTACGGAAGACAACTCAACCCACCTCCAACAAAAGGTTGAGACAGGTATGCATGAATGAATGCATGTTACATTTCTGTTTTTTCTTCAACCGTAAACCAACTGTTTTGAAATCTGTTATCTATTTTACAAAAAGACACCACAAATGATTTATCAGATTTTTTTAAATCTCAACTGCTCAAAACAAATCATCGTCATCATCCAGGGATGACAGCGCTTGTTGTATTTAAACAAAAGTAAGGGCGATTGCAAGTCTTTTTGTTTGTTTGTCGTCTTCATTGCAAAGTGAGTGCGGCAGTTGTGGTCCAATACTTGTTATAAACATGTCAACGTTTGTTTGTTTTTCTTTTAACAGTTAATGCAGGAGAACATTAAATGCATTGTTAGACGGTCTAAAGCAATGAGATCTTTATTTTCTTAATTGGGAAAGAAAATATCGGTAGGAATGTCATTGCAACTGATCTTTTGTTTTAAGTCCACATTGTTCCCTTCCGTCTCAGGTGAGCAGCCTGGTGCTCTATGTGGAGGAGGCCCATAAGCTACCGGTGAAGTATTTCACCAACCCTTACTGTAACATCTACCTGAACAACGTCCAGGTGGCCAAAACGCACCCAAGGGAGGGGCCGAACCCTGTCTTCACAGAAGAGTTCATTTTCGAGTGAGCCTCCTTTACGCTTCATCTTGGAGTTCCTTCTTTTCCTTGCTCGCTAAATTAAAACTCTTGTCTGTTTTAATAGTGACCTCTCGAGTGAAATCAACAGATTTGAGATCAGCCTGAGCAACAAAACAAAAAAGAGCAAAGAAAGTGACATCTGTATGTGGATCGGTGTGATTTAATGCCATTTGTAGTCCTGGCCTATTTTGTTTTCTCATCTTTACAACATTTCCTCTTCCTCGGTGTCTCTACTAGTATTCATGCGTTGCCAGCTGAGCCGTTTGCAGAAGGGCCAGATGATTGACGAGTGGTTCCCTCTCAGCTCTCACGTGCCTCTGAAGGGCATCGAGCCAGGCTCCTTGCGTGTACGCGCACGCTACTCAATGGAGAAGATCATGCCCGAAGAGGAATACAGCGAGTTTAAAGAGGTCAGAGCCGATGCCATTCACACTAATTGGTCCATACATTGTCCACAACGATCGCATGCTTGTGTGTCCTCATGTAGATGATACTGCAGAAAGAGTTCCATATCATCTATGCTCTGGCCCACGTATGTGGTCAGGACCGCACCTTACTGGCAAGCCTCCTCCTGAGGATCTTCAGACATGAAAAAGCTGAAGCGCCTCTTCTCAGGACTCTCAATGACCGAGAGATTAGCGTGGAGGGTAAGAAAATGTAATGAAAGTGAAAAAATACCGTGTATAGTCGTCATAACCCGTATTTATATTTAGGTTGAAGCGTGTCATAGTGTATAACTAACATTTGTGACTGCAGTACAGTCCTAATTACAGTGGTGCCTGGATTTACAAGTTTAATTTGTTACATGACCAAGCCTGTAAACTTAATTTACTCATACAGTGGTCGCTTTAGGTATGAGTATATAACCTGACTCATGGCATTTTTTTTGCATTGACTTGTGAGCAAAAGCTTGAGATAGTGCTGTGGCAGTGAACTCAACTCAAGGTTGGCAGTTTGGCAGTAGGCATGGGCAAAATACCGGTTTGATGGTTTATCCTGCTTTTAAAAAGTTGTGGTTTCAATAACAATTGGCACAAAATTATTGGCTGCTTGCAGAGTTGAGTAAATGAGCCGCCTCTTTGAATGGGGCGAGTCGCTTTTTTTTTCTTCTTTTTTTTTGGGCGAGCAGAGAGGGGAGGGGTGAGCAGTTTGATGCGGTGAGCAAGATGAAAGAGACACTGCAAACACAGATGCATTTTTCTCGTAGTCCTTAAAGAAATACAAAAAAATTAAATAGTGCCGGAGGGTACTAGTTAGCCCCAAGGACAACATGAGTAGCCAGCAAGTCTGTTCGGAAAAATTGCTCACCAGTGACACTGTGACTTACTAAGGAGAATTAAACAAGAAGAATTCTAACATTTGTTTCACTTAACATGGTGTTTATTTCTTAATCTACCAAATATTTTTTTAAAGCTGTAATTTTAATACTGTCATACTGTGATATTTTTGCCCAGTTATCGTACCAGCAGAATCTAATGTCAGCTCATGCCTATTTGGAGGGTCGTGAATAATACTAAAACATTTTTTTTTAAAAAGCGGCTTCAAGCGCTTTGACTCGACCAGTTGGAGGTTAATATCAAATTAAACTTAAAACTAAGAGAATTACCGATGTTTTTAAAACAACCACACAGCATTGCCTTAAATAAATCCGCTTAATGCTCACAACCAATGCAAAATGCCATAAATGGCATGTGTGTTGTGGTGAAAGTGCATCAGTCAGTGTGTGCCCCCCCGCAACTTCACTCAAGTTTGTAAGTAATAAATCAAATTTACTCAGCGACAGCTCGTAAACCTGAAAAACTCGTAAATTGTAACAATCGTAAGCCAGTGTACAACTGTAGAGTTTAAGTTAATCAATTTAGTCTGAGCTAGCTGTTTCTGCTTGTGGACAGATGAAGCCACAACGTTGTTCCGGGCGACCACTCTGGCCAGCACGCTGATGGAGCAGTACATGAAGGCCACGGCGACGCCCTTCGTCCATCACGCTCTCAAGGACACTATTCTCAAGATCATGGAGAGCAAACAGTCCTGTGAGGTAAATCCAACTTCCTTATGGAGCGAGTCAGGATTGCAAGCGTTTTCTTTTGAAGTATCCATTCATCAGCCACAACATTTGGTATAGCTACACAAGCTAAGAAAAGCTCAGATAGAACCGTCTGCCATGAACTCTAGGTATTAGAAACCGTGTACATTATAATTGTATCAAAAACAGTGATAATGGTATGATAGTAAGCAATAATGATTGGAGTCAATTATTCACAAAACTATTGCTGGTATTTCTACTGAAGCTTCAAATAATACAACTATTATTACAATAAAATAGCATAATGTTAGATAGATGGATAGATAGAGTGGGAACCCATGTACGTGTGTAGTCTATTTTGTGATGTTTTGGCTGCCATCGTTTGTCCGAGCGCATTTGTGAGGAAGCGCGATGGCTGTCGGATGTGTGCCGCCGTTGTAAGAGTTGACTTCGATTTACGTTTTTTGAAGTTTGAACAAGCGGCTACTTGAGCCACGAAAAATAAATGACTCATCTGTGCAATGCTGTCAAGCGGTCAAATGTTAAGAGGATGAATTCGGGCGTATGTTTTGATCCAAAAGACAGACGGAAAGATGTTTAATGATGAGACGCTGCAGAGTGGTAATGCTCGCTGGTGCTTGGTATTACGTCCGTCATAAGTAGGCATTATATTACTTTTCCTACTGGTTGCCGTGTGTTATGTTATTAACTGGAGATCAGTCAGCTTTAATTTTTTACATGTATGCTTTATTTATTTATCCGTCTAGTGCTTTAAGAAGTACAGTCCACATTTACATATCATGTTTCATGAAATAAAGTGGTACAGAGCCACTGGATTATTGTTTATCGACCTATATAAGATGATTAAGAAGTGCAGTCCACGTTTACATGATTCATGAAACAAAGTAATATGTAGGAACTAGTGACAAAGCTATATTTAGTAAGTTTATACCTCTAATTGTAGTAGATAAAACTGTTTTTCATATTAATTAATGCTTCATTTGCCTTTACCACTATATTCTATAATGCATAACAGATCTGATATTGTTTGTTGTCATAAATATTAATTGTTGAAAAATACATTAGAAAAGGACCTTGGGGGAAAAAAATTGCAATTTATATCGCAACTGCAATTTTTGGGCCAAAAAAATCACGATTGGATTATTTCCCATAATCGTTCAGCCCGAGTTCATACTAATATGATGTCAGGGTTTGAGGTTTTAAGCAACACTTCTTTTCAAGCCTTCCTTGGAAAGAATGTTCACTCCAGAAACAGTACTATAATGAATGCAAAATCAGTAGGTCCAGTTTGTCAATTTAAGTCAACATTATACCTAAATGAATAGGTATAATGTTCAAAGCGTCAATTTTACAAACCACATACCCGTACGCACGGTAGACATGACATAATCATCGTTGCCATCTGTCTAATTTCAAGTTGAACCCCTCCAAACTGGAAAAGAATGAGGATGTCAACCTGAACCTGGCTCACCTCCTCAATATCCTCTCGGAACTGGTAGAAAAGATCTTCATGGCTGCTGAGATCCTACCACCGTAAGCGCACAAATGACTTTTATAAAGCGCACCATTTTCATGGTTGAGCGTCAACAGCACAAAGGCAATGGATGTGCTTAGGGAGTCAAATAAAGCTGTTATTGTTATTGTTGCAGGACTCTAAGATTCATTTATGGCTGTTTGCAAAAATCTGTGCAGCAGAAATGGCCAACTAATACCACCATGAGGACCAGAGTTGTAAGGTGAACACAAATACATACAGAATGTTTTCTTATTTTATTATTGCTGATGAAAATAAGCTTTTTGCTGCTTATTTGCTTCACTGAATTGACGGGCGTTTTATGCTGCTAAAACCTTTGTAGAAGATAAAAGAAGGACTCGATGTCCACAAATTTGAGACATTAACCTTATGTCACTTTGTAGTTACTTGATTGGTATCAAATTAAGAACATAAGGCATTTTCAGATATTTTGCTTTTCATAACTAAGATAACGCCTCTCACCTCGTCTTTTGTCTTTGCAGTGGTTTCGTCTTTCTAAGACTCATCGGTCCTGCAATCCTCAATCCAAGAATGTTTAACATCATTGCTGGTGAGCAGCCATCCAAAGCAACACACAAAGTGCCTTACAATCTAATGTTTTTTTTTAATTATTTTTACCCCAAAAATTCCATTGAAAAAAACACAGGTAAATATTCAGTTAGCATTTTCCCCACAATTGTTCTGTAAGTCACATTCTACAGTTTCTCAACTTTCCAGTGACCTGGTCAGTGAGGTCCAGAAGCTCTGGCTCCAGTTCTGATTGGTCATGAAGATCTGCTTCATGCTCTACGAGCATGTTTTCACTTTGCATTTGTTTGGCTGTTTGTCCCGATCAATGAACACCTGAACGTGATTCCAGTCTGTTACCTTTCTGTCCTCTTGCAGACCCTCCGTCTTCAACGGCCGGCAGGACCCTCACACTGGTGGCAAAGTCCGTTCAAAATCTTGCCAACCTGGTGGAATTCGGTGCTAAGGTATGGAGACGTCTACCAGGAATGTCATTTTGTGATAGTTCTGACATTGTGTCATTGTGTCCACGCACAGGAGCCTTACATGGAGGGTGTGAATCCTTTTATCAAAAACAATAAGCATAGGATGATCATGTTTCTGGACGAGTTGGGGGTGAGTACCGTTTGTTGAGTTTCCGGTAAATTTACAGGGGGAATTTTGGAAATCCAGTGAACATTAGCCCCGCCACATATACAGTAGCACACATGAACAATAAGACTCTTCACAAGTTGTCTTTGGGACTTTGTTTGCAGAATGTCCGTGATCTCCCTGAAACCACAGAGCACTTTAGGACGGATCTGTCCCGAGACCTGGCCGCATTGCACGAGCTCTGCGCCGCGCACTCAGACGAGCTTCGGACACTCAGTAATGAGAGGGGGGCTCAGCAGGTGAGAGAAGAGTCAAGTTATGCTTCTGTTTTTCTAGAAAACAGGTATAAAAAGTAGGGCTGAACAATTTTGAGAAATAATCAAATTGCTAATTCCCCTATGTCATTCAATGTCAATTTGTATTTGTTTAATTCTCCAGCCCGAATATTAAGTATGTGTTGTGGGAAGTTTGGTCGCGAAGCACTGACTTTCTGGATGTTAACTGGTGTCATTTTCTTTCTTTCCTATGTGCAGCATGTGTTAAAAAAGCTGCTGGCCATCACGGAGCTCCTCCAACAGAAGCAGGCTCAGTATGCCATGTCCAACAGCAACAGGTAGTACCGAGTCCCCACCGAATTATTCCCCCTCCCACCCCCGCCACACATCCTACTTCACTCCCATCTCCCCTCCCCAATGACAAGTCTCATGCACTGGGGAGACCTCGCGTGTTCTACCCTCATTTCCATGGCAACCCCATCCTCCACCCGCCCACGCCTCATAAAGTCGTCTGATAGTCCAACCCATACCCATCCATGTTGTCCCATTCACCATGTGAGCTATGCAACAACAGCTGAGTAAAACCAATGCAGTACTTAACTGGCACCAGTGACTGACAGCTGCCTGCACAGGAAAAACTTTTTTTTTTTTTTTCCCCTCCCCCTTCGAACTGTGTGGATGATTCCAACTTTGGGTACAATCAGTTCCCTTGCACATGAGGGAGAATATTTGGATTCTGAAAGGTTTCTCAGTACTCACCATGCTTCTCTAGCACAAATTGCCAAAGTGTACCCCCTCCCGCTTCGCATGAGGAAACTGACATGAAGAAGCTAGTTGTCTTTTGTTGAAACTGGACTGCGAGCAAGGATGCTTTTATACTGTAAGTAGTTGACTGACTTCTTTTCAAGTTTGTGACAGTGTAAGGCAAAGTGCTGAAACGAGCATGGTTCTTTTTGTTTTTGTTTTGTTCAGTTTTCTAGATTGAAACTAAGTGTTTTGAGAACAAGTCTGGTTATTTTATATAAAAATAAATTCTCTTGCTGGAATCATGAGTATATCAGAGAGATGAGCTGAATTCTTCTCCCTCAGATTGTATCAGCTGTTTTGATTGTTTGGTTAAGCTCCTTTTTTTCCCTCCTTTGCAATCCAGGCAAAAAGCATAATCCGAGAATCCAAGTATGATGCAAAATGTTTACATCAGATTTTTTGGAAAAATAGTACAGACTGTATCAGACATGCATGCACTTATTAAACAGTTTTTGTAAAGTAGTTGATGGGCTTGTTCTTTGTCATATTGAGGCCAAGGTGTATGAAAATACATTTTATTTCTAACACACAATGAAAGCAAACCATTTACACTACTTCAGATTGGTCACTTTAAAGAAGAAAGGTCAAATAAGGTCTTCATCCGTCCACTCCTGAGATTAAAAACAACATATTAAAAGCTAAAAAGATGATTTGGAACCATGTGAATCTAAAGTGTAGAATATGGTCTCACCTCTTCTTGTATCCGTGCCTCTTTTGCTACATGGCCTTCCTCCTCGTACCCGTGCCTGCGTTTGCTGTCACACACACAAGAAAACGTCAATAGTGATTGTTTTGCAACATCCTGAGTACGCTGGACTTGCCAAGCTCTATGATCAGTGTTTGTGATCAAACGAACTTCCATTTTCATTGACGCAACTTTACATAGTAGTTTTCATTAGAAGTAGTTGTTCCTCCCACCCCATATCACTCCATCTCAAGTAAGCACATTGACTAGATGCAGTGTTTTCCAACCTTTGAGCAAAGGCACATTTTACATTAAAAATATTTTTTAAAAAATCTCTGCACACCACCAAACAAATGATAATGTAATGCACAGTGCCGTGTACTGGTAGCACATTTATTAGTTCTCCCTATCAACATAAGGAGCTGGCAGAGATAGCTGAGCAATGACACATTATTTGTAGTAAATACTTTTGGAAGCAATTAAGTAGAAAAAAAATAATTTCCTAAGGCACTGGTTGGGAATCACTGCACTAGAATAGCACATCCACCCACATAACGACGGCGTGTACTATTCCCAACGTGTCCACTTTATCTTCCAGGACAGAGTGCACCATCATGTCACTGGCAGCTGCCATCCAGGTCATGTGAATTCTGTGGAATCACACCTGAGAGTCCAAGTGCCGGCCAGAAAAAGCGAGGCCTTGCCCGGCCTCAACTTATTTCTCAGCATGTGGCCTACTATCTCCATAGTTCAAATGCAATATGGCTGTCTCCCACTGAGAGCAGAGGGGGTGGGTGGAAACACATTTGCTGCATATGTGAACATTGTCCTTCCAAAGCCTTTCCCAAATATGCTTTAGACGCACCGTTGCAACGATTGATGATGGACCTGAGCTACAGTCAGCTGCAGAACTGTTTGAACCCCCTTACATGGAGGTGGACATAAGGGGAGGGGGCTAGCGGGAGCGGGGTGACCAAAGCACTGAAGTAGCATCATCTGCAGTCATCAGGGAATTTGAACGTGAAGACTACACAAGCCTTAAGTCCCCTTTCTACACATCATCCACCCTATGACACTTATTGCATTTTTTTTTATATACTGCTTTGTTGGTAGAGAATCAAAATGTGTTTGTATGGTGTAGCTACAAAGGCAGAAACATAGTCTTGTTTAGGAGACGTGTGTGTGTGTGTGTAACTTGTCTTGTGCATGTGTTAATCCTGCAACATAAACGCCGCTGCTCTTATCAACTAAAGGCCGGCGGTTTGATCGAAAGCTTTCACTTCAGCAGAGTACACGCATACTGATTTTTAACTCTTCACTGAGACTCTACACATTGTATCCTAAAAGGTGAATTAAATGCAACTGTATTGTACCTCAAAGTTAAATACAACTAAGCTGTACTTAAATGTACTGTGCTGTTAAAATGACCCACTGTAACATTATGCAGTTTGCACGTTTAATAATTGAGTACCACTAGAGGGAGCACTTGTACTTCACTTTGAAAATCACTGCCCTCATCCCCATACACTACAGGTATAGTTTTTTTTTTTCTCCTCCACAGTTGGACTATCAAGTTATAGTTATCAGTCACATAAAAATAGTTTGGGAGCACTACTTCTGTTTATTACGTCATGACAACTGTCAGTATGCGTGTACACCGCTTCAGCTGCAGTCTCCCTTTCTTGGAGCACACCACCGCATCTCGACTATTGTCTTCCTCACAAGTAATCACACCACGGTAGGGTTGCAAAAGGGGGGGGCGGGGGTTCATTTCCTGTGAGTTCAAGGGAATTTTGAAGATACTCCCAGGAAACATTTCCAACTTTCAAAATTTCCCACCCCAGCAAACCTGGCTGGTCATAGCTGGACCTGGCCTCCCTTTCTACATCTGTGCCTGTCATGTTGCTCAAAGTGTGCACGTAATGATACCACAGACCTCACCGAGCTCTCCAAGTGAGATAAGACCACCGCCGTCAGCTGTGCCAGCAGGTACGGAAGACGTGACGGCCGCGTGTCGTACTTGTACTTTCTTATTTCGTATGCTCGATGTGTTCCTTTTTATTTTTCTACCTGAAACTGAACCTTGAACCTTTTTGCATCTTAGGTACGACAACCTGGCAAAAATAAAATCACCTGTTGTGACATGACGCAAACATGGAGTGGTTCACTGGGCAGCGGGGGGTTGGAAACTGCTGCAGTAAAGTCACAACTGAATGCAAATATAGAAAACTCTCAAAAACCTGATGTGATCCAACAAATGCCAAGTTTTGAATGACACCGTCAGAGGAATTCATTTTACAATATGTTCATCCTAGTTTGTAATTTTTGTAATGTACATTACAACTACCTGTAGGTAGTATACCGCAGAGGGCTGTTAACTATTTAAAAAAAAAAAAAAAATCCCAATATGATGCAGTGCAATTCACACAACCAATATACTGAGATTAATTGTAAATGAACATGTATTTCATCTGGTGGTTTGCAAAGTTTTGAACAGCCAAATGAATGAAGTGTCACTCAAAACGGAGCAATGTTTGGCAAAATGTCTTATCGATTGTAAATGCAATGCTTGGCAGTCGAGATGATCCTTACTTGCTTGAACTTGTACTAAATTCCGCATGGATCCTCGCCAACTTCTGCTTGCAAGCATTCACCTCATCGGGTTTTGGAAGTTCATATCGTTTCAGGAGGCTTTTGATCCCTACAGCAGGCAGAGGGAGCGTGCAGGTTCACAGCCTTGGCGAGGATGCAACATCACCACCTTGTGGCAGGTTACTCACGTCTCATGGAGTCATACATTTTGGACAGGTTTTCTTGCTCATTCTTCAGTCCTAAGCATTCAGTCAGGTAGCTAGGGAACAAAGCATTATTTGGTAAATAGCCTTTTCGTGTTAGTAAACAATAGACTGCAGGCTAATTCCAGGTGTCAGAAAAGTGATTCACTACCACTGATTTTGAACTAAAACAATGAAAACTTGTGCTTAGGGTTGTACTGCCCAAATGGCCTCAGGTTTTTCTTCCATTTCTGATGTAAGACCCTCTTAAGTATGGAACCAAAAGTTGCTCCAAGTCTCAAAATGGCCTACCTCTCTATATTGAGTCCGGCTCTTGAGACACTGCTTAGGATCGCGGTGAGTGCAATCTGTGAAGGGGAATAGAGCAGCCCAGCATCTGTCATGGCCGCATATGCCAGAAAGTCATCCACATTCTTCCTCAGGGACTCCGGGTTCTCCAGGGTAGGATATCTGGTCTGGAGAGTGAGAGTTGGGATCAAGTTAATAATACACAACACCAGTGATTCCCAATAAGTGTGACCTGATTTTTCACTAGATGGCAGAAAGTCCAGTTTACTTGTGTATCCGCCTGTTGTCAATTTATAACACAGGCTACTTTTACATGGACATTTAATTTAATCCGATCAGAGTTCGGATTCAAATTATGTACCGGTGTGTTTAGTGCTTGCGTTTTTGGTCGACCCGAGATGGATAATTCTTAACTCATCCTAGTGGGGATGCATAGCATATATTACTGAGCTGTTTTTATTTTACTTCCCCTTCCCCCCTAGTTCTTTACATTCTATTTTATTTTTTAAGCAGGTTCGTATCTGAGAATGGGCCTACCTTGAGGTCAATCAGCAGCCCCTCCAGAGGTCTGTAGGGGTTGTGGACCACCAAGTGGAAGTTGAGTTGCTGGACAAGCAGCAGCTCGTACTCCAGAATCTGCTCCGAAACCCGTTCCTGTTCAGCCGGACTCTCCTGCACGAGGTTGCCCACAAACTGGCTGCTGGATACGTTGAACTCGTCCACCTTGCAGGCTAGATATGCACATGTCAGCCTGAAACGGGGGAAATAAAAATAATGTAGGAAATTGCTTAGAACAAGCTTTTCAAAAATGTCACCTTCATTCAAATTAAAAATGCATAGGAGGTTTCTATTTGCGGCGGTCCCAATATACAAAATTTTGAGGTTTTGAGGAGCAGCTACATTGCTGATGGGGGTAAGAACACAACTACATCGCGGTTAGGCATTCGCACCCACGCTGTGTCATGTTAAGTTCTGTACCTATGGCAGTCACGTGTACTCACATGATAATCCTTGGGTGGTATTCCATTAGAGAGTTGTTCATATAGAATCTTCTGAAGTACATGATAGCCGTACCCTGCATACAAAGTACACAACTTTCACATAACTATAGGAACTACTTCATAGTGAACATCACTACTATACATAGGGTAAATCGCACATTTTTAAGTGAAGTTTTTTTTAGGTTTTTTTTTAGGGGTTTTACAAGTCTGAATTTTGTTGTGCACTTTTCCCTCCCCCATCCTCTATCTATTTACTGTTTTTGTGCTCAGGCCTTTTACTTTGACACCATCTTGTGGCACTTTGATGCCAAGGGACTATAAGTGAATTGAGGAACTTTATTTAGACAAAACTGGAGCTTTGCCACAATTCGTGGCATCTTTTTGCCAAAGAAATAAGTACAAGTGAATTGAGGACCTTCATTCACACTGCATCTATTACGTTAATAAACAGGGATTCATCGTACATTGTTTTTGTGTCTAAAAACTGTAAATACATACGATAACAGATTTGGGCATTGCAGGTTTGAACACATTGCAGAAGTCCAGCAGTGTTCTCTCGTAGTTTCTGAAGAGAACATCTTCTTCGTGACGGTCCAGGAACACGGACTCACTTATCACGTGCTGTGGAGTCACAAACAAAAAAATGCAGGGTCAAGTTAAGATGCAAAGGGTGAAGTTGGCCAAAGATTTGTGGTATTATTATTGTTATTAACCTTCCCACTTTCTCTCATCTTCTTCCTGAACTTCTGGTTAGCTTCATATCTCAACTGTTCCAATTCGTCTTCGTTGTTAAACGTCCAATATGTTCTTTGTGAACTGTCATGGAACATGGCTGCAAGAGAAGACGTCAGTGAGTTATCTTTTGTTGGCTGCCCAGTGAGAGGTTTTAGATAATGCAACTATAAAGCCATTTTATTTCATGGCTGATATTTACCAGTGATCAAAAACAGTGGAACCAATTGCTTAGATGTTGCGTTTTTGTTGTTTTTGTTTTTTACTATACGTTCGTGTGTAATTGTTTCAAAGCAGCGTTCAACGACGGTTGTCGCGCATGTTAAATTACGTCGGCTCGAGTAAGTCTTCTAAATACAGGTTATTTAAAGGGTGTGGGGAAAATATTTACCGTTGATAACATCAATTTGTCAAATAGTAGCTTGTATGCGTCCGTGAATTTCATGAAACGACTGGCATTAAATAGATGTCACTTTTAAATACGTCACACCATGTCGTCGCTCGCTGATGACGTTACCGTAATCTTTGCTGGACTGCGCAGTAAAATTGTCTTTTTGTAGGTTTTGCTGTTTGAATTAAACTACTAGTATTTTGTTTCGCGTTTGTAATAAACATTGGCACACGAAAAGATCAAATAAGCAATCTATGTTATGGAATATCCCCACGATTACTGTAAGGTTTGCACTTAGTTATCAGTACAACAGTACATGACTTCTTATTATTTTGTTTTTATTTTTATTTTTGGAATTTATAACACTTTGCAGTTCACTATATGTCATTGACCCTGAAGTCCGTTTGCACAAAACGTGCATTTATTTAAGAGCGTGCCAGCTCTTGAACATAGGCTACGTTTGAAACGTCGCCACTGAACACCCCGCCAGAGTTTCCGTACAACGCAATTTGCATAAACAGGAGTCATTTATGAATAATGAATACACATGCGTTCAGCGGGAACCGCTCATTTGCATATCAGCACAGCTATGGTTTGATTTCCTGGCTTGGTGTTGTTGCCCTTAACAGCCCTGCGAGCCTGCATAAACCACAAGTAAGGAATTATAGAGCTTGAACAGGTACGAGTTATGGTATGGTAAAACATGTCTTAAATTATCAAAACAGTCTGCAGTGTGTGCGTGTGCGCGCGTATGCGCGTGTGAGTGTGCGCTCGCGTGTGGGTGTGCGTGTGTGTGCGTGTGCGCAAGGGCATATTTAGTTATTTCGAGGGCCTAAGGCAAACCCAGTCAATGGGCCCACCACAGTTGTGCTCTGCTAATATTTTAAATCCACCCATGCATCCAAATGATTGTTTATCATGTCAACTTGTATTTAAAAAAAAAGTCCTTAAAGTCATTCTTGATGGTTATCTAACCACAGTAATATTAGTAATTTTTCGTGAAGGATGAAGTTGTATATATTCCTGCAAATTATGCTGTATTGTGTCCACTTGTGTTGATGCACCATTTGTGTTCAAATAGCCATTGCTTAAAGCAACATACTGTAGATGCTATTCGTTAGCCCATCTATGGTGTTTCCTGTTATGGTTAGCGTTAAGATAGCATATTTAAAGGCAAAGTTACAGTGTTTGGTTGTTTTAAGTACACAACATGCATTTCTCTTTATTGTATGTTTAGTATGTCAGTAAGCTTTAATTAAACAACTTGAAGGCTTTTTATTGAAGATTTGTTCTCGATGCCAAACGGCTGCTTGTTGTGAAGTGAGCTGAGTTGAGTAGTAAGAAGATGAGGTAGCCTGCTGCATGAGAAGGAAGGGGGTTGCACTCAAAACAATCATGATAAATTAAAATTTTTTAGTGTGTAAATGAAGACTGAAACCATAATTATTGCTTTAAATCAAAGAAAAAAAATATTAATCCGTTTTTATGAGACATTTGGGGAGGGACCCTGGAAATCTCGGGGGCCCACGCAACTGTCTGTTTTTGCTTGATGGCAAGTCTGTCTTATGTGCTTGCGTGTGTGTGCGTGTGTGTTTTATACTCTTGCCAGTGTTTTATGGGAAACAGTGTGATTGCAGGTCATCACTTTGCAAGACACAGGCATATTTAAACCCTATCTCAGCACTCCTAAAATACCACAGGTGATAAATGTAGTTATGATGTACTATATTTTATGATTATCACTATATAATATTATCCTCAAACCCAGTCTTAGAACCTATCAGGGGCCATTTCGGTTGTTATAAAGTCCTCTTCGGGCCATACGAAATGAATGGAGGAAAAAAGAAGATTGAACCAATATTTATTGTTAATATTATATAGTACATTATGAGTGTTTGTAGGTTAAATGTTTTGGGGCCTTTTAGAGCAGTTTGTCTGTTGTTTAATTTGTTTTCAGAAGACATGGTTCTCCACTGTCTTAGTAGCTCGCTTCTGTAGCTCATTCCAATCCATTTTAACCTTTATATTGTGTTGGGGTCAAAATTGACCTGGTTTTTTTTTTTTTTTTTCAGTCATTTTCAGTCGGCAGAAATGACAAAATGGCCGCCCCCTGCAATGGCTAAAAAACGGGTGGATTTTGCTACTCAAATTATATTTTACGAACGCAATATTAATCAGAATGCCGTGTTACAACTAGTGGGCCTGCTGGGAACATATTCTTGAAAAAAATGTGTTTGGGTTGATTTCCATTTTAAGGACGGTTATTTTGTGAAACTATTAATTGGAAGTTAAAATTGTGTTTTGGGGTCTGAGAATCCCTTGAGTTGCCATTATAGATTTGCCCTGCTGTCATATTCTTGATTTTAGTGCCTGTCTAATTAAGTTAGCCTCCACCTTGAAGCGTGTCTTTGCTCGCATATGACAAACCTTTTCATGCACAAAATGTGAAAAGATTGCAATTTACAGACACAATGTCACCTGAAATCCAAGCACTGACTGATAGATGGGTACATTGTCACCTTGGCCGTACACATCTCGGTGGATGAAGGCTGATACAATAATTATCCCCACGTGTATGAAGCCACTCTCTCTTGTGTAAAAGGAAACCATTTGGAAATAACCTTGGCAGCCATGCAAATGATTTCTCTGACCAATGACCTCACTAAATTTCATTTGATGGTCTTCATTTTTGTTAAGCAGCTCAGCTTCACGCGCCAACAAATACAATTAAAGCCTGATTCTAAATCCCCCAATGTGCATATTAATTATGCTTCCCTCCATTACAACATGCAATCCTCCCCCCCACCGCCCTGTTTTGTACAGCCGTTACCATGGCAACCGGTACTTGATGTCAGAGCTACCTCCAAGGACACTCGTACAGGCACTGGGTCATGTGCACCGAAGCTGGGCATCAACACCAAGATGGCCACCAACCCCCCGCCCTCTCATACAGTATATTTTGCCGCATGGGGGAGTGTGTGTTTGAGCTTGAAACAAAGCAGGAAGCGCATGTTGATTTGATACGTGTGGTGTAGGTGAAGCCCCTTGGAGAGCCACAGGTTTGTGAAAAGAAATTAGAAATTGGTTTGAATGCGTCCCTACATTTGCTTTCCTCTGGTTGGCATTGTTTTTTTCCTCCCTTCCCCCTCCCCTGCAGACACTTAACGCACCCCCGCTGCCTCACCCCCACTCCCTCTCTAATTGAGCTTTGTGTCTACCTCCATCTCTATTCAAACACAGCCTCATTTGCATACCACTGCCACACCACGGACAGCTCCCCAGCTGTACAGTAGAGAACTAAATGAGGAACACAGACCCACTTTATGTGAAGTGAATACTAAGCAGCCGACGCATCCTGTCAATGTTTCCGGAAAATACAACAAGCGCCTGAAAAATGAGCGGGAAAACCAAATCAATGCATTCACACCGAGCCACCTGAAAAGACAGACACAGTTTACTGACTGTGCCAAAACTGTTTGTTTTATAAATTCATGTGAAGGAGTCATAGAATTTGTGTTGTGCAAACAGCAATTCGAGGAATGATACTTTACGGTTGCTCTGTCCCCAGTCACAATTCCATTTAATCACTTTGATGAAATGTAAAAACTGCAAAATCTAATCCATATCTATCTATCTATCTATCTATCTATCTATCTATCTATCTATCTATCTATCTATCTATCTATCTATCTATCTATCTATATATATATATATATATATATATATATATATATATATATATATATATATAATAGAAGTTCAGAACATTCAGAGGGATTGTTTGCTCCCTTTCAAAATCTATTAAAAAAAATAAAAAAATCAATGATGAATTAAGGATCATGACTTTTGCATGTAGTTTATTAATGATCATTCCTTGAAATGCGGAAATGCAGAGCTTTTTTTTTTTTTTTCCTGTGAACACTCCTTCATAAAGACTTACTGGTTGAGGCACATATAACGAGGAGAAATAATGCAGTGCAAGCTAATTATCTGCTAGCCTGCATTTTTAACGGGCACAATTAGAGAACAAATACCCATAAAAAACATCACTTAAACTTAATCCACACTAGCATTAGCACTTTACTAACTGACCAATTTAGATCAGTATTGAAGTATTGTCCAGTCTAAATAAATATGCTTTTTTAATGTACAGTGTCACACTTTGTCTGAGCCACAACGATGATGTTAGAAAAGTGTAGCCAGAGGTGCTAAGATTATTTTTAGGAGGCAACATCTGCACACGTGTTACACAATGGGTAGTCGTTGTTACTTACTCGGATTCATCCGTGTATACTGGAATAACACGCTTGTCGCATACAACATAGGTCAAATACTACAAGCTGTCTTCCATCTTGCGTGTCGAGGCCCAACCTCGACCGACTCCAGCAAGCTCGGCCAACAGAGAGGACTTGTTTACCATTTGGGAATTTCACTGACGTTTTGCATGAGTGCACCGAGACACAATTACCATACATTTTTGATGAATTCTAAACACACTTGACAACAAAACCTTGATGGCAACCTTTTAAAAAAACACTTTAGGCAAACTGGTGGACATTTATGACATTTCCTCTCATTTTAAGTTTTGTGTAGAACGTCGTGGCTGTTGCACTTTATGTGGGAAAGAAATATGATGAAATGGGACTCACATGGTAACGATTTGAAATCTGGGTAATTAATGCTCATTTGTAAATGGTTGCCAGTATTTAGATGAGTCTTTATGGATGAAAAGAAATGGGTGGGATCAAACTTCATATGCTTGCAAGCGCTTGAGTGAACAAATACGGTAAATGCTAAAGTCGGAACATTTGAGTGAAATGGGTGCGCACGGCCCACTTTTCCTCATTGTGTACATTAATTTTGTGAACCGTCTGAAAGACCCTGCAAAGAGTGTGTCTGTGTGTGTGTACGTGTGTGTGCTTGGATGTGAAATTTTGTACAGTATGCTGTATGTATGCAATGGACCTATTTTGGGCTTTAAATAATTCAGTGCACCTTATGTTTATAGTAACATTCATTTCACATTTTGATTAAATACTCAGTCATTAGGTTAAAAAAATAAGGTTGTATATAATTTTGTATGAATTATTCTTTGTCATCTGACATTCGATACATTAATATGTTGCAACTTTTGTTGGTTTGTCACATTTTGCGGCAAAGAATAACCTTTTACAGGACAATTAAGCATCAACATTAATGGTAATAATAATAACCTAAAGTAAATATAAAGAAGAGAAATTATTCTGGTTTATCATTATTACTAATATTATTTAAAAAAAAGTGGTCATGTATTTGCTTTTTACTTATTAATATTCTGGGGTTCAAATATCCAATAGTGCCAAGTAAAGGTTAACCATGGTGTACATTTTGTATGCACTCTATTCTAGTTAGTGAGCTACATGCTTGAATATAGAAGAATTAGGTGTTAAAAAACAGGGAATGGGGCCTGCTTGATCAAGGCTGGTTGCTTAGCAACCCAAATCATTTTTTCAGACCCCTCGGAAAAAAAAAAAAACCTCAGAGATTTAATAATCAGGTTGTGGGCATTAAAATGCAAAGCAGGCTGTCTGGCTGCACCTGAAGGACAGCAGGAATTAGATGGGGGTAATTTTGCTTCTTACAGGTGAATAGCTGACCTTCCCCAGCAAGTGGCTGTCAAAATCACACTCCAGCGCCACAAATTAGACAAGAGAGATTTTTTAAATATGTATTCTTTTCAGTGGATAAAATGAAATAGACATTTTTCTTTCCAGCAGAAATTTGTTTTTGTTTTTTTTTAACCGTCAATAATAATAATTCCTAAGCATGAAACCAAATATGGCAGCACACACTGCATTTGTGTTCTGATGCTTTTATTGTGTTGCTGCTCTAATTCTTGTGTAATCTCTGGCACCCTGCCACCTTTTGTTGTCCTAATTGTCGCCATCCCCCTCTTGTCCGGGCACATTCTTGTAAGTGCGTGAGCTCTTCTTGGGCCTCCTGTGGACGCCCCACAAAAAGGCCTGTCAGGTGGTCGCGGCCATTAGCCGCACTGCTCTTCATTGTGTCGGACAAATGTGATGTTTAAAGCACATTCATCATTCCAAAACACTCTCTGTGCGTGCCATGCAAATGACATGCATTTAAAAATCCTGAAATGTCACGAGCATTAAAATGAGAATGAAGCAAAAGATGCCACATAAGTTATCGAATGAGTTAGATGTAATTTTGTATATTTGAATGATTCTGCCATGAAATTAACATTAGGAATTATTCGAGTGATCCTGTGTTCAATTTGCAACACAGAATGATCATCCTAAGTAGCCAACCCCCCCCCCCCCCGTTCTTAAAACCATTATTGTATTTGCTTTAAGTCCACACCTGCGTTAAAATATGTTCCCTGGTGGTGCTAAGACAAGTAATATTAACTTATCAAATAAGACGTATTCAAGTTAAACAGTATTTGTAAATTTCACCTGATGATTAATTTTGAGCAGTACTATATGAATTTTCATTTTGTTTCAATTTCTTTTGGAGGGGTCAATTTAACAGACTCTGCACGCACACTCCCAAATGTACGCTAGCACTCACACACGCCTCCACACACGCACACGCACACGCACACGCACACACATACAAATGAACTACTCTCGCTCTTCACTAGATGGGGTAAGAACATCATTCTATAGGCTTTGGAACTGAGCTTTTTTTTCCCCTAGCCTAGACCTTCTTAATTCATGGATTACAATCATTCTTGAAAATCATGCACAATGACTGACACGAAGGAGATCAATGAATTAAAAATATTATTGATTTTAGAAAATGCAGTACGTATATGTTTCATGTAAATGTAGAGCAGCATAGCAATTTTTTTTTCAAGCAATCAAGCGTAAAATTTTCCTTTTTCTTCTTCTTGTTATAATAATAATAATAATATAATAATAATAATAATTATTATTATTATTATTATAAGTCAAAGTAAGTCAAATTTATGTAATGTAAAAATAGCATAGCCGCTGTATCATTTTTTGTTTGTTACATCGCAAGCTAAAAAATACTTCATCGAAAATAATTGTTAGCAATCAATTATCATGGATTATTGTGATTTTTGAAAAACATTCAATTTTAAAATAAGCTTTACACACTGTGTAGCAAATAGCATAGCTAATGTCACGTTCCAATTGTGGCTAGAATAAGAGTGCCTCTGCTGGTTGCAGCCAAGTACTGCACTGAAATGACTACAATCGAGCACTTCCATGGTAAGTGGAACCTCTAAAAATTACTTCCAAACTTAAATCTCCCTGCCACACAATATTCTGAGTGTGTTATTTAAACGTCTGTAGACTTCTTTGTGGTTAATTTCGTTCTTAATAATGTTTGGACTTGCGCCATTCCTCTCCAAGTAGCAAATCATTAGCTCATGGCCGTGTTGTGGCTCGCCCTTGTTGGCCACCGCCCGGCTCCTCGGAGCATCTGAATTGGCCTGGGAAAGAGACGGCCGAGGCTTAACCGGCCAAACTGTGGAGATGACAAGGAACTCCTTGATGAGCCCAAAGGCTGACTGAGCCGAGCCACACTTTGCCCGTGTTCTTTATTCATTCCCCCTTGTCCTTTTCTCCCAGAAAGAGAGCCAATAGGGCCCAGCAGGTGAATGTAAAGAAACGCGAGAGGACTCCCCCCGGATCGGCCTTTCAGCGCCAGACAATAGGCCGGCCCACCTCTTGTACAGCTGCATTAGAAGGCTGATTAAAGCTCTTCCTGTGAGCCATTGATTGAGAATGCAAAGCTAAAACCAACAAAACCCCAAACTGCTGCCGTCTGATAATGACGGAGTCCCACCTACAAAGCGCAGGCTTCAAATGATTAGTGGGGCTTTGTTTTCTTAGTAGCCTAGCGAGAGTGCGTGTGCGCGCGCGCGTGTGTGTGTTTGAAGACGAAGGAGTGGTTGTCTTACCATAGCAGGAGGTCTTCAAAGAGATAGCTCCAATTAATCACGGCCTCGCTCAAAATGTGTAATATCCTCGCTTTACTCTCAAGGCTTTCCATTCCAATTAGCAGAGACAAGCACGCGTGTTCGTCTTTGTTAAGTCGTTGCGATATGTTATGTAAAATCTTATTACGTAAACTCTCACCGGCCACTTTCTCAGGTACGCCCAATAGAATCGATTGATATAGAATAGAAAGACTTTATTGTCATTGGATGGGCAGACAGTTAGAAAGTAAAAGTGTGTGTGTGTGTGTGGTTTTTTTTTCCCTTTTCGATTCTTTTTTTTTTTATCAAGACATAACGAACGGAGCGCTTATTTTGCTCGTCTCAAAAGCTCCACGACAAAAACCTTGCTACTTAATTTGTTATGCAGTATTACTATAAAGCTAAATGGTATGGTTTGTATTTTGATGACAGATATTTGTGAGGTGAGGGTGGCCGTGAGCGCACGTCAAATAACTGACACCGGGTAAGTCACGACTTTGATCTCACATTGGTTGTGTTTCCTCGGGTTGGGTAGTTTCTTGTATTGCAAGAAGAGATGGCCATTTTTTTTTCATCATCTTTCATATTTAGCATGCAATGTAAGACTGTCAAGTCAGAAGGGCTGTTTTAATCAATGTGAAGAAGAGTTTACATTGTAAACTCCCTCTTAACTCATTCACTGCCGGACCTTTTCAGACCCTCTTTTACCCTAACGTTTGAAAAAAAAATGGAAAAATATATAAATAAATTCCTGGGATTGAACGGCTGGACTGTGAAAAGACAAGTAAATTCGTCAATGGCAGTGAATGAGTTAAAAAAAACATTGGAAGCTTTCAAAAATATTGCAGTGCGATTGTGCCGCTCTGCAAATTAAATATAAACAATCAATAAAAGTGAGCATTACGATTTTTAATACAATATTAATAATTTGATTTTTTTTAATCATCTTGTAATTGTGAAACGTTTGAAATACCGTCTCAAATGTTGCGGCCACTGACCGCATATAAAATTAGCTACTCAAATGTGTTTTTTAAATTCATATTATATTTACTGTGACAACCATGAGAAAAACGAGGGGGTGCATTTTTTTGATTCATGACATCACAGTTGGGCGGGCGCCTGTGATGTACAGTCACTTTCACACGGTGATTATTACATTCAGCTTTTAAAATATGGATTTTTAAACACTTCGATCATTGTTATGTTAACGGGCCTTTCTGCATGTTAATCCCTTTATGAAGGAACGCTATAGAGGGACGCATGAAGATGCAGGGGAAAGATTTGTGGACGAGAAGCGGAGAATACTTAAACAGTCGGGGCGTGTGCGTGTGTGTCAGCAAGACAGAGAGTTCTCGGAGGATTCATAAATATTGCATTTCTTTTGGGGATGAATGTGTGACACGTTTTCATGTTTCCGCAACAAATTTCACTGTCGCAGCTCCGCTTTTGTCAGTCATCTTCCAAACGGCTCATCCTGACAATTATCCCAGAGAAACTCCTGTGTACAAAAATAAAATGAAAACACACCCTATTTTGTGTGTGCCTCGTCGTACTCAACCTGTTCTTCCCGTTGTACACACTTTATTTGATTCCACCCTCGTAGATCTCATCAGTTCCCGTGCAAAAATGACTTTTGTAACATGTTTGTGTCACAGATGTTTTGCAGATTTGTAAATGTTTGGTTGTTGAGGCTTTGCAGTTTTGCACATCAGTTAGTTTACATCATGAATTAGGAATCGGGAGTTGGATTTTTTTGGCCAAGTAACAATGTCTCAACTGACATTTTTAATGAACCATTTGCAGCACTATTTGACAGCAATGGAAAATAACCTATGTAATTTTCTCACCTTGGAATTTGATGACTTTTCCTAAAGTGATTCAAAATAAACAATAAAATATTTAAAAATGTTCTTTTGTTCAGGTTCGACAAAATGTGTGCATTCTTAGGATGACCCATGTCTACTAATATGAATTTTAGATTTAATCAAGGAAAATTGGGCTGCTTTAAACTGTGAAACTATTCATGTGTGTATTTTTTTTATTTTATGGGACACTGATAACATCGCTTAACTCATTGACTGCCATTGATGTATATATTTGTCTTTTCACTGTCCATCGATTCAGTCCCAGGAAGGTATTTGTATTTTTTTCAAATTTTTTTTTCAAACGTTAGAGTAAAAGAGGGTCTGAAAATGTCTGGCAGTGAATGAGTTAAGAGGGCGCTTGGAACAGCCGCGAGAACTGTCTTGGTTTCCACCACATTTTCATAGATTACCCCAGAGAGATGCTACCATTGAAATTTGAAGGGTCATGGGGAAATCTCGCAACAGTGAAAGAGAAAAACAACATAAGAATAAATAGTACATACTAAATAGTAGATTTGTTTTAAATCCCAAAATGTGTGGTGTAAAACGCAAAAAATATATTTTCCCTTTTCTCTGAATCCTTGGGTAAGCTTTAATCATCCGTTCATTAGCGTCAGTCATTTTTCAATCATCTGTATTTCATTAATTGATATAATTATTATGAGGCTATTATGGGTCCATGTCAAAATTGACTCAGAGCAGTATGTAAAGGTGGGTGAGAACATCAAACATTTCATGCCTAATTTCCACGATATCGTATTTCTCAAACACATTACTGGCGTCAACGTCAAACGACGCTTGTTTTGCTCCCTTTCTGTGGCATCCCAGTGTAGCACACAAAGCCTGAGTCGTTATTTTGGATTCCAACCAAGCCACCAGAACTGGATTGAAAAGAAACAAAATATAACAAAGAATTCTGTATACTCCTTCAAATAAACTCCCGGTACTCTCTGGCGTTGAGTAAATGGCCGCCTCAGCCGCTGTTTGAGGAAATGGGTTAATTAAGACATTACCTCACACGTTTAGGAATACGGATGAGTCAAGTGGAGCGAGAGAGACAGACAAGAAGTCGCTCTACAATGGCGTTCAGCATTGCACTACAGTGAAGGCCCATCGCAATCACACGCCACACGTTTATCGGAACAGAGTTTGCATCGAGTGGTTTTCGACACACACAGATATCCGCCTACAGCCACCTTTTCAGCCTTTTTTAACTCGGTGCACCTCATCCTCCCACTCCACTGTTATTAGCCTTCGACACTCAGACTGACTGACTCCACCTCCCAGCATGCATATGAGTCACAAGGACCTTCGTTCTCACTTCTTGTTCAAGAGTGTAATTGTTTCATGTGGACGCTGTGCATCAGTTCACTGCTCGGAATTCAGGAAAATTGAGCAGGGAAAGACATCAATATGTTTTGGGCAAAGGGAATTTATTAGAGAGTCTTTGGAGACGACATTTATTGAGTGCGTCACGAAGCGCGGAGCGTGAGAGTTTTGTCTTTATACAGTACAACATTTAAGTTTGAATGCAATCGGTTTCGGGATGACAGACACTGTTTCCCGTAGGAAATAATGGAAACAGAAATAATATACGGCAAATTCTCCCCACCGTAAAATCTGTTCAATTTGGATGGTGAATGCTGGTTGTCCTTTTGGAAAAAGTGCTGTAACAGTGGCCTGCAGTATTTGTCATGAAAATTTGTTGACATTTTCCTCCCGGTTCTCCAACGTCCACCCAGAGTCCAAAAAAACCTTCATGTGAGGTTCTTTGAATGGATGTGAGTGTGTATGCTTGTTTGTTTACCTGTGCCCTGGCTTGTGACCAGTCCAGGGTGTACCCCGCTTCTCACCTGAAGTTAGATGAATCACCCACAAACCTAATGAGGACAAGCCATAACGTAAATGGATGGATGCATCTTGTTTTATTGTTACTGGTTATACAGTGGTCTGGTTCAATGTTATTATGTAGTTAATGAAGGTTATTATATAATTAATGAATGAAAATAAAAATGTGACTTTTTGTTTTTAAGATAACTAACTCAAACTGTAATTTACATTCACAAAACGAACTAAAAGTAACTACCGGTAACTAGTGAACATTTCTCTCATTTTAGTCTTTGTCAATTAATTTCATTCATGAGATTTTGGGATTTTCATCTGTCTTTATCTATCAGTCTGTCTGTCTTTATATACTAACTTTCAACTGGAAAAAAATAATAATCGCGATTTTTTGGGATTATCGAAATCACGATAAACAAAAATGATTACTTGTCGATTTTAAAACTCAGTTGTTGTTATCCTTTCGGCTTTTCCCCTCAGGGGTCGCAAGAGCGAATCAAGTGCACGCTCGATTCACATCATTGATTTGGCCAAGTAGTTTACGCCGGATATGATTTTAAAACTCTGTATTTATTCAATTACCAAGGCTGAACTTCTCAAAAGTACCACCACAGCCTCATGCCCATTCATCCCTGCATGTTGAACACAATTTTAAACACTCCTGTTCTTTTTGTCAAGTACAAAATGACCTTGTAAATATCATGTGAAATTCAAGCCACTTGCATTTTCATTCTGCTGCAGCCACACCTTTGCTGCATTGCATCTTTGCACACATTCAAACCGTGAATAAGCATCTCCCTTATTTCCGTCACGTTTATTTTATCTTATATTGTTCTGTTTTTATTTTCACAAGTCTTGGGACCTCGGGTATCATATTTCATGTCATATCATGTGGAAATGTGTCTTGGTTTGACAATAAAAATTCCTTGAATACGTGAAAAGTTCATTTTAAAATATAACTTGAAAGAACAACCATAAAATAAATGACTAAAAAGTAAAACAATAATAAACCCTGTATACGCTCTCAATAACCCAAATATGCCCTTATTCGGGTTTTTAAAATTCAGAATATCATCCCTGGGTTACTCTTTTTCTAACCCGAATAGGTGCGCATGCATACACCAGTCGGAATAGCCCGATTGTAAGGCACACTGCGCATGCTCAACTTCAAGGAATCTTGGTGTAGTGATAAACAAAACACGGCGAAAGCTAGAGCAAGTACAAAACCACACTTTTGGAGCGAGGAGGAAGAAAGGAAGGAAGCGGAAGAACAAGCGGTGATGGCGTATAATTGCCTTATTGACGTTGTGCGTGCGGCACCGTTTCAATCGGGCTATTTAAATGTTGGGGGTAACTCTGTCCGCTCAAGCCATTTAAACGGGTTATTCCGAATGATTCAGAAATCTGAATTTTGGCCTTAACCTGAATTTTGACTGCATGTAAATGTTGTCGCTGACTTTAGCATTAGCACTTGCAATGTTTTTAAAATGAAGCACGTCTTGTATTGAAATATACAATGTGTGCTTGTTGTTGTTTGTTTAGTTTTACAATAAACTCCAGCTGGGGTGTCCTTAAACAGCTTGAAGCTACTCGGGGGAGACAGAATCACATAACATCACACGTTTGTTGCGGCACATTAATCGTTTTTCTTCGATTATAAAGATGGATAGAAGCAAAAATCTAAACTGTGATTAAATTCCGATTAATTGCTCAGCCCTTATCTGTCTATCCCTCATCCATGTTTTTTAAAATCTTGCACACAAGAAATATGCCGTATTTAAAAAATAAATAAATAAATAAACCTAATACAAAACAAAAACAAATTAAAACCAAACAAAGCATACCCCCCCAAAAAGGAATAAACCTCAAGAAAAATAATTAAATCTAATGAAAGAAAAAAATAATGAAAAACTCTGAATCTCTTATAACTTTGGTCCGATTGGAAAATGAAAATTCACTACGTGTATGCAGTGCGGTTGCGTACCTCACAGTAACTGTGAACTCTCGACACAACCTTTGTCCTTAGTACCAGCCTCCCCCCTATGCACCCGTGTCCTTGCCACCACCTAGCCACACTCAACAAACCGTGGTCCTCCGCTGCGCAAACAGCGGCACTTTGTCACATCCTCGACCCTTTGTGACAGCGCCGGGTCACAGAGGCGACAATGGGCTGTGTGTGCCATTAAACACACATGCCGGCGTGAAGGACTGCCACATTGTCACCGACTGGTAAAATATCTCTTTAGTCACCCACGCATGGACACACCTGACCCCGTTGGATGCGGCTCAGCGCCGCAGAGGCCCTGACAACTGTAAGGATGCCGACGCGGATGAAGCGACGCTCTGAATTAAAAGAGTGTTTGCCGCTAAGGAGGAGCTAACCCGATTTGATGAGCTAACGTGATTTGAGGGGGCTCGGATAGAGCGCTGTGGCATGTAACGTCTCTCTGCCAGGAAGGTCTGCTTATTCATTTGATAATGGCAGCAAATGCAAGCAAATGAACACTGAGGTTGAACGTGCAGTCTAGCTAGTCTACTCCAGCTAATCTGGACTCTTAACATTTGCCCAGGTCTTGGTACTAGATTGGCTGGATGGGATTGGCAGATATTTAGCATTTTTATGCAAAATTGATGGATCGATTTTAATATCATGATTTGCTGATCGATCAATGACTTTATTGATCGCATCTTCAAAATAAAACGACCGCAAACACAATCTCATTCACTCCAGGGACATTATGTGCTGCCATCGTTACTAATCCAAGGTTTCTAAGCATATACGGTCGGATAATTCATTAATCTTTTTGATTCTCTGGAAGGAGTCGTCACTCACATCCGAATGACAAGACATACTGGGTAACGTACTGTCTACAGAGAGATCCAACCTGCTGGGAAAATATGGTGATGATGTCCACTCTCTTAAATTCTGCTTTCTGGTTGAGAATTCCTTTGTGAAAACAACAAAAGAAGCACTCTGGATTTCATGTGTATGACCAAGTGAAACATTATTTTATTTATTTATTTTATTTATTTTTTTTCATTTTTGAAACATCCGATGAACTAACTGATGGACTTAATTGATGGACTGATGGACTGACAATTACAATTCAGATCGTCACGAAAAAAGATGCACTGATGAATGACGGACGGGTACCCTGTCCGCTGACGGTTGACAAATACCGGACTAGCAAGATTTAGTAAAATGCCCACCAAGGTTTTAATAGTTAACCAAACATTATGACTTCATATTACCACACATTATGACTTCATATTACCAAATTCAATTCCAAAGGTCAAGGTCCAAAGATTCATAAAGAGGCATTCCTTTTGTGGCTGATGGGTTCCTTCTACACCAAAACATTACAGCTATTGAGTGTTCAACCTAACTATTGTCTCTCTTTTTTGTCTAAAAAAGAAAAAACCATCCAGACTTGCAATCTTCAGGCAACATAATGGATTCAAAATGTGGGGGAGTGATATGACACTTCTCAGACATTTCAAGTGTTCAAAAGATTTCACTGATTTGCTCTGGAGCTATTTTCAAAACTTTACTTAATAATTTGTAAGAAAAGCAGACAACGTGGGGACTGAACATTAGTATTGATTTGTGAAAAAAAAAAAACAAGTTTACCATATTTGGGCAAGCAAAGTTTCTGCCCAGCAGTGACACTATGTTAGTGTGGAATGGGATGAAAATAAAGTTCTTAGTATTACGACAAAGGAATTTACACATCTTTTTGTTTTTTGATAATGCCCGCAAGTAACACTGCACCATAACACGCTGTCAAGTTGCACTGAATTTACGTACCCGATTGCCATCCTGCTTACAAACTGCAGTACCAACACACTCTTGATCAGAGTTTGCCGTTCTGAAGCATACCTGTGGCCAAACGAATTCAACTGTACCACTTTGTGGACATTTGGCTTTTAGCAGGTCTTCAGCTAGTGGTCTGACGATGGAAGCATACCAGAGTCAGTCCTTCGTCTGCTCTCCTTGGACGTGGCCTCACGATGGCCAGAGTGAGACCTCGCTCCTGAGGACGAACCCCTACTGGGCCCGCTAATCCTGTCTAAAAGAAGCGGGAAGATGGCTCCGCTGCTCCATCTCTGAACTTTGGCCCTTCCACACCTCCTAGTATGTGAGGGGATTAGCAAAGCAGGCATCAGGCCTCCCTGCTGACTCAGCATGGAGTTGCCACTGCCAGCCTATGATCAGGTGGACCTCTGAGACGGCGGAATGGGCAGGCCTGAATTAACGTTTCTCTAAATGAGGTGCCCTGAAGAGCTCCAGGTAAAACAGGTCACATGGGGTGGACAAACCCCTGCGGTGGGACACAAAAGGAAGCCGAGGATCACCTGCCCATTGCCAGATCAAATGAGGGTTTAAAGAGGGGCTCTTCTCTTGTCAAACCTCTCACCATGAATGCTCAGGAAGGCCACAATCTACTGTACGCCCTCCCACAGTCTCAGCCTCCTGTGGACCCCTGAGCCTGTCCACTTCTAACGTCAATATATTCTATCCTAGGTCCCCTCACAGTGGTCATCAAGATCTTAATTCGTACTCTCAGCCCTTCACTAAAGTACTATGTGCATAATGGGCCCATAATCAACCTCTGGCCGATGAAGTCTTTTCTCTCAGCATGTCTGCACTCGCGTTGATCCTGCATGTTGAGTTGCAATGATATGCTAATTAGCCCTCATATCTGCCGGCCTAATCTGTGTGTTCACATTCAGGTGCTTTTAATCCACTCCATAGCTGAGCGTCTTGCTAATTTGTGGCTATTATGCCTGTTGTCAAGGCGGCCCGGGAGAAAAGGGTGACGTGATTTCATGAAACAAATTTGAAGTAGTTGAAAGGGAGCCGCTCTCGTATGACACGAGCACTGTTGGCGTTTTCTCCGCATGTTTACAGTAGGCCTTGTAGCTTCAGAGCTAACGGTCAGATCCTGTTCTGGCTAGCAAATAACCTCATCACACTATGCAGCATGACAGGCTAAGTGAGGGGTGTGGCAGTGGAGGTGCCCAACACAATGCCCCTTGTCAGTCAGCCTCATTCCTGGGGGGCGCAGAGGGGCGAGGGAGGGTGCAACGGAGGTAGCCACAGGCCCTTGGGTCCCTGCAATTGGCCTTAATCCGCTGGATAATAAGTTCAGAAAGGGGCCATATGCTGCAGTGCAATGTGCGGGGAGGGGAGTGTTGCCTCATGTTACTTACACCAGGCTGCCGCTTTCTCAGGTACCGCCCTCCCACGGTCTGTTCCTTTGTACTCAAGGATCAGCCCTCTCCACGCTGTGAATGCTCCGAATTGATTAAACCTCACCGTATAATTGTCAGCAAATCCCAGCGAATCATTTCCCATCCATTTGAAAAGTACAATGTGCATTTCTTCTTTTCTCCTCGCCTCCTTTCTTTCCCCAACCCTTCAATCGTCCTTCCCCTCCTGTTTTCTTCTCCTTCCCTTTTTTCGGGAACCAGGTTTGTCCCCGCATGCCACCCTCGGGCCCCCTGTGTGAGGAGGGATAAGGGGAGGCGAAGAGGCATGCTCAGCCGGACTGCTGGCTGTAGATGAAAGTGGAGTCGTGATTTAATCTGTGGCTGGGTGGTTGATTTGAGCTGGTACCTGCCTGCAAATAGCCAGAACCAAGTCTTGGCACAGCATCGGGTCAAAAGCAGGCATGAAAGAGGAACAAAGAGCCATCCCGCATTTGTTAGTCAGATTCTTTTGATTAATTTTGCCAAACTACAACCGCACCGCTTGTGATGACAGAATCGTTCATACTTGACATTGACATCGTCCAAGTAGTATAGTGAGACCATGCCGAACTTTGCACATACCCACTCACTGCCATAGTAGCACTTTATGAGACAAAGAATCATAAAATGAGCATCCCAAGTCTCACAGTAAGGCATTAAAATGGTGAAAATATGATTAAAATTGCTCTCAAATGGTCGCAGATTTTACCAAGATAAGAGGTAAGTTTGTTAAGTTTAGTTTAATGTTTTACTTCATGTGGTACATGTGATTTTAAAATATATTTAAAAAGTAGCATCTATGAAAAAAAAAGAGCTTGATCACAGCAATTGCCTCCCCGCCAGCAAGAATGACAAAGATCCTGAGTCAAGCTCAAGCCCAAGGCTCTCATTAAAATGTCTCCCTAAATGCAAAAACACTCAGTTCAGTTCAACAATGCAATATATATAGCGATGAAAGCTGATAATGTTGTCTTGTTTTTAATTATCAAATAAATATTATGGGTTTTTTTTGCGATTTCTGCTTATACTTTTTATTTCTTATTTATTAATTATTTCTTTCATTTTATTACTTAATTTTTGTTTCCCTATTTGAATTTCAAATCTTTTTTTTTGCTCCACCCTGTATAATTACATAAAAAAAAGAAAAACATACCTTATGAGTATGAGTAACATTATTTGAAGTTTCTATACTAAACCAATAAAGCATGACTACAATTTTATTATTACAAAAAATACTGTACAATTATTGTTATTCAAAAAAACTGACATTTTATCATTGAGTTTAAAATTAGAAAATCTATTCCTCAACTCAGACCTACCCAGCCAACCCACATGATGTATTTATCCTCTTATCAATCACCCATTATGGACTATCATGCTCAACATCTTTTCATTGATCTGAGGCGTCCCTGGACTCAAGGTTCAAGACTCTCTGACCCCATTTAACCCCTGACCTCGACCACAGACTGACAGGAATCCTCAGTCCGGGGATTCGTTTTATTTCATTTGGCCCTTGACCTTCAGGACATTTATTATTTTTATGGAGGTAAATGTTTCTTTGTAAATCATTGAATTTTGAAAGCTTTCCTTTTCAACAGAAATAGTTTAGTGGAGTGTCAACCACAATCAAGGTTGAGACGAAAGTGTTAAGGGTCTTTCTGTGTTGTGAGTGACATGCTCACTGGCCACAATATTAAGTACACAAGAGCTATATCAAAATGAAAATATAACTCTGAATATTTACTCTAATTGAAAACTGAGTTGTATTGTCATTTTTTAAAAAGGCAGAATATTTCATTTGACTCCTGTTGTGGACATTTTGTACTGTGTAAGCTTATCTAGTGTAGTTGTGATTGAGTGTGTTAGGGTGAACCTCTCAGAGCAGGCGTGCGATGTTTAACACCTGACCTGACGCCAATGGTGGGAAGTAACAAAGAAAAAAAGAAAAGAAAAACACTTTGCTAAAGTACTTAGGTTGATTTTCAGGTATTTGTCTTGTACTTGAGAATTTATTTCTCTGATAACTTTTTAATTTTAGTCCCTACGCTTGGACGACATACAGTACTTTCTACTCATTTTTTAAGTTGTTTTTGTTAGCAGCTAATTTATCATTTCTGTTATGGTTTGTTTTGCTAATGCAGGACACTCAGCAGTTCCTGATTTAACTTGCGGCCAATTTGTGTTTAGCGTTTTTTTTTTCCTACTCAGTGCAAGCACTATATATGCAAGAGGGAAACTATTTTCTGAGCAGAATTTTTTTTTTCATTCTGCCAAGTTATATATATTTGACAGTAAAAGCTAATTTTGAGTTAAATACATTTTACTAATAGTTTGTACGTTTGTACTTTAATGTCACCAGAATTTTGTGAAACATTTTGAGAAGCCGAAAAGTTTCTTGGAGAATGTCTTTTGGAACGCAGAGTTAAAACTGGAATTTTCGAGCAAGTCAATTCTCTAGCACTGTTTTCGGATGCTAAAACAAAGAAGGTTAAGAAAATAACACTCGGTTGTAAATGTTGCTTGGTGATGATTTGGGCTGCTTTGCGCATCGGGTGCCTTGGATATCTGTAGGGTACAACAAAATCTCAAGACTAGTATCAAGGCATTCCAGGGAGAACTGTACTTCCCAGCTAGCTTGAATTTGGGCTAGCACACCGACCCAAAACATGCAACGTGACCTAAAACTACTCAAGAATGTCGCAGAACTTAACATTGGACGCTGACTTTGCCAACCTCTGGCAAATGAGAGATGAGGCCACAAACTAGTTGCGACAGAATCAACAGCACCTCTGCTTGTTGCAGCCACGTTGTTGCCTTCATTGATTGATTCAATATACATTTAATCAACAATACATTTCACACAATCGTCCGAAATCCATCCATCCATTTTCTGTACTGCTTATTTTCATTAGGGTCGCAGTAGAACTGGAGCCGATTCGAGCTGACTTTGGGTGAGAGGCGGGGTACCCCATGGACTGGTGCCCAGCCACACTGACATTCACCCCTTAGACCAATTTAGACTTCAATGAACCAAACATGCATGTTCAACTATTTAGAATGGACTCACTCAGTTGTAATATGTATCTCCAGTTTCGACATGGTGACCACAAAGGCTCTGACATGTGCTTCACCTTATTTTCAAACGCTTTATATCGCCTCTTTTGCTGCCGTGCGCCATCTACATTTGTTATGATTTTATGTTCTCCTCTTTAGGTTCCCCCTTTAATTTATCTCCCATCTGTGCGCGCAAGCAGGCCCTGTCACCAGTTCCCAAACCTGACATTGATCTCCACCTTTGCCGCTCGCCTTTCATTACCGTCTTGAAGGGCGTTGTTTGTGAGAGTGATCTTCATGTAAAGTGCCCATAAACTCTCACAGGCCACGCGGGCAGATTTATGGGCGTGAGGTTACAAGGAGATGTGGGACAATGCGGCATCTCATCTAAACTCACATAAACAGGACAGTCGGCTAGGTTTGGGGTTTGTCTGCGGTCATGATGATAGCGATGATGAGGAGGTTGTGGAGGTGAGAAGGGCCGACCGTAATATAAGGTGCTGTGGTTATGATGATGTCGCCGTAATGACTGACTGATTTGGTGCTATTTCCGACGGAAAGTTCCCCGTGGATGCTCATGTGGAACTCCTAACACTTATTAGCGTAACTAATGGTCAGGAAATGCCGCCCCTTTGGCCTCTTATTTCCGAGTAGGATAATTAACCTCGAGATCAATGATGGAAAACGCTATATTCGAAGACCCCTCCCCTAGCTAAAGCTATGATTATTTTTCTCTTTAAAAAAAAAAAAAAAAGGATTGATGATGTGCTGCATTAATGCCTCCCTGTATGTCCTGTATATTTGCCCTTCGCTCATCTCTGTTTCAACAACTATAATTTTGGTTTAGCTGTACCTCAAGGTCAACACTAGTTTGGGGGCGACTACTAATGTTATGCTAATTGTTGGGCAGAGAGCCAAAATGTATCTAAGTGACATGCTTGATGGCTGATTATTTGGAGTCATTAATGGGGCCACATGTGGAAGTGTGTGACATTTTAGTAATTCTTTAGCTTTTAAATGGAGGTGCTCATCACATCCATGATCATTAATCTTTCACTTCGCCATAAGCACTTTACCCTCAACTGTATTGTTCGTTTTTCATGCTCACATTGTATGTTCAGGGTCAGTTTTGAACCAAGCCAATAATATCCAGATAATAGTCTGTATCAAAGTGTGAACTAAAGTTCTTTAAAAAAAAAAAATAATAGCCTGTTTGACATTAATAAATGCATGATGAATCCTTAATCAACGTTTCAGAGAAAAGCCAATGTCTATTTTTATTTTCTGCGTTGCACACACAAGTCTTTGCAGTCATTGGTCACATTAATCATAGAAAACGTTTTTTTCTGTATGAACCTGTGAAAATGTGGTAGAAAGACACTTTTACTGTTAAAAAATATATACATGTATATGGCATGTACTGTTTCACACTTTCAAGATTCCGATCATAACATATTCAATGATTTAACACACACTGGTAAATCTAAAATAAAATTTAGTAGATATGGGTCGAATTTAAACCAGAACAGCCTCAGTGTAACCCAAACTTGGTAGCACTTATACAACAGAATTCCATTTTAAACCAATTTCATTTTATTTTTGTTCATCACTTGAGGAAACGAATCAAGTTTCAGGGTGAAAGAATGGCATCCAGGTTATTTTTATTGCTGTCAAATGTCAAACCGCGGCAAATTTGACGCGAACAGTATGTTAGGGTTAATGATGTGTACTAACACGGGAGTCCATCAGTAGCATCCCTCTGGGAATTAGGTCGTGGTGCTGGGTTCGCGAACCTTGACCCGCAGTGACCACAGCGGCCTGACCCACACATGTTGCCCATGTAGCAATGAGGTCATCAATGGAATCTTGTCAAGGGCCTGGAGAAAACCGATTAAGTCCATTGTTTGCTAAATAGGATGACCAGCTGCCTCACTGCCCATCACCGTCATTATATTGACGCGTGACGGAAAGGAAGCACAGACAAGCAGTCATATTTAGATAAATGAGTCAATGAATTTTTATTTAGGAACAAACATTTTGATACTCAAACCGTATTATACTGCTTTGTACAAAGGTATATTGGGGCAAAAATTGTAAAATTACCAGAAAACAAATAAGTTGTTGGAATAATGTGAGAAAAAAAAGTCTGTTACAAGATGTTACAAGAATAAAGTTGTAATGGGGGAAGGAACTTGTAATGGTACAGTAATATTGTTACAAGAGTTTATTTATAGTTATAAGTTTCTCATGTTAGGATGAGAAAAGTAATAATATAAGTCATATTTGCAATAAAAATCACAATATTGTGAGGTTTATTTTTTGGACAAAATGTTGCCACAATAAAGAAATGTATCATAAAAAATGTCTATTGTTATGAGAATAAAGTCATGATATTGTAAACCTTTATAATGATTTATCTTGACTTTTTTAAAAAAAAATGTCACTTTAGTGTCAAAATTTAACTTGTTCTCCGACACATTTTTCTCTTAAAATGATGTCTATTTTTCTAATGCTAAACTTCATTGCCATTCTATTCTATTTTTTTCTCTGATATTCCGTAGTTTTGCAATGTTCACGGGTCCAATTACCAATGTTCCGTGCAGCATTTTATCAATAAATCGAAAAGTACAATTCAAAGAATAAAAAAACAAGACAAACTATGAATCCCAGGAAAACCCGGGCCAGCCAGTGGGTCGGGGGCGAGAGGGGCAACTGAGTGTTGCTTCGTGCTAATCATTACCTCATTAACCCCTTACTTCATAACAAATTGCCCCCTGACCATCAGTAAGAAGCCTGTCTGTGTCCATTGGCTGAAGCGCCCCTTGACCTCTTCGATGGCGTTGTGTTAGACAATATCCTCATTTGACCCCTACCAGCCATATGGAGCATAGCCTTGGTCCAATTGTCGTGGATAGTGGACAAGACGACAGGTTAAAGGTTAAATGACCAGGACTGTTTACAAAGTTATGGGCAGTTGAAACAATTGCTCTCCTTGGCCTGTTTATGTCTTTGTCCAGTGTTGTGTTGCTCTGGCACATTTTTTTTACAGTTTTAATTTGATCCGTTTCTGTGAAATGATAATGTTGATTTGAGTCTGACCCAGTGTGGGGGTTTCGGCGCCTTCATAACATCTCCTCACATGGGTTATGAATCTGATTAAGGCATGGTTTGCCTTTGTTTAGTGTTTACATAAAGAGGCCCAGTGGGACCAGGCCCGGAGGTCAGCGGGTCGAAACGAGCTTGTCAGAGAGCCTTGTGACATTTCTTTCCCACGTTTCTAGTCTCCTATTGTCTGCCACCGGGAGCCCCCTTTAACGTTTGGCCCTAGGAGGTAGTGTGGCGTGAGAGGGAGGCCTCGGGGCATTGGACCCTCAGCGGGTCCCTGGGAAACGGGCGTAACCAGGCGGGGCTGAGGCGAACGCAGACAGCATGGGGTCATTTTCCGGCTTGCTGCCCCTCTTAAGGGCTTTGGAGCCCTGTATTGGCCCCGGGAGGAGAGACGGTGTGGAAGATGGTACAAAGGGCTTTGTCTATCTGTGTGCGTGTGTGCGTGTGTGTTCTGTGAATTTATGAATAACTAATTGTCAACATAGCTGAGGATGTAGAAAAACGCCACGGTGATGTGATAGGACAATGACATCAGAGTTCTTTTTTTTCATGATTCACAAAGCTGAAGCAGCATTTTAAAGCAATTTAGCATAGAGTAAACAATTCTTATTCTTGTTTATTGCAATTATCAGTTTACTGTCAAAATGCCCATAAAACAAAGAGGATTACGCATTGTGTATAAAAACGTCACTTTGCCGTCAGGTTCTACTTAGCTTTATGCTAACAAATAATGCAAAATGCCATAGACATGCAGGATATAGCCACAGGCTAACAAAGAGCAACCTTGTGGTGGTGCTATAACGCTTTGAGCACCAAACATTTGAACAAAAATGGTGCGACAATTCATGTAAACAGACAGTATAACAATACTCGGGTGTATGGTGTTTATCCTCTGCAAGGACATTTCTTAAATGAGTTTAGAAGCACACCAAAATGAGCAGCAGTGATTTTAGTTAAATATCGCATGTTTTTCTTAAGTACAATTATATAGACTAGTGTTACTTTTTGTATGAAAAAAACCACAAGTTTTGGGGAGGCTGGAATGAATGAATGGTATTTACATTCATTTCAGTGGAGAAAGATTATTTGAGATGAGTGGTTAGCGTTAGCCTATCTTTTATCTCACGGCAACACTGTCTTTGTCTTCATTTTCGTTAACAGAATGCATTACTCGGCAAGTGAATTTGGATCAGTGTTATGCTAGTATGTAATTTTAACATAAAGCAAATAATACACCACTTATGCACGGTGTTCAATTTTTCTCTAATGCGTATTTATGAGGCAGCATTGCCTTGCAACATTAACACGTATTCCATCTTTCTTCCAGTAAGTCGACGTGCATTTACATTTTGCCAAGTGTAGTCCAAGGGTGTCATTGCACGCTGAAACACTGAGCTATTGAATAATAAATTGACATCAGCAAAATGAATAAATAAAACATTCCATTCTGCCATTATCACTCTTTTCACCATCTACATGCTAAAGGAAGAAAAAAAAATAGCCCACATTCCAAGTTCTAATAAGGTCATCCTTTTTTAATACGTAGTCGTCTGCTCGTATCTTCAGGCTCTCCCAGGAATTGGCGTGTTCTGTAATGTTAGACCACAGCTTTTCACAAGTGGGATGAGTGTGCTCACAGGCTTTGAGGCACCTACTGTCCACTGACCTCCTCCACTACAAACACACGCACACACGCGCAGTCCACTAGCCCACTCCAACCATTGTTCCTGAGGAGGAGAAATAAAACCTGCAGAAGGAAGGATACAATATGGTAGCTTTCTTTTGCTCACAAAAGCACAACTCAACAAAAATGCAGCAGTAAATTGGGGGGGAACAAGAGGGCTCGCTTACTTTTGAAATGGTCCACTTACGGTATTTATTTATTTTGTTATTATGCGAGTACTGTTGCTGCTTCAGTGTAACTATGTAAACTCTGACACTGACGTTGAAATGCAGAAGTGTGTAGTGAGGTATTTGGTCAATAATATCATTTGATAACAACAAAAGATTAATTAGTTTTGTGAAATACTATATTTAAATATCAAATGAAGTAATAGAAATGATATTGCCTCAAATGGATTCTTTTTTTGACAAAATACAGTACAATACATTGAGATATGAATAACCACATAACTTTGTCTTTAAGTCTGCTAGCCTAATGCTAGCACAACGGGAAACACTATAGATAGGTTAATGAATAGCATCTATGTGGCAGGATTATAAAACCTTAAGCAATGGAGATTGGAACAAAAACGACGCAGCAACTCATGTTGGCAGGCAATCCAAAAATACTCACAGGTATGTATTATTTATTCTCTGTGAAAAGGGCCAATATTACTGCGTCTTATTGAGTCACTTACAGTAGCTATGAGACTCTTCATTTGTGTCAACATGACTGTATTATGTTGCCCCCTGGTGGGCATATCACGCACACCAGAAGGAACCAAAATGAATTAATCATGATGCTCAAATTGTATAATTTACATTTTATTTAGGTATTATACTAGTCTGAGTCTGGTTAGCACGTCCGCCTCACAGTTCAGAGGTCGTGGGTTCGAGCCCGGCTCTGGCCTCCCTGTGTGGAGTTTGCATGTTCTCCCCGTGCCTGCGTGGGTTTTCTCCGGGTACTCCGGTTTCCTCCCACATTCCAAAAACATGCATGGTAAGTTGATTGGATACTCTAAATTGCCCCTAGGTGTGATTGTGAGTGCGGATGTTTGTCTCTGTGTGCCCTGCGATTGGCTGGCAACCAAATCAGGGTGTCCCCCGCCTACTGCCCAAAGACAGCTGGGATAGGCTCCAGCACGCCCCGCGACCCTTGTGAGGATAAGCGGTACAGATAATGGATGGATGGATACTAGTCTGAGTAAATTATGATAGAATGCTATTTTCCGTATTAAAACAAACAAACAATTACAACATTTTTGGTTAGTCATTTGGGGAAGCTGGAACCGATAGATGCCATTTCTATTCATTCGAATGCTGAAAGATGATTTGAGATATGAATGAATCTCCTGCCCACTGAGATGAAGACACAATCTGGTGGACATGTTGGACCAAGTAGAGTCATTTGAAGTGATTGAGAATATTCCCTCATGATGGAAAGGAGCTGTAAAGTGTTTGTTTTTTTCCCGACATCACCGTATTGCGCGAGGGCAATGAAATACAACGTTCAATAAAATGTCAATCTATTGTAAATTGGCCTGAGCTGCACTTAATACCAGAAGCATATAAGGCTTTGCAACTAGAGTTCCGGAATTGCTCCACTCTGGCAAATTGTAGACAAAACATAGCTCTGTGTTGGCTGATCGTAGCTATTTTCTTGCTTCTTCCCTTAGCAAAATTGTTTCCTGGCCCTTAAGAATTGAGTGTGGTGGGTGTGGGTTTTTATAAGACTATAAACAACAGAATCGAATATTCAGCGGAACAACTTTTGCAAAACTTAAATAGGCATGAGTTGTTGTTGCTGTTGTTGTCAGGAAGCAAAAAAAATGCTTGTCCCAAAGTTTAGTGACCTACAGAAATGCCAGGTATTTTTGTAATGCGTGTTCAAAATAAATGGCCATCAATTAAAAAAAATATGAAGTAATTTTTTGTTGTTGTTGTTGGGAAGTACACCTCCCCAAAATAGCGGCCTTGTTTTAATCACTGCTCATTATTTTTAATATCTGATCCATTCTGTCATCATACTCACATACTTGCACCTGAACTTGTGTATTACGGCGTAGATTTATATGCATGTCCCTCTATTGATGGCAGGGTAAATACGCACACAAAGCCAAGGTGCCCCCTTCATTACCCACACAGTGTGTGTTTGCCCAGCAGTTAAATTCTTAAGCGAGATTGTTTGGTGAGTTGACAGCAGCCAAACTGCTGAAGGACACACCAGTTCAGCAAACACAACCTCTCCTGATTGGCCCAGCGACAGCTCAGTCCAATGAGCAAAGTTTCTATGGGAAGAGGTGTGAGGGGGATGGTGAGAAGGGAGATATTTGAGAGCTGTCGCCTGTCAATTAAAGCCGCCGCGAATGCCCGGAGGTGAAGTGCGCCCCGGCTGCGCTTGCCATCATCTCTCTTGTCCTGTTGGATATGTGGAGATAGCTGAAATGTCGTTCAAGCTCAAACAGGAAGAGCCTGTCAATATTCATCTATTTAATAACCCTGAATGTGGCGCTCACGCTGCCTTTTGAAGACTGTGGGGTCCGCGTCTCGCTTTGATGTACTTTCATTGTCAAACTCTATCTGAAATCTTCCGAGATGGAATTGGTGACATTTTCTCGTTTTTCATTTATTCAATCCAACCTCAAAGGTTTCCTGCGCTACTTCTCTCCATCGGAGGCGCTTTGTTGTGTGCAGGGTCGAATTCTAGTTAGCTCTAGTTACTCGCTACGATTTCGATCACTGGGTAATGGAACACCAGGAGATTTAGGCGCAGATGTTACTGGCGAAATCTACATTGTAATGTCCTTTGCATGCTGAAACTTCACCCTCAAGAAGTGCATCACTTCATTTTAGTTTCGCTTCCCTAAGAGCAGAAACATCAAGTTAGCAAACATAGCAAAAAATGGGAGATTTATTTCACACCTTTCAGTAGATGCACATACAGATCAAAGGCATCACAGACTAAGTTTGCATGCAGTCAATATTCGGGTTATGGTCAAAATTCCGATTTCTGAGTCATTCGGAATATCCCGTTTACATGGCTTGAGCGGACAGAGTTACCCCCCACATTTAAATAACCCGATTGATACGGCGACTCACGGACAACGTCATGATGCAATTATACGTCAAGTCCGCATAAAAGCACTTCCTGTACTACAAAGACCAAGATTCTTTGCAGTTGAGCATGCTCAGTGTCCTGTACAATCGAGGTATTCCGATCGGCGTATACGTACGCACATGTTCGAAAGTAACCAAGGCATGATATTCCGGATTTTAAAAACCCAAATAACGGCATGTTCGGGTTATTGCGCGTGTTTACATGTCTTAAAAACCCAAACACTGCCAATATTCGGGTTTTGAAAGGGTTATTGACTGCATGTAAACGTAGTCACTAATTCATCATAATCATCATCAGTTGTTTTAATTTGGTGGAACAATCACTAACGTTGGCGTGGTTTGCTGCAAGATTTGGATGCAAATCATTGTTTGGGTGTAGTCTGCCTTTTGATGTCATCTGGGATGCGATCCAGCTCACCATGACACTGACCAGGACCAAGTTGCCTGTGACTAATCTCATTCATCCAGGTCATTTTATTCACAAGGCATCAAACCAACGACAACTGCACTGTTATGGTTGTCTTACAAGAGGTTTCGCCTCTCATCCGAGTCGGCTTCATCAGTTCATGCACCAGGATTTCTGTAGGAAAACGTCACCCGAGAGAGCCACTTTTTAACTTCTCACACCTGGCAGGAAGCTGTAATGTCTGACAACCTCCATTTCACCAGCTCATATTTAGTTCATTCTGGTCCTCTCGTCTCTCTCTGTAGCACCGCGTGCTCCCTACGTCTTCAGTCGCCATTTTGTCACATTCTGGCTCGGTACGCCCGCACTCTGGAGGACGGACTCGCAAGCAGATGAGAGGAAATCTTGTCGGCACAATTCCAAGTGCGCTTTGAAACTGAATGTGAAATAGGAGTGCTTCGGCCCGGTAAAATAAAGGCCCTCTCGTTAACCCTTTCATGCATGAATTATGGTTTGATGATATGATTTATAATATAAAGGTTTTTTTTTTTTAGATTAATTAATACAGGCGAAAGCAACTTTTAAATAGCTGTCCACTGTAGTGACCACTGTGCTTGAAATTAAAAGAACTTTACCTGTGCTCCCTCCACGGATCATTGCGCTCATTAAACCGATTTGAGGTTACATTCATACCACAATTACTTCCAGCACTAACTGCTCACGGGCAGCAGGGTCAGAATACGAAGAGAAATGTTTTTGACATTTCCTTTTATATCTGAGATGGTACTAGAACACATCTAAATGTGGAAGGTAAAGCATAAACTAACCTTAACCTTTTCTAAAACAAAATGTGTAGTATTAATCTGTACTGGAAGTCTAGAAGTATAAAAATCAACTTTGTAGCTTCTTTTTTGTGTTATCACTTACAGTATATAACGCTTTAATTTAGTGCTTTAGACTATCATTGCAGGTCTTTTTTGTAAGAATTTACTGTGTTGAACTTGAATGTCTGTGGGACTAAAGTTACGTACTGTCCGTGACCCAACGACAAGAGACCAAATTCTTCTAAGACTTTACTAACTTCAGATGTTAGTTAAATAATGCAATGGAACCTCTAAGGTTTAAAAGCACAATGCTAGTAAACCTCCATTTTGTTTCCTACCGAATATGTCCACAGGAAATGTAAGAACAGAGGTGGGCATTTTCCTAAATTTTGCTGGTCTGACGGAATGCCCACTTCTGTTTAATAATGTTTAATTTGACGTTTACTATAAAACGTTACAACAAAAATAAAACATTCAAGGCTCTCAATTTTTCAGAATTGTCACACTAGTGTAATAAATTACGAATAATGGGGGAAAAAACATTTCATGGTATCTTCCCGTGTGCATATTATTCTTTTCTTGTTCTTTTACTAAGGTAAGCTAAGTGTTAACACAAATGTGTGTTTCAACCGAGCGAATTGTGCGAGCGCATTTATTTGGTAAGGTTGCTCATGTGTTGCACGTGTTTGTGCTTATGCTGCATGCCTAATGGCCTCTCGTGGTCGCCGCCTGAGGCAATAACACACGATGTAATCCCATGTATGCCTCCAGTCGCTTAGCTACCTGCATGGATGTGGAGAAGCGTTTTAGCCCCTGCCGTTTGCTGTAGGGCACAAGTGCTCACCATCCAGTGCGGCTAACCGGCAGCAGCCACCCGGTGCGGCTCCGACACAGTTTTTTCCTGCTGCACCATTTGCGTGTGCCTCTCTGCGCCCCATTTCTACGTGGCCCAGTTCAATTTGCAGCAATAAGAGATGGCTCAAGGAGGGAGGAATTGACTTTTGACAGCCATTATACCAAAGTATGCACACTTTTACAAATTTTTATCAGTGTCTGGAGGTGAGGAGCCCTCGTTTGGCAGGAAATCAAACCATCTCGTGAATGTGTGGCCTTATCGTGATTGGCACTTACTTGTGCAAAAAGCTAAGATCCTCTGGTGCTAAATTCAAGCTCCCCGACAGGCAATCATAATTCATTTGACAAAGGAAGCCGTTTGACACTAGATCCATATAAATAGTATCTCTCTGTTATCCAGAAGTTTGGGGTATATCTAGTTGAAACTCATCTTATTGGATAAAACAGAAGGTGGATAAATACCATCTTAATGAACAAAATGTGTCTATCATTGTTTTTGTCCAAATCACAAAAACAGGCTTGAATATATGGACACCCGTTATTGGTTCCCTCACCTACCATCATTAGCTCTAATTTTACATTCTGTTTCAGTCGCAACAGAGGGTTTTCAAGTGCACCAGAATAAGAAACGCTCCGTCATCGCCAGTTATTTTTCTGCCAACCGTCTTGCTAATTTGGATGGATAATCATTCACAAATGTAAGTATGTGAACCTGGTTTTCAAGATGTAGTACGTGATACTTTTTCTTCCACCGGCACAGTAGGTTGCATTCAATATATACAAAGTGTGTCAGAAAAATTATATTTCAAATTAAAACTAGAACATCTATGAGTTTTCCCCTTCAGTGTGGGCCAGGCAATCAATGTGCCTAAAAAGAGATTTGGCTGCTCCACCCAACAATATTCACAATTCCCTGAGCATCTGAGAGTTCCTGGCCAAGAAGAGCATCATTGTGCCAGAGCAACCTCTCTACTCACCCGTCCTGGCTCCATGCATTTTTTCTCACCTTTAACAAGCGCAAGAGGGCCATCAAGGGGGAACCGTTTTGAAGACATGGACATCATCTAGATGGCTGTGATGATGGAGCTGAGGAGGATTCCGAAAAAAACAAACAAAAAAAGGCGAGGCAGAGAAGGCTGAGAAAGTCTCCTGGGGGGTTACTTCAAAAGGGGAAAGCTTGTTTGTTGTAGTGATAGACTAATGTATTTTTTCGGTTCTGATACCGATTACACTGGGAAATGCATTTTTTGTTGAGTTTGGTCTGACAGCTGTTTTTAACTCAATTTTAGGTTCGGAATCCAAAACTGATGTCAGTTTTTTTCGATCACATCAAGTTTTTGAGCTATACGATCTCTGTTTTCTTAAAAAAAAAAATGAGACAAATGTGTCTATATGTAAATAAAGCACTAACTGTTGAAATCAAAGATAGTACAGCCCTGTCACCTTACATCACACATTAAACTTTACTACATGGCAGCGTTGTTGATTATTAAGAGTTGTGATGAGGCTGTCATGAAGTCAAGGTGCGGGTAACGATAACCTTTCTTCCATTTCACCACCTTGAAGCTTTCTCGTGCATTGATTTCACCTCTGATACCTGCAACAGAACACAGCAGAGAGGCAGATCAATAGGTATCATAATCGATAGGTCAGGACGAAGAACAGCAGAGAGGTCAGCACTGATCGATTCCCACATTATTGCACTGCAACCTCTTCTGCAAAGTGTTGGTCATTATCTATGAGACACAGCGGGGGTACCAGCACCCCCGCCTGCTCTCGCTAACATCAACTAATCCAACTTATTAGTTGAGCTCTGGCTGGATGAGCAGATGACAACATTTTCTACATCAGTGGGTGATGTGATAGCTGTCTGGTACTCACACCCTTGACCCTTCTCTCCGTGAAACTGGTCCTTGTTAGAAGAATGTCAGCTCGCTACCTGCTGCGTGGATCCGCTTCCATATGACTATCAATAGTGAGTGAGATGCTGTATGTGGCTGGCGCACCATGACGCTTCAGGAGCAGCATTGTCGAGCTCTGGGAGGCTATCCTGAAGCAGTGGGGTATCAAGATCAGAAATCGCACAGATAAGCACAATCACAGTTCAGCATGTGGCTTAGCGAGACATCTACCCGATGCCTCGACGAGTGGTTGACGAAGTCGAATTGAATGTGATTCCTACCTCTGCCTGAAGTTGTTTGATGCTTTGATGGAGGTTTGGCTCTCTTGGATGTCACGGATCTGCGTGGTTGAAGTCAGCATGTATTGTTCATCTCACTGACAGCTACCATCCATATTGTTGTGACAATGAAATACAAAATCAAGTCAAGACCTGGACTTTCCGGAGTTGAGAGCGGTGAGGGAAGACAGATGTAGTGTATGATTCGAGAGAGTCAAGAACAAGACAAAGGGAAAGCTTAAAATCACCTTAAACCCGTGTGACATTTGGAAAAGATGTCTTACACAACAAAGTATCGTCAGGAATGGATGTTGCCAAAAAACAATTTATTCTCAAAAAGTCAGTTGGAAACTGTTTTAAATAGTGTTTGGGAGTGGTGGGCATTCCGTCTGTCCGTCAATGACAGACACCCATTTTGCTGGTGTTAGATGATAAGAAACTTTAGAAAAAAAAAAAAAGACAAACGGACGGACTACGCACAGACAAAAGTGGATTTCCGTCCATCTTTGTAATCATCACTAAACTGGTCAAGTCCGAATGGACCTCACAGTCCATTATTGACGGACACCCATTTTGCTGAACAGAGAGGGAAATGGGACCCAGACTGCATTGACTGTATATATACAGCAGGTGGTGGTATGTACCAAAGAGAGAATCATCAGTTCCTCAGGATGGTTAAGTAGTAAAAAAGTTGCTTTGAATACAAAGACAGTTTTACAGAGAAGTTCAGTTAAGTTTTACATTTCTATTTTTATTTTTGCAAAGAGTGAAGTTAGGAGGTTGTGAAATGGTATTTTGCCTTGCCCATGCTCCATTTCAGATGACAGTAATGCACCAAAAGATGTTTGGCAACCGCTAAAAGACAGAAGAAGAAGTAGAAAAAGAAGTAGAAGAAGAAAAAGAAGACAAATTCGAAGAAAAAAAAACCTTTATTTTATTGTAGTGGGTTCAGTTTTCACAAAGGACTTGGAAGCATATTAATCCACCAGGATTGTACCTTTGGCAACAATGTTACAAGGGATTCTTGTTAAATTAAGCAAAACTTTAAAGTAAAACTTTTAAGAGTTAAAGCGACAGCAGGTTCCCACTTAACATTTCAATGGATTGGCAAATAAATGTAGGCTATGTGAAATGTCAAATGTATGTGAGTGTAAAGCTGTTTGAGCAGCAAGCCGACACATTATGATTTAGATGGTGCACTCCATTTACCATTTCAATCAAATCGTTTCTGATAATTGTTTGCAGAACAAGGATGGATGGATGGATTTTTCATCTGTTGGACCTTTTTTTTTCTAGATAGACGATTGACGGACTGGCGCACTTTTGATGTTTACTGACAGAAGCGCGGTTAGAATAACAGGGCGGACTGACCGACAGACGATTACAGTTTGGTTCACCTTGAAAATTAGACGGGTTGACAGATGGTGGACGGGTACCCAGGCTGCTGACGGATGATAAATGACGAACCGGCAAACTTCAGTAAAATATCCACGTCTGGCGTTTGGTTCCATTTCAAAAATATGAAACACTGCAATGTACTGTGACCTAATCATGCAAATTAGGATGTCATTATTAAGCTACCCTCCTCTCCTAACACCTTCAGTGCCAAATTGTGATGAGGAGGGGTGAGTGCCGTAATTTCTGGACCAGAAGAAAAGTGCAGTCAGTCATCCAAAAACAGTCTTCGTATTTATTAACACATGAAGCTCTACTGTCCCTGCAGTTTTGCCCTTGAGTGGTGTTGGGAATTAAGCCATCATTCCTCACGTCTGACTCTGAAATAAGACCAAATAGGTCTAGAATGAATTCTGTGACAAGACTGAGACCACTCAAACGTTACACGACCAGGACCTTTCTTGAGTAATACTACTAGCTAAATTCAATCAGTATGTGTAGAAATAAATGGAGTCTCAAAATCAAAGCAGGTAGACATAAACACAATCTGGCCTACAACCAAGCAACTACTTTGTTCTTTTTTGGTGCTACTTTGCTGAAATTATATTGGCATACCCCCCCCCCCCCATCACCCTAACAACACTAAGATAATTATGGTGTTGAATTATGTCTTTTCCCACCGAAAGTTGTGCCTCCCTCTGGGTGTGCGGGCCTCAGCCTTCAACTGAGTCCTTCTCCGACGCCCGGCCTTCAGTCTTTGCTTTTCTCTGTCCTTCCATTCAAAGGGAATGCGTAACTGAATTTGAAATAGTGGGCCTTTTCTTTCAAGGGCCGCAGCTAATGAGACACTTTTCCTTGAAATTCAGGCGGCAGCATGAGAGACCCCGATGGGCGAAGCCTGAAGATGATAGCCAGCAAGCAGTGTACGTCAGGTGTTGGACTTTGCTGAGATGAGGAAAATAGTTTTTGTCTTTTTTTAAATCTATATTTCTTTCTTTCTTTTTTAAACCGGCATATCAAAACGTGTGTTCGTGAATGGGCACTTTTCTCTGGACCACGTAGGGCGGAAACCTTGAGTCGACCTCTGTCATTTTGATACGTGCCAAGAGAGAGTGGACACCAGCTAGGCCTCCTTCCTTTTGCATATATGTATTAGGGGCTGAAGTGGATAAAAAGACAAGCCAAAAAGACTTTGCACAGAGGTAGAAGGTGACAATTAGATTGAGATGGTAAAAAGGACTCCGGAGTAGGTCCGAGCGAGTTGTGGAAAGACATCGATGAGCGTCAAAGGGATGGCAAGTGGGTGCGGGTCCCATAGAAACAGGTATACTTGACAGTTTGCGGTTCAGGGATCATCTGAGAGACACTGCATGGGTGCGTTGATGAAAGGAATCAAGAGCTTTGCATCCTAGGGGGTTCTGTTTTTAATCAGGGGCCCCCGAGGAGAGAACCAAGTAGACTTGGTTCTCTCCTCGGGGGCCCCTGGCTGCTGCTAACCACTGTCATGCTAATAAAAGAGACCCAGGGTGTGAATGGAGAGGCTAGCTTGTTACCGGCGTTCTAATTAATGCATGCGGAGTGAGTGTGTATGGGTGTGTGACGGTTTTGTGCATCTTTAATGAGGTGTCTGAGTGTGTGCTTGCATGTCAAGATGATGGGATGGGCACAGAGTGAGACGAGCGTCGGACTATGCTGAGAAATAGGGGCTCAAAGCAGATCCACCCAGGAATGGCATATAAATCATTTTCAGGGATATTTGGAGACTCCGAATCATCAATAAAATTGTGATTTTTATTCTCAAAGTGTAGCAAACACTCTCAAAACACGTTTGGTGTGAAAGCTTGTTGAAAGTTTCTTAGTTTGAAAGATAGCCGTAGCAGGATTACGTAGAAAATGATAAGTGACATGTAAATGTCCTTAAGTTGACTTTTGTTGTCTACTACGGAAGCATGTAACTGCCAATGTGGAGTAAACATTTTTAATTGGCAAATATGTTCGAACGTTCATGCAAATACGTTTAAAAGTACTTGTAGGCTAAATGCTAAAAAAGAAATTCCCCATAATGCATTGACTTGTGCATGTTATTGTTTTAGCATTTGGCCTACGTTACATTTGAACGTTGTTTATTCGTAATTTTTATGGTCTTATTATTGTCTGCAATGCATTTCCTTTCTGCATTTCTTTCCCATAATGTCACCAGGCGTGCGCGTGATTTTTTAGCATTTAGCCTGCAAATACATTCGAACATATTTGCTCGTAAAACTGTTCACACGGCTGTAATCCACAACTTGACGTCTGTGAAAATACGACTGATGGGTAATTAATGAAATTTCAAATTCAGGTTAGAGGTTCAATTACACCTATTCCCAAACTGAAGAATTAAAGAAGAATTACAGATGATTTTCTCGAGCTTGTGCTCAATCTCACATAGGATGTGACCCACTGCAGATGTGCTACATGAATATCTGCTCTACTTTTTCCTGTCAATCATTTGACTTACTTTAAAAAAAGCCATTATGCATTTTTAAGGCAGCTCCTTTCAAGCGTACTGTAATTGAGGTGCCTTTATTTTGTTGTGCCAGTACAGTCGCATGTGGAGTAGCTCCCCCATCTGACCTTGTCCCCCCCCCCTTTAAAGTGCCATTATAAAATTGTCAAGGGGTTCTTCTCTCTTGTCCTGCTTGTCAAAGTCCTGCACCATTATGCAAATCGTGTTTGAACACGCTCTCGTCAACATTTCCATTGTTGGCCATAGTGAATTCCGATGATTTCTAACAATGTATCGACTCATTTATGAAATGTACGATTCCTTCCAGCATGAGAGGTTAAAATATTGTTATGATGATGTGTAGATATCTGTTTGAATCCATTTTTCCAGTCCTGATTTTTTAAAATGTATTCATTAACATTACAAACTGTTTTTATCAATGCTACACGTTAATCCCATTTACATCATTATAAATAACAAATAACAAAAATGAAAATACCCCCTCTGTCAACATTTTAACAAGCACAGTGAAATGCTGAAATTAAGACATTGCAATCATTTTTCTTGTATAAACAAAGCTATAAAATTAGTTTCAAACCTTCAATACACGTAAATGAAATAAAAATATTTTATCTTACAGTGTCAATATTAACAGTAACAGAATGTCATTCTATTTTGACATTTGTAAAATCGCCACAAAATTAAGCCTTAAAAGTTGCACTTGAACCACAGTGCACCAATATGGCTACATTTGAACACATTTCTTTTAACTCAAGAGGATTTTTCACCACTGATACTTGACTGATTGAGCAAATCTTACTAAGCGGTCGGATGTCAACAGCCCTTCAAATTGGATTCAAAGTGATTTTTACCGGTGATGACAAATGCCTATTTTGCATTTCTTAACTTTCAATGTGGTTTAAATATAAGAATAGTGGCATCTTCAGGCATGTAACTAGAAAAACAGAGGTCAAGATAAAGATACAATATGTGGCTTTTGCGGAGGAAGACTGAAGTTAACTCTGTGATGTCGCCATTTGCAGGGAGTGGCAATAAAGCCATTTTTAGTCACTGTCCCAGCATTACATTTGGTGTAATCAAAATGGTCTTTGTGTACAAAGTGGCATGTGCATCCTTCTGCTCCATTTTACACCGACATTATCGAGAAATCAAGGATGGAATATACCTTCAGTTAGTGGGGGCAAGGAACAAAGATGTAGGCGTACCTGTGGATGAAATAGTGTAGTGTGTAGCCTCAGCGACTAACATGCGATGAAGGCAGCCGCTTAAAAAATATACACACTCGTGGAGGAACATAAACCAGCAATAATAGCAATGACAGAATAGATTTTAGAGAAGCAAGATATTCCCCATCTATGTCTTGATTTAAGAGAACTGTTTGATGTCGTCTGCTAAAATAGTGTGAGTGTAGGTAATTTTGCCCCCTCTCCCTTTGTTGCGCTGCGACACATCACAGTGTCCATTGAATACGGAAGAGAAAACTCTAAATAAGAGCCAACTAGCGTTCAGTCCTTTTATTTCGGCACCCCTGATACGAAATATAGCTCCACATTGTTTGTTTGTGCAAGCAGAGGGAGTCATGTGAGTGACAGCAAGCGTGATGTGCGCCGGCATACGGAGCTGCTTCGCATTTTATCTAATTGCTCCACCCGTGTTGCATGTTCAGCATGGTAAGTTAGCTGGGAACATACATTTGGCGTGCACAGAGACAAGGAGGAACGGACGCGTGTTTGTGCGTTTATTATTCTTGAAGGACAGAGAGGTGACGGCCTTGTTTGTACACCTCTGTGGCATAATAATGTCTTGCTTTCAATCTCTAGTCATTAAAGGGGAAAAAAATAGCGGCGGGGCCTCAGCGGCCAGTCAGGTGTCTGCGACGCAGGCCGTAGGTTTTGTTCAAAGCGGTGGCAGACACAGCGTGGCTTTTGATTCGCTCAAAGGCGTCGGGATTGGAGGAAATCCTTGCGAAGGCTGGAAAACGCCCTGATGTGCGTTGAATGATTCTGTTTTAATGAAATAGTTGCTAGGTTACACCACGCAGGCTGGTGTGGCACGGGCGCCTCAGAGTGTGTGTGTGTGTGTGTGTGTGAGTATGAGTACATAGCGCTGAACAATGCAAGCACACCCTGCACCCATCCCATACAGCAAGGGTGGGGAACCTATAGCCCGTGGGCATTATACATCCAGCATTTGATCACACCAACAATGTCATTCTACCAAAAAATTAAAACCTCACAGGAACTGTAGTAGAAGCATCAATTACTCGGAACGTAATACAGTGGTGCCTTGAGATACAAGTGTCTCGACTAATAATTAGCATGTTGCAACCCTTTAAGCAACGGATACTTGATACTTGAGCACAAACGGTGGAGCAACACATGCAGATATCTGAATATATTTTATATTTTTGAATGATATATATTATATTATCGAAATATGTATTTCCTGGTTTGCAAGTTCCTGCGTTGTGAAAGCACCCCGAAGGCACCGTGTTGCATTACATTAATCATGTAATGTAAAACATTTGTGGCCGTCTAAACTTTGTATATGAGTAGCAAATTGTCCATATAAGTGAGCATGTGAGTGTTAGTGGTTGTTGTATTTGTGCCCTGCGATTGGCTGGCAACCTGTCCAAGTCAACCTGTCCGCCTCTTGCCTCAAGTCAGCTGGTATAGCAGCCTCAGCCATGACTACATGACTGTAAAAAGTCAAATGGTAGCCTTTGGTAGGAAGGTTGCCCACCCTTGATTGATCATAATAAGGATTTCAAATGTGAGCTGTTTGACTCCTTCCGCATATGTTCATTTTTCTCTTACAGCTCACGTCAGAGAGGTGGGGGGAGTCCTCTTTTATCTGGATGTCAGCCCTTCCACCCCCACCGTTGTGTCAATGAGGACGCCTGTTTCACTCTGAAATGCCAGGCAGTGGTGAAAGCCGTGCGTTTGTGTGCCCGCGTGCCTCGGCAATTGCAACCCCGGATATGCAACAAAACACACACTTTGACAACACAGAGACCTGGACAGACCCTCTGATGGGCGGGTTCGGAAGCCACTGTGACTTGATGATGATGAAAAGAAATGATGTTGGAAAGAAATCTGACAGGATCTCCTGCTGGGGTGTTCAAACTTTTTTTTTCTCAGGGGCTGCGTACTGAATAAACAATAAACAATAAACAAAGATTCTTCACCTTTAATTTATTAAAAACTCAACCAATCCATCGCTGTATGGGAAGATATGATAAGCAATGATATGTTTTTATATGATAAGCAATGATATGTTTTTATATGCACTCTATAATTTTCAATTTGGAAAAACTGCTTTCTGTCAAGAGAGACAAGGAAAATAGTTTAGTATTGTCTTGGGAAGTTTGTGGCCGTACTTTACGTATATGCAGAGTATCACTATTCGCGGGCCACCACATATTTTGTCTATTTTTAAAATGATATTTTTGTCAGGCATCTGGATATGAATTGCATGTTCCTATGTGAACCCCCCAGTAGCACTGATGAAAATTTGTGGCCCTCTCCATCATTTAAAAGTTGCCCATCCCTGACCTAAAGAAACTGGACAGGTGTATGATTTCAAATGCCACGTTCATCCTTAATTGCGTGCATTATTTTTTACAACTGTCAGAAACAAGGCTGAGCGGGCTAGTTTGCTGTATAATATTGCTGCAACAGTAGGGAATCATAAATCTGCGTTTTGACAAAATGGCAGCATTCAGCAATGTAACGTGTGCAATCAAGTGTTAATCTTGATCACTTTGCTGGTTGTTTTCATTTAAAAAAGTCAATTTTAATGCTCATTGGTGGCCCCTGTGTGTTGTGTTGATCGTAGCTTTTACATTCAGGCACGTGGGACACTTGTCAATAAACCAATTGGCAATAATGCTCAATGTGGAACTATTTGAGAGCTTAAAAACGAATTGAATTAACAAATCATTCTATCACTTTGTTGTTACTTATTCGTGTTAATTAATAAATGTCACTTGTAGAACTGCTGTATAAAAGCAAAATCACACTTGAGGTCATGATATTTGTAGCACTGTTTATCACCACGGCTGGTGTGAGGCTGCAGGCCGATGATCATATAGTATCCAGTACAACATTTTGGCGGGCTGCAAATGGCCCCCCTGTCGTAATTTGGACAGGAAACTCTTCAAGTTGAAGGGTTGTCTTTTTCTACCCCCACATCACGTCTTCTTTATTTAAAACATCCTACCTCCTCTCCACCCTGAGTCTGTTTCCCTCTGTGCCATCAGAGATAATGCCGTCATTTAAAGCAGCTATGCATTGTGCACGATGACTGATGCTTGCTTTTCTTGCTTAATATGCGGCCGCCAACGCCGGATAATAGTCTTTTTGTCGCAAGAATAAAGGAAATGCCTTCAAAAGGAACCGCACATTTTATGTTATATTCACTAATGTGGTAAAAGTGATAGATAATTCTCTCCTTTCATTAGGAGCTAAATTGATAATGATGAAAGTCTGCTACATTTTCTATTGTAGACCGAAATATCGCAGGGTAAAAGGAAAAAAAAAAAAAAAGGTTCTCAGACATTCTTCAGTGTCTAGTGTGTCCCCAGCATACCACCCGAGCTACAGTATGCATGTTCAACCAAACTGAAGGCCCCCCTCCCAAATGTCTCAGGACTCATTTGAGATGACGCCAGTGACCCGCCGCCCTCGTTGCTGGTCAGCGTACGGTGCGGACGTCGCCTGTTGGCTGTCAAGAGGTCACGGGTGTGTGATCCTCTCACACAAAAGCCAATGGGAAAGTCATTGTCTCGACGGGATCATGTTTGCCACACACTGAACTCAGTTAACACTACATAACGCAAATTCAGACGTGAATCTATATTCATTAATTGTATATTCATTAATATATATATATATATATATGCGTGTGTGTGCGTGTGTGTGTGACCTATAACCTGTCCATCTAAATTAAACAAAAAAAAACTTAGGATAAAAAATGAGATAATGTGGTTGTGCACACACTCCGGTTTCCTCCCACATTCCAAAAACATGCTTGGTAGGTTAATTGGACACTCTAAATTGCCCCTAGGTGTAATTGTGAGTGCGGATGTTTGTTTGTCTCTGTGTGCCCTGCGACTGGCTGGCAACCAATTCAGGGTGTCCCCCGCCTACTGCCCGAAGACTGCTGGGATAGGATCCAGCACTCCCCGGGACCCCTGTGACGATAAGCGGTATAGATAATGAATGGATGGATGGATGGTTTGTGCACACCCGCTTACAAGTGGGGGTGTGGCTGTGTTCACAATTATTAACCACTCATATTCAAACTCATGTTAAAATAGGAAAAAAAAAAAAAGTCAGCCCAAGCCACCGTTTAAAATGCCTCTGAAACCCCAAAATAGAGTTCAGTTGTTCTAGTAGGCTTTTCGTGACATCTTTGGTGGGACATTTTAATGTACAAGTCATGGTCTGCAGAGAGCATCCACAGCATAAAAGACAATTCAATGTTCAAAGGAATCAGCAGGGTCGGACTACGACCCCCACAGTGTCTCATTTGTTTATTTTTACTTCCAATCTTTTTTTTTCGTTATATCACAAAATTCGAGCATTTTGAGTAGTGCCGCGTATTTTTTTTAATTCACTAAATCTTTACTTTATTCTTTGACTATTTTCTTGTCGAAGTTGTTCTTAGTGAGAGCACTGGATGACTCCTCTTCTATTCATACACAAGGAAAAAAAAAAAGATGAAGACAATTGTGCTTTGCTCCCAGTTGTCTTTAAAATCAAGTGTCAGTCAAGACCCTTGTGAGTGACACTAATATAATATTCGGCAGCAGTCCGTATCAAAGGGCTCCTGGATGCTCGTCTCATTCGTGCTGTCCTCACGCTCTTGTTCCTCATCATCATTTGGGACTTGAAAGGAGGGCAACAACGGTGAAGAGGAGAGACCTTCGTCTCGGACCAATTGCATTCAATGCCAAGTCGTCGAATCGATTTGTGAGCACAATGCAGAAGTGCTCACTGATTGGATGCCAGTAACAACTTGCGAACACACAAACACACACGCATGCATGCGCCCTCTTGCATGATATGTCACACTCGTTTGGTGGCACCAGGGGGCACTCCACTCTGTTGGTTGCTGTAAAGAAGGTTCATCGTGAGAACAACAGCAGGATAACAAATATTCATCTCAGTATTAGATTCGGCAATCTCATTTTCTATCATCACTATATTTTAATAAATGTCATCTGCACATATCAGTGCAGTGGTTGATGATGGATTACACACAGCATAATATACAGTAGCTAATTCAAATAATCACTAACGCATACCCCTAATGTTTACCCTAAAACCTGCCCTAACCATATCTAACCCTCACCGAAGAATCACTGCCTATGTCCACTTCAGTTCAGTGGTACTTCACTTTTCAATTCTAACCATTTACATTCATCCATCCATTTTCCAAACAGCTTATCCTCACCAGTGTCGCAGAGTCATTGAATCTCGTACAATTTTCCAGGAGGAACTAGCGATGCTTCATGTGACCAGACTGCGAGCATGCATGACAAAAAGTTGAAACATGAAACATGTTTCTTATGTAAACATCTGGCATACTATTGTATACTGTATTGTGCTGTTTGCATTCCTCCGACTTCACCCCAACAAAGGAAGCTGTGATGGAATTAAATGTTTGAAATTTTTTGGCACTGTAACAAATATCTCTAATTTCCGGATATACTAGGCCGATTTACCCTCAAAATAAAAGTGTCGTATTTTCCACTAGCAAACAAGGTATCACACTCAAGATTTTTTTTTTTTACGGCAGCATATGACAAACTGCCCAGTTGCTAATCGTGTTGATTGAATTTCCAATAGAAAGCGTTACATTTGAGTGGCCACTGACAGCCTCAATAAGTGCTTGTTTGGGCAAGGACACGCTTTATTGAATGGCAATAAAAGTAATATTGATTCTAACCTGAAAAATATCAACAGCCAAGAATGAGGCATTATTGTAGTCGATACACCTGACAAGTGGATATTTAATTTGATCATGAAATTTGAGGACTCTATACACAATCTCTCATGAACAACTATTTAGGTTTGAAATCGCCCAATAAATGGAGTAAGCTAAAGCAAGTGAATAGAGAAACCTCTTCACGAGTCTAGTCTTTGAAAAGCTTATAATCTTGTATTGATCTGTACCTACCAATGAATGCACTGGCCCAGTTTGGCCACTCGGCTCGACAATGGCACTTGAGGCCTGTATTATGTGGCCTGATGTAATTCCCAGAAGAAAGCTTACGCTAAGAGGACTTTTGGAAGCATTTGCCATTTCTACCCCCAATTTTTCCTGCAAGGACACAGAAACAAAACAAGCTAAATTGACGGCTACTGACTGTCTTAATTGCAGTTTACACAAGGACACATATCATAACTGGAGTAGTAACACTCTTATTGAGGTATGAAAGTCATTGAGGGGGGGAAGGGGGGGGGGGGTCGTGGCACAATGGAGATATGTGAATGCAGTAGTGCTTTAAGAAGTGCATCTTTATATGTGCACAAGACATTGTGAACCACCACAGAGTTAACCCTGACCCAGGCAAAACCGGGTTGGATTCCTCACATTGTTTTTTTATTTCCATTTTCAACTATTTGTCATACACAAGTGCTAAAGATGAAAATGCACCCACAAAGTAAAGAAACATAATTTATTCAAAGACAAATTTCGATGCCAAAATAAATACATGAAGGAGCAATGTCAGTACATTACTTTGTGAATCCATGAAATGGAATAAAAGCAAAACTTTTAGTGGTAGTGGATTAAAGAAAAGTGAATCCTGAAAGTATCCCAGCTACTTCCCAAATGAACAGGCCTCACTTAAAAAAAAAAAAAAAATGTCATAACATGTACAAAACTGATTCAAGTCACCAAGCCAGATCTTGTGTTAAAATAATACATGTTTACAGGCCTAGACATTTTTAATAAATACAACAACAACAAAAAAATCAATAAAAAACAGTCATTAGGACAAATAAAATGGTGTGAGCACATTAAGTTTGTGGCAGAACGGCTAAAAGGAAGTGTGGGCAGGCTTGATACATTCATTGTTTCCCATTTTGTCAAAGTAAGAATGTGTTAAGATGCAACTTGTCTCCCATTGGAAAACTGAACTTAAACGTTCCACGTAACAAATGTAGCAAAGAACTAAGATGGCACAATAGTTGTGGACTTTGCACCCTGCTTTGTTGAAAAGTGTGGACATCGGTATTAGATTAATAAAGAGATACACTTCGGTCTTGTTTTGCACGTACAAAAACACACACACGCACAATTCTTCATGAACTTGTAAGGCCCTTAAGGTGGGGATGTGGTTTGTGACAGACATGGGAACGAGGGAACACTTGGCACCATTGATGCAATCAACTTGATTTGTTAGAAAAACTCAAAAGAAAAAAAAAGCGATTGGAGTTAGAAAAACAATCAAGCAAAAGAAAACACAAAAGGCATTTTCGCATCAACAAACAGTAGCCGACACATTTTGTCCTAATCGCGACGCCGTGCATGCAACAGCACACACGAGCGGAGCCCTCCCTTTTAAAACAGTCACAGTTGCTCGGAGGGAGCTCCGCACTTGTTTCAAAATGGCTCAGTTAAAAAAACAACAACAACAAAAAAACAAGAGGTTACGCTGCCTGTTTCGACATATTCTGGAACGTCTTCAACTTGAACTTCATTTGGACACATTTAAACAATCGTCTCTGAACGAGCTAAAGTCTCGTTCCTCAGTCGCGGTTGTGTCTCTCGCACGCATGCACGCACACACACAGAAACCTTCTTCGCTGATTGGCTCCTCCCTCTTGCTCCATCACTTTAAGACTCTTTGAAACACTTTGCCTGTCAGCATTGACAGTTTTTACCCAAGCTTGTTTCAGTGGCTTTTTAGGTGCGTATACCCAACAAGTTACCTCCAAATTCAGTAATATTTTCATGTGAATAACTGAGGACAAATTAAGAAAAAACAAAAATCTAAAAACCGCTGCGTTTGCGTAACCGTGTCCAGCGTGAGATACAGTATTTGACCAAACGAGTTGACAAAAATAAAAAAACACCTCCATTGTTACTCAGTCAGTCACATGTTTGTGATGGTTACTAAATGTAAGAAATCTTGTGAAGTGAATAAAAAGAAGTGAATGCAAAAAAACACAGAGTTTTCATCTGTTGGAGGAAGCACTGGGAGTCGAACCAATAGTTCAGATGATATGGTGAGTCAGTGCGGCGAGATGCTGGGCCCTTGCTTTATGCCGCCATGAGATACTGATGGTAGAAGAGGCCAAAGAGGGAGGTGGAGAAGAGGCAGGCGGCGATCCACCATGTGAAGAAAGAGAAGAGGCCCCGGAAAAGAAGCGGGCTGAAAACGGTCTTCAGGCCCCCCAAGGCTACAGACAGCTGGGCGACGGAGGCCCGCGCTGCCGCCTCCACCACTGGGGGTGCTATTGGCGCATCCCCCGGCACAGTGTCCATCTGATGTGTGCAAGGCAGCTCTTCTTCAAAATGGAAACCCCACGAGTGTCCACCTGACATCAAGAAGTCACACGTTACATCAAAGCGGGGCTCAGGGATTGCATTTGATTGAGTTGTAAAGGTTCTACTGTAGGTCATGCACATGCTGGAGCAATTTTGAAATGATTTGTTTTGGCCTCTGTTGTTTTTTTTATATCACCCATCATTGAAGAGGGGTGTGTAGACTTTAGATCCACTGTAGCTTTTCTTTTAATCCTTTGGTTAAGTATGTCTTCTTTTGGGGCATGCATGAATAAATAGTCATGGCAAAAACGCAAATTCCCAAAATTCTCAAATACAAATTCCAGCACTCATGTGGATGTTGTCCCCCAAACTTGCACTTTTTCACACAGCCCCAAAACAGGGATAGAAAAATGAAAACAGGCATGTGTAACTACATCAAGTCACTGCTTGGGTCTAGACGCCTACCATGACATCACTCACTACTCCATGCCCACTTGAAAAGCACACACAAAAGTACAGGTTTGTACTCCAAGTACACTTCAGAAAAGCTGATTATTTTCATTCTCTTTTATGTTTTTCTATAATACAGAGCTATTTTCCATTATTATAAACAGCTAACAAAAAAAATGCTGTTTTTTGTTTACTTCAATGAAGAATATTGATTTGATATACAGGTACATTTATGATGCCCCCCCATTTTTACTTGTGTGCATGATAATCAGAATGTCACACTAATGCAGATTTTCCATCCGTTTGCCATTTCAACTCGGCAGCGTCAGCGTTTACATGGAATGTATTCTTAGGTTTGCTTTTATCACACAACCAAATCATCTAAAAATAACAAATAAAGGTGTGTCTGGTTTTGGGATAAGTTGGAAATTGCTTTTCTTTTCGAAGCACAAACACTTTAGACGTTTTTCCATAAAGTTGGTATGTAGGTCTTGTATTGGGTCGAGTCAAATGCGCATGTGTCTTATTAGGACAGTCATCAAGAAGACTCACCTAAGGTTTTTAGCAGCAAAGTTGTATGCAGCAGCATCACCAGCGGTGCCACATACTGTAGTGCGATTACACACAAGTAGTAAAAAACACGTGCGACCTGGGAGACAACAAAAGGGTGATGGGGTGTATTGATGTACAGTCAGCAACAAAATAATCAACCATTCTTAATGAGAAAGTATATCAAGATATGAAAATCCATTTCCACCATATAAAAAAAGATGACTTGATTGTTTACGTTTCCTTCTTTATTTAAACCTTTCCCCCTGTGAAAAAAACAAACAAAAGGAAAAAGCAGGAAAAGTACAAAAAATAGCAAGTAAATTAAAGAAAATTCTAACTTGTACTATTCCTGTTTTTTTTCACTTTTTGTATAAACAACACATTCTATACTTTTATTTTTTTTAATTAATTTTTTTTTAATTTCGTAGTTTTATTATACTTTTTTTTTTTTTTAAACTGGTCTAAACGGGCTTGCATGTAACAATTAAAATAAATAAATAAATTCCCGTTTTATGTCATGTTAAAACATACAGCTTGGATACTAATGAAGCCAGTTCCAGCCATTGTATAATTCATCATTGACAATTTCTCATTATTTTGTCTCATTTTGATTGATCAGCAATAACTGCGGCTTAAAAAGTATGGATATTGTCTCTTAATCAGGTACTGTAGTCACACCGTCTCACTTGCACCGTTACACGGCCAATGGGACGCCACTGTGGACTCGGGATGGACCTGTTCCAGTTTCAAGATTACTACCGTTTTAAAAAGTCATCATTTAAAAGGCGCTAAAACTTTCCATCAGTGATAAGAGCCGTTTTTTTTTTTTTTTTTGGGTCGTCGGAGCATGCAAAGTAACCCTCCCCCTCCCTCTACCATTGATGGTGCGAGCAGTCAGTGAGCCCTACGACTTTTCGCCTTGCAGAAAAAGGCTGCTCTTTTGGCAATTGTTCAGGTATCGTGGCTGGTAGAGGGAGGATGCGCAAAATGTGCTTCCAAAGAGTAGCTGCTCGAGGAGGCAATACCTCCAATACGAAACCACATTTATGAGAGCTCTGTGAACATTTGCAATCAGCTACGAGCGTTAGCGTGCCTACAGGTGGTCAAACAAATACCAAAGACGGCTCACGGTTTCTGTTCACTTACTGTGCCCAATGTGAAACAAATCGTGCTCTTAAAACCAAGGTATGTGCCGAAGGGAATTCTTTTTTTTTTTTTTTTTTTTCAGTAACCTTATAACGTGGCCCGCGATGAAAGCTAGTTTGACAGCCCTGCGTTTGGAATACATAAGCATTATGACGCAAATGATGTCAATCACCATCTTCTGCAGGTCGACGGTACTTATTCGCCCCGCCTCCTTCTTCATCTGCTCCACGGCCTTCTGCGCCAGGTTGAGGTAGGCCTGCAAATGATGCCTCATCATCGCCAGCCGCAGCGCACACATCAGTATGATGGTCCATAACCGCAGAGTGTCGTACGTCTGCTCAGCCATCCTGACACGGAGACAGTGCGCTGAGTCACATAAGAACGAGACGGATGGCAGCTTTTCTCTGTTGCCGCTACATCATTCCATCATTTGGACTGCGTGCCACGGGGGGAATAAAGTTGGCGCAATGGGGGAAAGTGGATTTTGCACTCTGGAGGAACTGTTCAGTCACCGCAACTACATGGACACTAGTCTTGAGACAACTCTTATTCAACTACAGAATTTCTGCTAATATGAGTCTTGATTTTCATTGTACATTAAAATAATTTGGATAATTCTGTGCTTCGGACTGCCCTGTTATGGTTCAACACAAACTCAATGGCCCTAAAGACATGGTTGGATGAGTTTTGTGTGGATGAATGTTCTTCTGGATTTACAGACATTTCAAAACCTAGTGGAACATCCTCCCAGATGAGTGGAAGCTGTTATAGCAGCAAAAGCTGCTCGACAACCTGCAGGGCCTGCAGGCTTTTGTGTAGTAAATGTTTACTAGCCTAAATTATGGTCTACAAAAATCGGTTCACTGCCAAAGATGAATTTATTTGTCTTTTCACAGTCCAGCCATTCAATCCCAGGAACTTATATACATTTTTTTTTTAATTTCAAACGTTAGGGTAAAAGAGGGTCTGAAAATGTCTGGCAGTGAATGAGTTATAGGCTTATAAGGCAACATGCTGTACGTTTGAGAACAAAGTCGATAGGTAAACTTGAATGTGGTTTACTCACAAAGGCAAGCTGTCCTTTCCCAGGGTGGGGTTCATTAGATAGTCCTTGGTAATGGGCTTCACCCACAGCAGGACCATGATGAGTGGGGACAGGAAATTGATATGAAGCAAAGTTCTTCAGCGAGCGAGACAGAAAGAAAATTGCCAGTTAATGTACAGAATATGTATTAAAAAACTGTCAAATAGCCATTTAGAGGATAAGCCTAACCTGAATTTTAAGGTCATTTGTCAGAAAAATGGACGACTTATATTGAGTAATATATATTTTTTTCTTCATAAAAAAAAAAAAAAAAAAAAAAGAAAAGAAAACCTAAACAATGAAATATTATGCCTCACTGTGTAAATTTGGCTGTGGTCACATTGAGGGCATCGAGGTGCATCTGGGCCAATCGCAGACCTGGGAAGGTTAAAAAGGCTCCAATCAGGGCGCAGAGGAAGGCGAGGATTAGCTTGAAGGTAAGTTTTGAAATGGGACCCCTGTCAAGAAGAGAAAAGAGATGACCGCGAACCAGGAAGAGTTTCTGAAGAGTCATTGAAAAGAAACTTACTGCGACTCCAAGCCCTGGTGTTCCAGGAACTGGAGTGCGCTATCAGAGAAGTTGGCAAAACCTTCGAATGAAGACAAACAGATCAACTTGAGACTGACAAAAGATGAGGGTTGAGCATTGCAAAGAGTGGAGCAGCATTCACCGGTTTCCAGACCAAATTCCAGGTAGTTCTCAGTCACGATGAGAATGGCCATGGCTTTGACAAAGAAGAAGAAGCCGAACGTTATGCAGAGGGAGCGCTCGCCTCCTTCCTCCAGCTTAAAATAGTGAGTCGTCAGAGAGAAGAGAATCTTACTGATGGGGCGCAGTCAAGGAAACGTGTCTCCAGTGGTACATTTCAAGTATTTGATACATAAAAAAAATGATTTTGTTGATGAAGTCCTGACATCCTGCTTTGCTGTTTTTCCACAACATTTACACTTTTCTTTCAGTCTTTTTTTTCTCTTCCAACCACCTAGTTCCATGTCGTGCCTTGATGGGGAAAAGGAACTTCTGATTTTGTGACATCAAATGACGGAAAGAGGGGAAAAAAATGTAAGTCATCAAAACAGATTTTTTTTTTTCTTCTAATAGCAAATGTTGAGATTACAAGTGAGAAAGATTAGGTATGACCTGTGGGAAAAAAAGAAAAAAGAAAATATAGCATGTGCAGTGCAGTGCAATATGTGACTGTACGCTGAAATGGCACAGAACTATCCTGTGTGATAATGAGACAAATGACTAATCTATGTGACAAGGGCAACAACATATTACACACACCTCATGTACAGTTGGTATACAAAAGTCTACACACCCCTATTCAAACACCATTTTTTGTGACATGCAACAAGAACGCAAGATAATTCTAAAGTTTTTCAACCATTAATGTCACCCGTTGACCTGTACAATTCCATCAACAAGAAAAATATTTGTGAGGGTAAAAAAAAATACGGTAAATAACTGAAACAATGTGGTTGCACAAGTGTGCACACCTCTTATGAATGGGGATGTATGCTTGCTACGGTGTAAAAGTAATGATCTTGATTGATATTGACAAGAATCTTTTTTTTCTCTCAATCGATTTGTACAGGCTAAAGGCCTCAATAATGATGAAAATGCTTCTGAAATGATTTACCTTGGTTTCATATTTTTACATCAAAAAACCTTGCATTTGAACAGGTGTGTGTAGACTTTAATTCCAGATAGTCTCAAACATTGTCATCACAAATGAAACAGGAAAACTGAAAATCAAGTGCTCCATTAGCACATATATTGAAGAAACTCGCTCCCTCATATTCATAGTGTTATGGTCTGTGTTTTGAGTTTGGTTTTTGACTGCAGTTTTATGTTTTTCCTTGTGTTCCTTTGTTTGTCTCTCGTTAAGTTATTGAGTCCACCTGTGCTTGTCATCCCCGGTCCCTTGTGTTAGCCAACCAGCTTCCTCCTACCCTGTCTTGTCGAGGTGTTCCTCGTTGTATCGTCAACTTGTCTGTATTTAGTTGCCCGCTTTTTTTCAGTCCTTGTTGGTTCGTTTTGGTTTGTCTTGTCAAAGTCAAGTCCCGTCCAGTCCTAGTCATAGTCCTAGTGTTTGTTTAGTTTGTTTTGGTCCTTGTAGTTTTTTGTACTTCTACATTTTTCGTTGGTTTGGTATTATCCCAGCACCTTGTTTGCCTTTTGTTTTAAATTCAATACTTTATATTGCACACCATTTTGCCTCCTGCGTTTGGGTCCTCCACCACGAAAAACTGACACATAGTCCCATGTCATCTGATCCTTGGTCTATTCCTTGTCAGGTGCTGCGCTGGGAAATTTAGGTCTCCAATCTTTGACGTAGCCAGGAAATGACACACCATCTGACCGCGGCGAGCCGAGGTTGACCAGGAGCACTGGAAAAGATTGATTCCTGTAGTTGGCGGCACGGATAATGCATATTATTAGGCCATCATTCAGCGTGGCCAAATAGCAGGGAGCTGTGGACCATAAAGGTGCTGGCAGTCAAGCCTAGTACGAGATGGCCACATTTAGAGCCTCGGCTGCTGCTTGGATCTACACAATCATGCTGAAATGATTTGGCAGACAAAGAAATCACTTAACGGTGGCATTTAATATAGGAGGGATTTAAGTTAGAATGAATAAGGGAGTTGACATTGTGTCCATTTCTGTTCACGCTATGTTCTAAAACATCTTTAACCACCATCACAGTAATGACAAATATGCCTTTGCTTTGGGTTATGAAGGGGAAAAGGTCAAAGCAGCTTGAGTTTCGTGTTTAGAAATTTGCATGAGACTTTGCTGAATTTCATGCTGTTGCACTGCTATGACATCAGGCTATGTATGTAGTTACACATACATTTGCTCAATGCAGCCAGAGCGGCGGTCAAAGGGCATACAATAAGAATTTTAGTAACACTTTTTTTTTTTTAATACCAAACAAGTGTTTCCCAACCTTCACTGAGCCAAGGCACCAAATTTCACATCAGAAAAATCAATAGCATCTATTATTGTTTTTCATGTTTTATTTATTGATTGTAAAGTAAGGTGTTTATTTCTTCAAGCGGATGACACCCGATGACTAATTGAGACACACTAGGGCCGCAATTTGAGGAAATAAAGCCTTTCTTTTTCATGTCACTGGCAGGGACAACTTCCATCTGATAATAAAGGTTATTGTTCAACGCTGTCATAGGAATGCCATGATAGTTTTCTCTTCTTACAGCTGCTCACAGTCTGAGAAGCAACTCGAGGGATTTGTAGAAGCTGCTTTTAAAAATGACCTTCTGCTGTCATTTTGAAAGACTGGGGACATAAAGCACAAGCTTTCAAATGGTCTTTGGTTTCCATATGACTCACAGCGCAGCATTTATGAGATTCCAATACAGCATGCAACGTTGTCAATTGAGAGAGCATTTGACGTGACACCACGCAAGGACTGATTGAAGGATACACGACAAAGGCGAGCACTAGCATGGACCAGACCACACTGATGTTCATCTCTCCTGAGGGTTGGGCAACACTGTAGTAGAGCTCCGTTATTAGATAGACCACAGTGGCCGCTACTGTGAAATCAACCAGCCACTGGAACTCTGGGAAGTAGTGCAATGCTGAGGGCATAGAAAAAGGGAATTGATTTTTCAAATGATATCTATATTTAGAAAGCACAACCAACAGTGTATCGAAAACGCTGGCACAAACAAAAACATAAAACGTTGGAGAAAACACGTTTGTACCTAATGTGTCGACTTCAGTGATGTATTTTGTCTCGAGTTGAAGATCGATGTCCTTGGGTACCGTTAGCGGCTTGTTGTCTATGTGACCGTTGTACTTCCTGGCGTAAAGAATCAAAATCAGTCAAATCGAATTCTACAATACACTGAATTTTTCTACTCCAAAATTAGTCATACATATAAACTTACACACATGGAAAGAGAGTACTTATTTCTTTCTAAACTGCGGTCTACAGGCAGAACTAAGACACTCACAGCAGGTAAGGGAGCGCTACTCTTTGAGCATGAGGACCTATCTGATGGGCCTCCTCAGTTCTCGCCTGTGTTTGTTCAGCCCAGTGTGGGCGCTACATTCACAGGACAATGCCACTGTAAGTGTCCCGGGCCAAAACACAGCCGAGACACATTTCTTCTCCGAGGCACCTGACAGCAAAAAAAGGGGCTCAGCTTGATCCCACTGAGGGAGTCAGCGAGCCAACAATGGAAACTGAGCTGGATGGCATGAGCTAGCGAAAAGACAGTGGTCCATCTTTTTCTTTCGGGGGATTACTGAACCTGTGGTGCCGCGGAACACCAACCTGCCTCATACAGGGTCAGAGAAAAGGACTATTTGGAACCCACCCCCACGCCCTTTGAGGATTAACTTCCAGTACTGACTTCAATTTAAATTCCTATTAAGAAATAAAAGGACGCAGGAAAATGCACTAAATTCATGTGTTCAACCTATGCTTCAACATCCACTGAAGACAACACTGTCTTCGGCAAATGTTTTTGAATTCAGAGTTGCCTTAAACCATCACAGTATAAAACACCACTCATTTTGATCTGACAGGGTTTCATATCATCTCAGAAACACCAATTTGACTAAAATCAACAACCTTGTCAAGGTCAACAAAATAAAATTGGTCCACTTGGATAAGTTATCAGCTCAGGTCTTGACTGAGGGCCAGCCACACAAACAGAAGTTTCAAAAGGGGACTGCACCATGAAATGTTTCACTTTTTCAGGTTTCCACAGCACAGATTAGTGCTAATTGTTAGTTTAGGGCAGTTGTGTTTCAAAGTAACCTGGAGAAACCGTGTCAATGAGCAACTAGGAGTCGTTGGCATTCTCCAAAGGGTAGCGTTCAGGTATAGCAGAAATAGTCTTCTAAAGAGTTGTCCATGGGGGAGTGTGCAGACCAAGTTCAGTGTGCTTTAATGGGACTACAGTGGCTCCTCAAAATGTGCAAGGTTGGCGGATGAGCAATATGAAATACCGACTAATGTTTGGACAAAATGCTAGACGAAAACGAGGAAAGACAAGACAATGTAGCTCAGCACAAACTGCTCTCCCCTACTTCTAGTCTGACTGTCAAAGTGTTTGACTTTTATTTGGGTTTTGTTTTTTGTAGAAATTTCCATCATATCCGTGATAACATCACATGGCGCAGTGTATACGGAAGTAAATGCCTCATATTATCATTTCATACTGGTCGATTAGCAAGGTGGGAGGAGGTAGAAATATTTTGGGCATATGAGGCAACGCTCCTCCATCACCTCATTTCATGGCGACGTCTACTAAAGTTGACACCACCTTAAACATGACATGAAAAGGCTTTAATGTGATCTCTTCGCCAACATGATGGTCTCCAGCTATCACACGTTCTCTTTCGACTGGGGTGAGAGGGTAGCTTCCACTGAATAGCATATTTAGGCTACGACAGATCTTCGCCATACGCACATACCTGTCTTTTCTCTTTTGTCCCTTCTGTTTCCCAGCAAGGTTCCTCAACTCATCTTCCGTCGGGTGCTGATACCACCGCAGACTAGCAAAACGAGAGCAATATGGGACAAGTGAGAGGAATAAGGATGATGCAGTTAACCATACAAGGAATATTTTTGTGAGTTTATTGTGATGTAGAAAAGAGTTGATAATATGATCTGGGCTTCCACAACATTTCTCTTTTGTGCTCACTTTCATTTAAAATCGGGCAACAACTTGAAAGACAGAAATGCTCTTCATTGCAAAGTCTATCTTGAATTAATTTAACTTAATGCATTTTGAGCAGCTCTGAAACGTTTGTGAAATCTCCATATAGCAAAAGTGTTCCATAAAGCTTTTTATTGTTCCTCTGATACACATTTAAGAAGGGATTGTGGAAAAATTAAAGTACTACACCCTTTACAGGCCAACACTGGAAATAAGGGCTTGTTAAAACCACAGTTATCTCTAATTAAGAAGCCCATTTTTTTAGAACACATGAATACATACGGTAGCTGCAGCTTGTTTTTTTAATGATATAAAAGTGAATTATAAAAGCAATGTAAAACCTTTTTAATTCCAAAATGTTTTTATGTTACATCAACATTAATATGAATTATTAAATGTTTCAAAATCTTGCTTGCTAAAAAACATTTGTGGTGCCAATTTGAAAAGATAACCTTTTATTTTATGTTATGCAGCCTTCTCTGGGATCACTTCATTATTTTTGTCACTCTTCGCCTTCTTCTATCCAAACTGTTTTCCTCACTTTCATATCTATTATTAATCCCAAAACGTTTTTTTTTTTTTGTTTTGTTTTTTTATAATTCAAGAAAAGGTATCCAACTGAAAAACAAACAAACAAAGCTGTGTGTGACAGAGTGAATTACCTGCCACTGCAAAGTAGCCATCTTGCAAAGGAATAATGAGGTATGATTTTTTGTATCACACTGGCCATTACCATGGTAACCACCAGCTGCACACCGATCACACCCTGTGAAAACAGAAAGGTTTAAGTGGCATTTAAATGGAAATAACATTTCACTTTAAGTAGGTGAAGTGATTCATGATTTCGGTAGCATAGCCTATCATAGCAGCATATCGTCGCTGTCATGTGAAAAACACTTATCTCCATTTTTTTTCATTTGATTATTTTTACTTGAGTCATGTTTCCGCGTTACAGACATCGCAATAAAGTGAAAATTAAAAAAAGTTTCCAAAATTGGAGATGAGTGTTTTTCACAAGACAGCGACGGTATTATACAGCATAGTGTTGAAAAAGTACCCACCACAGTCTTGATGAAGAATTCAAAACATGATTTGTTTTACCACAGTAGAAAAGTATATGGTCCGACTATTTTGTTTTCATTGAATCTGTAACTATATCGGCCTTCTAAGAGAATAGAAAGCTGGCACGGCTACTGTAGGTACACAAAGAATTCACATCACCTGAACATAAGTCCTCTAATGGCTAAGTGCTAAGTGCTACTACTCCACAGATACAGTACTATGGAAACGGTCATTAGATTTGTGTTTTATCAATGCTATGGCATAATAAGAAAAGATTATTATGTACAAGCAGAATGTCACCTTGTGGAATGCTGCCTTTCACCAAGGCTGAATTGTGAGTGAAATTTTCGTTTAAAAAAAATATATAAATCATAGAGAGTCATATTTTTAAACATTTGTTCCAAAGGTTCAGGCTACTTTCCAGTTCATGGTGGATGACAAACAGACCAGGGCGGTGCAATTATGATTCTATTGTAGCTCAGTGACTCAAATTTGACACATTCCTGCACCTTTTTCCAGATTCTCACCATGTATTTTACTCTCCCTTGTCTGCCTCCCTCTAGATTTTGTGGAAATTGTACAATTATTCTAAATGCTTCCCTCCTTCTATTTGCTGGTTTACAATGTCATAATGAATGCAGTGAGAAAGAGTCAACATAAAAACTAAGCTTGTGGTGACCCAAATGTTTTGGGCACAGTATATCTTAAATTCCCGTATGCATCGACCAGACAACATTATAACCATGATGCGATGAATTTCAGTTATATATATGAAAAAAAAATCCTCATCACTGCAAAATACAACAACAAACAAAAAAACATTAAATTGATAATAAAATAAATGTGCATTCACACTTAGGCTTGTAATTCTACTCCAATGGAAACTGCAGCCAAACAACATCACAATCATTCTCTAATCAAAATAAACTTGACTGTTGTTCTACTTCTAGATCCAAACTTTCTGCTATTTCAGTCCAACCTCTTGTATTTGCTGTCCCATACAAAAACTTGTATCGTAAATAAATACGGCTAACTGCACATTCCAAGTTTGTACATGACGCACATGCTACATACAATCCCGCATTAAAATTAGCATGATTTGCTTCAAGGGCAATTAAACCCACGTCAGCCAAGACAAAAGGAAGGGGATGTGAATGACAGGCCAGAGCAGCACACTAGACCTACATTTGAAATCGGTCACGGGGCTCATGCACATTTCACCTGGTCTAAGCTCCAAAACCACACGTCAATACTACTTCTTCAAGTCGAGAGGAGAGAAAGTGCCAATAACGTGGCAATTATCTTTGCTCAGAGGTGACTGAATGGTGGCCAAACATAATGTCTGTGGCTCAAGACCCCCAGCTCACATCATCCCACTGTGTGTTATATGGGTCAAAAGCCCACCACCTCAAGTTGGTTAGGTGGGTGCCGCTGACCATTCGTCATAGGAAACCTGCAAGGATCTCGCACCTTGAGGAAATTGAGCCAGCACGGTTTCTCTTATCTTGCCCGTACTGCTTGACCCCCTCCACCAGACAACCAATTGAAATCTGTGGGGAGCGAGGCAGGGGGGGGTTTCTACCCATGATGCTGAGCTCGGAACCTTATTGAACCTTTTATTTATTTATCTTTTTTTTTTTTTTTTTTTTGATGCGTGCGTGTTCAAGCCCTTCTCTTATTGTAAAATGAAGAAACAATTCAAAGGGGACATTATGGAAAATACGACAGCGACTTCAAACATGGTGAGCTGTTTTGAGTTTTGTTGGGTGCAAAGATGAACTTGTCAACACCAGTGTGGTGTGGGGGCAGGCTGTATGTGATTGCTGACCATGGCACCCGCCATGTGCCACATACACAAAGTATAGTGTATGCACTTATGCCTCAACAAGTTAAAAATACTTTCAATCTCTTTAAAAAGGAAGTCAAACCAAACATTTTTTACAAGAATATGTTCTATGCAGACCCACTAGTCAAAAACATGGCATTCTGATTCACATTGTGATTGTGGAATATGAGTTAAGCAGTAAAATCCACCCATTTTTGTCCATCTCAGGGGGCAGCCATTTTGCCACTTGCTGTCGACTGAAAATGACATCACAGTTGCTCAGGGCTCAGGTAGCGAAAAAAATCATGGCTCAGCTTCAGAAAACAGGTGAGCTATGACTGGTCGTTACCTGAGCAACTATGATGTCATTTTCAGTCGACAGCAAGTGGCAAAATGGCCGCCTCCTGTGATGGTTAAAAACGGCTGGATTTTGCTGCTTAACTCATATTTCACAAATGCAATATTAATCACAATGTCATGTTTATATTTACACTAGTTTAGCCTCATAGAACATATTATTACAAAGACTTTTGGGGGTGGTTGACTTCCCCTTCAAGTGTGCTCACTTTTGTTCCAGACTTATGCGCTGCTTCCTCAAGAAGAAGGATGCCACTGGGCGCTAAGCAACGCGGAAAGGTAGACAGCCAGGGAAACAACCCTTTACAGTCACACCTATGGAGCCTTTAGTTGACCTAACTCATATTTTTACAAAGTCAGAAGAAGCCAGAGATCCCCCAGAAAACCAATGCAAGCACGGGGGAGAACATGCCAACTCCACATAGGAGGGCCTGAAATAAAATTCAGACCTGGGACATCCAGACTAACCACCACTAAACTTCTCTACACGTGGACCAATTCGCTTTTGTAATCCAAAACAACAGCAACTGCTTTCCAGTCGTGAGGTTGGAGATTCAAACCTCAGCCTCCTGCCACATTCCAAAAACATGCAAGTTCTGTTCTTTGAAGTAGGGCGGCTCAATTACGAAAAAAATATTAATCACGATTATTTTGCTAATAATTGAAATCACGATTATTCGAATAATCATTTGTTTTTTGGTACAAAACAAGAAAATGTTTAAACTTAAAAAATATAAAAACAAACAAATTTCTTTCAAACACTATAATTATGTAAGTTTAAAACAAAACTTATAAAATTAGTTATTACAAAATCAAAGGTGCAAATGTATAAATTCAAGTATGATTTATTTGTGTGTAAATTAGATATAAATGCATATTAATAATCGTTTTGTTACGATTATGCCAATTTTGTAATCGTGGAGTGTAATAATTGTAATTGGAATTGAATTTCGATTAATTGCACAGCCCTACTTTGAAGGCTCCAAATTCTCCGTAGGTGCGAATATGAGTGTGAATACTTGTCTGTATATGTGCCCTATATGGCTGTTGGCAAGTTGGGGCTGTCCACTGCATCTCGCTCAAAGTCAGCTGAGATATGCTCCAATTCACCTGCGATCCTAATGAGGATAAGCACTATAGATAATGGATGGATGGACATATGTTAAATATCATATGTATACACACTAAAGTTTTGGGGATATTCGGCTTTTGGGTGAAACTTCCTAACCTTTATAGGTGAATTCAATTTGACCTCTAAACTTTTAAATTCACAGGATGAATGCACAATTTGATGAATGACAAAATTCACAATAAGTGAATATATTTCCTGGTCCAATTAGAATGAAGCTACGAGTTGGCTTTTGAACTGTTATCAGAAGATTGCAACAAAGACACAGAGACTGGATGAGTCACTGAAAGCATAAATAGTGTACGCCCTGGGAAATGTACTGATTCTTTCATGGATCAGACCACTTGCAGTAAGGTTTGCCAATGAGCTCCTTATTAGAGTACAGAAACTAGCAAGCTGTGCAAAAAAGTACTTATACTTTAAAATGAACTTGAGCAAAAAAATGTTTGAGGTCATATTTAGTTGACCTGTAAAGATTATAGAATATGTTAGGTTATTGAGTATGAGATGTCAATGTATGTCAGCTGCGATATGATCCATTTATTAACTCATACATAAAGTCATAATATACAATTCAACACCATAGTCACTCTAAGGGCATCCAGGGGTCAAACAAGATGATTCAGGTACATGCAGACACCTACACTGCCATTAAAAGGCTCACAAGTCAGCTAACAGGTAGCATTGTCGCTAATAAGGACTCCTTACATTGCACAATATCATAAGCCTCCAACAGGGAAAAAAACAGAAAGGAACTTCGAAGTAAACCAAGGCACGTCAGGGTTATTTAAAATGTTGACATTGTCAAGTAAGTGCAGTAAAAGAATGAAACGACACCAAGTGCACTTCAAATGTTAGCTACCGGTAAGCTAAGCAAGAAGCTAAACTAATGCTATAGCAGTGCTGCAAAATAGATTGAATGGGATCACTATTCAAGGCAGTCGGAATAAACGTCCGATGACACAAAATCACATTTGACAACGCAAATAAAATAAATAACGGAAGAGCACAGCACATTGAGCTTGCTGTCACACTTACCATGTTGATGCAGTGCAGCTGAAACAGGCTCAACGCCGACAACACAGAGCACTCCGAGTCGGAGATGGCACGGCGAGGAGCACATAAGCCCTTCTTGCGACGCTGTGATACAAAATGAATTATTTGTTTTCAGTCAGAATTGTCACCTCGTCCACCTGAGCGCTTTACATCGTACAAATTCAACCCGAATGATTGCAGCTCCGCTACCAAGTATTTTCAACAGCGGTAGAGGTCACGGTGAAACTCCGGGTAAGCAGGTGTCTGAGAATATGCCTGCATAATCACCGTGAGGGAATCACCTTGAGTTATCTCTGTATGGGTGTATTCTATTTATAAACAAATTAAAATTTAAATAAAGTATTAATATTTGGTATGTTCATCAATATATAACTCGATAATGCGTTGCAATGTAAAATTTTGAACAGGCTTTACTCGGAGCGCTAAGTTAAGTTTAAGGACCAAAGGAACGATGTTTTTTTTGACTTTATTGACAAGCATGTTAGACCAAGCGTATTCTTTTACTGAAATGCTATTCTAATCAATCTAGCCATTCTATGAACCGCCTAAGCAGTACAGTATTTGACTTCAGTTAAAATTGTAACTTGAACACTAATGTATTTTTTAAACTTTATTATTATTTTTAAATTATTTTTAAATATATCAATCAAATAATAATCTACCACTATGCATTTTCAAAAGGATTGAAGCTTTGCTTTTAAAGATTAGATTTTTATATTTTATTCATAGGGAATATTAATAATTAATAATTAATAAAAATCCAGCCCCTGGAACTCTCTACCACAACACATCCGCAACTGTGCAGACCTCTCATCCTTCAAACCACTTCTCAAGACTCACCTATTCCGTCATGCTTTTAGCATCTCTTGGTCTTTGTTACTCATTTCTTGCTTTGTTTTTCTTTTCTTGACTGGTTTGCTTTGGAATGTGTGTGTATTTTGTTTTAAACTGTAGGTTTTATTCATTGATTTTTGTTGTAAAGCGTCTGAGTGCTATGAAAAGCTCTTTCAAAATAAAATTTATTATTGTTATTATTATCAATATTTTTTTGTGTGTTTGATGTTAGATTTGTATTTATGTAAGGCACTTTGTTTCAGCTGTGGCAGTCACAGAGACACACAATTAATCAGAGAATTTTGTGATAGTGAAGTTACACAATGCATAAAGTATTGCGTTGGTAAAAATGTTTTTATGTTGCCTGTCTTGGGTAAGTAGCCTCTAATTGACCAAGAGCTCCTGCATCTGAATACAGTTGTATTAATTTGGAACATACTTTCCACTCTGGGAAGAGTGGTGCACTAGTTTAGCAGGTCTGCCTCGCAGTTCTGAAGTTGCGGGTTCAAATCTTGGCTCTGGCTCTTCATGTGTTGGTTTTCTATTTAGCAAGGCTCTGAAAAGGTTACGTTGATATGGCAACACATAGAAGCTGAAATCTGACTGGGAAAATTCACACACGACAAAAGACTGTTGAAAATATACTAATCCAATTTCATGTAAAATGCAGGTCAGTTTTTTTGATCATGTTTAAGCCTGCAGCCCTCAGTGTGCATCACTACTGTACACTATATGAAATTGTTTTGATAGTCTCTCTTGTTAAAGATATACACCATGGGAATGTCTGTACTCCAAAACTGTACAGTCACAATACAACTTCCAATTAATCTCAGTCTACTACACAAATCCCATCATGTGTCTTGGTAATGCTTTGAAATTGCATATCATCAAAAACACATCAACGTTTCTATTTCAGAATCTAAATGCAGTTCCCCAATGGTACCCTATAGAGAAAGAGCGCTGTCTTTATTTGAGAATTTTGGCTATCCCATACTGCACGGTGCCTCCCGTGTCTGCCTTATTATGTATAATTAAAGTGAGTTGTCTTCCTACTGTACATTCTGCTGCTCGTCTTCCATATCACACTCGGCACCATCACTGCTACTGTTTGAATGTGACTCTCTCTGGAGTTTCTGTGCTTTTCTTCTTCTCATCTTTTTAGTCAGCCTTGTTATTTTTAGATGAAACATAATAGCCGGATTCTTCAGCGTATCTCTGAGAGTTCCATACTCCTTCGGAGTGTTTAATCCATATGACATCTCCTCGGTGCCTGCTACTGCTTTTGGCTCACTCGTCTTACAATATAAATAAAGATGTTGAGAATATTACAGTGAAAATCTCAGCCCAGTCAATCAAATAGACTCACTGTTGAATGTCATCATTCATTTTTTATGGCACAGCCTTTTTTGTGGGGGAGCATTATACGTGGTTTCCTTTTTTTATTAATCAAACAGCAGTTTGAAATGTGTGTCACTGATCTCAGCGGTGTACTCGCTTTAAGCGCAGGAAAAAAATAGAACAAAAAGTCGACTTCTCAGCAAGCAGGACTGAAAATGGTCGTGAATGTAATTCTCTTTGGTGCGGCGCCTCCTTCTCCAGTCTGTGTAATCTACTGTACACGAATGCAAATTACAATGCAAATGCAAATACCACTGAATAATTTATTTGTAGCACACGGCCCTTTTACAGAAGGCAGAGAAGCTTTTTGCTTCAATTGGGGATTGTGGCATTTAAAACAGGCGTTTGGATGACAGGAAAGAAAACTGCATGAATTTTCACAATGTGAAAATTGGGAAGGAATTCACAGGAATTCATTTTCTGTCCCATTAATTATAAAATGAAGTATATACATTTCTCTCATCCGCTCAAATTCTGTATGTAGTCTTCAAGCACATTGAAAGCACTTTTTGCATCGTGGCATGAAGAAAGAAAACCTATTATAAATGAATTACATATATGTACACTCACCGTCACCAGACACATTCATCACAGACACGTGCTCAAGGATCTAATTTAGTCTAGTTCAATTTCTCCTTTGTTCTCATATGGTATGATAATAACGTTCAGTTTTGATACTGTAGATACTATTGATACTAATGGGTGTATAACTGCAAAGGAAAGGAGTTTATAATATTGTCACCATGACCTGCTCTAAACTACAACTACAATACTAAATATCTTATTCAATGAATAACACTAACAATGTCAATCAAAACCGATCATTGTATATACTGTATGATATAATTTCATACAGCTCTTGAATGTTGTTATTTTGCAGGTGTGTTTATAGTTAAATCATAAACATACATACAGTGTCAGGGCTTCTTACTTACTGCCCCTGCTTATACGTGACTGTGTTCAGGCTTCTCCCTCAGTGGTTTTCCCATCAGGGACTTTAATTAAACAAGAGCATTCATGAGTGAGTCTGCTCATTTAGCCTGCATTTGGGCTAAGACAGCTTTAAGGCGATGGAAGAACAAATCCTGGTGGAACACGACGACGACGACGACACTGGAGCCAAAGTGAAACCCAATGCAGGTAGAATGACAACTACTTCATAACTTTGTGAGTGGTCTGATACTTCAGGCCTGCTAGGTCATCTACAGTTGATATAAAAAGTCTACACACCCCTGTTCAAATGCCTTTTTTTGTGATGTAACAAAATTAAACCAAGATAAATCCTTTTGCAACATGTACATATTTGGGAGGTTTTTATATATATATATATATATATATATATATATATATTGGGGCTGTCAAAGTTAAAGCACTAAATATGGAAACGCGTTTAAAAAAAACCCCTCAGTTAACTCAGATTTATTTACTTTCTATGGCAGCTGACCGTTGCCCACTTTGCAGCCATATTTAGAGGAGAGTCACTGTCGCAAAGACAGACTTTTACGCGGTTTTACTTGAAAAAGTTGCTCGATGACTAATTGGAGAAATCCCAAATGATTTGCGCACTTCGCAAGGCAAATTCAAATACCGTATTAGTTGTATGTCTTAGATGTATTGTTCAACAGTTGTATTTTACAAGTAAATAATCGTATTCAAGGATCAAAGAAAGCTATTAGAACAGTCATTGAATACAAACATACGTTTCATTTTTATTCCACATTAATTTCAATATTTCACTTAAGTACATATCTGTAACAAGCTTTGTGAAAAAATAAAAAAATCATGATTAGTTGCGATCAATTATGGAAAATTTTGCAATGAATTAGTTCAAAATGTTTAATCATTTCACAGCAATAATATATATATAATTTGATGAAACCAAGGTTCCATTTTTGGGGGGCTATAATCCAAATTGTATGTTTGCTACAAATATAACACTGCTTATCACCAAAGGAACACCACACCTACAGCGAAGCATAATGATGGCAGCATCATGCTTTGGGCCTGTTTTTCTCAACTCATGAAACTGCAGCCTTAGACAAGATGGAGGGAAATGCCAAATAGGAGTCAGTGTTATTACAAAACCTTTAGGCTTCTGCTAGAAAAAAAAGACAGGAAAAGCTGAATTTCATTTGGGGTCAATCAGAGGCACTTAGAATGGTTGCATGCGTGAGCTAACTCCGGCTGACAATGAGTTTGAATGCAATTGTTTCATTGTGAACACAGCCACCCCAGCAGTTATACACGTTCTCTCATTTGTCTGTTCTTACTTCCCGACTCGAAAACATTTCATGGTCTTTTTTTAACGGATGTTTTTATATCACAAAAACTGGCATTTAAAGCGCGGTGTGACGACTTTTTTTATAGCCACTGTATTTTGTTCGTGTTGAATTTTTAAATGTCATTTACGGAAATTTTTAGTTTTCCTGAGCAAAAAAAGGACGGTCTTTTTACACAATGTAAAAAAAAAAGAGGAAACATTTCATTCAGAGGCACGCTAAATGATATTTGCACTTAGCTGTTATATTAATGTGACAAGGCAAAAGATCATCTGAATGAAACGTTATCCTAAATTCTACTTTAATGACACTTCCCTTGAAATATGTTGTGGTGTGCTATTCACATTTAGCAAATACAACCTCATGTAATATCTCTGGCAAACCTTTTATTCATACACAGAATTTTATCTCACACTTCCTCCAATATATCATTCTTACATGTAGAAACATTTACATTTTTTTTGTTACCGATCAGACATGTATAGCCGGATGCTCAATGCACACAGCTTCCCATTTGTCAGTGTTATGTTTGCAAAGTCACAATATCAAAAGATTAGTTTGAGCATTAATTTCAATGTCAGCGTAGTCATTTTAATGTATAGACGATTTATTGTACGTTTTATCCAACGCGGACCCACGTCATGATATATGAATACATATTTTCCCTATTCATATCAAGACTGATTTATATTGCAAATGGGATACACTGTGTGTGAGTGTATGAGTGTGCGCGTGCACAGAGAAATAAAGGCCGAGCTAGACAGGGGGAGAGAGAGAAGCTCATTATAATCAGGCAATTATGCTGGCAGAATTAGAAGCGTCCTTATTTTCTCTTGTGGCAGCGTGAGTGTGAAGACGCTTTGGTGACTGCAGACTAAAAATCCAAGGATGTGATTGACTGTGCCGTGTTAACATGGAGCATCTGTTGCCATGTCTGACAAACACAACCTGTGATTTTTTTTTTTTTTTTGTCGTGTTTTTCGGACAATCAAATGAGGCTTCTCGGGTGCTCATTTGCATTGATGGGAATTTTTCTTTTGTCTTGAGTGGAAGTGAATGAGACAGGAGAAGTTATTCGTTGACGCCTACAACTCAGGACGACATGGCTGTCCACAATATGTCATCCAGACAGGGGTACATAATTATATTGCATGTTATTGTTATTACTATATAGATATATTTTTTTATGTAGTCATGTTAATTCTAAACTGGCGGAGCTGTGCTGTTGATTTTGCAGTCAATGTTAATGTAATATGTGTATGTATGCCTTCATGTTCATGAATACTTAAAATGCACTCCCACTACAAACAACAACCAAAAAAAAAAAAAAAAGGAATAAAAATGTTTAGAATTAAAATTTTCATAGCATTTTGTCTTTTTTTGTTTTGGTTACTTGTGCTGAAATTGTATTTATCTGTATTGTCTTAAGATGCAATAAATATTGCTGGAGACAATGCACCAAAGGCACACTTAAGTTAAAGACTTTGACCTCTGGTCACAAGGGTGTTTGAGCAGAATTTGACCCTTGACCTCTAGCACATGTCTTATCAACACACTTGTTAATGTGTATTGATTGTCCCTGCCCCCTGTAATGCAAAACATTACATGTGTAGATTTTCCAAAATGATATTTTGCTGTACAATTTATGCTATTACAATGATGTTGACATCCTCCATTTTGCATTCCGCATATCCTGTTGTGGGTTGTGGGGAGTTTGTGCCTATCCCAGCTGACATTTGGTCAAAGGCAGGCTAGCCAGTCAATCACTGGGTGGAGACAGACAACCGTTCACAATCACATTCACACTGCCACTTGGAGGGAAGTGGGAGTTAGGCAAGTGAACCACTATACTATCAGTGGCTTTAAATCTAATGTTTTACATTCTAATATTATTTTTTTAAATAATTTAAAGATAATTGCAATATTGCATTATATATGATGTCCAGGTATTTTATTTTAAAAATTTGTTTTTTTTAATAATAAATATTAAATAAATGCACAGCATATTATTATGAAGTTCTTTCTTGGCAGGAGGAGATCGTATATTTAATACAAGTTGTAGCTGCATGTCTTAAAGCAAAAATCGGCCCAACAAAGCCGCCCTCCGACCCCCGTTTTACTGTATACTCTTGCAAAGACATGCATTTTTTATTACGACAATTAGTTGGATAATTACGTTTCATTTACATTTACAAATTATATTGAGTAATAAATATACAGAATATTAATAAGATATATATGATTCCAATTCAAGATTATATAAGTAATACAAATTGTACATTTTTGACTACAGTGTGTATTTCAAACAAGAAGCTGTAGCTGCAGGTCTTGAAAGAACAACCATTCCCAACACCCACATGCCCCACCCTTTTTCTGCATGGAAAATAAAAAATGCTGGATTGTGCGTGGAATGTGTCAAGGGGGATTGTTTGTGTATGGGGTGGGGGTGCTAAGATGAACAGCGGAATGACGACTGGCTGAAAGTTCTCAGGCAAGTGCTTGTGTCTGACCACGGAGCAGGCAGCTGATTTGGGCACGTCAATTAACATAACAAAGGGCCCGAGCCTGTGAACTTGGGGCACCTTTCGACCTTGGCGCTGTGGGGATGAATGGTCTGCGGTGCTCTCCACGGGCACCCCCATGCACACATGGCTCGCCCGATCGTGGCTAAATTGTTAATCAGGGTAATTTAATATAGTATTTCACCATCTCTCAGCGGCTATTCGCCTCCCCGCTCCGGAAAAAAAGACCCCTTCATTGAACGAGACGAGACGGGCAGCTGCACTACACCGCCATCATTGTTTAAGCATGGCGGCACATATTTATACATGATGAAATGAGGCACCGTCTAACACAAAACAGAAAATTAGTGAAGGTTCCACATACAACCTATTTTCATATCAAGGGGGCTAGATAAGTAAAGTCGTAAAAAATAAAAATAGAAAAATCCCTTTGATTTAATGCAAATCAATACAATGGGACAATATCTGCATTTAATGAAGTGTCTTTTTACAAAACATGAAGCACAACCTCAGATTTTAATTCAGTTTTATCATCTACATGTGTGTGTCATAAATTATCACAATGATTGTATATAAAATTTAAATGAATAAACAATTGGTGTCCACTCTCAAACACTGTATTTACTGAATGTGTAAAACCGCGCCCCACTGAAAAATGGCTCAAGGCACAAGAAAGCTCCGTGATGAGAAGCACTAGCTCAGACGCTAGCTCACAAGCTAACAGGCTTTGACGATGTAATAATAGCTAAATAACTCGCAATTGCATTGGATAACCATTGATGTGAACAAAGTATGTCAAGTTCTTAAGTAGTGGGGGACAGCGGAGTCATGCCAATCTTCATAATGGCTCAGCGGGCGCTGTTTTAGAAACGTAAAAAAAAAAAAAAAGTTTGAAGCTATACCTCCTAAATTGAGTAATATAGCTGTCTTTGGACACGTTTTCAAAATGATCTTCAAACTTGTACGTAGTATGATTTACAAACACACATCTCAATTGAATTTACGTTTCACTAATTTTTATTGAATAATTATTTTTACTTCATATACTAGAGCCTAATAAAGCTAAAAATTGTCTTGTCTAATGTATTTTTGCCCTTTTCATCAATCCTGCTGGCCAGCCGAACCTCCCAGTGTGCCGTCTTTGCCTACTCGCTATTTGTTTGACACGCTCGCTCTAACGCATAGCAGTATACTGTATGTGTAACCTGGTCAGAGTGAGGTCACCTGCAAGAATAAGTCTCAGTGTCATGGCTGATGTCAGGTGTCCTGGTGACAGTAGCCAAGGTGAGTCATCAGACACAAGGGTACAAATCTTAGGGCACACATACAATTTACCTGTATATTCTGACTGTTCGCTCACATGAATTGAGAATGACTAACAATAATTCATGACACTCTGTTCGGCAGGCTAACATCAGTTTAGGTACTTTGGAGCCAGTATGTTGTCAAAATGGAGAATAAAGCAATGAAAAAAGGAACGAGGCAGACTGTTTCCTGAAAATATTTGGAAAATCCACACTAACATTTCATGGGAAACTTAGCTCGGGTATTTAGGAAATATTTAGAAAGTTGAACACAATTTGGAGTTCATGGAAATTTATTGAATAGTATTTTATTTTATGCATTGTATTTTATATAAAGCTCTGAAAAAATACAAGAGTACTGCAAAATGACCAGATTCTCTGATTTTGTTATAGGTAGTCTGTAGATGTAGTTAAGCAAAATTGCTGGACTGAAGTCTATTGAAGCAAGTACAAAGCTTTGTTTTTGATTCGTCGGTCAGTCTCTGATATTAAATGTACAGGTAATCAGCAGCCAGACCCATTCTATGTTCCATTGCTTGTACCGTGGTTGCGATTGAACCCTTTTGTGATGGCATGACACACGAAAGGCCAAATACACAACCTTTAGGTTACCAAGTGTGTGGGAAGTGCGAGTTTAAACTTCAAACATAGAGTATTTTCTCAGAAAATGGTATAACTTCCGGGGCATTTTACTGTGGAGGTTGCACGGGTTTTGTTAATCTGTTGATTTCATTTGCAAATTTGTGTACGGAGCTCCAGACATGACATTTGACCACAGCACAGTGGCCAAAATTTATTTTTGTATTTTCATTTTTCTAGAACTGATCATTGCATGTGTGTGTAAGTAGAGTTTAAGTAGCCCTGTGGGAGGTAGTCTGCTGTGTGTGTACACAGAACTGAAGGGTGCACAGTTCATTTAAATTTACATTAAATCACAGCAATCATAATTATGCATGCTTTTTTTATTTAAGATGCACATTCATTATAGACTACCTTATTACAATGTTTTGCAAATATTAAAGATTTGATTTCTGTAAATAACCACAATGTTCCTATTAATTCACATGGAATCTTTCCATTTTTGAAAAAGACTGACATTTTACAGCATTACTCATGTCTTCCAATGCGAAAATATACAGTGTATTTTTTTCTTTTCAATTGAGTTGTGCAGATTACAGGAGAAGAAATATTCTCATTTTCTTTATATCACAAAATCCTGGCATTTGATGAGGGGTGTGTAGACTTTTTAAAACCAATGGATGCAACATGACTTCCTAGGTCACTACCGTATTGTAAAATGATATGTTACATGAAAGTGCACTTAAGTCTAAGGCTCGATTATAAATTGTGAGAACTAAGCCACACTGAATGTATTATTCGAATCGAGACATCGGTGGAGGGGACTAGCTTTTAAAATGGCTAATTGCTTAAAATAATCTTCTCTGTGCTTTGTGTAAAAAAAAAAAAAAAAGCACAGATGTGGTGTTCAAACACAAGCTAATTAGCATAACATCTAGCCATAAGCTAGGCATTGACTGGCCTTGTACACATCGTCTGATTTTGTCTGTTAATTTATGCCATGTGACTAGACGATAATTCATGCCCAAATCACCAGAAGCCCCCCCCCAACACACACACACAAAACATCAATGGAGACAAGAAGTCACTGTGTGGGAATGGAGGGCCCAAAGTCAATTTCACACATTAATCACCTCAACAAAGACACTTATGCATCTGGTTAACCAGCATTACAAAAATTAGAAAGAGTAAGTTTTATCTGGTGAAATATGATAACAGGAAATGCCCCCAACATTAGTGATACTTGTAAGAGTTTGGGTTTTTCTTGTTAGGGGGTGGGGGGTGCAACCAACTAATTGTGCTGTAGCACAATTCAGCAATGTCTGCAAAATGGCTTACTGTATACTATTAAGTACATATAATAAATATGAGTATTTGTAGTCCAAGACGAGTCCAAGTTTGGATGTTCCCATGTTTGCCGTCCGACTACAATGAGAGGAAACAGAATTGATCAACATGCAAACAAAGGTATTATAGGGCCCTTGGGGGTCGGAGGCTAACAGGGGTCAGGAGTGAGGGGCCTTGTCTAGACGCTCTGCTTTAGTGGTTCCAGGGTGTTAGCCTGCATGCACATTCTAAATTCGACAACTTGACCTGTGTCGCGGATGAAGGAATTGGGGAATCACACTGGACATGGACGACTGTATAGTTTTCGCAAAAAAAAGTGAAAAGGATTTACTTGGATATAATGAAACTAAAGCTTTGCCTAGTGGAGGGCTTTTAGTTAGCACGTCTGCCTCACGGTAATGACATTTTGACCACTGCACACTGTTTTCTAAATGTGCCCTGTGATTGGTTGGTAACCAGCTCAAAGTGTGTGCCATCTTTCGCTCAAAGTCAGCTGAGGTAGGCTCCAGGTCACCTGTGAGCCTAATCAGTCCAAGCGCTCTAGAAAATGGATGGCTAGACGCTAGATGGAAAAGAAAGATAAAGACAACGATAAAGAGCCACTTTCAAGCAATAGCCGTAGTCTTGCTGATACGTATGATTCTCTTAAGACGTTCCTAGTGGAGATGAGACTAGCCAAAGCTAGCGGCACATGGTTATTCTCATCCACAATCTGGACAGTGAAAACCAGCGGATTTTTCATATTGTCAAACCCACGTAGCTGTATGAAGATGATGTCACCTTGCTGGCCTTCTGTACAGAGCGTTATCGTCCGTCAGATTATCTTTCACCAGCGACGGTAGCGGACGGGCGAGTCATGATAGCTCTACGTCGCCGACCGACCAGGCTTTGCTAGCCACTGTAAATTATTAGCGATTACTTGACTTCAAGCTCGAAAAGTCATTGCAGATCAAGGTTATTATATAACCGGTAAAACTAATATAAAACTAATTAAAACTAACTGAATTAAAAAAAAAAAAGTCAAAAGGGAATAAAACCTAATTAAAATAAAAAATCCCAAACTATTGTAACCCTGTTACAGAGTACTAAAGTCAACTCATCCACTATACAAGTCTCTTAAATCCCTACCGTTACATCAAACAGTTCTCCTAAATAATGTACGAGGAACAGATACCTGTTTTCAAATGTAAGGTGTACAAGCAAAATGTCGTCAGAAAAATAAACACTCAGTGAAAGTACGGACACCTAAAAAATATACAGTAAAAATGTACTATTTGTACTTGATTACTTCCAACCCGTGCGTATGGCTACGCATGCAATTTTATATCTGCTCGGAATAATTTCCTGAAACACTTCCTTCAGATGCCCCTATTTGACATTCCAAAGAATTCCTTTAACGCACAGCGAATATCGAGTTGTGAGGAGTTAAAAGTAACCATTGACAATGGCAATATGCAGGAAGAGAACCACACCCCTACGCCAAACACCAAATTCAATCACTCCTCCCACTCTCTCAAGCTCCAATCCTGGCTGATGTGGTGTCAGGCAGGGAGCTGCTGCGGGGCATGGTATAATTGAAAGGCTGAAAAAGAATACAGCTTGTTTAAACCAAGCAGGCGGCAGCGAGGCCATGATGGGAAAACAAAGCCAGGGCCTCGGGAGTGGCTGACACGACATCACTAACGGTGGAGCACAGGGGAACGTTGCCTCTGTTTTGCTCCCCTCAGTCGTCATGACGAGCAGCAGGTTGATGATGTACTTCAACCATCCAAATGTCAAGTTTGCACAGCTGAACTGGCTTACTGACGTTCACCAAAGCCTAACGCGACTCTCTTGGGTGTTTTCTTCTAGATCTGACTTTCTTTCATTGCAGGATATTGTCATCCACCCACCGCTCTAATTTCAATATTAAATCATGGTAACTAGAGTCGACGCGTGGGGTTAAAAATCTGATTTTGCAGCCACTGTGCTTCCATAATATTGCATTTTGAGTTAAGCAGGAATATCCAGCCGTTTTTAGCCATCTCAGGGGTGGCCATTTTGTCACTTCTGTCGACTGAAAATGACATCACAATTGCTCAGGGCTCAGGTCACGACCAATCATGGCTCATCTTCAGAAAACAGGTCAACCGTGATTGGTCGTGACCTGAGCCCCGAGCAGTTGTGATGTCATTTTCAGTCGACAGAAGTGACAAAATGGTCGCCCCCAGAGATGGCTAAAAACGGGCGGTATTTTGCTGCTTAACTCATATTCCACAAATGCAATATTTATCAGAATACCTTGTTTCAACTAGTGGGCTTGCATAAAACATTCTTGAAAAAAATATGTTTGGGTTGACTTCCCGCTTTAAGAGATGTATACCACTGTTTCCCAGTCTTTAATGAGCCAAGGCCAATCACAAAACATAAATGTCCAAAATGTTTTTCAGCAATTTTCGGTTTGTTCCATCAGGGGTCACCACAAAGAGAGGCATGGCATGGCGGAATTTGAATGAAGAGGACCACTGCCCTATAGTACAACACGAGTAGGCCTAAAGATTGCGGCTTTGAAATGATATGCAGGACAAACATCGTATGTCCATAAAATTAAAATCCTGATTGAGCTGATTTTTGTGAAAAAAAGTGTTCTTGCTTTTAAGTTGGTTTGCTGTTAAGCAGTTTTGTGCCATCCTTGAATGGCCATTTTTATGCAAGCAAGCCCTCGGCATTGGAAAGAAAAATCACAGTTTGTGGTTAGTTCATTGTTTGCTTCAAACCCTTTTATTAAGAAATGTAGTATGAAAAATGAAATCTATTTTTAGCATACATTTTGCACATAGAGTATGCATGTATTTTGTCCATATTTAAAATTGCATTTTTGTCATGAATCTGGTTACAAGTGTATGGTCCTATGGGGGCCTCAAGTAGCACTGAAGAAAAATTGTGGCCCCGTGCAGCATTGAAGTTCCCCATCCCTGCACTATATAGATGATGATACATGTGGTGAAATTTTGAATTTGCAATTATTTCTGTGAGTGTCCTATAGGAGACTGTGATCCCCTTTGGATACTTTCCAAAGTGCCTTCAGAAATATCATACAACAGTAGATGGAGCACAAATTGATCCATTTGCAGCTGTGCATGCCCTCTTTATCTCCACACCCACTCCAATGCCATTGCATATATGTGCAAATACACATACAGTAGGAAAGTGATTGCTGACTATACAGATTGGCGCTCGGGCACAAAAGTGATTCTATTCAAGCAAAATTGAAAAGCCGTGAAACGGTGTTCCAAAACACCCTTGCATTCCTCATCACTCCTGCTTCCTCCACTCTGTATATAGGCGTGTTTGACACAATATATATCTCGATCTCAGTGGTACAGGCTACAGCAGCTGTGAGTTCCCCTCTCAGTAAATTACCAAGCATCTTTTATTGACCCGCATAAGGAATGTCCAGCCACTAGTGGCAAGACAGCGGCTCATTTTAGCCAGCAATAGATATCAATGTTCCCTATCAATAAAGCCATCAGGGGGGCGGGGGATAGCAGGGAGGGAAAGGACTGATATTGAAAGTGGACGGAGGTTGCCAATGAGAGCGGGCAGAGGTGGGAGTATGGACAGTGAGATGGGGAAGGCAGCGAGGTGTCGTATCTCCCGGGATAGCGGAACACTCAGTCAACATTCAACACTTGAAAATCAATCACTCGCTGCTGCGCACCAAGGCAAACACATGCTCATTCACACTTGCAAGCACACTGACTTTCACGCATCCAACACAAAACTTGTTGTTATCCAGCTTCGCCTTTCATGACAGCATGGATTCCGCAACTTCTGCTCGCACTGCTACTTTGCTGAAGCTGGATTTGTATTCTCTGTGAATTTGACAATCAAGCTTGTGCATGATTAGTAACGTGAAGCTACATTCAAACTCCCCATTTTAAGTTTTCATAAAGATTAAAGCGGAAGTCAACCCAAGCATATTTTTTTCAAGAATATGTTCTATGCAAGCCCACAAGTTGCAACAGGGCATTCTGATAAATATTGTGTTTGTGGAATAAGTGTTAATCCACTCGTTTTTAGCCATCTCCGGGGGCGGCCATTTTGTCTTCTGTCGACCCGGAAATTACATCACAACTGACACAATCACGGCTCACATTCAGAAAACAGTTCAGCCGTGACTGGTCGTTGTGAGCAGTTGTGATGTCATTTTCAGTCGATAGAAGACAAAATGGCTGCCCCCGGAGATGGCTAAAAATGAGTGTATTTTGCTGCTTAAGTTCTATCCCACAAACGCAAAATTAATCAGAATGCTGTGCTTCAACGAGTGGGCCTGCTGGGAACATATTCTTGAAAAAAATATGTTTGGGTTGACTTCCGCTTTAATTCTGTTTTACTGTGACAAATTTATGATTAACGATTAACACAGGTTGGCTTGGTTTTGCACTTGAAAGGGCTTTAGTATACGACTTTCATATGTACTACTATTGCTCTATGTGAATTTACCTTACATGGAGTCCTCCATCTTGTGGTCTGTTGGGATAATGAATAGCAAAAAAAAAAAAAAAACACTGTCTAGAACAGAAAAGAGGAAAAACTACGAGAAAACACACAAAAATGTTTTTGTTGTTGTTGCTTTTTCTCACCAAACTCATATTCCCTGGACAGAAAAAAACCCCATAAAAGTAGAATTCGTTGCTTTTCTTCAAAAGTCAGAGTCTTGACTAAATATTTTTTTAACAGAATTATTCTTAAGGAAGAAATTAGGCATTTGGTTTCAAAATTGAAAATCAGCCTCACACTAATAGCGTCTGATTTTTCATTTACATCATCCATGTGCATCACTCTTCAGGCATGATCAATAAACCCAGGCTTAATCCAACTGTGACATTAGTGTAACAGTTGAATTGAGCGTAAGTCAATTTGTAATGCCTGGAGAGTGGACTGCGGTGATGATGTTCAAAACCTTGCAGTGTGTAACGGATGCCAGCTCACACTGTGAAGAAGTATGTTCATCATACTGCACACTATGGGATCAATAAAGCTAAAGTCAAGTCAAACATTTTTTTAACTATAATATGTTCTATGCAGCCCTTGAGCGTGGTATTCTGATTAATGTGTTTATGAAATATGAATTAAATAGCATAATTCACCCATTTTTATCCATCAAGGGGGCGGCCATTTTGCCACTTGCTGTTGACTGAATATGACATCACAGTTGCTCAGGGCTCAGCTTGCAAACATCACATGACCAAACCCAGAAAATAGGTGAGCCATGATTGGTTATGGTGACATCATCCGCAAGTGGAGATCTTCTTGCAGTTCCTTTTAAATGTACTTGGCGCACACCGATTTCCTGCATGGACTCCTGCGAACGTGAGAGGATGAGAGGAGGCGCATCTATTGGCCAGGAATAAAGCCATCTGTGTTCACTCCCACAACGGCGGAGATGGCCATTTCTAACTGCGCCTGTGCACAAAAAAAACAGGAGAAAGAAAACTCCACCCATGCGTAAAATTAGATTGCACTTTGCACTAGATTTGTGCTGGGCTCAAAAATAGGGCCCTACATTACAATCAGGAATAAATAATCAACACCGCCGGGAGTCATATTTACTCTCTCCAGACTTATTTAACCTGTGGTGTCAAATTGTATTAACACTGTGCCATGTTAGCCAGTGTAAAATATATACTCAGTTTTGAGTTATTTTAACACAGAATTTTTAACACTGTGCAGTTATCTTAACATCAATTTGATAAGGACCAAATACACTCAGACACTGTGTTAAATGTAACTCTATAAGTGTTGAATTAACACAGTGAAATTTCATGTACTCAACAAGACTGGATGTTTGTGTCTTATCTGTTTTATTGATCTCATATCCATTTCATTGTTTTTTTCTGTGTAAAATGTGTTTTATAAATAATGAGAGAAAGTTGCCATTAATTTCACTTAATTTTAAGGGAAAATGCTATATTGTGATACATATCATTATCTGGTTCTAAAATGACCTATATATAAAACGTAAAAATATTGTCCATATTGCCAAGAAGTATGCATACAATTTGTATTATCAATATGTACAATGATGATTGTATCATATATGATTTGTATTGTTTCGTTCCCTCATCCAGTTGGAATAGATATGTGAATTGATAAGGAATTGGATTAATTGTTTCCCAATCAATGCCAATACACCATGTATGATCCATTTTTTTACATTTTTTACTTGGAAATGATGAAAAAATCAGGATTTTTATTTTTATGTGTTGGATTAAAAAAAATATATACATTTTTTTTTGACTTTATATTTCATTTTTTGATTGCCAATTGAAAATGGAAAGAATGAACGTCACAGATTTTGAGAGTGTGCAGCAGTCTGCGTGAAGCAAACTGCTTGACACTAGTTTAAAGTGATCAACAGGAAACAGATACAAGATTGGTCAACTCGATTAAACGTCGAATTGATTTTGTTGTTTTTTTTGGCTTTGTTTGAGCGACACGAAAACCCTCTGGACTCTTTTTCTGGATTCTTCTTTTTTTTGTGTGTGTGTGCCTGTTCGCTGTAGATGTGACTGCCGGCTTGGGGGCATCCTTTGTCTCATCACACAAGCCGCCAAACATCATTGGACACTGCGGGAACACACACACCATCTCACCTGTCACGCCATTGACATCTGTGGTGTAAACAGAAGGTGTAAAAATGTGCACAGGCGGCGGCGTTCGGCCACCGCCATGCTTGTTTGTGTGATCATGACAGCATGTGAGTGTCTGAGTGTAGGTGGGGGAAGGTGGTGCTATAGGTAGAGGCCATCTTTCATCCCTTGCTTGCCATTAGGTATTCTACATGATATGATGATCCAGGCCCAATTAAGGGATGAGGCTGTGTGAAAAATGTGATGACAGGGCAAGCGGAAGACAAGAGCGTCTGATGTGACATCTGAGAGGGAGAGCAAGACAAGTGAGGGAGAGAAAGAATGGGGTGAGGCGAGGAGGCTACACGCTGGTTGAAAAGAAGGGAGGAGTGATGTCGCTAAAGGAAATGAAGATGGGGCAACAAGGAGGGAGAATGATAGTGAGAATGAATGTTAAGTAGAAAGCGACAGGGAGAATAATATGGTTCGGGAAAGGAGAAGGGAAATGAAGAGGCACATGAAGATGAATGGCGAGAAGAGCAGGAAAAATTATGCGCCTTTCTCATATGAAACAATTTCTCAAACCTACTTTTGATCTTCTCAGATTGGATCGCGTCATGCTCCCCTCTTCCCCAAAAAACACGAAGCAAATACAAAATATGCAATGGAAAATATATATGAATGTGATTGGTGACACAAGAGGAAAATATTCCGATGGTGTTGCTCATATTGCACATGCAGGTACATTTGATTTACAAGGCAGAGGATTTATTGTGCACAAGCAGGCTGGGAAATGTTTTATGAGTTTTTTCCCCCCAGATAAACTCCAAAGTGTCGGGCGTCAGTTTGATGTGGATGCTTTGATCAACCTGCCGCCTTTTATCAGCGCGCATGCTCCTGTCGTCAGCAAACAGGACACAATGATGTCAAGCCCAGTGCTCTTTAAGAATCAAGGAAAACAACTGTGCTCTTAAAAGTGGTTTTATTTATTTTTTACTTTTTCAACAGACAGTCAATTTTACGCAATTGCTTAATGAAAATATGAACAGAAATACATTGGTTCTCATCAGCACAGGCTCACAATATGTTGCGCAGTTACTGTAAGAACCTGACACTGATATCAAAAAGCACAGATGACTTTTTCTCCCCAAGTTGTTGAACGATAGGGACAAACCTGAAACAGACAAACAAAAGATTAGAAGAAATTCCAGGTTGATCATTTGTATTAAACCAACAGAGCACACGCAAAAACCAAACTTCCGAAACTCCAGTTGGACTGTGATGCCTTAAGACACAAATGAGACACTCATTTTAGATTATTCATACATCAGAAAAACTGAAACAAAAACTGAACAAAAACAAAGAACCCTCAAAATAAAGGTTTGGTAAATTTTGGATTCACAAAAATAAATGACAATGAACAAGAATATTTGGTCATTATGACTGTCGGAGCGCATTGTAATCTATCACTAACCTATGTTAACACGGTAATTGCAGTAAACATTTGTTTGAAAGACACTTTTCGTCTACCAATATAAAGCAATCATGTGAAAAACAGAACGTATGTCGATAACTGAGTGTGCACTCTAGGGCAGAGTAAAGACGTATTGTTGCGTCAACTCCACAACCTATCTTGGTTCCAATTGTAACCACAAAACTGCAAATGTCAAAACCGTCATGAATTGAGGACCCCCTTACATGCGTAAAAATGAAACATTCTTGCTGCATATTGTTGGTTAAAACCAACAGATACAACACACATTCAGGGAACCACCATCTGTGCAATCACATTTGCATATGGACAATTTAGAGCAGTGGGATCCAAACTACTGCCCGGAGACCATTTGGCCATACTACTATTAAAATGGAAGTCAACCCCCAAATTCTTTTCACCATAATATGTTGTATGAGCCACCGCTAGTCTAAATATGGCATTCTGATTAATGTTGCTTGTGTGGAATACGAGTTAAGCAGCAAAATCTGTCTGGTTTTATCCATCTCAGGGGGCGGCCATTTTGTCACTTTCTGTCGACTGAAAATGACATCATAGTTGTTCAGGGCTCCGGTAACCAATCACGGCTCACCTGTTTTCTGAAGTTGAACCATGATTGGTCGTTACTTGAGCCCCAAGAAATTGTGATGTCATTTTCAGTTCACAGCAAGTGACAAAATGGCCGCCCCCTGAGATGGCTAAAAATGAGTGCATTTCACGGCTTAACTCGTGTTCCACTAATGCAATATTTTTCAGAATATCAAGTTTGGACTTGTGGGACTGCATAGAACATAGTGTTGTAACGAACATTTTGGGGTTGACTTTGTCTTTAATTAATAAGCTTTTCTAGATATGCAAAGACAGAAGATTGTCAGCCAAAATAGGAACAGAAGTTTTGTGAAGAATAAAACCAAAAATGTTTTCCTCCACCTTTTGCGCGGTGTCAAGTTACGATTTGTGAATCCTAAAGTATGGTCATCTTACTACAGATTGCTCTTGGTTTGGTTCTGAATGCGGAGATGGGATTCAGATGCTGCTCACTGGAGGTGGGGATCGAATTAGTGCGATGCGACACCTCAAATCTTGAAAGAAAAATCCGAAACCATTTGCCTTATCACATTTCACAGCCTTGATGTAGCAGTTCTTCAAAATGACAGCATTATATAAACAGCAGGTAGTTGCCTGATTCGGTTTCAGCGTGTTGAATAAGTTCAAATAAAAAGAATAAAAAATCAAACTGGCCCTTGCTTCCTTCTATTTTTCTGTATGTGGCCCTCTGAAGAAAACGTTTGGACACCCCTGATTTAAAGGTTTCAATGAAACTTTATGTCATGCATAAAAGCACTATTCACAAAAATATACACTATAGTTTTCGACTTTGAGCTCAACACACACGTGACCCGTGTGTCTATTTTGTATGGACGGGAAGCGCTAGTAGAGTTACCTCTCAGCTCACAGTAAGATCCTTCAATGAAAGGACTTCATGAGCCGTGAGGTCTCAGTGAACTTGAAGGCAACAATAGCGGCGGACATTAACCCCAACTACCTCATATCGCCCTGCACTTTTCTCCCTTTCTTTCTGCTGCACTTCTCACATGTATTGTCTTACATGATATACTTTAGAACCTGATAAGACAGCCACTGACATTTTTTTTGGGGGGGGGGTTGGGGTTGAGGACACATGGCTCAGGAGTGTCTCAGGTTTACACCTGTTTATTATTCTCGCCAAACCTTCAGACTGAGGGTTTATGTTTACACTACAAAAATCAAGTTGGGGGGGGGCGAAGTTAAGTGTACACAGATGGCAGCGTTGTCAAAATGATCCTCATTCACACAGACATGCAAACGTGACTCAACACACTGTAATATGCATGCCAGGCCAGTTGTAGCACTTTGAATTACCATAATGAAATTATCCATGTTCTCCTGCATGCACTCGACCTAAATTTTGATATTTGTCACGTGTCATTGAATTAATTTATTCCCAAAAGTCTTTTGTCTTCATTTTATGGCATTTTGCTTGGCTTCACTCACTTCCTCCGTGAAGCTACATTAGAATTTGTTTGCCTAGTCATATTTCGGCCTCGATGTGCTGCCATGCCAGCCTAATGTGGATCGAACTCTTGACTTAAACTATTTTAGCAATGAGACATTGAAATTTGCCTTCAGTGACATTGTTTTTTTTTTAAAATCTGATTGGTTGTTCACAGCAAAACTGGTTGAGTAGCAAAATACATCTGTGGCGATATTCAATGGTTTCTATAATTGCGACTGGTTTTAATAAGAGGTGGCTTAAGTCGTGAAAGTCCCAAATACACAAGCCACCACTGTGAAAATATGTACGTCCACATTAGACCACACGTCCTCACACATACACTCGCCAAAGATGATTTTGAACGTAATATTTGGAGCCGACTGAGGCTGAGTGGAACAGAAGGAACTCATAGATATCGGTTTGTCATAATATGTCCATGCCATGGACACCCAAGTTCTTACTATTTGTGGTTGCACGAGTGTGCACACCTTCTTATAACTGGGGATGTGACTGTGTTCGGAATCAACCGATCACATTCAAACTCCTGTTAAATGGGACCATTTAGGGTGCCTCTGACTGACACTAAACGAAGTTCAGCTGTTGTAGTAGGTTTTTTGTGATACTTTTTATTTATTTATTTTTGTTTTTTGCTTGAAATGATTTCTTTTGGTCCCATTTTTATCACACACAATCCTGGCATTCGTTAAGGATGGGATGTGTCGATTGTTATTTCAATAAGCCCAAACACTAGACTCCTTATCAAATTGACTTTCCTGCCTGGCCGTGAACCTCCAAATCTTTCTCACTCAGTCCCAACACACCTGACACCCCGCCAACCGGCATTATGCTACTTCTTCTCTCTGAATCTACACTGTAGAGCCCGATACGCATATAATGCATAGCTCTTACAACAGCTCAGGTCACAGGAGAAAATCAGTAAACAGACGGCCTTTCTCAGTCATATCTCCAATGTCCTCCTTGTCTGCAAACAGCAGATGCAGAACAACATCAATTTACATTACCCTCTTTTCAACACTTCCAAGCAGTTTCACTTCAAACGCTAAACCTGATTTATCTCATCATGAACTTGAAATATTGAAAGTCAGTCCCTCACACATATAAGTCAGCAACTGCCCTCATTTTTCCAGGAATTCAGTCCGCACAACAAAAGTGTTGCGGCCAGGCTTTCTTCTTCCACAAATGCCTGTGATGCTTAGCTGACAGTACAGAAGAGTTCAGGGTTGGCAGGCGGTCCCTCAGCTATCGACAGGCAAACTCAGCCCATCTCCAAAAGATAAAGGCCAGTGAATTCAGACAAGTCGAGTGTGAGACGCTGCCTGCTCCATGCACCTCGCCTGCCTGTCTGCCTGCCTGTCTGCCTGCCTGCCTATATGTCGGCCTGCCTATATGTCGGCCTGCTTGTCTGCTAGCAGCTGATATTAGTTCAACCAGCATCAGCCTGCCTCGGCATCACTTGTCTCTGCTGACATGTCATTTAAATGCCTGGACATATCGACGTATAAACATGATGTCTGTCCAATGTGTATCCAAGACTTTACTGAACAATGTCTGTGCAGATTCTCATTCATGATAATCAGCAGAGGTCGAATCGAGGCTACTAGACTTGTTAAAGATGTGTCATCTTTAATCCAAAAGGCTTCTAATTTTTATAAGTGTGGAGTCTCTATTTATGCCTTGGTGGGTGTGTCGCTCCTAATAGGGTGTTGCTGCTGTACCCTGGTATAGTTAGTGGGACGACCATCCTGCATACCAAGTGAACAAGTGAATGACCGAGTTGCAGAGGTGGGCATTTTACTAAATGTTGCTGGTCCGTCATTTGTCATCCAGAAGGGGCCAGGTTACCCGTCCGTCATTTGTAAGTCCGTCATTTTTTTGTGAGGAACTCAGTCAGTCAGTCAGTAAAGTCCGTCAGTTAGTCCGTTAATCTGTCAGTCAGTCCCCCCCTAAAAAATGTCAGAAAAATGTGTGTCCGCTGGTGACTGACTGATGGACCGACACTGATGAACGCGGTTAATGACGATTACACTGACGGATGAAGAACCACTTCCGTCATTTGTCAATCTGTCATTTTTAAAAGGTGTCCCGCCATTCGTCAGGAAAACGGGCATCCGTCACTGACGGACCGGTCCGTCAGTCCGACGGAATGCCCACCTCTGCTGATTAGTATGCATACCAATTGGTCAGTCCAAAACTTGATTTTCTTCTAGTAAAGATATTATTTCTTTTCCTTAGACTTCTTTGTTTTAAAGGGGACCAGTAGAGGTGGGCATTTGACTAAATGTTGCTGGTCCGTCATTTGTCAGCGGCCAGGGTACCCATCCATTATTCATCAGTCCGTCATTTTTCATGATGAAGTAAATTGTAATCGTCAGTCCGTCAATTCGTCAGTCAGTCTGTCGTGTAAATTCATCAGTTCGTCCATCAGAATTCCGGTGGTCCATCAGTCGGTGATTCAAAAGGTGATTCAAAAAGGTATCTGAGTGCAAAAACAACACTGACCATCATCAGAGGATCACCACAGTCACGGTGAAACATGGCTGGTGCAGGATTAGCAACAATGGGCTTGTTTTCCTTCAGTTATATTTGAAGCATTCGTCGAGGTGGAAGCACTTATGAATAGTATGGTCTCTTTGTTTTTAACACCAGAAATATGAATACCTGTGAATAAAAGGACACGTACAAAAAAGATGCAGACGAATTGCCAACCACCTCAAAATATAATCGGCACACAGGAAGAGAGCACACCTCTTCCCCACGCCATTCACTTTCTACCTTTGTCAGTTCCTCTCAACCTCAAGGAGACATATTCTTTTTCATCTGTCAGTATGGATGGAAACATACATGTTCCCCAAAAATAATAAAACACAACAATGGTCTTGTCAGCACAGAGGAGGCTGAATGTTCTGTATGCTTGAAGCAGTGCATTATGTGCTAAGTGTCTGGTAGAACCCCCCCACCCCCTCCTATGGTAAATAATGGATGCTCCTTTTCCTTCTCTCACTTCGGGGACCAGTCATGGTTTACCTGTATAAATGCCCTTTCTGTGTCTTTGGAGAAATGGATAGCACTAAAGGATGTGGGTCAGATGATTTCATTAGCACAGCATTTCTCTACGCGTCTCCTTCAATCAGCAGTTTGACACATGCAATGTCACTCAAAATGTCTAACGGACGCTTTCATGGTGAATTCTCTGGTAAAAGGGATGCAGAGGCTGGTGATCCATAGCGGCGGAATTTTTGAAATATAGCCCACATAAAAAAGAGGGCAGAAACAGTAATGCGAAAGGGGAAAGTCACCTTTGCAATCTGATGAATATCCTCGACATGCCTGAAGACCGGCGTCACCACAGCATTTGTTTCCGGGTCACCCTCCGGGAGGTCTTCATCAAACCTACAAAATGCAAAACAGACATCAGGTTTGTTGCAAGAACACACACAGGCGTAAATTACACAAGCGTCAGTAGACTGGTTAATCGCTCCACAATGCTAGATGAAATTATGTGATTGTTTCCCTGCGAGTTTAGCAACAAAAATCAACTTGGTTCAAATTAAACTTAAAATGTGTTGGAGTGGAAGTAAAAAGTCTTTTTGGTCTCCCTCCCCCGTTCATGCTGACGTTACATCGAAAGAGTTTCAGATGTTGTGAATTATTTACTTGATTCACCAACCGGCCCCTTGACCTCTCAGAAAATGCACAGGGCTGTCAGGGTTAAAAATATACTCCCATAGGATCTGCATCTGTGTGTGGGGGTGCGTGGGTGTGTGTGTGTGTGTGTTTGTGTGATCAAGCAAGACAGAGAGAGAGAGAGAGAGAGAGAGAGAGGACGGGGAGGGTGCATTTAAGGATAGAAAAGCCCCTAAAACAAAGCAATATATAACCTATGACACTCAAAGCACTGCCCCTTCTCTAGGAGCTCATCAGAGGACTGTTATGTGGAGAATCTCGGCTGTCCCTTATGGGACTATTAGGACGCAATGTGTGACTGTTTGTGACGGTGTGTATCTGTTTGTCAGAGTGATTTTTGACCTGTGTAGCATGACCTTAATGAGTGTGAGAGGAAAATGTTTGGTTTCTTTTTTTAGTACATGGTCCAAATACTATAGCGCTGGATGGCTAGCATGGGGCCATTTAGCTGTCCGGTCAATGTCACAACAAAGTGCGTTTGGTGTCCTCACCAGAAACACTCAGTCATCATGAAAATTCAGCACAATAATGAAAGTCGGATGTCGAATTATAAGTGGGCAAATGTTGCATTTGATTATGAGTGTGATGAGCATTGTTCTGGATATTTGTGAATTTTATTTCATGAACCCAAAATCCACTGAATATTTTCTGGCAACGCCCCTGCTCTGCTAGTAACAGTTTGTTCAAATGATACAAAATCATGTTTTTAGTATGCTTTTATTATCCAAAACAAGTTGTTTGCTCACATGCTCAGTCCTTTTGATCAATTACATTCTATTTACGGAATCATATAGGCTATATTGTATGCGTCCCTGAAATTGCTGTCCACCTTGTCATTATGGGTATCTATCCCCCCCTCTAATGTTTTCAATGACATAATGACCGGAATTTTGTCTTTTTCTGAAACTGTGAATAATCAAAAAATACATATTTTGTCATTTTCATCATAGTGTGCCCACTCTGCCATTGTGAAATATAAATCGATATAAAAAAGCCTTCAGAAACTAATGAATTTGTTAAACAGTACACAGTTAATGCTTAGATGAGTAAAAAAATGTCCACTCTGTCATTGTCCACCCTGAGAGCAAGCTCACATATTTTCATGTGCGTAATAATAATTTATAAAGAAATCTGTGAGCTTGACCAATATTGATTTCCGACAACGTAACATCCACTAAACTGAATATGAAGTTTAATGGAAAATTTCAATTTTTTGGAGTTCAATAGGCAAGTCTCTGACTCTGATTCTAAGTAGACATATTAGTTGCATAAAGTGAGTAAATGTTAAGCCATTGAGTCAAATGATGTATGATGGGCCCTTTCAACAAACTTATTTAGGCTGCAGAAGCTTTTCAGTCAGACTGAGTGAATATTAATATGATTGAGTAGTGGGCCTTATTGCATCTGCATACATGCTTAAATATAGAAAAAAACAAAAAAACGGGCAAACACACACCAGCGCTAACTCTACTTCAACACGTTACCGTGGTATGTCCCTGGCATACAGTAGTGTTGTCATGGAGACCTCCAGACACATCCACCATCCTACGAGCGGGGGGATGATGCTGAGCGCCTCAGAGGGGCTGGCGCCGATTCTCCAGCCCCCCAAGCCCCCATTCCCCAGCTTTCTCTACCCCTTCCCCCCAATACCGAATCCCTAGTCTCCCTGAAATGTGGCTTAGCATCACAACTGCTCTCTACTCTGCTGGATGACAGTTAGTCAACCAACATGTTTTTAGAATGCCGGTGTCCTCTCCAGTTGGGGGAAGGATAGCATGGCGAGTGGGACAGAGTGAGAAAAGAAGTGGCCAGGACAATTCTTTCTAAAACAAGCCAAGATAGATGTGGAGGAGAGAAACTAAACTGTGTGTACGTGTGCGTGTGCGTGTGTGTGCCTTCCGGGAGGGTGTGTGTGTGTGCGGGGTGGTGGGGGCAGTTAGCCTTAGGGCTTTGGTTAAGCCCATAGTTCATCCTGAACTGATCCGTTTCATTAGCCATTATCAATAATTCAACATCACACTTGCTATAATGGTTTAATGTGGGCAAACCTTCACTCTGGGTGTGCACACACTCACATACACACATTCACGCACACTCTTCTTAGCCTGCATTCACTGCCACTAAAGAAAGTGTACATTCGCACGTAAACATGCACATTAGAGTAAAAAACTCGAGGAACCCAATTTCCTCTACTGGGCTTTAACTTTTGAGTTTCTTCCAAAAGCCACTTCAGGTGGATAAAATGACATCTATTCCTCTACTCTGAGATGGAGGAATGAAAGGGTTAAGCTTTTATGATGTGTCCCCTCCTTACCTCCTCTTTGCCCTCCCTTTCATATTCTCCAGTAAGGCAGTGCTCACTGGCTGCACATATGCTGGGGGAGAAATAATCCCCTTTGATTGGAAGGCTAACTTGAAGTGTCAATTATTCTTATGAAACTGACAGGACAGTTTCTCACCTCCGAAATGAGTCGGTGGCACGGACGGGTGCGTGTGTACACAAAAAGCTCCCTCCAAACATCTTTCCACGACACCCCGCCTCCGAGTCTTTATCTTTACCTCCTTGGGAAGAGAGCTGACATACAAAGCCACACCGCCACAATAGGATGATGCGGATATTTGCATGCATATAGTGCAGACTGGAAACTGAAGATGCTATAAAATAAGACCCATGATACCAAACGGGCCAGAGAAGTCTGAGTCAGCTGCCAAAGAATGCCAACAATATGGTGGAATGTTTCCATACACTTATTGTCTGACACTACACTCTAACGATATAATCAAACGATGTACAAGAGCAATTAAAGCCTCTTTTTCACCGTTTTTCCATGTTTCTGTTCTGTACAGATGACACGAAATGCAGGTCAGTGAACCCGGTAATTTTTCACCTTCTGTGGAAGTACGAAAACTGTAATAGAGACAGGATACAAACTGTGTGCAAGGGAGTTCTGCAACGCCAGGAGTCAGTACAAGTGTGTGAACAACTTGACAGAAACTTTGCCGACGACACCGGTGAGTTGAAAGCTGCTAATAAGGTATCATAAAGAATCAAAAAAAATCTCAGTAGGATGCAGTATAACCTTCTGAATAAATATGGAGGTAGAATAATACGTTGAGTAGATTTTTATTATTATAGACAGACCAAAGTCTTTACAAATAGAAATAGAAATGTTCTTGCCTTTCAGCTGATGTGGTGGTTTAAAAAAAAAAGGCCCAAAACAGGATCAAACAACCGGCTGCGGAGTTCAGTTACACCACAACAATGGCTTACATTCACTCCCATCCTCAACACTCAAGCTTTACCTCGAAGGGTGTGCAGCGGAAGGGAGAAAATCTGGTTCGGAGGGTGTGTGAGTGCGAGTATGAAGGGGCGTATGGTGATATCTTAGACGATAATGGTGCTGCTGAGATTAGATGGTATCAGCCTACTATGTTTGTTTTCAGATCCTGGCTTCTACGGCTTGAGCGAGTTCATGGTGAACCTCTCAGGCATCACCAAAGTCCACTTTAACTTGCAATTCCCATTTCTGTGTAAAAGCCAAGGGATGCTGCTGCCTAGCCGAAATGCCGCTGGTCAAAATTATTTGAGTTCATGGTGAACCTCTCGGGAATCGCCAAAGTCCACTTTAACTATGACTTCACTTTAACGCGCAATTCCCATTTCTGTGTAAAAGCCAAGGGATGCTGCTGCCGAGCCGAAATGCCGCTGGTCAAAATTATTTGAGGACCCTGATGCTGGTTAACGCAGCTCCGAGGACACAGGAAATGGCATGAGAGCAATCACTTCTTTGTCCCAGATCTTGGATCTTTCATGGAAAATATTAGACAATTCACAAGTCACCATTTCAAAAGCCTTTTATCAACCACAAATAAAGTCCAGGTGTTCTAGTAGGCTTTTTTCCGATTTCCATCAGAAACATTAAGCTTTTGTACAAATTCTGACTGCTATTCCTCTCACCTTTTACAATGCGCCAGTTCCAGCTGAAGAAATACAGCCCTAAAATTCAACTTTAGTTTCATTCGACATAACACATGACATTTCCTGACATTTGTTTGGGAGATAATAAGCGATCATACCATACAGCGATCCATCATGGTGGCAGCATCATGCTCATATATGGGGGCTGTTTTTTTCACCTGGAGCTAGGGCTGCTCGATTATGAAAAAAAATGTTAATCAGGATTTTTTGGGGTAGTAATTGAAATCACGATTATTCAAACGATCATTAATTTTTCGGTACAAAACAAGAAAATGTTGAAACCTAAAAATTATAAAGACAAATAAATTGAAAGTAAGTTCCTTTTGGACCAAACAAAAATATAAAATTAAAAAAAAGGTGCAAATGTATGAATTCAAGTATGATTCCCTTGTGTAAACAAACCTAGTGCATTGGATATAAATGAATATTAATAATTGTTTCTTTTACGATTATGACAATCGTAATTGTAATCGTGAAAGGTAACAATTGTAATTGTAATTGAATTGTGATTAATTGCACAGCTCTATCTGGAACTGCCCTTTATTGACCTCTCATTTTTATATGATATACTCAAATAAAGCTATTGTCAATCTAGACTGATACTCAATAATAATTATAAATCAGTACACAATGATCAATTATGTGACTCACTACACGACCAATGGGCCTATTCACATATCACTTAGGAGAGTCACCAGCTATGATGGACATCACTCAAAACCTGTACGAAGACACCATACAATGACACATGCTTGTTATTAGATTGGCAGGTTGATTAAATGGCCAATTTGTCAGGTATCCGGAACTTTAAATATCAATGTATTTGCATATTCATCTCTTTATCTGAGATAATTGATTGCTTTCATATATAGCCAGCTATTCACTCATACATTTTATATATAAGTCATCGTGTCTGTTTCTGGCTGTCAGATCAATGTTGTATTTATATTGAAAAAGAGAAATTGGCCCACCAACTGCTTAGGGAGGCTACATAGCCCTTAAAAATACAGTAATTTCTCTAGCTGTCTGATGAGCATTGTTCACATCCAATTTCTCTTCCACTGGCAATGTTATAAATCGCACGGGCAACAAAAATCACTCATAACGTATAACTGAGGTCACAGAGGTTTTTTTTTTTTCCCCCATCTCGCAAATGCAGCAATATAAATCAACAGATTTTCTCCGGTTGTTTTTCCTGGTCCCTTCACACATTTTACACACACCTACAAAGTACATATAGGGCTGAATTAGAGAAGTTCATTCGTACACCGTTATTTAAAATTTGAATCAATGCTATGTAAAATAAAAGAAAGTTGAGACTGCTGGATTTGGTGGAGCATTGCAGACAGACTCTTTCTGCTAACTTTCAAAGACTTTGCTAAGGAAGCAGTGACTGGCAATTTGCTCTTGTCTGGTTCAGTAGTTCAGCATAGAAATTAGAATGTAGTTGCTGGGTGAGCTTGTCAGCACAAGGAGGAAACATCCCTTCCCACCCACGAGTGGATGTACATCCATGAACAAAGACGAGAGAGCCGACTATAGTGCAAAGACAAGGAACAAATAAAATGGCAGAGAACACCCTGAATATTCCTTTTCACAAGCACTGGGAACGAGTGCTCTCTGTCTGTCTGGCGCGTCTGTTCATCTGTCAAGACGCTCACTCTCCCTTTTTCTTCCTCTCACCATCACTCTCTCTCTCTCTCTCTCTCTCCCAAATTCAGTATCTTGTACCTCAAAAATACTGAGGCTGGTTCTTTTGAGAGGTTTGCGCTGGACCATAGAGAGAAAAAAACAGCTATGTTAGGGGAAAGCGATCTCGGGCTCTTCTCTGGCTGTGGCTAGGTTCTCCTGGGAAACACACAGCTCATACAATGGATAGAGGAGGCCTTTTGTTAGGTCTCTGGGAGCTGCAGGGCTTTCTCTGGATCAAACGTGTGTGTGCGTGCGTGTGTGTGTGCGTATGTGCATGCGTGCTTAAGTGCGTGCGTGTGCGCACTCTTGGACTTCTGCATTTCACTTACATTCACATACTAGCAGCTGGCAGGAAAAGACTGCACACACAAATGCATGCGCACACACACCTTCGCCCACACTCATACACTGAGGTGCAACAGACTTTTCTTACCTCCCTAAACTCGGTATAACAAAGTAAACTTCTTCAGTTTTTTGCCATACAGTTGTCAAGAGTGGAGAGATGAATTTGAATTGGGCAAAGAGAGAAGCGGCGCAGAAGAGAGTGGTGACGTTAAGGCCTTTTTGGATTTACCCGGATTGGTTTCGTGTCAGACTTTCCCAAGAGGCTTATGCAAAACTCTTTGATAAAACTGTGAGGCATTATTTTACCTTTATGGGTACAATGATGTGTCACTCTCAGCAGTACTCTTTTGTACTGTTAACATTTGACTTTTACATCTTGAGCGCAAGGTGGTACGTTTTCGGACTAGGAAAAATTTAATTTAACTTGGGTTCAACTCACTAACCCATGTTCAAGCTGAGAGCTGGGAACCAAAATTGGATCCGTTTTGGGGGGGGGGGGGGGGGATTTTAGAGTAACTAAAACAAAAACTGAAAGTTTCAACTAAAAGAAGAGTCGACTAAAAAAAAATATTTACAATAATATCTTCTCTGCACCTCCTAAACATGGTATTCTGATTACAATTGCATTTGTAGAATATGAGTTAAGAAACAAAATCCACCCGTTTTTTGCCATCTGAGGGGGCGGCCATTTTGTCACTTGTGTTGACTGCAAATGACATCACATTTGCTCACGGCTAAGGTAACAACCAATCACAGCTCACCTGTTTTCTGAAGCTAAGCCATGATTGTTTTTTACCTGAGCCCTGAGCAACTGTGATGTGATTTTCAGTCGACAGAAGTGAAGTAATGGCTGCATTCTGAAAATTCTTTACGATGATATCTTCTATGCGCAGTCAAAACACAGCCCTCTGATTAATAGTGTGTTTAAGGGAATATGAATTAAGCATCAAAATCCGTCTGGTTTGAGCCGTCTCTGGGGGCGGCCATTTTGTCTCTACTGTCGACTGAAAATGACATCACAGTTGCACAGGGCTCAGGTAACAACCAATCACGGCTCACAGGTTTTCTGAAGCAGAGCTGGAGCCTATCCCAGCAGTCTTCGGGCAGTAGGCAGGGGACACCTTGAATTGGTTGCCAGGCAATCGCAGGGCACACAGAGACAAACAAACATCCGCACTCACAATCACACCTAGGGGCAATTTAGAGAGTCCAATCAACTTACCATGCATGTTTTTGGAATGTGGGAGGAAACCAGAGTACCCGGAGAAAACCCACGCAGGCACGGGGAGAATATGCAAACTCCACACAGGGAGGCCGGGGCCGGGATCGAACCCACGACCTCTGAACTGTGAGGCGGACATGCTAACCAGTCAACCACCGTGCCGCCTGATGGGAACATATTCTTGAAAAAATATGTTTGGGTTGACTGCCACTTTAATTCATATTCCACAAACACAATATCAATCAAAAGCCGTGTTTAGACTAGTGGAGGCGCAGAGAACATATTATTAGAAGTACATTTTTGGGTTGACTTCCTCTTTAAGCTGCTTGATTCATATTCAACAACATCATTTTTGTTATACTAGTTGTCATTCATTTATGTGTCTATCAATGTAATGGCAAAACACTCTTAATGCAAATTTGGGCTTTCGCAAAAGTTATAGTTTGTGTCTTGGGCTGAGAATGTTTGGGATTTAAGTGACTTCTTTTTCTCTAGTGTAGAGCTCCTGGGAAATCTTCTTACTGAAAAGATCTTGCACCTTCTCCAGGACTCCCCTTTTTCCAGTCCCCCAGTTTCCCACAGACCCCCTCTCTTTTCGGTCTTCTGTCTCCGCATCCTTCCCTCACTCTTCCTCACGCCTAGCCCCCAAGCACCCCTCTCCTCCCAAGTCTCTGCCTTGCTTTCAACTCCAATTTTGGGCACAATGAAGTTGTTCTGGCTGACAGTTTGGCCAGTAGAAGTAAGTGTTGCTCGAGCCTGCTGTGTGGCCCTGAAGTGGGCCCATTCTCCCCCTTGCCGGCTCAGTTACCGAGTGCTTGGCTGGTGAGACACGGAAGCCGCCCGTCCCCCACGCTCCCACCCTGACCCAAACAATTAGCCTCAAACCGCAATTGGGCTGTCTCCCATGCGCAAACACGTCAACACACTTGAATATTTTATATTCTCCTCAATGTTCTTACCTCTGAATAAACCGCATCTTTGCCACAGCCAGGTTGGTGTCATTTACTCAGTGACTTCACCTCTTGCAGGACGTGTCAGTAAGAATTCTGTATTGGGGTCATCTGGGGAAACAAAGCCTGCAGCCCTCTCCCTTCTGTCGCATCTACTAAGCATCAACAACATCTACTTTCTGCTACCCTCTGCTTCCATTCTGATTTTCTTTGTGTTCCAATGGGTTAAAAGATTTAAGTCAACCCAAACGTATCATTTTCAAGACTACGTTCCATGCAGGCCCACTAGTTGTAAAAAGACATTCTGATAAATGTTGCGTTTGTGGAACAAGAGTTAGCCCACTTGTTTTTAGCCATCTCCGGGGGCAGCCATTTTGTCACTTCTGTCGACTGAAAATGACAACAAATAACAATCACAGCTCACCTGTTTTCTGAAGCTGAGCCATGATTGGTGACATCATAACTGCTCACAACGACCAATCACAGCTCAGATTCAGAAAACAGGTCAGCCGTGATTGGTCGTTGTGAGCAGTTGAGATGCCATTTTCAGTCATCAGAAGACAAAATGGCCGCCCCCAGAGATGGCTAAAAACAAATGCATTTTGCTGCTTAATTTATATTCCACAAACGCAGAATGCAATCAGAATGCCGTGTTTCAACTAGTGGGCCTGCTGGGAACATATTCTTGAAAAAAATATGTTTGGGTTGACTTCCGCTTTAACTCATATTCCACAAATACAATATTAGTCAGAATGCTGTGTTTCAACTAGGGCCTGCATTGAACATATTATTAAAAACATATATGTTTGGATTGACTTGCGCTTTAAAGGAAACTGCAATAGATGGAGCAGTCCACAATATAAATATTTCCATCCACACAAATGAGCCAATACATGAGAAAGTGGTTTGGGGAGGCCCTGCTGGGAGGGGGGAAACCATATGTCCAGGCGTTGAATATCAGTTGTCTCGCCTCCAGCGCGCCGCCGGACCACCATAACTTAGTTTGTCTTCAGCACAAAGTTTGGTCCAAGCTTGGCCGGCTTCATTAGGAAGCTATTCTCTGCGGCCAATGAAGCTCAACAGACCTCCAACAAAGGAGCTAATCACACCCACTGCTGCTACTCCCTTTTTAGCCTCTCTCCCTCCTTCCTGCTCTGCCTCACCTTTACTGTGGTTCTCACAAAAACGGCTCTCTACTCTTTCGATGCGGTCTAACTCTTCACTAAGTACCAAGCAAAATAAGCACTCATTCAATGCCAACAATAGTCCGGTCAAGTAAAAGGTTAACAAGCGCTGGACAATCTGTAGAGTATAAAGCAGGCACAATGATATACATAAAAAAAAAAAAGCTACATAATAGCAACCTGACAATATTTGTATAACAACTAAATGACAGTGTTTACATAGAACCCGCAGCTATTTGCGTATGTCTCACCTGACGGACCGTATACTGTTGCAGACGAGAGTGTTCGTGGGATGCGGCGCCTCAATACTCGCCTACCTACAATGTGTTGTGCCTGTCACAGCCTGTGGGTGCATTTGAGAGCAAAGGATGCGGTGCCTCGACAATGGAGCGCCCCAGGCGGATGAATACTTGCAATGACCTTGAACCTTCAGTGTTCTTCTTTCCCAGGGCTGTAGGGCTGGTCAGTATATCGCACGTGCGTCTGTGGGGGTATACGTGCGTCTGCTCCAAACGATAGGGGTCCAAATTGGTTGAAAGGGAGGATGGTTCTCGGGGTAATGCAGTTTTGTATGCATATTTTTAGATTTTGATTTTAAGGCCCAATATTTATTGCTAAATATGAACAACTTTGAGCCATATCAACAAATTGTGTTAATTTGGCGGCCTAACAGATAATTATAGCAGATTTATAAAAGAAAAAAAAAGAAAAAAAAAAGTTATCTCAAGGCATTTAGCGTGGACATTTTTAATAACTCTTTTGACAACTTATGTTTTAGATTGACATCAAATATATTACTGTATGTCAGGAATATGGATATGCATAGCAGTAATTAATTGCTGTCAAGTTTGGAACATTTATTGTGATGTATTGCATCTTGGAGAAAATGAGGCAAAACGACACTGTCGATTCATCCATCTATCCATTATCTATACCGCTTATCCTCACAAGGGTCGCGGGGACTGTTGATTCAGTCGCCACTAATTTGTGATCTGAACTAAGAACAACATGATGTCATCTGTTGTTCAGCTGTTCCCAATGATGTGACCATTGAGTGTATTTTAATGCAAGACTATTATAATTACAAATAAGTAACTAACTATCCACTGACTTATACCTCTTTTTTATATATATTTTTTTGCAGGAATGTGCCTGATAAAGCATCGACACACCTGTCTTATGGGTGAGTCCTGCACCCTGAGGAAGAGAACTTGATGTCTTAAAAGTGTCCGTAGGGGGCTGGGATAGAAGAGAGACTGAGGTAAGGCCAGTAAAGGCCATGTCACTGGGCCTTGCTCACACACAAATGCCACCAGCATGACGACCTGGACTGCGCATAGAATACCATCTGTGTGAGAACAGGATATGACCCAGAGGAGGACAGGAAAAGATGTCCAAACGCAAGCGCAACAGTGTACAAAACATGTGACAAAATAAGGCAATCTCATTAAAAAAAATCCTTACTATTTACTAATCCACCTCGATTATAAATAGGATCTGTACACTCACAACGGACCCATCATTAGGTAAACCTGCACAACCTTTTTCAATTTCCCATGTAGCCAAATATTGTTATCAAATCATTACAACATAGGTTGCAGTGTAGTTTGGATATAGTAATAAATATATTCATCCATTTCTAATAATGTCAATCACAACTGAGCATTATTATGAGCATCACAATCCCCCCTGTATTGAGCTCATTAAATTAGTGTACTTAATGTTGTGGCTATAATGTCAATTTCACCCTACAGTTTTTTTTTACCAAAGACAAGCTAAAATGTGTGTTCCTCACATGCCTGAAATGAAAATTTCAACCTTCAAAGTGCAGAACACGTTACACTTGCAGCAACAAGGTTTAAAGCATCTAATCACATACAATCCACACTACGGGAATACAGACACAGAATGTATGGAAAATGTGGTTTATCGTCTTGTCGTAAAAGGTCAAAATACTACCCAGCATCCATCTGAGGCACTTTGAACAGCAAAAAAAAACATCTACCGATGCACTCAAACATCAATTAGAGTTCACATTTCCCTTGAATGTACATTGGGATGGGTCTTCAATTCATCGTGCATTATATTGAAGTAGCTCTTCATTGCATGTTGTCCACAAAAGTTTTACTTTTACTCCTTGTGCAACATTACTACATGTGTTTGTGGTTGTCTCGCTATACATTGCATAATGGCGGGTGCGATTCAAACAATAAATCGAAAACGCAACCTCACATGGGAAAACACAAATACGTACACATATACGGACAAAGTCACAAACTTGCGGAATTTTCATCGGAGGGTAATAACACGGCTGACTCTGACACAAGCTCAGGTATGGATTTAGCTGTACATTATTTTCTTGCTTTTGTTTATTGTTTGCTGGAAAGCAAATGTTTTATGAAGAATAATCATGAGCGTCAATCCAACTCCAACCTCAAAAACACCTGCACATATTTCGTGCCAACCAAAGCTCACTTGTGCAGATATAACCAACACATTGCCTCTATTCTGATTCTAAATACATGTTTTCCTTCTCCTTCCTTGTAGTTTCTGCCATTCACAAGCTTCACCTTAAATCACAGCAACTCAAACATTGTGTTCCAATCATTGCCAACACTTAATAACACGTAAGAATCGCTTTGTGCTTGCATGCGTTTGGGCACAGCCACCCAACGTCGTTTTCACAGTATAGATTGCTGCCATTATCTGGGGCTATTTTTCGAGGTGACACACACTAAAAGGAGACAACATGGAAGAAAACTGATAAAGAAAAAAATCATCTAAATGCCGTGTGAATTGCTGATGGGACCTGTGGGAAAATTTGGTCTGCAATTGTCAGCATTAGTCCAACTTTAGTTGTCAGAGGCCATTTTCCCAGGAAGGGTTACCAATCAGAATGTCAAACAGATACCCACTGGTCACCCTCGATACAATGCAATCCAATACAGGAGTGGTATCTCCAAATGTAAGATAATAATACCCAGTTTTGATTGACATGATTATTTATTCATCAATGTATTTATTATTGTGGTTGCAGTTTGCACGTCTGCATTGCATCATATTGTATTAATAGTTTGCCTCTCTGAAGCGGGTCAGTAACAGCGTGATGCAATAACAATAACAAACAAATTGCTAATATCTCACCGACAGTGTCAATCAAAAACGAACAAGCAACCTAACATTGTAACGGATTAGCGTCGCCTCACTCAAAGATATTCTTCATGGATCCCGACTGACATTATTGAGGAGTCTATTGTTGTGGTCGCTGGCATTAAATGTGAGAAAAATGGCGAAGCCAGGTGCTTCATTGGGTCACTCAATTTAACTGTGAATGAGGCAGAACCGATGAACACAAAAAGAAAAAACAGAGTTGCAATAGTCTTTTTTTTTTGCTAATTGATTGCTTCTACTAACGCGAGGATAATGTATTCTATTGTGAGCATTCTTTGCCCGTGTTCATTAAGCCAGGAAGCAAGAAAATCTTTTCCTTTTGTCTTGTTTCTTGCCAAACCCCCCACCCCCCCGTCACCCTCCCTGTCCCTTTCCCTCACTTGCTCGCCCCACCCCGGCCTCTTTTTCTTCCTCAATTACCCCCCTCTCTTCTGCACCTGGTGGGAGAAGGTGATGCAAAAGTTGGCATGACTGGCAAAGCATCCACCACGATCGCGAGGGACAAAGGACAGAACGGCGTCTAGGTAGAAGGACGGACGTGGGCACAGCGGCAAGATGTTAAAAGACTATAAATGTGGACGATCAGAGGAGAACATCTTGCCATTTTCCTCCCTCCTTCCCTTGTTCAACGCCTCCCATTACAATCTCTGCTTCTAACTACACACACACACGCAGACACACACACTTAGACGCCCCTTCTTACCCCACTTTCACCCACCTCCCTTCAGTGCTTCTGTGACGCTCGTCCTAATGAGAGCTGGCGGGACAATGGTAGCATTGTCGGCCATGTTTGGAAAGCCCGCACTGAAACAATCGCTGTTTACCCAAGCATCAGCACAGCCCGAAAGCGCTCCTTCATTACAAGGCCAAGTCTGATTAAGTCCTTTTCACAAGTTCTACAATGAGCCGTAGGGACAACGCTCCATCAGTCACTTTAAGATGCACTGCTTCCCTTGTCTGCAATTAAAAGCACATTCTTCATGTACTATGCATATCTACCTATTTACATATAGCCACCAAAGTCTATTGTTATATATCGCTGGCAACAAAAAAACAAAAAAAACACAAAATAAAGAAAACAAATCTACACTCAGGTGTGGTAACAAAGAAAGATGTACACGGGGAAAAAAGGTAGTAATTATAAAATCGATTTAAAATCGATTTAAAACTATTATATGCCTCAATGTAAAACATAAAGGAATCGATTTGCAACGCCAGTTTGATATAAATAAATGAAAAGATGTTTAAAGTAAAATTTTGATCACAAAGGATTTGCGATGATAACAGTCGAATCTATTGTAGATTTGTTTATTTTCATGGTTAGTTCTGGCACTAACAAAACACTGATCACAACGCAAAAATGTAGTTAAAAGGTCAAAATTATTAGTTCAATTTCAAGTTATTTTTGTAAAGTTACAAAAATGGACTGTTTGGAACAAGGACAAAATGCAGGTTGTAAAATAAAAACATACTTTGTTTATAAAATAAACCATTGATTTTGTTTTGTTTTGTCATTTTGCAAAAAATACATTGAGTTGAATCGAAATAGGGAACTGAAAATTGAAAATCGAATCGGGGCTTGAGTGAATCGTTATATCCCAAGGAATACTGTTCAGTTTTAATGGATTCTGTCACAGAGGTATTAATTTTACACATTTATTTTTGTAGTGGCCCTGCATTACACTGAGAGGTGCTTGTAACATATTTACTCCACCAAAACATGATCTGACTAGACACATTTTCAGATTTAAGAGCCGTTTTCCAAAATAACCATGAATCCATTTCGACTGTTCTGAGAAAACGGACCCAAACTTGCAAATTGTACAACCATTAATTCAATAGGACGTTCTGAAAATGCTCAACAAAATGTAATCATCTGTATTGATAGCTTTTGATTATTACAATTTTACGCGCACCTATAAACAGCCAAATGACCTTGGTGATCTTGGACGAAGCTAATTTCTTCATTTAAAATCCCCACTAGAATTGAACGGGCTGGCAGGCAGTGGCGGTATGACTGACTGCAAGAAATAAGAGGAGGCTCTCTTGCGTGATGGCCTCAGATCATATAAAAGAAGTAAAAAAAAAAAGACGGAGGCATGGAGGGAGAGTTATCAAACGGATGCTTGTGGCGGAGACGTAGTGAATCAGTGGATTGACAGCTCTTTCACTCAGCTGCATCCCTCAGCGCTTGTGGCTTCTTGCGGAAATATGTGAGCAGCTCTATGCAAAGCAGCATCATGAATATGCGCAATTAGGTGGGACTGGTGTAATTTTTCTGGGTTATGGGATGTGACGTGTGTGAGGCAGAAGCATACATCAGCATAAAGATGAGTGACAAATGCATATTCCTCGCCTCTGCAATAAGGCTTTTTGCACCTTTGGCTTTTATACACATTTACAGCTGCATGCAAAAAGGAATCAACGTGACATTTCTATACGGTATCGCATGGATATAAGTGCATTTTTAGATGAAGTTAAGACAGCAAACATGATATTTCTAAGTATAAATTATGTGTTTATAATAGCTTATCATTACTGGTCAAATTAAAATAATACATAAAGATAACTGGAGTGCATTTGCATTCTTTTTAACTCATTCACTGCCAGGCATTTTCAGACCCTCTTTTACCCTAACGTTTTGAAAAAAATATATATATGTATATATAAATAAGTTCCCGGGAAGTAGGTTAATTGGACACTCTAAATTGTCCCTAGGTGTGATTGTGAGTGCGGATGTTTGTTTGTCTCTATGTGTCCTGCGATTGGCTGGCAACCAATTCGGGGTGTCACCCGCCTACTGCCCGAAGACTGCTGGGATAGGCTCCAGCACTTGTGAGGATAAGTGGTATAGATAATGGATGGATGGATGTATATATATGGGAAAAACATTCGATATCGATAGTACGATATTATTGCGATATTTAACATGTTCCTAAAGAAATTACTTTTTTTATCATCTATTGAAATAAATACACTGTTTCATGCAGCAAAATTAGTGAGCTCAATGTATTTTTAGCGAATTAATTGGAATCACCCTAGATAATGTTCGACTATTGGGTGGTGATGCACATTTAAGTTTGCGTCTGGCTGGCCAAATTCAGATAAAACCATACAATTCCATAAGAAACTATTGCATGTTTTTGCGATATGCATATTGCATGAGCCAATGTCGCGATATCGATATATTTTTTTATATATTGTTTATATATTGTACAGCCCTAATAAACAAATATGTATTCATGATTGAATTGATACAACACTTGCAATGTAAATAAAGGAACCATTTTTGATAAAGATCTGGAAGTCATACAATTTTGCAAGTGTACCTAATGATGTGGGCAGTGAGTGACTATTACAATGTCCCCATCCTGAAATAGGCGAGGCGGAGGTCCTCAAAGACATCAATTGCCAAGCAAAGTAGTTAAATATGGTATATGTCTGCCGGTAATAAGCTTTAGATCTTGTTGTTGGCCGCTCAGAAATGCAGCTCGGTTAATGAGAAAGCTCCAGCGAACCTCACTACTCTGCGTTGTTGTGAAATACTCTGGACACTTTTTGCTATTTTTTTATTTTTTGGCAGGGTATTGAATTACTAAGCATTCATTTGTGTCTGTGTGCGTGTGTGTGAGTGTAGGATTCGATTCAGATGAACTTTTAAAGGAGCTGAACATATGAATGCACAATAAGGACAGGCAGATGGGAACAGGAACACTGGCAAAAGCATCTATTAATAATTGCATTATATTTTTACACACCAGCACACACACACACACGAATATATCAATGCATGTGCACATTCTACACACTTTTCCAGCCCTTCACAGGGAGCCAATTTATAGATACTGTACTGAAGCTACCCTCAGCAAGCCTCATCTCTCGCTTTGCCATGCCCCTGTCCGCCATACGCACACACAGTGGCATGCTCGGCACCCTGCTACACATACCGAAGGGGAGGACATATCGCTCATAGCACCCAGGAAATTAACTTGACATTTGATGCAGACAGAAAATATATTTCAGTGGGGGAGGAGAGGGCGAGGGGGGGGGGGGGAAACAAAGTGTACCAAAGCAGAGACAGCATAAACCCATCCCTTGTTCATCCTTCCCCACCCCACCCCCCTTTAAGCCCAGGGACGCATTCGGAGGGGCGGGGGGGGGGCGGATTTCAGCGATCTGCAATGCAGACGCCACTGGGTGCCCACGGAAAATGAGCTTCATCTTTTGCCCGTCCCTCTCGGTGTGTGCTGTCTGTCCCCCTTTGTTTCCATCTTTTATGATTCCTGCATGCATGCGCTCCATTTTCATATCCACTCCCCCTCCCCTTCGTCTTGGTGCCTTTCTATTAAGAGGCAAGTTGGAAAAGCAAATGGAAGATGGTCAGTTTTTGGGCGTGCGTGTGTGTGTGTGTGGGGGGGGGGTGCGTGTGTGTGTGAGGGCTTGCTTATAGCTTTAATTAAGCCACACAAAAACAAACTCAACTAGACAATGCGATGTCTGAAGAAATTCTAACACTGAACTGAAATGTCGGTGTAATAAATTCAAATGTTGAGATGTAACACGTTAGACTTGGAGTGGTTTGAATCGGTCAAGAAAAGTGGAAACAGGCGCGGGAAATGTGAAATCTAAAAACCAACTTTATAAGCGTATGCCTCATTATCTTGAATGTTTTTTGAGGTGAAAAATGTGAAATCCTGGGAAAATTGGGGATGTTTTGAATGTGGATGTTAATGCCTAACATGGCTGGATTTAGGGAAATATATGACATTTTGAATGATTTGAATGGCTTGAGAAATGTGGAAGCTGAATGTCAAAAAATGTGTGGAATAATAATAATAAAAAATGGGGTGCAGAATAACATATGTGTAACCCTTTGAGCCTTCACACTATTAGTGAGGCTAAAGATGCTTTAAATATATTAGCTTAGCGTAACTGCTGCTTTTCCTCCCCCACATATCAAGGTACATGTGCAATTTAATGATCGCAGATTTGAAAATACAGCACGGCGTGGCCATGCATAATCTGATAAGATTAACGATCACATCCTGGGCCTTTCAGCAGCCTCGGCGAGGAGCCCGAACACTGACGAATGGCACAGGCCGCAATTAATGCATCATTATGTGGCGCTGCAGTTTACACCTCATGTACATAGAACAACACACAGCAGGAGCGCTGAGCAGCCTGCTTCTGTGGCAATATCCACCCCATTAGACATGCGGGAATGTTAACATCATTATGTACAATTGCCAGTGTCTTGTCTGTGACCGCAGTCCCCACGTTGTGTCCGCTTAGGTTTGTCTGTGTAGAATGTGTTAAAAATAGATCGGCGCCGTTATAGAAAACATCAACTACTGTTTGTGTGGCCACGAAGCTGTTCTAGTCAAATAAAAGTGCGTTCTTTTTATTGCAAATAGTGTTACTATCAGGGTTATATCCAATTGAGGTAAATAGGAAAATTCTGGAACGTATCGACAATATCAAGACAGATAAGCCATTTATGATAACTTTACACAGAGCAACAATGCCGTATACGACTCATAAAAATGGTGTATTATTTATAATAAATGTGAAGTGACATTTAGAGACCCAAATAGACTGTGCACATTCTGCAACGATGAAAATAGAATCGTCTGCTGTGTTTTTTTTTTGTTTGTTTTTTTGGGGGGCGGGGGTAAATATTCATAGAGGGAGGCACAATTCCAGTAAAAAAAAGTGTATACAGGCCGTTTTTTCAAATTGGAATGCTGGGTTGTAAAAATCAAGAGTTTTATTTGCATCCGTTTTGTGCTCTGTATTTTACTAAGGTGGTGGTCTCAACATATTGCATCATCCTAACGTGCACGCACAATGCAGGCAAGCTTTATTATTCTTCATCTTGGTGTAAGAAGCTAAATCACATAGTGAACAATAAATTGATTAAATATAAGGAACAAATGCAGGACTTAATATAGAGCTAAATGTAGTAGATGTTCTTCAGACATAGAGTAGGTTTGTCCTACACCTTGTGTACAAAGTCACCGGCATCCTTTTCTGCATGTGCAAACTCCTCCCCCCTCGCCCGCCCGTCGTTGCTGCTAGTGATTTGCATTCATTTGCATGATTTCACAATGTGCATATCCTTTGTTCTGCTTGTGTGGTGATGCACAAGAAAACCCCCTGCGCTGTTATACAGTCTGCTGAAATCTGCTTGGATTTGAAGATAGTGTTTGTTAACCGCCGTTTTGTCCACTTTGATTACACATTTTCACAAAAGCTACAAACGTGTGCTCATATAAAAATCACAACATAGTGCAAGGCGGGGGGGGGGGGGGGCGGTTATAGATGTGGATACTTTTGCGGCGGTTTGTCTGCATGTAATTGACATTGTGTTATCGCTAAGAGGCATGAGCATTGGCAGCATGTTGCATGGCTAAAGCACTTCATCCAAGCGTGAAATATGGACTTACCTGACATATAAACAGGAGAACTAGAGATGGAAATGAAATCATTCAAATTTGTAAATTATTGCTCATACTATTTGACCCTTTCTTGTTTTCTCCATTGCATTTATTTCATTCCGTTGTGATCACTGTGGATTTTAAGCTTTGCTTTTTATTATGATCTCTTCTGTTTTGGGGTTTTGACCACTAAGGACCACGTCATGCTGGCGTCTTTTGTTCTCTGTTGTTGTTTATGTTACCACATTTGCTTAAATAATTATATAGAAGCTGGCCTTTGATGGCCATCCCAGCTGGCAGGGGATGGTGATGGTCAGCTATTATTTTGAGGAAAATACATTGTGTGTGTGTGTGTGTGTTTTTTCTTCTCGTTTCTGTTTTTAAGATTCAAAGATTGAGCTCCATCTGATATGGACGTTTTGAATGGTTCCTTTGACAATTAAATAATTTCAACAGGTAAACATAATACTTAACGTAATATTTGATTGGTTGATTACTCACTAATTGAAACATTGCCTGGGTCCATGAACACAGTAACAGTATAGCAACATTCTGCACGCACACACAAAAAGGAAACAATACATACAGGACATGTTACGCCTATACAAGTAAAATGCTGCACTTCCAATCAACAGCTCGTTTTATCGGCTTGCTCTGGTACCATGACAGGATAGGCAAGATATCATATCCTCACACTGAAGCCCGTTTGTGTTGACAAACTCCCTGCTTAAGCATCATCAACTTTTGATTACCAGATTAATAAGATCTATTCAATTTGTGCCTCTTTATTATTATATTTTTAAGGTGCTGCTGTCAGGCTTTGCTTCTTAAAATTTATTTTGAAGCTTTCCATGAATAAGGAGAGGAGTTAAAAACCAACATTATTGAAATAGTACTTCTCTATTATTGTATATGAACTATCAGGGCAAACATGTTGATACAGCTCTTGTGTTGTATTCTGTTCCGCTGTGCAAGTGTTCCTAATATTATGACCAGTGAGTATATTTCATTCATGTTTGCTCGCCTCATCTCACTTTAACACAATCTCGACCTCTCGTATATTCAGTGACAAATTTTTAAATTTGACAAAAACCTAACTAAATTATTACCCACCGCCATGAGGTAAAAAACATTTCTCGTCTGACCAGATGGACTTATTAAAGTGATTTGTCTCTCTTCAGTGACATCAAATTTAACATGTAATAATGACTGACGGGCCTAATTGAAAATCAAGTATGTCCTCCACGGGACATAAATGAGACCAATTAGTGTTACCGCATGGATTTCCTCAGCCGGAGGAAATGTTTTTAAATCACTTCTGCACATTTGTATTTGTGTGTGTGTGTGTGTGTGTTGTTACTGCGATGATGACCAATTCCAGACTTTAGCATAAACAGAGCTTGGAAGTGGTCACCGGACGTGACTGTGCCCACGATCATACGTGAACATACGTGCTTTAATGTCATTTACCATGTACTCTGGACCACGACTAACATCTCTGACTGTATCTTACACACACGTGCTAGCAAGCATCACACGCATCAGCAGAGATGAGCACACAAGAGAAGAAACAAATGTGACTGTTTCTGAGCTCATTATTAATTTTGAGATAATATCAAAGGGGTAAAACAACCAGGATTAGTGACTGGGATACACCAGTAGTAAAAAAAAAACTAAAAAAAATTCAATTGGGATCAAAGTATTAAGACATTACTATGTGATTTTTGTAGTCCTTGACCAAAAATGTATATGAATAAGTGTGTATGAATAGGTTTTGTCATAAGAGGAACTACAGACATACTCCAAATTCTACTGCTCATTGCGTGTGTGTGTGGGTGTGTGTGTGTGTGTGTCAAGTGTGTGACGCTAACACAAAAATGCTGATTCATCCATCTATCCAGAATTGTACTGTCCTATCATGTTTCCCTTAAAATATATGGTTTGGTTCAAGTTTCCCTCAGTACTATCTACGACTGCGTTACTATGGAATTTAGTCAATATGATGGTACTGACAAACCAACTGTTACTTGGTTTCACAGTTTTATCTTACCTCAGACAGGTGCAGTGAAAAACAAATCCCAAACATCACGTCCATGTCGTCCTGCCGTATATATGGCATCCTCCGCAGCTCCAGTTCTTCATCACTGCTGAAATGAAAGATGATGTTTAACAGGAGAAAATGTTTAAAATAAGGGTCAACTCACAATTCAGCTAAAGCAGTGGAAGGTTAAGTGAAGTAGAGATTTTAAGATTTCAAAATATTCAAATCTACCTATGGCCATGTTGACATGTATGCTAATAATACATTGGGCCCATGACCACCCCTTATAGTTGTAAAGCGTTAAGTGACACTATACACTTAAGTGCAATTAAGGAATAATGACACCGCCAGAAGCAAAAGAAGCAATGCTAAATGCTAACCAACTGTGCGTTGTTAAATAAGCATTGTGCTGTAATTTTTGCACAAGTACTGCGCACAACTTTGAACAAAAGTACTAGCACATATGCTAATGCAAGCACAACATGAGGCATCCTGCCTTATTCACCAAATTCTGTAGATGAGAGGAAGTGATCGCCATGGAAATGACAATAGAAACATTTTCCCTATTTCCAGTTGGTGTCCCTTCACAGTTATTTTGTTGTTGTCTAGCTAAAATTATTACCATTGCTTTGAATCTAGTTGTGGCTAGTGGTCAATGATAAAAGAATGTCTTTAAAGATTTTGGTTGGGCCATTTTTTTTTTTTAATTCAAATACTTGTTTTTGATCAACGGACTATATATTTGGACTATATATTTTTATTTTGGTGTTGATATAAAAAATACATAATGCATAGAAGTATTGCAGTGAAGAATTTGTCACTTCCCTTTGTGTTCATTTGAGGCAGAGGTAATATGAACTCGCACACAGCAATATCACCCGTGGTATTCTTTGGTTGAATTATACTTTATTCATGTTTTAGATCATCAAATACAAAACACGTTAAAAATAGACAAGCAAATTACAATCTGTGATGAGCAAAGAACTCCAAAAATGACACACATCCTGACAGAGTTCTTTATCTGAAACATATTCTCCTCATTCCCCAGCGTAATGTTTCTGGGCCGACCTCTCAGTGTGTGCGTGTGCGCAAGTGTGTAGCCCTACGGCAGCGTTTTGGGGGAGCCATTCTGCACTCCCACACTACCTTCCCGGCATTTACTCTCCATTCATTCTCTTTGCGGCTTGTGTGGCATGTTTCATCCCATCTCCCACCTTCGCCCCATTCCGTGCAATGCATCCACTGTTAGCCTGTGCTATTTATGGGGGTGGTGCCCATACTGGACATGTCAACCTTTGACTCCAAGAAAACATCAGTGTGATGATGCACAGGATGCTAAACAGGCACTTTTGCAGTCGTGCTAACGTCTTAAAAACATATAGAAGAGGAAATTAAGCTAAGGCTAAACACCTGCGGAGACTATTATTAGTTGATGGAAGGTGGCCTTCTGCGCTTCATTATTCTTATACGTCCAGGTCTGCTTTGACACCCTGCTCCCCCTCCTGCGCCGCCTGTCTCATTTCCTTCCCGGTAACAATCCATTAGCAAGCGCTAGGCTCAAACAAGTAGCCGTTTAATTATTGTCTCTTTGTGGGCAGCACGCCTGTACCACTCATCATCATGGCAGAGGGGCGACGGGGTGGGGTGCCACATTGATAATGTGCATGCAAAACGTGACAACATGCACACGCGATCATACGCTGACTTCCACTTAATCATCCATGCAAAAGGTCCAAAGAAATGTAACCTGGTGGCATCGACGGATATCTGCAATGTATAATCGAATATAAAATGCATCTTGGATGGGTCTTTGTGTTTACGTGTGCGTGTGTGTGTGTGCGTGCGTGTGCCTGCAAAATAGGCACATTGTATGGTACAATTCGAGTAGAATAATTTCCCGCACATTCTTCTTCATACGTTGCCTTAGAAGCACTTGAACATGAAAGAAAAGGTTGGCCTCCGTGTGTGTGTGTGTGTGTGTTGCACAATACGGGCGTGAGTGGGGAGTAGAGGGCAGATACATGTTTTTATAATACTGTCATTTGAGTCATTCTTCATAATATAACTAATTTCTATTTAGTGAAAATACAGGAGGGAAATACATAAAAGTATATGTAGAATTCAAAATACAATTATACTTGAAATCTGAATTGTTTTCACAAATAAAAGTCTATTTTTACCTGATAAAGATTAAACCGCAAAATATCTGGTTAGGACTGAATGAATGAATAGGCTCCGGGAAATCCCACGGAAGCAGCATTTAGTTTTAGCCGTGGCTAAAAAAATGGCGTGTACGCAAAACGTGACAGTAATCGGGAACATTAATCTATGCGAATGAAATGCTCAGCCTGGATAGCGGCTGACCACTTTAATTGAATATGCGACTTTTCAGACCTCCGCCTTGCTTTCAATAGGAAACGTGTTGGCTCCGATATGCATGCAAGCATGTGTCTATGCCAGCGGACATTTTAAGTCTACCCTCCTTGCGCGTGCTACTGCCAAACGCCTTAAGATGGTGGCACCTTGAGGCGGCGCGTCGAGAAAGCCAAGCTCCTCCTCGCAGTCCCCATCGCTTCCTTCCTCCAGCTCGACTCTGCACGACAACACAGGACAGGCCCCCCTTCTATCCCTTCCCCGAGCCCCGCATTATAAATATTTAATTCCCGGCTCTCTAATAAGGATATTAAGGCGAGTACATCCCGCCCGGGCGTATATGCATGACTCCTTTCTCATCAAATTTACATAAAAGGGCCAGATGCTAATGCGAGCGTAGCAACTCCTGCTCACTATTCTATAAGCACTGCTACTGGCCCTCCAGTCCAAGCCCCCGTATAATTTAAATGGTGAACACCATCATATATTTTTCAAATGCTTTGCTGCATGCCAAATGTAACCAGGCCTCTATATCGCATGCTTCATGGAAAGCAGCTTTTCACTTGTGCCAGTGCAGCATTTATTATGCTACTGTTAGTCCTTTGTGAACCAATTTTCAATACAAATAAGGCTTGACCTTTTTCATCGACATTTTTTTTTTCTCATGATATGCAGAGAGGAGCTCATTCTACATTTCCAAATGTGAAAAGCTGACACCCATAAATTTACAAATTCCCAAATACAACCAAGGGACTGACCAATTGTGCGCATACACAGAGCCTATCGTGAAAACATTCAGCGTGTAGCGTTGTATGCGCCACTGTTTTGTAATTAGTCGAGGATGAATAATGCAGCGGCACAAAATTTATTATTTACACCCTTTCATCTGCAAGGACGATTGAAAGCGCAATTATCGTAATTTATTTATATGCCATAGTATTTGCATAATCAAAAGTCAGTGGAGCACAGACATCCAAGAAGCCATGCATGGCAGCCCTCTTTCAGAGCTAAGTGTAAAAATAGCATTTTTATGTGCACGGTGTGATTGGGCACCACTGCAGTGACATCGCATTTGTACATATTTTTTTATTGTTATTATTTGCGGTATAACGTGCGCCTATTGCCATGGCCTGTGAAGACAGTGAAGACAATTCAGATTTATTTTAAAAAAGCATTTTAGTGAAACGCTACCAATTATATTATTTGTTCATTTTTCATTCAAAGGAGCTATTTTTTTTTTCTTCATGCAATGGGGTAAGACGGAGAGAGCAGATTATTCGGTAAAACATTTTCCTTTATGCCATTACTGCAGCCAATCAGGACGAGAGCATCTATTGTGTGAGAAGCACACTAACCCCGATTCTAACAAATTACCCGAGGCTTAAGTTCTAGGCTTCGTTCTGTCGTGAGTACTAAATCAGACACCTTATTGTGAATTATTTTACACATCCTAAGTACAGAGCGGAGGATTTTGTCGTAAGCGAGTTGAGCCACATCATTGTGCAAATCTTCCACAACCACCGCCACATAAAAACACAACCTAATGACATCCAAATAAGTGTGAAATAGATCTTTGACAGTCCGGCGATGAGAGGACTAACATGTCGGCCATGCAATCATCAGAAGGGGAGGATCGTCCAGCATGGCAGAGCACAGCATGCCCGCTGCTTGCAACAAGACGCTCAAGTGGCCATGCATGATGTCATTAAAAAGGGCCTGAACACTGCAGCATTCCTCGCTGGATTATCGGAAAGTATGACGGCCGCGTATGATGCGGCGAGAGGTCAATAGGAGCCCTTTTGATTGGTCGTGCCTTTTGTGCCAGTTTCCTTGCTTACTGTATGGTGCTTGAACCTGAGAATGTCAAGACCTTAGCTTATTGTGAAAATCCAGCATAATAGGGTTAAATATGACTAATGTGTCTCCCCATTCAGACAATGGAGAGGAGGTGGCATTCTGGTTTGGTGCCGACAGCATTCAACACACCCACGCACACACGCGCAGACCAGGAACCCGGCCCGCATTGGCAGGGGCTGATGCTGCCATGCGCACGGTGATCTCACCTACCGTTGCCGTGGCGACACCAACCAGAGGGAAAAGCCTTATTGTGTGTACGCATGCGTACGTGCGACTGTGATTGTGACAGACGCCTTAGCTGGAGGAAGAGGAGGAGGACGAGGAGGGCCTGCAGGAATTCACATTGTGCCTGGCTTGTTTAAGGTTTATGCCTCATTCACTTACTCGACTTTTTTTCCAGGGGAAACAAGCAGGCCTTTCAATTATTAAGGCAGTAAATTCAAGATGGCGCTGCCAATAAAAAACGCAGGCCGGTGCTTTTAATGGTGCTCGGAGTCACTGCATGCGAGGGATGGGAAAGGATGCATGACGACGACTTTTGAAATTGACAAAGATGAGCGGGAAGCACGCGCAGACATATGCAAAGTTGCACCACTACGCATGCACTTACCATCCCCCCCCCTCAAGCAGACAGGCAAAGTAAAGTCCCCTTCCCAGCATCTGCTATTGTTGAATTCTATTAGTGATGAAGAGCTAACTCAGACTATAGGGGTCATCTGCTCATCAATGGGTGGTGGTGGCCTAGGCTCGCTCTGCAGCCATGAATGCACTGAATTCATTAGCCCTGGTGCACAGATGGTGTCTGGCTGCCTGTCTCAAGTTCAAGTTCATGTCCAGGAGACACACACACACACACACACACACACACAGATAGATAGATAGAAAGCCAGCAAAAGAGAGCGAGCTTAAGCCCAGACAGACAGACGTTGTTGAGCGAGACACAGCTATTGTTCCCTTTCATCAACATGATGCAGACTCACTATCTGAAGAGGCCTGGGTCAGCTAACTGCGGACACAAAATGCACAGGACCACGTATAGACCGTCAGGCACGCATAGGCAAAGCGGAATAAAGTCGCTTGGAATGGGCGGCTCAAAATGAAGATGATATTTTGGAAATCTTTTGTTGAACAGACGTTTTTTTTTTCCCCCCACATGTCAACTTTGCAAATAACATTGCAGGAGGTTGCCATAATAAGTAACAAATGATACGCCATCAGCTAGATATAGGCTATTCATATGCTTAGTGACAGAACCCAACCAAGGCTGTTCCACATTATGTAGAAGCTGCAGCGCCCTGTTTTCACAATGCCGAGGAATCGAGTGAGCACATAAAAGCTTTGAATGTGAAATATGCTGATTTCCTGCGGGATGAATATTAAAAACATCTTCCATGGTCACCGTGCTTTTTGTTACAATTCAAATCATGTGAGGACTAATGAGCGTGGTGGAGTGAGCGAGCAAGGGGGGCACGCTAGCCAAATTTACGGTAACACGGTAGCTATATGCAAATGATGGCGGGCTTACCCAGCTATGTAGCAGGAACATGTATATCATATACAGCATGAACAAAGGTAGCAATGTTATTTTAACATTTAAAGGCACTAAAGAGTTAAAAGTAGAAGAAAGAGTGAGTTTAAAAAAAAAAAAAAAGCACACACACACACACACACACAAATGCAAAGCTAATTTATGAAAGCTAATCGAAGGACACTCAGCAAGTCTGACCATGCAAGTGTGTGAGACGAGATGCTGCTCCCTCCTGGTAACGATACGCCGTGCCATTCAATTACATTTCTTGACTTCAGAGATGAATCTTTCCGAATCTTGGCTTTAATAATCACACAGCAAGCATGGCTCTTTTTTTCTCCGATAATAAAAGTGCAAATAATTTTAAAAGTATAAATGCTCAGAGTGGTTAAGAAAAGGACATTAGATAATGTTGCCACAGACAGAGAGAGGCCTAGTGTTTTAGCTAGTTGTGGGCTGACATGCAGAATGACACCCCCTCGACCCCCACCCCCCAACACACACGCACACACACACACAGAATTTAAACACTAGTCCCTTTCATAAAGCTAAGCTTGGTCTTAAACAGTGACAATAACGCCTGTTTTACTCGCAACAACCCAGGCCAACTTCCTGTAATGTTCTTTCAGGCAAATAACCTGCTTTTGGAGATGGCCAGCAAATATGTCAGTGAAGGTCCAATTCAGCCAGCTGATCTGAAAAAGTTGAAGCACCTCAACTATGCAATGACTCAGCTTTGTGGAGGAATCAAATTAAATTGACCCAAACAAAGGGTGTGTTAGGCTAATCTAATCTGTAACAATGTTTTCAAGGTGTACACAGCATAGACTTGATCCAGCAACCACTGAGAAAATAAAAGTCAGTTCAAGGGTGTCAGGGATCACTAAAGCAACCAGAACCGCCCCTGTCAGGTGTTTGGTTACCTTGTTTTGATCCATAAGAAGGACAAAATATTAAATCCCTCAGTATGGTGCAGTGTAGTTGAGAGTCAATCAAATGCTTGTTGGTGTTGGTATTTTTTTAACGATTTTTTTTGCATTGACTATCATTAAAACGTGCAGGTACGGTACATAACCTGTATACCACATTATGACATACGATTAGTTGGTCCTTACAAAGACTCTATGTTCCAATTCCAACAATGCACATAAAGACATGTTAGCCCAAAATTGCATCGTATAGCTAAATGCCGAGGCGCGGTGTGTTCAAGTGGGGCCATATGCAGTGCAACCCTCTGAAAATCACTAAGACTATGACAAAGATAATGGCCATGTCATTATGCATACAACTGGCGCAGGCGTGAGGCCTTCAAAGACCGTTAGTCTACTCCACGTTCCCCTCTTTCTGTGGGGATGCAGATGAGTAGGGTGCACTTGACATCTTTTCATGACAACTCCCCCTACGTTTATCCCCTACCCCCCCATCCAAACCCGCAGCCCTGTCATATTGGGCCTGGTCATGGCATTGCCACTTGCCCCCACCGAGCGTGGGAATGGGATCGTCCAGCCGTTCACATCTCCTGCACTGCGGTTAACGGAATCAATTAACTAGACGAACCCCCCCCCTGCACCCCCCCGCCCCAAACACAGCCACTCTATCCCCTCTTCTGCCAACCCCCTCCTCCTCACACCCCCTGACCCCCATCCCTCCTAGCCCCCAACTCTCCACTTTTTGTCAGGCCCCCCTATACATCCTAATTATTAGGACCTTGCTTTGGGATGCCAGCGCCGTTTCCTGGCCTGACTAGAACATGTGTAAAAACACATGCGCACAAAATGGCACTATTTGGACTTAAATGCATGATATAATTCAAGCAATAATGAATATAAACCTGCATTTGATTGGTGGGGAAGTTTGTTGTGTGGGTATAAGTGGTGCAGTATACTACATAGAATGTCTCACATCACAAAGTTATCAGCAAATGACAATTACATAAAATATATAGAGTTGTGTCAAGTCTGGGAAAAAATAGAGAAGAAAAAAAAATCAATGGTGCATGTCCTCGATGAGTCTGGAAGTGGTTTTTACTTTCGGTTATCTAGCTTTATGACGAGCAGAACACTCATACAGCTAGATAACCAAAGATAGCAACCCATTTCCTAATCTTCTGCAATAATCCACATGCACACCTCCGCTTCTGGTCTCCAACTTTCCATTTCTTAGAATTCAAATACATTTAAGCACGAAAAAAAAGACATCCTTTTTGAAAATCACATTCTGCTTTATATTCCATTTTCTGTCATTGCTGGTCACTACACAGGATGCAAAAAAAAATCCTCCATAGGAAAGAGGGTGAGGGAAAAAAGAAAAGAAATATAATCCCAATGTTAATGTTACATTCACTTGACATGAAGCGATGAGTGAGTTGAAGCAGGCCGGCTACAGAGTGCAGTCATCCTTGCACAGGGGCCCTCATCTGCAATGCAAATATGCCTGAATCCCACAAAAGACTCGCTCGCCTCTATTAAGTCGTTGTGGAGCAGCCATAGATATCCTGTGAGGCCGGAGGAGAACCAGCACGCAGGGAAGGCGTGAGGAATGGAGGGGGGAATCCGGCTTTCCCGTGGAAAGTGCAACAACAGCGCAGGGAATCGGGACGCCAATGTTTCGGATTATGAAGTCGGGAGCTTGATTTTGAGGGTTATATTGTCCGTACACCTCCAACGTAAAGGAGAGCTACAGTGCCGATGCCTCGCAGCCTCGCAGCTACGCAGCCTGAGGGTCCCATGTGCAGGCGGCGTGCATGCGCCCGCTCGCTCTGCAAGCAGTGTGGAAGTAAATAGGGCAAACCCCAAAGCTTGATGGGGAGGCTGGACAAAATATGGACCAACCCCGGTGAGGTCAAAGGCCTCGGACCACGAGCATGTAAATACGGTGATGTCATGAAAAAAAAAAGGCAAAATCACACCCCCACCTCCTTCTTATCCTCCTCCTCATCCTCTTCCCTTCTAATCCGCGCACACGTCCGCGCTGGAGGGAAAACGTCCGCCTTGTGCGGCGAGTAGCACAGTGCACGTCGTCTTTCTTGGCTAGGATTTTTTTTTTTCTTATTCTACCTCAAGCTAGGAGCGATTGCGTTTGAATGGAAAATGCGCGCGCGCGCAAATAAAAAAAACTATCTGCGGGGAGAGAACTGCGACAATGTAGGCTGCTTTGCTTTTACAAAAGTAATATTAAGATCTCGCTTGCTGTATCATGCGTCAAAATCCTTATCGACGCCCTTTTTTTGTCGTTTTCTTCTTAGCGCATCCGCAGCGTGTGGACTACAATGGCACGGTCGCCTCCTCAACGTGTCCGTGTGTTACTCGTTTCACCATGCACATACAGAAGTGTAAGTAGTTAGCTTGGATGGACATCTCAGAACATATGAGAGCATAATATCTGGACAATAAGCACGTGCATGCCATTTCTTCGTTCAATGTAATTTCGGTCTTGGTACCATTAAACACGACCTAAACCAATTAAATTAATCTAGTGACAATCGGATTCGTGTTTGTCAATCACGCCATCCACTTTCCAAGGCGTCCCACTCACTCAAGTATCAGCGGTGGGCGGAGCTAACTAGGCAGGTGTAAAAATGAGCCAAATGAGCCCCATGCACACTGACTTGCATGTATTCATTAAATATTACCAGTTTCAAATCCGATATTGTCGCTTATGGTTAGATTCTATTACACACTTGCATTCATTTATCCACAATCATTTATCCACAATGTGGCACCTATATTCTGCATTCATAACAAGAGAGATATTTCCCAAAAGCACGTGTGCACGCGCATGTTTTGTATTTACTTGTTTTTCTTGCTATTATAACCCTTATTTATGACCTCGAATCCCCGTTTATATAGTAAATTATAAAGATCAAATTAGGAAGGCCACCTCATTAAGGCTTCACAACGGGCCTCCCGCGCGCGCACATGCACGCGCATACACGAACAGAGGTCACGTCATCTCAACGCTTGATGAAGAAAAGTTTAATTAAACTCGCACATGGTTTATTATAGAATACGCAATATATACACAAACGAAACGTTTCTTTGTGATGCCGGATGAAGAAATTTAACAACAGTAACGGAATGCGAGTGACATTACAAGTTGACATTAATGTTTTGTTTCGTAACATCTAATGACGATTGAAATAATTCGATCCACCTAAATATAGGCCACATGTAAAATAAAGACTTTTTTCAAATTCGGCTACACATCGCAGCCATCTGTATTGAAAAGTGTTATGTTACAAGGTTACCACGAGCAATTTGTTATTTGTTGGGAAAATATGTCAAGTGCTGTCGTTGGTAATAGAAAATGATCATTTCAGCAATAAAACACAATCTGCTTCAATCTCAATGTGGGTCAAAAAGATATATTCTACCACAAACTTTAGATTTTTACCCGAAACCAGTCCTTCTTAAAATGAGGCTTGCACATCATATATCAACGTTTCCAGACAGCTAGTTCTATTCTGGAACTTTTCTATTCACAAACGAGGCGTAAAAGTTGCACTTACTTTCTACAGAGGTGAGTCAAACGAAATGAATGGTCCGTGGTGTCTGGTCGTCATACACTCTCCCCTCAAATATCCCGTTCAAAAATAATAAAAAGAGATGTGGTTGGGGGGTGGGGGTGGGTTGGGGGGGCACACACACCGTGCACTTTGTAGAATAACCTGCATTTGATGCATGCTGCAGCCGCTCTGAGCGGTGTGATCATATCCCAAGCACATGATAGACGGAGAGGGGGGGGGGCGCTGAGGAAGGGAGGGAGAGGGGGAGGGATGGATGGAAAAGGGAGGGGGTGCACTAGACAACTTTCCCATACTGCCACCAAATAGAAAAAGTGCGTGCAAAGTTTTCTGTCAGTTGGTTGATGATGATGATGATGATGATGATGATGATGATGATGATGATTATTATTGGGGGACAAGGTGGTGGTTGGTGTTAAGTCTATCCTTCTGTGTGAGGATGTGCCCAGAAATCCATACAAGTTCTCCCAAGTTCGTTTGTCCCCCCCACCCCCACCCGCAAAAAAAAAAAAAATAATAAAATAAAGTGCTCCTGGCCTTTTATGCCGCTTATTCCGTTCAGGGTCGCGGGAGACTTTCGGCAGACGACACCCGGGACTGGTCGCCGGTCTATCGGGGCGCATGAGAGACAGACAACCATTCACACTCGTCACTGAGTGAGCAGACGAGTATACCGCTAAGCATACACATCCACGTGCATAATAGCAACAAAAAAAGGAAACTCACCTTATTTCAAATAAGGGTTGAAATAGAGGACACCTTTATACGACTACCATAACTCCAGTGTGAAATTCTGAGAAATATAACAACGAATCATTTTTTAAATTAATTATTATTTTTTAACATGTAACCCATAGCAGATTTTTGGTGATAAAAGAAGATTTTGAAATAATGATGTATAAATTATCCATATACATTTCCACCCGAGAGATTTTTTATTTATGGACTCTGTCATAATGTGGCAAATGTGCCCTTTCATTATTATAATAACGATTGTGATCATGGAAGCCCTCCTTGTCTAATTGATTCAGGCTGTAGTTAGGTTGCGCGTGCACGTCCAGTGACGTCGACGTGCAGCCATATTTAAATACGCCAAGGCAATTAAGCGCATTGGAATATGCAAATTCAGCTCCTAGCCAGTCAGTGTGCATGTGCCTGCGTGGTCGCAGACGGACTAATGCTCCCCCCATTTACTTTTTTTTTTTTTTTTTTTTTAACTAGTGGGGGTTCAAAAATACAGCATTGTCTTATTTAGTTGCTTTGGACCACAATGAAGAAAAGAAGTAGAAGACGAGCGGCTCTTGCATGCGAGGAAACGCCGTTTTTTTTTTCTTTTTTTTTTATTGAGAAGACTTCAAGATGACACATTCTCCGACGGTATTATCATTTTTAATATGAATGCATATTTAATGGAATGACTTAGTAATTTTGCTTTATTGTTTATCGACAATATTGACGCACGTACGTACAAGACGTTATGGAGTTATGCAGTTATGGAGTATAGGAGTTATTCCTCAAAATGATATAATTACTCTTAAAATGATTAAATGCTGTGAAAATTATGTTTTTAGGATAAGAGGGCTGATATTTTGATATATGAAGAAAATTCATTTATTGATGTAAATGAGCGGTGAGTAGTGCATCCAGCAAGCATCTTCCTGATGCCACAACAATGGCGAGTGAGAAATGACACCTATAAAGCGATGCAAATAATACAAGCCGTGGCTACAAAAGTCCTTATACATGTTTGTCGGAAGTGCAGTGACGCACGAACTCAAATTTCCAACTCATGTCCATCCATTGATCACATTGAAATACAAGCTATTGATAAGATGCCACGTGACCTCAACTCTTATTACACCTTCTTCGTCGTCTTGAGGCTTGCACACAAACTTAGTACATGGCGACTACTTCATCAATGACGTGTCTTGTCGTGTCGTGTCGTGTCGTGTCTCGCTTGGCTCATGACCACCAGACTTCGCTGCGTCCCTAAAGAGTCATAAAGAGGCTGGTGATGTTGACACGAGGTTTGATGCCCATCTGTCTTTGGATGCTAAATTTCCCCCAAATAAAACAATTCACATCGCCTGTAGCTTTTGGATATTTTAAATGTTTTATTATTGTTTATGTAACTTTATACATTTTAAATGTGTTGTCTCTATGTGGACTGTTTAGATTGCGTCATTCTTTTAGAGGGAAGGAAAGTGGACCATGGTTTAAAAGGGCAAATGACGTGACACGTACGTTCACTTATACCTTCGTTAATGCAGTACGTATAAAGACTACAATAATGCAGAATGAACCCTGAAACGATTCATGTAAGAATAAGTTAAAAAGATTACTTCTGACTATTGGCATTGTCAGAAATGTGTATGTCCTTTTACAGAATCTACCTTTTTTCCTCCGCCGAAAGTGTTTATTTACTTTTTCAAAGAACGTGGACAGGACGTGATGAGAGTCACACATTAAGATTAAAAGTTTCTTATCATTTTATCATATAGCTGTAGCAGGCTCCCGAATACTCCCAAATAAAGAGAAGGGGGAGGAGGGTTCTGTAGGAATTCATTTAATTCTATCCTTGCACTTGTCAAGGTGCGTTGATTAGCATTAGCATTCACTGTTCTATATGTTTTTAATGGTATAAAGATAACGATTGGCATCGTTTCAATAATTGGACGATGCTGATGCTATTGTCTGTTCTATTGTATGCTAAATGTTGTATTGCTATTGTTGCCAAAGGTATTCCCAATGTAGCTAATATTTGGTGATTTGCGATGACCTTCAACTGTACTTGGCCGTCTCAAAATTCGAGGGATTTTTGAGAAAACTGAAAAAATAGACAAGATATATATTTTTATAATGTTCATTGTCATACTAACCGCAAGACAACGAAGACCAAGTGAGCTCCGCTCGACGACCCAATGCTGACATCTAGTGGCGGCACTGAAGATGGCTACAACTGGATTGGAAAGAACGGCTGAACAGGTGTAAATCATTAAATGAACGTTTTCCACAAAGACAAAAATCATCCTTGGCAAGAAAACGCTGTCTGTCATCGATAAAATTCTTATACATTCAAATAAATGTTGTTCTTCTAAATTGTTTTGCATCTTTGAAACATGGAACCTGACTCACTGTATTATACAAATTTACCTCGCCGTTTATAATGTCGATTTTGACGTCATGATTATTTCAATTACGGCTTCATTTCAGTTTTTTTTAAACAAAATAAAAATGTGCATTTGTTTGAATTGTAACTGCCTGGTGAATACAGTACAGAAAAAAACGAATTCTAAACTGCTAGAAATTGTGGCTCCATACGCATTTGCCTCTTATCAATATTCTACATTTGCACCCTGTTTATTATGCACTTGGAATAATACATTTTAATAGCAATACATCTATATTAGTCTACTTACCAGAGTGCTCATATTTTATTTTCACCGTGTTTTCAAAGTTTACACAGCAGATATGTATTCGTTAAATTAAATAGTGCTTTTGTTGGTGTCATCATTTAAACATTTACTGCTCAAATAGACATTGATATTTTTAGTTTGTTTTTCTTAAAAACAATGTTTTTTTGTTTTTTTAATTTTCAATAAATATGATTGCAGAGTTGAAGAGTTTACACTGAATGGAAATGTTACTGGGCTATAAAATTCGTTATTTAGATTTAGTATATTATTTTTAAAGCAGCTTTTTACCTACATTATTTTGATACACATATGCTAAGGTTTTGTTAATGTCAATGATGGAACGAATTTAGCTAAGGCCAGTTATTACGCAGCGACTGCATGAAACGAAATCTGAAAAATAAAAAAACAAATAAAAAACAAGGCATACAATGTCCAACTGCAAGTAATTCTAAAGATGACATTTTATGTTTATTTGACTGTAAATGAAACACAATTTAAAAAGAGGCCTTCAAATAGTTAGGACCACTAAAGGCCTACTCAATCATACGATAAAAATAAATAACAATCCTGCCTTTTGTGAATATGTGTATGCATTGCATTGTATTTTCCAAATAATAATAATGTGATAATAAACAAGCAAATTGCAAGTTCCTTGTCTTTGTTTATTGTCAACTGCTTTGTTTTTGCCTTTAACAGTGAATTTAAATGAATTTATCTTAATGCGTGAAAGGAAGAAATGCCCTCCCTGTAATATTAAGCGAGAAGATGCTAATAGTGCTCCTGTGTAATGCTTTTGTCACCATTTGAGCGTTGGGCAATATCAGTTCGCACCACTTTCACGTGGATGGGCTCTTTGAGTCTGCATTGAAACAAGGGCCATATTGTTACAGCGATGCATGCAGAAACAAGTCCAACACAATGAAGTCACACCAAGTCACAATGAGGATAACTAAGAAAGCCAGTAAGTTTACTGAAATCTCTGCAAAGTACAAACAATTCAACTCCGTCTCAGCAGAGGAGACTTGTGTATTCCAGCCCCTCGGCGTCCCCACCACACACGGCTCAGTCCAGTCCCTTGAGTTGCACACGTGGACTTTTTCATTGAGCACCATCACCATGAGTCTCAAGTGGCGACAAAGGCCAGCTTATGCCGCTGAAAGCCGCTCATATTCCGCACAAAACTTCTTCAAAGCTGCCCCAGTCTCTGGGTTGACACAAGCTACATTTCACACTACGGACTGACGATTTAAGCATTGAACAGAAACAGAATCCCTTTTTTTTTTTTTCGTCTTCTTCAAGATTTAAATAAACCACACAATCTGGAGTAACAAAGAGGGATGATATGCTATTACACATGGCTGTACAGGTGGATGCTCTCCCTTTTGCACTGCAAAGTGACTTGACAATACATCAGACGAGGTACTGCTCGGGTCATTTGGAGGTACCAGCATTACTTTTAATCTCTTATCTCAAAGACAACACAACAACTGATCAACAGATGATGAAAACAATTAAATGCAACAACAAAAGAAAATATAAATATGCTTCATGTCTTTGGTTAATTTTCAACTCTAATTAATCACCAGGACATGTTGGCAATAGCTCAAGCTGGGAGTGAATATAAATAGATGCTAATTACTGTCATGTGACTTCTTGATGCATGCACTTCTCAGAACACATCACTCCAAAAAAAAAAAAAAAAAAGTCAAGAATAGTAAATGCTGTTGGAATTGACACAAAGTCAAACCGTACTTGAATGGAATTGAAGTGTGAAAGAAATTGTACATTTGAACATTTTTTTTTATTGTCATGTTTCAATGCTTGCAAAATAAAAACATAAATGAATGTGAAAATAAGAAGTTTACAACACACAAATGCCACTGGCTTTGGTTTCTCCACTCGCTTGCCTCAAACATTTATTTTATTTTTTTTTCCCTCTCAGCGTTTTTGTACTGAATTAAAAAAAAGAAGAGAGTGAGAAGAACACTGCTATAGAGGCTCTGCCCCTGTTTGAATGCACAGACTATACAGTAACAACATAGTGAACCTGCATGAAATATGCACATTGAAATATCATAACACTTAAATGACAGCAGATACATGACTCAGAGGCAGAGAGAAGTGGCTAGTTTGGGTCATCAAAACAGCTATCCATCAGAAATTAGCGACCGGTGATCACATTTTTTCCTTAGCTGTCAAAATTGTAGCAAATTATGTTTTATTTGAAAATAATTCCACTTGAGGATATACAGAATCAAATTAGGTCTGCAAATGATTTGGGGTTATTCCTCACCATCCATTTGCAAAATTGTATTACTTAATAGCTCACGAGGGAAATTGTACAGCTTGAGCTTGGACATGACAAGCTGAGATTGTGTGGGGCTGAATAAGGGAGGCCATGTTCAATAAGTTAATGAAGCTTAAGGATGAAACATGTGAGACATCAAATGCATGTTGGGTCAGACGCGTTTGGACGTCAATGTGATTTCTTTGCCGTCCTTGCTTGCACACTGACGCTTTAAAAAAAAAAAAAAAAAAAAGGTTGTAGGAAATACACCAGCTCTGCTCAGGGCTCAAAAGAAACAAACCAAACATGTGCAACTGCACATAGAAACTCCACTAAGAAAACAACAACAAAAAAATTATTATATATATTTATATATTAGAAAGCTATACACAAGCATGTTAATTTCACAGATGTTTTTTTTTCTTTTAAAGATTCTTAATATTACCATTATTATATATAATTAGAAATACACGTTTAATAACAAACCTCTACAAAGATAAAACAGTTCAGCAAAGCATTGGATCTTAGTCTGTTTCATGGCTTCGGGCTCCAAAGCCCATGCACCCCACCCCCCCTACCCCTCCAACAACAGGGTGGGGTGCACTATCCTTCTCTTATTTAGCAAAGCTATCAAAAACACATTCTGGCTTATAGAAACTACAAAAAGCCACAAAAATGCTTTGCATTGTATTCCTTTCATATGAAAATATAAGCAAGTGTATCGTACAATTGTTTTTTTCTTTGTTTTTTTTTCTCCTTTAATAATACTGATAGTTAATACTAGATCCAGAGGCTTGTTGATTACACTAACTCTTGGATCAGAGGGTGGTCCTCACGCCACGCCTCCCTCACCCCACTTTTTATACACCAAAAGTTCCAAACACGTCGGGGTCCGATTACCTGTACAGTCCTTCAAATGTTGCATATTAGCTTTTCCTTTAGCGAGTAAATAAATCTTGAAATGTTCGACAACTTCTTGACGCCTACCCACCCCCCCTTTCGACCTCTATTTACATAAATACGTTGAACCTGCAACATGACATCATCTAATGTTAACACACACTTGTTTTTGCAAGGGAGACGGTACATAGCGAGGAAACTGACACTGTACACACGCGTGTTTGACAAGTGCTAAGGTGTTGTCCTCCTGCACTCGCTCTCATGTTAATGCTATTTTTTTTTCGTCTTTTCTAGTCACTGATGATTCTCTGCGGTGAATTGTAACTTGTATGAAACAGAGTACCTGACTATTGTTGTTGGCGATATGCATATATATGTACACAGGTGTAAAGATATATGCATTTGTGATTGGTTTCATCCACACGCAAAGCAATTTATGCATAGTTCCCCAATTAAAAATAGAATCAAAACACCCCCTCCCCGAATGACATCTACAAGAGCCCACCGGGTTATGTGATGTCATATGTATAGCATACACACGCACTCAGCAAAAAATAAAAACAAAACGAAAACGAAAATGGTTGTAGGCTTTTGAGAGGGGCTGTCAGATGATTGTGGGGCTGTTGTTGTTTGGGGATTGGGGGGGGGGGGGGGGGGGGGGGGATTGGGGAGAGGGCCGCGCTATCATGTGGCCCACCCCTCGGACAGGCGCACCCGCTTGATGGAGGGGCTCTCGCGCTCGTCCAGGGCGGGCCGTGCCAGTCCCAGAGGAGAGTGGAACTCGTTCCTGTGCTCGTCGCGGTCGCTGCCTTCGTGGGAACTGCTACAACTGCTCAGGCTATCGACCGGGGAGCGTCCCGAGTCCTGGCGGGATGAGGGGTTCTGGGGGGGGACTACCCCACCACCACCGTAGCCCCCCGGTGTGCTGCTGGTGCGATCTCTAGGAGGAGAAACAGGTTCGGACTTGATGTGCAGGCTTTGAGCAGAGGGCAGGGAGAGATTTGAACCCTGACATAAGTGAGAGCTAGAGCAATTTCTGTAGGAAGGAAGAGGAAAGGAAAGGTGTTACAAAGATACAGAGCACACAAACATGCATTTGTCTATTTTCAAGAGGTGTCGTATTTGTGCTGTGAAGATTGGAGGAAATGGGTGATATACGGTATAGCGGTGCCTCGACTACTGCCCATGCTTATAACACAAAACGACTTTCCTCATGGAAATGAATGGACATGCCATTAATCCATTCCAGCCCCCCAGTAAAACCCGACAGTATTTTACATTATACAAACAGGAATTAATAACATGATTTAACAAAATGTCAAGAATTAAAAAGTTTGTGCATCACATTTAATTTATGGTGGGACTCCTTCTGGTTTGGGTGCATTGGCCACTAGGAGGCAGTATAATACAGCCATAGGGATAAATTATTTGTCTATATGTGTTGAGAAACCATTTGTGTTCAAACATCATTGCTTAAAGCTTAAATCCACTCGTTTTTAGTCATCTCTGGGGGCGGCCATTTTGTCTTCTGTCGACTGAAAATGACATCACAACTGCTCACAACGACCAATCACGGCTCAGATTCAGAAAAGGTCAGCCGTGATTGGTCGTTGTGAGCAGTCATGATGTCATTTTCAGTTGACAGAAGACAAAATAGCCGCCCGTGCATTTTGCTGCTTAACTTATATTCCACAAACGCAAAATTAATCAAAATGCCTTGTTTCAACTGGTGGGCCTGCTGGGAATATATTCTTGAAAAAATATGTTTGGGTTGACTTCCGCTTTAAAGGGTTACGCCAACACAACGTCAAGGCTAGTTATGTTAGCCAGTCCATGGGGTTTTGCATGGCCTGTTAGCATTTAGCTAGCGGACTTTCATGTACACAAAGGTATGGGGTTGTTTTAAATACACAACATGCAAATAATTTTGTTTTAAGTTTAGTTTGATGGAACACCTCAACAGGGAGCGACAAAAGCAATTGGCCTCTGCGTTGAACAATTTGAAAAAAAAAAATCTGCCAAACTCATAAATTAGGTCACTAGAAAGTCGAGCTTCAACTACACTGTACACTCTTTGGCTATTGGGTGTAACATCATCCTTGTGTTCTGAACCATGCATTCCAAAAGGACCCGAGCTGCTCCCACTCACCCGAGCTGTCCGAGGGCCGAATGTTGCATGTTCTGGAGGTGTTGCTGCTGCCAGCCGCTCATTGAGCCCAGGTGCAGGGAACTGCCGCTGTTGAAGCCGGACAGCGAAGACAAGTCTGCACTATTTAGGGAATACTCTTTGTAGAAAAAAAACCAAAACAAAAACAATAAGTGATGGAAGGAATGTGTGCATTGTTGTGCAAGTTGCAAAGAGCATGCAGCTCGGTTGAATAATAGTCCCAAACTCTCGATACATTTGTCAGACAACAGCCCCCTCTTCTGTTCAATCGTTGTACAACATTTCAAACGAAGGCTAATTCGAGGCCAGATTTACTGAAATCCAGACCTTTTCCCCATCTATACCACTATTATTTATACAAGGCACTGTGATTGACACATTCAGTGTGCCATTAAATAAATAAAATTATATTTTTGTTTCCCCCAATCACCATTGGAGGGAGAGGAGGCCTCATAGCAGCCAGAGGACACTACATTATTCTATCCATGCTTAAAACACATTTACAGCTCTGGAAAAAATTAATAGACTCAAAAAACAAAATAACATTTTTTGGGGGTATATTGACAATTTTCTGCAAATCAACACTTCCTCTAGTCGTACTCTAGAGAATCCCTGAATTCAAAACAATTAAAATAAAAATATATTTACAACATGAACAACAATCACATATAAAAGTGCAATACAAATTAAAGTGCTGTGACAGTTCAGTTGTATTTAACTTTTGAGTATGACAATATTTGTATTTGGAATTTGAGAGTTACTGTATGTTGTCATTACTTTAGAGGATAATATACATCTATATTCTTTGTTCTACTTAAACACATATCTATAAATGGCAAAAACTGACAAACTGATCTTTTTGCAGTGGCCCTCTTTATTTTTTTCCAGAGCCAGTGACGAGACAACTCCGAAATACAAATATTGTCATTCAACGCAATAATTTGCAAAACATGCAAAATGGTCACACTCAAAGAGGGGCATTCATTTTAGTTATACTTTGCGTAATCCTAATTTGAGATAAAACAAGACGAATTACAAAGTCAATGTTTTGTGACACATACCTGTACCATAAGAAGTGGAGATGGCCGACGGGTAACCACCCATGCCTTGCCCTGGCAGAGTTGGAGTTGCTACTGACACAACTGGGGTGGCCAATGACTGAGCAGACTGGGAGTTGTTTATTCTCTGGTTCTGTGACAAGAAAATGCAATAGACAGAGAAAAAGGAGATGAGGAAAAAAAAAAGAGTTCAAAACATTTAAAGGACAACAAAGCCTAATCACAGCACGAAAGTTCTACTCGTCTTTTTCATTTCCTTTCTTTCACTCAGCAGATGCCGACAAAATGAATGTGATGCCAACTTGCGTGGGGAAGCAATTGCCTGACACGCACTGAACCCAGCCAACCCTGTCATTTACCCTTAGTGAGGGCCCACTGTCGCTATAGTAACACCATCTGTCTCCAAGGCAACGTAGGGTAGCGATGGCAAAGAGAGAGGACACGCTTTACTGTGGCGAAGGTGAGCATTTGCTGGCGAAGGATGCAAAAAAAAAAAAAAAGCGGAACACAAATCACAGTAATAAACACTGTAAATTGTGTGTGGTTTGCATGGTCGTGTGCACAGAGAAAAGTGAAAGGCAGACACTAAATGTCAAATCAAACTTATGAAACTAGATGTCAGGTCAACGTGCTGTTACAGTCACACAACACTGGGGGGCACGATGTGCCTTAACAAAAGAAAAACAGCCCACTTTGCAGACTTGAGCGCAGTCAGCTACAGAGATGGAAAAAGTTGACTGGATTCAGAAATATTAGGCTCTAATCATCGTTGGAGTGGCAGCAAAAACGTTTGTGCAAATGAAAAGGAAAAGCGACTGTTTTTGCAATAACTGGACATCAAGGTAAAGATTGTTTCAGGTTCATTTGAGGGAGGCTGCTGGGATTTTCTACATTTGAGCAGTCCGACTTACCAATAGGAGATCGACATCATCAGACTGAGGGCATTAAAGAGGGAGGGTGATAAATGCAAATAAGAGATTGTGAGTGAGTATAGAGTGGTGACTAGGTGTGGGTCTAAAGAAGAAGCTGCTACTAAGAATATTATTACTACAATACCTAAATTAACCTTCGCTAAAGGAAAAAAAAAAGTCAAAGCAGACAGAACACAGCAGCTCAAAAACATTGTTGCTCATAAAGTTGGAATGAACAATTTATTATTTTCCTACCCACTTTTTCATGAAATGCATACAAAATTGATTTGACCTATTGGGACACAATGCAATCACTGCATCTGGTAAATAGTGATTAGGAATGCATTGAAATAGGAATAAAAGTGTAAAGCAAAAAAAAAAACGATTTAAAATTTATTAGAAAACGCGCATAATCAATCACAGCAATTATCAGACTCTCGTCCTCTCTTGTGGTATATCAGATAAGCACTGAATTAAAAATAAAAAAATGACATATAAATATAAATATAAAAAATACAAAAGACATATAACACAATCACATATATTGTAATGGATCTTGTAGCTATGCTTCTATATATCTAAACATTTTTTTTAATCCAGGATTGGACATTTTTTACTGTTCATGTACGGGACTTTTTTTTTTTTATCTTTCAAGTAGAGTTCATTTTTCAAGTAGCATTTTGTTGTATTTAACTTTTAAGTACATGTACATTTGCATTTTAATGTTTAAGTCATTCATTGCCTGACATTTTCAGACCCTCTTTTACTCTAACGTTTGAAAAAAATTGGAAAAAAAATATAAATAAGTTCCTCGGAATGAATGGCTGGACTGTGAAAAGACAAGTAAATTCGTCAACGGCAGTGAATGAGTTAAGAATTGTTTTTAAACATGTTAGTACAATATTTATTTGCAATGCATTTGAATTGAATGATTACAGACAATATTTCTCCACAGACCCCCCCCCCATAATCTTAAGAATAGTGCTGATGTGCAAACAATAATATATTCTGATTTATATATAATAAAACCTTTTTAGGAATAAAACCACAGCCTCATTTTTGATGAACATACTATTACTATATTACTCTATTTTAATGTTGGTCACTATGCTGGTACTTGGAAATCTCTTTTTTTTGAGGTGGTAACTAGTAGAAATATTTGAGAACCACATACAATATATCAGACTTGGGCTGCAAACTAATGGCCTAATGAAATACAGGTCTGATACAAAGACACACACAAAAAAAGACAATCATGGAAGAAAACGACACAAAACAAGTAAGCCAATAGAGATTGTAAGCTTTACTCACAATGGAGGGCATGTTGTTCTTGGCGCCATGCGGGATGAGAACACGGAGGTCGGGTTTGCGGTTGTTCATGCCTAAATTCATAGGTGGGGGTGACTTTGCCTGCATGTTCTTGTTCATGCCGGCCTGAGAGACCAGCAGACCGGGGGAGTTACGGTGATTGCCATATCCATTTCCTGGCAAAGAAAAGAAAAGATGGCAGTCAGAAACATTCCCCAAATATGGCAGTACAGTAGGAACCTGCAGGTCCAACACCTCCGAGGCCTCAAAGTTTACTCAACATGTCAACAAAAAGTCACACAAATCTTTTGAACCGTGTCTTTATATAATTTTTACAGGTATATATTATATAATACACAGTAAATGACAAAAATTTGGATTTAACTCAAACATAAGAGATGGACCATTGTTCCTAAACACAGCTTGCTTTTAAAAGTCCACTTGCTATATAAATAAATAAACAAATAAATACATCGCTACCTGCTAAATTTGACAAAAATCCTCAGGCAAAATAAAGTCACTCAAAATTAGCGGAGGGTTTGGTTTGGTGTGAGGACAAACCCACGAGTTACTGTACATGTCCATTTAACATCGTGGGCTCGGTTTTTGTAGACAGGCGCTTGTGCGCTCTGCGTAAAAACTAGCGCATCTTAATTTTCGTGCCGGGGCAAGTCTAGTTGATGATGTTTGTCAATGGGGCAGACTGCGTTGCGCCCCACTGTGTGTTCTGGTGGAGCCAGGGCATTGTATTTTACCCGTCCCTTGGCACAGTTGGCAATTTGGTGACTGAAACTAAACTAGATTTTAGACCAGATGAAAGCAGGTCTAACTTGTGGCTCAGGTGGCACCTCTCCTGCACTGAATTTAAAGGGAATGAGAGAAGGCACTTCCATTGGCCAGGGAGCAATTCAGCTGTGTCCACTCCCACAATCGCGCAGACACCAATTTCCAACTGTGTACGTCTACAAACATGCCAAAATAGAGAAAACTCCATTCGTACGCACAGTTAAGACTGAACTTTGCGCTAGACTTGTGCTGGGCACGAAAATAGGGCCACAAGTCTTTGTTTTAAAAAAATATATTTTGATTACGTCTGCCCACGACATTATGTTTACATACTTTTTTTTGTTTTAATTAGCTAGGTTACGTAGGATGATGACAAAGAAGAACCCATAATGGTTTGGTCTGTTCCAGGATTTTACTCCATCTCCCCCTTTTCAGTATGGCATTAAAGGAATATGACTTTTCCTTTTTTTGCTACAGTTATCATAAGTATACAGCATATAATGTCTTGTGTTGACAATAGAATGGCACTCAATAGAATGTAAACTTCCACCAAGACTTAATAATCCCTTCAAATATGAATATTTTGCCGCGCATAACGTGGCAATGAAAACCCGACATCACTGGAGGATGTACTACTGGATGAACTCTTCATGATCAAATGTAGACATATGCAGACGGTGCTGATCCAAATGAGGATTGCTGAAATTCTGTGCTCTACCATTCTTGCAAAATCAAACTCCTGAGTCGAAATCCTGCGGCGTAAGATAATTAGGATCCACATTATTCCATTTTCACCTTGCAATCCTTTCAAGTCTCCCCGTCTTTTCTGTCATTTGGCTAAATGAGCCATGGAAACGTTGCTTTCTGACAGAGGACCCTGGAGTGGTCGTATCATTTACTTGGCGACGGTACAAAAAGCGGACCTCCGCCTCCAACTCTGTCACAGTCAGTTAAGGCTACATGTGCCCGGCGACAGCCAGTGAATCATGTAAAAACAGCAAATTACGGCTAGCAGGACCACAGCGGGATGGGGCCCATCATTTGGCCATCAGAACTAAACACGTGCGGTCGCTCCACACAAAGACCCTCCCTTGGGGCTGCCAAAGAGAACACAAGTGCAGCACACGCTTTTGCCTCTTGAAAAACGATGCGGTGAAAACCTCGCAATATCATAAAGACAAAAAAAATAGGAGGGAAGCATTCCTGCAAGCAACATATTCTTTGTTTCTAACCCAATCCCACAAGCTGCCGCCCCCCGCCCCCCCTACTTCTCTTTCCTTCTTCCAAGGGTTAGAACACAGGGCGCAGTGTGGACTTTCCCACTTGAAAGACAGGCAGGAATTATACGTTAGACATAAATGAATTTCCTAATCATATACTCCGGGGGGAAAATGAGTCGCAGATGTCTTCCTGGGCAATTTCCCTTGCTGATCTTTGTTTAATTTGAGAGCGAGGTTTTTGTTGTTTGGAAATGAAACGTCTCAAAAAGCACAATTTGAACAGTTTGACGAGTAAACGGCCGCCAGTGGTGACAGAGAACGGAGGATAAAACCCGCGTGTGTGCGCGCACGCGCGCGCTCGTCTCATGTGTGATGTCATTCTGTTAATATACGGTGTCAGGCGTCTTTAGCTGTACGCACTTTTTCCGCGTGAGAGCCGCATCTTTGTATGCGTGAACGTAAAAAGCGAGCTATGCCTATGGATGCACGTGTGTGTGTTCTATGGGACACTCTTAAGTCTATCTCAATCCTCACATTAGCAAAGTGGCAGCTGCCTCTTCAGCTTTCCTGCTCTCTCATTCTCATGGCTGGCCCTTTGTGAGCTGGAGTGGGTGCATGTGGAGATAGATGAATGAGACCTCACACACTCCTAAAACACACATTGACACCGCGCATACACACACTTTGGTAAATAACCCACGATTTCGGTGTTTCTGCAGAGATGAAAACGCGCTAGATTAATACACGGTTTTGGTCAGAGCGACACACGCGCACTTCATGTCGGTAAGGATTCAATCGGACATCTGTGCGTTGCCACCGTGTGGCCGTGGCGGCGGTCCAGTCAATTATTACTGCTCCATGATCACCGGTGGCACGCGCCGCTACTTAAAGCACTTCACAAGTGAAATCATGAAGTCATTAAGCAGATGAAATGAGATCTGGGAGTCAAGTCTTTTCATTTCGTTGTCTGGTTGCCTCTGATTTGGGGGCAGATGCTCTGACTCAACTCGCAGAGACGTGACTATATACACTGTAACGGCACTTGCACGGCACAGGCTGCAACAAACCGCTTGGAGAGGAAGAAGTGACACGCAGCCAAGCCAAGAGACAGTTAGGTGGCAGGGTAGAGCTCGCGTGTAGACTGTAACGTCTTAACCCGTCGAGGGTTAACTCAAATGCTTCGTAGCGAGCTCAAAGGGAGACCTAAGTCCGATCGCTCCGCTTGGTTTTTTATTGCCTCCCAGACTCAGCTAATACAGAAGAACATAAGCACGGTCATGTTCACTCTTCCTCCACAACATTTGAGAGGAAGGAGGCATGATGACTCAGCCTTTCAGTAACTTGTCCTCATTGCAATGGAAGTAGCACATTGTAGCACATTTTTTCACGACCAATCACGGCTCAGCTTCAGAAAACAGGTCAGCCGTGATTGGTCGTTACCTGAGCCCCGAGTAGGTTTGATGTCATTTTCAGTCGACATAAGTGACAAAATGGTCGCCACCTGAGATGGCTAAAAAGGGGTGGTTTTTGCTGCTTAACTCAATTCCACGCAATATTAATCAGAATGCCGTGTTTCAATTAGTGGGCCTGCTGGGAACATATTCTTGAAAAAAATGTTTGGGTTGATTTCCCACTTTAATGCAACATATTTGCTTTGGCGGTTCAGTCTCAATATTTTCACATCTTCTCAAAATGTGCTGAGTTCAAGTCCCTTCACACATGTGAAGATTCTCATTCATTCTGGTTGTTGTATTCTCTTCTCAGGGCATTGACTCATTGCAACCGGACTGTTCTCTTTATAGATGGTTTCTTAACCTTGACATAAACGACTTCCCTCATACTATTACTGCAGTCGGGAGGAATTCAAGTCAGTTTTGTGTTAAGAGGTGCTTCTAATTTAAGCTAACTTATTTAACTTTGTACGCCTCTCAGTATTCAGTGCATTTGTACATTACTGTAAACTACAACCCCAATAATAAACATGCTGTTTAAGTAATATCTCTCTGAGATTGTCAATGAAAGTATCATAGACCGAATTACAATGTCGCACTTGTATCTCTTTACATTTTTGAATGAGCACTAAATATTGTGGTTGCGAGTGATGTGTTCTTTAATTTAGCAAAAATGCTAATTGGATTTCAAACGTTGTCATCAGTGTAGGATAAGTAGTTAAAAAATATCTTTTGGGAATTCCACTTCGCTAAGACGACAATTCAAGCGGAATTTTTTGTCGACAAAGGACCTGATTGTGTTTAAAAAAGGTAAACCATGAAACAATTCAAATAATGGAATTAACAAACAGTCTGATATGTGTGCTGGATTCAGGCACAAAACCTTTTTTATTTTTTTTTAAACCATGCTGCCACACTACAGGGGGACCCCAGGTAATAGTAGTCCCATGTGGGAGCTTGCTGTCATTTTGTCTCTTTACAGACAGTGAAACCATGACATCTGTGGAAATACGCACACAAACAAACACACCTCCTCTTCCTTGAGACTGCCACACTGAAGAAACACCTGACAGCTATTTGTACAATTTTGATCCAAACTCGTGAGCGGCAGAGGACTGTTAACATATATTTATTAATAATACCATGATTGTGGTTGAGCCACCTCACAATGGCTCACTCATCATTACAATGACCGACCAAGTTCACACAACACTTCCATCTGTGTTACCCTGCTGTTTCTCCTTTGCACACATGCCTCAAAAGCCCCAGTGGATATTCATCACCACACGCCCCCACTATCTCCACCCCCCCCATCTCCACTCTGCCTCTAGATATGATTTAAGGGCCCTTTGAATGGAATCTTTTAGTTTTGCACAAGTCTCTCCGCGCGGCGTGTTTTTTTGCTGCTGCTGAGCGACGCGCCACACTCCTCACAGAGCGCCTCTGTTCCTTGGCCCCGGTGACACAAAGAGTACATTGGAAGCATTGCTCCGCAACACGCCGCCGAGCGAACACACGCCACAATAAACGATCCTGTTGTGCGCGTGCGGGGTGCGTGTGCGCGACGAGTGGCCAGACAGAGAAACCAAGCAGTGACCTCCATGACGGAGCCCCGGGGGCCAGACAGGGCTGCCCAGCTGTGCCCCACTGAGCCACCACTCCGCAGCCTCCGCCCCTTCCCTCCTTTTTTTACACTGTAAAATATGTTGAGGCTATAAAATTTCACCCTTTAAATGGGGGTCTCTTTGCCATAAACTTTGGCCTGACATGCCCTGAGGGACGAACCTACTGGCGCACAGAAGCTAAAACATTACATTTGCTTACATACGTTTTGGGGTTTGCTCAAATCTCTGTAGGCCCTACAGACGTTTTTCGGGTTTGGTTAGAGACACTAAAACACTGCATTAATTTGGTTACAAGACATATGGTAGCTGTTAATGTGTGGGGAAGAAGTAAAAAAGCTGGTTGTAAGGAGGCACAAAGATGTTAAAATGCATTGGCTGGACACAAGCACAATGTTCCCCCTGAGCGGCCTCCAATTTATGGATATGTTCAGTTAAACCCCAAATGTCTTTTTTTTCCTTTAGCTAAAGTGATTTTTGCATTCAAGAGACTTCACTTGTATTTATCACAAACTACTGGTATAGTAAAAGAACAATGAGTGATTCTTGAGTGGTACCAAAATTTGTCTTGTGGTCAATTCACTATCAGTGTTAATGTTCAAACTATGCATAATGCTACAGTGGCTTACAAAAATATTAAATATACATTTTACAAAAAAAAAAATCAAATTTAAAACAATTCAAATTTTGTCACACATTGATAGGTACAAGTACTGTTACAAAAACACACACTTTGAACTTGATTCCCAAAAATCACTACAGCAGAAAGTGAATGTATTCAAAAGTCCGATATAGCGCCTCTCTTCACCTCATCCGGAAGTACGTTTCATTTATCCCCCCTCCCTGCCTTGTATGAATTTATTGCTAAACTCAACAGGGGCAGGATGTGTCACAGACCCAGCGCTGGGTAAACATTCCCAGATGAACTTCATCACCACTAACATCAACACACCACGGACAAAATATCCACTTGGGTTTGGGTTAATATTAGTCATGTGTTTTACAGCAGCGAGTGGGTGAGTGGATACCTTGTATGAGTTGCTAGACAATGGAGTGAGAGCACATCCTTACCAGCACTGGTGCCTGCGCCAGTGGTGAGGTCAGCACCCATGAGGCCACCTAAAATGAAAAAAATAAAAAATAAATGGCTGAATGGTTGAACGGGGACATGCGTTACATCTAGTCTGCTTACGCAGCACGACACTCACAGGCACATTAACATTGGTGCATCAAAATATGTATTGCTACCAGAAAAAAAAAAAAAAAAAAAAAACTTCCCTCTCAAACACACTACGCAACTGGACGCTGTCGTCCAAGAAAAATGACACATTATTATTTTTAAGCCATGTGAGGTGGAAGAGTGGGAGGGTTTCAAGACTTGTGCGGTTTGGTGTGGATGCAGCAAGCTCCAAAGCTCATATTTAGTTTTGTGCTGGCATTTCTCGCATCCAGTTGTAATGACAGGGTGAGGGTGTGGGCTGAAGGCTTCAGACCAGTGGGACAGAAAAAGGACTCAGGACAACAATAACAAACCAACAGGCTTGATTTCCTTATGTCACCAGCACGCTGAAGGACTATACTGTACATGGGGCCAGACAACTAGTCCGCTCAACTCAAATCAACCACACAATGAAGTGAGACTAACAATGACAATGAATCGTCCATGACTAAGATGATCAATTTCCTTTCATTGTCTTAAGGATAACGACAGGGGCTGAAGCATTGAGCTGTTCCTCCCATTGATCATTATTGGGGGATGTGAGGTTACTTGTTAGCAGCCGAACTAACGGCTGTTAGAAAACTGCACTTGTTTGTTTATATTCAACCTTCAGTTGCTAGAGCTGCGGCCAACGCGAGTGACAAAATGCACGCTGTGGTTACCAAATTATAATTACTGCTAAGGGTGCTCCATAATGAAAAAAATATGAATCACGATTAATTTGGTAATAATTGAAATCAGGATTTGTCAAACGATCATTTATTTTGTGGTAAAACGTAAAAAATATAAAGCCAAATACATTTCTTTGAAACACTGTAATTATGTAAGTTACTTTTGGATCAAACAAAATGTATAAAATTAGTTATTATAACATTTTTAAAAAGGCGCAAATGTATAAATTCAAGTATGATTTCCTTGTGCAAACAAAGTGATTTGGATATAAATGCATATTAATCATCGTTTATTTTGTTTAATCATGCTGATTTTGTAATCGTGGAGTGGAGTGTAATAATCATAATTGTAATTGCATTTCGATTAATTGCACAGCCCTCATTTCTGCCTTCACATTGGTCAGTGTACACATCAGTCATGTTCCATTGTCATCTACTCGCTTCAATTAACATGTTAAGACTGTGAAACGATGAAAACGAGAGGGAATAAAGCTCTGGACATCCTGTTCACCAAATACCACTTCTTTGCTCACTCCTTTGGAGAGTCTTCGATTACTTTGAAACCACCAACAGGCTGCTGGTGGAACAGCAGGTGGCCAATAAAAAAAAAAACTCTTGACAGTTTAGGCCAAGACACAGATGAGGCGATGCAGTACATTTTTTTCAAAGCATATTGAAATAAAAAAGAACATTTTGTTTGTTCATTTATTGATTTTGTCATAACATTTTTTAATCATTGATTATTAATAATTGTGACTCATTTTGTCTTTATTATGTGCAGCACTTGGTTACAGCTGCATTTCCTTTCTTAAGTGCTTTAGAAATCATTTTAGCAGAGTAGTGAATGTAGCATTGTCTTGGAATTAAACCCGCACCTACATGAAGTCAGCTACGTGAGCAACTACACTACCAGATGGATCAATGAATTGCTGTTAATTTGGATGTGCTATGGAAATGCTCTAAATTGACAGTTTTAGTTGTGTTAGGTGTGCCAGAGATAAACAGAAGGGACAACAAGGTTGACATGCATGTAGGCACTATCTGTGTTACCTGCACTGGGGGGTCTGTGTGTAACTCCGGGAGACATGCTGTTTCTCTGTAGTCCATGGTGTGTCAGCGGTAGCAGGTTGTGGTTTCCAAGGGAGCCACCGGGATGGCTGTAGATGAGATTGTTCTGGTTGCTGACGGGGATGGACACGGGCATGTCGTAGTTGGACGGGGGCATTGCCTGCTGAGAGAAAGAGGCAGGGAGAGACAAGAGGGGCCGGTTTGATTAGATTTGCAAGTTAGCCAGAACAAGAGACAAAACCAGACCACATTGTTAAAAGAAAAAAAAAAAAAAAAGGACACAGTCAAGGGAAATTAGAAAAAACAGAAACGCAGAGGAAGCCAAAATCTTAAATGGAAAAACTAACATCAGACATCCATGCGCAATTGAATAAAACAGACGACAAGACCACAAACCAGTAGCGAGTGGGTGCTTTACGGAAGTACTGCCGAGAAAACAACTGCCACAATAACCCAACGTGTTCTTAATTAAACTGATGGGTTGAAATCTGCAGAGTTACTTTCAAAAGCTAAATCACTTTCTTCATTTGGGGAGAAACAGGTAGTCTAAATAAGTGCATTTTTAGGCCCGGAATTGTGCCCAAGTTTATGACATGTAATAAATAAAAAGACATGACACACACAGCTCTGAAAGGCCAAGTGATCATCTACTCGGTTTTCATCTTTGCGCAAATCTGCAGTGATTTTTGCAAAATTCCTTTTGAGGTGGCAGGGCTTGAGTTGAATCTGAAATGATTCACTTTTCCTTTTCATGGCGCTAACGTAAAGTGTTAGTGGTATTTACTCAGATCAGCGTGCAGCCTCATCAGTAACATGAGAAGCCCGAAGCACCTCGTTTTTTTTTTGTTTTTTTTTTGGGGTGACATTTTTTGTGTCACTTGGCACAAGGGCTTAACCTTGGGAGTGCCCTGGAAGTGGTTGGATTCTGAATGTTAGCTTTAGGAAGTAGAAAATAGGGCTCTAAATTACTGCCATGTGTCTGAGAGCAATATAGGGAGAATCAGCTGGGCTTGTATGGAATATATACTTAGCTGCCTTTTCTAACATCTCCTGGTTACTTTAATTGCTGTTTTACTTTTATTTTACTCATTAATGGAAGAGTGATACATTGGTTGCTTGGAAGGGCTTTGTTGTTTCTGGATCGCTCAAAGATCTGTTCTTCATGTATAACGTGTGAACACATTTATGCACTACAATTACCAAACTCTCAATTAAGGATTTGGCGTATTTTTCAAGGAAAGTTAAGGGCCTTCATTTAGTCGAATAAAATTCAGTTTCAGGAATGTAGCCACCCTGTTTTTAAACAGCTCTTAAAGTGGATCTCATAAGACATGTGCACGCCTCAAAACTGTCATTTAACGGGTGCCATCCTTCCCGCTTTCACTCATCGTCCTCCTTTCCGCTCCCCCCCAGCACCCCCCCCCCACTCTAAAGAGTCCCCTGCAATCCAGAGAGGCCCAGGGCTTGGCAGCCACCCTGACCACACACTGAACTGCCACTTGTGTTGTGCTGAACACTCCCCCACACCGCACCCCAATTCCTACACCAGCAGCGCCGATCCCAAACGCATCTCGCCCAGAAAGCCACGCCGCCTCCAGCTCACCAAAACCACATCTCCCCTCCTTCCATGCAAGGTTTTGTCAGACACTTCTCCTCCAAATGATCTACCATAGAATTACTGTATATTCCCGTGTAACCATTCCAATATGATGCTTTGTGAATGGAGGAAAGGGTCCGCTTAGACAAAGCCACTTTTATTGTGTGCTTTCTAGCAACTGACTCTTCGGTAAAATGGAAAGTACAATCCGTGCTGTATTCAGGTGCATCATCTTTGCAAATGTTACACTCATATGCATGCAGGCTGCAGTTGCTCCTTGAAAAGCAAGGCGTCATGGGGAACAGGTTCACGGTGGGGAAGCCAGTGCGTTTAAACGAGAGAAACGCTGCAATTATGAAGCAAAAATGGCTGCCGGTTGCGGCTGCAGTTACGTCAAATTAGAGGACCTCTCCTCAATAAGCAAAATGTGAGAGCTGTAATCTTTTCCACTCCATGTATACATTGCAATCTGCGGTCGTACTCGCACTCTCACTTTGTGTGTTTAGTCTGGTGGCAAACAATGGCGGTTAGCTGGGTTAGCACAACACCAACCGGCCAGTCAGCATTTTGTTAGCTCGCCGAGGACGCCGGGTGACGTCAAAAGCCCGTACTTACAGGAATCTTATGACTTTTAATCATGTGATCAAACTCCTCGTTAATCTGTTTGTATTTCTCCTCAGTTCGCGGGGTGAGGATGAGAGTGGATTCAAGCTCCGGGCTCTCGCCACCTTTGTTCTCCTTCTTGCTCAAAGCCTGCCGGGTTCCGCAACCAACACGGGACGGGGCGGGGGTGGGGTGGGGGGTTCGGAGGGACGGATGGCGGGGAGACAATGACGGAAACGTGGAGATGAGGACGAAGCAACAAACAGCACAGTGGGAGAGGGGGGAGAGGAAAGAAAGTGGTGAGGAAGACTCGGGGTTTAACAAGAGGTACTTACACACAGTCTCTGTCTGCTGATCATCAGATCTATGTCCTCGTTTATTTTCCTGTATTTGTCCTCGGACTCGGGGCTGTGGCCGACCGAGTCATCTGCGTCGGGGTCGGGGCTGTCACAGCCATTTAGGCCCTTCTTTCTCAACGTCTGTAAACAAAGCAGTGGCACAGCACAGTTGAAGGAAGGGCTGCAGGCTTCAGGAAACCCAGGTGAACACTTTGGAGGGCAAGGGGGGACATGAAGATGAACTCGGAGCTTTAAGGGCACATCCTAACTGACGGTATTCGATACAGTGACCGATTTGCTCATCGTTTTTGGCAGGCCAGTGTCTAGCCTGATGTGAGGATACGCACACAGCAAAGCGTAAGGCAAATAAAAGTCAGGAGAAAATGAATGGACCTGGAATGTTCAGGCAATGATATGATTTGCAATGTCAAACTCTTTGACACTTTTTGGCACTTTTTGTCGCTAAGAAACTCCAGCATTTTACAAATGTGGTAAACAATGTACAGTTACTACCAAAATGATCCCAAACTTGTTTTGTTTGTCTTTTATAGTTCTGTAAAACAAACAATAAAAATGACTTGTAGCAAAAAAAAAAAAAAAAAACAAAAAAAACACAACTTTGGTGCTAAATGCATATTGTACTTGTTCAAATAAGAACATTTTAACATTAGAATCACACACATTTTCAAAGATTTCAAACAATGAGATGCACAGCAAGAACAGAAATAAAGAGAAACAACAATGACCAGTGGGATGTAAAAGGCCACATATACACGATTGAAGGTAGCAGTTTCCATTTTGGCCACCTGGTGGCCACCTGCCCCCATTAGATCCCTAAGAGCTCAGGTCCGCCACTCAAAGAGACCTTGCTTGAGAAAGTCATATTTTATGAGGATATTGTTGACGACCATGATGACCAAAAGTGATTTCAGAAGTAAAATGTGTGTGTGTGTGTGCGTTAACTAGAGCAAGTAGGCTATACGTTAGCTGATACACGTTGAGTTCATTTGCAAAGTGAGACAAAGACCAGACTGCGAGTGAAGAAAGTACAGTAGCTGACAGTTCGAGATTTCATCAAAGGCAGACCCCCTTCTCCCATCCTCACTCCACTCCTAACCACCACCACCACCCACCGCCAGCCTGCCTTGCCTGCCCCCCCCCCTCTTCTCCCCCTGGCTTTAATAAAGAGAGATTAGTCTAGTGGAGGAATATCACGGGCCTGCTTCTGTCTGTGTAGTCATTGCTTCACACTGCGCGCCCCTACTCTCATCTGAGGCTCCATATCAGACAGGCGTAATTAAATTTACTTTAGTACACCCTGTATTTGATGCTGATGAAGTGTGTGTGTGTGTGTGAAGGGAAGGATTGTGTGCTGGTGCGAGTGTGGGTGTATAAAGGAGGAAGGTAGATGCTGAGATAAGTTAATCTCAGTGAACTTCTTCCTCTCATTTGTTTTTCTGTGTTGGCGCTCGCTCACAGAGGATATACGAGTGATGCTAGCTGCTCCATCACGAGCGGCAGCGCCGGTGACAGGGAACGATCTGCCCGCTTAGAAAACAAATAAGGATCCGCTCATCTCTCATGTCAGCACAACAAAGGCCTGTTTGGAGTGTGGTTTTAGTGAACTTAGAGGGCTCCTTTTGTGTGCGTGATTGCTGTTTGATTCCTGAGGCGTCTTGTGGCGAAGCAGCTACTGTATATCAGCGTGTCAACATTCACCGGCTCTCCTCTTTTTCCGAATTCTCACTTGCCCGCTGACGCCCGCCTCCCCCCCGAGAGTGGAAATCTGGAATTCGGAATTTGAAAGCATCTCTCACATCTCTGACAGTCTTCAGGAAATCACAGCAAACAAACGCAAGGAGATCTGACTTCTAACAGAGCAGCCGGGAAACAGGCGCTCTCGCTTCATGTGAGGTGTGTGAGTCAGGAGAACAAAGGGGTTGCAGAGGTTCATCACGCTGTCTTTTTCGGCGAAGGCGTGAGGATGTGAAATTTCCAGTTTTGGTCTGTCTTTGGTGCAGTTGCATTGGGGTGCTGGCGAGGCATCGTATTGAACTGACAAGAGTTGAACTTGTAGCGTTGCTCTGTTCACATGACAAACCAAACTTTACTTCTAAACTTCCACATATTTCCACCAATCCATGATACATCGCAGCAGGGATGGCCATTTTTTTATTTAAAAAAAATAAAAAAAATCTTTGATTGTTGATTGCTCAGAATTCCGTCCATTGTGTGGAATGGATTGTTGATTAAATAAATGACTGGAAGCCACAGAGGCAAAATAGAGTGCACTACTTGGCTGCAACCAGTTGAGGAGCTGACCATTCTGTCTCAATTACTATTTAGTATAAAGAAAAACAAATAATGTTGAGTTATTCAAGGTAACCGCGGCTATGGAAACTCCTCCCGGTAACAACACAAGCATCAAAATAAGAGTTCAGAACACTGCAAATCAGGGGTGGGCAATTGATTTCAGGCCATCTAAATAACTGGAAAGCTTGCTAAGTGCCAATCCACCATGTTCACCTCTTTTTCTTTGATCTGGTATTATAGTCATTCAGAAATACAAATTTAAATACAATTATAAGCCGTCATTAAAATTACATCTTTACACTTTGAATATTCTAGCAATTTTATGCATCCAACTCATATCAACCATTCCTAGCCACTCCCAAATATATAGATAAGTGCGAAGTATAATTCTACTGACATGTGATGTATAATGATATAGTGATGACTTATAATCCGCACGATACGTAAGGTATATGAAACTGTAGATTTCTGTAGAGAATCAGCCCAAATCTCCTTGGCCCTCTTTCCTGCACCGTACAGGAAATAAGGATGTTGCTATCGTTGGGCCAACAGTCATTTTTGATAGAATAGTTGCGAAAACTAAGTTGGCATCACCTCAGACAGAAGTTATAGCTCTTGAAAAGAACAACTTTCGAAATAAAAACATTGCATGTTTTACGTTTTACTTTTATTTTACGTTAGGGCTGCTCAGAGACTTTAGAAAGGCCGGATGTGGCTGCCGGGCCGCACTTTGCCCAGGTCTGCTCTAGTTAGTCAAACGCCCATGCCTAGATCAAATAGACATGCCCATTTTAGGAAAAACAGCGTTGCCCGAGGGAAAAGGAGGCACCCAAAAGGGCTTAAAGAGCGGTGGTCATACAAGGGGGTCGGGGCTCTGCTTGTGTTGGGTGTTGATAGGTCGCAGGGTGTTATATGACTTGGAAGCATGTGGCCCAACCCCCCCGCCGGGCTTAGCTTTCCATCGGGGCTCAGCACTTTGAGGCAGTGCTACGAGGGCGCTATGCCATTCATCCCAGTTATGACCACCTGTCCGCCGACGTCACACCTGTTGCCAAAGGCTGACACACGACCCACCCACCAATCACGACTGGGGCAGTGCACACATCACCATAGAAGGCCCAGCTGTGTTCACACCTCACACCCTAACGTCATTGTATATATTTATACATAGTGCGAGTGAGTGAGCGAACGAGAGAAAGAAGAACTATACTTCTTGGTAGGGGAGGAAAAAAGCTGTTTTTGCTTGCTTGGCTCTTGTGTCTTTCTGCGGCCCCTTTGGAGGCTTGCTCCTAATTAAACTCCTTCTTCATGATGCTCCCTCATGACTCGACTTGTCACAGGGCCTCTGCCAAGCAGGGACGGCATAGACACGGTGGCCTACATACTTAGACACCCGTCTCATCAGTACCCTTCAGCTCTTCACGCAGCGTGAGGAAGGCCTACACGGCAGAATCAGATATTGGCAGTCGATTCAACGGCGGTATGATGTAGTCAGGTTGGAACAAAATTTAGAAGAAGAGCAATTGTTTTTTTCTTTGCACGTCAAGAAACCCAACATGAATTTCCGTGTTGGCATTAGGGATGAGCATTTGACTTAACTTTCATCATTCACTGCTATTGACAAATGTTCTTGTCTTTTCGCTGTCCAGCCATTAAATCCCAGGAATTTATTTGTATTTTTTTCCCAATTTTTTCAAACGTTAGGGTAAAAGAGGGTCCGAAAATGTCTGGCAGTGAATGACTTAACTATGGGAAAAATGAACAATGCATTATTCTCTAAATTTGCATGGGTATAGATAGCTCTTAGCTGACATTATGTAGTTGTGCTTTAGACAACACACCGGTTGAGATTGATTCAACAGCGCGTTTGTCAGCCAACTCGATACTCGATTTTGCCTCAGTTGCTTCAAAACTCAACTGGTAACAATCCGCTCATTAGACTGAATTGTACTTGGAATATGACGACTTGGAATATTCAGCTTTCTTTTGTTTCTGAAGTTCTTTGTATAGCATCTGTCATATTAATGTGTTTTAAATTGTAACAGTTCCTTAGCACAGTCCGGGGTGTGAGTAATAACTCCAAGGACCCTCGCAGGGTATTTGGGTGTGAATTCTGATCGGGCCCCAGGGGGTCTGAAAGGGACAGCTGATGCCCACCAAAGCAGGATCCTTCTGTTCGGCATTCTGCCACCCTTCGCACCCTCTCCAGCCCTCTGATCCGTCGCTCTGTCCCAGTCTGCTTCTCAGTCTGTCTCCCTCTGCTCGACTGTGCAGCCGTCCCCATCATTTTCTGGACTCTCACCACATCTCAACATAAGCAGAGTCAAAACATTGTTGGCTAGATGGGTCCGTCTTTATTTTTGACAGACGTGCGTGTTAACTGTTGGGTTATGTTTGGAAAGCTCTTTATTACTGACCGTCGTCTTGGCAGTGGCTGAAGGGTACGACACATTCAATATTGTGTTTATGGCTATCGCCGACAGACAGGCCAGTTAATGTATCTGAATGTCTTCAAGCCAGCAGCATTGGTGCAACAAGCTCTTACAAAAACAGATGCCAAAACGGGACTTCAGAAAAGACTTTGTCTGCAAAAGTACTTACATGGGTTTTTCCCCAAACAGTTATATTTCATTTTTGCTGGAATACAATAATTGAAACTTCTTCCCCATATGGTTTACCCTGATTGTTTTATTGTAATGCATTATGATAGCTGTGAGTATGGTTTGAAGTGAATAGTCTTACATTCTTTTGAGACATGAAGCTATGTCGGTTATGCACACCTGCCATGGTGACAGAATGTGTGTGTACTGTGGCACTACAATGGCTCCCTATGCCATGTAGTATTTTTCATATCACACATTTTGAAAGTTACACTTTCAGAAAATTTGAAACGATGACAGTATCTTATAATACATTTTTAACTGATTCCAAGTACTTTTCTCTGACTTACATTATACCTAAATAAAAATCAGACGTTATTTAATACACCACTATTTCACCTGGTGTCCAACTGCGGCCCTCGAGGGCCCCTATCCAGCCTGTTTTGGATGTCTCCCTCCTCTAACACAACTGATTCAAACGATCATAATCATTGTCCGGCTTTTCAGAGCTTGCTGATGAGCAGATCATTTGAATCAGGTGTGTTGGAGGAGGGAGGCATCTAACACATGCTGGTTAGGACGAGGACTAGATTTATACACCCCTGATATATATGGTAGGATTTAAAATGTGGTTATATATGTCAGTGCATCACACAGTAGTTCATTCAAACTTCCGTATTCACTCGTGCAGCAATTTGCTCCCACGCCTCTTCTCTGTCCTCCGCTACTGCACCGGTGTTGCTTTTTTTCATGGAATATAATATTATCACTCTTCTCCCGCGTGAGTACCTCTAATTCAAACTTGACATGTTTTAGCTCAGTGGTGAATTGACATAACCGGGCTCCAATGATGGTGTCTTTTTGTTGTAGCCAAAAACTGTTTCAAATCCCTGCCGAACGTCTTGGCAACCTTTTGCAACCATGAACGAACGCTGACGAAAACCCAACATTGGAGCCGTGGGCAAACACTCGCAAACTTTCGCCGCTCAGCGAGGTACGGCCTTTCGTTTTCTCTGATTTTCAGACTTGGTGGTGTTGATAGTGGGGGTGGGAGGGGGTGACATCAGAGAGATCAAGCTGGCTTAGCTTATTGGAAGCAGATGGCACAGCAAAGGCAAAGAAGGCCACAGTTTCATGAAGCGTGGTTTGAACATGCCGGGACCATGTCGAGGAGCATGTCCATGGATAACGCATGGTGCATGGTGTGCACGTGTGAGAGAGCATTTGGGGAGAGATGGCTGATTTTTGTAGGTTAGCCACAAGAAGAGCAACCATCCCCAAATGGCTAAATGTTCAATTTTACAAGGAAGGATAAACGTCATGTGTGCAACTAGACTCCAAACATGATCAAACAATGACATTATGTGACATGCACATGCTAAAATCACCATTAGGAAAAGCCTCCACAGACAAGAGCCCACTCACATACAGACGGTCTTAGCTAGGCTGTATGCAAGCACAATACCAGATGGTGCAGTGTTCCCATATGGAAGAGACACACACTGAGCACCAACAATCCAACACGCTTTGCTACAGCAGCATCCAAGCCCAGTGAACAAAGTGGTCATTCAGACAAGTCACCACACTGTATAATTACCCAGATAGACATTACGAGACAATACCAGCTCAGATAAGTGGATAAAGAGGGCACTTATGTCTACACCCTGAGTCTACCATTTTTTATTCTCTCTACACCCCCCCCCCCCCCCCGGCCCGTTGCATAGCATAGTCTCTATTCTAAACTACAGACATGATAATGTGTCTACATTGACTTCAGATTCATAATTCATGAGGACTTCGTTTAGCTCCAAACATGACATATCAATTCTAAATGGAAATATTAAAACACGGAGTCCTTTAAAACAACCGCCCCATGTCTTCTTTTTTTTTTTTTTTTTTTTTTCTTGCGCTGCCCACCAATCATGACTTATCGTCTTTTGTCACTTGGTCGCTTATCGCGTGGCTCCACAGCAGGAAGAGGGAGCCTGAGGGAGGCCTTGAGTAACAATGACCAGCTGCTTGACCTCTGTAATGTGACCTTGGATTTCCAAACCCTGCCCAAAGCTGCAATTATGGCGAGGAGGGAAGGGGGGCATGGGCGGCGGCAGAGGAGGGGGCGGAGGGCACGGAAGCTCTGGGGCCGGGCGGAGGGAATGCCACTTTTAAAAATAGATCATTATTTCAAATTTTCCACAAATAGTTTCAAAGAACAAGGCATCATTTCATCTTAATGGCTGGCGTGAATTGTTTTGGGCCGTATAGTGGAAAAGCCTTGCCTGGCAGCCTTGGCAGCGTGGCCTCAGAAGTGGCCTGACTCTCCACACCACAGGGACCACATATTGGCACATTTCAAACGGTCTATTTTTAAAAGCTACTTTTGTTGTCGTGCGCCTACCTCAGACTTCCGCTGCAACATATTGACCTTAAAAAACACCCCCCGAGAGAGATCCAAACCAGTCGTAAGTTTAACGTCTGAGGTTCTGCTTTTCTGGACAGTGGCTGTCTGATTTGGGGCGAAAAGGCTGAGCTTGTAGATCAAGTACATTATCTGCCTTCCTGTTTTTAGCCTCTCATATGAAATTAAAAGAGGCATAGTGTATAGTCTGTTAAACGGGAACTCACTAAAGTTCTCCTCTCATGTCTGGGACAAGCAGATGTGGTCTGATGTGCCAGCCTTGATAACGCTTGGAGGCCGGTCATAGGTCAATTTCTCAATAACATCATTTTAAACACACAGACAAAGAGGGTCTCAGCATTACTTGTGAAAGGGGTACATGTTTTTCTCTATTATGTATGAATTTTAACAAACAACAAGACAGGAAGCCACTGTTTGGTTAAGCGTGGGGAGTGGGGGAGCCAAGTGAATTAAATAACAGGCGTCTTTATTCAACGGATCAAATGTTTATAGGCACCGCGGGGTCTTGGGCCGATGGTGTCATGCATGTGGTTGATGAGAGCAATTATTCATGCTGGATGATCAGAGGAAAAAAGAAAGGGGGAGATGAGGACCGAATGAATAGCATGAAGCGCTGCTTGCTTACTCACTCTTCTGTTTGAAAAACAACCCCCCACACCAACACTCAAAAGGGGGGGGGAGAAAGTCCTCCCAGCAAAGACCGCCAGCTACTAACTATTTTTAGCCTCACCACAAACTATTTTTAAAATCCCTTTTTTTTATATCCTTTTATACAAAGGCATCTATTAGAAAAGAGGTCACATACAGTGAAACGTAAGCGATAGCGATTGCTGTGCTGACTATGTGACAAAATTAAGCAGTCATTTAGAAAGTGAAGCTCTTAAAGCACAGTCAAAGAAAAACATCCAGTGTCGGTACTAAATAAGTAATTTGTAAGTAAAAATGATCGCAAACGTGGCGCCCCAATGTGGAGCAAGGAGGACAAAGCTGGTGAAGACAGGAAGAAGGGAAGGAAACACAGCTGCATGACACATGGAAGAGGTTTTGCACGTATACAGTAGCCTGTTTGCTTTTCCACCAACTCATCAGCTTACTTACAGCTGCCACTGTTGTTAACACAGAGCCTAAGAAAACAAGTGGAACCTCTAAAGTCGGACGTCCCGGCTATTTGGGAAACATTTCAGGAAATGTACATCGCGAAAGCTGCACCAAAAAAATTGTTCCAACCATCAAGCAAGTCGTCCGTGTACCTCGCACGACTTCAGTGAGCATCTAAAGGATTGAGTCCACATGTGTTATGTCTTTGGCTTTTTTGTGCTTTTGTGATACTACTGCTGGAGTGATGGAAAAGATAAAACATGTGAGGAAAAGTGCAGAGTGGCACACCCCTTTCTGCCCAAATTGCGATGCGTTTTAATAATAAAATAAAAGATGAACAGAATATAATTGAAATGAGATTTTGGTTTCCTATCTGAAGAGACTCACCACCCAGACGTGAGACTGTCTTGCTTTTGTATCAAAGTAAAGGGTACGTTCAAAGTTTTACTGTTTCTATTTGCTTGTACAATTTAGAACATCAAAATGTTACGAAAACATTGCCTGTCCAGTTAACTCATTCACTGCCAGATATTTTCAGACCCCCTTTAACCCTAACGTTTGAAAAAAAAAAAATAAATAAATATAGATACATTCCTGGGATTGAATGGCTCTGACTCTGACTCTGAAAAGACAAGTAAATCCGTCAATGGCAGTGAATGCGTTAATAAAGAACTCATGCTGACTTGATGTATCCCAACGATTATCCAGGTTTGCCATCGGCTATACCTTGAGCAAATTTGTAATTTCTTAATCTTACCAATGTCATAATTGACTTAGGCAGCCAAAGCAGCTTCAGACCTTAATCCTCACCTCAGCGGGAAAAACATGTCGTGTCGCCCGTCTCTGCGCCACGAGCAAACACTGAAGCACTGTCGCCATGGCGACCACGCCCCATATTGCCACCCCATACCCCTCAAAATCTTTAAAAGTCTATGCGGGGTCACTGCGGACAACCGTGGGGGCATAAGATATGATTCCATTAATTCCATTCGAGGCAGACACATGTTAAAGTCGTGGAGGATAAATTAGCGTCGCTGCTCAAGCTGCCACGATTACACAGCTTTTTGAGAGCCATGAGAAGAAGTCATTCAGAGAGCTGATCAACACTGAAACTCCTTAAGGCTAATGTTCTCCACGGTGTTTAGAAACCAAACAAGCACACAGAATAGCACACATGCTGGAAAATATTTTCGAAGGCGCGAGGCAGAAGATGAGCACACTGCTACTTCTGAGAGGGAGATCACATGTCCTGCTACTGATTTGCTGAAGAGAGTTAATGTACATTTACTGTATACAGTATAGAATTGCTGCTAATGAAATATACCTGTAAATTCCCTATCCACATCTGCTGCAAAATCTAGTGAGCGCCTTCACAAATGAAATAAAGCTCATGTTTGATTGACTCCGTCACAAAGGTATTTATTTAACACGTGTATAAGGTGGTTGTAAAAGGTTGCGTAGAATCGCATTGCTCTCATGGAGCTTACTAATAAGGTCACAATGCTACAATCAACATGGATTTGAGCACTGTGTATCGAGATGGAATTTTTGACACCGTTTCAGTGCGCAGGGGTGCCTAATGAACTGTCCGACGAGTGTTTTTAATGGCTCCTCGTCGTATTTACAAGGCGATGTCTTTGTTCTTTTAATTTCCTTGTAGACATACTTTCCTGCTACTTTAGCGCCTTCCGCAGTCGACCGTCCCCGCACTGGCCCGGGTAAACACCTGTGCCTCGCACACATCTTGGCACATCGGTGAAACATACGCCGGGTGAAACATGGCCAGGGAGCTTTGCTGAATCTCATTAGCCGAGCGGGTAGTCATTAACAGAATGACCTTTGGAAATAATTACCAGCCTTCCTCCCTCCATCCCTCTTCCCCCTCCCTCCTCCTCTGCTCACACTCATCCATCCCTCTGTCCCACAGCTCCCCACTTCCACCTTTGCAAGGAATACATCCTCCTTGGTGAGCACCGAGGCGGAGAAAAACGAGGCGGGGAGGGAAGCATGCTCTTGCTCCTGCTGCTGTCGAAGATTACGAGGAGAGCTGAACTTTCAGATTAGATTAAGCTGCTGGAATGGGATTGGCTGGCAGCCTGTCTTCTGACAGGTATGGTCAGAAGGCGGCCAGGTCAGCTTAGCGCCACGTGCCATGTGCCACGCCATGTGATGCTTTCACCAATGGTATGAGAGCGGTGCTCTTGCTGAGGTCATCAAAATGCATTCTGCAGGCTTTAAGCCAATTGCCACGATCGTTCACTGAGCCGCCATGCACTACATTAGGTACGGCATTAATGAAATCTATCTATCGATCTACATTTTTATAGCATAACTAACAGTGTAGTATTTTCCCAAACATTCCAACACAGAGAACTAAAATCTCCCCATTGTCAATCAGGGATTTGGCACGCACAAAATGTGTTGCTGGATTTGAAGTGGCAAGCAATTACATTGAGGTACTGCAATCATCAGGAGTAGAACCAAAGGACTTTTTGATATGCTCTTGCAATTAACAACTCCCAAACTCACACAGAATGCCGCCTATGTGACTTGAAAGAGAAGGACAAGCAGAGGTGGATGTATTTCCATGCTTTCCATTTTCTTCTCTGATATCACTCACATGGCCATGAAACTGGCCAGGCAAACACAAGGTTGGGAAACCTGTCTGTTTTATCTGGAGCCAGACTCAGGATTTTACTGCAGACCTGCCAGGAGGACACACTTGGACATCATCTGACTGAGGAGCTGCCGCTGCCTTTCCTTGAGTTTACAGTTTGAGGCATGTGTTTTAATCCAAAGTGTGCAAATTAAAGGTGTATGAGATGGTTGCAAGGGGCTTGGAAGTATTAAATACATGGACCTCTTTAAAGTCGAAATGCCCCTGCGATTGTGCAACTCAGAATTTGGAAAAAGTAATCGGAAATCTCAAGTTCAAAATCTCATCATGCATGATCATCATGTGAGACGTCCGCATAACAGGCAAGACCTCCCGAGACTTTAGTTGATTTAGCGTCAAGGGATTACCTCTTTGTTTTTATTTTCTTTGACTTTTTACGACATTGGTCAGAAACGAGGGAGTTTTGCAAAACCACATTTTCCATCTCATTTGAGCCGATTATGTTCAACCTTAAAGGTGTCACGGAAAGTACATTTCATGTGATTTTGTTGTGGAAATGTATGAGCATGCGCCCATTTGTAAGGGTTTTTTTTATGGATCACTCATGTAGTTGACCCAAACATCGGGTCAACCTACTGGAAAATCCTCTCATGACTTGAGATGTAGCATGTTCAATGGATTTAAAAAAAACACACACACACACACACACACACACACACACACAAAAAGCCCTGAAGCCTCTTGTAAACATACAGTAGCTGCAGAGGCTGTGTAATACTCTCAGTGGCACTCTCTCAACAACGCTAATTATCAACCAAAGACATGCTAATTACATAGAGTTTTATTGCTAATGTAGCGGGCCTCGACACCGACCGCCCACGCTGAGTTCTGCTCCCATACCTCTGCCTCGCCTTCCTCCCACTACACCTCCAGGCGCAGCAGCATCAGAGGGAGAAGGAAGCCTTTCTGCATACTTCTGAAGGCAAACGTGCTTTACAAATTCGGAACAAGACATCACGCATTTAAAGCCATATTTTAGCGTTACACTTCCTCCGTGCGCAAACCTCGATTTTAGAGGACATTGCTAGAATTTACCTTTCCAACTAATGTTGACCCTTTTTGTCATCAACACAAAATACGCTTAGCCTTCCCCCTGACCCAGCAACCCGCCCACGTTCATGAACCTTGACCAAGCTTAGCAGCGGCACACAAGGCTCCACTCGAGGGTCCCGACCCGCGTTCACCTCCCCCTCCTCCGCCCCTCCGACTCGTTGCGCCCTGCTTGCGTCCGCGCTAAACGTGCCTGTGTCGGCCCTGTGGCCAATCCCGTTAGCACGCAGAGGCCTCATCGCATCGATCTGGAGCGCAGACCTCTGGGGGTCTCTGTGCTGGTAGCGCTCTGCAGCTCTATCCCTGCACCCCCATTAGGCTCTCCAACATTGTTCCTGACATGGCTGTTTATATGTTACCCATCCTCGGCTCAATAAAGGAGACACGGTTACAGAGAGCATCAAAGTGGCGATGTACCATCATAAACACTTATTCAAACAGTGGGGTCACATGAACTACAGTGACTGAAGGGCTCTTTTTGCATAAAGAACACTAGCCTTAATGGACAAATGGGCTAATGTATATAACGCATGACCGGTTCAAATGTGATTTTACAAGGATGTTTAGCAAAGAATTACAATTCATATGCAGTACATTTGTGATCATCGGACTGTAACATAGGCACGGATGAAGAATTCCATTGCATGTACTAGGCTATTTAGTTTTTCAGAAAAGCTTCACACTGACACTGTGAATGGTGAACATTCAAATATGTAACATGTGGATGCTTCGGAATAAAATGCCCAGTGTGTTCTCTTTTGTTTGAATGATCAAGATCAGCCCTTATGCTAACTGTTGTACCACCTAAGGTATGAGCTACCTTAACACATTTGACGGCAACGAATACGAAGCAGAGCAAATAGTAACGAGAGCAAACTACTGTGAAGATTGCAGCCCGGCCACTATTTCAATGTCTATCAAAGGATGTCTATCATTGGAATAATGCAATGCCAATTCTCTTCCACAACAGACGGCATTCGATGCGAATGTGCAAACTGAAAAGGTTCGCCGTGAGGGGCAGATTGCCATCTGGAGAAGCAGGGATACTCCCGGTGGACCTGTCCACCCGTGTTTGGGCATCGAGCCCAGCAACACCCATATGAAGAGATAAAAACATGTCCCACGCTGCGGGCTCCTGTATTAGGCTGGCCAGCCTGATCCATAGGTGCGTGTGGGCCTTGACTATTCATTCATTACATCTCATTGGGCTCCAGTACATCTTGTCGTCTTAAATTCTGAGCCAACAATTTCAGACTGGTGTACATAATTTGTCATCAGGTAGAACAAATAAATTCAAATGATGGCTTAATAAGGTGCCTGTTAATTAAATGCCGAGTGTGGGTAACAAATTAGCTAAAAAATAAGTATGATAACAAGTGCTCCTTTGATTCAAGTACATTAATTACTAAAATTTGTTGAAATTGAAATGTGATCAATGCCGTCACTTTAGTCAAAAATAGAATGTATTCTTCTAGTGCAGTTTGATCAGCATGCATGGCACGAGAGGTTATGCGTGCGTGTGCACAAGAGAAAGGGATCAACTCTGCCCACACGGTTGGTCAGAACTTCGGTGCGATTGTTGCATAACAGGTTCATGTCGAGAGCTTAAGGATCTTGTAAAGCACCGGCGTCATTTGCTGTTTTATCTGCCTCTCACAAGCTGCTCTGACACCGATGTTTACAGTTGTTGGCAGCCACGTTAGCGACATGTGTCCGCTGTTTGAGAGCCGTCTCCAGTACAGCTAAGTTACGATTGGTTTAGAAAGTGACGTTTATTATCGATGGTTGCCACGGTACAAAGAGTGACACATTTTTCTGCCTCAATTACTTTTGATATGGATGCCAAGACAGTACAAATGAGTACAGATGAACAGAATAGCAAGTATCCGCATATAAGTGACAGCCACTGAAATGCATTGAAAAATAAAATACTTTTTTTTTTAAAGAAACCTAAAACATGCGTTTCACAGATTAATTGGTGAGGGGGTTCCAATTTGAAATGAATATATACATGAAAAAAATATTCAAAATACAAATCAGATGAATACGCAGGAGCCAAACTGTGAGCATGCAGTGCTCCACTGTGTGTAGGCTACCATGTTTTTTTAAAAAAATTTTAATGCATATTAAATTAAATTCAACTTCATTGCCATCACGGCGAAATATGGATTAGCAGACTCAAAGAAGCAATTAACTGCATTTAATATAGCATCTGGGAATGGCAAAATATGAAGTATGAATAATAATGATAATAATAATGGGCACTTTAACATTGATGTAAAGATTAAAACAATTAACATGCTTAAGACAGTTTGCTTTAGACAATTTGAACTGTATCTTAAAGGACAAGTATTGAAAAAAAAACTGGTTATATAAAGGGGTGAAAAAGGAAATATCACTTAAATTGACCATTAAAGGTGGGTAAAATGTTAGCTAACCATCTATAAATACTGTAAAACAAAAACAAAAGCATGGATTAGGCCAAAGTAGACACTAGAAGAACGGTTTCATTGTAACCGCCCAAAAAAGTGTAATGGAAAAGCGACCACACAGGGTGGACACTGTCTTGGGGTAGAACCGCTACAATGGAAAAGGGCCATAGGTTTAATCCCAGCTCGGATCCCTCGATGGCATCCAGCAACAAAATGATAAAACTCACTTCACTCACATTAATTTACTGATAGTATAGCATACTATATTCAGTCTGATTGTTTAGAAGGAAGTCATCAATTTAACAGTACACCATGCCAAATAATAAAGGGATTATTTTAAGAGTTAACTAGTTTAAATATAATTACAGCATTACCAGTAATTGACATTTTCCCATATTTTTGGGCGCCCTCTGGAGGCCATCGCACCCTTAGCGTTTGCCAATATTGGCTAATGAGCTAGCGGACTCGACAGGGTCAAGGCACCCATTGCAGCTTGCAAAGTATAATCGTTTTCTCTAAACCACACCGTGCTGAACTAAACTACTGCACCACTTGTTAAGACAGGCACTTTACCATTTATGTAACTACACTTTTGTTTCTTTTTAAATTAGGAACACGTAGAACTTGACATACAATTTTTCCTTTCAGTGTTGAGTGTGAAGACAAAAAGAGAAGTAATGAGTCACAACCATCTGGTGTGTTTGCGCGTTTCCGTGCATGATTCAGTGCATTCGGGCGCATGTGCATTTGTGTCGACTTGCGACTCACCTCCACAATGTCAGAGTTGGTCCTACTCTCATGAGGCTCGTTGTACTCTGTGTATTTGAGTAGGACCTTGTCCATGTCTGTGCTGGCGTACTGGAACAGCTTGTTGGTGCTGTTGAAGATGATCAGGGCGATCTCGCAGTCGCACAGCACACTCAGCTCGTAGGCTTTCTTCATGAGGCCAAACTTTCGCTTTGTAAATGTCACCTGGGAGAAAGAAGAAGATAATGATTAGCCTTGGGGGATTAGAAACGTTTCTGTTCACAAATGCGTAAGGACAGAGAGCAATCCTTGTGATGAAATCAACATTTTTGGCTTTGTGGTCATCATTTAATTATAATACAAAAAAAAAAAAAAAAAACCCTGGCCAGGACATGCACGCCGCAAAAAGGAACCTGAAACATTTGTGATCATTTTATCATTCAACTTGAAAGTGCATTCAAGGAAAACAGAAATCCGTTGAAGTTTGAACAGCCCCCGACCGATACAGTCCAACCACTATACCAGGAAAAAGAAAAAAAAAAGCTGCATTTTAAGGAACTGAAAATACTCTTCTCTCGGAAAAATAACGGCCAAGAAGATCCGTTAATGTTTGTACATCAAAGTAGGCAAAGGGACTTATGACAGATTGAAATGTCCCTTTTTAAAATGCTCGCTCCTTCTGTGCTATTAAAAGAAATACAGATACTGACGACTATCCTTAGTCAAAAATAAAAAGTTAGTGTTGCCCAAGTAACTACCTTCTAATAAAAATAGCACCTACTCATAGTAATACCAGACCCTTCAAAAAGAACTCAAACGAAATATTTTGTGGTGGGTTTTTTCTTGGTTTGTTTGTGGTGTTTTTGCATGAGGCAGAAGCATCAAAAGTAGTCACTTTTTTTTTTTTAATAGAACAGTGTATATTCCTCGATTGCTTGGTTCGAACTAGAGCAGCAAAAGTGAGCTGCACCTGCTCGCACTTTCTTTGAAATATAGACAAGAAATATAAGTCCTGCTATTCCGAGGGCCCATCTCTGTGTGGTTACTGATGTTTTATTCTGTGGCGTTGTATTGTTATGTACATTGGAAATTTGCTCAGACAAAGTTTTTTTTTTTTTTTTTTAATGAGAAACATTGCATCAGAGCTGTGCTCAGCTGGCATTATCTACCGCATATTTGTCTATTCTCTTCAACGAGTGCCAAAAAATACAGAATTGAAACCTCCCAACTTTCAGTGAATCATGCTTTGAATACAATAATAAAGACGTGAAGTGAAGTCTTTCAAGAGAAAAGGATCACGCTGCCCTTCACACTTTGAAAGCTGAAAGAGGAGCTGGGAATGACTGGATATTGATGGATAGTTTTGTATTACATGCAAGCACGTCTCCCAGGATGCACCAAGGAAACTGAATCCATCCCTCACCTCCACCCTTTCCTTCCCTCTCCCCCTACGTTGAGTTGGTAACCTTGCATGAATTGCTCCATCCTTAAAGCTTGATTCCCTCCAAAAGACTTTCTTGCCCATTTGGAGCTACCTCCGTAAATCCTGTCGCTGTACCATTCAACGATGACGGAAGGAGAAACCGCTCTCATGGGCTCCCAAATACCACGCTGACATTTACACAATCAGACTTAAATGTGAAACAAATAAAAACAGCGACAGTAAGATTAATTGTAACGTCCCAAAACCCCTGTGGGGCATACTACAACACAAATGAGAAGACATGTAGGACATGAGGTCAAAGCTGGCTATGTCAGAACAGGACTTGGGAGTGTTGTCTTCCAAGGGACACGCGCCGGAGACAGTTAGCGGCCAACTGAGCTCTGTTATCACTCAGACACTCACTCTACTGGAGCCATTAGCGTTTTAAAAGGTGGCACCTGGCCTGCAGTGGGCTGACTGTGAGGAGCACATGCCCAGCGATAATAGAGGGACAATCCACCTGCTGGCTCTGATTGGTGTTCCCATCACATTGTATTTAAAAATTGTCTTTCTCTACTGAAATGAAAGGAAATTCCATTACCGGTACTGTAATCCATTCCAGCCTACCCAGCAGATCCCTACATATTTTTGTATTGTTTTTTTTTTTTTTTATTAAGAAAATAACACTTTATACTATTGTACTGTATAAAACTATATAGTAATAATATCATTTAATGTACCAACAGAAATTTGTGCATGACGATTAATTTATCGACTGTGAGGCCTTTTCTGATGTACCATCCAGAGACAGTATAATACAGACATATGGATATAAATGTAGACGTTCACTACGCTTAGAAAGCCGCAGTAATATTAGTCATTTTTCGCAAAAGATAATGAAAATTTGCCTGTGAGTATCGCTCTATTGTCTGTCTACGTGTATTACATGCATTACCGTTAGTGTTCAAATAGCCATTGATTAAAGGTTTTTAACATTATGATAAAGATGCTATCAGTTAGCCATTGTATGGCGTTTTGTATTATTTGTTAGCATTAAGCTAAGCAGTGTTTACAACGTGAATAAGCAGTAATTATCTTCATTTTAGGTTTTTTTTTAGCAGTAAACTTCAACTGGGAGTGGCATTAAACAGCTCGAAGCCTGTTTATCAAGAATTGTTCGCTATTTGCCAAAGTGCTGCTTGTTGTGATGAGAGGTGAATTTCTGTTCCAGCGTGACTGCCCCAGTGCCAAAAGCAAGATCCATATAGGCACCATTGTATGAGTTTGGTGTTGAAAAACATGACATCAACTCCAAACACAAATTCGATGATTAAGAGCAGAGTTTATGCGCTAGGACAGTTCCCTCTTTAACACACAGTTGTTCTGCTCAATAACTGGCCCAAAAGAATGATACAATTTTAAATAAACTCCTCCCAGTAGTGTGAGTCTCTTCTTGCGACATTACTGCTTCAATTGTTCTTAATCTCCATTAGATGTAATGGCCAATTCTCCCAATACTTTTGTACATGAAGGTTTTTCAGATCATTCCAAAACGTTTTTTATCACTATCCAGGAGGCGAATGAGTGTGATTACGTAAAGCCCAAACTGACCAAACAATAACACCTAGTTGAATTTCACACCACACCCACACATCTCAATGTGACACATACAGTACAACCTGCTGTATAGCATACATCCACGCAAACACGCATATTTGTACATGCTTGGTCGAACAACCACCCTTGTGCATGAACTTCATGTGGGATGTACTAATTGGTGCTGGATCTCAAGTTTTTGTCTCAGTACAACTTGGGCTAACTTCACTGTGACTCCATTGCTTGTAAATGTGATCGTTTTAGATCATAAACATTCATGCTTGGTGTGTTGTGTGTAAAATTTGCTCATCCTGACATCATTGAAACTGTAAACTAGGCACTACTCAGCACTTTCAGTGGTTTGAAACAGAAGCAATGCGATGAAGGGTTGCTCGATTGAGTAATCCTGGATGACTAGCTAATGCGCTGTTTGAAAAATGCTATTCTGCATGTCGCCAATAAGTCATTGCATGTAAAGCACACTCATTGGCTAAAATGAATGTTAATGTTTCACATATACTCTTAACCCCTACATTTACACAGGGATGAATTAATGTGATCCAATATGGTAAGTGACTTTTCTTGACATATTTTATAATATATTAATGGTTGGAGTTGTATACAGTGTAGTTGTTGTAGCTCTCAATAAAATGTACCAGGATAGAGCTCCGTTAAACTTCTGTAAGGGGCACTAGAGACCCATTTTTTGTAATTGTCTACTTTTCGATGTGTGTGCAAAGTTTGGTGAGTTTTCGTGCATGTTTAGGCCCTCAAAATGCGATTCATTTCAGGGAATCATAATAACAATAATAATAATAATTTCTACATGAACAATGGGGGCCTCACAGGGCACGAATAATTAACGTATTGTTAGACTGTTAATCTTTATGACAGTGTCACTCAAAAGTTGATCTTTGTAAAGGAAGACTTTTTGATGACAACTCTCATACTGGATCTCATTAGATTTTGCAGGTGTACCCAATGGTGATTGTGTAAATATCACTGTAAAACGATTTTTTTTTAGTGGCTTGCTTTATTAAATTTCTTGTTAAGTCCTTTCATCTTCTTCCTGTCATCTTTATTCATGTACGTATGCTTGCCTGTGAAACCGCAATTATATGCGCGTCCCAGTCAAATGAGCAGAGATTTGCTCTGCATAAAATGACATGTCACATTTCCGCTGGCAAACGAGGAGCGAGGCGGCCCGGGATAAACAGAGAAGAAGGAGAGGCGGCGGCAGATTCCACGCCACATGGGTGAGAGGGGAGACAGAGGGAAGAGAGCAAAAGGGGGCGGCGGGGTGAGAGGGAGGGGGGCGGACGCACAGGAAGCACATTTGTATGCATTTCCTCTCATAACAGGAAGAGGCCAGTGGCTTCCCCTTCACAATGGCTTCGCTTCTGCTTCCCACCTCCCGCCTGCTTCCCTGGGGGAGGCATAGGAGGAGTGGAGAGACAGGCACCTAAAACTACTTGTTAGCAAACCAAACATGGCGCGCACCCCCCCCCCCACCACCACCCCCACACACACACACATCCATGTCAGTCGGTTTTAGTTTTGTCCTGAGACAAACACTTCTTCCATTGTCAGGGGCCAGGCAGGAAGACACTGGCTTACGCAAAAGGAATACAAGGAGTGCAGGACCTGCTTCTGAACTCTGCTTCACAGCCAAGGAAACAGTTAAGGGGGCTACCCTGACAAAAGGTGCTTTGTCCCTCCTATAATATATGCTGTGCTCTTCGCTCTCTTCAAAACGCCACTTATCGTCATTTTCAATGCAAGAGGCACTAGATAGGAGATGTTTTTCCCTTTCATTCAAAGTCTGCATCAAGATGCGCTGAATGAGGCACCCATGTTGAGTATTTAAAAGCTAACGCGTGCATTATGGCAAATCTTGAAATACTGCAGAAATATTCTTGAAAAAGTTTGAAATTATAATACCACGCAGCAAGATAATGGCTGGGTAAGTTCCTCCTGTCAATATTCTTGTTGATGTTGAAAAGCCACAAATGGAAAAAAACGAAAAAAGTCGCATTACGAGAGCCCAAGCTAGTAACCATCACGACAAAAATATCTTGTCATTTGCTGTAAACATTTACCAGCGCCATAGCTGAAATGCATTTTGAATTCTATACAGACCAGTTTTCCACATCTGCTGCAAGAACGTGAGATTAATTATAATACTCACACATTCAACTTCATATCAAACCACCGCTCAGGAATAAGGTGTGACTGGGGAAAATGAAGCACAGGGAAGAAGACGTACAGTAAAAGAGGCGAAAAAGTTGAGCAGTCCAAAGAGGAGCAAAACAATGAGGTGAGATCTTGGTGAGCACTTTACAGGTGAGGTCATGCGGTGCCGAGCAGATGACAGAGCCAAGGTGACACTCACAAAAGGGAAGGTGGTAGGTGAGAATGAGGGAAATAAAGAGGTGACGAGGAGATACCCTGCGGGCCTCATTATTTCCCTGCTGTTAATTTCACCGGCACTTGTTCTCACCCTGGCACCACTGATTGGATTAAGGCTTTGTCATAGGAACAAACAATTTTTTTTCCACACGCCCAAAAGCATCACTTTGCGTCTTCCATGTGTTGTTTGGGGGTTGAAAGCTGGGAGATGGAGTTATTTCACTTCCTGACACTGATGACCTGCTCCATCTTTAACCTTTGGCCTTGCATCCTCCTTGGAACCCTAATGTCTCCATCCCAACACACACACAGACACAACGACACACACATGAATGTACAAACAAGTCGCCCTGAATTTAGCCCTCCAAGCACACTGGAGAGGCAACACTAATTAAGGCCAATTGCAGTAAATGACTTGCTCCCCAGACTAGCTCTACAGAGATAGATGGTGCTGTTTATACTTTGTACATCCACCAACAACAACATTAGAACGATTCAATATAAGATTCTGCCTTTACAAAAATATTCCGATTTGATTGACACCGTCAGAGAGGTTTTAACATTCTTGTGGCTGCAGGGACAGAGCGAGACAGAGCTGTTTTCAAACATTTTTCACGTTCTTCTTTTTTTTTTTCCTCTTTTTTTTTTTTTTTTTTTTTTAACTCGACACGGCCAGAAAACTTGTTACTGTTCTTGTATTGGATATAAGTAATTTGGCAAGTGGTCACAATGTTGGCCGGTCGTTTTTACAAGCCGGCTCCTTAACGAACGAATTAAATTCACCATCGTTCAAAGTGTCGAATTGAATTATTTGCAATGTGTCAAATCTACACACACCTGTGCCTGTATATTGCATGCGTGCGTCTGCTTTTCGTATGCAGTCCATGAGGGATTCTTTTATGTGCCTGAGGCAGGGAGAGGGTCTGAGTGTTCAGGGGGCTCCGAGCCAGGCCTCACACACTGCTGTCCACTGTCCAGAGCTTTGGGCAGCCAGTCAACAACAGGGAGGCCTGGCCCTTCTGCCATGGCCCTGGGGAAGTGTTTGGGGGGCCTGGGGTGGCAACTCAAAGTGGCCGCCCAGGGAGATACGGGCCCTGTGCCCATAGCCGTGCTCCCTCTGCCGCAGTGCGAGTAGGGAAGCGCTGTAGGTGGCATGGTGGTGATGACATCCAAGCAGATATTTTTTTGCCCCTACATCATAAGGTCGGAGCATAAAGGTGCAAAGAGTCAGAGGGGAAATGTTCAATTAGGAGTCTTTGACATGTGTGCTGTGCTGCGTACGGCTTTCAGAATCCCGTGCACTTATACATGACCGTATAATGTGCAAGTACAGTATTTCTCCATATTCCGTGACACTTATCTCCCTGTACATTTTAGAGTTCGTTTTAAGATTTTATTTGTCTTGAAATGGTCTCGCCCCGCCTTACCTCTCTGAGCTCCTCCACCCACACATACATGCCCTCTCTTGTCCATCTTTAAAACTCTCTTAAAAAACACTTTTATTCTTTTGCTCTCGACTCAGCATGAGACTCTGCATTGTTTCATTGTGTTTACTATTTGTATGTTATTAATTTATTGCTTTGTGTTTTTATTCGTCGGATTTTTGTCTTTATGTACGGCACCCTGTATTCTCTATAAATTAAGTTGAGTGGGTTGAGTTATCTTCATAAGAATCACAGAAGTGCTGGAGCACACTCAGCTTGACTCTGGGCAACAGGCAGTGCACCTCCATTTCTCAGGGGTTCAAAAGTCTTTGGAATAGGGACTCAAAAGGTACAATCCATTCTCTCATTCTAAAGACTGCAATTGATATCAAGTATGTTGTCCAAATATTTGATTGATTGATTGCACCCTGTGAAATTTAAATGGAATTAAATTGATCTTCATGAATGAGACCCGTTCCTTTTAAATGACTGAAAAGAATGAAAGTATGTGAATATTGTGAAGTTGAAAGCAGCTCTATATAAACTCTTCTTGAGTTTATTTGGCTTGGGTAAGGGGTGGCGTTTTCTCAAAAAGGAAGTGAAAATATGCAAAATTCAACTTCTGTTTTTTTTCCCCTTTTAAGAAGAAGGTTGGAGTTTCTGGTCTGTCTTGTGATGCTGTCTAACGCAGTGATGTCATTCATGCATACCATATATAGGAATACACTAAACACAATGTGCTCCACTGATCATGTGACGCATCCGGCACGATTTCATGACATCATTTAATCACGCCTTATTTATCATTTTGGAGATCCAAACAACTAAATCCAGTGGTTTATTGACTCTCCTTTCCCTGAACCCTTTCTCCTCTGCCTCTCAGTTTCTCTCTCCCCCTGTAAGTAAAGCCCGGATATCTCAGGCATCGATTCCCCTCAGGTGTCCTTCCTGTCTCCCTCTTTCCCTCCTTATCCTCAGGAGCCGGATGGCCTGGTGCATGAGGCGGGCTCAGTCTAAGGTGAGAGAAGGGCTGAGATAACAGCGAGAAGGAAGCCAGGGTGCTGCTGCAACACGATAGCTCAAGTCCTCGTTGGGAACTCAGTGACCTCTCTCGCTGCTTCGGTCGCTCGATGACGATGACAAAGTGACGCTCCTCGCTGCTTCGCCACCTTTTCCAAAGAGTGGATGCTGTGTCACAACCAGCGGAATTACTAGAAGTGTCTTTTTTTTTTTTTTTTATCTCAGGTGCACCCACTTTCTCATAGCCATGTGTTAGTTGGAATCACATTCATAGAGACAAGTCATGACGCAGGTCAAAAGGACACCTCCAGCATTGACGAATAGATTCCACGAGCCATTTTATTTTTACACAGAGTGACTCTTCAGATGACTGAGATACAGAGAAGAACGGAAGAAAGCGTTACTGTGTCAGACTTATGTCGGAGAATTAAGAAAGGCTTGAAGCTGGTCAGAATGTGTGTGTTTTTGACCTGTGATCCAGGGGCCACGCTAGATGCGTATGGATCCAATTTGGAATGTCGGAAAGCTGAAAAAGTGTCAGTGGTCAGTTGGAGCACAGGAAGTGATCGATTGAGTGCCTCGAGGGCAGTGAGGAAGGAGTGCTCTCTTTGCCTTTTTTTTTTCCTTTTTTACAACTGCGGACCTTAGAGTGGGCATGAGTCACAGAGTGTCCAATTTTTCAAAAATTGAATGCTGAGGCTTCTGCAACAATTTATAGAGCTTAATTGTGTTGCTGGCTTAAAAATATAAAGAGTGTTGGGAACACCGAGACATTATACGTACCCAAAGTGAAAATGGAAAAAAACATATAGGGTTGGTCTTCCATCTAAAACAGATTACGTCGGTGGGAGTTTTCTTTGTTCATTGATGTTGGAACTGTGAGCACTGATGGCTTACAATCCTTGTTGTCGTTCATCCCAAAGGTGCTGAATGGGGCTGAGGTAAAATTTTGACACATCAAGCTCATCCAGGCATACTGTACCTTCATGGAACTCTCTTTGTGCATTGGGTTTCCCAAATGTTCAAAGAAAGTTGGAACCACGCAATTGCCCAAAATGTCTAAAGGTGGCATCTCACTGAGCGGCGAATGCTAATTTGTGAAGGTAGCTAACGTTGCATTTGAAAACTTGTCTGGTGAATGTTGGCGAGAATCACGGGTCACCCCTGTCATTAGCGACATTTAGCAACTTTAAGCTGTTTGCGAATGTGTTAGCGAATGGAAGATGGCGACTACTAGCGACTATTTGGGACAGCATTGCGAAGATTACCTAGTATTTGCTACTCCTTTGCGACTGTTTGGGAAGCTCTGGGACCTTTTGCCAACTCCTGGAATAGCAGGCGAATCTATGGACTCAACCCAATGAAAAGATGCGCAAACTCGAGCCTCATCAGAGGTTGAGGAAGAGGAGTTCATCTGGGAGTTCTTCCTCGTCCACAGCCTCCCCAAAAAGGGGTCATTCCCTTCCTTTGTGCCTTGTTTCCTCTTGCCCGACATGATGTTGATGGCTGCAATGCGTTTCTTTAATAATTGTATGCTGTTATCTGAATTTGACCAGTCAGATGCAAAAAGTGCATCGCCACCCAATAGTTGGAAATTATATTGGGGAATTACAATTAACTAGCTAAGAACGCATTCATTTTGCTTATTTTTCCGCATGAAAAAAAATGTACTTCTTTCATTAGATAATGAAAATGTCATTACCTTAGGTACATGTTCTATCGATATCGCCATAGTCAACATCCATATCGCAAGTTTTTCCAATATCGTGCAGCCCTTATCATGAGCGAACGTTTGCAACATTTTACACACTCAGGCGAAACCCCAAATTTGCTACGATCGCCAGCATTCGCCGCTCAGTGAGTTACGGGCTTAAGAGGAAGAATAAAGAATAAGGTGAGGTGCAAATAAGGTAACAAGTGCAGTCTTGATCGATAAACCAATTGGTCAATGTGTTTGGATTAGCCCTGCAGAGCAGCGTCGTTTCCGCAAGCAGCACCCTCACTTCCACCCTGCATTCATTCAGTAATATTCTGCTGGCAGTGAACTGAACAGGATGGTGTGCGAGGGCCGCTACAGTTTAATGCAGGCCACCGCGCTCCATGTGGGCACTGACATGCAGAATGGGATTGAAGCCTTGAGAATATTGTCACCGGAACCACCTTTTACCACTCCCAGGATGCCTCAACACCGGCTGGTGAAGTGAGGGAAACAAGCCTTGTCATTATAAACCAGGAACACTTCACCCCCAAAGCAATAACTCTGCTCTGCTGGCATGCACTCCCTTGTCCCCGCATTTCATATTGCTCAGACTCCCGAAAGATTTTCATTGTTGAGAGTTGTGTTTGGGGGTATAGGGTGCCCCCCCAACCCCCACTCTTTCCACTCCCCCCCCCACCCCACCCTCACACTCATCCATCCTCCCATTCCCCAGAGACATACCTGTCTGTTGCGTTCATCCATAATCCGCGTGATCTGAATCTTTTTCCTCCCCATCGTCCCCGTCGCTTTCTGTCTCTCCTCGTCCCAAAGAACTTTATGCTTGCTTTCTCTCTTTTCGTCTTCCCTCTTCTTTCTTTGCTCTTCCTCTTGTTTCTCTTCCTCTCTTTCTTTCTTTCTCACTCTCTCACCGGCTTTCTATTTGTTCCAATCAACTCAAAGATTCCAGCATCTGTACCTGCAAGAAAGCGAGAGAACAGAAGGAGGGGGGGGGGGAGAGGATGAGCATTAAATGAAATGAAATATGGCAAAATACTGAGAGGAATGGAAAAAAATATATAAAAGTGGCATCATGGCAGCCACTAGGGAGGGCGAAGAAAGACAAAGAATCTGTCAACAATGTTGTGAGAGTGGCTGTGTTTTTCACTGTCGATATCATGCAAATCAGTTTTTGTTTCTTTTGGTCTCTCTCTCTCCCGGCGCAGACTATGAGAGGAGACAGCGCTGTCAGGATCTCGCCTCGTTCACAGAGAGTTTGACAGTGTTTTGGAAGTGCCGCTAACTTAAACGCTCTAATCACTAGCACTGTAACATTACCTCCAGACTGAGCAAAGCTTTTTACTTCCTCCTGTAAAACTTCACTGTATCGACAGTCAAACTAGCACCCGGCTTTACCCCACTTCCACTTTTGCTCCATCGTCTCCAAAATGTGAGGTGAAGGAATTCCAGACATATAGCACTTACGCTGCTCCAGTTGAAGGCTATCCCGGTTGATCCCGGGTGAACGGTGAACCTAGTTTGGGCATTTGATATTGAGTTTTTTTTTTTTTTTTTAAACTACACAAACATTTCATTGGGATGGGAGAATGGAATCGATTGTACCTCTGTCCCATGTGCTGGTTAAACCATGTACCGATTGCCCGGGAATAAGGTATTGAGTGATTGTTAATCCCATGCCAGCAGCGCTGAAGTCATTTTTAATGAACCGCTAAACTATATCAATGGCGCAGCTGAAGGAATTCAAATGGGGAATTTGAACTGTGCTTTGTCCCATTCTGGTTCAACAAAAGACATAAAAGGTCAAATAAGACAAATGCTGAATATTTGAAATGTCTGGGATGCGTTTTTTGAGGTAGCATTCAAACAAAATTCTATCTTGAATTTTCAATCTGAGTATTCTGCGTGGACTGTGTTCTTGGTCAAAAGCTGCCGAGCTGGACTTTGTTTTGCGCGCGCTCCAAAAAGTTTGCGTGTGTGTGCATGTGTGTGTTCTTTATTTGAGCGTGGCTAAGCCCGAGCTTCCGCGCATCTCTCTGGAGGTGCTTAAGTAGGCCAACCCAATCTATCTAAGGGAGGAGCACAAGAACTGTTGTTGTGTTTTCTTTTGACAGTAGAGGTGATAACGTCCCTCGTTATGCAAATGAGCATCCCATTATTTAAGCTCAGTGCAATGCAGGGAAGCTGTCAGTGCCATCACACAAAAATAAAAAAATAAAAATCCGCCATCTACCCGGCCTTTTTTCTCCATCTTCTCTTTCTTCTCTCCTTTCTGAACCAGATTTCCGGCACCTGGCAGCACGAGCATCAGACATTGATGTGGAAGACGACACCGCTTCACCAAAAGACATGACAGTCTCTCTCTATCACTCTTTCTCTCTTCTCTCATGCACCCTTGCTCTCTTCCTCGCTCTTCTCACATTCTCTCCTTTGCGCACACATGAACGCACACACACACACTGTACTGCACTTCCTTTACCCCCCTCTCCTCTTTTCTCCTCATCTCCCCCTAACCCGAATCCATGTATTTATTGAGTAACATGCATGAGAAAGCAGAAGAATGCTTTAAACCCCTGAGGTGAACACAGCACACGGCTACGCACTTGACCTCTTTTTTCCCCCACTAGTAGGACATTGATAATGAAAGTATGCAATAGGGACATCCACCAAGTTGTTACGCGCAACAGAACGGTTTGTGGTGTTGCAGAACTATATGCCATCATACTGAGCTTTGTTTATGATAAGGGCTCACTGGTGGAGATAAACAGGTAATCAAAAACATTAAAGTGCAAATCACAAGTACAACAATTATAGGGGGGTGTAAAACTGACACCTGTCAGAGATAAAATAAAATAAAATCAAGCAAAAGACATTTGTTAAAAAAAAATTTCATTTGTTCCAAATATTATTTTTTTGCACCACACCCTGAGAAAATGTTGTCCTGTCCTGTGAAAAACACTTATGTCCAATTTTGGATTTTTTTTTAAATGTCTGTAACGCGGAACCGCCACTCAAGTGAAGATACGAAAATTGAAAAAAATGGACACAAGTGTTTTTCACATGACAGTGACGATATATAATATGTTGCCACACTCCTTCACACCAAAGCAAAGTTTACATCCCTGGTTGGGAACACCTGCAGTAGAACATGCAAATGTACCTAATCAAGTGTCCTGCAAGTAGAGTTCAGTGTGAGGATGCATGCAGCATACCCACACTTGGATTAAAAGTATTGATTTCAGGATTAAATGTTCTACATATTAATATTAGTATGAGGGAGTAAAGAATGTGGGGAAATAAAAAAAAATACATTAATTAATTAAACAATACTTGACATATATGTAAATTATCTGATTGTCTGGAAACCTCAAACAGGAGGAAAGGGATGTAAATGCAAAGCATGCTTGGCAGTTGGGGAAATAATAAGATCTAAAATAATTCTGTCACTTCTGAGGAGGCTATCCAGAACATTTTTGTGCAAACATGCCCATCCTTAAAGACAGAAAAAAAAAACAAAGCAATGCCCTCTGGAAAAAAACAAAGAGGGATGTTGTCAGACAAACTGGGATTACATGCCAACTAAGACGCTTGGCACAAGAAAGCCAGACAAGCGTATCAATCAAGCCAGCAGCGTACCTCAATCACAGGCTGACAGCATCATCCCCTCCCAACCTTTGTAGTCAACACAAGCCAGCTCGGGCAGGGCTCCAAAAAGCCAGGGGTTACTTCAATGATCCCTGCCTCCTGGCCTCTACCACCTCCTCCTCGATCCTCCCAAAGCACTCGTGAGCAGAGCTCAACCTCTCAATGTCAACACCCGCTGGGGCAACACCTTAGGCCTTACGTAACATTAAGACAAAGCCCGTGTCCTGAACATTTAATCCCTGCTTTTGGCTCCCAGTGCAGCACTCCCCGAGGAGAAGCCGTGTGAGCGCTCCCCTTCAATCCCAACCACCACCTCCTCCTCTCATCCCTTCGCACTTTCAACACCTTTACCGCCTCCTACACATCACCGCAAGCTCCCCTACCCCTCTTCCTCTTACCTGCCCCCGTCCCATATGAATGCCAGCCCGCTCCTGGATATGCGCACCCATCGCATCTCCTCCTCCGCCTCCCCCTGTGGTGATGGAGCATCAGTTAACAGATTACCAAGTGAATCGCTCAATCCAATTTGGCCTGGTGAAGCCAGGGTGGCGATATGGAGGGAAACAAGCGCCGCTTAGTGAGCGGGGTCACATGGCGCACGGCAGTAATCCCCTGGGGGAATTTTTCACAAGGGACCTCTGACCTTGGGAGGGCAGGTGAGGTGAGCACAGGGTGCAATAAATAGACCTCAGAAGGAAGTCCACCCAAGCATATTTTTTTAAGAATATGTTCCCAGCAGGCCCACTAGTTGAAACCCAGCATTCTGATTAATATTGTGTTTGCTGAATATGAGTTAGCAACAAAATACACCAGTTTTTTAAACATCTCCGAGGGTGGCCATTTTGTCAATTCTCTCAACGGAAAATGTCACAGAATGCTCAGGGCTCTGGTAACATCCAATCATGGCACAGCTTCAGAAACCTGGTGAGCTGTGATTGGTCGTTATCTGAGCCCTGAGCAACTGTGGTGTCATTTTTAGTTGTGACAAAATGGCCGCCCTCAGAGATGGCTAAAAACTGGTGGATTTTGTTGCTTAACTCATATTCCACAGGAATGAAAGGATCTCGGTGGGCGCCTGCCTGCTAATGTTGAAGTATAAGAGACGCCATGAAGGCAGAAGGACAACAGTTGCTCCTCTGCTTGTTTAATATCATGGCTCTGTGGGCTTGGAGCTGGACAGGTGACAATGGATGGAGAGAGTAACACGCAGATACATACATACAAGAAGGAAATAGAGTGAGGCAAAAAGAGGGATCTTTTGAACAGCCACCAGGCCTCTCCAGGGGGAGGGGAAGCGCTGTAGCCATGACCCTCCCATCTGTTAAGCAGACGGACAGAAAGAGCAAACCAGAGAGAGAGATGAAGGTTGGGGGAGGATGGGAGTATTGGAGAGGGAGATTCAGCACATAGATCTAATGAGCGCTCTCTCTCCCGGCGTCTCCGAAGTGGGAGCTGAGAGGACGATGAGAACACGAACACTCCTGTGTGCACCACAAGGCTCGATTCTAGGTCACCTCTCTCCCAAGCGTTTAGTCGCTAAAAACTAATACACAGCACCCAGTGCTTTTTCACATTCTAATAGACACTCTGTTAATATGGCCGAGTTTGGGCTTGTGCGCTTTGCTGAAGCGCTCATGAGCAACATCACTGTGGTGCACCATTGTTGGTTTGGTTAAGTTAAGTTGTGTTAAAGGGGTGAGTTTGAGCTAAAAAAAAAAAAATATATATATATATATATATATATCACTTTTCGTCATTCATGTACGGCAACATTGAAAATCTTGCCAACAGTTTTAAAACTGCAAACTCTCTTTTTAACTACCGGTATATTATGTTTAACATGAACTATTTACTCAACTGCAAAACTTACAAGGAAGAAGAACATAAGTTCCAATAAGACACGTTACAGAATCATCCACAGATTTATTATCTGCATTCAGAGAAAGAGACGCTTTTGCATCGTGCCACATGTCCAGAAATCTGCTGAGGTGGGTAATATTGAATTCTGATTCTCTACATGTTACAGTGTATAGCAGTTTGGGGAAGGTGATTTATCATGACAGGATTGGTGATGTTTTTCTAAGAAACCCCACCTCAGCAGGATGGTCTCGGGCTCACCATACTGTACATCTGCAACACATTTGGTAATAGTATGTGTCCTGAAATATACACGCATATGTCTATATAAATATATATACATATCTGTTTATATTGCCAGTATCCCCTTATTCTCTGAGGAAATGTGGTTACAAGGATTTGAAATAACATATTCCGCGACAGTAAGTAAACCTTTTAGGAGGTGTATGGTACATTAAATAAACGTGCTCTCTTTTTAAATAAACTCTCATTTCCTTGAAGAGGAGGGCAAAGAAAAAAGTACTTTTATATCGTTTTCCAAATACAATCTGAATGTCTCTTCTCGCAAGATCTTTTCTGCTAAACATTCTCATTTTTCTTTTACGGGTTTCTTCTTTGTGTGTCTGTTGTATATCTTGTCTGTCAGTTTACATATGGATTTTGTTGTAGCACACGTGCGTACATTTTGGAGTAGGAATAAGCGGTGCACTTGGCACACGTGGTGCCTCGAAGGACTGATGGAGACGCACCAGCAGGAATGAGAGGATCCAGCAAGTCAATGGCCACGCAGCATAGGAGAGAGGAGGAAAAACGTGTATCGGGGCTCTTTGTGCCTCTAATGTCATTAGCGGCGGTGACTCGTCTATGTGGGACATTGCGTTTGCAGTCTGTCACAGCGAGATAGGTAGGGTGACGAATGGCTAGCGCTACTACTTCTACCTCCTCCATTTTCCCTAATGTCTATATCTTCTCCGAGTGACCTGAAGCTGGGTGGTAGCCCACGTGTAGGTGGGCCTCTGTGGCTTTGAATTGCTACAGATATTAGGGCTAATTTAGCATGTTAGCGGCTAAAGAGATTAGCAACATGTACACCCGGGGATTAGCGTGATAGCGGCGGATCATCTTATAATGTGTTCATTCTCCTCAGTGAAGGTTTGAGCTAAACCTGAATTTGAATGTTTGTGTGTGTCTGTGTGTGTGTAGGGGTGTTCTTATATGTGTGTCGTAAAATATTGGAATATATTCTTGCTTGTCTCTTTCTATTAGCTCATGATCTATTCTGATCATTAGCAAGACAGCAACGGTTTCATGCGTATCCTATTGTCAATCTACATGTACCCTAGAAGTCAGACATCTGTCTATTGAAAATTACTTTTATTTACATAATGCTACACTCCTAACTGGGACTGACAGCATGGAAAAAAGAAGACCCTCAGAAGTGTCTGCTTAAGTGCTGAACTCTCGTCGACACCTGAAGCAATTTTTCAACTTAGGCATGAAATGTAATTGATGGTCATCCTAATGAGACTCTTCCAGCAATGTTTCACTTCTTGTGCCTCATTCTGTCAAGCCCAAGAGGGTCTTAGAGGCCAGAAAGACAGGAAAGATCATGGAAGGATGTGACATCAGCACCCAAAGACAATCAAAGCTGCTTCCTTTCCTCAATCTCTTCAAACCAAAACTTAAAAGACATGTACGCTTCCCCACATGAGGTACAGAAGCAGTACAGCTTTGTGGATGCGGATTACCAGACCTCATGTTGACTTCCCCATACACTTTATTTTAAGTCATTTGCTAAAAATATTTCCATGAAGCAACTGCTTACTATTGTGAAAACACTATCATGGAACCACGATGCAAATGCTAAGCAATTGTGTTTCTTTTTCCGACTGGCCATAAATAGAACACTTACAAGGAAGTATGATATCAAAAAGAACGGAGCCGACGTAGTTGGAGCCGCCCGTATGGAGAGTGACACAAGATGAGATCACAGCATGTGAACTAACAATTAGTTAGAATCATGTACTAGAAAAATTAGTATTCTAACAGCAGGGTGGGGAACCTACAGCATATGTTTCATATGTGGCCGGAAAGAGCCTTTAGAAAAAACTCAAACACATGTAACCCACAAATGCTAACAATGCTAAGAAATGTTTCTCTTCTGCATCGTAGCTTTTCAGCAAAATATACTGTACTGTATATTGCAAACTTAGTTATCTCAATTTTAAACTGAGCGTGAAACACAATGTAGTCACTATTTTTTCAATAGGAATAGGCATGCTCCACCCTCCTAGCCTTTTGGCAAGCTTTAATTGGCTGCCCGTGCAAGTGAATGCATTTCTGGTTGCTTGGATATTTAAGGGCCGAGTGTAGACGTGGAGTTTGGAAATGTGAGCCTTCATGTGGGCAGCTGTTCATCTCACTCAGCAGCAACAAACAGTAGGTGACCAGAGCCACCATGTAGACAGGTAGTCATCCGTCAGAGGCAACACCGAGACAGGTGAGAGCCATCTTCCCATATAGCCTAGTGCTGACTTCCCCAAGGACGTGGTGACTTGACACAATGCGTTGGCCCCCTCTCTGAAAGCAGGCCAAGGGCTGTAAAAGCCACAGCTGCTGGACCAAAGGCAGCCGAGCCAGAGGACACACACGTGGAAGTGAGGGGGGGGGGGACATGGATTCAAACGTAAAATAATCAACATAATGCGTCTATTCTCATGGGAATAAGAGAAGAATAACATATTGCGGAGGTTAATTGAAATAGCCTTGTTGTCTTCATCAGAAGACACCGTCTGTTTTAACAAACCTAGAAATGCATGTTGTATACCAGGGGTCCCCTAACACCAGGACGTCGACTGGTACCGGGGCTGCAAAGAATGAATGAACAATAAATATTTCCTTGGTCAAGAGTCTAAGAGACATTTCATTTTGTAAATCACATGCATCCACCTGTGCTTCTGTCAAAACTCGGTCACACGATACAGGGTAAGCAGACAAGCTAGCCAAAATGAGTAAAATACAAACACGTTTGTAGAGCTTCTTCAAAAAGTGGAACAGGCCAAATAATGAGATAGAAGAGCCTATAACTTCCAAGAAAAAGAAAGCTGCATTAAAAATGCAATATTGGGAATCCTACTTAAGGTAGGGTTTTATTGCTTGTTGACTCGCACGCACCAAACCTGCTAATATGCGTCTGGCAAATGAGGCAACGGAGCCATCAAAATTGCTTCGGCACAAGGAGTGCAAGCACTTGGCATTACAAGACACACATTTTGAGCTAAAATTAACCCAAGATGGGCCCGACCCATGGATGACAAACTAGCGCAGGGCTCCCACTCATTACAACAACTACATTTAGCGTCATGGTGAAATGTCTATTAAATCATTTGTTTGACTTTAGGTGGAATTGGTCAGTGGCGCAAAAAAGGTTGGGGACTGATGCTGTGAAATGTATTCAGGCAACAATCAACTAATAATAAGCTTAGCTCACACTTCGCATGGTGTTGAAGCTATGATAAGACAAGGCGATGCTCACTAATGTAATGCTCATGTAGCTTTTAACTTTCTTGAGGACAAGAGAACATTTTGTTTTGGAAACTGTGTTGTGATTTGCATGCCAGGCCAGTAGTTAGCAACGTCTTTGTAATGTAAGGAAACAATATGCACACCAAAAGCTTGTCCTTGTTGCTCTCGTTCTAAACGTGTTTTTAAATACTTTTCTAAAAACGTTTCTAATGTGTTTTAAGGCTACAAAAGGCTGTTATCATGTAAACCAAATCTTTTTTTGAAATCAGTGTTGCAAGTGCTACAGGCTGACGGACTAATTTGAACTCTAGCAGTATGACCACGGTTTCTTTCCCTCTTCCTCTCTTTCTTTCACTCCCCCCTTCCTGTCATTGTGAGGTCATTTACTCATGTTCTAAGTCACCTCCTCAAATCAATACTCGACTGCTCCCAAAAGCCGAGTTTGAAGACATGGGCTCCAGCACCCACACACACACACTCACGTACAGTACGCAGGCATTAACTCCCTACTTGTCTATTGTGTATATAAAACAATATAACGAACAACAAACTAATGCAGTTAGCCCTCGGCGAGACAAGCCAACACCCCCTGCCCCCACAAGAACAGCCACGAGTCATGTCACTTACGACACAAAGCACTAACATATTCAACCAATTACGTTCTCTTCCCACTAAGACAATGTCTTTGTCGTCTTCAGTGGGGAAAAGTAAGTCAATGAGAGTGTTAGAGGTGAGCGCCGCACAGGCGCATTATGAAGACCTGAGGCCGTGACCCCCTCTTCTAATACCCCACCTCTTCAACCGAGCACCGAATCAACACCAGACGCGGCGGTTGAGGGTGATGATTTCATCACACCCCCAGCCCTGACTCCTCCTGGCTGCCACAGTCTTCTAATCACCCTAATTAAAAGCTTTGTTCATTTAGAAATCTCTGATGACAATTTGTTTCACCCCCCCCCCCTACAGCAGTGGTAGCTGTGAAGAGAGGAGAATTAAATTTGATCTTCTGACAGCAATTATTAAATGCTCCCTCCTGGCCTCAATTAAGGCCCGCAGGCTAATGCTAACACGGCTAACCCTCATGCAGCCACGAGGTGCACTTCCCTTTATCCATCAGAGGCTTCATTTCGGCACCTTTTTCCACAGGAGGGCATGTGTGCTGCCTCCAAGGAAAGACACACATGCTTTCGGGCAGTGGTCTAGTTTGCATCGTGGTTAATGGGCAGGGTAAGATGAACAAGGATTTCCCTTTTTGGGTATTTGTGGTAAGTAAGTCAGTAAGTTGGCAATGGTAGGTCTACTGGGAAGTTTCCCCCCTTACTTACTTCATCATCAAGTTTGGCCTCTACAATAACAAGAAATTAGAATTGTCCAAATCCGACCACGTGATCGGCCAATCACGTAATTTTCAGTTGGTCGGAATCGGGTGTTTGATCATATTTTTAAATGTATTTAATTTTTAAAGGTCTACAGAGACATAATAACACTGAGGTACAAATATATTGCTAAATTGAACAGCAATAGCTTCGGTTTATATTACACAATGTCACATTTCATTTTGGTGTTGTGAAAAAGACCACACACACTAATGTTGGTATTCTGCAAAAATGCTTGTTTATTCGAGCTACCACTATTTAAAGCGGAAGTCAACCCAAACATTTTTTTCAAGAATATGTTCTGTTCTAGGCCCACTAGTTGAAACACGGCATTCTGATTAATATTGTGTTTGTGGAATATTAGTTACGCAGCAAAATCCACTCCTTTTTAGCCATCTCAGGAGGCAGCCATTTTGTCACTTCTGTCGACTGAAAATGACATCAGAGATGCTCAGAGCTCAGGTAACGACTAATCATAGCTCAGCTTCAGAAAACAGGTGAGCCATGATTGGTTGTTACCTGAGCCCTGAACAACTGTGATGTCATTTTCTGTCCACAGAAGTGACAAAATGGCCATCCAGAGATGAATAAAAACGGGTGGATTAACTCTTATTCCACAAACGCAATAGCCTATTTATCAGAATGCCTTGTTTCAACTAGTGGGTTTGCACAGAACATATTCTTGAAAAAAATATGTGTGGGTTGACTTCTTCTTTAAGAGTGGCTGTATAGCACCTATTTTTGTTTATGCATGAAGCAAAAACACGTGGCCATATGTTACCTAGCATTATGCAGTGAGTTGACTGAAAAAAAGGGAGGTATACATTATATCAAAAACATCTCCCTGTTGGCAGGCGTGGTCACCAACCTTCGTTACAAAGGCGCATTCCGATAATGTAGAGGCAACATGCAACAAGAGAACTCCTCAACACTACCCAGATGATGATTGTTAACATTAGCGTTGATTGTCTGAAGTGGAGTGAGGTGCTTTAGTTTTGCTTCTTCAATGTTACATTGTGTGAAATGGATTCATTGACCGATTAGGAGGATCTTTATTTTGTTACGGCACTATGTGGATTCTCTAATATTTCATTCTTTAGATTTTAATTTTGTTTCCTTTAATTTAAGACATGATATCTAAATGTGTTTATTTGCAGCAATATTTGGTGCTGCACCAATGATATGCTAATAAAATATTTTGTTCAATTGGTTTGAACTACTGCTGCACTGGCATTTTTGGAGCAAAATTGAACGAAGAGCACTACATCCATGTTTTTACGATGGGGCTCCGAAAGAAATAGTGATCCATAGAATGGTGATACATTTTTCACATTCTAACTTTTTTTTTTAATTGCTGCTAAGCTGTCATGTAGTATGATGTGACAAGTGGCAGTCACAGGGTGAGTGTGATTTGCGGAGAAGTAGACCGTTGCACACTTCAACAAGGATGTCCTTCATACTGTAGATACGACCTTCTGGTTTTTTTTCCCTCTTTTTCCTCAGGTCCCTTTGCTCTACTCGGAAACCGAGTAACCTAGATTGTAACGTATCAAGAGGGGAATGGTGAACGAGGACGAAAGAGAGTATATGAGACTGCTGAGTGCTGGTACAGGTTGGCATTCAAATAAAAAAACAGTAAAGAAAATGGTTGCTCTGACTTTTTTCCGTTTTCTGATTGATAATTGTGAGCATTGTGCGCATCATTAAACACAGATTGTGGCACTGCCAGTGTTTGTTCAAGCAAGGCTGGTGTTATGTTTCCAGGCGTTGTCTCTTCACACACGCACGCAGTGTAAACTTGATACACGGGCAGCAAACTGAATTCATAATTAATGCCACTCATATTCTTTTGTTTCAATCACAAATGGATCATTTAAGCTGGCAAAACACCACATTTTGAAGCTTTACTGCATACAACTTGCGTTCTGCAGTTGGAACTGTGCTTTACAGTTCCCAGGGGGGCGCCGGTGCTGGGTGTGCGTGTGAGGAGAAAGGTTGTCTGAAGTGTGGCGGGCGTGTGGTGGCATGACGGCACCTACAGATGAGCCTCTGTTTAGGGGAGTGGCCCCCACCGGGGCCAAGGCCGGGCCAGGCCCAGCCCAAGCCTCTCATTAGCCGCTCCTTTTTGGAGTGGTTAAGAGAGGGGGGGTGGGAGGGTTACAGGCGAGGGACTGGCAGCACCGGCGTACTCCACTCCCCGCGCCATCACAAGGCGACCTCATCAAAGCGAGCGCTCGTAATTTGTCACAGAAAGCAGCCAATTAACATATGTTAAGGAGGAGGGAGGATGAGGAGATGGGAGGAGGGGACAGCGGGTAAAAAAAGAAAAAAAAAAAAAAAGATAGCTTATGATTAGAGAGTCTGCACAGCTGCATGGAATCAAGATGGCAAAGGGAAGGTTTGAAAGAGACCTCAGAGCTAGTAATCTGATAAAGCTGACTGTTACTTCAGCCCCACAAGCAGGGGTGGGTGGGGGTGCGGGGGGCAGAGAATGCACTAATGCAGACAAACAAATATCAAATTACCGCCGCGAGGCTACGGACTTTGGCAGAGTGCCTCGGGCTCACTATGTGGCTACAGTGCAGGCCACTGTATCACATGGACCCTCGCCCGCCCACCCCACGCCCTGCTGTTTGACCACGCTCTATTTTTAGCTCCACTCACACCATTGTGTCTGGCCGTTATGAGAAAAGTGCCAGGAATGTAAGCTCATTTGCTCATTGTCACAACAACATCGGAATGGCAGGTGCACGGCGACGTCTTCTGTTATTGTTTCGGCTCACCAAGACTTAGACAAGTTACATTGGAACTTGTTTGCGTATACATTTCTATTCCACCCGTGTTTGGCTTTTACTATACGAGCTGACGCTCTTTATGCATGCGTGTGTCTGAATGTTATTGTCGATGTCAGAATATCTTATATGATCGCTTGCCTTGTTGTTGGAGCGCGGTGGCAGGTTGAATGCATTAGCAGCGCATGCCGATGCCATTCTGTTATCTGTTGTCTCGCCGCCACGCCTGCGCCTTGTCTCCTCGGCATCGACTGATCACAACGAGGCTGACAAGCCAGTTTGGGTTGCAGTCTGCAGCCACATTCTTCACTACGTGGGATCTGACTCGTTCACAAAGTCAAACAACAAAAAGGTGCGGGGAGGAAGCGCTGAACGCTTTTGAGTGATTTATGGAATTGTGTGCCAAGTTACAGGGGAAATCCCGAACAAAAAGTCTGTTTCTGCTTTTGCTCCATCACTATAACGATAAGACTTCGAGTCTAGCCATGCACAAACCATACTTGGTAAAAAGTTAAAATATTAAAAAAATATTAAATATGCATGCCTCACGAGTAAGACGTTGTCACACAGCCAATCAAATATTGCTCATACAAAAACGATTTGGAATGAAATCAAATCATTATGTTGTATTTTGTCACTGTCCAAGCAAAAGTATGTTTTTTGAAAAATAATTACTACAAAATAGGCATGCGGTTTGGAAATGTTTAATTGGGCAGCAACATATCTGTTTAAAAAAAGTGCTTAAAGTTTCCAGTATATTGTCTTTGAAATACATTTCATTAAGATAATTATTAAATGTGCGTCACTGACAAAATTATGACTTTACCTAATTAAAGTCAGTGAAAGACAAAATGATTTCTTGCACTTAATGTTGGTTTCTTGTTCGGCACTTTTGTGCCCTCCTTGAATGGAAATTTCAAGAAAAGAGAACCCTTTGCACTGGAAAAAAAATACATTGAAAAATACATGTATTATCAAAAAACTGTCATACATCTGGTTAGGAAGTGTGTGGTCCCATGTGGCCCCGCAGTAGCACTGTCAAAAATTGAGGCCCCCTCCAACATTTAAATTGGTCATCCCTGAAATTAAGCATGGGAAGAAAATAAGACAAAGCTCTTGTATAGCAGATCCTAAACGGTGCAGGGGTACCTAATGCTTTGGCCAATGCATTCTTCAACAAACATCAGAGAAATCCACAAATGGTGGGGAGTATGTCAGTAAGTACCCCCCCACTCTGTATGTATAAATCATGACAGCTTCCTTTTACCTCCTCTTCGTCTCTCTGGCAGTCCTATCTTTGCCATCAAGCATCAATCGTTACTTATTTATTTTTCCTATTTGGGAAGTAAAGAGTGAGAGTGGTGGGGCGAGAAGAGTTGTTTGGTTCACAAGGTTTCGTCTTCTGCTTCTGGTTCAGCGAAGGACCTGGCTGCCTGGACTTCCCCCAACGCCGCTACCATCATCTTCATCATCATCATCATCATCATCATCATCAGGAGCGCTCAAATCCCTCCGCTACGAGGACAGCTGCATCGTTCACATAACCTCGCTTGCCCCCTCCCAGTGCTCCACCACCGCCGCCCCGGCTAATGATAGCAGAGCATGTCCCCTTTCGCAAGCATTTTCCACACAAAACTCACAACAAGAAACGAGTGGGCACGGCGCACACACCCTCTCCCTCGTTCTCCTCCCCTTCATTTATTTTTCTCATATCACTCAATTCCTTCCCCCAAAAATCCCCTTGCCTTCTGACCCAAAGAAGGCCTGAGAATGCGAGACAACCCCCCCAACACATACACACTCGCACAGTAACATGACGCAGACTTAAGCGCCCCTCTGATTCCATACTGTTTTCTCTCACTGTGTCCTCCCCCCTCACTGCAAGTGACCTGCATCGCAGCTGTGTGTGGGAACTTGCATGGTGGAGTGTGTGAACGCGTGTGTTTGCACATACCTGCGCACGGTCACGCTGCGTGTGTGACTACTGTTGTCGGTACGGCTGTAGTTGTGCCCATTGTTCCGTCGTCCCTCCCCTGGCTGCTCAACCGCTCTGTCCTGTCCCTCTCCGACCACGTTTACATGCAGTCAATAACTCTTTTAGAATCCAAATATTGGCAGCATTGGGGTTTTTAAAGGTCATGTACAAAAACCTGAATATGCTCAAATTCCGTTGTTTTTTTTTTAAGCCTTTTCTAATCCGAATATTGGGTCATGTAAACGCGATCGTGTTACCGCCTTCAAAATGGGCATTGGTTTGTGTTCTTGCTCTACCCACAAGGAATCTTGGTCTTTGTAGTTCAGGAAGTACTTTGATTTACATTAATATCATGTGTTTTATTGATGGGACTAACAAGTGGAAATGACGTCATGTGCGTCACGAAGTCCGTGCGTCGCCGTTTCAATTGAGATATTCAAATGCGGGAGTAACTCTGTCCCCTCACACATTGAACAGGTTATTCCCAAAAGTTTCGGAAACCGGAATATTGACCTTAACCCGAATACTGACTGCTTATAACCACAATCTCCGTCCCTCCATCTCAAACCAATCAGTCAAGGAAGACAGAGTTTGTGTTCCCTTCGAGGTTTCTTCCTTCAAGTTAGTTTTTCTTGCCTGCATCACCGAGTGCTTGCTCATGTGAGGTACTGTTGTTTTTTGTATAAACATACAATGGAACCTTAGTTTTTGTGATTAGCCTGTTCCAGAAAGTCGGACTAAAACCGAACCATACAAAAACCAAAGCAACGTATCCCACAGGAATTAATGTAAATTCAAATGATCTGTTCCAGAATTCCCAAAATTAAAAAAAATACATTAAAAAACATAGAGAATAACTATAGTTTTACATGCAGAAAACAGTGTGGAATAAATATAAATGACTGCTGAAGGTGATAATAGAACATTCAAGATAACTTTCAATTTTAGTGAAGACCCTTGATGACGTATACGGCAAGGATGGAAGCGAACGGAGCCATTTTCGGAGCCATTTTCATGTATTGTTTAACAAGGGTTCAAGAGACATTAAGGAAAGCTTTGATTCACACCTCAAGGGAATAACAAGTCCTCCGGTCTGCTCGGCAACAGTCGGAAAAGTTGGGGCGACTTCGGCGTAACATTCTGTCAGAAGTCAGGCCTTCAAAATATATAGTATTTATAATACAGATATAAAAGTCTAATGACAGTTTCACTTCCTGTGGCCCCGTTGTGGCTGATTCAGAAATCATACTCAAGCTGGTGTGTGCTTGTTTACTGAGTGCAATTGCTAAATAAAACACAATGTAGCCAAAGAAAGTGTTGTGAAACTGTTATTTTTGTGTGTTTTTCTTTTGAAGGTCTGACCTGACATGCTGCGCTACACCGACGTTCCCTGAGTGTTGCAGAGAGGGTCATTGCCTTGAGTTGTTAACAAACACTTGCATTGTACAGAACGTCCACTGGACCCTTTTTACACAACTTATGAAACGCTTTGGATGAGCACGCATCGATTCCAGGGAAAGACTGGCCGAGTCATGTGTTGTTTTGGAGTGGATCTGAAAACTGGGATGAAATTTAGATGAATTAAATCGTTGAAAAACAAATGAAATATAAAATGTAGGAGGAGTTTGGTTCTTGATCTGCTGGATGCATAAAGTGCCTTGAGAAAACTTCTGTTGTGATTTGGAGCTATACTGTGTGAATAAAACGACTAATATGACTTGATCCTGCGAATACTGTACATAGTTGTATTGAATGTGTGTGTGCGTGCGTGCGTGTGGCAGCGTCAGCGGGCGGCAGCGCTGGCTTCTGTGGTTCCTACTGTGCATTATATCAAATAAACAACGTATTACATGTGTACTTAACCGAGGGGAGCTGCTGAGCGCTGAGAGCTAATCCCTGTTATCGTTCCAAGCATTTCTCCCTTGATTAGGGAAGAGGAGCCGAAGATGGTTGAGGAAAGCGAGTGAAGAGGCGGCAAAAAGAGAGAGAGAAAGAGAGAGAAAGAGAGAGAGAGAAAGAGAGAGAAAAAGCATTTGCGTTAACTTCCCACATACTATCCATTCTCACTCTCTCCTTTGGTGCACCCGCTACCCTCTCTTTGCCTTCTCATTCTTTTCCCTGTAGATTTTGCACTGCTTTTCCTTGTTTTTCGACCACCTCTCAGAAGTGGGTCATCGATGGGCAGCATTTTGAAGAACATGGGAGAAGAAGAAGAAGAAGACGGGAGAAAAAAAAAAGCGTGTTCTTTCTCGGCGAACAATCCGCGACTTCTTTAACAAGTAGCCCGCTTATCAAATTAAGCTGTCAAAAGCACATTAATAACAGGCCGCTCAATTCCCCTCACACACACAGAGGGGATATGAGGGGGTGCATTGGAAATAAAGAATGATCTCTCTCTGGCTGTGTAAAAAAAACACCAAGGGCACTAATGATTTTCACAGATTCCCTCCTCTCTCTTAGTCTGTATATTTCTCTTTCTCAGGCCAACTCTTAATATGATTATTGGCCATCAACTTTGGGGGGCCCCAGCTACACACTGCCACTCATTCAAGGGGCAAATTGCATGTACCACACGCAATACTAAAAACACACACTCACACACATGAAAAGATGTAGAAGAGTCACATTTCGCCTGAAAATCTTCTTTTGTTTAATTTAGCTGTTTGTCACTCCAAACGTGAGGCGACGAGAGAAAGTTAACACTCTTGACACTGTTCACATGACATATGCCCGAGATCCAGAAACAAAATTAACACATCGGCGTGCAGATGGCAGCGAGGAGAGAAAAGCACCCTGTGACCTCGCATGCCGAGTCCAAGTACCATGCTTCTTCAAACAGTGCTCTCCATTTTAATATATAAAAAAAATATATATATATGCTGAAATAGAAGCTCCACAAAAAAAACAAAAAACTTGTGGCAACTTGAAGTACCCCTGGTGATTGACGCAATTATTCTCACATTGACATTAAAGCGTCTGTGTGAGTTGCTAACCAAAACAGCGGCACCTAACTGCCTGTGAGGTTGTAAATAGGTTCGCTGCATATTATTACTGATCTGGTATTTAATATTTCCGAGCTCCATTTTCCCTTTTATAGTTATTTTTGTTTTGCTTGATGTACATTTTCTTCGTGAATAATATTTTGATCAAGCATCATTATTTATTGTGCGGAAATGGTCAAAATTGAAAAATTGAAAAATGTCTACGAATGAATACAACCCCCCTACCCCATAAAGGCCTTGTACGCCTGCAGTTTGCTTTTGTTTTGTCGCAACATCTTTGTAGACTATGTGTCTCTAATTTTCTGACACTTGACAGTTTTTTTTTCTTCCCCAGTCATTGGTTTTCTCACACCCTCATCCTGTTTGCGCGGCTCCCAAGGGGGGCGTCCGGGGCGGGCCGGCGGCGGATGGATGCGGCAAGGAGGCCCTGGGAGCCAAACCGGAGCAACGGTAGGTATCTCCCACACTTCCTCGGCTATTTTTAAACACTGCCGGGCCAGCGGAGGGCCAAAAATAAGTCAAGAGGCCGTTTTTATCCCACACGATCGAGGTGACGCCCCCTTTGGCTTACTCACATGAACACACGCTGTGCCAAAAAAGTTAACTGGCAAAGTGGGAAAAAAATCTTACAAAACAATGGAAGTGTCACTCGACTGAGCGCATACACACACACACAAAAGCGGCAGACAAAAGTCAATATCAAGGCTGAGCTATTTCTGTGGAGAGCACTATTTAGGAAGTGTGGGCCGGGTGCCAGTATTCTCCTCCATCGTCTGGGCGCTATACAAACCTCACCTCTCTCTATCGCTCTCTCTCTCAGTCACTCCTCAACCTTTTTCCACCCGACCCTCTCTCCATTGTCGGCTCGAGCTCTCTGAGCCTTCTCCTACGAGGCTATTTGTTTTTCCACCGGGTGGAAGCGCAACGCCAGCCAGGTGAAAGCATCTCAAAGAGATTCTAAAGAGAGAGAGGGAGAGGCCCCCACTCTGGCCAGCAAGGCTTGAAGTGAAGCGCGGGGCTGGAGTTTCAAACAAAGTGCCCCCCTCATTCATTATACATGCTCCTCCACTGAAAATCTCCTTCCGCAACACCATCTCTTCTCCTTTCTATCCATCCCCCCCCCCCCGACCACTCCTTCCCTCCTCCGGACGAAGCATCCATAAAGTATGAATAAAATTAATGACATCATAAGCCGCACTTTGGAAAAAGGGGCATGCGTCACAGTGCTACTGTACATGAGCCAGACCAAAAGGAAAGGAGATAAGGCCTGTGCTGCAGTGCTGTGCTGTAAAGTTTCGCTTTCATCGAGGACCATGCGAGTAGCCTGCGCGCTCGAGTCTTTCACAAGCTGGCCTCCAGTGTGGGGAAACGGCCCAGATGACGCTGGAAAGGAACGCCAGTGTGGACTTTGGCAGGTCGAAGCCTCTTGTTCGAGACGGAGACTGCCGAGTGTTGATTCTCAGAAAGGACTAAACGCGTATGAGTTGAAAAGAGTTGAAACATTCTAATATGACGTGAATTAGCGTTGTAATATTGTCCATGGCAGCGGGAGAAGATTTAAAGATTTTTTCTTTTTTTTTTTTTTTTTTTTTGTGAGACAGTGGCGGCAGAAAGGCTAAAAACTTGACTCATTTTTCCCCCTTGGATTCATGTGTCAACACGAGATCGTCTAAAAATACTCGATAGCGGGAGCGGCGGCGGCGCAGGGGAGACGCTTCAGATGGATGCGTGCTCGCGCACAGAGCCACCTCTGTGCGTCTCGCCGGACGAGACGCTACCGAATGACTCCGCTGCGTCGCAGGCGCGACAAAGACAAATGACAGTCGCTGGAAAACATTTTCCAACCGCTCTCTATATCTCTTGTCCTGTGTTTATTTGTTTGATAGCGGGTGTAGTCCAAATACGGTGCACATTAAAGCGAACATATGTCGAAAGTTGTCACAGGTGGGCCTCTTGTGTGTCATCATGGGGGACGCCGATTGCTCGGATAAACAGATAAACACATTTGTGGTGGTCCAAGATAATATCCTACCTTTCCCACAAGATTTAAATGAAATGTTTAATTTCTCAGAAAGGGAGCGCTGAGGAAGTTACTTAACTAGTATCTTAGCTCATTTTAAAAAAAACTTTAAAGCTGAATACCGAGCCTGTACAGTTCAATATTTAGAGCGAAATGTACAAACTTTGTTCTAGTCTAAATGTTTCCTTTGTCTTATCGCGCACATGCAGTCCAACAACTCCCTCCTCCTCTCCCTATCCAAATATATCAAGGAGCCGGCCTCAAGCATGGTGAGAGGTGCTTCGGGTGTCTCTTTAGGTGGGCTAATGCTGACGATACCATTGTGTGGTCAGCGCGCGGCTGCCTGCGGACCACCCAGCAGGCTGCCGCCACCGCCGCCGCCGCCATCGTGACCGACAGGCCAGGCAGGAAACAGGAAACAGGAAGGAGGAGGCAGGACGTCCTGTCCAACGAGATGGCCGCGTTCACTACGACATCACTATGGTGTCATTTTTTGGAAAAAAAAAAAAGGGAGGCGTGATTAACTAATAGGATTTGATCTCCTTTTTTTCCCGGGGTCTTCTCAAGTTTGCCTTTTCAGCCCTCAAACTCAAAATGCTTCTTTTTCAGATGAGACTAGCGACGACGGCGCATTTTCATTCGGAAGATACACCAGCAAGAACCTCACACGACTCAGACAAAAAACAAAAACAAAGGCATAAACACTCCGATGTGCAAACGGAGACAATAAATGCACACACACGCGCACGCAGAAAACACAAAGCAGCACGAAACAAAAATCAACTTTAGAGGAGAGAAAATATTCTAAAGCGTGTTTTACAATACAATTAAACATCAAAGGCTGATCTATTCCGCTGTGATCTTTAACACCCCAGTGAACAAGCCCCCCCACCCCTGCGTCGCCCCCCACAAACACACAACTCAGACACACACACAGAACGCTGCTGAGCATCAGCGCTAATTACTAGACAGAGACACAAGACTTGGCATCATTATGCAAAAATAAGGACATTTTCAAATATTTGCATTCACCATAAAGCACACAAGAGGGCTATTTATTTGGGTTTGCTGTATTTTATAAAGTTTTAAAAGAAGGTGCAGCCAGTTTGAAGACGGAGATAAAGTAGCATGAAAAAGTGAGGTCACGTCTTATTTCTCTAATTTCATTAGTGCAAAAATAATTTCATTATGGGCATAAAACAACAAAAGGCTGGCCGGCCTTGTGTAAAAAACTACATAACAAGCCTTTGAGTTGGTAAGAAACTTTTCATCTGCTTCGCAGCAGCCAGTGGAAAATTTGCATTTGTCGGTCAAAATGATCTTAAGAATGACTTTTTCTGTATAATATTTAGCTCATGATCTTATTGGCGCTCTACCTGTTCCTCCTGATTTGATTTACTTGACTCCTCTATCACCTTCTCCTTTCAACCAAAGGGGAATGAAGTCCAATTACTGCATTTTGAGATCTCCCGCCACATCTTGCCAACCTGCAGTCTGCAAATGAGCGTTCTGCTGATGGTTAACATGAGCAAACTCTACAAAACCTCTTCCAAAATATTTGGAACACCATTGGAGGCGGAAGGGGGGGGGGGGGATACTTTAAAGCATAGCAAAGGGGGCTGCTGAATTATTTGCTTAAACATGGGCGCCTCTGATGTTTCTATGAAGCTAAATGTTTTCATAGATCTGGTTTTCCATGAGGAGCGAATCGTGAAATGTGCATTTTTCTTTTCTTCTTCGGGATTGCATGTCTATGTGGTACACTTGGCATATTTTTTTCCTGCGACATTTAAAAGAAAAGATACAATTTAGGTAAATGATGCTTGGGGGGCTAATTCCTAATTTAGCATGCTGGGGGGTTGGGGGGGGTTGAATTACCACTGTTATCACCTATGCTTAATGCAGTGCATATGCTGATGATCCACGCACACACGCACAAACGTACACACACACGCGCACACACTTCTTCCTTTAAGTAAAGCCTCACTGAGCCCCAAGTGTACAGCAAAGTGCCCTGACAATCGGCTCAATGCCCCGGCCAATCACAGGGCCACGTGACCCTCTAATCCCTCTCTGAGAGGGGCAAATGTGTGTTGTCATTGTTGGTTTTGTGAATCAGCGCCCAAAATCTCACATGATTTGTCCGAAAAGGAGAAGAGGGGAAACAAAAAGTCAGTACAGTGTTAGGGTGTCTGAGCATTAAGGGGACAGGGCATGCTTTTTGTCTGTGCATGTGTGCGTGTGTGTGTGTGTGTGTGTGCGTGCGTGCGTGCGTGTGTGCGTGCGTGCGTGCGTGTGTGTGCTTGCACGGGGTCCCTGAGATTACAGTGCTTGGCTGACAGAGTCCTCAGTGTGTAATCGTGGGTCCACATGCGAGCACTCACCTTCCTCTGAGCGGATTAAGCCAACGCTAAGTCCCAAGAGAGCAACAGGCCAGACAGGACAACTTCATTGACCGTGGCCACAGGAGGGGGGCAAAGGGACTAATATTTGTCTAAAACTAAAAATCATTTTCACTATAAAAGTAAAAAAATAAATAATAATTCAAAAAAAAAAACATTCACAAGCTCTAATTGTATCCTATAATTGAATCAACTATTAAGCAGGGCAACTTTCAGGCTGACGTGCTGTTGAAAATTTTAATTCATACTTTAAATTCAATTGCCGTGGATTATAAAATGTGCTGTGGACTCCGGCTTTCATGAATTACATTCACATCATTTAAAATGAAGGGTCATTGGAACAAAGGGTGTATTTGCTGTAAAATTAATCGTGTGTGTGTATAAGAACTATGCGAGTGAATGCAATAAGGAAGTTCTACGGCTGCTTTAGAATTAAACAGACTGCTTGGTGAATTTTGCATTTTTCAAATGATTGTTGTCATTTGGAAAAAAAAACATACATAATGTATGTATTATACATGTTTAATTTCCAGCCATTCAGTTGACATGTTCATTATGGTAAAAAAAACATTAAGACTCAGACTGCAACAGGTTAAGTGAACATATGAGACTACACTACGCTACAAATAAATGACGCCAAATACATATTTTCCTAGTATTTCAAAAAATACATTTTATACAGCCTGAATAGGCTAACATTGTAATCACTTTTAGTATGCTTGACCTCTGCTCTATTCATATTTATCCAAACAATAAAAAAACATTTAAAATTTATGATCAGTAGTGTTAATGTGAAAACATATAAAATGTTATTTTTTTTTGTAAATCAATGCACTGGAGTGTTTGAACCTGTCCAACCGTTACCCAAAGAAGCTTCATTGTAGTGTGTTTGTCCATATTTTAGTTATTAGAATCAATTACCATTTTAAAAGGCGATTCAGCTTCCTTTAAACACTTCAAAGGACACTTATTGTCACTTTATTACCACATAAAGTCAAGCTAACTTTTAAATGTCAAAATAATATGTGTTAGGTACAATAAACTTTTTTTCAAAGACAAATAAAGTGCGTCGGGGTGACTAAACATTGAGGTGTGCGCCTGCATGTGGACACGATGAGCCTAACTCTCCAAACAGACCATAAAAAAACCCATTTAATGAGCCGATTATCACCGCAACTGTAACTTTGTTGAGAGGTGCGCGCATTAGAAGAGTGGATAATGAAACAACAACAACAACAACTAAAAAGCAGAAAAACACATTTCAAAACAAAACAAAACAAAACAAAAAAATAGTACCACCCAACTGTCAAAGACGACGTGCGCGCGCGCTTCTACTTACTTCAAGAAGCCACAAAACGCATCCGTTTGGTGTCAATGTGGAAGAAGGTTGCGAACAGCGAGGAGCAGGTCCGCCGGTGGGTCGGGCTCCGGGTCCGGACGGGACGGGACAGCACAGCACTGACAGGACGCGAGACAGCCGCTCGGTTTTAGAGGACGGACCGATCGAGCGCGCACTTAAAATCCAGGAGCGCAACTTAGCAGAGAACGCCGCTGGGAGGGAAAAAAAGTCATCTACAGTACACGCAGGGAGTCTCGACAATGTCACGGAGAACTACGAGCGCGTTCTCTCTCTTTCTCTCTCTCTCTCTCTCTCTCTCTGTCTCTCTCTCTCTCCCTCTCTCCCTCCCTCTCCCTCTCTCTAATCGCTCAGTGAGCGTGTTCGCAGGCAGGAGAGTGCAGCAGAAAGTGTCAGTCGATACGGCGAGGCCAGGTACAGACCCGGTGGATCGGTGCCGTTGGGTGGTGTTGGTGATGCTGGTGTACAGTGGACCGTCTGCTTTGGTCTGGGGGGGTTGATAGTCTTGTCCCCCCCAGGCCCCCCTTCTCTCTAGTCGTGACAAAATCTTTCCATAAAGGCTATCTTCTATTTCCTCTTAGCGCGTGGCTTCTTCTTTTTTTTGTTTGAATACTGAGAAAAGGGGGCGGGATCACATTTGCCCGGAACAGGACTTTTATAAAGAAGGCACGTCTGCTCTAATGGTTTGTTGTTGTGTGCGCGTGTGTGTGTGTGTGTGTGTGTGGTGTGTGGGGGTGTGTAGGTGTGTGTGTGGGGGTGCGTATATATATATATATATATATATATATATATAGTGGAGCAATTTTTTGCAGGTCAATCACAAGGAACTGAAGCAAAGAGGTTCATTACACGTGAACAATTGATTTTCTTTTTTTTTTAAAATAAATTATAGTATTTATTTCTTAAATTTACATTCTGTGTAGCAGTAAACTGTATTTTCATGTCTAGAACCAAAGCTAAACTGATTTTTTTAAGAAGAGAGAGAAGATCTATCCATCCTACTCTAATGTAATTTTAAGATTTATTGCGCAGACCTCAAAAGACTTAAACTCCAAACTCAGGACTATTTTGTAAAAACAAACAAGTAAGATTATGGGTATTATAAATATTTTATACTATATTAACCTACTTCTAACCTTATAGGCCACTCCTCCTGGGTGACATATGGCACAGCGCATAGGTCTTACTCATTTCCATCCATCTTGGTTCAGTTTCGCAAGTACAATTTTCTCTCCAGGGTCCAGACACTTATTAACTTGCCTGCTATTTTGTTTTGCAAAGTTTAATGTTCTTTGCTTTAACGCAATTCCAGCCAGACGTCTTGGAAAAGTGTACTCCATCATATCCCATTCCGGTGTTAAATACGCTAGCCGTGTCAACCACAGGTTAGCTTAGCAATTAGCATGGCTTGTATCTTGCTGAAGCTCTTGACATTTGCAACTTGTGCTTGACACCTGTACCATTTTGCCCCTAAAAGTCCAGCTAGGAGTGCTGTACTATAGTGTAAACGGTGCTTTTAAAGAAACGCCATCAGCAGATTTTGTCGAAAGTGAAACTCTGAACACAGTCCCCTCCCCCTCTCTGGTGGTCCCCGTCAAAAAAGTTCCACCTCCCGCATGGCGCCGATCATTGTGGAAGAAGGCGCTATCTGCAGATGATAAGGCCTGACACAGACAGTAAGCATGGGGAATTAGCAAGCCCTTATCCATCCAACTGAATGATTTCAAAACATCCACTCCACTGCTGTGACGATAACAATTAAAGCAGCAAGTTTGCCACTTCAGATAAGAGCCAGACAGGCATCACCATGGCTTTATGCACAAAGATGAATCCCAGATAGGCCTTGTAATAATCCTGCTCTATTATTTGAATATTATATGGCTGTCAAAGGGAAGATTTTGAATGGTTCAAGTGTGTTCCGTCAATGCTTGTTTGGTTTGTAATCAACCCATGCGTATAAAATCATGAAAATAAAACTCTTATTTTAAAATAACAGATTTAAAATCACAGTGATGCGACAGTGCTTTGTAATGTAAGGAGTATCACATCTTCCTTTGCCGTAGCAACCTATTTTATTGAATAACTTCGCTTTGCAGACTTGTGTATGTGCAGTGCTTACCGCATTTAAAATAAATTACATGCCACAACTGCAGGACCGCCTGAGGAAAACATATAAAAATTTAGCTTACTGCTACTTTATATATTTGGTCATCGTGATTTGGGGAGCGGCAGCACAGTGATCGTGTGGTTGCCAAGTCTGCCTCGCAGTTCTGGGTTTGAATCTAAAACATTCAGGGACACCATTATTTAGCAGCCCGGGTGATATACCACATGGAAAATGCATTATGAAAATTATTAAAAGTATGGGTCTGTAAAAAGTTGAAAAATATGGGGGGGGTGATTGAGATCACTGATGACTACGACTATTGATACAGCGGTTTAATATCGAGATTTTCTAGATATGCAGCTTCAAATATACTATAACTATAACTAAAATAGTCAAATTTGCCTCTTCATATTGTGCCTGTGAATAACGATAATTCAGGTTCACAAGCAAACATTGTTTTGCTCCACTTTCTGCTTGATGTCAAGGTACAATTTGTGAACATACCAGATTGGTGATCCTAAAGTAACTTAATCAGTTTACAAAAGATTGCTCTTGTTTTAGTTCTGTAAGTGGAGATCTGCTGAGTGCAGGGGCAGATCTAGTATAGTGTGATACAGGGCCACCCCGTAATCCTGAAAAACTTCAACTTTTTCCTTTATCAGTTTTAACAGATAGCTGTGACATAGCTGAGCATAGTTTTTCAAAATAAGTCTAATACATATTGTCACGGTCAGGTGGAATTGTTGCATCTCTAAAATTGTGCTTGAGTTACAAAACACTGCAGCATTCAAATTAGTATTATGTCTCATATCCAGGGGTGCACCTAAGAGGTGCGCTGGTGCACTGCTGAATAATGCGCTCCAGTTCAAGTCTGTCACCGCGCTTTTTGCATTAGAATAATGCAGCTCAGTCATCTTGACTCAGGCTATGGGGCGGCATGGCTCAGTGGTAGTGTGGTCGTCTCCCAACCCAGAGGTTGGGGGTTCAATCCCCGACCCTGGTGACCGTGTCGAAGTGTCCTTGAGTAAGATACTGAACCCCCAGGTGCTCCATGATGCGGCACCATCAGTAAGTGAATGCGAACTCAGTGTGAAACGCTTTGAGTGCCTAAATAGGTGGAAAAGTGAAAGACCATTTACCATACGCAGCCGCAATTCAAAGTCAAGTCAGCATTGCCAGTCCTTCACATCACAGTCTGTGCTCACATGCTCCCTCCACAACATAAGAAGCCTTTACTGCCTCACAAAAGCAAATGGCTGTGTTTACAGCATCTTCCCGAAGCTTTTTCTTTTCAAGAGGTCTTTGGCCATGAGTGACACAATAAACACAACAATAAGATGACTAAGCAGTGTAATAGGCAGAAATTAATCCGTACCACATTTACCTTTGTTGCTGACATGCTTCTTCTTCACTAAAGCATTAGAGCTATCCATTTTAACAAAAGGTTACTCAAATGTACGTCATCTATTTTCACACGCTATTGTCTAAAAAAACATCCAGACTTTCAATCATGAGGCGAAATAATGCTGCACGGCTCCCGTGGAGTGAGGAAAAAGCAGAGTTTTATGACACTTCAGATGGTTCAAGTGTCCAAAAGAGTTAATGTATTTGTTCTTATTCGATTTTCAACACTTTAAATTAGTTAATAATGTGCAAAACATACAAATGATGTGAGGACAGACGAATGGTATCGTTTTGTCGAAAAAATATGAAATATTACATATTTTGGCAGCGATGATATATAATCAATAAAATATATAATAAGGTCTCGATGGATGTGTTTAGTACATTAAATATGAAGAACTTCTAAATGACCTTTGTATCTTTCAACTCTTCTGTATGTGTCCCTTGGAGAAAAAACTGTACATGTAATAAGAAAGAAAAGACCTCCCTCATGTGCCTCACTTGAGTAAGTTGACACCAAGCAGCGTCCTAATCTTTCCTTCCTTTCAAGTTCACCTGTGAAGCATAAGCTTTGTGCTGCATTCACCCATTTAGTCAGGAGGGGCGCGCGGGGCATTGCAGCCTATCAAATCAGTTGATAAATAAATCAAGCTGTCTAATCTGCTTGACGGGTAGCCATTGCGTTTTTGTAATGCTACCTTGCTGGTGTCTGATGACTCGGGATGCCACCTTCCCATCGCCTGGCCTTTTAATCTTTAATAGCATTTCCTATGCCCTGCCCAAACTGATAGAGAAAAAAACGAAGGCAGATTTGAAATGAGACCAAATATTGAATCTAGAAAAGTATACGTTCATCTCTGATTATTAAAAAATAGTAAACATGTGTTGACCAGAATACTTTAGTACACTTTGTTTTCACGAGGAGGGTCACAAACTCAATGGCATAAAGACAAAGACAGACACACACCAGATTGCTTCACTGCAGCTATACGGTCACTTATTGATGTGTGTTCTTGCAACATACCACGTTCAATGTTCCTTCATGTACCGTCTCGTAGCTTTCATCCGGGAGCTCCTCTCAGTGTTCACAAGGCTTGAGATCTTCTTTGGTTGGCACCTGCAAAGAGAAGCAAAGGAGCCAAGCGTGAGGAGGAGGAGGAGGAGGAGGAGGAGGGAGTGAGAACCTGTCACTAACATGGTAATTGTTTGCATAGAAGTGTGCAGGAACAACACCATCGACATAATGTGAGTGTGTGTTTGTTACAGTGCAACACACTTTCAAATTTGGGATGTGTGTGTTTTAATACATGAAGTCACACAAAATACTTTACTATGCATACAACATTCAATTCCATCCAGATGAGAGTACTGTGCAAGGCCACCAGTAGATGTGTAGACTATAATGAATAGAATGTCACTAAATAGCAGGGGAGGGACCTGTAGTGGATATGCAAACAGTCAACACACCCGTTTGAATGCAAGAATTTAATGATATTAAAAAAATAATCGAAAAGGATAAGTCATAAGTCAAGAGATAAATCATTTCTCCACCAATAACGTGACCTATGACCTGCGCAAATGGAATTTGGAAAAAACATGAAATCTTACATAAACAGCTGAGATAATGTGGTATGCACACCCTCTTAGAACTGTGGATATGGCTGCGTTCGGAATGAACCGATCGGATTCAAATTTAGTTGAAATGGGTGTTAGCACACACCTGCCACAATTTAAAGTCATTCTTATACACCCCAAATGAAGTTCGGATGTTTTGGTAAGCTTTTTCTGACATTTATGCTTTCTCGTAGAAGCTTAAAAGCTTTAGTATTGACGGTTGTGATATTGGTTTTCATTGACAAGACAGTGACACCTTTTATGTTTGTGTGACAAGAATGTTAAAGAATAAAGACACAATTCATTACACGTACGCCATTTGCCAGTAAAGTTGTTTTTCAATTTTAACATTAACACACCGTTTGGATCTACACTTGTACGACGTTAAAGTTTAAACATTTGTCTACCGAGATGTTTAAGGTTTGACGATGGCAACAGCTTGACTGCAGATTATTTCCATAATGTCCTTTGGAAACGTATTCGATAAATCTGTATTTAAATGCTGAAAAATAATCAAAGTGGCATTATTTATATCAGAGTGTGCAAAGAGCGAGACGTGTAGCATATTTGACTGCAGAGTGCCTAGTGAAAGTCTAAACATTTGTGGATGAAAACATTAAAGGCAGACTACTACTACATGGGGCACATATTATGATTGAGATATACACACCGCACAGTTGCGTGCGAACAAACCGACTCGACTGTAGATTGAATAAATATACTTTGTGCCATTTATGTCATTCTGAGCCAAAGCAATTTATCCTAAATGGAAAGTAATTACATTATAAGTTTGCCTTCTGAAACCTTTCCTGTCCAGCTCAATACATATCTGAGCCCTTGATCACATACTGTATAAATGTGATCCGCAGCTCATTATTTAAGGCGCGAGTGTGCGCCAGCGCAGCTGACTGTCTCGTCAAAGTCAAATGAACTGTTTCGCAAAACAATTATGTTGATTCAAACATGCAACCCTGTGTTTACACGCGTAAGGCGTTCAGGCAAGTGCAATTTTTGCAAGGTTTGGCATTCGACGTGAAGAAAAAGGTGGGGGGATACAAGTGGACGGAACACACACGTGTGGTTTTGCAGATAGCGATCTCGCTCGGATTGTTAGTTAAGCCTCTCCTGGCAGCCACTTCACAGCATGTGTCACACACACGCACACACAGAATAGCTCGCCTTGAAAAAAAATGTGTGTTTCTGTAATAGGGGTGGAAAGAAAGGAATGCATCTCCCAAGCAAAAGATATAAACACAAACACATTTCCAGGGCGATGCAGGAAGAGCGCAGGCTCGCTGCAATCTGTTGTGGCTCTGGCTCACGTGAAAACACAAGCTGCCACTCACAGGAGAAGACGTCAAGCAGGCGCTGCTCTGGAGAATTAGCCGGCGATTACAAAACACTCACTAGTTGTTATGTGTCACATACATCTGAAAGACGCTTATGAAGTATTTACAGCTTTCCATCATTCTGTCTGTGCTTGCTCCCAAATGACTTTGGGACAAGTTTGACGCTGCCTGATGCGATGACCCAACTCTTGCAGAAATACATTGCGCTGCAAGCTCATCAAACTGAACTGGGTTTGTACATAAGTGGTTACAGGCCTCCATTAGGGGCAAAATTGTTATTTTCAAGACTTGCACAAATACCGATACCAGTGTCGGGTATCGATGATGATGTTGTACATCAGTAAAGTACTGAGTACTCGCAAAAATTCTCCTACACTGTACACACTGATACCATATCACCAGCCTGACTTATAGCTTCCGGGTAATTATTTTCGGAAATTATACTGTGGATCTATAGCATGCATCATGTCTTCCTTTCATGATACATTTTGGATTACTTGTGCTCAGACATTTTTCTTTGAGGGGGAGGGGGGTACTCTTACCTGGGTGACAGTTTCAGATGACCAAACTGTGATTTGAGTTATCTTTAAAGCAGCGCTTCTCAATTATTTTCTGTTAAGACCCCCTTGGAAGAAGAAAACATTTCACGCACCTACATGGGTGTGTGTGTGTGTGTGTCCATGTCGGTGATTCCTTGTGACAGCTCGACAGATCTATACAGTAGTACCAGTCAAAACATTTTCATTACCGGATTCTGAGTGTGAGGAACTTTCTGGCTCAAATATACATCACCGCTGTCCCATTTCTTCTTGACTTTGAAATACAAGACTAGACACAAAGATGGGAAAACCATCAAATTTGATCAAACTTTTCATCCGTCAATACCTCGAAATAGGCAGTCGGAGGTACACTTTAAGACTTGTATTATATTATTGTAGTTACAGTATATTCCACACCGTCTCAAACTGAGAGCTTTTTCTAATATTTTGGGCACTTTAAGCACTGGTATATAAATACTGGACTGGACTTTATTGGGTTTTTGTAGGTCACCTGACGTCACGCCAGTGAGCCCATATACATTACACCATCACCCCTCACCCGCCGCCATGCATCTCCCATCAATCCAGCAAATCTTCCTTTGTTCTTCGTGTTAGTCATTCAAAGCATAATATTAAGCATAATTTGCTTCTCCTTATTAATCAGATTTGTAATGAAAGTCAGGGCAATATCACCAGTAATTATAGTTGCAGGGATTTTTACCAGTGTGCAGCGTAATTAGGTGAGCAAAGGTGACAAAAATCACTTAATTAAGTCATGTAGCCTCATATTACAGAGGAATACAAATATTTTATAAAACAGAAAATCACAATTTCAAGGGGTATTATATTTTATTATTATTATTGTGCACACAAATAAGCTTTTTTAATATAAAAGGTCCAATACAACAAATGAGATAAGAACTAAAGGAATGAAGAAACATCACAAATTTTCTCCATATAATTTATTTAGTATTTGCAGTTGGTATTTTACAGACAATCTGCATTTTAAGACTAATAGTACTGACAAATGGCTTTTACAAAATAAAATAAAGTATATGGTATTAAGATGTTGTTTTTCCATATGGTATGACTCACTGACCTTTGAAAGCATCATTTGGCCATTACCGAAGAACATTGCAATCATATTGTTGAAGAGAACATAACGGTGCCTTGGACCTGGTCACCTGCATTATCACAATAACAAGATATTACCAAAGACCTCATAGCGACCCCTGACTGAGAGCAGTGTCAAACATGAGACAGCGGAGGACATTTTGCATGTGCTGTGTTTAACCAACAGTGTTCTAACTGTACACCTTTTATGCATAATGGATGAGGAACAATCCGAACAACAAGCTCTGCCTTTGTTCTAACTGATGCTCCCGTTACATCACAGGAAGAGCCCCATGGTCCTGTGACCGAGTTGACTGTCTGTACCACAACGCCACAGGGCGGGCTGGCAGGCAGCTCAAAGCTGGTGCTTCTACACTTTTTAGAGCCTGCTAGAATGAAAGTAAGAAAACAAAATACGCAAAAATACTTCTCGGTGTTATCCAGGGCGTTAAAATCCACTTGTTTTTGTCCATCTCAGGGACCGGCCATTTTGCCACTTGCTGTGGACTGAAAATGAAATCACAGTTGTAATAATTCATTTTTTAAATTATTTATTAAAAAAATTATTTACTTTTGTGCCTTTCAAAGGCGACGCAGCTGTGCCCTCTATTGACAAGCCACCACTGCTTTTTGTGCATATTGTGTAGTGTATATGTAATGTTTATTTGGGTAATAACAATATTGGCTGCTGGGGTATTTTAATGGCGGCACAAATCTGAAGGGAAGCGTTTGCCTAGAACACAAAATCCAACAGTCCTCAGTGTTTCCACTCACTATAGTAACCACTACACAGCAGCCCCTCCTGCAGCTGTTGACCTTAACAATTAAAGATCACTCAGCAATGTGACGCTACTTCTTCTGCTCTACAAGCAGCTGATAGCATATGACTGTGAAGAAGATGAAGAAGAAAAAAAAAAAAAAGAATACGATGCATCTAAACGAGGCTCTGATGCGTGCGTGAGCGGAGCCTCCGCGAGCGTGAACGCGGGCGCGCGCTGCATGCAGGATCTCGGCAGCTGAGCGGCTGCGTCTAAAGCTCTTTGTGCCTCCAGGATGGCCCCCCAACTCATTCTTATTCAAACATGATCAGAGGGGAGGCAGGCAACTGAGATTAGCCGCAGATCAAAAGAGCTGCCTCGCGCCAGCGCTTGTGTTTTGTAGATTTAGGCCGCCCCGGCGCATTGCCGTTGTATCACGGCGCCGGAGCGTCATACTGATATTTTTTGGCCTCGACGGAGCTCAAAGAGGTCGACGGAAGGGGAATTTGCGTGCAGGAGGTCGGACGGCTGCTGGAAATGTTCAAAATGTTTAATAATATAAAAGATATGAGGGCAAAACAATGATATGATAGCTGGACAAAAAAGACGCTTTCACTTCTTTCCATGCAGCAAAAGTAACTGCTTCCATATGTGTGTGTGTGTGTGTGGGGGGGGGCAGCTCTTGCGTGATAATTTGTTTAAAAATGAAATTTTGTGTAACTGCTAACTACAGGCCTGCGTTGTGTCAGAGGCCTTAACAAAATAACTTGTCAACAACAGCAAATCACTGCAATAGTGTATCCAAACCTTTCACGTTTATTTCATGAACTCCAGTCAGAACCTCAAACAGCAGATATGGATTAAGTAACATTCCACTTGACTACACACGACACATGCCTTTGAGATTTGAGTAGGGTACAACTTAACAAAATTGAAAAAGTGTTTGATTTGTGAATCTGAGCAGCGGTGATAGCTGAAGACAATCTCTCTACCAGTCATATGACTTGACAAAGAGTGACAAAGCAGAAATGAGGTGAAAGGACCAGGTGAGGTGAGTTTCCAAAGACAGAGGCAAATACATAAGCGGGCTAACCACCCTATAGAGAGAGAAAACAAGATGTTTCCTCAACTCGGCTGCCCATCAAAGCAGCGGAATTCAGAGGGCAGAAAAGCTAATAAGGGAAGACTGAACAGTTACTGTAAACTGGCTCCAAGTTTCCGACTTCTCTCTAAATGTGAGAGGACAGTAACAGTGACTGAGGAATAGCTGCACCATTTCTGAATTTTGGTGTCGGATCAAATCGAAGAAAATCATTTCGTACAAAACAGTGGTTGAAAAGGTTTTAAATATAAAATGTAACCACCAGGCCTTTCAACTCCGTTGATTTCATTCCGATCATTCCTAATTTTCTCCTCCAAAAATAATTCATCAAAACAAAGAAATGCTTTTCTAAAGCTGCTGTGTCAAGGATTTTTCTTCGCCTTCAAACTTCATCTCAGTGTGCCCTTAAACACCAAACCCTGTGATGCATATTATTATTGAAGTGCGTATCTTCTACATGGGGTGCTACCTTGAGGAAATGAGTCATTTTTAAAGCAAACAGCATGCAGGAGCTCTTTTCTCTCACCAATAGTTCCAGACTGTGAACGGAGATGTTCTAAGCAATTACCCGTAAATGTAGCGGTAACCTAAACTGACTGTGAAGAATTAGAAACAGAGAAATAACACCATATTAAGTTACACTTTAACGCCTCCAACCATTTGTCTTACTTTGGAGGTATAAAAACCAGAGACGTTAAAAGTTTAAGACACACTTTTCCAGGTGCTTCAGGACCTTTTCCCTAAGAGACGATTGGCAACAGCTGAGACGTGACCACGCCTTAGATGCCGGAGCGGCTCTGGTGTCATTGTGCTGTGCCAAAACCGGGAAAACTCTAAATAAACAAAAGTTGAATGTATCCTTTGGTCTTTTCTATAACAAGGCACGATTCACTAAATCCAGGATGAAATGAGCAAAAACAACCGCTCAAATCAAACTAAACATTTCTTAAAAAGAGGTTCGAATATCAAAATAATTGCCTAATCTGTTTAGGAAGGCTTGACCCACTGTGTGGTTTTAATTTGATTTGTGGAGGGGAATGGAAAACTTACCCGTGCCGTTTCTTTGCTTCACCAGGAAGTTGCACCCTGCAGCACCAGCTGAGGCCCAAACAAATTCAAATTTAAAAAAAAAAGTGAGGGCAAAAGGGGACAAATGGAAAACTACAAATACCCACAAAGTGCCCAAAATAAATGCCCTGCATGTGATAAAGCCAGACCAGCTGGCTTTGAATAGAAGCCCCGATTTGGGTTGTGCGTTTGCCCCTGATGTCTCTCCGCATCTGAACTGAAATCAGGTGTAGTTCTTTCCAAACACCCCCTCATCCCCAACGCCCCTACCACGGTCCCAACTCAATCCACCTGCTCCTGTCAATCACGTTTGGGTAAATTTAGCCTTCGGGGGGGATCAGTGACAGCCCTGACCCCTCCACACAAACCTTTGTCAGCAGTGCCCATACATACTGTAGCCTGGATCACTAACCTTACAAGAATGTGGCCATCGCTGGAGTGACAAACAGATGTCCCTCCCCCCTTTCACCTTCACATGTCCCAAATTTACAGATGCCATACTCTGCATTTAGTCATGCGCTTCGGCTAAGCAGAGCAACAGTGGAATTTCCAAAGTTGAATGCCCTTGAAGTCTTACAATTTCAAGACAACCAAAATGTGGCCAAAAACAATGCCTCTAAATTTGTACAAGTTGCTGTTTTGCAAGACGTCGCGGCACACAAAACAAATGGAAGCTCCGACTGCTAAAACGGTAACTTACAACAAGCGGTCGCAAAATCAAGCTCAACTTTACAAATCAATACAGTCATTTCAAATATTTCACTCTTTAGAAAAAAAATATCCCATTTAGATAATATACCTTGAAATCATATTTTTGCTTAGAATTTTTTCCCTCTCCATTATTGTGATTCCCACAGCAGTTGTGACGAGCGGCTAAAACATAACAAGCAAAAAATAGCAAGAGATTTGGGCGGTGCTGTACAGTAAAATCAGTACGGAGAAGGAAATTGAGGCATTAGTAATTATTGCCGTATCCCAGTCTCTCGAGCTCTGAGACAGAATACAGATGACATACAGCGACATGTTTGAAAAGAAAGTGCTCCCTGCTCTGGCTGAAGTACCCCTCGAAGTGGTTTTAATGGAACTGTAGCTCATGGGTGAGCCTAAACTTCCCTAGATCCTGCCATGCCATTAGAATTAGATGAACAACTTCTAATAGCGGCTGCTCCTCCTTATATAAGCAAAGCCAGGGCTTTCCATTGAAATTATGACTAATGCATGCTTCTGAGCTGCATCACACTGTACAGCAAATCCATCAAGAAAACACACTAGGCTAATTCCTGTTTGGTTGAATTGCAACCAACGCCAAATATGGGCAAACTTGCGCCCTGGCCATCCATCCTGTACCCTGTCCCGCCTGAGCGCAGCAAAAACCAAGTGTAACGGGTAAGTGCCTTTATACTAAAGAAAGGAAAAACGTACTGTATTAGTTGAATACACTTTTCAGAAGGCCAACGTTCCTGTGTTAAAGTTCCTTTTTGCTAGGCACATGAAATATTGAAATTTTGCGAAACACTGGATTTTTTGTGTGCGTGTCTTTCTGTCATAATCATCAAAACCAAAGCAAATAGAGGCTTGAAATATTTAACTTTGTGTGAGGTGAACTAATACAACATCCAAGTTTCACTTTTTGAAACAAACTATTGAAATAAATGGACTTTTCCCTCGATTCTGGCACCCACTTGTATGCATTGTCAACAAGCTTTTGGTTTCTGACGTTCCACAAATTGAAACCATGCAAGTTTCTACTGCCTCTACCTTCCCAAAGGATGCTAATTGCTGCAGTCATCGAAATTGCTATCATTTTGCAAAGTAGCAAAATTGATTTACAAGATCATATATTTTTCCACCTGCCTCGCAAGGTTAAACCTAACCACTTTTCCATGCTAATGACCCAAGTTATCGGCGCTGCCAAAATCATGAATGAATAAGCTTTCTTTTCAGAACCTGCTTCACTGAAATATGTGAATCATAAATTATCCAAAGCAAAAGATTAGCCACCATTGATAGCATCTTATCTGCAGTCAAAATAACATGCAAAGTGGTACCCGCCTATAATTGACTAACTATGAGCTCATTTAATTATGCATTTGTATTGCTGACATTTTTTTTTCCCAAAGAGGCACAGCAAGGCTCAGGAAACGTACTTTTGATTATAACCTGATAAAAATCATACAGCTCCATCCAAGAGAAAAGTTATGAGTTTTACAAAAATGCTGACGTTTTTGCTCCAAGTCATTTCTCCTGCTAAATGATACATTCACTTGAATGCAATTATCAACAGGCTTAACACGCGCAATATTCACCGTGACTTTTTTCACATTAGCACAGCTATGATGGGGTGTCAGCGGATTTTTTTTCCCCCATTTAATCAAGTTTTTCAATATCAAAATCAAAGGGCCGCTGCCAAAATGTGATGCAAATGACACTGAGACAAGTCTGCTTTTAAATCGCTATAATAATTTAAAGTGGAGAACTATGATGCAAAGAAAGATGAGTAGAATATGGATTTTTTTTTTTCTACCAGAAAATATTCAAAATTCAGCTTTGAGAGGAGGAAAAAAAAAAGAGTGGGGTCCCTTGGTGATAAGTATACACGTCCCCTTGACTGTGAAATGTACTTTGCATTGATCTGGTTGTATTGTTTACATGTTTCTGGGACCAGGTAATTAAGTCATCTGTTATTTTCTGGTTATTTCTAACACTACGGCTACATGTGCCACTATACATTCAGCATCAGTCTGCTTTGATATTTGCGCTGACCTCATGGACAGGAATTCAGTAATGTGCAAGGGTGGGGCAGGGCTGCGGTAAACTGATGCATAGTTGTGAGACTTAATTGAATTATGGCAGGCCCAGAAGACGAGAGCGAGTCAGTGTGACGATCAAAGTAACCTTTACGTGGCGGCGGTACCAGTAAAGCCCCTTCATTGCTTTATCTTCAATGTACAGTACATCAACTTTGGCTCACACTTTGACATTGTCCTGCATTTGTGTGTTACTGTACGCCCCCGCCCCACCCCGACCTTTACTAAAGGCTTAACCTGAACAGGCTGCCTTGCCAGTGGGGGGCTCGGTTGGGGGGCATTTTAGCTCACTTTCCAGTTTAATGTGGAGGAACTAAGTAGCGAGTCTAACGTCTGACTGGCTATTTTAAAACAGTAGCAGTTTATAACACAAGATGCAGCATGGCAGTGCCGTTGCTGACTTTGTTGGCCTAGCAGAGGAAGCGGGGCTTGCACATAGCGTTGATGCTGAACATGTTTTCCTAATGTCCTGAACCAACATGATACAATACAGGGGGCTGTATCCATAGTTACATAAAATAATGATGTTCATCTTTGATTGACACTGCCAGAGTAAAATCAATCAACAATGCGTTTATTTCCGCGGTAAAGAAATGTCTTCATAAATTTAAATATCAGAGCGTTGGAAACATGGAGCAAGCCATTGTTTGATTTTAAAAACATGAACGGTGGGATTTGGTATCATCCGAGTAGAGTGTGAAGTATGTCTAATTTCCTAATTACAGTATGTCACTGTCAAAGTACTTTTGAGCCCTTTAAAATGAAGGTGCTCTTCATAAAACTGCTTTAAATCCTTGATGGTGCAGGATATACATGTTTGGAAAACTTTTAACATTTATTTTCAAGTACAAGTGTATAAATAAATAAAAAATGAAATCGTATTCAAATGACTTTGTGACCTGTGATAACTGTGATTGTTGATGACATATCTGTGTTATAATTTCTTGTCAAATTTGGACTGAAACTTTATCATGAAATAATTAGCAGAAGATTAGATTAACACCTGATTTTAATGCACTGTACTGACTACCAGAGTGTGTTTGTGTTTTTTTTTTCTCCACAACACTACTATAGATTAGCGCAACTCTGAGGACAATCATCTGTGAAACCCTCCAGTACATTAGCCTCCAAATATGAACGCAAGTTAAGAATGAAAATTGGGGCCTTAAAGTGAAGATTTGTGTGCAAATTTGTGTGCTTTCCTCTTTTGCCAGCAGTGCAGTCCATAGGGTGCGCTGACTTCAGCCCCCTGCTCCACACAAGGTCGCTCTGTGTGTGTTCAAAAATTGGAGAATGAGGCGAGGCACAATCCCGCTAAGCACATACCTTTCTGCCCCACAGGCCCGCCAGTCCAGACACAAACTCTGGAGCTGTATGTTTATCGAGCGTCTCAGGGTAAGACTGCTGATTTAGGACCCCCTCGCTCAGGAACCTCTAAGCAACGTTTTCACGGTGAATCACACTCAGTGAAAACATTGAGAGTGATTCATGATGAAAATGATGGATCTGAAGTGCTGACCTAAAGTCAACACTCAAGATCTGATATGGCTGATAAACACCAAGCCAAAACTTAACCTAACCCCAACCAGGGCAGATTAACAAGAGCTGACCCAACAGGTCCTGATGAGCTCTGAGGGCTTTAGGAGACAGGACCTGATAAAACACAGCCGGAAAAGGATTGGCGAAATAGAAAGAGAGCCAGAGAGAACAGGATACTACTAAAGAGTACTGTAGCTTTGGGTGAGAAGGATACGCAGCGACGGAGAGAGCGCGAGAGCCAGTGCCCTCCTCAATCCAAAAACAATATTTGGACTGAAACCTTAGCCTCTCCATCTGGCTCTTTTGAAGGGTGGATTATGACTGGTGCCATGGCTAACTCTTGATCCCACACTGTTCCTTCTCTAAGTGCACTCTGACATTTTTTTCCTAAAGGACACTACTGTTTGGCTAGAATGAGGAAAACCTGCTGTGCTTTGATTTTAATTCAATAACTGTTAGATCCAAGTTTAATATGGCACAGTACTGTGGGGAGCTACGGTCAAATAATGAACATTTACAATTGTATACCAGGACGTATGATTAGGCATATTGCTCTGGACTTTGGTCACTTGACTATATTTCATTGTTATTTTTTAACTGGATGAGAGAGGCTCTCTGAATATTCTTAACTCTTGTTCCGATGCCCGTGTCATTTTAAGCAGATTAGCATGATGTACAGTAGTTTAACTTCACATAGCTGATGTCTTGCTGTCTTCTTTATGGAGTGAATCCACACCGCCTTTGTTGGTCACAGCCAAGTATTGACCTTACATTTTGTTTTAACTGCTTTGACACACAAAATCAACAAACAATTCCAGATAAGCTACCGCAATTTAACCATGAATCCATTATTATGCCCATACCTACACTGTACATTTATTTGGTGCAACTGCACAATCCGAGATCTAAGGAACACCGCAAACCGAACAACGTAACCAAACAGTCGCGCATTGTGGCGGGTTTGGTAACTTAGTTCTCTGTTAGAGTTTCTTTGCTCAAAATGCACGGATTCAATGAATGGGGTGATCAATCCTTGTTAATAGCTTCTCAAAATATCCACCCTCTCTCCTTTTTTATCACTCGTTTCCCCTGCTTCTGCCTTGACAATCACGCCGTGTTTTTGTGGTTCAATTAAAAAACACACAATACAATATATTGTATGCGAAGCCCCAAAATCCATCACAGGGTTGCAGTTTATCCAGTGCGGCATGTCTGTAGATGTGCGCTGCTCAATCACTTGGTGTGGAGGAAGAGTCAGCAACTGTAATTTTTTTTTTTTTGCGATGGTCCACTGTAGTTGCATTTAGCTGAGTCACTTGGTGTGCGACGGGCTTGATAAAAGTAATGCTGCTGTTTCAAAGGTATCAATGCACAATTTTTCATTCATTCATTATAAACACAGACTTAATGATGTAGCTCTTATTGTATTGATTTTAGTTGTCTTGGGCTTCACCGTGCAGACAGTGATGAGTGTGAAGGAGGATTTTGTATTGTATACGGACGTGTACAGGAAGCCAGTGCAGAATGTGCATGATGGAGGTGATGTGTTTATATTTACGCACTCTCATCAGGACCCGGTAAGCGCTGTTTTGGACATATTGTAGCCTTTGAAGGCTCATGCCAGGGATCCCGATGAGAAGCGCGTTGCAGTAATCCAACCTGGCGTTGACAAAGGCATGGACAAGCCTCTCAGCAGCAGGACGAGAGAGAGATGGCTGGATTTTGGTGATATTGATGTATATGTGATGGGGGTCAAACCGGACTCCCAAATTAGTCACGGAAGGAGAGAGGGAGATATTATGGCCGAGAAAGAAGACAGCAGAAATGAGTGAGGAATTAAGATGGTGAGGAGTGCACTAACATTGTAATCTTGTGCCCTTCTATCAGAGGTGGTTAATCCAGGCCCAGAAAGTAAAAACCCTGCCACAGTTCAGCTTTAGCCACAGGTGCTTCTAATCAACTGAGCTCGTTTACCTGCCGGTTGAGTAGAAGCACCTGTGGCTAAAGCCAAACTGTAGCCGGGGTTTTACTTTCTGGACCTGGATTACCCACCTTTGCCTTCTATCTATCCATGTCTGTTCCTCTTCTATGGCTGACGTAAATCAAGGGGGATGCATTTACAAGTGGGCTTGGCACAAAAACAAACACTTTCCCTTGCACTCAATGCTCTCTTCTGTCCATGTTATCTCCCATACAAAACCTCTCCTCTTCACCTACGTAGGGTACAAATTGGCATGAAAACCTTTGTACTTAGAATTTCAATGTATTTAATCTTTATCTATTGAAGACAATTAAGAACACATTCTTATTTGCAATGCCAACCTAGCATTTAGACATGGTGCTCTGCTGCACAGATAAACAGTAAAACGAATACAATTTATATAATGCGGTGTTGGTCTTTGACGGTAGTTCACCCGCTGGACTTCCATATATACAGCCTGGGTTGAGTTCACAATCATTGATGGTGAATGTCTGTCTGTCTCTACGGAATAGGAAATGGATGTGTTTTTCAACCCTTAAAAAGTAATGTGCATGATTAAAGTTGCCATTTCTGAACATACTGGAATTGAGTCAATGGCCTCGAGTCCTGTTCTTCAAGTGATAAGCAGCCAAATTGAATCTTCAGCCTCATATCTGCACATTATGAGGGCCATCAACAGCATTAACAAAGCAGTAATAAAGGGCAAAAATAGGGCAACATCTTGATGAGCCACATCATATAATAACATATCTAAGCAGCTCTGGAGATTGCTCACAATATCAGGAACATGCATTTCATTTGATATTCACGCTGCTAATCCACGATACAGCACATCCCCAACGTTCAATTAAATCTCAATGCTTGACACTCATTTTCTTCTCGTATTCTTCTTTGAGTGTTTTCACCTCACAGAAAAGGTCAGCGGCATTAAGTATGACTTTAATGACAGCAGAAACTACGTCGGTCGTGAACTTGTTTACTGAGTCGCTAGATGAGCGCCGCCCCTTTTGAGTGCATGCCAAGCAAGGGATTCCGAATTAAAGGATTTAATGTAATTAAATTGCTGTACAAATAAAAACAAATGTTTTATGATGAGAACAGTTTCACCATGGAAAATTACTACTTATAGGAGTAATGCTGTGAAATCCAAAGCAATTGGAAATGAATGTTTTCCAGCTTATCGGTTCCACGATCATGTTTTTAAAAACTGTAAGACACCTCGTTCACTGGTGGTAGAAAGTGCCCAGGCATGTTTTGTTGCACTTTTTGACTAAGTACAAGTTTAACACTGGCCCATATGAGTGGCATATAGCAAATCAGTCACAGTCGGCAGTTTTGAAACCAAAATGAAGGGCGTACAGTGTGTTGGTGCCGAGGGCAAACACAGTCTCAGGCCAGAGGTTTAGGGTGTTGCCTTGCTTCTCTGTCAACTGCATTTAACATGACAGAACACAACTCTGACTTGGACCACATAGATAGAAACTTTTGACTATGTCAGGGGAAAAAGTGATATGGGCTTCATTGCAGCATATATGGTGTACAGTTGCCAAAATCATATTTTAAGAGCCTAGAAAATGTTATATATTTAAAAAAGCAAAACAAAAAAACCAAACAAATATATATATATATATATATATATATATATATATATATATATATATATATATATATATATATATATATATATGAGAAAAAGACATGCAGTTTAGAATTAAATACAATTAGAGAGGAGACATGCCTGTGTTATGTTATGCCTTCTCCGCTCTGATTCATATTTAAGCTCACCGTGTGATATTTCTTAAATTAGGGTCCTCATTCAAGGTGTCATGTTTCTTCCATTAGATACTGTCATGGCAGCAGGGCTGTAATGCATGTGATGTCAATGCGTTCTGGTAGTCTGCTAATGTGGCTGTTCTGCACAGATTGGACGTATTATATGCCCACCATTTATTCACACTGGCTGCAGAAAAAGGCACACGCAGAGCAATTTCTTTTCCCTTCAGCTTAGTGACCGAGAAAGACTTTTTAATATATTAATATTGTTGGAGATCAGGATAAAAGTTAAAAATAGAGGATTTGGTTGATGGTGCTGTGAAAAAAAGCAGCAGGAGTATACCTGTATATTTAGCGCCGGCAAGTCATGATTCTATTTAAATAAGTTTGACTGGCATTTTAGGACAGTTGGGCCTTGGCAGACGTCTGTGGTCTTCTTAGGTCATTCATATTATTGAATGCTAATGTATGCAATAGGAAGGACTAATTCATTTCCATAATTTCCAATGTGTAGAATTGTTTTAAAATGATACCAAATAACTTTACCAGTCGTGTTTCACTGCATTACATTCACATTGGACTGGCTTGAATGTCGCAATGTGAATCTTTAAGTTTTGTCAGAATTCAACGCTTTTGAATGTATGCTGCACAGGTCCCAAATGAGAGGACAGTCAAGTCTCTGAGAAATTTCTGATACAGGGTAGACTTCAATATTATACAATAAGCCCACTAGAAGATAATGTACAAGGAACTGTTATACATCAGTTCACGGGGAAAGATTGAGAGAGAAAGTGGGACTTGTCAGCCACCTGTCAGCTGCTATAATCATTTCAGCAAGTCGCTGTGCGGCCTCTACCACACGCCCTCCGTGTTGAACACATAAGAATAATCATTTAAGTGTCTCCCAATCAGCCCTTTTGCCATCTTCAATTACACCTTTCCACCCTAACGTTTGTATAATTTTCTAATCTAGCCGAGGCGTAGAGCTGTCAAATTTGTCGGAGGAAGCTGCAAAGCACGAGCAGAGACTGACAGATGGATCCAGTCTATGGAGATGCATGGTCCCCGGACCATCCATGTGTCTTGGCACTGCTGAAGGATTATGTTTTGAAACCGACTGAATTTCTAGATCGTTCCGTAGGAAAATCGTTTCTTGTTTTCAAACAAAATGTGAAACTTAATCTATCACCGGGATCACAATTTTTGTTGAGTTAGGTCTGAGAATTGTTTTTAACTAATGTTTGGGTGCGGAATCCAACAGTGACCTCCGTTTTTTTTCTATCAGGTCAAGTTTTTTGGGTATACGATCCCCGTTTTCTTAAAAAACATTAAATAAATGTGTATGTATGTAAATAAAATACTAAGATTGAATAGTTACAAGCTTTGAAAAAAAAACAGCATACAACTAAGTGTAACTTACAACAGTATTGTATAAGGTTAAGATCAAAATGGGGACTAATCCTCTTAATTGCTCCAACTCTAGCTTTCTGTTTTGCAGATACTGACCTTTCAGGAGCTGTACACAACTCTCACCGCACTGTTTCGATTGTGACTGCACAAACAAGTTGCCACGTAGCTGTAGATGAGTCCAATCGTAATAAACTGGCAAGTCTTACTACAGCTAATCCGTGGAATTTTGCTTATCTGGTAAACTGTGGAGAAAAAAACGGACTGCAATTTTGGAATCAGCATGCCAATTTCAGTTTAAATCATCATAAAAATCTATCTCAACAGATTTTTTTTTTCCAAATTGTGTTTTATTGTTTGCCAATGTTATGTAAACATTTCAAAAAGTGATTGGAAAAGAACATATTACATTTAACTGCTTGTAATATTAGTTAAGCATGACAATGAGATGAATAAGTGTCTCATTTGGTAGGTGATTACTACAACGTGATAAACACGGAGGGCATTTTTACAAGACAGCTTTCTGTTTCACCTGGTGAGTTGTTCTGGGGAGATGGATGTGGAGAGACCCTGAGTCGTCACCCATTATACTGTTTTGGATTGAAGTGTCCCACTGACCACCGCTCTTACACAGTAAAAAGCACACAAAAGGACAGTAAATGGGTTCTTCAGCTTTTTTACTTTTTCATTTTATTTTTGGAACTGATGAATGGGGAACATTCATGCTGTAATGCTTCACCGACACATTTTTTGTATAAAGTAATAATTATGCCATTCCCTGGATTAAAGAAACATATCTTAGTCTAAACTTTATTCAGCAGCAGTAGTAGTAGTAGTAGTAGTAGGAAGAAAGCAATCTTTATGTCAGTAACATTTTGCAATATTTCACATCCAATAGATCATTAATCATAATAAAGTAGTTTATTGTCTAAATAACTTCCAGACATTCAATCTTGAGGTGGCATAATGTTACACGGCTCCGGCATAGTGAGGGAAAAGGCGGGATTTTAAAACATTTGTCAAACAGTTAAGCGTTCAAGAAAGACAGTAATATACCGTACAGTATTTGTTCTTTAGCTGTTTTCAACACATCAAATGATGTTGCATGTTTCATATGTTATGGTGCTAAATTGTAATACCATACATTTTAGAACATTAGCCAGAAAATAAAAGCATGTTCTAATATTACTTAAAAATTTGGGTCAGATATTGTCTGATATTAACATCTTCACCTTGGCAATCCAAAAACAACAACAACAAAATGTTTCATTTATTTTTTACAAGTGCTTTGACAAGACAGGGAATGCCTGTAATCATTTTTCTTTTACACTTTGAGGTGAGTATATCCTTGTAAGCATGGAGGGCACCCACTCATTTTGTTTCTCCTTTTCTTTCAGGCTTTGATCATACAGCACGGAACACGTTTGGGTGCAGCTTTACAACACAGATGTGACAAATTAATAAGGTAAACGTCTGTTCTACGCATCAAAACACAAACAGCAACTCTTTGGAATCCATCTGCTCATGGAACTCTTAACCAACTCTCCACTCTGTATTTTCTCTCATTTACAAAAGCTGACAAACACTGAAGTGCGACAGATGTAATTTAGTAATATTCAAATATCTGTCCCATCTGCTCAGAACAAAATTCTCAAGTCGACAAAAATTCACCATCAATGGGCCAGAAAATGTGAAGGGAGTCACTTCCCATGCACAAATAGTAATTTCCCTCTGCATATTTGCCATTGAACTTAAGGAAGACCTCATACTTGATTGTTTTTACCTTTTTAGCTCATTCACTGCCATTGACGAATTTACTTATCTTTTCACAGTCCAGCCATTCAATCCCAGGAATTTATTTATATTTTTTTTCCCCATTTTTTTCAAACATTAGGGTAAAAGAGGGTCTGAAATATCTGGCAGTGAATGACTTAATCATAACAGCTGTGAGATCATTTTTGGACTCTTATGAAAGTGAACAAAAAAATACAAGTGCGATGAATTCCTTCCCGTGCACACATTGGGCACTCATCATCAAAATTAAGATAGAGTACAAAACTTACTATTTTTTGGTTTCATGATAAAGTGGCTTCCTTCTTCTTGCACTTGCATCGCAAGTAATAAGGCCTGCACTGAGTGACATGACTGAACCAAAAAGAAACACAGTCAGTGTCACTGAGCTGCACAATAGGCAACTGACACTCACACACTTCACAAATCTCCGTAATAGAAAAACTTCAACCGCTGGTGTCCTTATTGGGAAATACCATTTTGAGGCCATACATATATTGCGCGGTATTGTTTCGCCTTGAACAACAAACAACATGGCGCGAATGAAGGAAGAAGCGGATTGACTTGGCCGCTGTAGCTATTTTACAGTATAATAACACCAAGAGAGGAAATGGGTGAAAAATAAAGAGGAAAGTGTCTGCAGCTGCACTTGAGGATTATGGCAAAAGAGCCTCTCTACGCTTCGTTATTTCAACAACGGGTACACACTGAATTATAAATATAGACAAGTATTATTGTGAAACCCAATATCGTCGCTGTCCTGTGAAAAACACGTATGTCCAATTTTGGAAAATGTTATAATTTTCATGTTAATGCGATGTCTGTAACGCGCCAAGACCATTCACGTACAAATAAGAAAATTGAAAAAAATGGACATAAGTGTTTTTCACAGGACGGCGACGAATATTCTGCATATACCGTATTCGTATAGCTTGGCGGCTGGCTAGCTCTCACTTAATACAAGGCGATGTAACGTTTTTGACATGAAAGCTAATGAAGTACAAAATGACATCTTTGATTGTCTGTTACATCTGTGACACTGTTCACTGCTTATTCCATTTTTTAATGGCAGCACAACTAGTGGCTTATGGTCTGCCACCGATGAAAAGTAGTTGCAGAGCCCTGCGAACTGTGTGATAGGTCAGGTGGGTTCGGCCGCGGCGCTCCGTGTTTAGCGGGCCTAATGTTACCTTGTTACAACATTGCTAAAAGCTTGCCGTGTTCAACAACTCTGCTTGAGGGCATGTGCAGCTATTCAGATTTTCCCAAGTGGACTTCTGACAGATGCTTACACAAACAGAAATGCAACACCTCAGCATTAGATTCCTCACCATGGCTGCAGGAAGAAGCGAGAACGAAAGAGTCATGGAGTTGTTGTCAGAAGTATGACAGCAAAGGGGTGTAAAGCAATGTGTTCAACATACTGTATATGTCAAGATTGATGTAAGATCGTGTTTCCTACTCAACAAAGTCACCGATGGAATGATTTCTTCAAAACGCTCGTTACGGTGGCTGTGAATGAAGTCATCTGTCAATTCCATTTTTAGAATCATTTTCTTAAGGGAATCAAAACTAAACTAGGTTTTCCTCTCAAAAAAACACACGGGAAAGTAGACACAAATCACCCAAAATAATCTTTATGCTTCAAGACAGCTGTACTAAATCCTTAATTGAAAGTTGGAATGAAATGGACCATGACTGATCTGCTTTACAAGTTTAAGGGTGCAAACAGAAACGGGAAGTAATCCACCCGAGCTGTTCCATGTGTTAAGACACAACGAGACAGTTTTATGCTTTTCCAATAATGTAAAATGACAGTAAAACAGTAAAAGCAATGTTTAGCATTGACATGGCTGAGCATTGTTTTGAACATGAATTTTACATTGCAGCGCAGTCTCGGTGACTCACAGAGCAAGTCGCTCCCATGCTGTTCAGCACAAAGCCTGTCAAGCACTGACTGTGTCTTTAATCCATTTTCTTAAGATGAACTTGAAATTCAGCTCAGTGGCATGATAATACTGGGTTCCAGTTTCAAGAAAAGACAATCAGAATTTTTCAATGTGGCCAAATTTTGTAAGCATACAAAGCTGTCCATCAGCTTGCAGCCGTTGTTATCCTTTTGTAGGGATCCTCGATTGCTCTTTGAGGGTGGAAGAACCAACACACCTACAGTAAGCAAACCCTTAAGTTGTACATTTTGGGTGTAGTTCGTGTGTCTCTGTCCAGGCTGATGAAACTAAAATGAGTCGTCCACAAGGTTCAAGTCCAGCTATGGGCAAAATTAAAATGGCAGCTACTTGCTGGAGAAGTGCTGATTCAATCCAACGTAATTTTCAAAAGAACATCATTGCTTCATTGGTGCGTTTGCAACGTAACAAACTTGTGTATGGATGAGTTTGGCGGAATGGTGAGAAGTGATTGGCCTTGGTAGAGGTCTGATGTCCATCCATCCATCCATTATCTATACTGCTTATCCTCACAAGGGTCGCTGGCGTGCTGGGGCCTATCCCGTCAGTCATCGGGCAGTAGGCGGGGGACACCCTGAATTGGTTGCCAGCCAATCGCAGGGCACACAGAGACAAACCAACAACCCACACTCACAAAGTCCTTAATCAGAGAGGTCTCTAAGGGATTCACATGCCCACATTTGACAAATATTAATGACATCACCTATTATATATTTTGAACAAAGAGGAGTAAGAGAAAAGGAATAGGAGTAAATCGAGGAAGGAGAAGTAGAAGACAAAGAAGAAAAAGGAAAAAGGAGAAGCAAACGATAGGAGGAGGAGCCGAAAAAGGAGGAGGAGGAGAAGAAAAATGAAGGCGAAGAGGAAGAATTGGGAGAAGAAGAGGAAGAAGAGTTAGGAGGAGGATGAGGGAGAACAAGGCAGATGAAAAGAAGAAGGAGCAGGAGGAGAACAAGGGGAAGGAGGAGCAAGACAAAGCAGAAGAAGCAGCAGCAGAAGAAGAAGCAGCGGCAGAAGAAAAAGAAGAGGAAGAAGAAGAAGCAAGAGAAAGATGACCACCCTCTTCGAAAAGTCAAATCTAACCTTAATGCCACCTTTCCTGAACCTTTGTGCAAAACTAAAGAAAACAAATATGCTTCCTTTCAAACATATGAAAAGACGGCACTTTTAAAATGGATTCAAACCCACCTGTCATAGCCGACGTCATCATGCAACAGCGAGTACTGCTGAAGTATGCATGAAACCGCAGTAAACTTTGTCGGTTTCCTGTTGCTTTCATTCCTGCTGCAGTCAAGGATTATGGGTCCTTTCGTGATAGGAGTAACCGAGGCAAAAGGTGGCTCGAAGGATGCGTCGAGGCCCCTTTCCTTGGCATTGTTACAATTCAAACAAACTTTCCATAATGTATTTCAGCGACCGGATTGGCTTTCTGGCACCGATGTTGCTCTCCCAACAATCACAAAGAAGATGGCACTTGCTATCACAGACTGGCGGTAGAAAATCTTGATGCACACATTGAAGGATCCTCAGGAGATCACATTCATCAAATTCCCTTCTTGTTTCCATATACATACTCCAATCCAGTCAGTTTGATACTGATAAGCATGAACATTTTGGTCACTCCAATAGCACTACATTACCAAATATTTCACCTCTAGGGTAACGTAAAACAGTACTTGAATTCCACAACAGAGCACACAAACACACCAGCACGCTCCAAAAATCAGAAACGCTGAAAGAGCACAAGACTGTGCCGAATCACTGACGAGTAGTAATTGTCTCAGCGAAACATTGCTTTATAGCCAGGAAAGCAAAAGCCTGGACCTTCACTGGAGCTGATAATGCTTTGTGTGGTGTTATTTATTTGCAGAGGGTGTGCTGCAACTGGACTAAGAGACCTTTATTGATTCAAATTAATTAATCCACTTAGAGAGGAAGGGGTTTCTGTGGCTCTGGAGCGGCTTAAATAGGAGACACAAATTAAACTGTAAATTTGCCGGCTTTAATGATATTCCCAATTAATTGAATTGAAGGAATGTTTGGGGAGGAAATGTGGCATTTGCATGAAAAAAAAAACATGTCTTAGCAATGGATAACCCAAATAAATGTGAAATTAATTAATTTTTGATACGGTTAAAAGCTCTTTAGTGTGCTTGTAATTACCTTCCATACCGTGAAGTTTAAGTGGCTTTTAAAATGAGGAGCGGATAACGATGCAAATGATTATATAAATTAACATATAGGCAACTAACATTGTACGAAAAACAGGAGTGAGCCTGGGTGAGTACATTGGTGCAATCCCTAAAAACATGAATAAATTATAATGATTAGAGATGCAATTTCCCCCCTAACAGTTTTGTTGTAAGGACCATTTTACAGGAAATAGTTAGCATGGAGCAGAAGATGCTTCACATTGATCATTGATCAATAATATACTTTTAACTCTTTGTGTGGGCTTGTGGATAAATGGCATTTAAAGAACAACAAAAGTTGTAAATTGAAAAAAATCTGCCACAACCAAACATTTCAATGCTTCTATGCTAGTTTCGTTGCTACAGCCAATAGCCTAATTATCGTTGTACATTGTACATTGTACATTCTGAAAGGTTTGTTCCTGCTTCACTTAGCGCTTACACTGGCACTTTTAACATCAGACCAAAGGTTAGCCCAAAGTACGCAACATTTGTGAAAAAGCCATTGCAACAGAGTTTGTTTCAACCGAATCAAACATACAGTATCCTTGAAAGTGCCTTTCGAACCAACTAAAAAGACGAATGTTAATAAATAAAATGAGTGTATTGATGTTTGCCACCGAGATCCTTCAATTCAATACATGAACTTTCTTAATAATGCCCCTCCCCCAAAAATTCTCTACCAAAATCTGGGACACTAATAACTTAAGAAAGTTTAGGCAGCAGCAAAATCCCATACAAACAAATGCAACTTTAACATTGAAAATACCCATGCTTAATCCTTACAAGCAACCTTGGTCTGGCAGTGAAGTCATAGGTGTCCCGTATTGCTCACCTTCCTTATAAGAGTCTAATCAAGAATGACACCCGTGCTACAGCATCCTTGGCTAATCCATACAGTTAAAGCTTAGATTTGTCATTTGGTACCTGCACAGATGATTTTACATGCATCACCACAACTGCTACTATGCATGCCAAAAACAAGAAAGTGAAAAGGGACAGACGGGCTGGCAAAATAAGGATGACATGCAGTAATTATCCCTTTTCATTTACAGAGCGAAGTGACATTGGAGGGTTAAATGCAGCGTTGTTACTGACATATTAATTTCTTGTAAGGTATTGGTTCTCAACTGGTGTGACCCTGCGACCCGCAGTTTCACATTGTGGCCATGTCATTTCCCACTTTTACAGCAATGAAGAACAAAAGGTATTGTTAAAAAACAGCCTTTGGAAGCAAATTAATTACCACATTTTTAAAGAACTATACGTTTAGAAGTACAAAGTGCCTTTTAGAGCGCTTTATTAAAAACCGGGTTTGAACATGACAAATGCATACCCAAAAATGAGCATCTTGGCACTGAGGTCTTCTTTTTAGTTAAGTGTGTATGTCAATAGTTTGTCTTTGGAAATGAAGGCTGCAGACTAACGCAGCCGTAACATTTTTACAGTCTGGATTAATATGCTATAAAAAGACCCTATTGGCATTTTTTTTAAATGCAAGAATTAATAACATTTCTGATGCATGCCTGTCAAAACAGTGTTTCTTTTCTTTCAAACAAAAGCTTAGTCCGGGATGCACATTGAATATATTTCACAGTTTCTGTGGCGTTACATTACTCAAATTTGTATTCAGGTCAGAACAAGCCTCGGTCTAACTAAAGTGATAATTACAGTAAAAAAATTGTATGAAAAGCACTTCTAGGCCAAACACATAAAGCAATCAAATGAAAATAGTAAATATATCATTAAAAGGGCATCCCTTTTTGTTTCACAGAAAAACATTCTGACACCATCTGTAACCTCAAAATGTCAAATGTCGATACCACCGTAAAACCAAGAACCATTTGAATTTTTTTTACCACCTGTCCATGACCTCCCCAAAATGGCTCCGTGACCCACTTTTGGGTCCCGACCCACCAGTTGAGAATCCGTGCAGTACGTTATTGCAGTATTTCTTTGTGTGACGGGGTGTATGAGTGTGTGTGCATGTGTGGGAGACAGCGAGAGACAACTTGAGACAGGTGAAAGAGCCCCAACACATATGCATCAATAAACTTACTTTAAAGGGGGAAAAACATCCTCTCACCCCCATGGTGTGTTTCTCAATCGTGTGTGTGTATTTGAATGTTTTGGAAGTTAATATGCATTTTTGGAAAAAAAAAAAACATACATACACACTTCAACCAGTGTTTATAATCTAATTTTATCTCACTCTTCAAAAAACATTGTCTGTGCTTTATTCTGTGTTCCCAACAGCACACATGCGAACATTGTCGTCACAGTGGCTCACGGTCAGAGAGATGACAGACGCTTACCAAAATTAGTGGAATGAAGTACTGATATTATCTCTGCTTATATTTTGCAAACATGAAAAATCTCAAGTGCAGAATTCCACATTGTCTTGTCAACAAACATCAAACACTTTGTTGGTTGGAACAAGCTACTGCCCAAACCCCTACAGGCACCACATTTCACATCCACTTAATAATCAAAGAAAAACATTGCAATATGCTGCCTCTATTCAACATTTCCTTGATAAATATTTTTAAAAGATTTTTCACAATTGTGTCTTTGTGGAGTTTATAATCTTTTTTTATTGTTCCATGCATGGTTGGTTAAGGAGTATTTTTGCAGCATAATGCATGTACAGTTGTCGTCATTCCTCCAATTTGTCTCCTGTGTGTTATTCTTGAAGATAAGTGTGGGCTGACATTGATTGAGTGTTTTACACTATGTTTATTGATCTGAAGACCTTAAATCACAATCCAACAGCTTGGCTAACCTCCAATTAAACAAGTCGTGCTTACCTTCAGCGGCTTTCCATAACAACGGGTGACAGTTTCTATGTCTAATTAATTAGCACGCTGACAATGTTACTAGTTTCACTTGCAGATTACAATACCAGACTTTTCGATTTTCAATGTTTATCTCAGCCCAATGTTTACTTGTCAAGCAAATGTGACCAAACTTTTGGAATATCCAAGTCTTTTAAAGAGGACCAAACATGTCTAAAATGTCTACCTGGTGACATCATGACATCAGGTTTTTGAAGATGGGGCGGGGCCAGTAGGTTTTGGTTGCAAAACTTAAAGCATTAATTATGGAGATTAATTTACATTTCATAACGCACTAAATTTTTTTTTAACTCAGTTAACTCAGTTTCATTTACTTCCTGTAGCACTGACCTCTGCTTATTGTGCAGCCAAACTTAGAGGAGAGTCACTGTCGCAAAGACTGACTTTTACGTAGTTTTACTTTAAAAAGTTAATTGACGGCTCATTGGAGAAACCCAAAATAATTTGCACACTTTGCACAGCCATATTCAAATACCATATTAGATGTACGTCTTTGGTGTGTCGTTCAACTGTTGTATTTTACAAAAAAAAGAATCGTATTCAAGGATCAAAGAAAGCTATTCGAACAGTCTTTGAATTGAAATATACTTTTATGTTTTTCCCACATTAATTCCAATATTTACTCAAGTAAAAAATTGTAGTTGAAAAATACGATTAATTAATTAGTAATCGCGATCAATTGAAGAAAATTTTGCAATTAATTAGTTTGAAAAAAAATTAAATCGCTTGACAGCACTAATATTATCCATCCATCCATTATCTATACCGCTTATCTTCACAAGGGTCGCGGGGCGTGCTGGAGCCTATCCCAGCTGGCCTTGGGCAGTAGGCGGGGGACACCCTGAATTGGTTGCCAGCCAATATATATATATATATATATATATATATATATATATATATATATATATATATATATATATATATATATATATATATGGATATATATATGGATATGGTGATAGTGTATACCTGGACGTCCCTGTTCGTTTTGCTCCAAGTGTATTGTCATCAATATTGCTGAATCAATGCTGGTTCACGTTATGTCCTCACAGCTGATGCGAAGGCCTTCCCTCCTCCCTAAGAGGACCCTATGCTAATGGTCCCTAGGCTAATGAAATGCAACCATTTCTCTGCTCCCGAGTGAGTAGAATAGGATTCTTCTGATTGAAAACTTCCTGGAGCTGTCTTGCTTGGTTTGTGAAACGTTGTAATTACCGCTGGGGGTCTCCTCCTGCTCCGTTTGCAGGAGGCCAGGCAGCATTTGCTGGCGCTCTAGGGTTCTCTCTCAGTTCAACACACTTAGGCCTGTCTAATTAGAGTATGTGCCACGTTTCCGATCCGCTGTCTCCGCAGCTGGGGACAACCTCCACATCAAGCTATGGTGCAGACGCTCGTCAAGTGGCGCACAGAGAGCAACAACAGGCGACACTCTCGCTGCGATGTGAACATAAGCTTCCTTCCCTCTCCATCTCGCTCTCATTCATCCCCTCCCCAGCCCTCGCCCACCTCCTCAGCCTTATTTTCTCCACCCTTCTTTTTCCTTGGCTTTGTTCTCCCCGTTCTCCTCAGCAAGCTCAGGCACGGCGGCTACAAAGAGCCCCACATAGGAAGATGAGAGAGAGAGCGAGCACAGAGTGAAGTGGGTTCACATGCTGCACAGCTTGTGTGTGTGTGTGTGTGTGTGTGTGTATCCGCTTGCGTTTGTGTGAAAGCCTTGTGAGAGTGCGAGGCGGCAGGAGATCGCCAGGGTAGTGAAAGTCGGTAGTACACCTAGAGGCAATGAAAAAGAACAGAGGGAACACTTGCCCCCCCATCAAGAACAGTTGTTCAAACCCCCCAAGGCGAGGTGATGCAGGGATGGTGGGGGGAGCAACGCAGGGCAGAAAGGTGGCAGGCAAAAGCTACAATCGTCTGCGTTCTCTTCCACCTGATCACCTTTACCGTCTTTTCAAAGTCTCCTCCACCCATTTCAAATACCCAGCGGGTCCGCACAGACTGCTGCTTTGGAATTTTTGTTTTTTTTCCTCACTATCTTTGTTTAAGATAAAGTTGAGAAAAAAAGTGGCATTACTGTAAATCCACAAGCTACCAGCACATATACCTGCACAGATAAACATGAATGGACATGACTTAAAGATAGTCAACCCAAACATTTTTTTCCAAGAATATATTCTATGCAAGCCCACTAGTTGAAACAAGGCATTCTCATAAATGTTGCGTTTGTGGAATAAGAGTTAATCCACCTGTTTTTAGCCATCTCCAGGGGTGGCCATTTTGTCACTTCTGTCGACTGAAAACGACATCACAACTGCCCAGGGCTCAGGTAACGACCAATCACAGCTCACCTGTCTTCTGAAGCTGAGCCGTGATTGGTCGTTATCTGAGCCCTGAGCAGTTGTGACGTCGTTTTCAGTCGACAGAAGTGACAAAATGGCTGCCTCCTGAGATTGCTAAAAAGGAGTGGATTTTGCTGCTTAATTAATTCATATACCACAAACACAATATTGATCAGAATGCCGTGTTTCAACCAGCTGGTAACATATTCTTGAAAAAATGTGTTTAAGTTTATTTCCCTCTTTAAGTTCTTTTCACACTGCAGCTAGGAGTGTGCAGTGCTCTGTTGCCCAACCCATTCGTGATGGTTTGATTTTAGCGTAACAGCAGTGAGAGATTTGAGTGGAGTTGTACAGTAATGTACATTGACAAAATGGAAAAAATAATAATAAAGGCAGTTTCTCAGTGTCCCGAACTTTGGGACATAAGACAAATGGCATGCTGCGACGTGGTAAAGAATGCACAATGATGGACGATGGATGATCACCACGCTAATCATGCAAGATTTGTTGCAAGTGATAGAAATGCGTGATTTGAGCATATTCAACAAGAGTAATGTTAATTTAAAATGTAATAAAGCCTAGCCACACATGCTTCACTTGTATCATGTCCATTGTTGCTCCTCATTTGAAGTTAAGCCATGGATTTCCACAGCAACTACAATCCATCCAGGAAGAAAAGGCACCATGCTACTACCCGTTCGGTAGCTTCGCAACCAGTGCCAAATATGGACATGCTTGGATCGGGTCGCTGTCGTCCTTTTCCTGTCCTCAGCCCTGCCCTGCGGTGAACACCATTAAAAACGAGTGCAGTGTGAAAAGGGCTTAGGGGACCAATTATAAAATACAATACAATACAATTTTATTTATATAGCACATTTCATAACAGCTAGAGCTGTAACAAAGCACTTTACAAACAATACAACAAGACTATGTCTGGCTAATGACGATTTTTTTTGTTAGCTTGTTTTACACAACAGTCTTTTCGGACCCCAAATGCAAACATTAAAAAACAGTGTGTGCAACATAATTTACAGTCTTGTTTTACATTTTGTCCAATGAAAAGCATACTCGATATTCTACATAGTGTAGTGATACGCTCGCCTAACTTGTGCGCAGGCAGAGTGGGTTCACTTCCTGTTCAGTGGCATGAATGGTTGTTGGTCTTTTTTATATGTGCCCTGCAACTGACTGGTGACCATTTCAGGGTGTAGTCCGCCTTTTGCCCAAAATCAGATGGATTAGGCCCTAGCACCCACGGCTTAGAACAGGATAAGTGGTTATAAAATGGATAGAGGGACATTGAACAGTGCACAATTTTTGTTTTTATTGAAAAAACAACAACAAAAAATGCTTTCTTTTTCAGTGAAGAAAAAGTTCACGATAGACATGACATGCCATGTACTGTAAATTGATGGCCAGTTATTTATGTTACAGTGTGTACATCTTTTTAAAGACATTTTACCTTCCAAGACACTTAGAAATTATATTTTGTGGGGTCTTTGTCTTGTAATTGTGCAACGTCCACTTGAGAAGATTGGATCACTCCACTATTGTATGATCCATTGGCTGATTATGCCCCGGCTATTTAATTACTGTACGTGCTATACCCTCTGACACTCACTGAAAGGTGGGTGAGGTTTGGGAACGTACGTCTTGTGAAACCGGAGAATTATGCCATTTGTTAGATCCATGTGGACGTAAATCTCAAAATCACATTGTGACAACTGTCCTCCACAAGTGTGAGGGAAACCATGTGGCCATGACATAATTTATTGACTTTTATAGGGCAGACATTACACAAGTAGTGGTAAGATTTATGGTAAGGATCCAGGAAATGAACGTCACTCAATCTAATGTTCGAAGAAATAATCAGGTTGGTGTGTTTGGAATGTGCGTGTGTGCGTGTGTATGCATGCGTGCCAAAGGGTGAAGCACAGAAAAAGTGAGTAAGTTGAGTCACATACTATAAAGATGAGAGGAGTATACTGTACTTTGGTGACAGAAACATAAACACACACACACAAAAAGAAACTTATGCTGTAATTAGCTAAATAATAATAATAACAATAATAATAATAATAATAATAATAATAATAATAATAATAATAATAACAACAACAATGGAGAAAAACAATCCATGTCTGCATTTGAGAGTATATTATGCCTGTTCTACACTAAAATCAATGCAAGTCACATTGCAAGATGTGATCATTTGTTTACAATTTCACTTCAATTATTTGAACCCTTTGGATTTTGCATAAATTGGCCATAAAATGTGATCTTACCGGACTATGACTCTCTGAAGTCATTAGCCAAAGGGGTCACATACTTGTCCCACCCTAGACGCTTACGCATGGGTGTTTAAACTACGGCCCGGGGGCCATTTGCGACCAACTGTACATTTTTTGTGCCCTTGGCATATGCGGAAATTCCCAAATGAGACAACCCATAGTGTTGGCCTGATTTTTTGACATAGGCTGATAAGTAGGGGAAGAGAAGAAGAAATTCCTTCTCATCTCTCACTTCCTTGTTTTTTGCCAATAACACATCTCTCAAGTACCGGTAGTAACACCATTTCTTTTCATGGTGCCACAGTGAAAAAAGATAATTCAGCTACAGCATCCGACAGCATGAACTGTTTGTTCCACGTTGTGCTTCATGTCAAGGTCAGCTTAGTACAAAATGCTCTTGTTTTGCTTCTGAATGTAAAGCTGAAGTGATTCTGCTGCTGCTCAGTGCAAGAGTGGTTATGTTAGAATGCAAATACAGGGCTGCTGGCCATCCCTCCCAAAATTTGAAAAATCATTCACTTTTGTCTTTCATCATATATTTTTCTTCATAAATATAATGTAAGTAAACAAAATACATACAATTGTCGTGTATACCTGATTATATTCTTACTTAAACTGACAGATTGTTTTCAAGGTGAAGAATGGCAAAGTTCTGAAAATGAGAAATCGAGATTTCCAACAGACAAAAAAAGAAGTTCCTGCACCTGGAGAGGTGTGGGAAGTGACTGACAATACCAAAGAACAGTACCATTCTCAGTTCTGCTCTGCATTTGGTCTCATGTCTGCCTCCCTTTGTCTCATGTGCTTGAGAACACACACCTGCAATATCGAACCACACGCTACGCCACAGACATCTGCGGTGTTTCACAGCTTTTTGCATGAGGACAAGGGATGCCAGCTAACAGCACTGTGATTAACAACTTTTGGAGCCTCTTACCAGAGAGATTCACTAAGCCTATACACATGTACCAGTGTTTGTGTCTAAAAACGAGCAAAGCATTTCCTGGGCTCCAGTAAGAGTACATTAAGCCAAATCACAGTCCACAGGGAGGCAGCATGGCTCAGTGGTAAAGTGGTCATTTCCCAACCAGGAGATTGTTGGTTCGATCCCTGGCCAATCATTCATTGTTGAAAATGTCCCCACTGTGGGATCAATAAAGGCCTTCTTATTCTTATTCTTACTGTACAAAGTAACCTAGATCACCGTGGCATTGAATCAGTGATAGTTAACATTTGTACGTGTGGGGCGGCCATTTCGTCACTTCTGTCGACTGAAGATGACATCGGAGTTGCTCTGGCCTCAAATAATTACCAATCATGGCTCAGCTTCAAAGAACAGGTGAGCCGTGATTGGTCGTTATCTGAGCTCTGAGCAACTTCGATGTCATCTTCAGTCGGCCCCCGAGCTAACTAAAATGGGTGAATTTCTCAAATTCCACGAACACAATATTAATCAGAATGCCGTATTTAGACTAGTGGGCCTGCATAGAACATATTATGGATTCTTCGGTCCTTGCCTTCGTGCACATCCGATAACTTTTCATCCTTCACTGCTAACTTCAATACTTTGCTCATTTTTGTGACAGTAACATTTGAATAAATAACAACTGACCTTTGATGTAGGCCAAATTAATGGTTTAGAAGACTGTAAGTTGGAATGATATGAAAAGTTAAAAGCCCCAATGCTGTGTCTGTGTACTGTTTGTGTCTCATAGAATGACTCTTGACCAATCAAATTACTTGATGAATTAACCGTTGTATAATAAGCAATTAGAAACTTCTTCTGCTCAGGCTCCCTATAATATACACTCCAAATTTCCGGACATTTCTACATGTATTGCAGTCTTTGAGTCACTAAGCATGAAACCCATAAATGTCCCTCACACTTTCACCAGAAGCCTATAATTTGTTTAACCCTGGCAAGAGAGCAGCTCTTACGCCTTTTTTCCCTATGGATGGAGTTGTCATCAGTCTCGTCCTCACCCTTGTTTTAACATATCTCCAGGGAGCGCTTCTACTTGAGCAGGCATTTAAATTTACTCTTTTAAACTGTTTCCCCCCTTTTTAACTTGCTTCTTGGCATGTTGACCTGTCAAGAGGGAGCCCGACAATGCCTTTTAGCCGGAACGGAACTGTTGTTGGAACTATGTTCAAACCGCCTCTTCTGGTTTCAGCCTCTGGGGAGCACGTAATGCTCCAGAGAAATAGTCTTTTATCGATACAAAAAGCCAATAATATACATTATGATAATGCATGCCACTAATACTATGAATTGAAATGGCATTTTTTTCAACCTTCACTTTTGAAAGAAAATCTGAAAAAAAGCAGAAAAAACTATGACACAAGTTTATTATGGTTTTGGATTTTTCATTACACACTGAAAAAAATTGCCGAATTTACTTATTTTAAATCAAATCATCAGATCAGGTGTTTTTATTTTGTGCAATCACTTGATGAAATAAAATTGTGTAAATTTAACCAACATTTTTTAACTTTATCGTGACTTTTGTTCTTTTTTTTAATTCACACACAGCTAGTTTGGGTGAGTTGGGAGGTTGATTCAGCACGGCAATGTTCTTCTTTGCCAGGAACTGCCGCATTTCTTTGGTCTTTGTGATGATGGACTCTTCCACTGAAAAGCTCTGGCGTTTGGTCCTCACACTAGAAGCTCCAAGATTCATCACTGGTGATGACTCTCCCTAATAAATCAGGTGTCTCATTACTTGACGAACCGACACAGAGGATTATGGATGTAAAAGCATGTGCTGAGCTGAACTCACAGTTCTAAACTCCAAAGTGATTATAGTGAAACTTGTAGTTTGACATTTTGTGAAACCAGTCCTGTGACCTTTTTGGCACACCTCATATAGCTTTGTTTTCAGTAGTTCCAATTTCTTACACAGTTTTGCCCGTGTATTCATCTCACACCCACAAGCATACAACATAAATAAGCGACATATTGTCCATGCTCTTAGAGAAGTAAAATTAACCTCCTGAATGAAGCCAGAGTTTTGGGGTTTGTGAGGCACCGCGTCGAGAAACAGACAAAGAAGCAGCCATGTGGCCTCCTATCTCAAGAAGTGATACAACTGAGAAAGCAAGAGGCCGTGGGAGGCGAGCGGGGGCGCTGGGGTGAAGGAGAGCCCATCTGAACTCATTAAAAAAAAAAAAAAAATAAATCACAACTTCTTTTCTAAAGTCAGCATTTCAAATCGGAGCGTGTCCCCTCTCATTTAATGCATCATTTTGCGACGTGATAAATTTATGAATTAGACATACATCCTTTTTCCTTTAAAGATACTC